>NW_025814841.1:8045000-9401666 GCF_022079265.1 Lynx rufus | reverse complement strand
ACTCCCTGTTAATCTTGAAGACTTTCACTTCTAAGGCCCATTTCTAGAACTTCATCAGTTAACATTCAAAGCAAAAAGCAGACCTGATGTGATCATGATAGTGCACCCCACCACTATCACCACCAAAAGACAGTCCTGATCTCCCAAAGTAGTCAAGTTTAAATTGGCACAGTGTTGGACTTTCCATCAACAATACAGGTGGGGAGAGGAAGATACCAGGTTGATCATAATTGATGTAGCTAGGTGATGGGTACTCAGGGTCCAGGGACCATCCTCTCCACTTCTGTGCATGTCTGAAAATGTCCACAATAAAGAGAAAAACATTAAAAAAAAAAAAAAAGCAGACCTACTCTGCTACATATTCCCATTAGTGGTAAGATTTTACTTATGGCAAAAATAAGCAGCATATAGCATCAATCTTCCACATACGCAAGGCCACACCTAGAAAAGAGAAAGCATCCAAAGTAACATTATTCTGTTTTGGGTTTGTTTCTGTGATTTATAAAATCCACTAATGATGAGTTAATGACTGAACAAAACTTGGGGCAAACCTACATCTAGGCATTGTAATTGTCCCATGATCCCTTTAACTCTCCTCTCCTCACTCTGGAAAAGGTCCTTCCCTGTCCCCCCCATCACTGAGAAATAGGCATACTCTCCCTGAGGTTTCTTCACCCGTTTCTATCTGCTTCTCCAGGCCCATCTCCACATCAGGTTCATTCCTACTCTGTTTTTGCTGCCACTGCCTTGCCTGGCACATCCTGTATACAATTTTGAGTCAAGGCCTCCCCAGCCCCTGGGGAACTCAGAACAAGGTCTCCCACAAGGAATGGGAGTTACAGTCTTAATGCGTCACCCTTAGGGATGTGAAGGAGAAAAAGGGCCTAGCTCAGCTTTTACACCCACTGGGAATGAGCCTTGGTGATCCAGAACAGATTCCGCCCACCCTGACCCCATGCCCCAAGACGAAAGCCTACTCCTAAGGGTATCTGAAGGTAGAAGTAAAGACAGCAAAGGACTGTTGAGGGTAGAAAGCTGGGGAACGAGGGCCAGATGGCCAGAGGCTACCACAGAGGAAGAAACAATATGAGACACACACAAAAAAGTTGGAACAGGAGTAAACACTAAGTCCACAACACTGCTGCCTTGGGACTTATAATTCTAGCATGTTAGCCATGAAAAGAATTTTCAACTTCAGAATTATAGAGTGCATCCAGGAGTCGGGACCAAGGTCCGACTACAGACCTTGGCCTTCTGGTTTCCTCTGCCCTCTGTCAGCCCAATGTGTGAGTGTGCACAGCAAGTCCTAGCTCTCTCACTAGCTGTATGCGGACAACCTTGGCTTTTCAGTTGTTTTCACTTTCTGAGCTGTAGTAATATTGAAACAAAAAAGGAAGGAAGGAAGGGAGTAGAGGAGTAAGAAAGGAGGACAGGAAAGGAAGGGAGGGAAGAAGGAAGAGAAGTGAAGGAAGGGCAAGTAAGGAGGTATAGAGGTATGAGATAAAGTAGACACAGGCCCATAGATCAAAAATCCCTTTTTCCCACAACCCCACTATAGCACTCTGGTCATATGCTAGCAAGGGATGAGAAGAGTTGACAAAGGTACCTAGATTGTATGTGGGTCCAGTCCTCACTCTCACCTGGAGCCGCAGCACGATGACAGTGAGCACATGTCACATATCCGCCCATCAGTCTGGCAAGCAGTAGGGTTCCTAGAAGGCTGGGGAAGGTAGGTGTGTGTCTCATGCACTGGCAGGGGGCCTTGGTCCACAGGCAGTTCTTGAGGTCCTCATTGACTGGGAAGCCAAGTGGGGCCAATAGCAACCTAGACAAATCTCAGTGGCCTGACAGTGATGGGGTACGGTGTTGACCCTGACGAAGGTTCATCATAAGGACCCAGAGGCAGGAAGAGACGCACAATGGTATAGAACACATGGCATTATGCTTCTCACCCTTAACCTCATCCATGCCCAGCAGTCAAGTGCTATTCCACATATTCAGCAGGGCAGCATAGGCCCCTAGCCAAAGCCAGAGATCCAGTAGGTGGTGGAACCTTGGCTGGTGGCCCCAGGGCCTTGGAACAATCAGTTTTGGCTGATGGCCAATACCATGTGTGCTAGCTTCATTCTGCAGTGGCAACAGAAGACTTTGCCACAGATGGCACGCATGGCCAGCATGAACACAAAGCTCAGCAAGTCACTGGCCCTGGAGCAGCAGAGCTCGAGGATGCACTGGTCCTTGTGGAGGATGACTCATGAGTGTCCATGTTAAAGACAGCTGGGAAAGGCCAGAGCCAAGAACATAGTCCAGGCAATGTAGACAAAGGCAGCACACACTTGAAGCATGTGTGCTTAACGTATAAACAGTAGGGGTGAGATCATTTAACGTGTAACACTAATGTGAAAAAAGCAAGGCCACGAGGGGGCCAAAGAACATGATCATAAATGCCATATTCTTGTAACTGAAGTCCAAAGGGAATACAGTGCACAGAGGCCAACATGAAGAGAAGGCAGACGGCCAAACACACGTGGTTAGCTAGGCACAGGTCCAACAGGAGGTAGTAGGGAGACTAGTGCAGGATCAGTTGGACTTGTTTGCCCCAGGCTCAGGGGTCTCCCCTGGCTGCCTTGCTGGACCTTGCCTGCCCTCCTTTCCTTTCTCTGCACGGGCCCCTTCACTCATAAGGTAGTACTGCAGGGGATTGGGCCACAGTTCCTCATTGATGATCTCCACAATCTTGTCAGACTCAATGGAGCTGTGGTTTGAAAACCACCCAAAGAAGCTACGGCTGTTGTCTGGGTTGCCCTGGCTTAACGACTGGAGATCATGGCCCGGGAGCCACTGGATTGGAGTAGAACGAGACACCACCTGACCCGAAGGCCCACACCCGTATTCCTTGATGAGCACCTTATTTTGGAAATAGGGGTTGCGCCCGAAGTAGAACTTGATTTTGTAGCCCAATCTCGCGAGGCCAAGCTCTTCCACCTCCAGGCTATTCAAGTAGCTGAGAACCTCTTTATCTTGGTTGTTGAGAAAGGATGAGAGCTGGGGGTGGTTCTGAAAAGCCTGCCCCCAGAAACCTGGGATACTCTGGATGAGGAGGTTCCTGCGCTCTAAGTGATGCAGTCGCAACTGCCCGAACTTGCGCGAGAGCCGAAGGTAGGCCCTGTCCGCCTGGGCGTTCATGGTCTCCAGCTTCAGCTGGACGGTCTCCAGCGTATCCATGCTGCCATCTGTCGCCAGGGGCCCTGACCCTGCATCCTTCTCCACCTTCGTTTCTTCTCCCACAGGGGCGGAGACGCTCTCCCCAGTGGCCCCTTTCTTCAGCTTCCCACCAGCTAGGGCCTGAGGTACTCTCCCCGCTGCGCTACAGGTTTCTGAGGCCTTCCTCCCAGCAGCACCACGCCGATTTCCAACGCGGGGGCCATTTTTTGGCCTTCCCACGGTTCCCACGGTTCCCACGAAGACCGTGTCTGTCGCTAGGCGCTCCGAGAGGGATGTGGCCTTCCCCAGGCCGGGCCTGGTCGCAGCCTGCCCGCGACCCCCCGCAGCTCGGGCGCGGAGCGCGAGGCCACAATCCAGGGGGAGCCGGCAGGCAGCCTCCTCCCCGGGCCGACGGGGCGGCGCGGGCGCAGCGGTTTCCAGGCCACCCCAACCCGCGCCAGCCTGCACCTGTGCCGCCTGGGTTTCCTCCCCGAGCCTCTGGCACTGTGTTGGGTCCGGGTCGCGGGGGGCGTCGTCAGGAGCAGCGCGAACTCGGGCTTTGCCTCGGCCTTTGCCCCGGTTTTTGGCGCGGGAGGACTTTCTACCCCTACTTCGGCCGCTCATGGTGGTAGCGGAAGCAGCTTCAAAGCCACGCTCCGACCCCGCGGCCCCTGGCGCCAGCTCGCGGTCGCGACTGAGCGGGCCTCTCCATGGCAACCGCCGACGTCACGGCTGTACGACTGTACACTCGCGCGAGGACGGGCTGCGCGCGGTGATTGGCTCCGCCGCCGCAGCTGCGCACGAGCAGACCCTCACGGAAGCCCCCCTCCTCCCTCGCCCCCTACCTCGCTTTGTCTGCTAATGGATGCGTGTGCCGTCCTTCACTTTATTCCCGTTGGTGTCAGTTGTACCCGCTGGGTCTCATAGAGCATGTCTAATTCCTCTCATACAAGACAGCATGGCGACAACTATGACCACGTGTGTCCCCCCCATCATCTGCTTTCTAAACTAAACAACTTCAGTGCGTCCTATTACCTCGTGTGACATTTGCCAAGATGAAACTGCTATTGGTCCCTGTGTTTTTCTCTTTGAAAGCCTTTGCTGAGGGATTTGCCATGGTGCCTTAACTCCAGAGAATGTAAAGGTAGGTACCGTAGTGCCAGGCCACAAAGCGATTTGATAGGTGGGATGTTACTAATAATTATAAAAATAATTACTAGTATTTTATGAGCATCATTATGAACCAGGTTACGCACTGCATGCTTTATGTGCATTATCTCAATAAATGAGGGAAGCGTTGTTGTCATTCCCATTTTCCAGATGAGAAAACTGTGGCTCTGGGACACCAAGGAATATTCCTGATATTACACAGTAAGGGGTAGAAGCACAATTCAAACCCAAGCCCATCTGACTCCTGCCCTGTGCTTTATATTTGCAAGCGGCCAGTCCTTCCAGGGCTGCTCCGCCTGCAAATTACTGCACTGGCTCTTAAGAAGGCCAGCCTTGCTTGTAAAATAGGTATTGGCAGGGTATTCTCTCTTCTGCTTGGTGGCCCTACCCCAAATCCTCTAGCTGCCTCAGGCCTCGTTTACACAGCTGGGCTTTCACTGAAGGTATAGGACCTGTACAGAACTTCTGCAACTGGAGTGAGACAGGAATGTGATCAGAGAATTTAATTATTCAGGGAGTGCAGCAGCGTTTCCCAAGTTGAAGTTAAGAATCAGAGCCTCCATAGTAGCAGTGAGGAGGCCCTAGAAACTTCTTAGACACTGCATGGAAAAAGCCAGACAACTTAGCTCTTGTTCCTGGAGCAAGTTCTAGACCCTGTTGTTACTAGCCAAGTGATAGGACCTTGAAATAGCGTAGCACGTGCTGAGACCATGACCAAAAAGACAATGAACAAAAACCTTCTGAGGTTATCTTTTCAGGCTCACGGGGAACAAGAAGTCCCTTGCACCCAGCTAATGGAGAAGTAAGTTCCAAAGCCCCTGGGAACTCAACCCCTCCCTCCTCTTATTTGTCAATGTGTCCTTGTAGACTGGCAGCCTGGCATCACCTAGAAACTTGTTAAAAATGGAGAATTTCAGGCCTTGCCCCAGAAGGATGAAATCAGAATTTGAATTTTAACAGGATCTCAGTTTATTTGTATCCACATTAAAGTTGAAGTATAGGAGACAGGGGAGAAGAGAAATTCTTTTGATACAAGCAGGCCTTACTTTAAGCCAGCCCAGTGCAAGTGACCACTGACTTTCTCAAAGGCTCTGCAATCCTGCAAGGTTGTATGTGATCTAGCAAGTTCCCTCCTGCCACTACCCAGCTTACTTCTCTGACCTCATCTTCTTGTCCCCGCCCCCCCCCCCCAGCTCCTTTCCACCTGTACTGGCCTCCTTGCTATTCTTCAGACTCACTGGGTCAGCTCCTGCTGCAACGTTGCACTGGCTCTTCTGCCTTATATACTCTTCCCTCACTTTAAGTGGTCATCTTGGCTGGCTCCCTTCACACTTTGCTTAAGTGTAATCTTCTCCATAACCATCCTGTTTAAAATTGCCACGCATCACCATCCCTCATACCCTGCACTGTTTTTTCTTTATTCCTTAGGACTTATTGCCTTCCAACACACTACACGGTTATTTCTTCGGTGTATTGTTTAACTGTCTCTCCTCTCCAGAATGTTAACTCCATGAGGTCAGGTGTCTTTCTTTTGTTCACGTGGGCCTACAACAGTGTCTGATACTAATGAAAAGCAATAATTGTTGAGTGAAAGAACCAACCAAAGTAGAGTTTTTAAAAAATGGGTTTCTAAATTGATCTTCTGAAATTCAGAATACCACTGTTTTCCCCACAGAAGCAGTTTTATAGATAAAGGTTATATACTCCGATCAACATAATGAAAATGTATTAAACTCATAACTTAGACACAAAATTATCTTTTGAAATGAGCACCATTCAGGGACAGTGTGTAGGTGAAAATCCAGAGTGATTAATTTAAAAATTGAGTTAAGGGATGATGTGCCTGGCTGGCTCAGTTGGTAGAACATGTGACTCTTGATCTCAGGGTCGTGAGTACAAGCCCCACATCAGGCTTGGAGCCTACTTAAAATTTTAAAAATAAATAAATAAAGGCGTTCCTCTTTATTAAAAAAAATAATAAGGGGAATTAATATTTGACTTAAAAAGGATTAGTCCAAGGATTACCTTAAATTCTTGTTGAAGGCTCTTTCATAACTACTTCTTCCCAAGGCCTTCCATGAACATCCCAGACCATCATAAGTAGTCCTGTCCTCAATCTCACAGAGAAGTTAACTGAAATATTTGTCAGGCAATTAGACATGCAGTTTTGTGCCAGTCCTTGTACAAAATTACCACTTAAAACTGGATAACCACTGTCTGAAATTGTCTGTAAATCTCAGAAAAACTTAAAAATTAGCTGAAGCAGTCACTGCCCCTCTAAAAATTGCAGAAATTGGTAGGCTGGCCCACTTCTCAGAGCACTCACAGCTCAACCAACCTCTGTTGTCAAGAGCCTTAATCCAGCATCGGCATCTGCATCATTTACTGCTCATCCATGGCAAAACCACTGCAAGGTAATGTAGGCTGGGCCACTGCAAATGGTGTTTATTACACAATCTGCCTCCAGCCTGTTTTCATCATGTCAAAGAGATAAGTGTCAGGTGAAGAGAAACAAATGTGAGACTACCACTTTATATAAAGATACTCCAGGTCACCCAGCCTATATGGCTTCTGTATTTAAGAGGATGGTCTATGCAGCTTGAACTGAACTGCTGATTTTCTTCTCAGGCATTAATATTTAACTTTATATGAGACTATAGCTTGAGTTTTCAACTAGACAGTAATAAGGGTTAAGACTGTGTCTCTTTTATCTTCCAAGGCAGCTAGCATGGGCCTTGCACTTACTAGTAATGTTACTGAGTAAAGTTCACATTTATTTTGTACTTTATACAATGCCATGTTCTGATTCACTTAATCCCCACAGCCACTTCATGGGTCAGGTGTAGCTATTGCCCTCTTCTTAGAGATGAGGTTATTGCTATACAAAAAGGTCCAGTACCTTGCCCAAGGTCACACAGCAAATTAATGGTTTTAGCCCAGGCAATCAGATCCAGCACCCATGCTCTTAACCACTACTCCATGATGTAAAATTATGGTGTGAGAGATTGAAATAGCAAACTCTCTCTAGTGGGTAAAAATTCTTTTCAATGTTCAAAAATTTTATGAACGTATAAAATTATATAGGCACATACATATACATTTTTACACACATGAACAATACATACATCAGTCAGGAATACTTTTTCTTTTTCTTAATTCATTTATTTTGAGAGAGACAGAAACAGTGTGAGTGGGGAGGGGCCGAGAGAGGGAGAGAGGGAGAGAGAGAATCCCAAGCAGGCTCCACACTACCAGTGCAGAACCCACAGAGCCGTGAGATCATGACCTGAGCCCAAACCAAGAGTCAGATGCTTAACTGAGTCACCCAAGAACCCCAGGAATAATTTTTCTATGGTCTATATCCCTGGCATGGTGATACTCAACATAAGTGAGTTTCATTTGAACAATCCATGTTGGGAATAAAACATCTCCATTTGAACTATATTTGTCATGAGCATTATGTGAATATTATGAAAGAAATACAAGTTTACTATCATGAACTCAGAAATCTGGGAATTTTTACCTTTTCCCAATAATTAGGGGCTTAAGTCCCTATTTAAGCATTTAATTGATTCTTTTAAATGTGATATTTCATCATTTGCAAATTTTATTAAAAATTCATAAAAACATTTCTAAAATACTGATGTAACTGGTGCTCACTTTTGTTCTCCAAAAAATTGTGCCTTGTATACTCCTTTTAAGGTCTATTTTCCTCAAATCATATAAATTAACAAGCTGGGAAAAAGACATTCCAGTGATCCAACCTAG
Organism: Lynx rufus; assembly: GCF_022079265.1. Lineage (NCBI taxonomy): Eukaryota > Metazoa > Chordata > Mammalia > Carnivora > Felidae > Lynx > Lynx rufus. The sequence goes on along the minus strand of NW_025814841.1, from coordinate 9,393,524 downwards.
TCTCCCACCAAGAAAATAACATTCCCCCCCAGTTTCTCCAATAGAACTTTAAGATCCCAGACTTGACATTTTTAGCCACAGGGTTTTTGTTTTTCCCCAAGGAGATAGTTTGAGCCTCTTAAATGGCAGTACGTCTTGCTTACTGTGTGGAATTTTGCCAACTGACCCTCCCAGGTTATGGAAGATCATGGAAAAGAAGGGGGTGATACAGGGAATATTTTCAAAGCCAAGGAGGAAGAGAAAAATCTGCCTCTTATGGTAAATTTCACAAACTATTTAAGCTTAATATCTTGAGAAATGTGCCTAGCTTCTTTCCAGTTCCTCCCCAAAGAGCAAAATTTTATAGTAGACCACCTAAGTTATTCAGTTCATATCATATAAGTGGCTGTAAAATATTTTAAAATATTCACAGATATATTCTTACTTCTTGGCATTTCCTTTTTACCCTACAACATTTTCACCATTAAAATTAGATCTTTAGGCTAACGCTTTTATCCTAAAGAGGAGAAAGTACGGAAGAACCTAGCAAGAGCTGAATTCAGCAAGTCAGATGCTTTGCTTTGAATTTCAAAATAGCCTCTTGAGAGGAGAAGATACAATAGCATTGAAAAAAAAATTTAGCTCTTCAGAGGCAAATCCTGGAGCACTAAGTGCATAGAGTTTATAACATAAAACATAAGGAGGAAAAACGTGATGATGTATAAGCCATTATCTCTACCACACAAAGAGGCAATAAGAACTTTTTCTGAGATGGGTTTGAGGAACTTAGAGAAAATTTAGAGAGTATATAGCTGGTGCAGGATCTTGAGAAAAAGATTCTCACAGTTACCCCTCCAGGGATCAAAACCCTTGGGGAGTTGGTAGAGACCATCCTGGAAAAGACAGCCATCTAAGAGTGGGGAGGACTAGCTCCCAACTTGAACACTGGAACCCTGACAAGAAATCCTCCAAGGGCTTCTTTCATCACAGGACAGCCAGGAGAGTAGAAAGGTATGTACAAGTGTACTTTAAAAATAAGTCAGTTATTTTACAAGCACACACCAAAAAAAAAAAAGAAAAGAAAAGAAAAGAAAAAGTTTATTCAGGAATAGCAGAGAATTGTAATTCAGAACATGAAAGCTATAGAAAAACCATAGGCAAGTTCAGAAAACAGAGAGGAAGGCTCTTTTATAGAAGAAAGGGGAATTGGGAGGGACTGTTAGAAACAAACACCCATTGGAGTAAACTGGGGGTTTGAAGTATGGTCACTTTTCATTGGCTGAGTTGTGTCTGTTTCTCATTGGATGCACTGTTGCTGGGCAAAAAGAAAACCTTCCTCCTGCTGGGGTAGTAAAGCAGCTAAAGTAGTATGGGCTTGCAAAGTGTGTCTCTTCCTGTTGTGTCTGCAGTTGTCAACAAGTGGTAGGCACAAGAGCTCCCCTTCCAGCTTCCTGACTTTATTATTTGTTTGTTTATATTTCAGAGAGAGAGAGAGAGCAAGCAGGGAAAAGGGACAAAGGGAAAGAGAAAATCTTAAGCAGGCTCCACACTCAGCACAAAGCCTAACTCAGGACTTGATTCCACAACCCTGGGATCATAACCTGAGCCAAAATCAAGAGTAAAACGCTCAACTGACTGAGTCACCCAGGTGCCCCGTGACTTTATTTTAAACAAGGTGTCCTTTTACTGATTTTCACAAAGCTGCCAAAGGGATTTCTGAAATGGCCTGTCCTACCTTCCAGCCACCCTACTCTCAATCTCCCACAGCCCCAGAACAGAGTGCAAGAGCAGCCATATATTTCTCCATGTTTAGTAAAGAGAGAGATGGAGGTTGGCTAAGAGCATATGGGGAATTTAAATGGGCCTTGTATTGTTGCCAAAGAAGATGCAGAGTAAAGGATTTGATGACTAGAAACCATGGGAGCACGCTTCATCAGTGGACACAATGGGAGTAGAGACAGATTTCAAAGACCAGGCAGGTCCAGCTAAGCCTCAGCAGATACCAGCAAAGACTGAAGATGATATTCACACCAGACCTTCTCCATCAATGACAAGATGGAAAATCCTTAGCCCTGGAGAAATGAGAAAAGGAACAGGGCATCTTATGTGATTAAGTATCTGCATGAAAGAAACCAGAAGTTTTAAGTGTTAAGTTACCAAGTAACTTGAATTGCCCTGTTTAAGTTACATGAATTTTATAAGTTGCTGCAACTATGAAAATTCATATTCACTACAATAGTATTAAGTAGTCCAGGCCCAATATCTAATGGGTTTAGTCCTGCAGCACCAAAGCTGGAGAAACTTAAGAGAGGGGACTTTAAAACTTCTTAGAAGATAAGTGACATTGATAGTTTTAGAAAATAATAGAAGGTATTAAAAGAAGGCCTTTTAAGACATAGTTGTGATTATAAACATCAAGAAATCCATAAAACTCCAATCAGCAAATATGAAAATTTTCACTACAATTTAGGGAGAGAACCTAAAGCCAAATTAAGTGCTCTCTAAGAAAGTCTCTCATAAATTGGTTATGGGTTGAATTTAGAACTGTGGGTGCACCCCATTTATTGCAGTTATTACTTTTAATAATGTTATTCAGTAATTTATCATACACTTGAATTTTTCCTAGTTGGGTTACAACTTTGTCTCCAACCAGAAAAGAAGCTCCCTGAGTTACAAACACCAAACTTGCCTTATATGTAAGCTGCACAGTGCCTTCTCCTTGAATTACCCCACAGCCATTCCTGTACCAAACAACCCTCAATTTCTAAACCAAAACAAGCTGTCCTCAGTCAACACCACCACATGTTGTCTAGTGCAGAGAACAGTAGGATGTAAGGTCTCTCTCTTCCCTACATCTCTTTTTATGCATTCAGGAATGTTTTGTTCATATCATACCCATATATTTTTTTTAATCTCGATTGTTCCCTTTCCTATATATATATGCACAGACACACTCTTAACATCCTTACTCCTTCTTTCCCAACAACACAATAATAGTACAGAAATGCTCTAGAAAAGGAAGTGAGGTTGGTAGATTTTCACTTGGGAGCTAAATTGGGAGGAAAATATCCCAACAAGACTTGGATGTGAGTCTTGGCAAATCCCAGAAAAAGCCATTGACAAAGGGCAACATGAAAAACAGAAATTGGAATCACCTTCACTTTATATAATCTAAGATCCTGCATGGTTTACACTAGCTTCTGAGATTGAGGAAGGCCAGGATCTTCATGGAGGATGACCAGAACCGGCACGGAGTTAAGGTCCCTGGGATGGAGGTGGGGGAAAGAATCTTCTCATATCACCCAGCACATCTCAGACTCCAGCCAGCTAACTATGGTGTGAGAGAAACCAGTTAGAAGATCCACACACACACTTTATATCAAACAAGTCATAGATCTTCATGAAGCTAGGAATTTACATCAAAGACCTTGGGAAAATGAACAAAGCCAAAATTAAATTGAATTCTAAATTAATGGGAAAGTATTTTGTGGTTAAAATGTTCAATTACGTGTTGCAGTCAACTTAGTATCCATAAGCAGGGGGTTCCATTTCCTTTTACTCGGGCTAATTTAACTGCAGATACTCCTTGATTTCTGGAATGCCCATTTTGGTTATTCATTCTGTATTTGTATAATATCTGATAACAATAGGACATTTTAAAAAGCACTTAAAAAGTTATAGTCAAGAAAAAAGAACAAAGGAAAATTAAGGGCTGGGAAATTAAAAAAAACAAAAACAAAAACCAGAATGAAGTACCCAAATGTGTCCCATTCCACTATGTCTGCTGTACTTACTGCAGGCTGGCCACAGATTCTGGCCTTTAACCCAGCAGTGCAAGGAGAGAAATCTGGCCTTTAACCTACCAGTGCAAGGAGATGTGGTATAACCTTTATAATGTTTGCAATGTTAAAAACACACACACACATACACACACAACAGCAACAAAATAAAAAAACATGTTCTCAGAGAAAACACATGTATTCTCAATACTGAACCCAGAAAGGAATATCAGAATTGAAAGCCCCGGTACCATCCTGATGCTGAATGCAGCACCATGGGCATCTCCTATAGCACCAGCCACAAAGGCTGGCGAGCAGGACAGAGAGCCACTTTATGAAAGCAGTTCTGTGGTGTTTCAGGTCCCAAGCTATAGTGGCTTCATCCAAGGACACAGAGTTTATAGAATTTAGAGGAGAAAGTGAACATATGTCTTGAAGTCAGCCTCTGCAAATGTGGCCATCTCCAGTTGACTCTGTGTCTGGAACCTGGGCATTGTCTGTGGGAGATAATATCACATGAGGAACGGACTGGTGGATTTCATTCTGTCCCCTGCTACCAAATGGGCACAAAGCTCTCCTGAGAACCATGCCCTCCTCCCCCATTTCCTCATCGATTTCTCTGTCTCCATCACTTTCCTTTCTTTGCTTCCCCCACACTGTGTGTTTATAGAGAAACCATTCCGGTTGCTTTTAAAAACTTTTCCCCACTTCAGGTCCTCTTCCATTCACACACAAAGCTGAGTCCTTGCGGACTTAAGCTGTGTTTGCCTCACAGAGTAACTCTGTACCTCAGTTTCCCAATAGTGTGCGAGGTGGTTATTCAGGCCAGGGTTCAGTTATAGGACTGGGCAGGTGGTATAAGTGAATGAAGCCAGCCCAGTGCACGTCTGTAGGGAATTGAAGATTGGGTTATGCCCTTTCTCAGGCTAGCGATTGCCACTTAACTCCAGCTAATTACAGCCATGGAGAAATCTGCATTTTTTTAATGTGAAATTTCTTAAAAATCCTGTGAGAACCAAACAAAACAATTCTGCTCGTAGACTCCACTTTTAAATCCCTATTCTACACCCTTATTTTTTTAAAACTAAGTTTATAAGTGAAATCATGAATGAATGTCTGGAAATTATTTGAATTCTTCCAAAGAAGAGAGATTTTTGTGGCTGCCTCTCAAGAGAAGCCTTTGAAAATAAAGAGCAGTAATATGATCCAAGGTAGGACTCTACCCTTTGCCATTAAGGCAAGTGAGGAATTGATGGCAACTGGGAGACAGCTGTTACTCAAGATGGGCACAAGTGAGGGGTTATATTCTTGACAAGATTTTTTTTTAGAACTTCAACGATGATGATAATTATTTTTAATTGGCTTTATTTCTTCATACATAGAACCCCATTGCTACCTCCTGTTTCTTCACACATGTAATTTAGACTCCAAAAATTATTTTCATCTCCCTATAATATGAAGGCAAGACCAGCTCAGAGACACGCCATGCTGCTTGCTTCTCCCAGCAGCTACATCTATAAATCTTTACTGGCAACCAACACACTTCTGACATAAATGGTAGACTTGAGTGACTAACTATGCCCCTTTGGATTCCTTTTTTCCTCCCCTTCTTCATACCCACACAATTGATCAGGTGGGCCATATGGCCCCTGTGATTCACACATTAAGACAATTAGGACACCAGCCAGTTAATTGCTCAAGCTGGCATTTTCATAACTAAGACAAGAAAACCTAATGCTTTGTCTTCCTCAGAAAAACCCAACTCCATCTGCTCTTTGGTATGGTTCAGATACCAATTCCTACAATATCTAGCTAAAAATGGGTGTAACCATATTTAGATAAAAATATTGAATGAAAGTAAGTTATGTTGCACTTACTTAAGTAAGTTAAGTTTTCCACTGCAGAATCCAGGCTGAAATGTAATAGTAAAAATCTAGCATGAGGATAGTGAGTATACTGTACGTATTAAGATTTTACACTACACTCCGAGAGGGAGATGCTGGTCACTGGAGAGTAGCCAGACCACCCTTCCCTAGGACTGGATATCAGAAAGGAGAGGAGTTTCGAGTTGAGGGGGGGGGGTTGTTGCTCACAGCCCTGACCTCTAAAGTAACGGGGGGACACTTAGAAATAAAAGGTCAGCCAGGTGCCTGGGCGGCTCAATCAGTTAAGCATCCAACTCTTGATTTCGGCTCAGATCATGATCTCATGGTTTGTGAGATCAAGCCCAAATTGGGCTCTGCACTGGCAGTACAGAGCCTGCTTGGGATTCGTTCTCTCCCTCTCTCTCTGCCCCTCCCCTCCTCATTCTCTCTCTCTCTCTCTCTCTCTCTCTCTCTCTCTCTCTCTCAAAATTAAACTTTTTAAAAAAAGAAAGAAAGAAAAGGCAAGGTATAAAGAAAGATAAAAGGTTTATTTTCTGGCACCAGGACTGGTGGAGGGTACCCCTCCCATACTGCAACCCTATTTTAATAGGGAAAATAACAAAAACTAACCAGCATTTTGTGGTTGAGGAGATTCTGGAAAGTTGTTTACTCCCAGCCTGGGCTCTGTGAGTTGGGAGTCAATGGGAAGCAAAATAAAAAAAAAAAAAGTAGCAATCTGAGCACAAAATTACTATCTTAATTTAGAACACAAAGAGAATATTTACAAGTTTTGTGGCTAACTCTATGAACTATAGTTGGAAGGGTCAGGAAATTTACACCTCCCCATGTGACTCATTCTCTTAACTCCAAGCACAAGCAGTAAAGGAACCAAGAACTCCTGAGGCAGAGATAGTCCTCGAAATGGTAGTACATTGAGCAGGCTTCTTTCCAGGTTTGCCAGCATAAGGGAGACCCCTGAAGCACCTGCACAGCCTACATACTACAGACAGGTGAGCTGAAATGTTTGAAAAGTGCCTGTGCAAAAGAGATGACAAATACTTCTCTTGTCTCTTGTCTGCCATCACCAAAACCAATAAAAAGGAAAACAGGATGGGATCTTGAGGGATCTCAAGAAATTAATAATAGAACCACCCTATGATCGAGTAATTGCACTATTGGGTATTTACTCAAGTAATACAAAAACCCCAGTTCAAAAGGATATATGCACCCCTATGTTTATTACAGCATTATTTACAATAGCCAAGATATGGAAGAAGCCCCAGTGTCCATTGATAGATGAATGGATAAAGAAGATGTGGTATACACACACACACACACACACACACACACACACACACACACACTGGAATGTTATTCAGCCATAAAAAAGAATGAAATCTTGCCGTTTGCAACAACATGGATGGAGCTATAGAATATTATGCTAAGCAAAATAAGTCAAGTGGAGAAAGACAAATACGATATGATTTCACTCATATGTGGAATTTAAGAAACAAATGAACAAAGGGAAAAAAACGGAAACCAAGAAACAGACTCTCAACTGTAGAGAACAAACTGGTAGTTACAGAGGGAGGGTGAGTAGGGGGATGGGTGGAATAGGTGATGGGGATTGAAGAATACACTTATCATGATGAGCACAGAGTAATGTATAGAATTGTTGAGTTACTAAATTGTGTACCTGAAACTAATATAATGCTGTATGTTAACTATCCTGGAATAAAAAAAAAAAATTTATGGAGTAAAATAAAAGTCCCTAAAAGAAGCAAACAACAACAATCACTTCTCCCTGTTTATAATCAACCAAATTTCAGCAACCAATGATATTTTTTTTTAAATTGCTACCATATGCCTCATATATTACTCTAGTAAATGAATTCATTTATCATCAAGAGAATTTATGTGACATTCTCTTGATGATGGAAGAATTCATTTGCTAGAAGAGAATTCTGGAAAAAGTCATGATAATAAACATGCTGGCATAATTCAGGTTTATCTAAGGGCCTGGCCTTCTGGCCTTAATTTTATCATTCAATAGTGACTGGAAAATACATACAGTGAGCAAAGTATAACATGTCATTTTAAAATTAAAATAGAAAATTCCTTTTATGATTTGAAACTATGTATGTGAGATTGATAGTGTGGGATCATGTGGGATGGAGGAGGGAGTTGGCAGGAAAGGATGGCCACAGGCAGGGGCCCAATTGATGAGTCAGCATGCATTGGGGTCTAAAAAAGGCCTACCCAAACCTTTCTGATTTTGGACTGAGGAAAATGAGACTACCTGTTGACAAGAAGCAAAGCTGAAATGACAGAAAAAGGATTGGGCCTGAATTAGTTTCTTATTGATGCTGTAACAAATTACCACACATTTAGTAGCATATTATATTACATTATTTTATGGTTCTGGAGGTCAAAAGTCCAAATGGTCACACTGGACTAAAATCCAGGTGGTGGCAGGTCTGTGTCCTAATGGAGGCCATAGCAGAGCATCCATGCTAATGGCTCTCCATCTTCTGGAGGCTTCCTGCATTCCTTGACTCTTCCAGCCAGCAACTGGATCGCTCCTAACTCTGCTGCCATCCTCACATTTCCTTCTCTTGCTGACTCTCCAGCCTCCCTCTTTCACTTATAAAACCCTTTGTATTGCATCAGTCCTACCTGGATTATCCAGGATAAACTGCCATCTCTAAAATCCTTCACTTAATCACATTTGCAAAGTCCCTTTTGCTATATAAGGTGACATATTGACAGGTTCTGGGGATTGAGATTCGGACATCTTTGGGAGCCATTATTCTTACTGCATAGAGTCATAAATACTGAGTTATATTTTTTTAAATATTTATTTATTTATTTATTTATTTATTTATTTTGAGAGAGGGAAGGGGAGAGAGAGAATCCCAAGCAGGCTCCATGCTGCCAGCACAGAGCCTGACACAGGGCTCAGACTCATAAACCGTGAGATCACAACCTGAGCCAATATCGAGAGTCAGACATTCAACTGGCTAAGCCACCCAAGTGCCCCACTGAGTATTATTTTTAAAAATTAAGTGTTAGGGGCGCCTGGGTGGCGCAGTCGGTTAAGCGTTCGACTTCAGCCAGGTCACGATCTCGCGGTCCGTGAGTTCGAGCCCCGCGTCAGGCTCTGGGCTGATGGCTCAGAGCCTGGAGCCTGTTTCCGATTCTGTGTCTCCCTCTCTCTCTGCCCCTCCCCCGTTCATGCTCTGTCTTTCTCTGTCCCAAAAATAAATAAACGTTGAAAAAAAAAATAAAAAAAAATAAAAATTAAGTGTTAAAAGAAGATTTATGACCAATTATCCTGCTTCATAATTGTTCATCTCTTTCATATACGCCCATGTTTTTATTCCTGTGCCCTAAATATGTTTTACAATAATAGTAGGTAACATGTATCAAGTGTTTTCTAAGTATCGGGCACTGTGCTGAGCAGTTTACTTGCATTTTTGTATTTAAGTCTCTCAACAACCCAGTGAGATGAGTGCCATTATCATCCCCATTTCATGGATGAGAAAATGGAAGCTTCAAGAGGTTAAGTGATTTGTGTGAGGTTCTACAGCTGAAACTCCGAGCTAGGTGTGTCTGGCCCCTAATCCATGAGAAACAGTTGAGCTAGAATGAGGCTTACAAAAGCAAAGGTGTATATCTTGTTCATGCTCCATATTTATCACATGTCCGTCTTGGGTCTGCTGCCTCTTCACATCCTCATCATTCTGAGACCCAGGCTGATGATGCAACCACTATTTGGGATATTGCCCTTTTCATATATTGCCCTTTGTTAAAAGAGAGAAAAGAAAGATGGTAGAATTTCACATGAGCTTTGAGAGTGTTAATCTTGGAAGTGATATGCATCACTTCTCACATTTCATTGGCCAAAGCAAATCAGTGACTACGCTCAACATTCATGTAGCCAGGAGATCTTAATCCATCACTCAGTAGGGCAGCAAATATTTGGAGAACATAATACAATGTATAACAGCTTTAAGTATGGTGCTATACCATTCACTGAGGATCAGAGGGAAAATAATCATTTGTCCACAAAGCCGAGATGATTTGGGATCTCCTTCGGTGGCACAGCCCTCACCTCTAGACCACCTGGACTCCTGGGTCTGTGAATAAGAAGTCACCTGTATGGAGCGATATTCTCCAAAACTGAAATGTGCTTAGAGTATCTCACACTCCACCATTGGAGAGAAAGTTGTGTCACCTGAGGATAGCTATATTGTGCTAGGAGTTATGAATTGTTCCTCAAGGGGAATTTCCCTCAACTGGTAAGACTCTGGATTGGTGTAGACTTCCCTCAAAACAGCAGCTAAGAAAGGATGGGGGAATTTCCAAAAGTCCTCTAGTTCAAAAACTTCCTAGGATTCTAATCTAAGTGAAGACTACTCTTCTCTGAGTTTTTAGGACCCAAGGATTGGGAGCGATGATTATATTTTGTGCAGTGGTCCTCAAAGTATGCTTTAAGGAACCCTCAAGTTTCAACAAAGTTATCTCAGAAATGGCTAGACAGAGGGGCACAGACCCATCCTCGCCCCTACCCTTATTCCTGGGGCTTGCCACACAAGCTAGGGCTAGGATAAGCGGGGCTTTTGGTAACAAGACTCAAGGTGGAAAAAGAGAGTGAATAGTTTCTTTTGATACAATACACAGAAAATCTGCCAAGAGAGGCTCCATTTAGTAGTCTGGAAGATTCGTGTGCCAAGCATTTGTTTCACCTGACGTTATAAATGGTTCTGTCCCATGCCTGCTCTACCTGGCCCATTCAGAGAGGATGGAACTGAATGACTAGCCATATCAGCAGGAAACTAAGGATAAGAGGGTAATAGAAAGGAGGAGGGGGTGGAGGAAGTTAGACTGGCCCAGGGAAGGAAAAAGGAAGAGAGAGTGCCAATTGAGGGGCTTGTTCTCTACGCCATAGAGAAGGGTAGCCATGTGGCCAAGCCCCATGACTCTCAAGGTGAGGATGCTTGAATGTTGGGAAGGCACACTTCTGACACCACCCCCCCGCCTTTGAATTCTGTGGGATCCAGTGTGCACTGGAATGGCTGCCAGCAATGCTGTTTAACAAAACATTGTCATTACCACTTCCTTGCACCATAGTATTAAACTCACATAAAAGACTTCCACTTAAGATTTAGGTTGATTTTTTTTTATTTTTTTATTTTTTATTTTTTTTTTCAACGTTTATTTATTTTTGGGACAGAGACAGAGCATGAACGGGGGAGGGGCAGAGAGAGAGGGAGACACAGAATCGGAAACAGGCTCCAGGCTCTGAGCCATCAGCCCAGAGTCCGACGCGGGGCTCGAACTCACGGACCGCGAGATCGTGACCTGGCTGAAGTCGGACGCTCAACCGACTGCGCCACCCAGGCGCCCCTAGGTTGATTTTTTTTTTAAGAAAAAGCTTGAAATCTCACCATTTAACCCAATCTTCTAATTTTGTGGGAAAGGCTATAGAATCCCAGATGAAGAGGCTTTCTTAGGGTCATGAAAAGAAGCAGGAGAGGAGCACCCGGGTGGCTCAGTCGGGGCATCCGGCTTCAGCTCAGGTCATGATCTTGCAATTTGTGAGTTTGAGCCCCACATTGGGCTCGCTGCTGTCAGCCTGTCAGCTCAGAGCCCACTTCAGATCCTCTGTTCCCCTTTATCTGCTCCTCCCCCACTTGTGCTCTCCCATAAATAAATAAATATTTTTTCAAAAAGGGGGGCGGGGGCGGGAGAAAATTTGAACCAGAACCAGGACTCTGGCTCCCAGTCCAGCGTCCCTCCCCAGTGGCCCCCACAATCCCAAGTTCTGGACTGTCTTCCTTGGTGCTCAGAGCCCCATCACTTTGGGATGACAACCCCATTGGGTAACCTTGCTTCCAGGTCAGTTACAGAGGAGAATGAGTTATTTGGGCACTATCCTGCTTTGAAATAAATCAGACCCTCATCTTCCAGTGTTACTAGACTCATCTAAAAGCCACAGCATGGGAGAGTGTGAGCTTCTGGCTTCGCCTGGGTTGCCATCACCCCTCACGCCCCTCACTTTGACCTCACCCATACACCTTTGAAATGCCTCCCTGGTTTGTCAGGATGGTGCAGCCTGCCAGCTAGCTGCCAGTTGAATTTTTTGCAGGTTTTCCATGTTGCAGTGACAGGGCTGTGTTGAGGCCCAGATGCTTCAGCATAAATAAATAGCACATCTGGGACCTGGAAGGAGTTCAACTGAATGTTATAGAAAAATCTGGGGTGGAAGCAGAGCCAAGCGATACACAGCTGGAAACTGTTGAGTTAGGAGTGAGGTGGAGAAGCAGTTGAAGAAGAGAGAAAAAAAGAAATGGAAAGAGAGAGAGAGAAAAGATTAAACCAGGGATTACTGTTGTACCAGAGGCTCTGAATTATAACTGCTGAGAAACAGAGCCATGGTTTATACAACCATTTAACTAAGAGCCTCCTACAAAAATGATAGTTTATAATAATTGACCTCAAAGCAGAGAGGCTGAGCAGGGCTGGGAAGCTTGACTGCTGGATGTCTGGCTGCCTCGGATGTGTCAGTTTGGTCACCTCCTCGCTGTTTGAGTCATGAATGTCCTCGTGGTGAGCAAGGTGAAGAAGTTCAGCCCTGCACTGGTGAGAACTCCAGGCTCCCTGCCTGGGATCACCCGGCGTTTGGGAAGCTTAGTGAGTTCCCAGGCTCCTGGGAAGTCTCAGCTGAACACGCCTGTTGCGAACATGCAGAGTATTAAAGGAGAGGCCGGGGTGGAGGAGGAGGAAGAGGACGTACAGTGACATCACTCTTTCCTAGCCCAGAAGCCCAGGCAGATGATTCACCAAGATGAATCAGCAGTGGCTACAGAGAGACCTGCTAACACCCACACCCCCAGGCCACAGACTAAAAGCTACAATGACATCACTGAGCAGAGAAGAAGTTTAAGTAAAGGGGAAATTAGGACAAAAGAGAGAGGAAAAAAATCTGTTCTTCTCCCTCTTAATGGAAATCAAATGCATGGATTAACTTCTTAATGGATGGCTTGGTTTAATCTCCTGGATTAAAAATACCCCAAATTAAGCCATCATTAAGAGATGCCAGAATGCAGGCTTTCTAAGCAAAGAACAGTATCACAGGGCAAAGCTTTTCTCAATCCTTCTCGCCCCTCCCAGCTGGTCCTTGCCTTGTGGCAGGTGATAGAGGTGAATCCTGCTACCTAGAGAGAATCAAAGCTCCTTTCAACCCACTTGGAACTGAACCTTGATGGCTTTAATATACAGCCTTGTTATTTTTAAAGTAAAGCAGATGACTGAACGAAATGGGCCCCATGGCAACTCTTACACTTGGTTTGGTCGAGATTCCAAGTTTTCCGCATCCACAGGGATCTGAAAGGATAAATGACTTTCTTTGAGTCTTAGGGAAAAAATTTAATTGGCAGTAATTGCAGTTCATAGAATCCTTAAAAAGATTGAATCATACGCAAGGATTAATAATCTTGGATATTAATTCTTAGTTTGTGTGTTCCCAGCATTCCAGTGGAGGTGGGAGCCATTCAACCTTCACAATTTATAGTGATTCTGAAATCTTTAATACATACTTAGGGAATATGGTTAAAAATAGGTATGATTCAGTGTGGATCTATGCATAATTTTAAAAGCTTTGTCCATTTATTCAAAAAGTATTTATTGAGTACTTTCTAAGAACCATGCATTATGCCAGAAGCTGAGGACCGGTTGTTGAATGAGACAAAACCCCTGCCCTCAGGGAACTTACAGTCTAGCAGCCAGAACTTCTTCAATCCATTGTGACAAGGAAAGCATCACTGTTAATTCCATTTAAAATTAATTTCTTGGAGTACCAATCAGTTCTAGGGTAAGAGGAAAGAAGGGCTGCATTGCACCTAAAACATCCCATGCCTCAAAATAAAAATAAAATTGTATTTAGAAAAATCTTAATTTTCTGGCATTTCAAGAACACAGAAGCTGCGTAAAGGTGAGCCAGAATTCTTTCTGTAGCCTGGTAATTAATTTGCAGCTTAAAATCTCCTATAGGAAGACCCCAAACCAACATGGTATTTGGGAGAAGGTGAATTGGGGAGGTTGAATTCAATGGAACGCATGTTGCCTCAAAGCTTCTCGTAATTCAAAATCGATACAATTCAAGTGCAATCCTGACCATGGATAGATAGCTTGGGGGAAGTTGGGGTGTGAGTGCTGTTTACCAGCTGAAAGGGCATTGCCATGGAACGATAGCATCCCTTACAATTTGCCCTACTATTAGTTTGAAATTACATGATTCTTGGCTCGGTTTTTGGTTTAGCTTGGGGATCCTCCGGATCCTTCACCCTGCTCACCATAGGAACTTGATCTATATATGCAACATCAACAAGTCTCTTTGCCCTCTGGCTTCCAGCCAGATTCTGCCAATGCACAGCACCTGCAAGAAATCAGGGAGACGGAGGACAGAGATTAGGGTATCAATTTCTAGGAGTCCTACTCTGCTGGGCCACCACAGACCAGCTGTGTCCCTCTACTAAAGACCCAGGTTCCCATCAGGTGGCCCTCCCCATACAGCTGGCCTGCTGAGGGTTCAATAACTGCTCCCTCCCCTGGTCCCTGTGGGTCTGGAGCCAGTGTTTGTACTACTTCTGGCAGTTTCCCTGCACCCTGCCCACACCTTTGTAAACAGTCCTTTCATCCAATTTAAGTGTGCCATCTATTTCCTGCTGGGAACATGACAAATAAGGGGAATTTATATTATCCTAAATGTCATACCTAAAGGGAGGCTTTATTACTATTTTCATATTACACAATTTCAAATTTGCTTGGCTCGAATTTGCATGAAAAAGTAATAAATTTCAAAAGATCCACAGGCCCATCTGCATCAGTAACAGGGTTGAAAATCAAGGTTTACAGCAACCTGCCTTCGATTTCCCTCTCTAGCCTAAACTATTATCCTTTATGACTTTGGGGACCTTCCTGTTCTGCTTTACTTTTAGCTTAAATAGTAGATTTAAGTTGGGTTGTTTAATAACAATTCCTTCTGCCTCAGCTTCATTAACTCCTTGGCAAAAGGATGAACAGGATTAACGGGCAATGCATTAAGGCAATCATCCCTCGGCCTTTCCAGTCATTGGAATTCCATTCCCAGGCAACAAAAATCTCTGAAATACTCAGAAACGGGCATGTGACATCTCTTCTTCTTCCACTGCAGCAATGCACAGGGTTTGATTTTTATTTGGCTTGATTTAATAATTTCAGCCCCTCTTGTTGGGTCACTGATTCAGTAGTAGACAGTTTGGCTCCCACTACAGCTCAGCAAAGCCAAAGCAGACAGTTTGGCTGTAGGGCAAATGGGTGTCTGTCACCAAGAGCCATGCACATCCACTGATTTATGTACACAACCTATCATTTCAGCATGCCCCACCTGCATCTGGAGCTTCCTATTCATCCTTTCATTCTTACCCATCTCCACTTCATCATCTGCAAGGAAACGCATTCTGGAAGCATAACGAGAGAGGGAAGCCAACAATTTCCCGAGATTCACGTCCAAGGAATATGGATTTAAATGAAAGGGCAGGGATGGACAGTGACCCACCTTTTAACAGGCAAATGATACAGTACCCAGGCTGAGAGTGCTGCCTTTAGAATCAGATCTGGATTTTAATCCTAGTTCTATCTCCTATTACTTGTTATAACATGGATTAGTTGCTTAATCTTTCCAATTTTTACTTTGCTTCTCTGTAAATTGAATGTTATGAATACACACCTCAATGGCTATTGTGGAAATTGAATGAAATAATGGAAGTAAAACAGCCTCAAATTTGCCCTTAGTTTGTTAATTGCATAAATTCTGGCCCTCGCTTTACATTTCAGGGTTGCTAACATTGGAGACACTCCCAAAAGGTGGTAGATTTCACTAATGGATATATTGAAAGGAATAGAAGCCATTGTTTTATAAGAATAATCCATCTTCCTGAGTTTAGATAAAGAAAACAAATAAAACATCCCCCCTCAAAAAAATGCTCAGTGAAATTATTATCGCCCGAAAAGTTAAGAAGGCAAGTTAGGAGGCCTATACTTGAAACAGTATATCTAAAAGCAGGTTTGCTCAGAAATTCAAGGAGGAAATGGGTTGGTTGTCAACATATGCTTCTGTCCTACTATCTAAATAGGAGCAGAGAGAGAATGAAAGACAAATGAAAGCAGATGGGCCGCTTAAGTAGGAGGAAAAGAAAGCTTTCCTTAGGAAAACAATTGGGGTTTTAGAGACAAGATAGATGGATATAAAGGGAATGAAAAGACACACCCAGATCTAGCTGATCCCAAAGAAAAGATTAGGAGGAAGATCCAGCTATAATGACCCCTCCTCTCCCCACACTGGTTAAGGAATGTCAAGTTTGAAAGCATTGAAAGCCATCCTCTTACAGCTCTAGGAAGAGTCCCTGATAAGAGTAACTGAAGAAACCACAAGCAGGAGACTGGCCAATCTGCCAGGTAGTTACAGAAATTTTGGACAGATTTGAGAGGGAAGACCCATCCAAAATACTCAATTACTAGGTAAGTTTCTGGGTGGAACCATTATTGTAAGCAAAGATACAGATAATACCTGTGATTGGAAAAGAACATGCCCAAGAAATCCATGGAAAGGTACAATCAAGAGAAGGCCTTTTAAAAATAAGGAAAGCAGGGGGTGCCTGGGTGGCTCAGTCGGTTAAGCATTGACTTTGGATTGGGTCATGATCTCACAGTTCATGAGTTTGAGCCCCACATAGGGCTCTGTGCTGACAGCTCAGAGCCTGGAACCTGCTTGCGATTCCGTGTCTCCCTCTCTCTCTGTCCCTCCCCTGCTTGTGTTCTCTCTCTCTCTCTCTCTCTCTCAATAATAATAATAATAATAATAATAATAATAATAATAAATTTTTTTTTTAAATTTGAAAAAATAAGGAAAGCAGGACAAAAAAAATAGATCAGGTGCAGGCCTCGGGTTATTGGTCTTAATGGAACTACACCTCCTAGGTTGGATTATTCCACTCATGGGAGTGAAGATGGAAATTTTCTTTCTGAATAGTGTGTGCTGGAAAGATCCTGAAATCTTTTATTTCTCAGCTCTCAGCATGTGGAATTTCTGAGACAAAATCTAATGGGGTATAATAGAAAAAGAATCCTAAAAATTTTAAGTTTTAATTTGTTTCCTAGGAGAGAAATACACCTTGAATTAAGTGGGGTGACTGGGGCTGCCACTGTTGTAAATTTCTAAATTTAACAAGAAAGAACATTTCAACATCCAGTCTCTAATGAAGCAAATGGCATTTAGGTGTGGGTTTCCCTCCCACCCACCCATCCCAATTATGGTAAAGTAGTGCCATACATCCATAATGTCTTCATGGAAGATGCCTCCAAACTGAGTTTAAGTTCATGGGTTGTAGATCATGGAAAAGTGCCCTGGATAGACTGGATGACATGCTGGTAAAAGTGACTGAAAGTTTCTCTGTCTACCCTGTTTCTCACAGTCTCTACTACAATCTCTGTGACATTAAATATAGAGTCGTGGAGATATCATCTGGCCAGGGATACCTGTGCTTCGAGATGGTAATTTGAATATGTTCTTCTAGAAGATGGTCATTTTCTCCAGAAGAAATTAAGTGATAATTTTGGTGTTCTAATAATTCCTTGAATTTATTAAATTCAGAGACTTTGAGTTGGATGAGTTAATCAAGGACACCAAAGGAACAGCACTTGAAGGAACCCCAACTATAGCAGCCCTGAAAAATCCTTCCAACCCAGCCTGAGCAAATGTACCTGAGCAGTGCAGCTCCAGCCATTGTACTAAAAGGCCCCATCAGACTTACAAAGCATATTCTGTCTCAATGCCTTCCTGCTTTCCAACTCCCCTCCCTGTTCCCAGCCACTTTCTTCTGGCACCTGGCTCCCTAAGCCTCCTCCCTAAGACTCCCTAAGGCTCCCCCCTTGCTCTTTCCCTCTCCCTTTCCCTCCCTGTGTGCCAACTGGCCTTCCAGTTCTGGGCTGTCCAACATGGTAGCCACATGTGGCTCTTGGACACTTGAAATGTGGCTCCTCTGAATTGAGATTTGCTGTAAGATTAAAATACGCACTGGATTTTTGAAGACTTAGTATGAAACTAAAATGTAAAGTACCTCACTAATAATTTTTATTTTGGTTACATGTTTAAATGATAATTTTTAATATATTGGGTTAAATATAATATATTAAATTAATTTTACCTGTTTCTTTTACCTTTTTCAATGCAGCTACTAGAAATTTCTTAATTACATATGTGGTCACATTATGTTTCTAATACAGGTCTAGTGCCCTGGGTCCCAAGCATCTCACTGCACCTTCTCCTGCTCCTGGTCTGCTAAAACACCCAAATCAACCTGAGTTTCCTTCTTCTGAATAAGTATAAATTTCAGTGTTCTTAGCTGGACAATTATTTTATAAGTGAACCATCCTAGTATGGTGCTAATGGTTGACAATGCTCAGTTTTGGCTCTCCACATACACTTACTAAACACCTACCATGGATATAGACATATTTAGGCCAAGTGGACATACTTGGAATCAGAAGATAGGTCTGCCATCCAGCAGTGGACAATCTAGCTGGGTATCACCATCTGATCAGAATAATCTGAATCGTTACCATATCTTTCCCTAAAGGAATGAATCAAATAGGAATTCTAGGTACAATGGCAGAATAATGGAAACTGTTTATATTATGGTCATAGAGGAAGTTTCATGGAGCCTTTCAATTCATACCACATATGTCCATGTGCTTCTTGCCCGCCACATTATCAAGCATTTGAAGAATTGTTTTCTCTTTCCCGACAAGAAATACAGGATATACGTTTCTCTGGTATAGATAGCATTGTGAAGAAAGTTAAATGACTTGAGCCAAGTTAGAAAATTTAAAACAAAATGTCAAAATACCTTCTACTTTTTTTCTTTGGTTTAAAGAGAGGAGTCTGGGGTCTCTGCCTTGACTGGTTCATCCTTCAACCTCTTCTCTATTTCTGCCCACAGGGAAAAAAAAAAACCAGAGCAAAACCAATTAAACAGGAGCCCCATTCAGAGAGGAAATACATCCTAAGATAAAGGTCCTTCCTTCTATTTCCTCCTTTCATTGATGAAGCCAATCATGACAGTTCAAGAAGCCAAGGATAATTTCATTTATAAATTGTACACTTTGGCCACATGGTTTTTAGCACAAATTAGGGATGGGGTTTAGTTTCAATTCTCTTTGTTTTGAATTTGATTATTTTAAAAGAAGAATGTTTTCCTTGAAGCATTTCCTATTTGCAGCCTGAACATTTTCTGTTCACTGCTGTGTACAGGGTTGCCTTTTGGATATAAATGTCCATAATAGATCACAGTTTGGGGCTTAAAATGTCCATGTTTATCCAAAAATGTTTATTTCCTTTATCCTTCTACAAACACTATAGTCAATTTCTTTTCCTACCCTTTTTATCTCAAAGAAAACAAGTTTTATCATTTGAAAGTATCTCGTGCCATAAAACCAGATCAATATGAAAAGAAGGGTGTAATCACATAGATCAGTCTCAGACAAGAGATGCAGGATTTGGAGTGGAGAAAAATGAGATCTTCACAACCACAGTAATCAATTACAAACAAAGAAAGCAAAGCCCAAGCTTCAGCAGAGATCTTACTCATTGGGATCTGGGCACTGGGACTGGGCTCCCTCCATCCACAAACAGAAAAGACTACTTTGTCTGCCTTCAGCCGTTCTAGCTAAGTCTGAGACCCAGGTTCTGATTATAATAAATCGTTGATTTATTTTCCATGTCATGATAGACAACCCTAGCCCTGAGCCACACCCCTCTCCACTTTCTCATGTCTCCTTGTTTTCTTTTTCTTGTAAATGTTTATTTATTGAGAGAGGGAGAGAGAACAAGCAGGGGAGAGGCAGAGAGAAAGGGAGAGAGAGAATCCCAAGCAGGCTCCAAGCCATTAACACGGAGCCCAACGTGGGGCTCGATCTCACAAACCATGAGATCATGATCTGAGCTGAAATCAAGAGTCGGACGTTTAACCAACCAAGCCACCCTGGTGCTCCTCGTCTCCTTGTTTTCATGGTCACACTCTTCTCTCAGCCTAACACACTTCTCCCATGACCAGCACCTTCCCTCTTTCACTCTATATCCATGCCTACCAACCTACATACCCTCCCATGTCCCTACTCAGCCAGAAGCCACTCTGAGGAGCCTTCCCTGACCAACCTTGCAACCACCCCTACCCTAGCCCCAGGAAGATGGAAGTTCTCCATTGTGTGCCCTCCTATTGCTCTTTGTACAGACCCCACTGTAGCACTGCTCACTGGTTTATTTGCCTGTAGGTTTTCCTCCTCCCAGGATGGTAAACCCTTGAGGTGAGAAACTGGATCTTGTTTAACATGGTATCAATGGGGCCTACCTCAGCACCTGGAATTAGCAAGACAAGTAGCCAATGTTTTTTGAATGAACGAATTCTCTTACGGGCTCAGGACAGTGATAGGTACCAAGGGTGATTAAACAAAATCCCTTCCTTACAGAGTCCTAGTTAGTTTCATGATGGAGTGGGTGATGGTTAAGTTCTAGACTGGGAGGTGGCGCACTGCAGGATTTCAAAGCAGTGAACCCGCAGGCCTAGAATAAAAGCCAGGGCACAATGTGAATGTGCATTCATTCATTCAGTAAATAGTTACTGTGGGCTGATGCTGATTTAAGGGCTGTGGATACATCAGAGAATAAGCCAGACAAAATTATTTGCCCTCATGAAACTTATTGGTAAGAGACAGATCAGCAACTTCAAACAACCCACTAGAAGGCACATACTAGCCCCATAAAGGGAACAGAGACACTGAATTTTGTTAATTTACTTCTTTCTGCTTCTTGTAGGATAGTATGAGCCAGCCGGTCAGTTCAGCAAATGAAAAGAAAAAAAAGGAAGACCTGTTTGCAAATGCCTCTGTGAGGCATACATTTGAAATTCTCCTTGCTTCATTCACATTCCCAAACAACTCGTTCCCACTCCACCTCTCCTTTGCTTCTCCAGTAAGGTTGCCTAGGTGACCATCCTGCCCAAAGTCAGTCCACAGGCAGTAATGGGGTTTGGGCCGCACATTGGTCACTGGTCTTAATTTTCAGTTTCTAGGCTCTGTGGTGTTGATGAATCAAATTAGAAGTTGGGTGTCATATGATGTCCGTGGCAGGCCTCTGGCTTCTCACTTCTTTTGATTGACATATTTCTGAGCATCCTAGTGATCACTGCTGAGCACACCAAGGGAGATAAATAAGCCACTCATTCATTCAACAAACATCTAATGAGCACCTACTAGAGTCCAGGCTATAGATCTGCTGCTGGAGATCAAATGGTGAGCCAAACAGATGAGCTTGCAGTATAGCAGGAAGGATAGGCATACACAAGAAAACAACCAACGGTAAATCCATCATACAAATGAACTCCGTGGCCCGTGAGGAACTCCAACAAGAGAAACCAGCATACAGGTGTCTCCCTCGACTTCTCCCGGACGGTACACACCCCCTTCACATCTTTATAGCATCTTCTTCCTCATGGAAGACCTGCTGCGTTCCCCCAGCAAAAGTTCAGTGCTTTGTGTCTCCATCTCAGCCTCTTCTGTCTCTCTGAGGAGTTACCATCCTCTAGCCTGCCTCTCTGGGCCATGAGCCCTCCTCCCACTCAGCTGAGTTTCCCACAGTGTAGTTGGGGGCAGGACTTCTCTAATTTGATGCGTAGTAGAATTACCTGGGGGAATTTTGGTGCCCCTCATGGTTAGGGGACTCCCCCAAACCAATTAAGTTATGCTCCCTGGGGCTGAGTTCCAGCAAATTCCAATGTGCTGCGAAGTTTAAGAACCCATGATGTATACATCTGTCTCCATTTCCTTACCTTCCTTTGCTTCTCCTACCATAGCACAAACCCATTCCTATCCCCACCATTCCTCTGGTTATGAGTTCCCTTCTGTAAAACACCTGGATTCTCAGAGTCCATCTGACTTGACATTTCTCTGGAATCTGACAATATTGCCCCTTCTCTTTTCTGGAAATAACCTTTCCTTTGCTTCCATTGTACCATTTTCTCCTGTTTCTCTGGTTGATGCTTCTTTGCCTCCTTTGTCCCACTTTTTCATACCTTTTTCCTCTTTCTTGTTTCTCAAGTGTGGGCATTTCCAGAGAAACTTCTCATCTCAGTCTACATGTTGTACACCCACTCACAAGGTTTCAACAGCATCTTTGTGCAGAGGATCCTCAGATCTCTCCAGGCAAGACCTCTTCTCAGAGCCCTTGGCTTTAGTCCTACATATAAAACTGCCCATTGGAAATCCCCACCTGCTTGTCCTTCAGAATTCTCAAATGGATGTGTTCAAGTTGAACTTATTATCCCCATGCCCCTTCAACCCATCACACACATACCAACTGTTTGCCCCAGCCTCAGAACCACCTTATTCATTTCCTAGCTCAGTTGCAAAAACTTCTACCTGCCTAGACACCCACCGGAAACTCAAGAATTGTCCTTCCCACCTCACTGTGTCTTCCCCCACATTCAATCAGGCTTCAAGTCCTGTGGAGCCTGCCTTCCTAACATCTCCCCACTTCACCACCCTTAACGTTTCTCATCAGGATTACCCTACCTGCTGTCTGTCTCATCCCAAGCCCCCTATTCCGTCCCCTTTATGGCCACCAGAATCATCTCTATGAAATGCAAATCTAAGAGACATCTTCAGTGCAGTGCCCCTGGGGTTATTTCAGGATACATTTAAGGTTCTTCTCATGGCACACACACATTTCTCTCCAGCCCCACCTCTTGCCATAGCCATAATGAAGTACTGTGGTTCCCCAGATGTGTCTGGCTCAGTGCCTTTTGTACCTGCCTCACTCGGTTCTTTGATTAAGTCTTACACATTCTTCAAGACTCAGCTCAGAACTTCCTTCAGGAAGACTCTTGTATCAATTGAGATGTTTCCGGCTTCAACTAACAAAACATCAAACTGGAAATGTAATACAGCATTATATAGAGGTTTATTACCTCCCTAGAAAGAAGTGCACAGCAGGCAATTCCAGAGCTAGCTAATTGAGCAGCCTGATGATATCTGAGCTGCAGGCTGCCTTCTCTTTGTCTCGGCTTTCCCCAGATGGTCTCAAAATGCATGCCTTGACTCCAAACATCAGATCCACACAAAACCACATCTAAAGGCAGAAAGAAATGAAGGCTTCCCCTGGGACATCTTTTTTATCAGAGAAGAAAATATTTCCCAGCAGACTTTCCTACTGGTCCCATTACCATTGGGACCAGTAGGTCTAGGTTACCAACTTACCCTAGAGCAATCACTGGCAAAGGGAAAATGATTGCTGTGGTTTCCCTATGACTAGGCGGAAAGCCCTCTTCTTTGAATGCATTTTGCCTTATATAGAGCAAAAGGTTCTATTGGCAAGGATGAATGGGGGAAATGGTAGTTGCGTAACCTACCAATGGTTTTGGCCATGCTTTCTCTCCTAGTGTCCCTCTCTCACCACTCCTTCACGAGTGAATTGGGTGCTTTTCAAGTACTCTGTCATTGCACTTTTCAAACTATATCGTAGTGTTGGTTTACTTATCTGTCTCCTTACACTGCACTCCATAAAGTTTATTCATCTCTGATTCTCCAACACCTACTAGCAAAGGCCTAGCGCATAGCCTCAGTAAAAATTCATTGTTTGAATGACTGATTGAATTAAATAGTGAAATGTTCAAGACACTTTCCACATAGTCTAGAACTGTGGTTGCATTAATGCTAATTATTTGACCCATCTATATAGTGATTATTACCCATCTAAATGACCAAACAATGACCACGTTGTTTGTGCTATTTGCTCCATGCAATTTCTGTTTTTATTGCTTTTGTGACTTATCCTATGGTTGGCTTTTTGTCTCTAGCAGCAACCAAATGACCACTTTCTTTATTAAATAGAGCCAATGTCTCTGGTTCCCCCAAAGGACCATGCTGGTGTTGAGCCTTTTTTTTTTCCCCTCTGTCTGCCAAGCCAGCATAGATCAACACCATCTATCAATGTCCCATCTTTGGGTGGAACTTCAAAGGCAGGATTTCCTTTTCTGGGTCAAGTTGACCTGTAACTTCCATCTTCTTCATACTAACTCTCAGTCTGTGGAACTGCATCATCTCTGCGAGTGGTCAGCAGCTTCTCAACCAGTGCCTTAGCAAATATTTATTGAGGGAATTAGTGAATGAATCATTTAACTGACTTGCATGTAATCTTCAAAAACAGTCATAGCAAACAAGAGTTCTTACTTAAAAGGTATTCTTCCACAGCAGAAACATCTTTAAAAATAACCAAATTAGCAGCTTTTATCAATGTTGACATTCTGTTCTTAAACTAATTACCTGCTTATGTAAGTGACCTTATTAAGAGCTGTTGACACCTTTTAAAGTTATCTTTGGAAATCAAACTCAAACCCAAATACAATTATGATCTTGCCATGTTCAAAAATGGCATCTTGATATGGCCAGAATTCCCTATTGAATTCAGAAATCTAATTCAGATCCTTATGTTGGAAAAAGAAGGGATATAAATCAAATCCATAGATGAATAATGAATAAAAACAGCCATGGTTAACTTAGGCCTGGGAATAAAAACAGAAGTGCCAACTGAAGCACACACTGCTCTTTTTCTAATATGGAATGAACAGTAGCTGGTTGATGGAAATTTTGTTTTTGACATTTATATGGACAGTGGTTCCTTAGCAAAAAGAACTACAGAGCAATGTCATGTCAGTATCCCATGTGACAATAAGCATTATCCCTGTAGCAGAAATCATTCCCAACAACCTAGAGGATGCCCTCAGAACAGTCAAAACATCAAACAGAATGTTCTATTAGATGTTAGGGTCCAAGAAAACAAAGTCATGGAATCATGCCCCAAACTGCCAGGCAGGAGTACATGCCCTCACAGGTCTTGTCAGAGGATCAATGAGACCAAGAGAGTAACTCAGCTATTAGATACGGTAACTCCTGCCGAAATAGGAACAGCATCCTCATGAGAACATGCCCAGGCACAGCTTCAAAACTTCAGCAATCAGAATTGGAGTTCATTTGGCCCAAGATGTAAATCAACCTGTGACACAAAGGAAAAGAACTCCCAGAAAACATTGCCTGTCACAGCAAACCAAAGGCCAGTCTTGGCTCACTGGATCATAAACTCCTGGAGAGCAGAAACAACTAGGTAGTGATAATATTATTTATAAATAATATCAAGGCTTGGGCTGACTCTGAAATGCACGTTCATAAAATTATCAAGTGAAGGTGAACTTTAGGACTTATTTAATCCAAATTCCTTATTTCACTAAAGATGAAATCAAGTTTTAAAAAGGGGAAGGTTTTTGCCTAATCTCATATGGCTGTCTCTCTCTTCCTCTCTCTCTCTCTCTCCCTCTCTCTCTTTCTGGACCCTTAACTCCAACCAAGGGCTCTTCCCACTTTATACCATAATTATAGTCCCTACCATGTTGCCCTGCCTGCAGTTGGCTTTCAAAAAAACGATGAACAAGTCATGTCAATCATCATTATGTGTTAACATGGCCAGTTTCTGATTATATGGGCTTAACACATATAATCTGGGGGGAGGGGAGGAGGGTCTTCTTTAAGAAAAAAAATACAAAAGAAATATAAAATTTAATACAAAAGTGAATATTTCTTTAGACTGAAGAACATACAAGAAATTTCAAATATAACAAAGTTGACTAATCCTACCAGGATCACAGAACTCATAAATATCACATTCTTATTAAATAATTGCCTGACACATCTCTATAATACATTCTTCCCACACAGTTTTTGGCTCCATATGCTCTGATTAACTCTTCATGCAATAACAATTGTATAATTTTTCTAAAGAGAAAACAAAATTCAGTCTTTCTTTTATAAAAAAAATTGTTTTGCATTATTCATTAATGGTTAGGAAAGTTACTTTCAGCTTCATAAGTTATTCTATTGCATTGAGTCCCATAATACAATAAATTACTCTTACGCTACACAATGATTCCAAGATGAATACATATAGGACTTTTGTTCAGGGAAACACTTGTTTCATCAGGCTGTCGCTTGCACACTGCTTTGTCTGCATCCACCAGCCTTCATCGGAACAAGGTATATCAGATTCACAAAAATGTGATCTGATATGCATGCAGAAAACATACAGCTTTGCATTCAGAATGAGCTCAGTGTTTGTACTACTGTTACAGGTGTGTGCCCTATAAACACAAGGATTCAGATGAAATTCTATTTTATGAGACTTCCCCTCATGATATAAGAGAATGTAAGGAGTGTTTATCAGTGTACATGCTACATTACTAAAATATATTTCTGACAGAAGGGAGCTTCCATTCTGACAGAGTTGATGAGCACAAAATTCTCCAATTACGGTTTGACACATCTGGTGATTCAAAGAATGTTTCACAGACTTGCATCTGGATGCACTTGGAACCTTGTGTCTTTTCACTTCTCCCTAGTTTCAGAGTGGGTGCTGAGGGGCACATGCATAATGGGGCACAGCCTCTGGCCCTGCACCCAGTGTCACTTTACTGAGTCGCCGCAGTGAGTGGGAGGAGAATTTTGGAAAGCCTTCTACAGCGGGAGAGCTAACACTAACTTGACTCCACATGCAGGCGCCTGAAAACCACATAAATATATCCCACTAAGCCAAACTCAGTTATCTCCAAGTTTACATCCCCTTTGCAGGATCCCAAACAGTTCACAACCATGTTAAAGTCACCTGACCCAAGGGGAGAGGAAAAAGACAGTGCCTTAACGGATTGTGGTTAAAATACTATTTTAAAATCTTTACAAAAACTTATACTCATGTGAACACAAAGCTGGAGACCCTCTTATGCCTTTGGAATGGGCCTCATCAATGAGGGGCCCTTGAAGCTTTATGAGTTTCACGGTCCTTATGTCCTCTGCATACTGACCTTGGTATCATCCTTTGCAAAGACAGGGAGACAATCAGCAGTCATCTTGAAATGTGAGGACCGGGAGTGATCATATGGCCTGATGGAAAATGTATTTGTCCTGCAGGGCTGCCCTAAGAGTATCACAAATGAAGTATCTTAAAATAACATAAATTTGCCTCACAGTTCTGAGGCTAGAAGTCTGTAATCAGGGTGTTAGCAGGACCATGTTCTCCCCAGTGGCTCTAGAGAGGAATCCTTCCTTGCCTCTTCCAGCTTCTGCTGTTCCCAGGAATCCTTGCCGTGCTTCGCCTGCCGATACATCACTCCAGGCTCTGCCTTCTGTGCAGAGCTGAATGGCCCTGTGCGTGTCCGTCTCTGTGTCTTTTCTCCTCTTCTTAAAGGAGACCAATCATACTGGATTAGGGGCCCACCCTCATCCAGGATGACTTCATCTTAACTCATTACCTCTGCAACAGCCTTATTTCCAAATAAAATTACATTCTGAAGTACTGGGAGCTAGGACTTCAACATATCTTCTCTGGGGAACACAGGCCATAACAGAACGGAAACAATACTGAACTCACTATGCATCAACCCGGCACTGTGCGATTCTAAGCAACTCAGACTTATTATTCAGCAAACAGTGGCACTGAGAGTGTGCTGGGGTTTCCAGAGGAGTCTGATCAGGTAGCCATTCTCAGGGAGCAACCAGCCTGGGAGAGAGGCAAGTCAACGAATGACACACAGGGTGGCTGTTGCTATATGGAGGCCCATGTGCACAGTGAGATAGGTCTGCTGTGGAGACAGCCTGTGAGCATGAGGGTTTGAGAAGTTCTGCACAATGCCGGTCTATTTGAACCTAGTCTTTAAGAATGCCTAGATGTTCACTGAATGGACAATAGAGGGGAAAAAATTCCAGGCAAGAGCGATAGTGCATAAAGAGGCCTGGGTTAATGTGAAACCACGCTTTCAGGGAGAGTTTTGTGTGATTTTGAATGGTTGGAAGCAAAGCTGTATTTGACAGAATGGCAGATTAGACTTGGAAAGTAGGAGGAGCCAGGCCATGAAGGCTTTATAAACCATGATAAGGAGTCTGGCCTTTACCGTACAGAGGGGGAGAGGCAGGGCACTAAGAGGAAAATGACGCAACTGGGTTTGCATTCCAAGAAAATTGCTTCGGCGGCAGCGTGGAGGGTGGGCTGGACAGAGATGGCAAGTGGGATGGTCTCACTGCGAAACTTCTGGAGATGCACAGGCCCACATCTTCTTTATTCTCCTCAGCAGCCCCTCCAGATGCACGTGCAATCTGTGGGGACTGGGGCACAGAGAGGGAGGAGCTGCCACAGCTCACCAGCCACAGGCCAGTGCGCGTGTGCTTAGTGGACATGGCCTTCCCTCTCGAGCAGCAATACACGAGCAGAGTCTGTGTGAAGTAAAGGAACGGCACAGAAAGATATCTGGGAAGGAGCATTCCGGGTTGTTCAGGATGATAGGAAATCATTTGATTAGTATTTCCTCTCAGTTTTAAGATAAGTTTCAGAGAGGTTATAGGACTTGTCTGACTTGTAATGGTTAAAGTAACAGATAACCCCCCAAATCTCAGGGCTTTAACATGATAGAAGCCATGTTTTACTCACTGGAAATCCAGAGCAAGTGTTCCTGACTGGCCAGGCCTTTCCTCCAAGCAGTGATTCAGAGGTTAAGCCCTAGCCTCTTAGAGTTTTACCTCTCATTACCAAGGTCAATTCAAAGGCATGGCATTGTGGGGAATTTTAACGTACCAGTTGGGATCCACTTCCGCTCACGGTACTTTGGCAAGAACACAGTCCTGTGCCACAACGAACCACAAAGGACGAGTGTGCAGAAAGAAGAGAATCAGCATGGAGTCAGCCAGCAGTGTCCTCCACAGTTACCTAATGACTAGATCAAGATTTGAACTTAGGGCTCTGCACCTCCAGAGTCAACGCTCCTTATCCTTGCCCTCATCTGTCTCCCGATGTGAGCTGTTCTTTTGCCATCATCTGAAAGCCTGCTTCCTGCCCTGGCAGCTCAGCTTGGCCTCTGCCTGCCGTACCACCTGCCTGTTTCCGGGTGTTCTCTGCTCCCAGACTTCCTTTCCCTGTGTTTGGATCATGCACCAAGTGTGCTGCTTCCCCCATTGTCTGAGCTTAGTCCTCCATGTGCCGAGGCTCTGCCTGCCACACTGGACCTGCGCCCGGGGTCCTTCTGCCCAGCATCTGCTGCACCCCAATGGACAGGCTTCTCCCAATATAGCTTGGCTTTGTGGCAATTAAGGGGCTATTTTCAGTGTTCAATGCAGACACTAGTTGGAAAATCAATGCACAAGCATGCACAAGCAGTTGACCATAATAATTAAAAGAAAGTTACTTCAGGTACTTTTCAGAGAATAAAAAAAGACAACCCTAACATTTAAATACATTGAAAGTCACCAGAACCTCTATGTAGAGACTCAAGCCTGGAGTATGTGAGTGAATGGAGTCTCAGAGTACAGTCACTGTATGTATCTAGGACCACAAAGAGCCTGGAATTTGGAATGGATGGTTTAGAACACCCATGCCATGCCCAGAAGGCAGCTCAAGTACATCTATCACTGATGGAAGGCTGGGGTCTCATCTTTGCGTATAAAAGAGAAGACACGTTAACACATGACACACTCATAGAGGATTCAGAAGTTCAATGCATTTTGTTCTAAACCCACGTTTTATCTCATTTTATATTATGGTTTTATTTTCATAATCCTAACAGAGCACATAGCAGTTTCTTAATACATATTTGCTAAATGAAAAATAACTTATGGATGTACAAATAGATGGAAGGCAGGACAGAAAACAAGGTTTCCCAATTCTTGGTGTGTGTGAGTAGATGAATTTATGAGCAACAAACATGAAGATGGGGGATTTGGGAAGATAATTTATCATCACAATTTAATAAACCTTATAACAGTTAATCTGCTTTTGTTATGTACATGTGGGACTGTATGATTAATAAAGTGTAAATGTTAAGCAATCCTAGAGGTGGGGTCGGGGACCCAGCCCACCCTCTGAGGTCCTCCCACCTTATGGGCTTTGGGGAGCCTGACCCTTCACACTCACACTAGTGTCTGGGAAGATACTCCCTTCACACAAGGTCTTTTAGACAACGCCCCACAAAGGAATAGACCTGAGAAAAGAAAGAAAAAGAGCAGAAAAGCAAAGAAAGGTAAGAAAATATAAAGAAAAGGAAAACAGGGGCACCTGGGTGGCTCAGTCGGTTCAGCGTCTGACTTCGGCTCAGGTCATGATCTCACGGCTTGTGGGTTCGAGCCCCGCGTTGGGCTCTGTGATGACAGCTCAGAGCCTGCAGCCTGCTTCGGATTCTGTGCCTCGTTCTCTCTCTCTCTGCCCCTCCCCTGCTCATGCTCTGTCTCTCTCTGTCTCAAAAATAAACATTAAAAAAAAAATTTTTTTTAAAGAAAAACGAAGAAAAAAAAGAATCTTGATTCTTTTAATTATGGGTCACATGTGTGCACACGTGTGTATGTGTGTATTCTTGCCAATGTCCTATAGAGTGGAAGTGGATCTCAACTGGTACATTAGAATTCCCCACACCCGGTCCCCCATTCTGCCATGCCTTTGAATTGACCTTGGTAACGAGAGGTAAAACTCTAAGAGGCTAGGGCTTAACCTCTGAATCACTGCTTGGAGGAAAGGTCTGGCCAGTCAGGAACACTTGCCCTGGATTTCCAGTGAGCAAAACATGTGTTTCTATCATGTTAAAGCCCTGAGATTTGGGGGGTTATCTGTTACTTTAACCATTACAAGTCAGACAAGTCCTATAACCTCTCTGAAACTTATCTTAAAACTGAGAGGAAATACTAATCAAATGATTTCCTATCATCCTGAACAACCCGGAATGCTCCTTCCCAGATATCTTTCTGTGCCGTTCCTTTACTTCACACAGACTCTGCTCGTGTATTGCTGCTCGAGAGGGGAGTGCCATGGCCATTCTGTCTGAAATATCACTCCTTTTCATGTCACCCACCATTGTTTTTCTTCTAAATTTACCTCCCACCTCAAGTTTATTGAGCTATAATTGAAATAGAGTAAACTGCACATATCCAAACTGTGAATTTAATCGTTTTGACATATGTATATCCTCTTGTCCTGCTCTAATTTTCTTCTTGGCATTTATTACTATCCGTTTCATTTGTTTGTTTATAATCTGTCTCCACCACTAGAATAAAAGTTCCATTATAATATAAATACTGTTTCTTTGGAGCTTAGAATAGTATCTGATCTGTAGGAGGCACTCACTCAATATTTGTTGGATGGATGGATAGATGGATGGATGGATGGATGGATGCAGCAAAGCCCAGTTAGAAGAAAAGGAACACAAAGTCAAGGACAGACTAAAGCAGCCTGGGTGACTCCATGTGGAGCCAGTCCTAGGCTGGCTGTCTTTAGGGTCTCCTCCATCTAATTGGTCCAAGAGTAGAGAAGCCAAATGCATTCCTGCCTGCATTTGGGGATGCAGACTGTTGGGGATAGCTGCCAGGAATCCTGAGTTGAAAAGGATTCTAAGGCGGCAGCTATCTGGGCTTCACAGAAATGAAGGTAGTGATCCATTAATGATGTCTGTCTTGGGAAGGGAAGTAAGTGATGGTAGGCATATTTGCAATCCTTTTCCTAGAAACTACTGTGGGGCTGAACCTGCTGGTGGGGGGTAAATCATCTCAACGATGGACAGAAGCAAGCCACAGAGGATGGGGGAAGGCAGGACTTG
This sequence comes from Lynx rufus, assembly GCF_022079265.1. Lineage (NCBI taxonomy): Eukaryota > Metazoa > Chordata > Mammalia > Carnivora > Felidae > Lynx > Lynx rufus. Next base: position 9,362,138 of record NW_025814841.1, on the reverse strand, counting down.
ACAGTAACATTTTGAAATGTCATTTGCCACCTGTACTGACTGTGACTACACTAAGGCTGACAGTCCTGTGATTAAACACACTGAGATGATTAGTCTGAATGGGCTTTGGGCTCCTGGCTTCTTTCCCATTGATTTTCAATGGGCAATAATAACACGCTGATAAATTCTACACAGGAAAGGGATGCAAGGACACAGAGGACTTTCACGCACACCTTAACCAGACTTATGTTTGCCCATGACAATGGTCACATTTCACTAAATTAGTACTTGTGCCAGCCCCCTTTTTGTTTCTGCAGTATGATTTCTTTTCAATGGATGGCTTGAAATAAAGCAGTTGAAGCTTGATGAAGCCTCATCTGACAATAATTAAAGGTAAAGACTAAGTCTTCAAGTTTTGAATCTTGCTGTGAGTAATTCAGCCTTGTTATAGCACGCCATAAAGCTGAGGGTCTGTTATTACCATAAAGCGTCCCTTGCAAAATCATTTTGTATTTGTCCAAGACTAAGCATTTCTTTCTCTATTAGAAAGAAGAAAGCCACTTTCCTCCAGCCAAATTTAAAGCCTAGATGCTGCCTAATATTCCGTAAGGTCTTTGAACAGTTCAGAGCCTGAAACAACACAGTATAAATGAGGTGTTTAACTTCTTGAAGCTTCCCCCCAAAGGTCACTGAGTCCAAGTCTCTCCCTGGAAGAACGTCAAGAGCTTGCCGGTCCTTCCAGCCAGTCTTCAGCATTATTTGCAAACTTGTAACAATTGCAATGGCCATGCTTGAGTATCCTGCCGCCCCTGCCACTGCCAGGATGAACCAGACCCAAGTTGGTGTATGCGTGTGTGCATATTCATATCCACAGCCACATCCATTTTTAGGGCCTCTAAGTATCTTTGAGTACATTTTTATTATATTTTCCACAAAAGTTTTGTCTATGGTGGGAAGGGGTTATTACTAAGTACCTCTTATTTTGGGATACTCTTAGATTTTCTAAATTTCATTTTTTAAATGTATTTCCTGATAGATATACATTCAATTGTTTTTGTTGTCCTTCTTCTTGTTTTTGTCAGTTGTTCATCCAGCCACTTGGCTAAACTTTTGTATTGAGTCTAATAATTTATCTGCCGATGCCTTTGGGTTTTCTCTGCAGACTATTTTAAATTCTGTTACGACTTTTAGGACTCTTTCACTCTGATCTTCTTCCTTCCCCTTACTGACCTAGTCAGGACACTACTACAACATGAAACAGAAGTGAAGGAAGAATGGCAAGCCCTCTAGTCTTATTCCTGATATTAAAGAGAATATTTTCAATACTTCTCCATTACTTATGATGTTTGTTTGCTGTTGGAGTGCTTTTACAGATTTTCTGAAGTTAATGAAGTTACTTCCTTTTGAAAATTCTTCCTAGTTGCTAAGAGTTTATATCATGAACACATGTTGAATTTTCACAGTACATTTTTCTATAACTGTTGAGATAATTATATCATTTTCTTCCCTTTAATTTATTAATGTATTGAATCATAGTAATTGACTTTCTAATGTTAAAACTAACTTTACATTTTGGGGATAATTCCAGCTCACTCATGATGTATTATTACATTTCTATGTTGCTGAATTCAGTTTGCTAATATTTTTGTGTAGAATGTGCCTATGTTCATAAACATAGGCATATGACATTGGATTTAGTTTGCACTTCTTGTGCCATCCTTGCCAAGTTTGCTGTTAAGATTAGGCTACACTCATACATTCTGGAATAATTTTTATAAAAATGACATTATTTGTTCCTTGAATGTTTGATATCACTTAGCAAAACTGCCTGGAGCTGGATAACTTTTTGTGGGGATATTTCATACTATTGCTTGAATATTTTTATTTATTATAGAGCTATTTTCTATTTATTATATCTATTTATTATAGAGCATATTTTCTATTTCCTTTTGAATCACTTTTGGTGATTTTTCTAAGGTTTGTCAATTTTATCTAAATTTTTCAGTGTGTTGGCATTAAGTTGTTCAAAAGACTATTTTCTTTTTATTATATGTAATCATGTTTTTTACATTTAATATATGCAGCAGGGCTCCTGGGTGGCTCAGTTGGTTAAGCGTCTGACTTCGGCTCAGGTCATGATCTCGCGGTCCGTGGGTTCGAGTCCCGTGTCGGGCTCTGTGCTGACAGCTCAGAGCCTGGAGCCTGTCTCGGATTCTGTGTCTCCCTCTCCTTCTGACCCTCCCCCATTCATGTTCTGTCTCTCTCTGTCTCAAAAACAAATAAACGTTAAAAAAATTTTAATATATGCAGCTATTTTTTACATTTTTACATTACACAATCTTCACATTTACATCAGAAAGTCAATTACTATTGTTAACTTGTGCCTCCTCTTTCTCTCTCTTTCATTAATTTTGCAGAGAGTGTTAATTTTTTTAGCCTTTTGAAAAATCTTTGGTTTTGTGGATATTCTTTATTACGTGTTCATTATCTGCTTTAATCTTTGTTGTTTCCTTCCTTCTACTTTTTTTTCAAGTTCACTTATTTATTTTTAGAGACTGAGAACAAGCAAGGGAGTGGCAGAGAGAGAGGGAGAGAGAGAATCCCAAGCAGGCTCCACACCATCAGCACAGAGAACCGACTGAGCCACCCAGACTCCCCGCTTCCTTCTACTTTCTTTGAGTTTACTTCACTGCCCTTTTCTAATATCCTAAGAAGAATATTTAGTTCATTAATATTCTGCCATAATTCTTATCTGACTGTTCTTTAGATTCTTAGGGCATAAGAATTAGACGTAAAGGTATTTTTGACAATATATTCATATACATAGAAAATATAAAAGAATGTACCTATAAATTATTAAAGTAACTAAGTGGATTTAGCCAGATTGCTAGATAAATATGCCAAGATCAGTCTAAGAAAAGAAATTATCTTTCCAAATGCTGGCAACAAATATTGGGAAACAAATTATTTTAAGAAAGATAATTCTTAAAGTAGTGTCAAAACCATCCAGTATCTATAAATTTAACAAAATATGTACAAAGCATTACTGACAGAAATTGTTAAAGACCTAAGCAAATCAAAGGATTCCTACCCACTGATCAGGGATACCTGCTTTATATTTATACTGCTGTGGGCAATAAACCTTTATTGTGCTAAGGCAATGAAATGTAGAGATTTATTTGTTACAGTAGCTATTGTTACTGTAGTGTAAGTATTTGGGCTGAAAATGCATGCCAATATGATGCAATTTTCTCAATGATCAGTTAACTTAAGTGTATAACCCCTAAAAATGATGTTTTTATTAGGTTCCATTTCAAAGAGTTTTAATTAAAAATCATCCTCTCTTTTTTCAGCCCTCACTCTGCCCATTTAAGAAGCCAAGAGGCTTTCCTATTTGTTAGGCCTCAGGGATAGGTTGAGCCAAATTGGTCCTAAGATCACTCTCAGGTCTGAGGCGGGAAATCCTGGGAAGAACACATCTTTCATCTTCTCTCTGTCTCTGAGTCTCTAAAACAGTCTTATTAAGGGGCAGAGTATCAGAAATAAATCTGCCACCCTGCCCATTGGCGCTTCGTAGAACATCTACTCTAACCTTAGCTTCTGGTGAGTGAGCAGCTGAAGGTGTGATCCTTCCCCTCCCCCAGCTACTTGGGCATGGTGCTGAAATCTAGTCGATTCATTGGTTTGTCAGGGACCAATCAGATTCTGGTGCTGGAAGATCATTCAGATCCATTTCTAGCCGTCTTCAGGCTGATAAGTAAACAGGGAAAGCAATCTCTAATGAAGCCAGAGAGTGGTGCTCATTTCTAGAGAAACTCAGACACCAGAGAGCATTTGGGGTGAGAGAACGTAAGGGGCTGACAGTGTTCCGGTCCCCTGGAGGCCTGGCTGTCTCTCCTGTAACTGAGTCCTGTGACTCTGATAGGCTTCCAGTGAATTCCTTCTTATCTGTGCTAATTCGGATTGGCTTTTGTTGTTTGTAATAAATAGACCCTGATGGAGACAGCGTGATGACGGTATTCAGCCAGGAGTCTGAAGAAGACATGAGCCCTGTCTTCTCTCAGTTATCCTTCTGTCAGAGTATAATTCCCAAAATATTAAAAACCTAATTTTCATATAGATAAGAAAGCGCAAGTCAAGGTTTTACTGAGTCCATGACTGAGGGAGCCGGGAGGATGACGATGCTGGATCAGAAGAGAATATGAGAAAACAGGAGTGCAGAGTAAGATTACACATCCAGATACAAAACTGGTTCACACCCAAGAAGTCAGTGAAACCGTAAGATTTCAGGTTGTCCTGTCCACTTGGACAGAAAATAAAATCAGCGCCATCTAACTAGCACTGCACCAGGTCTGAGCCCAAATCAGTGGTAAAATCTATGTTGCATTCCCAGGAAGAGTGAGAGGACCCTCAGGCCAGCTTCTCTGGATCAGTGCTTCCCAGACTATATACAAATACAGATTTCTGGGCCCTGCCCTCAGAAATTCTGATTCAGTAGGTCTTGGGCTTGGCCTGAAATTTCACATTTTAGCAAGTTCCCAGGTGACAGTGCTAGTCAGCAAACCACATTTTAAGTAGCACAGCCTTAGACGACATTAAAAGGTCGTGTAATAACCCTTTTGCTTATTGCTAAGTTTTGAATAATTTTTCTTAACCCTCCACCCAAGGTCCCCAAGGGAGAGCTAAGCCTCCAGATGAAGAAAAGCAAAGCAAGGCAAATAGCACTTTGCTCTTGGCTGAAGATTTGCGTTCAAAACTGAGTGAAGGGCTTAGATGAACACAGCTAGGTCATATGGAGGAGTCTTTTTTCCTATGCTAGGTAGGTCTCAGTAGCATCGAACCAGGAAGGCAAGCACTTGGCCATTTTTCCCCAAGCTCCTATCTGAATCTTTGGTCTTATCGCAATGCAAGGAAAAACTTATTCAGGCCACACCAGCCGGTGACAGAGAAGAAGAAACTAAAGAGAGAGGCAGAAAGCAAATTCCTTCCAAAATCGAGAACCACACTGGTCTAGGCTGCCTTCCCAGGAAGCCTGAGTTTGGTGCCGCAGTAAGAAGGGAGTTGCCAAATGCGAGGGGAGAGAGGACAATTGGGCCTTCTCCCAAGGCAACAGCCCTGACCCTTCTTACTATTCTGGCTCCAGGAGCTAAGGTTGCCAGATAAATTACAGGACATTTGACTAAATTTATATTTCAAATAAATAACAACTTTTAATGTAAGTATGTCTCAGATACTGCATAGGACATATACACACTACAAAAAAAAGTATTCATTTTTGTATCTGAGTCACCTGGGCATCCTGTATTTTTATTTGGTATTCTAACAATACCAACTTTATGGCTATTGTGAGGACTAAATGTGATGATAAATATAAAGTTTTTAAAACACAGAAAGCAGGGTGCCCTAGTGGCTGACTCAGCTAAGCATCTGACTTCAGCTCAGGTCATGATCTCACTGCTCATGAGTTCAAGCCCCACATTGCGCTCGCAGCTCTCAGCGCAGAGCCCACTTCGGTTCCTGTCTCCCTCTTTCCCTGCCCCTCCCCAGCTCATGCTTTCTCTCTGTCTCAAAAAAAAAAAAAAAAATCAAAACATCAAAAAAAAATGTTTTTAAAACACACAGAAAGCATTTCATACATGTTAGTTACCAACAGCTTTCCAGTTGTACAGAAGGTAAGTCTTAGAAAGTAACCTGCCAATACTGGACAGCAGGTGTTATGTGCTGAATTGTGCCCCCCGACAGTTTATATGCTGGAGCCCTAACTCCCAGTACCTCAGAATGTGACTGAATTGGGAGAGAGGGCCTTTTAAAGAGGTAATTAAGTTAAAACAAGGCTGTAAAGATGGGTCCTAATGCAATCTGACTGGTGTCTGTATAAGAAGAGGAAATTTAGACGCAAAAAGAGGCCAAAGTTGTGAGAAAATTAATTTCTGTTGTTTAAGCCACCCGGTCTGTGGCATTTTATTATGGCAGCCCCAGCAAACTAAGAGAGCAAATAAGGGGCCAAGGGGGTTTCAAACTCAGGTGGCTGGGCACCAATGGTTAAGTACTGCTGGACCAGTAAACATGACCACTAAAGTGTGAAGTCAGCACGGGCCCATCCCAACGTGTAAAACAAACTGTCAACAGTGACAATGAGTCCGTCTGTTTCACCATCCGCACCCTCCACTCGCCACCATCTCCTCCGAGACTCAAGTTCACTGTTCTGATGGAGTCTCTGCTCTAGACCATTCTGTACTTCACCTCCCACCTCCCTGTATGTTCCTGGCCACTGAAAATCCCTTACTGATAGTGACCAGAGTTATCTTCTGATGGTTCCGGGTGCACAGAGTAGCACTCGATTAACAGTCGTCATGCTGTCGCTACAGCTTGATACAGGGGTGTTGAGTGAATGCATGAGTAACAGAATGAATGGCATCCGCCTGGCTCTCAGTCCCACGCCCTGTGGTACCTGCTTATCCTCATGCGTAGACTGCCATGCTGTTCCTACCTGTCCCCATCAAAGCGAAAGTTTTGTGATTGGCCCTTGTTTCTTGTTTGTCTTTATTTCTCTCTGAGCTCTGTGACTGAGTGTGTGTGTGTGTGTGTGGTGTGTGTGTGAGAGAGAGAGAGAGACAGACAGACAGACAGAGGGAGAGACAGAGAGACAGAGAGACAGAGACAGAGATTAGGAGAGACGGGAAGAGAAAGAAAATTGGAGGGAGTCCCCCTATTCTCATCTGGTTGCTCGGTTTTTTGTAAGATCAGATGCTGTTACAGGTAAAAACACAGACTGTTTTTTCCCCTAACCTTACCAATATAAATATGCCTAAAGGCTATGCATGAAACATTTCCAATTAAAGTTGTAAATAAATGTGTCACTAGAATGTTGAATGCCTGAATTTCAAACCAGAGTAAACACTAAAACTGGAATAGAACACAACAAACTACTTAGCTCTACTGGAGGGAAACGTGTTCTCCAAAAGAACAGCCATTTGGCAGCTAACTGACCTGTCACTTGTCCAAAGTTCCTGTTACGGGTTGAATTGTGTCCCCCCACCCCCATCCCAAAATATGTAGAAGTCCTGACTCCTAGTGCCTGAAAATGCGGCCTTATTTGGAAATAGAGTCCTCATAGATATAATCAGTTTAAGTGAGATAAAGCCACGCTGGCTTAGGGTGGGCCCTTAATCCAATACAATCTATCTTTTCATGAAGAAGAGAGGCACACATAGGGTGAATGCCATGTGACAACAGAAAAGATAGGGAAGTGAGGCTGCTTCAAGCCAAGGGACCCCAAGGATTGGTGGCCACCACCAAGAGCCAGAAGAGGCAAGGAAGGATTCTCCCCAGAGTCTCAGAGGGAGCAAGGCCCTACCGACACCTTGATGTAGACTTCTGGCCTCCAGAACTATGTGACAATGAGTTCTTTTTTAAACCACCCGGTTTGTGGTATCATGACAACCCTAGGAAATCAAGACACCACCCCTTTGCTTTCCTGGGCTTGTCTGGATGAAAATATCTTCAGTGGCTTTGTAAAATTTTGCAGGTGGTTATGTTGCAGTTATCTGTTGCTGCATAACTAACAAAAACTTAATGGCTTAAGACAACTTAGTATTTTATCTCAAGATTCTACTGATCAGAATTCAGAAAAGACACAGAAGGACAGCTCATTTCTGCCTCACAGTGTCCATGGTCTCATCTGGGGAGACTTGAATGGCTGGGGCAGGAATGTGTGAGAGATGACCTCTCTCCATGTTGCCAACCTGGACTTCTGCACAGCACAGTGACTTCAGGGTCACTGAAACACCCTTACGTAGCTCAGGACCCTGGGACAGAGTGCTCTAAGGGACCAATGCAGGGGCTGCCAGTTCCCATAAAAGCTAATCTCAGAACCATAAAAGCTAGTCTCATCATAGTCTACTGGTCCAAGCAGTCACAGGCCACCCCCAGATTGAAGAGGAAGAGAAATCAACTTCCCCAAAGAGAAGAACTGTCCAAGAATGTGCAACCATCTTGAATCTGCATGCATGCTCTGTTTTACATAATCCTAAAACATGTGTGGACACAGGGCGGTTTCTTCTTATGACGGCAGAAGTCATAAGTGTGTCAGACCCAGTGTGTCTGACTTCAAAAACCCAGGGGGAATGTCTGATGTGAACAAGCGTTGGGTCTGAGGGGGGGCACAATTCTCTCCAACGGAGCATCTTTTCCACTGCTCGCAACTTCATGAAGCACCAGAAAGGGTCAAAACAATCTAGAACATCAAAATGCAAACCCAGAAAGGATACAAGAAGTTTTTCCTTCAAACTTGCAAATTATACGGTGTGAGCAAGCTCAATAAACACTGTGCAGAACCTGGAGTGGGATGGATGGAGGGAGTGATATTCGCTTCTTGTTTGGCGAGGCTCTACTACCCAAGAGGTGGAAAATCTTCCAAAACAGGATCTGTTGTTTGATCTTCGCTCTATGCTTTCTTTGTAAACGGACAGGGAAGGAACCAGAGGGGGGAGCCCAGAAAGAGGAGACCTTTCCTAATCCACCTTCTTGCACTCAGACCATGGGGTCAGGTGTGCTTGGGTTTGAATCCCCTTCCCAGCTGTGTCACCCTGGCAGGTCACGTCACATCTCACGCTCCTTGTCTTTACCTGCAAAATAGGGATACAATTGCTGGCCCAGTGGGGTTGTTATGAGCAATAGATTAGCTCATGTTGGAAAACGCATGTAAAGCAATTAGCCTAGGGTTTGATGTGGAGAAATGATACACATTTGTCGTGATGGTCATCGTTCTCATCTTCATCATTGGCATCACCAGGGCCCTGTGATGAAAGATGAAACTCTAAAAGGGACTGCCAGTGGGAATAGTGGATCACTTTGGGGGTTGGAATTATAGGTGCTTTTTCTTTTTTAACTCCATGTAAAATGAACATGCATTTGTTTTTCTAAACAGAAAATAATAGAGAAGTTATTTCTTAAGGCTTATCAGTGTCCTTTGGGGGTTACCTTTAGGTCACACTGGTGAAAGCTCTCTTTCTATTTCCCGCCCTTCCTGTCCAGAGGAGGAACAGCTTCATAGGCTGCAGCACCCATAGCAGTGGGGCCCGGACAGCCCCTGGGAATCTGGCAGCTGCAGAGAACAAAGCACCCCCCTCCCATCCTGATGCATTCCAGATTTGGCCACAGCTTCTCCAGACACCAGACGGAAACGTGGGCTCTAGACTGCCAAATATGGAGCAAAATACTTGAGGCCAACCACAGCCAGTACTAGGGTGGGAGAAGCGAGGTGCAAAGTACAAGGGGGTGCCGACCACGCACTCTCCCAATGGCACTGAGAGTACCTCCTTACGTTTGCACCCTAGGGACCTCCCTCGTGCTGTCCTAGTGCCAGTTGTGATCCCAACATCACCATGCCCAGGAAGCCAGGAGTCCAAGAAGCTCCTACCTACCATCCCCAGTGCCTGAAGAGGAAAAGATTTTTGTGAGACGATTCCTTGTGATATGGTGGGGTGCTGCCTAGACACCTGTCAGGAAAGCTACAGTCCAGAAACCTGGGGATGTCTGCGCCAGAGGGAGTAAGTTGGCCTCTGGCTCTCAACAGTGGAAACAGTGTGGTCGTATCCTGTCCAGCTCCTGGGGTTATGGTGCCCTCTGGTATGGTCAGCCTGACCCCTGGACAGCACAGTGCATGCCTTTTCTCTACCCGTGAGGTTCTGCAGGGGGACTCTCGGGTCCAAACCAAACAGATCTCCTCACCAGGAGCTGAGCCCATCACAGTGACTTTCTTCACCAAGGGTGCTGGGCCTCATTCAGTACTGACCTTCTCTTTCTGTTTATCGGCAGGAACCTCCACTCTCTTAACTATACAGAGATCTGTGATAGTATTATCTCCTCCAGAGCATCGGACCCAGCCCTGCTCCCCGTTGCCACTCTCCTCTGCCTGCCAGGACGGCAGCCACCGCTACCTCAGGCCCCGGAGCGGTCCCTCTGGCTTCTTCTATGGTCTTTTTGGTTTGCGTAGGTCAGAATAATTTTTAGTGTTGAAAGCGGTGGATGATTAATTTCTGCTAACGATTTTCTACCTCGCCTCCTAGACTCCTTTCAGTAACTCCAACCACCATTTCGGCATTAAATGATTCATGCTTCACTTGTTTGCCAAAGAAATTCCCTGCCCGTTTATCTATGTAGCTCACTGAGACCTCTCTTTGTCCTTACCACGTTTCCCGCTCTTCTTCTCTGACCTTTAGTATTTTCGAGCCCTCCTTCCTGGCCTCCATCACTGTCCATGTTCCTGCTCCGCGTGCTACTCCCACCTCTTGGAGCCCAAAAAGACCAGTGATAATAAAAAGAAAGTCTTATTCTGTCTTTGGCATGCTTCGTGAGTCCCTGTCAATAACTAGCAATTTAACAGGTGTCACTTTTACTAAAGATCATCTTCACCAATTCTGCTTCCCCCGGCTGGGTTCCCTGAATGGTTCTTGCTAAGTACATGTGATTCCTCTTGTCATGTCTGCTCAGCTTGTTTGCCTCGCTCAGTGATGAATGACACTTGGGTCTCAAGAAATAGACCCCAGTGTGTCCTGAAGCTGTTCGTGTCATGGCCAAACTGTGACAGATTTCCCCACTGTTTCCACTTACCACCAGGGTCGGCACTACACAATCAGACCTCAGCTCAAGTTGACTGAAGTTTGCCTCGCTAACCATGAAACAATCCAACGCAGTCCGGCCTCCTCTTCCTCTGGCAGTGGCCATGTTTCTGGAAGCCAGCGTTATTGTCTGAAAAGCCATCTCTTTCTCCCACACTCAGGCCCCCAGATACACATGGCTGAGCTAACAGGGAGGTAGAGAATCCGCGCTGACAAACGTTACAGAGAATTAGCACCTGGCACCCACACGCTTTATTCTGAGTCCTGAGCCACCTCTGAGTCAAAGCCCGTCTTTCCACTTGTTTGTGTTTGTAAAATGACATGAAACCTGACAAGTAATGGAGAACATGAGAGTATATTCAAAGCCTCCAAGGAGTGCTTGCTACCCACGGCATGAGAAAAGGAGGCTGATGACACAGATGTTAAAAGCGTTTCCAAAATTGGCATCTGGCCAAAGACTCTCAGTGTTCTTGTGAGATGATCATCCTGTTGATAACTTAAGATTGGCAGTGTGTTTGGTTCCATTAACTCCAAATCAAGATGAGCAGTTTCTAAATTACTTTCCCCTCATAAACAAACATTGTGTCTCTAGGAAAAAAATTAAAGAGGATTTGTGTGGATGAAGAAATGTCCCCAGGCAGGAAAATACAGGAAGACCATGCTTATACGACGCTGAATAAATGGCTTGAAAAGGGCCAAACCGTCGGGAACAATGACTTAACAGAATCTACTGATGTCAGACTCTGCCTGAAGGAGCCAACGGAAGTGGGATTTTTTACCCCCTCACTGTCTGATTCTGGTCCATTAAAAACATGACCCTTTTGGGGAGGAGCCAAGATGGCGGAAGAACATGGAAGATTTTGTGTGTCTCACGTCCATGAAATACAGCCAGACCAGCATTAAACCATCCTACACACCTAGAAAACTGATCGCAGGATTAAGACAACATTCTGCACAACCTGAACCACAGAATTCAGCAGGTACGCGGCGTGGAGAGCTGAACTTGGGGAGCAAGAAGCTGCAAAAGGTAGGGAACCGCTTTTGCGGGCGGAGAGAGGATGGAGACTGGGGAGCCGGGGGAGAATACGGGAAAAGCACCCCTCCCCAAAAGCAGCTGGAGAGAAAGTGGAATATTGGAAACAGCCGCAGGGACTAAACTAAAAAGGGAGAAAGGAGAAAAGAGAAAGGAGAAAGGAGAGCGTTTAAATTCCATTAAGACTGTAAACAAGGGGATCACAAAGCCTGCAACTCCGCAGCTCCATACCTAGCGGTGCTCTGGTAGGAAGGGCGAATCCCCGGGAACAAAGTGGGGTCCGGGAGGTTCTCGGGCCACACGGGGAAAAGCGGTTCCACTGCTGAAAGGACATTTGGTAGAAACTGTTGAATCCACCTGGTCCCAGCAGACCCCAGAAGGCGGCCACATTTGCTGGTGCTGAGGTAAGGTTGTTAAGGGTGAAGCCTGGTGCCAGATGTGTGTTGTGATTTTCCATAATCCCTGAAAAGCTGCTGCTACACTGTCTTGCGAACATATTCTGGGATGGGCAGGCACCTGGCTGCAGTCTTGGGGCACCAACAACAACAGGGTCCAGCGGGAGTTCCTGGGTGCAGCCAATATTCGGCCATTGCTCATCCGGACATTGCTTGGTGAGACCCTCCTGCAGAGGGGTGGAACAGGTCAAAGCCGCAGTCCTTCAGAAGTAAGGGGCCGGGGAAAATAGCCGCATCCGACACAAAACTCAGGAGAGAGGTACTGCCTGGGGCCTGATCACGGAGAGTGAAAAAGCGGGGAGTGGACGAGAGCTGAAGACAGAGGAGAGGTGCACAATTGCTGATCCGGGAGAACACAGTGGGCAACTGGGTGGCGCCATTTTCACTGCTCATGCAAATGCGCATACTCACCTATGAGCGCCGCAACAATCCACCCCAGTAGGCTAGCAGCGCCATCTAGTGGAGAGCAGAGCTATTACACTGAGCCCCGCCCAACTGAGCCAACTTCACTTCTTCAAGAAAACAAGTCTCACCACCAGCTTAGTTTATGGACCATAAAGAGCTACATAGACTGACTTCTAGGGGAAAACTAAGCAATTTCAGTCCGACTTCAATCTGTTAGCAGATTCATCTATTCAATTTTCTATCTTTTTTTTTCTTTTGTCTTTTTCTCTTTTACAATTCTTTTCTTTTTCTTGAATACAGAAAGAGAAAAAATTCATTTTTATTTTCATTTTTATTAAAAATATCTTTCTTGAATTTTTATTACTATATTTTTTACTTTTGTGTAAATTTGTTCAAGTTCTACTTTACTTCCATCATTTTATTTTAGTCTACTTCAGTGTATTCACCTTTTCTTTTTTTTTTTTTTAATTTTTTTTAACACTTATTTATTTTTGAGACAGAGAGAGAGAGCATGAACAGGGGAGGGGCAGAGAGAGAGGGAGACACAGAATCTGAAACAGGCTCCAGGCTCTGAGCGGCCAGCACAGAGCCCGACACGGGGCTTGAACTCACGGACCGTGAGATCATGACCTGAGCCGAAGTTGGACGCTTAACCGACCGAGCCACCCAGGCACCCCTGTATTCACCTTTTCAAATTTTCAAACAATTTCCTTTTTTTTTGTTTCTTTTTCTTTTTTCTCTTTTTTGTTTCTTTTATTTTTCTTGAATGCAGAAAGAGAAAAACTTCATCTTTACTTTCAATTTCTATTAAAAATATTTTCATTTCGTTTTTATTACTATATATTTTGCTTTTGGTAAACTTTTTCAAATTCTATTTTACTTCCATCATTTTATTTTAGTCTACTACAGTGTATTCACTTTTTCAAATTTTCAAACGATTTCTTTTTTTATCTTTTTCTTTTTCATTTCTTTTTTCTTAAATACAGAAAACAAAATAATTCATGTTTATTTTTAATTTTTATTAAAAATATTTTTCTTTAATTTTTTCTACTATATTCTTTACTTTTGTGTATATTTTTTCAAATTCTACTTTACCTCCATCATCTCATTTTAGTCTACTTCAGTGTATTCATTTTTTCAAATTCTCAAATGATTTCCTTCCCACCCACTTCTTTTTTTCTCTAATCTGTCAAATCACTTTCAACACCCAGAGCAAAACACACCTAGGATCTAGCATCATCTATTCGATTTTTATGTGTGTGTATTTTTAATTGTTAATTTTAATATTTTTTAATTTTAATTTTTTTTAATTTCAATTTTTCTACCTCATTAATTCCTTTTCTCCCTTCAAAATGACAAAAACAAAGGAATTCGCCCCAAAAGAAAGAGCATGAAGAAACGACAGCCAGGGATTTAACCAACACAGATACAAGCAAGATGTCTGAACCAGAATTTCGAATCACAATTAGAAGAATATTAGCTGGAGTCAAAAATAGATTAGAATCCCTTTCTGCAGAGATAAAAGAAGTAAAAAATAGCCAGAATGAAATTAAAAATGCCATAACTGAGCTGCAATCACGGATGGATGCAGTGGCGGCAAGGATGGACGAGGCAGAACAGAGAATCAGTGATATAGAGAACAAACTTATAGAGAATAACGAAGCAGAAAAAAAAAGAGGGAGAGTAAGGCAAAAGAGCACGATTTAAGAATGAGAGAAATCAGTTACTCATTAAAAAGAAACAATATCAGAATCATAGGGGTCCCAGAGGAGGAAGAGAGAAATAGGGGTAGAAGGGTTATGTGAACAAATCATAGCAGAAAACTTTCCTAACCTGGGGAAAGACACACACATCAAAATCCAGGAAACACAGAGGACCCCCCTTAGATTCAACAAAAACCGACCATCAACAAGGCATATCATATCAAATTCACAAAATACTCAGGCAAGGAGAAAATCATGAAAGCAGCAAGGGAAAAAAGTCCCTAACCTACAAGGGAAGACAGATCAGGTTTGCAGCAGACCTATCCACAGAAACTTGGCAGGCCAGAGAGGAGTGGCGGGATATATTCAGTGTGCTGAATCAGAAAACTATGCAGCCAAGAATTCTTTATCCAGCAAGGCTGTCATTCAAAATAGAAGGAGAGATTAAAAGGTTCCCAGACAAACAACAATTAAAGGAGTTTGTAAGCACTAAACCAGCCCTGCAAATTTTAAGGGGGACTTTCTGAGGGGAGAAAAGATGGAAAAAAAAATATATATATATATACCAAAAGCAACAAAGGATTAAAAAGGACCAGAGAACACCACCAGAAATTCCAACTCTACAAGAAACATAATGACAATAAATTCATATCTTTCAGTACTCACTCTAAACATCAATGGACTCAATGCTCCAATCAAAAGACATAGGGTAACAGAATGGATAAGAAAACAAGATCCATCTATATGGTGTTTACAAGAGACCCACTTTAGACCTAAAGACACCTTCAGATTGACAGTAAGGGGATGGAGAACCAAAAGAAAGCTGGAGTAGCCCTACTTATATCAGACAATCTAGACTTTAAGGTAAAGACTGTATCAAGAGATGCAGAAGGGCATTATAGCATAATCAAGGGGTCTATCCACCAAGAAGACCTAACAATTGTACACATTTATGCACCAAATGTGAGAGCACCGAAATATAAAAGTCAGTTAATCACAAACATAAAGAAACTCATCGACAGTAATACCATAATAGTAGGAGACTTCAACATCCCACTCACAGCAATGGACAGATCATCTAATCAAAAAATCAACTATGAAACAATGGCTTTGAATGACACACTGGACCAGATGGACTTAACAGATATATTCAGAACATTTCATCCTAAAGCAGCAGAATATACATTCTTCTCCAGTGCACATGGAATGATCTCCAGTATAGACCATATACTGGGACGCAAATCAGCCCTAAGTAAATACAAAAAGATCGAGATCATACTGTGCATATTTTCAGATCACAATGCTATGAAACTTGAAATCAACCACAAGAAAAAATTTGGAAAGGTAACAAATACTTGGAGACTGAAGAACATCCTACTAAAGAATGAACGGGCTAACCAAGAAGTTAAAGAGGAAATTAAAAAGTTCATGGAAGCCAATGAAAATGATAACACCATAACCCAAAACCTCTGGGATGCAGCAAAGGCAGTCATAAGAGGAAAGTATATAGCAATCCAAGCCTTTCTAAAGAAGGAAGAAAGATCTCAGATACACAACCTAACCTTATGCCTTAAGGAGCTGGAAAAAGAACAGTAAATAAAACCCCAAACCAGCAGAAGACAGGAATAATAAAGATTAGAGCAGAAGTTAATGTTATTGAAACCAAAAAAACCCCAGCAGAACAGATCAATGAAACCAAAAGCTGGTTCTTTGAAAGAATTAACAAAATTGATAAACCACTAGCCAGTTTGATCAAAAAAGAAAAAGGAAAAGACCCAAATAAAGAAAATCAAGAATGAAAGGGGAGAGATCACAACCAACACAGCAGAAATAAAAACACTAATAAGATAATATTAAGAGCAATTATATGCCAATAAAATGGGCAATCTGGAAGAAACGGACAAATTCCTAGAAACATATACACTACCAAAACTGAAACAGGAGGAAATAGAAAATTTGAACAGACCCATAACCAGTAAGGAAATCAAATTAGTAATCAAAAATTTCCCAAAAAACAAGAGTCCAGGGCCAGATGGATTTCCAGGGGAATTCTACCAAGCATTTAAGGAAGAGTTAACACCTATTTATTCTCTTGAAGGTGTTCCAAAAAATAGAAATGGAAGGAAAACTTCCAAACTCTTTCTATGAAGCCAGCATTACCTTGATTCCAAAACCAGACAGAGACCACACTAAAAAGGAGAACTATAGACCAATTTCCCTGATGAACATGGATGCAAAAATCCTCAACAAGGTATTAGCCAACTGGATCCAACAATACATTAAAAAAATTATTCACCACGACCAAATGGGATTTATAACTGGGATGCAGGGCTGGTTCAATATCTGCAAAACAATTAACATGATTCATCACATCAATAAAAGAAAGGACAAGAACCATATGATCCTCTCAATAGATGCAGAGAAAGCATTTGACAAAATACAGCATCCTTTCTTGATAAAAACCCTCAAGAAAGTAGGGATAGGAGCATACCGCTAGATCATAAAAGCCATATATGAACAACCCAATGCTAATATCATCCTCAATGGGGAAAAGCTGAGAGCTTTCCCCCTAAGGTCAGGAACAAGACAGGGATTTCCACTCTCGCCACTGTTATTCAACATAGTATTGGAAGTCTTAGCCTCAGCAATCAGACAACACAAAGAAATAAAAGGCATCCAAATTGGCCAGAAGGAGGTCAAACTTTCATTCTTTGCAGATGACATGATACTCTATATGGAAAACCAAAAAAACTCCACAAAAAAACTGCTATAATTGATTCATGAATTCAGCAAAGTTTCAGGATATAAAATCAATGCACAGAAATAGGTTGTATTCCTATACACCAACAATGAAACAACAGAAAGAGAAATCAAGAAATCGATCCCATTTACAGTTGCACAAAAAACCATAAAGTACTAGGAATAAATCTAACCAAAGAGGTGAAAAATCTATACACTGAAAACTATAGAAAGCTTATGAAAGAAATTGAAGAAGACACAAAAAAATGGAAAAAGATTCCGTGCTCCTGGATAGGAAGAACAAATATTGTTAAAATGTCGATACTACCCAAATAAATCTACATATTCAATGCAATCCCTATCAAAGTAACACCAGCATTCTTCACAGAGCTAGAACAAAGAATCCTAAAATTTGTATGGAACCAGAAAAGACCTCAAATAGCCAAAGCAATCTTGAAAAAGAAAACCAAAGCAGGAGGCATCACAATACCAGATTTTAAGCTATACTACAAAGCTGTAATCATCAAGACAGTATGGTACTGGCACAAGCACAGGCACTCAGATCAATGGAACCGAATAGAGAAATATAGCCAGAAATATACCCAATTAATCTTTGACAAAGCAGGAAAGAATATCCAATGGAATAAAGACAGTCTCTTCAGCAATTGGTGCTGGGAAAACTGGACGGCGACATGAAGAATGAGCCTGGACCACTTTCTTACACCATTCACAAAATAAACTCAAAATGGATGAAAGACCTAAATGTAGGACAGGAAGCCACCAAAATCCTTGAGGAGAAAGCAGACAAAAATCTCTTTGATCTTGCCTGCAGCAACTTCTTATTCAACACGTCTCCGGAGGCAAGGGAAACAAAAGCAAAAATGAACTACTGGGACCTCATCAAAATAAAAAGCTTCTGCACAGGAAGGAAACAATCAGCAAAACTAAAAGGCAACCGACAGAATGGGAGAAGATATTTGCAAATAACATATCAGATAAAGGACTAGTATCCAAAATCTATAAAGAACTTATCAAACTCAACACCCAAAAAGCAAATAATCCAGTGAAGAAATGGGCAAAAGACATGAATAGACACTTCTCCAAAGAAGACATCCAGATGGCCAACTGACACATGAAAAAATGCTCAACATCACTCTCATCATCAGGGAAATACAAATCAAAACCACAATGAGATACCACCTTACCCCTGTCAGAATGGCTAACATTAACAACTCAGGCAACAACAGATGTTGGCGAGGATGCAGAGAAAGAGGATCTCTTTTGCATTGTTGGTGGCAATGCAAGATGGTGCAGCCACTCTGGAAAATAGTATGGAGGTTCCTCAAAAAACTAAAAATAGAACTACCCTACGAGCCAGCAATTGCACTACTAGGCATTTACCCACGGGATACAGGTGTGCTGTTTCGAAGGGACACATGCACCCCCATGTTTATAGCAGCACTATCAACAATAGCCAAAGGATGGAAAGACCCCAAATGTCCATTGATGGATGAATGGATAAAGACAATGCGGCATATATATATATACACACACACACACGCACGCACAATGAAGTATTACTCGGCAATCAAAAAGAATGAAATCTTGCCATTTGCAACTACATGGATGGAACTGGAGGGTATTATGCGAAGTGAAGTTAGTCAGTCAGAGAAAGACAAAAATCATCTGATTTCACTCATATGAGGACTTTAAGAGTCAAAACACATGAACGTAAGGAAAGGGAAACAAAATTAATATAAATACCAGGAAGGGGACAAAACAGAAGAGACTCAAAAATATGGAGAACAAACTGAGGGTTGCTGGAGGGGTTGTGGGAGGGGGATGGGGTAAATGGGTAAGGGGCATTAAGGAATCTACTACTGAAAGCATTGTTGCACTATATGCTAACTAATTTGGATGTAAAGTTTAAAAAATAAAAAATAAAATTAAAATAATTAATTAATTAATTAATTAATTAATTAATTAATTAAAACATGACCCTTTTTGCCTGTCAGTGCCCTCTTCCTCTAAGGTCTGCTTATTTGGTCCACTCTAGGTGATTCAATATTCACTATTCTATGGCATGTTCCAAAGACATTTATTGAGCACCTACGCCATTTATAGCACTGGGTTGGGCCCAGCAGAAATGCAGGGTGAAAAAACAAAGGAATGCAGAGTGAAAAATCTAGTCTGTACTCACAGAGATATTAGAGTAACCAGGGAGACAGGCAATTGGAAAAATAACTAAAAGGCAAGGAAGAAGGTTATCCTTGTTAGTAAAGAGATATAAGAAAGAACAAAGAAAGCAATTAAGTCTGACTTGATGATGTTTATTTTCACCTAAGTCATGTTAAAGTTAGTTGCCTAACGCGGGGGGGGGGGGGGGGGGAGGGGCAGTGAAAAGGGGGGGCATTGCTCCCCAAGAGGGAGGTATAGTATGCTATGTTTCCCTAACTCATGTTCATGTCACATGGTGCCTTCACTCATGGTAAACTGGTAAATCCCTCCCTTACCACAATTTGTAAAATGCTGGGGAAAGGCATTTATTATGCAGAGGAAGATGTGTTTGGAATGAGAGGTCAGGTGTGATGGAAAGGGGCCTGGATATTACTTGTTCAAGGAAACTGAGTCTTCTTGGCTACATTTGGGTTTCTCTGAAGCAGAAATAGCTGTCTGTTTAGGGCCTGCTGGTGTGTTTCACGTGAGGCAGAGCTGGTTGCTTGGGATGTAACCCAGCCTGAATACAAATGAAGGACAACTCACAAAAGCCTTTGTTTTCCTTAGCTGGTAAGAGTGCTGACCCACATGTCCATGGACACAAAACAAATATTTGGAGCCAAAACTTATCAACGACACGTTGCAAAAACTACTGTGACCCTACTGCTAAAGGATTCATCTGTAAAAGACACATTTCCCATTTACCAAGCCAAACATGCCAATCACAAAGGTGAATGAAAATAGTTCAAAGGAAGGGCACCTGGATGGCTCAGTCGGTTATAGGCCCGACTCTTGGTTTGGCTCAGGTCGTTATCTCACAGTCATGGCTGTGCACTGACCCTGTGGAGACTGCCTGGGATTCTTTTTCTCTGAGTCTCTCTCTGCCTCTCCCCCACTCATACATGCTCTCCTTCTCTCTCTCAAAATAAATAAATAAAACTTAAAAAAAAAAAAAAGAAAAGAAAATACTTCAAAGGAAAAATAAGACATTTTACTCCTTTGAAAACAAGAATACGTTCCAGATAATAAAAAAGTAAAACTTTGTCAGAATATCGCTCTTCGTATTAAATTAGTCCATTAATTTTGTCCACAATCCAAACATATTTTCCAAATCTGAGTTGTGTCCAAACATGCCTGACTGAGTAATAGGCCACCTGAGAAGAATGACCACGTGGGGCGGGTTTCCGCCAGCATTTCTAGCAGCTAATATTTGTGCCCTGTTTGCCGTTTGCAAAATGCTTTTCCATTGGTGGCCTCGCTTAATCCTCAAAGCGATCCTATTAGGAGGTTAGGACAATGATGACTCCCTTTTGGTGCATGAGGAAACTGAGCCTTGCAGACGTAGCGATGTGCTGCCTGAGTTCAGCAAGCGCTGCGGGGGGAGTATCTGCTAAGGAGCGTGAGAATTGGCCCTGACACTTCAGCTCCGTCGTCCTTCCCACCGCCCCCCACCCCCCCCCCACACACACTATCTCCTGGGACAAGCGCCAGCTGCTTGAAGTCCCAGACGTCCCAAAGGGGCAAGCAATCTCTCAGCCCTCTCATTAATTCAATTATTTATTCACTCATTTAACAAACCTTCACTGAATGTTACTAGGCACAAGGAATAGGGTGGGGACACAAAATACATACCTTCATCCTCATCCAGTTCAAAGTCAACTGCAGAAGACACACAACCGAACAAACATTAACAGTAGAGTGTGGTTTTCTATCACAGGGTAGACATGAAGGTGCTACCCTAAACTCAGTGCCCCGTAGTATGTACCATTCAACTGTCCTGGGGCTCTGCTGCCTTTTTGATAATGTTAACAACCATTTACTGCCTACTAGGCGCCAGGCACTGTATTTGGCTTAGATCTATTGTCTCATTGAATTCTTGCTATAACTTCTGCATGTAGGCTTAGGATTCCATTTCATAGAGGAAGACCCTGGAACTCAGAGAGATTGAGTAACTTGATAGTCGTTACATATTGCCATATAAAAAAAATCTCCCAAAACTTAGTGGCTTAAAACAACATTTACTATCTCACAGTTTCTGTGAGTCAAGAATCACAGCATGGCTTAGCTAGGTCCTCTGGCTTAGGGTCTCTCACGAAGCTACAGTCGAGGTATTAGCAGGAACCACATTCATGTCAAGGCTCCACTGGGGAAGAATCTGATTTCAAGCTCACTCACATGGTTACTGGAGGATTCAGTTCCCCATGGACTACTGGGCCGAGGACTCCAGTTCCACACCACTTAGCTGGAGGTTGCCTTCAGTCACATGAGCCTCTTCATGGCAGTTTGCTTCATCAGAGGCAGAGAAAGAGAGAGAACCAAACAGATATCACAGTCTTTTACAGCCTAATCTCCAAGGTGACATCCCATGAATTTCACCATATTCTACTCAGTCAACACTAGTTCCAACACACACACACACACACACACACACACACACACACACACAAAGTGGGGGTTACACAAGGGAGTAGATATCAGGAGGTGGTGATTACTGGATGCCATTTGGGGAGCAACCTACTCTACTTGCCAAGAGCTGGCTTGTGACATATCCAGAACCTAAATGTCTGACTTGTCAAATCCATGCTCAACACATCACCTGGCAACCCTCACAGGTTTCCAACACATACATAGTTAACCATATTACCAGTTTCAAAGCATGAGTACACATGTGATGTATTTCATTCAAGATATGTATAGGCAGACATTTAAATTCTCATTTTATAAAGAAGAAAACTAAAATTCATAGAGTATAAGTGACTCCTGGATTTGTGTAAGTCATTAGAGTTTTTAGTGTTGACGTTTAATGACATTTCAGTTGGAGCTTAAATGATTTTCCCCAGCTTACCCCAAATGGAGCCTGGATGCAGGTTTTCTGCTTCCAAATCCCAAGAAGCCCAATGCCATGATTATCTGATTCATTGATTTCCACCTGTTTTCTATTTTGTTTTAAATCACTATTATGGTTCTGATGCTATGCTGGCCATAGACGACATAGAAGACAAGGAAAATAGAAGACAGGGTCTTCACAGGCACGTCCTGACCCACATTCATCTGCACAAGTCAGTGTCCAAAGATCTTAAAGCCTCCTAACTCCCATCAGAGGGGTCCTCAGGCTCCCACAGCTTCCCTGATTGCAGCTGCCATGCCACCATGATAGTGACATTGGAAATGAGGCAAAGAGGAGCTCCCACAACTTTGGGACGGCCTCTCACATTGCCGGATGCACATCTCACAGTCCTGCCCATGTGTCACAAGGTGGCTTTGGAAAGAGTTAGAAGTGGGAAAATGTCCATCCAGTACTCAAAGGCAACAACGATCTTACTTTTTTCATTCCTTTGAAGATAGCTTTGGCTCTTCCTCTTCAGTCCCCAGTCACATCCAATCACTAAGGACACCCAACGATCTTTCAGGTCCACCCTCCGTTGCCTGGTCAACATCCCAGCCTCCTTATTCAGTGGTTTCCCTGTCTCTAGTCTCCACCCTGAAATCCACTCTCCATGGCATCCAGAGTGAGCTTTCTAAATTCAGATCTGATCGGGAAACTCTCCTGCTTCAAACTTTCAATCAATGTCCATTGCTCTCAGCGTAAAGTGATATTCCTTATCCTAGAAGGCAAGGCTCTGCCGAGCAGGCCCCTCTCCTTTCTTCACCAGTCTGAGCCGTGAGCAGTCTCTTGTATTCTTTCTACCCCAGCCGCACTGACTCAGCATGGCCAGGGGCTCTTGTGTATCACGTGCTCTCTCATTTTCTAGCTATCCTGCCCCCACCCCCTTTACCTGGTCAAGACATCCAACTCAACCCTTGTATGCCCACTCTTCAAAAACTTTCCATGTGTGTGTCCAGGGGTGGATTTGGTATCCTTCTTTGTCATGCCATAGGATGCCTTGTGCCTGTCACATGTCTTTGTTATTGTGTGCTCAGTGCCAGAAGGACAGAGCCTTGTCTTCTATTTTCCTTGTCTTCTATGTCCTCTATGGCCAGCATAGCATCAGGACCATAATAGTGACTTAAAACAAAAATCTGTTGAATGAGTGAATGAATGAATGAATGCAACCCCTTCTCCCATGTTCCCAGCATTAAAGACTTCCAGTAGAAGGGGAACCTATCTAGCTCAGTCGATTAAGCATCCGACTTCAGCTCAGGTCATGATCTCACGATTCACGAGTTCGAGTCCCGCATCGGGCTCTGCTGACAGCTCGGAGCCCGGAGTCTGCTTCAGATTCTGTGTCTCTGTCTGCTTCTCCCCTGCTCACACTATCTCTCTCTCTCTCTCTCTCAAAACTAAACATTTAAAAAATTGTTTAAAGACTTCAAGGTGCTTGTTCATCAACCCACAGGTCACCAAGCTTTTTTCGGTCCTGATGCCTCTGGAGAGATCGTCCAGTTCTTGGTGAGCTTTTCACGATGTGGAGCAACCTATTCATTCATTTACTATGTCAAGAAACATTTGTGCCAGGCATGTGCTGGATGCTGGAACAGAATCAAAGATGAGTTAAGCACATAAAAGTCCAGACTAAAATGAGTTCTTAGTCTGGTGTGTGGAGCTTATGCTATTTGAAAGAGCTCCTTGGGGGAATAATAGGTTCATGTTTATAAAGCACCTTAATAAAGACACCACCTTGGTATTACTATTCTTTCTCGAATACATCACTTTAGCCACTGTAACAATACCAGCCTATTCTAGAATATTATAATCATCTACTGTTCCATTTCATTTTACTGTTTAAGTTTCAGGGTATGTGGCTAGTAGCTAGCAATACCCCCTCTGAGTTGATGACAGCATATACAGAGAAGCCACAACATTATTGTTTGGAATTGTTTTTCAGATGGTAATAATTTTTGGAGTTACTGTTAAAACGTAATACGGGGATGGGGCGCCTGGGTGGCTCAGTCGGTTGGGCGGCCGACTTCGGCTCAGGTCATGATCTCACGGTCCGTGAGTTCAAGCCCCGCGTCGGGCTCTGTGCTGACGGCTCGGAGCCTGGAGCCTGTTTCAGATTCTGTGTCTCCCTCTCTCTGACCCTCCCCCGTTCATGCTCTGTCTCTCTCTGTCTCAAAAATAAATAAATGTTAAAAAAAAAAAAATTAAAAAAAAAAAAAAACGTAATACGGGTCAATAATGCAGTCAGTAATATACTTTAACGTGTTATGACCCTTTCTCCATACCCTTCTAGTTAAAACATAAAAAATAAAAATCTTTCTCAGAGGCCTAGGTGAACTTCTACAGGATTTTAAGCCATCATCATTGGAGTTTGTACAATTAATTTGCCAGGCTGCCCCAACACACAGGAATCGAGGAAATGCCCTGGCAGGATGAGACTGGCCCTTTTCTCCTCCAGTAGATAAAAAGTAGATAAATTAATTTATTCACATTTTAATTTTCCTCTCACTAGTTTTAATATTAACAATAGCATTAATTATGTAACACTGATTTATCACGGACCATATGCCAGGCACTGTATTAAATGCTTTCTATTTACCGCCTACAGCAGCCTTAAAAAAAAAAAACTGGTGCTCTTGCCATCCCATTGTACAGTTGAGGATCCGGAGCTCGATCAAAGTCAGATACATTAGCCAAGGTCACACATGTCCTAAGTGGCAGGGCAGGAATCCAACCTCGGATCATCCTACCATAAGAACTCACATTTTAAACCTCTGCGCCCTCAATTCTCTTCATTTCAGAAATATCTGAGGTGACTTAGGAAACACATTCTGTACACACGATAGCAAATCAGTGAAGAGATAAAGAGAAAATTTAAGGTAGAAACAAATAAGATGAAGCTGGAATTAGCATACAAAATATATACCCACAGAGTCCTGAGTACTTTAGAGAAGAAAGCAGCAAATGTAGCTCTGTGTTTCTCCATCAAAGAGGGAAATGTGTTCATTTACATGCTTTACAGTATTCATAAAATGAAAAACAAACTCAGGGGAAAAAAAACCTCTATCCTGGTACTGAGACTTACAGAAAATGTCTCACTTGAGGCTCTTAAAAAGGGCTGTGTGATGTAATGATCGACAGACCGTCACCGTCAACAGCATCCCTGAAGCAAATGTGGCCATGGTTCTGGGAGGCCGTGTTGTGGATCCATTTATGACGCATCTCAGCGCAGTGAAATGGCTTCGCACCAAACCTCAGGTGGTAAGATCCAAATCCAGATTGTACAGTTTTCCAGTGGCCTGGCTGAATCCCAGGAGGCAAAGCTTCATAAACACAGTCCTAACACTAAGGGTTCAGGCATTCCATGGCACCAGCCAAAGGCAGGCCTATGTCCTTCAACTGGGTGTCTGCGTATGATCACACTTCCATGAAGATCCAGAAGGTACATGCGCCCCACCTCACCACTCTGCAGAGCCAGACACAGGAGAACCCTCATAGCAGGGCTCGGATTCCCTCAGAAAATGATTCTGGAAGTATCAGGGTAATGTGGGCGACCAAGCACCTAAAACCTTACTCCACACAGCCTGGCTATGATCATTTCAGCCCAGAAAAAAATTAATCAGCTGTTTCCAAACTCTAGGCACAGTCATTAAACAACAACAACAACAACAATAAAACAATAAATACACCAATTATAACGGATCCTGAATACCTAACTTTAAGCAATGTCACTTCCTGACAAACTCTCCAACATAAAGCAGTAACTGAATACACCAATTTGTTGAGAGGGTTGTTAGGACAAGTTAGTTAGATGTTGGAAGATATTTAAGATATGGTCAATGAGATTCAACCATAGCTTCTGGAACAACTGTTTTCCCACCTGTTTTGAAAGAAGCTTCCAGAATCTAAGCTTGGTATCCTAGGGTCTTAGAGCCAACTTTGCCACTTGACAGGACACCATTCCTGGACCCAACCAGGGGTCTACCTATGTGCTCAGTGAGATTGTTGGGCAGGCTATGCTACTGTGCTTTAAAGTACTATGTGGTCTTTGAACTATTTTGGTCCTACATCCAATCAGTAAACTATTTTAAATATAAGTAAATATTTTGCATACATATAAATATAGCATATTATGTGTGTCATTTACCATACTAGATTGTTATCAACTCCTTTGGATTATATGTATCAATTACTGTACTAATGTTTTCCAAAGCAGTGCAAAACATTCGTTACAACAGACATTGAGAGGGATATGATATCAAAAAAATATGACCGAAGTTCTCTGGAAGTTGTACTATTTTCTCCTCATCCCCTATTATATCCTCTTTGGAGGCCTCCATCCTCCTCTTTGGAGGCTACCATCATACAGTAAGGAGCTAGGTAGGCCTTCTCTGGACCATTTCCTAGCATTTCATGTAGGGGTTCCGTGGCCCAGCCCCAGCCCATCTCCCCAGCCTTATCCCTGCTGAGGCTCTCCACCCACACCCAATTCTCCTTCACATTGGCACGCACCCCACCAGCACCACCAGCCAGAAGAGGCATGGGGTAAATTCTCCCCTAGAGTGTCTGGAGGAGACACATCTCTGCACATACCTTGACTTCAGCCCAGGGATACTGAGTTCAGACTCCTGGCCTTCAGAAGTGTGAGAGAATAAATTTCAGTTGGTTTAAGCCACCACATTTGTGGTAATATGTTATAACAGCCACAGGAAATTAAGACACCTATTAAGAGCTTTGGGGGAAGGAGACAGGAGCTAATGATAGAAATAAAGTTGGGGGGCGTGGGCTCGGCACCCAATTCCTCTTCAGTCTTAAGCGTGCCCAAGACTTTCACTTCCACTTTCCAGGGAAATCAGTATCTCCTCACCCCTAGAAACTCCCTCACCACCACAAACTGGCACTTCTTTGAAAGCTCCATCACCCCAGACAGATGATGGATATTTCTAAGATGACCACATCCCCACCATTCACTGAGGTCCAGCAAAAATAATTCTTTGTGAGGCTCCTCAGCTAGCTGACCCTGCCATGACTTCTTGCTTGCTATTATCACTAAATATAAGTTCTTATGGACACCATCTTCACGTTCATTCTCATCCCCATGCCTCCTTGGGTTTTAGCTCCCTGGGCCCAAACTCCTCTCTTTTGGTCTTTCTTTTCTCTCTGCAGTTGGAAGAATTCTAAAGATGTCCTCTCCAAAATCCCCATGACCCCATCATTCAATCAAACACTAATGTAAGTACTACTGTGAAGAGACCTCAGGTAGAATTAAGGTAAGTGATCAGTTGACTTTAAGATTGGGACAGTAGCCTGGATTATCAGGTGGAACCAATGTAATCACTTCTGCCCCTCAAAGCAGAGGAGTCAGAGAGATGGGGCAGGAGAGGTGGGGCTGAAGGGAAAGTCAGAGAGATTCGAAGAGTGAGAAAGATATAGGCTACCATTGCCAGCTTCATAGGGGTCCGTGAACCAAGGAATGTGAGTAGCCTCCAGAATCTGAGAATGACGCCCAGCCAGCAAGGAATCTGCCAACAACCCAAATGAGCCTAGAAATAGATTCTTCCCTAGAGCTTCCAGCAAGGAAACTGGAGCTCACACTTGTGAGACTCTAAGCAAAGAAGCAGCTGAGCCATGCTGAGCCCAGACTACTGACCTACAGAAACTGTGAGATAATAAATGGGTGTTCTTTTAAGATGATAAATTTGTGGCAATTTGTACAGCAGTGGTAGAAAACTAATACACTCTCAAACCGCTCCTTCTCTGCCTCTTTGTGGACCTCCCTTCTTTGACTTGTCTCTTAAACAATGATTCCTATTCTCACTCTCCCTGAGTAATATTATTGGTTCCAAGGCTTCAATGTCCATCCATATCCTACTAAATCCTTAAGCCATAACTCTATGTCAGATATCTTTGCTGTGTTCCAAACCCATAGATTCAGCTGTCTGCTAGATATCTCCATTCCTATGTCTTGGATGCTTCTGAAACAAACATGTCCAAATAGAGGCTCATTTTATGCCCCTATACCTGCTTCTACTTCTGAGGCCCCCTACAAGGAATGGTGTCACGATCATCCAGCTACCAAAGTCCAAACCTTTTCTTCATCCTTGTCTCCTCCCTCTTTTTCAATGCTAAATCCTAGCCCCAAGTCCTATCTATTCCAACTGCTAGTTTTCCCTAATCCATCTACTTGCCTCCATTTCCCAGGACAAGTCCCCACTGTCTCTCATCCATGCTACCTCAAAAGCCCCTTACTCACCTCCTTGTCTGCAGTGGTGCTCCCCAGTCCATTCTCTTAGCTGTACTCAAAGATCACTTCTGACAAATTCTCCGTCTGTGAACAGAATATAATAAAATGGATAGGACTGGAGACCAGCTTATCATTCTGAAAGATGGGGGTCAAGGAAATCATCCATAACTAGGGTAAAAGCTAAACAAGTAGAAAAATGCAAGGAAAAATATAAGAGACATGAAGGACCATTTCATAAGGTCAATATCACCTATGACTTTTGAGAAGGAGGGAATAGGTATGGATAAAGAAAACGTGGTATGTACTTACAATGGGATGCTAGTCAGCCTTGTAAAGAAAGAAGTCCTACTACTTGCTACAACATCGATGAACCTAGAGGACATTATGCTAAAAACAAATACTGCAGGATTCTACTTATATGAGGAATCTAAAATAGTCAAACTCATAGAAGCAGAGAGTAGAACAGTGATTACTAGGGGCTGGGGGGTGGGGGGAATGGAGAATTGTTGCTTAATGGGTATAAATTTCAGTTATAAAAGATGATTAAGTTCTATAGATCTGCTGTACAATATAGTATCTATAGTTTACAATACACTTTAAATTTTTTTAATGTTTATTTTTTTGAGAGAGAGAGAGCGAGCATGAGCGGGGGAGGGGCAGAGAGAGAGAGAGGGAGACACAGAATCTGAGGCAGGCTTCAGGCTCTGAGTTGTCAGCACAGAGCCCGACGTGGGGCTCTAGCCCACGAGCCATGATATCATGACCTGAGCCCAAGTCAGATGATTAACCGACTGAGCCACCCAGGCACCCCAACAATACACTTTAAAATACATTATGAGGACAGATCCCATATTAAGTATTCTTATCACCAAAAATCCAAAGCAAAAAACAAAAAAAAGTGAAAGAACACAAGGAAATTTTGGAGGTGATGGATGTTTATACCTTGACTGTGGTGATGATGTCATGAGTATATGCATATATTCAAACTTATCAAAGTATATGCATTAAATATATGAATTTCTTGAATATCAATTACACTTCAATAAATTTTTTAAAAATAAAAATTAAGGGGCACTTGGGTGGCTCAGTTGGTTAAGCATCTGACTCTTAATCTAGACTCAGGTCATGATCTCACATTTTGTGAGTTCAAGCCTCATGTCAGGCTCTGACAGTGTGGAGCCTGCCTGGGATTCTCTCTCTCTCTCTCTCTCTCTCTCTCTCTCTCAAAAAAAAAAAATAAATACACTTTAAAAATTTTTTTAATTAAAATTAAAAGGTAAGAGTGAGAAGGAATTTTTTTTAATAAGACAAAATATCCCAAAGTTCCATAAAAGAACTTCCAAGTACCCAAGACTATTGATGAAAAAGACCCATGCCCCATGCAACTCTTGATCTCAGGGTGGTAAGTTCAAGCCCCACGTAGAGTGTAGAGCTTACATAAAAAAAGAAAAAGAAAACGACCCATGCCCAAGCACATCCTAATAAAATTTCTCATTGCTAACACTGGATGCCTAAAGACAGAGAAGAAACATATTAACTTTTTAATAGAAAATTATTTTAAATTTAGAATCATATGCTTAGTCACACTAACTTAATGTGAGAAGGCAAAATGAAGATATTTTTCAGGTATACATGCATAAAGATTTCCACTTCTCTAAATGAATTGTTTGTGACGAAGTCTGAGCCAATATTTCGATTGGCCTCCCACAACTCTAGAAAGTCAAGTTGCTTCTGACAGGTCTGATCTAAACAAAGCCAAGTAGTTCATTCTACCACAACTAGTAAGCAAAGAAACCAAGAGAACTTGTAGTTAAATATAAATGAGTTGGTACACATCTTATGGTTGACCAAATTTCCAAATTTTGCTATCTCTGGGATAAATTATACTTTGATTCTTTGAATCAAGAGAAATTTCAGAACACCGATAAGCTGGTCAAAGGGTTTCACAGCCATTTATTCACTATCATATGTAATGCTTAGATGATATTTAAATACTGCCCACATTGATTTCAGCCCTCTGATCAAACAATGGAAACACTAATTTTGCAAACAGTGCCAGAACCCAGATCTGGGATTGCTTGAACAGTGCTTAAGGGTGGCATGTGCAAGGAAGAGCTTAATGCCAAGCCCTGTAGGGAGTCTCCAGGTTATAATTCCAGCCAGCCGATTATAGAGCTAAGGTGAAATTTACTTAAAACCGCCACCCATGGGAACATCCATGATGCACTCTGGCCATGGCAAGATCCCTTACGACTTTCTTCTGATACAAAGGCATGTGACAAAAGAGCAAGCAATCAGGAGTCCCAAAAGGAGGCTTCAAGCTGGGCCTTGCAAATATTTTCTCATCCTTTTCAAAGACATTGCAAGATAAGTCAGAAAGCCTGTGGCCCATCCTGCTGAAAACCAATGGTCACAATTTGCATCCTCTGTCTAGTCTTTTTTTATATATATATTATTTATATATATTTACATTTATATAAATTTATATACATTTATATATATATATTATACGTTTATATATTTTTATCCTCTAGTTTTATTATTGACTGCAGGCAGTTACACCAAAGCTACCTAAGCTACCTTCGTGACACAGTAGGAGCTTTCTTAAAGTGGTAAACTCACGCTGATGTTTCAATTTAACTCTTATTGTCTTTCCTTGTGACAATTTCAAAACCTTATGATTTTATATAAGCATTTCCGGATTATATTTTTTTCTAAGATGACAGCTTTTCTCATGTCTTCCCCATAAAATATATTCCTACCAGTTTTAATACATTCTTACTATATAGTGTCACCAGGTGTTTAAGTTAAAATATTCTTCAAAACTTAAAAAAAATCTTAATTTTCCATGAAACAACAAATTCACTAAAACTGAAATAAAGCCTATTGGAAATTCACAATTAGAGAAAAGCATCTCTGAGATAGGATGAATAATAGTGCCTTAAATTAGCTACATCTTAATCCCCAGGATCTGTAAATGTGTTACTTTATGTGGTTCAAAGGACTTTGTAAACGTGATGAAGTGAATAATCCTGACATGGAGAGATTCCCTAGATCATCCAGGTAGGCCCAGTGATGTGATCACAGGCATCCTTCTAAGAAGGAAACAGGCAAATGCTACTACGAAAGAGAAGGTAATCTGATGACAAAAGCAGACTAGAGTGATGTGCTTTGAAGATAAAGGAATATAAACCAAAGAATATAAGCTGCACTAGAGGGTAGATGAAAGAAGAAGGAAAGAAAGAAAGATGGAAAGAAAGAAAGAAAGAAGGAAAGAAAGAAAGAAAGAAAGAAAAGCAGGGAGGGAGGGAAGGAGAGAAGGAAGGAAGGAAGGAAGGAAGGAAGGAAGGAAGGAAGGAAGGAAAAGATTCTCCCCTCAGAGCCTCCAGAAGGAAACAGCCATGTCAACACTTTGACTTCAGCCCAGTGAAATAGATTCCATACTTCTGACCTCCAGAAATGTAGGAGGAAAAAAATGTGTTGTTTTAAGTCACTAAGTTTGTGATAATTCATTACAGCATCAATAGGAAACTAAAGCCACCTCTCTCTCTATCTCTCTCTCTCTCTACACACACACACACACACACACACACACACACACACAAATTTACTTGGAAATTTAAATGTATTCAAAATAAGTATTTAATTAAAAGAATAATTACAAACTAGAAAGGAATGAGTATATTACATATTGGAGGCTAAGAGATTTGACCACAGAAGTAAAAAGAAAAATGAATAACCTCATAGGTATTCATTAGAAAAAAATTAAAAGCAAATTTAGTGTTCAATTCTAGAATCCAGATAAAAAACAGAAGAATAAACCTAAATAAAGAGAAATAACTAATAACCAGAAGATAAACATTAATGCATTAGGATACAAAATAAAAAATAACAGACTTAAACTCTAAAGCTAAAAGTTTGTTCTTTGGAAAGATTAATAAAATAAACTTTGGCAAATCTGAAAAAGACAAATATCACATGATTTCACTATGTGTGGAATTTAAAAAACAAAACAGATGAACATAGGGGAAGGGAAGTAAGAATAAGATAAAAACAGAGAGGGAGGCAAACCATAACAGACTCTTAACTACAAAGAACAAAGGGAGGGTTGCTGGGGGGGGGGGAAATGGGCTAAATGGGGGATGGGCATTAAGGAGGGGACTTGTTGGGATGAGCACTGGGTGTCATATGTAAGTGATGAATCACTGGGTTCTGCTCCTGAAACCAATACTACACTGTATGTTAACTAACTTGAATTTGAGGGAGACACAGAATCCGAAGCAGGCTCCAGGCTCTGAGCTGTCAGCACAGAGCCCCCGACATGGGGCTCGAACCCACGAACCGTGAGATCATGACCTGAGCCAAAGGTGGACACTTAACTGACTGAGCCACCCAGGCGCCCTAATAGTTTTTTTCATTGTCAAAGTTTTATCCTGAAAATAACAATAGGCTCGGATGAATTTAATGCCAAGTGCTACCCAGCACACAAATCAATCCTTTTCCAGAATTAATCAATTCAAAAATTTCCCAAGGAGGGGATTCCATTCACTATAGCAGCAAATAAAATATTGAGGGGGAAAAGTGACAGGAAATGCTCAGAAAAAAATATGAATAAATCTTAAAAAAAAAAAGGAAAAGATATATACATTGAAGGATTTTATAAAAGACCAGACTAATGGAAATCCTGTCCAGGTGCAGCCTGACCACCCAGGAACAAGAGAGGCAGTGCCAGGAACCAGCAGCCATGAAGAAACCTGGTTTCTGGAACAGGCTGGAAAAGAGACGTCACCAGAGAGCAAAGTGAAACCTCAGGGAAGTTACAAAGTGGTCCTGGAGCCCAGCAGCACAACAACCCAAGTGACCTACTTTTCATTTTTTCTTTATTACCCAGAGGACCTCTGGTGCTGTGTCCTGGGGATAAGGCTTCCCATCCACCCAGGAGGCCTCGGTTGGGCTGGCAGATTCCTGCTCTCTGGGCAGAGCACCTGGACCGGCCCTGAAGCAGCAGAATAAACCTGAGGCACGGTTGGGGACTTGCGGGCTCACCACCCGTCCCTCCAGAGCCACATCAGAGCAAACCGGAGGGCTGAGGGAAGTTCTCCCTGGAGGTACCCAGCCACATGCCATCCGGCCACACTGGGATACGCTGGCACCAGACAGACACGAACAACCTGGTCTGATTCGTTCTGGTTTTTCTTTAACTTCATTGTTGTTAAGTCTGGACAAAATGAGCCTCATTTAGGTATCTCCAGGATCTCCAGAATGTGTATGCCAAGAGCCTCTGCTCCGTGTCTTCAAAGCCTCCCCAGAAGAAGCTTCTTTGATCCTACAAAGGACTTTAATTACATAAAGATCTGAATCATTTGATTAATTTTCAATATGCATAAAAGCTATTCATTCCCGT
Source organism: Lynx rufus (assembly GCF_022079265.1). Classification (NCBI taxonomy): domain Eukaryota; kingdom Metazoa; phylum Chordata; class Mammalia; order Carnivora; family Felidae; genus Lynx; species Lynx rufus. The sequence goes on along the minus strand of NW_025814841.1, from coordinate 9,328,456 downwards.
GAAGCAAAAATGCTTTTCAGAAGCCCACGTGGCCCCTACCTTTGTAATTTACCACCATCGTTTTATTACCACACTCTCTGGGGACCCTGACTCCAAGCTTTCAGGCAGGAGCTTTTAAAAACAAGTGCCTTTTTCACATTTCTTTGGCTGCCATACCAAGATCCAACCTCCCTAATTCCCCAAAGCCTGGGCCTCTAACCCTCCCTCTGTTGAGCACCCAACCCACATGAGCTGGGCAGTGGCCAGACCACAGCTGGGGAAGGTCGGCCCCAGACACCCAACCTTGGCAGTGAGGATGGTGCGTGCTGTTCAGGAGGCCTGAGTTATAATAGCCTCAGTGTTGGAGAAGATGCCAGCAGAGGGCTGAACAAAAGGTGGCTTATATTAGTAGAACTGCATGTTTGCTGCTGTTACTGTTAGCTCGTTCCCCTGGCCATCAGATCCTCGGGCTTCCACGTGGGAGGCAAGAAGGGGATAACCTTCTCTTTCCTCCCAGGGACGGCTTTGGTGTTACCCCAGACACGAGTGCCTCTTCCAGAGTCCTATGGCTCCTACTCAGAACCACAGAGAACTGCCACAGCGATGTAAATAGAGCACCTTGTATCACTGAGTACCTACTACATGTGTGCCCAGCATGGATTGCTCCTGGAGTCCTCACCACAACCCTAGGAGGTAGGTCCCATAGTATTCACATGCGAGAGATGAAGAAACCGAGGCTTAGTACATTCCATTAGCCGGTGGAACATTGTGTCACCAGCAAGAAGGGGCTGGAGCCCAGGGGTGCCGATTCTAGTCCTGAAGCTTGTAGCTGCCGCTCTATCCTTCTGAGTTCAATGAGTTTCATGTTTATTCACATCCCTACTCCATTCCTTAACCCTCAGGAGAGGTAGAGGGAAAACAAAAGCTAACCTCCTATTGGTATTGAGGTTCCTTACATTTTGACCAAGGCAGAAATTTGGGAGAGACATAGAATAGACTGACTTACTGTGCCAGAGACCAAAATTAGCAGGATAGGGTTAGAAGATGGGCAGAATCTAACACAATGGGATTTCCCAAGAACAGAGCCCTCCATAGGAGTACGAAACACTACGCGGGTGAATCCAGGCAACCAGAAGAACATCATGTGAGAAACACCGATGTCAACACTGGCACTTGAAACAATACAAATAATTATGGTACTATTAGCTAACTTTAAAAATATATGTATGTACTAGATTGGGGTGCCTGGGTGGCTCAGTCGGTTAAGCGTCCAACTTCAGCTCAGGTCATGATCTCACGGTTCATGAGGTCGAGCCCCGCGTCGGGCTCTGTGCTGACAGCTCAGAACCTGGAGCCTGCTCTGGATTCTGTGTCCCCCCTCTCTCTCCGACCCATCTCTGCATGTGCTCTGTCTCTCTCTTTCTAAAATGAATAAACATTAAAAAAAAATTTAAAAATATGTACCAAATACCAGCACTGTGCTTTCTTATATTAGCTAATTTAACCCCTGTATAAAACAAACATAAATTTTATCAGGGTAGGGCCATTAGTATTCCCAGTTTACAGGAGAAACTGAGGCTCCAAAAGTTCTTGCAGTGATTTCCCACAATCCCCTCACCAGTAAGTGGTGGAGCTAGGATCAGAACCCATGCTACCTGATTTTAAATTCTGCTCTAGCATCCTCTAAACTTTACAGGAGATCATGAAATAACCTGGTACAACTGTAGACTATGTCCACTGTAGTTTCTAGGATGAGGGAAGTGCATCCCACACCAGGCCACACACAGAGTATTAATGAATCCAGTCTAGGAGACCACGGTTTAATAAAAGTAAAGATGATCTAGGGGCACCCGGGTGGCTCAGTCGGTTCAGCTCAGGTCATAATCTTGCAGTAGGTGAGTTTGAGCCACGTTCGGCTCTGTGCTGACAGCTCGGAGCCTGGAGCCTGCTTTGAATTCTGTGTCTCCCTCTCTCTCTGCCCCTCCCTCGCTCGCTCTCTCTCTCTCTCTCTCTCTCTCTCTCTCTCTCTCTCAAAAATAAATAAATAAATAAATAAATAAATAAATAATTTTTTAAGTAAAGACGATCAAGTCAGGAGCTCATTCAGAGGCAAGTAGTCATAATGGCAAAGGAGCCTGAAACATCCCATGAGGAAAAGTTAAAGGAGTTGGCCACAGTTTCCTGAAGAAGATACTTTTTCAAATACCAGAAGGTCTTGTTAGTGGAAAGGGAACTCGGATTTATTTTCCACGAACTCAGGGGTCGGATTTAACACTAGAAGGTGGACGTTACAGGGAGACAGCCTCCAGCTCAGTAGTGGGAGGGACAGGGACTCCCCCTCGTGGGAGGGGTTCTCACAGGCTGGATCACCACATGGCAGAGTGTGGTCATGGATGCCCCGAGCACCAGAAGTGCAGCCGAACAAGGTACAGTAGGCGTGCCCTGCACACACTGATTCCCTCACCTTTTTCTTTTAAGTGTATTTACTTTGGGGCGGGTGGGGGGAGAGACAGAGAGACAGAGAGACAGAGACAGAGAACGACCCGGGGAGGGGCAGAGAGAGAGGGCGACAGAGGATCCGAAGCGGTCTCTGCACTGATGCAGGGCTTGAACTTGTGAACCGTGAGATCACGACTTGAGCCAGAGTCGGACACTTAACCAACTGAGCCACCCAGGCGCCCCAATTCCCTCACCTTTTGAGAATGGTCTGCCCCTACCTCTCCACTCTCAGAGACAGCACTCACACTACTATTCAGGAGCAGACCTCACAGGTCTGTGTGGGACAGGCTCTCTGTCACAGGCCCTGTTTGTGAAGGGACCTGCCGGCCAGCTGCTATCTTAATCCAGACTCTTCTGGTAACAAGTGTCAAAGCTTCCTGGGAAATACCTTGTAAAAGGGTACAAGGGTGTCTGTCTGTATTCAGGGGCAAGGGAGGAGCTGCCTCAGCCGGTGCTCTGTGTGTCCATCTATAACCATTCTCTATGGTCTGAGCCCTCTCACGGCCCTTGCTACCCCTTCCTACCCCTACACCAGATGACCATAACAGGAACAAATGCCTGACCTGAGCAAAGACATCAGATGCCCCATCCTGGGATTCTGAGCTTGAGGAAGGACAGTTGCAGGCAGCATCCAAATGGCCAACCCGTATCACATAAGCTTGAGAGCCTTGGGTGGCCATATTCTACCAAGTGGTCAGAGGAAATAAAAATCAGACTACATAAACAAAGAAGGACACACAATAAGAAGAATCTTCCAGTTGTGTGGACCAGGCACTATCTGAGCAGCTACTCCCCTGCCTCTGAGTACAGACAGATACTTGGGTATCCATTTACAAAATATTTTCCAAGAAGCTTTCGACAGTCACCTCCGGAAGAATCCTGATTAAGATAGCAGCTTGCCAGGCAGGTCCCTTCACATGCAGTGCCCATGACAGAGAGCCTATCCGGGAGCAGCCCTTTGAGGTCTGTTCCTGAACAATAGTGCATGTGCTGAGATAAGATCCTGCAATATTAATCTTTGGGCTTTTTCTTTCTTCCTTCACTTGCTGACCTTGAAGGGAACAGAAGGCCCGGGGAGAAACAGAACTTCAAATCTGTACTGTAACAAAGATTAGAGAGCCCCATCCGCCAGTGCGGCACAGGCATCTAAAGGTCCTTGAGCTACAGGGACACAGAAAAGAAGACAGTTACCATTCAGACTCTTTTACTTACAAGCCAAACTCTTGAAAATCAAAAAAGAAATCCTTGCATGGAAGAGAACATGGACATGAGTTTATGTTATAATAAAGACTCGAAAACAATGCATGGAGGAAGGGGCAAACTTCCCTCCAGAGGAGACAAGGTGAAGGTCATCAGGACTGGGAGAGAGAACTCGCATGGTGGGGCCATGACCCTGGGGGGCTCTGTGGCCAGAGACGAAAGAACTGGTGTGGGGTACAGGAATTACTCCCAGAGAGGGAGGTCTGCTGTGTTCAGAGGCATCAGAGCCGATAACGAGACAACCGAGGATCTGTAGACCATCCCAACCCTTCAAGGGAGCCGCCGCCATGTTGAGGCCATGCCTACCCATCACTGTGAGACCAGGGTCTTCCTTCGACAGCCCGTCCCCTGGCTCATCTGGCAGCCTGAACTACCAGAATTGCTGAGTCCCCATCAGAACTGCCCCATATAGTCCCTCCCTTATCCAGTCCCCTAAATGCTCTAATGTCCCTAAAACAGAAGGTGGGCTTAGCCCTGGAGGAGCCACAGTGGTATGTAAGCAAAAGCCCAGCACCTGGGCTGGGTGGTAAAGCCAGTGGGGAGCACCACCTCCAACCACATAATTCAACAGGTTCCAATGCCTAGAATTAAAGATCCTGTGGGGTCCATCTCCAGGAGATCACAAAGGAGGGATCTTGAAAGGTGTGGGCCCATTTCCACGTTTATGAGTAATGTACAAAAATCAGTCTCTTTTGTCAGTTCGTGGTGTAGGAATGAGGCTGGGTGAAAGGGAAGGAGAGAAGGAAGGAGGGAAGAAGGCTTATTTAAAGCCTACACAGCAGGAGAAGCTGTGGCAGGCCTGCCCCTCCCAGAGCTGCCTTCCTCAGGTCACATCAGCTCACGTCCCGTTTCTGTATTCTTGGCACCCCCTAGGTTATGGCCCTTGTCATCACCGGGCACTACATTTCACCATCCCATGTGGCTCTCCACCACGTCCCTCCACCTGCTCTTCCCCTCCTTTAGAACCTGCTTTCCACCCTAACAGTCTGATCCCTTCAGAATGCCCTCAGCCATACCCACACTCCAAAGGACAGCATTTCTCTATCTGACCTCTCAAATTGGACTGCTCTCCCCTCCCCGACCCAGGACGCTCCAGGCCAGGAGGCAGCATCAGTATCCCTATGTTGCCTCTAGATGTCTTTGATTCCACCCCCCGACCCCACTGCAGAAAACTGTCTTCTTGAAGCTCACAGCACTCTCTGTCCCCCCGTCACTCTTGCCCTTTCCGTGACCCCACGGTTACTTGCTCTGACCTCTGATTTACAGTCTACTCTCTGTCCACAGCCTGTCCTCTTTCTCAGTGGTCTAAGCTACCTGCAATGATACATCCAACTTCCATACATCACATTTCTGAATTACCTCAATATCAACTGCCTCCACCTCTGCTCCATTTTCACACATCCACTCCGTGAGCACACCCTGCCCCAGACCATAGCTGCCTCTCCTCTTACATCTTAAACTCTGTCATGCTTCTCATGGACAAGTGTCGATTGACATTGTCTTGTTTGACCCATTTCCAGCTACTGGACATGGATGTGAAGTCTCTGAACACAGAGTCCTACAGCAGGGGACAGACTCTTGGGTGGGTCTGATGGGGGATTACAGTGTTTCAAAGTCACCTAATGTCAGGAAAAGCCATTCACCCAGAGAGGCCAACTTCAGATGGAGGTTTACAGCAACGCTGAAAACTCCTTCAATTCCTATAGTTTGCCTGAACACGACTCCCCTTGATAATTAAAAAAAAAAAAAAAAAGGATGGGGGGGCACCTGGGTGGCTCAGTCGGTTAAGCGTCCCACTCTTGATTTCAGCTCAGGTCATGATTTCATGGTTCATGTGTTCGAGCTGTGCATCGGGCTCACGCTGCTGATGCAGAGCCTGCTTGGGATTCTCTCTCTCTCTGCCTCTCTTTCTCTGCCTTTCCCCCATGTTCTCACTCTTGTGCACACTCTCTCAAAGTAAATAAACTTTAAAAAAAAAAAAGCTAACTTTCAGTGGATTCATATCACATTCCAAACACTGTTCTAAATATTTTTCATGCATGGTATATAGTAACTCATTTAATCTTCATCATAATCCTCTAAATTTAATACTATTACTATTCCCATTTTACAAATGAGAAAACTGAGCCACAGTATAGGTTAAGTAACCTGCATACAGCTGCTTGCTAAGTAGCAGAACCAGGATTCAGACTCAGCAGCCATGCTCCAAAGCCTGTACACTTGACCACGTCATTCCACTGCTACTGTGGTCAAGCAAATGGCATCGGGGGCCACCTTACGACTGGCTCACACTTCCATCTATACCCCAGAGAAATCCCAATGCCCTTCCCAAGTTCCTGAGACTTCACAAAGGTTCGAAGCTCTCATGGTCACTTCTGGCACTAACTGTATTATTGCTCCACTAAACTTGCCATAATTCCCATTCTTGACTCCACATCTTGTGGACATTCATTTCTCTCCACCTTGACATAGAAGCAATGGGGAAACTCCCTCTCTTTCACTAACTGAGGGTTTTCAAATTGTAGGTCTCTTTCACTGGAGGATCATCAAATTACTGTGGTAGGTTACAACCTGCATCTTTTTAATTAACTGGAAAATATCAGAGTTCGTAGGAGGAATCCTGGCAGTGTAAACGCTGCAGCTAATACCGTGCTCAGCTGCTCCCACCGCTGGAGAGACTTCGTGGTGGGCACATGATGAATGCACATGGTGGCTGGGAATTGGTCATTTGCTCCTTCTCTCGTTGACGTCTCATTCTATTTCTCAGCTTTTGATGGTCAATTTGACCATTACCATAATGGGAGGGTTAATTTGGTGTCCTTTTATTTTATATTATGACAATTTGTATTTCCCTTGTCAGCAAAATAGTAGCCATTCAACTGAGTGCTGGTTTGTTGAGAGATTAGCTAAATTACTCGATAATATTGCTGCCTCAGCGGTCATTCTGTGTGGCCAAGTGGCCTGCAGAGGCCTTAAACTGAAACCAGTTCCTCCAATGAGCGCATGCCCTAGATAACAGTCCACAGAGTCACAGGGAAATGGAAGTTCCTCCTCTGATCTCCCCAGGAGCCCTTTTGAGCAACAGTCTGCCCTGCCTCCCAGGGCCTTCCCTCTGTGCACCCCTTAGATAAATTCCTTGCAGAGCCTATCAAAACCCTGCTCTTTTTTATTTGAATTGGCCAATCTAGACCTTAGCCCAGAAACCCTAAATCATGACACCCATGAACCCTATCGGAAGCTTGCACCCCAGGTCCTTCCATTCTCCCTGCCTGCATCCCGCCTTGACCTCCCAGCAGGGTCATTTCTCTCCACCCTCCTCCAGGACTTGGGAGCAATCAACTGCTCTATTTCAATTTCCTTGTGGTCTTTTGTTAAACTAAACTATGGCTCACCATCAAACACCCTGGGGCTCTGCTTAGTAAGGCTTAATTCACAAAGTCCCAACAGGTTACAAATTTAGAAGTTCTTTTTCAGAAAGGATGCTACCAGATATTTTTTTAGTTTCTCAACAATTATCACCTTTTTGTTGAAATATAATAAATGGTCCTTAAAATGGATGAAGATCAAGGAATGATGAGGTAAAAAAATCTAGAGGCATGTGTGCAAGTTCAAGTCCTGAACTGGAAATTAAAGACTAACAATATTGAGCAAAATGCTGACCTCTAGTCAATACACTGGGACTTAATTTGAACTTCATTCTAAAAGGTTAAGAGCAACTGTGAGATTTTGTAATGAAGATTACTTAAAATTCAGGCTTTATCTAACACGCAGAATCCTTTGAAAATGAGAGAACCCAATGTATTTTTTTTTGGTCATTATATATTTTCAATAAATCCCTCACGTCTTTTCAAGTATGGGGAGGGGAAGGATATACATTATTGACACAATTTCCAATTCAAGAGGTAGCTCAATGTATTGATTATGAACCAAATTCTGGAGTGAGTTGCTGGGTTTGAATTCCAGATCCTCCTCTTACTGGTTGTAATACCTTGGGCAAGTTACTTTGCCCCCTCTGTGCCTCATTTCTTCAACTGCAAAATAAAAATTATAACAGTTCTTAGTCTATGGTGCTATTGTAAAGATAATCCATGTAAAGGCCCACAGAAAAGAGTCTGCCCACAGGGAGTCCTATGTAAGTGTGTGCTTTTGGTATTCTTAGTCATTCTTCAACAGTTAACAAGAAAACCCTAATCTCATATATAATGGCATCTTGAGTGGCAAAAGAGAAATGGAAAATGCAGCTCTTAAAAATATTATTCTTTCAGCACACGTGGATACGGTGTATGTAACATTTAATAAGAAATCAGCAGATAAAATGAAAGCTCTTCCTCTTAATGAAAACACACTATCGTTGTACGGAACACAATTACTAGTAAAGATTCTGAGACCCAACGTGAGGAGGCACTGATATTGTAAGAGAAGCAATCTGCTTCATGTGTGTCAGCAGGTGTAGGGACACAATTCCTGGAGAATTTGTTATATGGTTTCAACTGAATCTCGAAATAGATGTTGTTGATCAATGTGAATTAAACGAAAGCATTATCAAGAGCTTAAAAGGCACAGGACAGTAAACAAAGCTAGAAAACACAGTCCAGTTATTAGAAAATGTTATTAGCTACTAAGTTATTAGCTACTAAGAACAGTGCTGTTTGAAATCTGGCTTATGTGTCTTGAGGTCTGGACATCTCAAAGATATTATGCCAAATCTCATGGACGAGTTGGAAAATGTAGGCTAAATTGTTAATTTTATTAAAGGAACCTCACTAAATGGCTGACTTTTGGGTTTTTCGGGGATTAGAGCTAATCATATCCACTTCCTGAGTCATCCTAAGTGTTACAGAGGAAAGTGTTAAGCGGGGTATGTGAACTCTGGAATGAGATTCAGTGTTCTAATTGAGAAGCAGTTTCATTTGGCAATTTTATCAAAGATGATGTTTGTTAATAAAATTCGCATATTTCACTGATATTTTCAGTATTCTTCACAAACTAAATTTGAAACCATAGAGGAAAATCAACAAGGTACTCCACATACCTGGGGGTTTCAAAAGATCTTGTTTGCCTAGGAAGCAAGACATAAGTAATGGCCCTATCTACTAAATATTCCCACTGTTGTTATGACACAGCAAGGAGAACATTACTCATGAAATCAGCCCAAATGAAATAGAAGTGGAGATATTGTCACCACTCCTTTCTGCCCCAAACTTTTCATTTTCAAATTCCCAAAAGGGAAATTGGAACATTAAAGAAAAATACTTGGATTACAAATCCATTTTCTTTCCCAAGCCCCAATTCGATAATTGAGCTTAACTTGGCATTGTCCAGAGAATAAATTATTACAACTTATTCATTCACCCTGAAGAATGATGAGCAGACTTAGTGTTTACGTTCATCATTTTGGATTCAGATGGAATAAGAATGTCTTAATTATAAAAAGCATATTGCAGATATTATCATTCACAGTAACCCAGCCGGGTGAACTAAATTTTCACCCTTGACCGCACTTCAAAGCAGAACACTTGCAATCAGCAGCCCACCAGATACGATTGGAGTCTTGTCCCCGTGCGTCTTGGGATGAATTTATGACCCTAGGCAAACACAACTATCTCATCATATCATCTTTATTTGAAATTATAAATATGTTCTATTATTTAAAATTGTTTCTATGTTGCCTTTAAGAGTTAATAATACCACATATGACGTTTAATTTTATGCTGTTACTTTATCACACAAAGTAAGGATAAGTCTTATTTCATGGAATAATGTATGTCACTGTGTGTGTGTGTGTGTGTGTGTGTGTTGTGTGCACATGCACGCACATACATGCGTGTGAAGTACTGGGTTGAATGAAAATGCCTACCAGAAAGGTTACTTTAGTCAATCCCCTCAACCCTACCGGAAACCATCCACCAAAACAAGAATGTTGCCAACGTCAAAAAAGGCTGGGGCTCTGCTTAGCATGGGGAAAGGTCACCTGGCTACAACATGCAGCTATCAGCTTGAAATTGCAACTTAATCATGCTTGTTCTTAAGTCATTCTAGCCACCACAGTCTCCTGCCCTGTGCTGTTCCTCTCCTCCCTTTGCCATCCCTTCCCCTCACCGTCTCCCCCACCGACCTCCCCAAGGGCACCCAGAGACTCCAAATGCATTTCACTCCAGTAAACGCCCTCTCCAGCTCTCCTCAGCAACTTCCCACCCCCCTAGAGAATCCAAAGCCACTCAGGTTCTCAGCTAAGTAAACATAGGCCCACTTTCCTCTAGCAGATCTCTGCTCCTTTACATTCTCAGGCTCCAAACCCATTGGCCCATCCCACCTTCCTTCATCCCTGGGATTCGGAAATGATCTCCTCCAACAAATCTTCCTGAGACCACTTTTCCTTATTTCTCAGGTCTGCTTGGCTCATCTTTCTCATCCCAGCCTTGCTTCCCTCTCTCCTTCCCCACCAGGCCCTGCTATAATGTCTTTTTGTAATCGTCAATCCCTTATAAACGAATTTGCCTACAGCCAGGACCACTGTGAGAAATCTTCCTTCTTCCACTGAGATCTGAAACTTTCTCCCTTGGGAGCTGTTCCCTCCTTGACCTCCCCTAAAAATGGCTCCACAAGTCACACCCCTGGCACACTTAACTCTCACCGGATGCCAAGTTCGTTACATAAATTACCCTCACAACAGCCCAGCAAGGTAGATTTCATTAGTTCCTGAGTTTTACTGAAGAGACAAATGAGGTTTACAGAGACAGAGTAACTTTCCCATCCATGCAGCTTTACTTACAACAGCTGGCATCTGAAAATATCACTGCCCTCCCTGACTTCCATGCTCACTCACCCTTCCTCTGCGTTACAGATTGCACCTTGCACTAAGACCACACCCAGGTGAAATTGGGGCAAAGCCTAAAAAACAAAGAAAGAAAGAAATCTAATCTGAGAGTTCTTGAGCTCCAGGAAGACAAAGATTTTGTTTATTCACCATTGTATCCCCAGAACCTTGAATCCTGAATGTAGCACATATGAGGGACTCAAAAATAATTGTGCAATAAATGGATAAATGAAATTCGAATTCCTGTCCCTACCAGTTAATTTCTTAGCAATAAAAGCAACAGTAAGAGTCTGTATACAGCTCACATGTACATGCCTTACGTGGTTTAAGACTTGCAACATCCCCAGGAGTTTAGCATTATTATCATTCCCATTTAATGAGCACCCAGTCTTAGTGAGCTCAGGCTGTTATAACAGAATTCCATAGACCGGGCGGCTTAAACAACAGACATTTATTTATCACAATCTGGAGTCTGGGAAATCCAAGGTCAAGGTGCCAACAGATTCAGTTCTTGGTGAACATTCTCTTCCTGGCTTGGAGACTGCCTCCTTCTTGCTGTGGCTCCACATGGTGGAAAGAGAGAGGAAGCAACCTGTCTGGCACGTCTTCTCATAAGGGCACTAATCCCATCACGGGGCCTTATCCTTATGACCTCATCTAAACCTGATTACTTCCTCAAATACCAACAAATACCATCACAATGGAGCTTAGGGCTTCGACGTATGAATTTGGGGGGGAACACGAACATTCAGTCCATAATACCGACTATGTATGAGGTATGAGGACATAAGCCAGTGACATGAGGAAGTATAGCCATGCTACCCACTCATTCATTCCCCTACTCAGCAAGTATTTTTTATTGAGCACCTGTTCCATGCCAGACACTGTTCTAGGTTCTGGGAATTCAACAATGAACAAAACAAAGCCCCTGCCCTCCTGGGTTTCAAAGAGTGGTGGAGATGACAGAAAAACAGGTAAGAAACTGTATTTACAATACAATACAAAAGAGAGATAAGTACTATTAAAAATAGTAAAGTAGGGGTGAGGATTAAAGAGTACACTTTGATGAGCACTGAGTAATGTATGGAATTATTGAATCACTATATTGTGTACCGGAAACCCATATAACATTGTATGTTAACTACACTGGAATTAAAACTTCTAAAAACTTCATTTAAAAACTAACTAGTAAAAATATGTAAAAAACAGTCAATTAGGAGAGAAGTGAGGGCTGTTACTTGATCTAGGGCGGTAATATTTAAGGAATGCCTGGAATGACGTGAGCAGGCAGGGAAGCCTCGACCTGGGTGGCAGGATCGAGGCCAGGGGAGAGCAGTGCTCTGGCACAGGCAGGTGTATGCTTGGCTGTCACGAGGGAGGATGGTTGTTGCTCAGCCCAGTGGAGGGTAAAAGCTGTAACAGCCCTGCCCACTAGTCCACAAGATGACTTGGTCCAAACCAAGAAAACACTCCCCTGTCACTTTATTACCAAATGCCAGAAAATTCATTTAATAAATACCCAAATCTGTGATTATTACCCATACCAATGCTACTTCCTGGAGTCGTGCGAAGCCTAATTTGCACAACTGCAAGTGTGCTCCTGGGCAGGAAATAAGATCAGGGAGAGCTCCAAGCAAGAGCTATCAGTGTGAGAGTCATCAGCCTACAGATGGTCTTGAAAGCCAAGGGCCTGGAAGAGATGACCAGGAAGTGAGTGTGTGGCTAAAGAAGAGAAGAAGTTCAAGGCAGAGTCTTGATGTGGTCCAACTCCTGGAGGTCCAGAAGAGAAGGATCCAGCAAGTGAAAGTGGGAAGGGATGAGCAGTGGTGTAGGAGGGAAACCAGGACGTTGCAGTACTTTTAAGTCAAGTGAAGGGTGCCTCGTGAAGGAAGAAGTGGCATGTCAAACGATGCTCCTGAATTGAGGAGTGTGAATTCTCCACTGGATCGGTCGGTGTAGACACAGAGTGTGGTGGAGCAATGAGGAACAAAACCCGACGGGAGTAGATTAAGGAGAGAACAAGTGAAGAAATGGAGACAGCAAATAGACAGCTCTTTCAAGGAGTTTTGCTATAAAGGGGTGCATAAGGGGTGCCTGGTGGCTCAGTCGGTTGAGCGCCCAACTCTTGATTTTAGCTCAGGTCACGACCCCAGGATGGGATCGAGCCCTGCGTCGGGCTCTGCACTGAGTGTGGAGCCTACTTAAGCCTTTGCTTAAGGCTTTGCTCCTCTCCCCCACTCGTGTTCTCTCTCCTTCTCTCTAAAAAATGAAATGAAATGACATGACATGACATGACATGACATGACACGAAATAAATAAAATAAAATAAAATATAAAAAGGGGGAACACAAAATGAAGCTGCAGCCCGAACAGGATGTGGGTTAGGCTATGAGGTACTGCATTATGTTTAAATGCTCAACAGGGGCGCCTGGGTGTCTCGGTCGGTTAAGCGTCCAACTTCAGCTCAGGTCATGATCTCACAGTTCGTGAGTTCCAGCCCCGCATCGGGCTCTGTGCTGACAGCTTGGAGCCTGTTTCGGATTCTGTGTCTCCCTCTCTCTCTGCCCCTCCCCTGTTCATGCTCTGTCTCTCTCTGTCTCAAAAATAAATAAACATTAGGGGCGCCTGGGTGGCGCAGTCGGTTAGGCGTCCGACTTCAGCCAGGTCACGATCTCGCGGTCCGGGAGTTCGAGCCCCGCGTCAGGCTCTGGGCTGATGGCTCGGAGCCTGGAGCCTGTTTCCGATTCTGTGTCTGCCTCTCTCTCTGCCCCTCCCCCGTTCATGCTCTGTCTCTCTCTGTCCCAAAAATAAATAAACGTTGAAAAAAAAAAATTAAAAAAAAAAAAAATAAAATAAAAATAAATAAATAAACATTAAAAAAAATTTAAAAAAAAATGCTCAACAGAACGATGGACGATGCAGAAGGGACCAGGCAATGGCAGGACCAGTGTCCTGCCAGTGCAGGGATGGGGTCCAGTGTGCAGGTGAGAGCCAGCCTTAGGCAGGAGTGAGGACTCATGCTCAGGTGACAGAGGAAGGGAGAGCCCGTGGCACCAAAGCACTTGGAACCAGAGTTCGGGGGGTCAGAGCCCATCAGAGTCCTCTTTCAATTGCATTCATTTTCTCAGCGAAGAAGCGAGGCCCTGAGTGGCGGGAGGAGAGCCTTGGTGGTCTGAGGCCAGAGAGGAGAGGAGTGAAACACTCCTCTGGGAGGAGGGGAAGGAGTTGACGAGATACACGAAGCAGCAGCACCGCCAGGCAGGGCAGAGAGGCTTCTCGGGTCCATAGCCCTGAGTTTAAAATACAGCCCGTCGTCACCGGGTTCTACTCCTGAAACCAAGACTACGCTGTATGTTAACTAACTTGAATTTGAAATAAATTAAATTAAGTTAAAAATAAAGTAAAGTAAAATAAAATAAAATATAGCCCATCACAGGGTCGTGTGCTCTTTGCAAGCCACACTCAGCTGCTTGGTGCAGACGCGTGACAGTCAAGAGAGCAGGATTTAACTGGGCTTGGAGGGTCACCGGCAAGTGCGAAGCAGGGGGAGACAAACGAAGGAGTTGAGCGGCGTGCAAGGAAACGTGTGCAAGATGGCCTGTGAGATCTCAGCTGACTGAGGAGGGAAGAGATAGCACAGCAAAGGAATAGGACGGATCAGAGGTCTGAGGGAGGCCACAGAACCCCTCCCTGAGTTGGGCTGCTGGGGCAACGGGCTGGAAGGGAAGCAGGTGGTGGTCGGGGAGCACTGAGTGCAGTTGAGGCCTGTGGTGAGGGAACAGGCTGAACGTTTACTGAATTGTCAGTAAATGAGGGGGTGAGAGGAGGAGGAAGGCAGATGACACAAAAGGGGGGCAGGACCACGTAGAGCCCCAGGGGGGTGTCTCAGACGCCCTGGATACTTTAGACAGCGGGAAGAACAGCGGACTGGAAGCAGCAGGGGAGACCTCGCCAGCCTCCATGCCCAGGGTATGAGAAGGCAGGAGAGAAAAAAGAAAGAAAACATCTTCTGACAGGGCTACGGGGATTTCATCTGGGGCTGCAGGAAGTGGCGGCAAATGTCCAGAAAATAATGGGAGGGTCTGGGGATTTTGCTGATGACAGACCATGAGTCAGGAAGGCGTAGTGGAAGGATCTGGAGGGCTGGGGAGGGCCCAAGCTAGATTCAGATGAGGGGCTGTAAAGGAGACCAGAGGAAGAGGGAGGCAGAATGCTTAGCTTCTCGTGGCTTCCAAGGTAAAGGGGCCGTGCTGTGGGGAAGGCGCGATAAGCAAGTCCTAACGGACAGGGATCTCTAATTGCTGCCTCTTTAGGAGCTGGCCTCTGAGTGCTGAGCTGGGGAGCATTGAGAGAACGAAGTAAGGATCTCTCCAGAAGCACAGTTGAAACCAAAGTTTTCCATTTCTGACCTGAATTATTCAGGAGGTTTCTTTATTCTCAATTTCTCTTTGCCGACAGGGTCCTGACTTCCTGGCCTAGTAAAGCCACTGTGAGCCTCTGAGCGTTCAGCTTCTCGGATCAACATTCAAACTTGAGTTCATCTCTGCAATGAAACGCACCTCCTCCAATCCCCCTTGAATAAGCAGGCTGTGGAAACAAACATACTGGGGACAGTTGTGGTTGCATTCTGCCTAACCTTGCCCAACACTAAGGGCTTTTCATAGCATGAACAGTAAATAAAATACCTGAGATTTATTTTCAGTGAAAACACCCAGATGCCCCTCAGCAGTACACAAACACATGGGAAAGAAAACATGAAATGGGGAACTATAACCGGAGCCAGAGGCCATCATATTAATCAGCTTTTTTTTTCTGAAGAATTAAAAAAAAAAAAATGGATCTCCCAGATCATGTCTTTTCATGTCTCTCTGCCTTCACCAAGCTATTTTGCCCCCTGAAATGTGCTTCTTGGCCTTTTCTGCCTGAAAATTCCTATTCAGGCTTCAAAACCCAGTTCAAATGCCACCTCCTCTAAGAAGCCCTCCTAGGTCAGCCTCTCATTCCTTGGCTCAGTGGCTTCCTCCTTCCCACGAGACTTTGTGATTTGGTATAATGGGCCCCTCTGTGTCTCCAACTCATGTTGCGCTGGTCTGGCTCTTCCCCCCCCCCCCCCGCCCCCGCTCATCCTGACCTAATAATCCCTCACCTCCTGCTCCCCACTCCTCACCACCCTGCCCTAGGGCTCACATCTTCTCACCCTTCAGGTTTCTGCTTATAAATCACTCCCTCAGGGAGGCTTCCCTGGCCCCTTATTTACAGTACATCCTCCTCGTTATTCCTTCCTAGTCCCCTGTGTCTCCTCCAAGCTCCGATCACAACTGACCACCAGCGCACGCTGCCTCCTCCCGACGCCCACGCAGCCGAGCTGCAGCTTTCCCCCTGCACGCCACGGCTCCTTCTATCTCACCCATGGACCCAGAGATAGACACCATCTGGATATGAAAAGAAGCATTGTCAATCCATCTTCCGTCACTCAAACAGCATTTCTTTTAACCTGAAAGTGCGTTTTAACTTTTCTTCTTTCAGCGCGAACAACTGGAAAACAACAAAATTGGGTCATCCATCACTCACTGTTCAAAGCAAGCCCTGCATTTCTCAGTCTGTATCTAGCCTACCATGGAGGTTGTGAGGATGGGTCAGAGAGAGCCACGCCTGCCCCCTTCAGCCAGAGCTGAGGCTGGGGGACAAGGAGCTGTTTCTGACTCTCCCCTGCCCCCCACCACTCTGTCGGGACCCAGAGGAGGATGTCCATCCACGCTTAAGAATTTCCCATTCCGTTCTCTGTGGAGCAGCCGGAAGGAACTTCTCAAAATGCCAATCTGATCAGGTCCCTCTCCTGCTAATAAACCTCTGCAAAGACCTTGACTGTGTACTGGATGGAATCTAAACCTTTCGACGGAGACCGTGAGGCTCTGTGTGGTTTGAAGCCCGATCGTCTCTGTATTTGCAACCATGCCTCTTGGGGTTTTTGAGGGCCCCATAAATAGAAGTCCTTTCTCCCACCTAAGTTCTGGACAACAGAGAGGACAAAGGTGTAAGTCGCTGGGGGCCACGACAGCACCTGCGTTCATGATAAAAGCAGTTTGGAGGGCGCCTGGGTGGCGCAGTCGGTTAAGCGTCCGACTTCAGCCAGGTCACGATCTCGCGGTCCGTGAGTTCGAGCCCCGCGTCAGGCTCTGGGCTGATGGCTCCGAGCCTGGAGCCTGTTTCCGATTCTGTGTCTCCCTCTCTCTCTGCCCCTCCCCCGTTCATGCTCTGTCTCTCTCTGTCCCAAAAATAAATAAACGTTGGAAAAAGCAGTTTGGAGGCTGTGGCCAGAACCCGTGTGTGGGTGTGCTTCCACACCCTGAGCCCCCAAAGTAGGCAGACTTCCCTGCCCTGGAGGAGGCAGTACTGATCGCAGGCCACCCATGGGCAGAGCCTCTCCCTGGAGGACCAGAGGACCCTCAGGCTCACTGCAGGCAGCTCCCTCCCTAGAACAAAGGAAGACTCTTGAGCTGCCCCTGCCGGCTCCAGAGGTCATTCCCACTCCACCCCAAGGAAGGTAACTGAGTGAGGGGTAGAAGGAGGCCCAGAAGGCCACAACGAATGAAGTTCCATCCACATGGCAGGAACCATCAGGAGAGGCAAGTAAGAGCCTGCTTCACACAGCCCTCACTCACTTCCCCACCCCAGCCAGCTTGCCTCCTTTCAGGTCCTGAAACACACCTCTCTCCCACCCACCTCACCACAGGCCCTTTGAACACGGTGTTCTTCTCTTGCTGGAATGTTCTTTGTGGCCCTCGTGGCCCAGTTAACTCCTGTCATCCCTCAACTCTCTGCTGGAGCATCATGTCCTCAGGAAAGGCTTTCCTGCCCCACCCCCAACCCCACCCCAAGATCATGCCTCTCCCCTTCACAGGACCTATCCTAGTTGTCATCTTATAAGGCGTGTGTCATTGAGAATATTGGCAAGACTATTCATATAACTACCTTTCTTCACAGGAGCTAGAAAAGCAACTATTTAGCTTTTTCTGTGGGGGTACAGGCAAGGGGTCTGGAAATGGGTGTAAAATTGGCCAATCGGTCACATCTGCTACAACCAGCTAACTTATCAATCTGTCTTACTGGTCGCTGTTTATTCACGTGTCAGTCTCCCTCTCAAACAAGGCAAAGGCAGAAACCCCTTCTCACTCATTGGAGCATGGCTCCAATGCTCCCAGTATCCAATAAGTCAGAGTTCAAGAAACATATATTTTACAGAATTAAATGTCTCATTTCCCAGCTCCTGCTCCAGAGCTGACCCTAAGGAAGAAACAATTCCATCTTTTAGGTGGGCCTCTTACCCAGTTCACAGCCCCACTGGTGACAGGAAGAATGTGCATCTGGGATTGCCAAACATGTGTAGGCTTCTGGGCTCAGAGAACCCTCCAGAAGTGCTGGAACAGAGAATAAAGAGGGTGTGGTAAATTACAGGGATGCCTTAAAATTTTTGGTATAGCCCAACATCTTTATTTAGCCTTGTTAGTAGAAAGAAAATAGATTTTTGAGTTAAGGGATCTCATTTTGAGTCCAGTATTTTCTAATAATAAAGTATGGTCTTAGGAAAGTTGCTTTGTACACCTCTAGGCCCCAAGATCCTCATCTGTAGAATAATAACCTTTCGGCTATGGGTCCATAGGAAACAGTTTCTTAAAATGGAAGGGACTAATCCTTCTTTCTGCGAGATTAGAAAATTGGATCCTAGGGAGGAAAAGTGATTTACACAAGGTTTTCCAGCTAGAATGAAATGAAGTTGTGTACATGAATATTCATACAAACACAAGAAACACGACGGCAAACCACATGATCATGAACTCCATCACATTCTGCAATTGGATAGCAGCTGCTGATCTGAAAGAGCCTCTAAATGCCTCCAGGCTGAGGCATCACGGGCATCCTCACTGACTCAGTCTCAAGGATGTCATTTTCAGGTACCCGAGAGTCAGAATATTTTGAGCCACATGTGTCCTGAAAAGACCTTCTCATTCTCATGTACATCAACAATAGTCGACAGGCCAGCAACACTTGTCAGAGTTTGTCTGCAGGTAATCATGGAGACTGTAATTAGTCCAGGTGAAACTCTGGGCTCTTCATAGCTGCACTGTTTCATGAACCTCTCAGGTCTGGGTCAGTGGTGCCCAACCCTAGCATGGTGGTAACCGAGAGGGTATTATATACTGAGAAAACATGAAAGGTCCAAAAGCTACCCTAAACTCAGCAATGCTTCTAAATACATTTGTATTTTACTCGATAAAATGAATTATTCATATATTTTCAAAGCAGTAATTTTAAACTATGACTGCTTATAATCCATTTAGTCTAGAAAGTCTGTGCTTGTTACTCATAAGTTGAGAACCACTGCTCTAAAAGTGAGCAGACAAAATAATCGATGTGCTGTTATTCATGTGTTTCCTTAAAGATTTTCTTAATGTTTATTTATCTTTGAGAGAGAGAGAGAGAGAGAGAGAGAGAGTAAGAGAGAGAGTGAGCGAGCATGAGTAGGGAGGGGCAGGGAGGGGCAGAGAGACAGGGAAACACAGAATCCAAAGCAGGTTCCAGGCTCTGAGCTGTCAGCACAGAGCCCGATGCGGGGCTGGAACTCACAAACTACAAGATCATGACCTGACCCAAAATTGGGTGCTTAACTGACTGAGTCACCCAGGCTCCCCTCTCTAAATATTTTTGATGAAGACAATAGGGTATGGTGAAGAGAAGAGTGGGTAGAATTATAGACCTGGTAAAGAGGTCCTACCTACATCTATATGGCATTGGGCAAGTCACATTATCACTCAAGGCCCTTGTGTCCTTTGTCCACAAGAAAGTGACTCTCAACATGAGAGGAATATGGGAATCACCACAGTCCTATAGCCGGATGTTCTGATTTAATTGGTCTGGGTATGTCATAGATATTGGGATGTTTTTTAGTCCCCTTAAACAATCACAGGATGCAATGATGTTGAGAACCACTGTCACAGGAGGAAAGGGTTGGACGAGAGAAGGCACAACAAATACCGACCATCTTCTGCCACTGCCCTCCTCTCGTACACCCTTCACAGGCATCATTGCTGACAGCGCTGCTCCTGCTGAGCCCAGATGTTGTCTCAGTCTATCAGTGCAACATCCCACACAACCACGACCAATAGTTCAACGTTGGCACAAGGGATGAGATCTTTCTGCCATCTGGCACCAGGTAAGTCTTAGGTCCCATCTCTAAAATTCTCTAACTCGGAGACTTCCTCTAGGACTGAGATGTGAAAAATGATCATGGAGTTCACAGGTTAACTTATGAACTATTTGACATGACCTGGAGCTATTTCTTCTCATTTCCTGGCTGATGCCCACACAGGTTGTAGTGATAATACTGATGAGTTAACTCACATTAGGGTAACCAGCCTGTGCTTATCCAGACACTTGGACAATAAATTGTGCCCCATCTTCCGGAACTGAGGGCTCGAACATTCATTGTGATCGTCTTAATAAACCAACTCCAGTATAAGCCTCTTGGAGGTGATTAATACAGAAATTGGCTATCAAAATGGCAGAAAATCTAATCTAATCACAATAGAAAACTGATCGTTAACAATATATTTGAACTTTCTAAGCTTGAAACATCATTTCTTAATTTTTTGCTTTGTTTATTTTGTTTTTGGAGAGGAGGGGTATGGAGTGTAAATGATTTTGTAGCTAAGCACATGAATAAAGAAAAGGTTTTACCTTCTGTTTCGGCATGATACGTTGTCTTTCATTGTTCCCATGGTATAAATATGAAGAAAGTATGCCCATAACAACAAATTCTAATAAACAATATAATTTCATACATGCAAATTAATTAATAAGTGGTACTTCCTAGGGCAGCTAAGTGGCTCAGTCGGTTAAGCATCCAACCCTTGATTTCAGCTCAGGTCATGATCTCACAGTTCATGAGTTCGAGCCCCATGGTGGGCTCTGTGCCGACAGAGTGGAGCCTACTTGGCATCTTCTCTCTCCCTCTCTCTCTGCTCCTCCTCTGCTTGCACTCTCTCAAAATAAATAAACTTAAAAAAATAAAATGAATGGTACTTTCTGAAGCAATTTCTAAGCCATACCCCATAATGCCCCATAACTTATAACTATGGCTTTCAGTTCTTAATTGAGTGATGAAAAACTGTTGACTTTCTCACTTTAAAAGTCTGAAGCCCTTCTGTGGCAGAAGTTGAAAGCAGAAATGCTAACGCCTGAGTTTCAGGGACACCTCAGGTGGTAACGTCAGACCCAGTCTTTTTCAGGTTTGATTTATTTTAAGGCAATAAAAACAGAAACAGTCAATACCGCCCCACTAGGGTACACCAAGAAAGTGTCAAAATCACTCAAATACACTTAAGACAGTGGTTCTCCACTCTGGCTGCACTTAAGAATTACCTGAGAAGCTTTACAAAATATTGATGCTTAGGTCCCGCACTAGAGGTTCTGATGTAATTGGTCTTGAGGGCAGCCTGGGCAGGAGTTTTAAAGCCTCCACCAGTGAGTGGCTCTAGGTGCACCCAATGTCAAGCACCAGACTCTTGGGAAACATCATCCATCTTGCAGGTTGCGAATGAGGACATGCTCTTTATCCCCTTGTCCTTGGCTATCCGTGCCCACTCTTTGGCCAAACTCAGAGTTAGGAACCAGGAGGTAGGGAACACTGGGAGAAAGGCTGATAAACAAAGCCAGCAATAATGAGCTAAAAGCCACAAAAGCCATACTGCAGTTCAGAGGGGCAACCCCCTTCCACTCTTTTTTGGGACATTCTGGCAGGAAGCCAAGGCGCTGGGTTATAGCACTTGGGGACTAAGCTCCAGAAAAAGGCAATATTTGGATCCAATAGGGTCAGAAATCCTTAAAGACAGAGAGGATTCTAACCATCCACTCCTTTCCTCTGCTAAAGAGGGTCTCCAAATGGGAGAGAAAACCGATTCTTGTAGTGAGGACAGGCAGCTGCAATGAAAGCAATAAATGGGAAAAATCTGGAAACTGGTGACCAGCATGTTTGTTTATATTTTGCCCCGAGAACAGGGAGACCTTTGAATGTCTTCTCTGCTCAAAGCGTCTGTTTTCCACATGTCCCAACAGTGAGTAAAGGCGAAAAGAAAAAAGAAAATGGAATTTTAAGAAGTACAGGCCATAAAGCCCCGTTGGTCAAACAACCCCTTTGCCTGGTGCCAGACATTTACCTTTCAACAGCACATTGGAATGAAAAACACTGACCTATAAAGATCACTTTATGGTGCACAGTCCCAAAGGCAACCTCGTTGGAATAATTTTGCCATCATCGGGGAACTGTGTTTTTCAGCCCCGCACTGAGTTAATTTAAAATAAATGACCAGTTCAATGTATTTGCACCATATAAGATGGGGAGTAATTTCAAGGGAAAGCTGGATGTTTAACAGAGCAGGGCAACACGTACTGAACTGACACCTGTTTTATACAAAAATTCTGGGCTTTATACAAACGTATCATTAAGTTGTAAATATTTGTTGGGAGCTGAGTTTTTGCTCTATAAACGGTCTAGCTTGTGAAGGCCTTCGAGAGTTTTCTTGATTTGAAAATGCATCTAATGATCTGTAAAGGGCAAAAGAAAAATGCTGAAATCTACTACAAATAATAATTCCCATGTTCAACATGGGGAAATAATGACGTATCGGTAATCATTAGGCTTTGTGTTTATCTAGATTCTTTCCCCCAAGGAGGCCGCATGCTTCTACAACAATGTACAGAATTGCGTTTGAATACATAGTCCCTCTCTAAGTTAGATCTTGAACAAACATGGGAGGAAGGGAGATTTCTCTGTCTGCTTACACATCCCCACCCCCTGACTCTTCACTCACTCTTCTCTTTTCCTATTTTTCTCACATCTCCTGTTAGGTCCCAGTTTCAGCCAAATATGGCAAAGATGACATTTCTTTACTAGCTTTCTCCAAATTGCTTCTTTCTTTCATGTAACAGATAGGTACTGGTTCTCATTACTCTCAGAGAAAACTCCACAATAATCTTTGGCTGAGTTCAGACGCTCACTTTGAAACTGCCAACAATCCAGAGACTCCATTGTTGGGTCTGATTCTGACCCTCTTAGGGTCCTGAGAGCAAAGAGATCTCTAAGTGTCAGTTTTCCCACTTACCCTAAAAGGCCACATCTCTCAGGCAATTCAGTTCAGTTCAACCAAATGCAAATCAGTGTCATAGGACTTTGCATGGTCCTCCCTCAGTTTTATCTGTCACTAACTTTTGTCCCTTCTTTCTCTGTGACATTAACAAAAATCTGTCCTTGCTTCCAAATTCAATCCTACCTCCAGTTGAGAAGGCAGGCGGACCTATACCTACCTGGACATGCGAGAGGCCTGAGCAATCAATAATTTGATGATCCCTCAAGGCAATACTCTTTAAATATTTATTGAACATTTGTTTAATGGGAGTAAAAAGAAACTAATTTTCCATTGCTAAAAGTGGTATACTTTTCTGTGTTCAAAAATGAGAGATTAGCCATTGTGACCTTCAGAACAAGAAAACTCCTCCCAAGCAAACTGAACCATATAAAGCTGTAGACAATATATAGAATCACTCTAAAATAAATTACTTATTTCCAATAAACAGCACCTATCATGTATCACTCAGTTTGAAAATATCCAGTCACTACGAATGTCCCACAACTGTCCACAGGAGCTAGCCTCAAGGTTGACGGTGCAGACACAACTTGCACGTGCTTGTTGCAAAGATACTCAAAGATGGCAGTGAGGCATGGGTCTTCAATTTCTGTTTTAGAGCCTTTCTATTTTGTGGGAGTAGAATCAATTTACTGTTGCCAATTATGGAAGGCGTTACATGGAAACCCGAGTTACCCTTCACTGTGTTGCCAGGATGTTCTCATTTATAGATCGGCACCTGGGTAGCTTCCCAGGCAATAACTCCTAACTCCAGTTCTGCCCCCAGGCCAAGTTCTGTTCACGTAACACGAGGACTGCTACCAATTTCTCATCATTCCCTTCACTAGTAAGTGGAAGTTCTTCCCGCACTTTCTCTCCCCTCAGATGAATTCTAATTAACCTGGAATTACCTTGTCCTGACCATCATTCAGTCTGAAATCCCAAACGGTCTTCTCTGTGCTTCCTACAGGTTGTGAGGAAGGAGGTGAAGAAAACCTAGCTCCCTGAACCAATGCAGTTGCCCGTACCTATGTGGTATTTCTATGGATGGACAGCCTGGGGTCCCAGAGCTACAAGAAATGGAAAGTGGCCCCTACCGAAGGCCACTCGATGGCTCCACCACACCCCCTCCAGGGCACAGCGGGAGGTCTCCGCCACTGTGATGAATCTTTTCCAAAGAAGCGGGTGCAGCTAAAACCCCCACTCCAACATGAAAAGACAGAGAATGCAGTTGATGGGAGAATAATCTCATCCATCATATGTGTATCTTGGGAGGAGAAGAAACGAGCTCCTCCCTTTAAAAGTGAGGCAAATCCAGTAAGGGCCTCTCTGTGATGAGTCTTCTCAGAAATAGGTCACTTGCCTCAGAAACAAAGACAGTGCTGCATGAATCCCCAAGAGCAGACCCGCTGGCCAGAACCAGAAGAGAACTGAAACCAACCCCTGCCTCTGACAGCAGACTGATCACCCGCTTGAACCTCCTTGGTTCGGTGTCCTCATTTGTAATTTGGGGAGAAAAATCTTGGTCCCAAACCTGTGCTTTGAGACACTTGGGGAGAAGATACATATCATAAGCCAACTCTGTTTTCTGTAACCCACCACATTTCCTGCAGGGCCCCACTAAGTGAGCTAAATTAAGTCTCTTTCAAACTAACCACTCTGAGGAAAACTAATGCACCTTTAATGTAAAGAGAAATACCGAAGCTGGCAGTTCTACTGAAGAGAAGAAAAAATATTTTCATGATATCAAAACACCTTTGCAGGAAAACAGCCACAAAGGCATCAGCTTTCTTGTGTATTCACTTAAAATCTCTACCCACTGTCATCTCCCTCATTAAGGGAAGTTCAACACTACCCAAATGTGAGTCGGGTAAAGAACCACTTCTCCACCTGTTTCGCCTTCTTCCCACTTTACTCAGGCATTGGCCTCGCTGCCCACCACACCCTGCTGCCGGTCGCCCCTCCTCTAGAGAGCCCCGCCCACACCTCCTTCCCCACCCCTCTGTGCTTAAGGAAGGACAGACAGCATGACCCCATCAAGCCAAGCCTGCCTCTGCCTGCCTCCCACCCACCTGCCCTCCTTGGGCCCAAGGCTGTGAGGAGAATTTTCCACCTAGGTAGTCTGACCAGAAGACATCCACTGGGCCGTGTGTACTCGTTGGGGACCAGAAGGTGGGGAACTTTTGCTGTGCCTTATAGGCAAGATCCCTCACCCTTGTTCGTTCCCTCTCCCATAGGCCCCCCTTCTGGCCTCTGTGTGCCCACGGACCTGGGCACAGGCTGGCCTCTCAGAGCACATGAGCCATCCTCCCTCTCTTCTAGGCCAGGAGCCTGGGTAGATAAGGAGACCCTGGAATCATTCTCTCATTGTGTGTGTATGCGTGTGTGTGTACCTGGATGTGCCCCATGCTCCCCTTCTCCTCTACCCCTAACAAACCCCCTGCTACTTGCTCCCAAACAGCAACTTTCTGTCTGTGGGGAAACAGTTTAGCAGAATATTTACAACATTGGGTTTAGACCCAGACCGCCTGGCTCTGCCATATACCACCTTCACGACCTTGGCAATACATTCCCTGCGTGCCTCGGTTTCCTATCTGCAAAACTGGCAGTTGAACCATTGTCTCCACCTTATTTGGAACAGTGCCTGGCACACAGTGAGTATTCCATAAATGTTAGCTCCGATGGGCCCTGGGAGCGCTCATGATCCTCTTTGCCTCGCATGGCTGGGTAGGAAAGATGGCTCAGGGCTCCTAGGACCTGCCTTCCCCCCCTCTCCCTCTCACCCTCGTGCCGCTGATGACAGGGAAACCAGGGCCAGAGCTCCGGCCACCCGTGGCCCCTCTCTCCCCTAAATGCCCTGCTCCACGCGGCCACCAAGGTCTGAATGTGGGCGTAAATACGAAATAGCACAGAGGCCCCAAGTCCAAACAGCAGGATCTCACCCACACCTTGCCAAGCTTCCTCCCGGGTTTCAGCTGGCATACTTATTACTAAAGCAGTTCTTTTTCCTCATTTATCTGTTGTTCTCTCTGAAACTGCTTGGGCATCCAGGGCAGGGGCTGCTATTGGAGGCCCGAGTCAGGCATTCCTGGGTCTGGGTCACAAAATCATCAAAAAAGCAGCAAACCCACAGCTTTGTCCACCACAGGCCAGGCACCTGGGAACTTTTCTTGACTCTGGGGCACAAAGATGAAAGAAGCTTATCTCTGCCTTTGAGGAGCTTATAGTCTAACAGGTAACATTATTTCTCTACAGGGTGGTTCTCTAACTTTAGCAAGAATCGGAATCCCCTGGAGTGCTTGTTAACACATGGATTGCTGGGGTGCCTGGGTGGCTCAGTTGGTTAAGCGTCAGACTCTTGATTTGGGCTCAGGTCATGACCTCACAGTTCATGGAATGGAGTCCCATCTCTGTCTCTGTGCTGACAGCATGGAACCTGCCTGGGACTCTCTCTCTCTCTCCCTGTCTCTCTGCCCTTCCCCCACTTTCTCTCTCTCTCTCAAAATAAATAAACATGAAAAAATTAATTAATTAATTAAAAACACAGATTGCTAGCCCAACCTCATCTTTTAGTATTCAACAAGCCTGGGGACTGAGAATTTGCATTTCCAACCAGCTTCTACATGGTGGTGATGATGTTGGTCTAAAAACCACAGTCACAGCCACCTCTCTACTGTGGTATGGGCAGGCACAGAATGCCACTGGAGCAGACAGTTTGTACTTCGGATATTTCTACACTGCTACAACCCCACTGAGCACCATGGGGGCACAGATAAGCACATTGAAATTAGCCAGAGACTAAGGAATATTTCCTAGAGGACATCACCTGCAGAAGGTCCTAAAGGGTGGGTAGGGATTTGGTCTCTGAGTCTGGTGCTCAGGTGAATGATCTGGGCTAGAATTGTAGGCTTAGGAGTCACTGATGATCAGAATCACTTGAAATATGTGAACACATGGTTTACTGGCCTTTAAGAAAGGTCAAAGTCCAATGCTGGTTGTACTATGATGGGACTTGCAGACAACTCCTGGGTGTAACAGGCCTTCTTAGATCCAGGGACCCCTGGGCCCTAAAAGCTATGGCCAAACCTGAGAACAAACCAGTAGTCATATCAAGGACGGATAAAGCAATCCATGAAGAAATGGATTAGAAAAAGAGATGACTAGAAGGAGATCACTTTACAGCATGAAGTTGTAAGAGAAAAGGTGGGCATTGCAGCAACCCCCCATGCAGAGGTGACATAGTTGAGGGAAATGAATGTGGTCTTCAGAATAACACAGATCCAAGTTCAAGTACCCAGAAGTAATTGGAACACAGCTGGTGCACAGCAATGGTTATTGAGTTGCTTGATACATGAAAATACTTTTGCATCCTATAAACTCAGTGGCCTTGGGACAGCAGTGCATCTACCCCTCCAGGGGGATGGTGGAGATCACCTAGAAAACGGGAGTCTTTGAGAAGCTTTTTGACTCCAAGTTTTGGACCTTTAGATCAGTGTTTCTCAATCTCTGGCAAAGGACCAGTGGTTTTTGTTTTGTTTATTGTACTTTTTTTTATCATTCCATATCCATACATGGTCCATATGATGAGTATCTGCAGGCAACATAACACATGAACTTGAGGACAACCAAACTAGTCTATTCTAGTGTACAGTCTATGAAGCAAACCCACTGATCATACACTTAGAGAGTGTAGCAATGTCAAATTGCTAAAGTAGCACTGTTTGGTGTGCTATTTTGGAGAAAGTAAGATTCCATACAACTTCCTTTACCTATCAAAAGCAAATTTTTGAGGCCATCCTTGGGCCCAGGTACGTACACACTGGGCACCTGGGAAAAGGCCAGGACCCAGGCCACGCGAGGACCTAGAAGGAACCCCAGGAATTTGCACAAGGAATTTCAGTGTCTTGGGTACTCAAAGTAGAGACTAGAAAGAGCACATCCTCCTGGATCCATGGATTCCTTGCTCGTGGGAAGGAGTGCAGCCAGAACATTGCCCTCCCTGAGGTGGGCCTCAGGACAACACCAGAAGGAGTCTGGATAGATGACCTGAGAAAGAACTGGTGGTTTTCCATGGCTGCTGCATAATTTGCAGGCATTCCAGAAGTTCCCATGTGTCCTGGTTGTTGGGCAGAGAGGTGAAGAGAAGTCAGAAGGACTGGTAAGACTCCCAAGGGCAGGGACCTTGAGACTGGAGGCGGAAGCTGGCCACTGACGCCAGTATGTGACCCCAAAACAGGCAGGAGCAGTGACACCAGTAGGGGGTTCAGTGAGGACAGAAGCTGATAACGGAGACAATCAGGCCACGGTTCTTCAACCAAAGCCAGCAAAGATTTGGAAAACGTGAGCCACCAAACCACATACCCATATGCTGTGAGCCATTTTGGAGTGAAGGGGGAAAGAGGAAAATGCTGAATACCCAAGCATTTGGGTCGAAAAGAAGACACATGGAAGGCATTGAGCTGGCTTGAAAGAGGCAGGTTACACTGGAAGAGACTGAGATATGATTACACCATAAATCGGGAGGCATAAGTACTCCTTACCCACACTTGTGCCCCTTTCACCAGGCAGCATGCTCTCAAGAGCAAGGTCAGTTTACAGCAGGGCCTCCCAATCTTTTTCACCTCCAGGCACACAGAAAATGATGACACTGGTGTGGAACATTGAGGAAAGCAAACAGGGCGACTGGCCAGTGGGCTCCCATCCTGTCCTGCTGCCCTGAGTGTGGACAGTTTCAACATCCACGCACCCCCTACAACTCACTCCTGTGCACAGAACATCAGTTTGAAGTCTCGCATCCCAAGTAAAGAACCTATGTGTTTCTCTGTACGTATAAGTAATTACATAAAATTGTAGACCCCAGCTACAGGATGAATGAATGAATAAATGTATGAGTGAATGAAATGAATCAACAAATTAACCTACATCTATCGCTTTCTGACTGATTAACTTCAATCAAGATACTTAACTACCCAGTCTCCCTTGGAAAAGTAGAGATAATCATCACTACCTTGAAAAACTTTGTAAGGACTGAATGAGGCAAGTCATATATAGCCATCAGAGCAATCAGTATAAATGCAATCTATATTAGCTTTTTGGGCCACTTCTCTCTATCCACTCTAAGTGGGCCATCCCAGGAGGACTCAATTAGCTAAATGGACAAAACTCAGTTTTTTTGCCCCTGCCCAGTAGGACCCTCTTCTGGTAGATCCTGGTATCCACAATTGGCTTGGAGTGGTTTGCCTAGCTGTTGAGCTATAAATCTCTATCAGACCCCAGCCTATTGTGTCCCACATGTTAAATTTTCTCTTCTCTTGATTCATTCTTCCTTTGTCCCCCACTCCAGACCCTGTCCTCCTTGCTTTCAACAGCCAACTTGTCCCCATCTTGTCTCTCAGAAGCTGCACCTCACTCTTTCTTTAGGGGGTTGCAGAGGAGAGAACCATAACGGTACATCCTGGATGAAGGTTGGCAGTCTGGGGAGAGGCTGGTGTCAGGACCCTGCGAGAAGTCCTGGTAGATTTGAGAGCACTTCAGTGACCTGTAAAAATGGAACACTTTGAGGTTGGCAATTCGTTTCCTAAGAAGTTCCACATCCTTCCCTGAAGATTGGTTTTAGAGCCAAATAAGTCAGAAAGTCCATCACCCCATCTCCTTGTGGGACATGTTTTTCCCCTGCTATCTGTGAGTGATCTTATCAAATCAGCACACAGAAAGTTCTGAGAGTGAATATCCCCACACTGTAGCTGCTAATGAGTAGCAGAAATATAATTAAGGCTTTTCATTTAAACAATGAATCACCCAAAGCACTTGGGAAAGATGTGACATTTGCAGGAACAGATACATTACTTTGTGCTAAAATATTATTTTAAAACTTCACACTGTATCACCAAATAGAGTCCTGGGTGGAATTAAACACCACATTTCATGTAACTTGGTATCATATGTTTTGTTAAACCTCGTGCTCTTGAAATGTCTGAGTTTGCACTGGAATTGAGGCAAGGAACATGGCTCAGGAGGAAGAACTATGTACGTACATCAGATACATCTTCGGTTCATACGTGTCTCGTAAACCAGAGCCAGTGTGAGTGCAGCGGATGATGCAAGCAGCTCGGCCGTTTGGGTCACCAATTCCTAGGAATCGACACGCAATTCCTAGGAGGAACTGAGAGGCATAAAAGCTCACCTACCTGACAAGAACATGGCTGAGGATCCTGACTAGCCAGTAAATTGCTTCTAATCTGCCCTTCCTGACAGCTCATTACTTTCTCTCCTAAACATGCGATGTGCTAGACTGCCTTCCCTGGAGCCAAGGAAAAATAAAGCGAACCGTATGAAATACAGAGTTGAGCCACTCCTCTCCAGAGATATTCCAAAGGATCATTGCTCAGGGAGTTCATACAGAGACAAATGGTGGCCAGACTCGGGAAGAAATGGTCTGGGACTCACTGTTTGGGCTAGAAGTGCTCCCTGGATTTCAACGCCTTCCACATTTCTCTCTTTCTGTTGGATTTATGACATTAGCAAAGCAACTGATGCCCGTAATTCAGAAATCCAACTTTTTTTTTTCTGAGAGACACACTGAACATGTAGATATAACTAATGTCTTATTTTGAATAAATTATTCCCAGTGAATTATGCATGAAGCATGGGGACTATCTCCATTTTAGAATCCTGCATTATGTAGAGTGTGGCTGTCATTTCATTCCCAGTAGGACAGAGTTTGTTTCCGATGCATTTGTGTCTCACACCTAGTTGAGGTTCCCAGCACGACCAAGGGTGGGGCTCACATAGTGCACCTATGATACAGTGACCCCTCTGTACCGTTCGGTTGCCTTGTGTTCCATTTCTTCTTAGTATGTGGCAACTCAAATCAGACTACTTTTAACACAGAAGCTGACTTAAATCATTATGTTGCAAGTCAAGTTTTCTGCTCAGTCCCCCTTCCTGGAGCCAAGTACCTATGAAAGATTTTTGCGGTGGTGCTTAAGATTCTGGGGAACTATGTATCAGGATATGAGTTTAGCTGTGTGTGGTAGAGACCCAGAAATACGCTGGTTTAAACAAGATAGAAATCGGGGCACCTGGGTGGCTCAGTCGGTTAAGCGTCTGACTTCAGCTCAGGTCATGATCTCACAGTTTGTGGGTTTGAGCCCTGCGTCAGGATCTGTGCTGACGGCTCAGAGCCTGGAGCCTGCTTCAGATTCTGTGTCTCCCTCTCTCTCTGCCCCTCCCCTGCTCACTCCCTGTTTCTCTCCAGCTCAAAAATAAATAAACATTAAAAACTAATAATAATAAACAAGATAGAAATATATTCCTCTCTCACACGGAAGTTGTTCTCAAGCACTGTTCCCAGTGACTACACGAAGTCCTCATTCCAGCTGGCAGAAAGAGGGAGAGAGGACACTTCTTCCTTCTGAGGTTTATGACCTGGAAATGTTACGTATCACTTTGGCCGATCTCTCATAGGCCAGAACCTAGTGATGTGGCTACACCTGGCTGCAAGGGAGTCTGACAAGTAGTCTTCTGGGCTTTCATCTGGGATCACTCACCTGATGATGTACTTGAAGGCTATCATTACATCAACATAATTTCCCGCATGACAACTATGAATCCAAAACAATTTATGACTTTAAATTAGGCTGGTGTTTAGGAAGATCCTTCCCATAGGCTGGTGTTTAGGAACAGTTACTCCTCTCATTCTATAACTCCAAGGATGGGCATAAATTTGATGCCCCATATTTCTAGATCTGGATTTCTTGGTCCAAACAAAAGTCTGTATACAGAATGGAGTGCACAAAGTAATTACCCAGATAATTCAAGGAAAAAAAAATACATCAAGTCTAAGAAACAAGACTTCTTGCATTGGGGGCCTTGAACTACAAGGACCGTCTCTATGTGAGGAGTCTGATATGTTGAGAAATGCTAAGTAAAAGTCTTTCTTTGGGTAGAGACATCTATTTCAAGTAGCTGGGCGCAGCTCCCCTAATTGCCTGGGTGACATTATGTGTCAGGAGAAGGAAGCACAGATTAACATTGGGGATCCTGAAGACACTGTGTGGTAACAGAACATCTAGGAACAAAAGGCAGTGGTCAATTTGTCAAAAGTCACAATCCTGATATTAGCCCGCCAAGGTCCCTCTGCTGGGCAAATGTGCTATCTCTGTCATTCCCTGTGGTAAGGCAGCTGGCTTTACTTCTAGAGAATACTTCTAGAGAATACTGGGATGGGACTTTGAGGGATTACATTTTTTAATTTCACCCTGAATTCAGGGGCAAAAAGTATCAAAAGGGGAAATATTGGGTTTCTTGACTTCTGGATTTGTGTTTCTTGCCAGAAATGATCTAAAGCAGTGATTCCTAACTCTCACTGTACATTGGAATCACCAGAGGAAGTTTCTAAAGTCCCAATGTTTAGTGCCAAATCCAGGGATTCTAATTCAGTTATCTTGAGGTAGGGCCAAAGGATGGGAAAGTTTTAAGCTGCCCTGAGTGACTCTAATGTGTAGTCGGGTTTGAGAACCAATAATCTAAGGAACCCCCTCCCTGTGTTTTGAAGTGAGCCCAGATCTGTTCCATTCATTGCAGGATTGTGCAACCAAGATTAAGTGACTTCAAATGGGCTGAGCGAGGAGTGCCTCTGCTTCTACAGTTGTAGCCAATTATCCCACGACCACAGCTCTGATGTTGAGCCCTGGGGAGAGGGTAGATACATTAAACAGAGGGGGAAAAAATAACAAAAGGCTAGCTTTGGTCATGGTCTTTGCATACAGGAATCCACTCAAAGCACCCCACAAAAGATGTTGGTTTAATATAACTCTACCTGAGGACCTGAAACAGATGTGGAAAATGAGACCAGGTCCAAGGACCAGGTCCCCTGTCAGTCTTCCTCCTGGGCACGATATTGTTGACCACCCTCTAAAATGTCACCTGAGCTGTTGACCTTTCCATCTTGTTTCTTACTCCTTCCCTGCAGCAACTCAACCTTCTAGCCAAGCTGGACCATTTTGTTCCCAGTGTCCCAACTTTTTCATTTCCCCCAATGGAATGGGATCTAGGTCTCCTCTTAATCCCACACATTGTTTTTTTTTTTTAATTTTTTTTAACGTTTATTTATTTTTGAGACAGAGAGAGACAGAGCATGAACAGGGGAGGGGCAGAGAGAAAGGGAGACACAGAATCTGAAACAGGCTCCAGGCTCTGAGCTGTCAGCACAGAGCCCGACGCAGGGCTCGAACTCACGGACCATGAGATCATGACCTGAGCTGAAGTCGGACGCTTAACCGACCAAGCCACCCAGGCGCCCCTTAATCCCACACAATGTATCTTTACTACAACACATGTTGTGTCCTACCTTATTTTATACTTATAGACCAGTCTCATCCTCCCAATAGCATCAAGGCATCTTGCAGACAAGCCCAGTGCCTTACTCTCTCTCTGCATCTTTTTAGTCTCTAACATGGTGCTTCACCGGTGATTGGTCCTCAGCAAATACTTATTGAATAGATATGAATTCCCAGAAGCTTCTCCAGATGGTGCTTTCATTCAGTGTGTTGGCCCCACGAGAAAATACTTTTTACTGTATCTCTTGCTTCTCTAAGCCATCAGAGCCTTCACAACTCGCTCAGACTCTTTGAGTGGAGGCTCTTCTTAGGCATAAACATGATCAGAAAAATCACTCTGGCCATGCTACCTATTATTTGTGTATTTAAATAGCAGTCTAGTATCTCAAATGGCCCTCTTCCAGCCACAGTGAGTCATTTGACATTTCAGAACAAAGCAAATATCCCTTTTAGGGGGAAAAAAGTGCTAAAGTCCCTCTCTAAAAACTTTAGGTTTCTTGGGGAAAAAAGAAAAAGAAGGGGTGCAGTTGGGGTTCAGTGGTAGACACTGAAAGAAAGTTCTTTCAATGACAGCAGAGCTTTTAAAATGGTTATGGCATAAGAAAAAATGTTTTCGAGATGCCAAGTTGTTTTCCAGTGAAACAGAACTCTGCACCTCCAGGGAACCGTGGTCCTTCTGATTTGAGCTGCAGGGAAAGGAAGGGAGAGTAGGCAAAGGATCTTACCGCTAAGCACAATCCTGTTCTTTAAATATTAAAGAGCCAGCCAAACATTCTGCCTCCTTGGGAAATGGGAATATTAACCGCGTACACAAGTTTGTGAGGACTGATAGATTAATAGTATTATCATAATGAAAATAATACAATTGATATTTACAGTTGTATGCCTCCTTATGGTTTCCTAAACTTTTCTTATGCATTGTCTCACTCCAGATTCACAAGAACTCTGTGAGTAATAGGAATTATAATTCCCATTTTACAGAGCATGAAACCAAGGTGCCGGTTGCTAGTGAGGAAGAGTGACCACATGTTTTTTCCCACCACACCCCATCTTCCTAGCGTGGAAGGCAAGGCTGATGGATCCCCGTACAAACGCCTGCCCACTCAGGACCCGGGCTAGGTGCAGTGATTGAGGGTACAGGCTCTGGAGTCGGGCAGATGGGACCAGGATCCAGCTCTGCCTCTCCATGGCTTTGGGCAGGGTACTTCTTTTTTTTTTTTTTTTTTTAATTTATTTAAAATGCTACTTTATTAAAGATTTTTCTAGGCTGTATTAAGTAATTAATGTTTTTTGTTTTTTTGTTTTTTTTGTTTTTTTATATGTATGAAATTTATTGACAAATTGGTTTCCATACAACACCCAGTGCTCATCCCAAAAGGTGCCCTCCTCAATACCCATCACCCACCCGCCCCCTCCCTCCCACCCCCCATCAACCCTCAGTTTGTTCTCAGTTTTTAACAGTCTCTTATGCTTTGGCTCTCTCCCACTCTAACCTCTTTTTTTTTTTTTCCCTTCCCCTCCCCCATGGGTTCCTGTTAAGTTTCTCAGGATCCACATAAGAGTGAAACCATATGGTATCTGTCTTTCTCTGTATGGCGTATTTCACTTAGCATCACACTCTCCAGTTCCATCCACGTTGCTACAAAAGGCCATATTTCATTTTTTCTCATTGGGCAGGGTACTTCTTAACTTCACTTGGTAGCAGCCTCCTAATTTGTAAAAATGCACACAAAAATACCCACAGAGTTTTCCTCAGGATTAAACGAGTTTGTGGAGTGCTGAATGCAGGGCGAAGCCCAAGACAAACCCTTAATGAATGGCAGTTATTAATATGAGTGCAAGCTTCATGTATGAGCATGATGTAGCACATCACACATTACAAAGTGCTCTGTAATTATGGCTTCTAGTTAAATACACAGCCTAATGGAAAAAACATCTGGGATTTTTCTCTGGCTGAGAGTAAACACTAATTCCAAATGAAAAATCTGTGCTAAACCATTGTACCTCAAAGGGGACTCCAGTATTTTTTCAAGATTATGTATTCTGTTACTGAAAGTACACACACTAATCAAAGTTGAGCCTTATTTATTTTAAAACACCCTGTGTTTTAAAATTTCCACCAATAAACCATGTCCACTAGATTACCCCATATTTCACTGCACACTTCAATAATCTTTACACGTTAATCAACCACCTTGACTTTGCCCCTCTGTATTTATTATGCCTGTATTTTATTATTTCCTTGGTAAACCTTGTGTTTCAAAGGCTTTCTAGAACAACTCAATCACAAAAAATATGCTTCTGGGTGACATTTAAGATATAAGGTTTTAACCCAGTGCTGAAATAACTTTAATTATAAAAACAAAACCGTGAGATGGGATCTTAGTAACAGTTAAACAAATCTGTAATTATCCAACCAGCTTGTAAATCCCTTCTCTCTTCCTTTTCATTCAGTTTGCAGACCTGGATGTCATCTCATTAAATCAACAGCTCAGATGTGCACACAAATGTCTTACACTAAATACACATTTCTCTTTCCACCTCTCTCACAACAGCTAAAGCCTCTCTTACATAGTGGCAACATCAAATTAAATCGGGGGGGAAAGTAAATAAGGAAATCAGGTAGCCGAAGCAAAAACAAGCAACCACAGCTGGTGCTTGAGGCCAACAGTCCCAGGTGTCAAAAGGAGATTATGTGAATGTGAATGGTGTGTGTGTGTGTGTGTGTGCGCACGTGCATGTGCACAATTCAGTAATTCCTCCCACTTGCTAGATATATTTCCAGCAGTTAGCCACATGCCTGGCACAAACAAGTCTTAATAAATGTTTATCAAATAAATCAATGAGTTACAAATTTCACTGAGTCAGAGAAAGACAGATATCATATGATTTCACTCATATATGGAATTTGAGAAACTCAACAGATGAGCATAGGGGAAGGGAAGGAAAAATAAGATTAAAACAGAGAGGGAGGCAAACCATAAGAGACTTTGAAATAGGGAGAACAAACTGAGGGTTGCTGCTAGTGGGGATGGGCTAAATAAGTTATGGGCATTAAGGAGGGCACTTTTCGGGGCGAGCAATGGGTGTCATATGTAACAAATGAATCCCTGGGTTCTACTCCTGAAACCAGACTACATTGTATGCTATCTAACTTGAACTTAAATTTAAAAAAGTGAAATGGCCCAATGAAATCACGTACTGTAATAGCCCTTGCATGATGCTGTGATCTCACTTACTCAGCATCTATATTTAAGAATTTGTTTCGGTAATTACAAGTCCTAACAATTCTACTTTGTTCAAGCCCCAAATACCATCCAGATTAGATAGCGTGTACTTCCTGTAGCAGCTTCCATATGTCATCCATCCACGCTAATCTCCCCTCCTCCCCCAAGGGCTTGCCAGAGTTTTTGCAAGACATGGGAATGTGTGTCACACATGGAAGGAAAGCAGAGACCGTGCCAAATGATGTGCTGAGAAGAACAAACCTACACTCTCACTTCCCTCAAATCCTCGACTTTGTGGGCTGAGTTGTCCATGGTCCCCAGCTGTAAGCCCACACTCTCCTAAGCTGGGCCCGGAGAGAGAGGCCCAGAGCCTGCGTCTTGGGAATGGCTTCGGGTGGCCGGAAGTAATGCAGGGAGTTTGCTTTAGGGCGTTCTGATTTCCAAAACTCCTGGGAGACCTGGATATCAATGTGGGACTGGGCTGTCAGTGAGGAGAGAAGGAACAGATCCCAAAGACATTTAAAAAAGCATCTGCTGTTGGAAAGAGAAGTGAACCTAACATCTTTCTCCTGGAACTGACCTGCAGATAAGTGGGAACCTTCGGGGCCGTTCCTGGGGGTGCCTCACACTGCTCTGCAAATCGAGCCGATCCTTACCCTCCTGGAGAGGATGCGGACAGAAACCCAAAGCCACCGTGTCCTCCACTCGTGCACTTCGTGATCGGGCTTTTGAAAATAACTTCCATCCTCACCATCTGGATTTGGCACCTGAGAAATATTAGGATCCTTAA
Organism: Lynx rufus; assembly: GCF_022079265.1. Taxonomy (NCBI): domain Eukaryota; kingdom Metazoa; phylum Chordata; class Mammalia; order Carnivora; family Felidae; genus Lynx; species Lynx rufus. The sequence goes on along the minus strand of NW_025814841.1, from coordinate 9,291,365 downwards.
TACCTTCCTCTGAGTTGGTAAAATTGGATGCATTTCTTGGGGACTAAAATTAATGTGGGGAGAGCTTTTTCCTTTATTATAGACCCAACATCTCAGAATGTGTAATAAACAAGGGAATTGTGTGCAAAATCAAAGTGCTTCAGCCAGACTTGGTCCTTTTGTCGCTCCGAGAAGAACATAAATAAGTCTTTTCTTCATTTTCAGAAAACAGATGGGTGTCTGTTCTTCACAAAGCACTCCAGTTCAGATCAATTTATTAACAAGGTTTTTTTTTTGTTGTTTTTTGGGTTTTTTTTTTTTTTTTTTTTTGCGGACTACATACTGTGCACTCTGTTCTCTAGATGAAAACTAAGAAAGAGGCCTCATTCTCACCCTGACAGACACTGCTATGAGACCTGCACATCTGGAGGATGATGGGAAGGTGGGTCAGTTAGATAGGGGGCACTGGCCACAGACTGGCAGGCAGAGAAGGGGTGTGGCAGGGGGTTAAGGAGTTCTGGGATGAGGCTGAGTTGCAGGAGAGTTACTCTGACAACAGTAAATGGGATAGATGAGAGCAGGAACGGAGGGAGCCTACAGTGGGAAGCCAAGCACCAGTGTCTCAGGGTCTGGCCAAGGGAAGAGGCAAAAGGAAGAGAAGGTAAATATCACCCCCAGGAGATATTCCAAAAAAATACAATAATTGAGACTTGACTAGACTACTGACAAGATAAAGACGGACCTAAGAACAGCCCGAATCAATGCAGGAAGTGGAAGAGTTAAGAGGTGGGTGTGTTTGAAGAGTTCTGGTGGGTTCCAGCAGGCCCCGGGGCTGTGGCTGCCTCACAGTCTTATCGAAACCCCAGAGGAACTGGCCAGCCTCATTTCCTGCTGAGGTGCTCTGCAGAAACAATGGCATCCAAAAGGGCAACAGAGTTGAGTCAGTGCTTTGAAGAAAGTTTTGCACATAGCAGCCACTAAGCTACTCAATTTCCTCAGACCTTCCTTCCTTCCGATTCATGCATTTTAAGATAGATTTCTCTGACAACATGGCACTCACCAGGAAGGGGAAAACCAACATGGTAAAGTCCTTGAAGGTGGTGTCAACGAAGAAAAGCTATCTATAAGGAGCTACCGTGTGAAAAAAGGAATAGATTATTTTTCTGTTGCTTCAGAGGGGCCAAACAAGACAAAGAAGGGAGAGCCGCAGGGCTTAGCCATCGACTCATTATGGACTTTCTTTTTTGGTTTCAGCCTCCAGTCACACCCCTCAGAATAAAGCATTCTCTGGGTATGTTCAAATGATCCCAGAATCGTTGAGTTGGTAGGGACTACAGAGCCCAACTTTCTCATTTTACAGAAAACAAACTTTAAGCCTGGAAATACTACAAACATACCACTGGTTCTTGGAGGTTGGAGTGTGGGCCCCTGCACTGAGGGTGGTGTTGATTAAAATGATCTTCAAAGCCCCTTCCAACTCATGAAGCTGTGTCTCACAAACATAGCCTAAAAGACAAGCAGAGAAGCAGAGTATCGCGGTGGCTCACAACACTGGCTTTGGTCTCAGAAGTGGGGTGGAATTCTGGCTCTGCCATCGACCAGCTGCATGACCCCAGACCACCTGACATCTGTCTTGCTTCCTCTTCTGCAAAATGGGACCAATACCTGTACCTACCTCGGAACACCACTGCGAGTGGTAAATGAGAGAATGTAAGTGACTTATACTATCTTCGCCTGGTCCCCATAACTGATTCATGTAGGTAGGTATTGTATGGGGTACAAAACATCATGTATCTTATTGTTGCTAGACTGAAAAATGCCACACTAAATGTTAGGCTGATTTGCACGAACCCACTAACCATTCTGTGCGATTCCATCCTTTTAGAGCCTTTGGAACTTCCTGATATGCCAGGTTTCTTTGAAGAAAGTGGTATCTGAATAAGTGTTTACGGTTTATCATTCACTTATTGAGCAACTACCATGTGCCACACCCAGAGCTCCGTACTGGGGATAGAAAAATAAATCTGACACAGGCCTGGCCCTCAAGAAACTCAACCTAGGAAAGAAGATGGGACGGTAGATGGGTGCTTTTTCCTTTTTTCCAGAAAAGGACTCCAGTTCAAGTCCAATCATTAATGAGTAAATAGTTGTTACAGGTTGAATCATGTCCCCCCCACAAAAAAATAAAATAAAAGATATGCTGGAGGCCTAACCCCCAGTACCTCAGAATATGACCTTATTCGGATCTAGGATATATAATAAGATAGAACCAAGTTAAAATGAAGTCATTAGGGTGAGCCCTAATCCAATACGATTGGTGTCCTTATAAAAAAGGGGAAATTTGGGGCACGTGGGTGGCTCAGTCGGTTGCACGTCCGACTTCGGCTCAGGTCATGATCTCACGGTTTGTGAGTTCGAGCCCCGCGTCCGGCTCTGTGCTGACAGCTCAGAGCCCGGAGCCTGTTTCAGATTCTGTGTCTCCCACTCTCTCTGCCCCTCCCCCGCTCACGCTCTGTCTCTCTCAAAAAATGAATAAACATTAAAAAAAAATTTTTTTTTAAAAAGGAGAAATTTGGACACAGAGAAAGATACACAGGGAAAGTACCATATGAAAAGGAAGGCAGGGATCAGGGTGATGCTTCTAAAAGCCAAGGAATGTCAAAGCATCAAACCACTAGAAGGTGAAAGAGAGGTATGAAACAGATTCTCCCTTTAGGCCCCCAGAAGGAACCAGCCCCGCCAACACCTTGATCTCAGACTTCAAGCCTCCGGAACGGTAAGATAGGAATTTCTGTTAAGGCCCCAGTTGGTGATACTTTGTTACTGCAGCCCTAGCAAACAAATAGAATCCTCTTGTGCTAAGTTCTCTGCTAGGCACTTTAGGAGATCTAAAAGAAGAGATGCAAAATGTGTGTGTGTGTGTGTGTATACACACATATACACACAATTGGTTATAATACAATGTCATAATAGCAGGATGAACAAAATGGCGGAGTAGCACAGAATAGGAAGTAATTAATTCCGATTAGGGAGGGAAGAAAGCAAGAGAGGCTCTCTAAAGGAAGTAGCATTTGAGCTAGCTCTTAAAGGATAAATATGGCCTCATGAGGTGCAGAATGGAGACGGGAAATTGAGGCCAGGGGAACAGCATGAGTGGAGCCAAGGGTAGTCCAGTGTGGCTGGACGGTGGGTAGAGGCATGGAAGGAGTGATTAAAGGTGAGACCATGGCCGGTCTGCAGAGTGATGTCAACACGTAAGGGAGGAGTGTACTCTTGTTCTATCAATAATAGGGTGTCATCAACAGTTGAGGAAGCTGTGTTACAATTTTAGAAATTAGAATTTTTTTCCCCAAACTGCTTCCAAATGGATACTCGCCTCATGTTGAATTCAAACATCTTGTTCACACAGGGGACCCATTTGCTGGGGAGACCATTAGATGGGTCTGGATCCCCAAATCCTTGGCCAAGGATGAAAGAACAAACAAGATGCACTCCTAGTTCAATGCTAGATACACAATAGGTGCTTGTTAAACAGCAGCTGATATTTACTCATCTGTGCAATAACAATTTAATGAGCATCTACTCTGCCCAGGTCCACTGTTCTAGGCACCGTGTAGTAAAAATGAGAAACGAAATATTTTCCCTTCATTATAGCAAGAGGAGGTATAAAATAAGCACAGAAACAAAGAACACAATTTCAAATAGAGCAATTAAGAAACAAGAATAAATTAAATGGGACAGAGAATACTGGACGGTTGGAAGGATGCTGCTCAAGGAAGGTCTCTCTAAGGAAGTGACATTTTTGCTGACTCCAGAATGATGCTAGTGAGCTGGCCATGCAAATATCTAGGGGAGACTTCCAAGCAGAGACGACCTCATTCCCAAGGTGGGAATGAGTTTGGAATTTTAAGAAATAGAGAGAAGGGGGGTATGGCTGGAGGACTAGTGTATTTAGGGTCTTACAAGCCACCTTAAGAAGTTTGGAGTTTTATTCTGACTGCAATTAAGCCAGCGGAAGTGAGTCTTGCAATAAGAGGTTATATTTGGCATGATTCATCCTTAATGGTGCAGGAGTAGAAACAGGAAGCTGAGTGAGGAGATATCACGATAGATCAGATGATACATGGAGGTAAATTGTCCCAGTAGAAACCATGGAGATGGTAAGCGAGGGTAGAATTGGGAGAATCCCAGGCTTGATGAAACGTAGTTCATGGACATGGTATGTTCAGAAGATGATAACTGAGGCTGCATGCGTAGTAAACGGTGGTGTCACTAAATCAAGAGGGGAGGTGGCAAAGAGCAAGTTTGGTGGGAGGAGGTAAAATCAGAAGTTCTATTTTGAATGTTTTAATTGGGGGGTACCTAATAGACACCCAAGCGGATATCTCTACTATATGCATCCAGGATTAGGAACCATCCTATTTTGTCTCTTAAATTATAATCAGTCTTGTCTGAGGGCCACAGAAAACTGATTTAGTCTTGACTTTTGAGCATTCCTTATCCCAAGTCCTGATGTTCTCAGTGTAATGAACAAAGCCCCTGGGGTCCTTGCCCTGCCTGCACATTCCTGCCTCTTTCACTCCTAGCTTTGTTCCCATCCCTCCTTCAAGTCTTCGGAGCTGGATGACTACCCAGAAAGTCTCCCACTGCTGCAGGATCGGAAATGTCGGCTCTCCACCTAACAGCTGGGATTGAATTCTGGGTCAACAGCAGATAATTTCTTCCTTTCAGAATTCAGAGAGAAGGGCTATGGGGCAGGAGCCTGACCCAGGAGTGGATTCAGCAGCTCCTCAAGGCAGGCAGAGGGAAGTGAGTCATCCCTGGCCATCAGAGATGAGGGAGTCCCAGCAGCTGGAGACCTCCATAGCCAGCCACCCCTCCTAAGGGAGCCAAGTGCACTGGAAAGCAGAATGGAAAATTATACTCAGAGGTTATCCCTTTTTAAAAAGTTTATGAAATTGACCGGTATGTTGTGGAAAACTCTGTGCTCACAGGACAGGGAATACGTAAAATTGGGCTTTGTCAGGCAAGGAAAAATCGTTAAAGAAAAATAATGTCGAGCCTGTGCCATACACTCAGCGATCCCAATAAACTGATTCACTAATCCAACTCCCCTCTTTCTGAGCCCTCATTTTCTCTTGCTTTCTTCCTTCCTTCCTGCTCACTTGCATTGGTTTCAGTTTTTTGGGAGAGCCTTGGTTTATGCACCTGATGTGTTACTGAAGCGTTTGCTGATGAGCCAATCTCATTCTCTCCTGTTGTGTCAGGCTCTCTGCTGCGCAGTGGCAGGGGGGCGGTGAGCAGGACTCCTTCAGCTACTAGGAGCAGCCTCATGCACACCTGTTGGCTTTCAAGGGGCTGATAAATAGCATCCTGCCCCCCACTGGAGTTTGGAAATAGCTCAGAGGTAAGCACAGGAATCCAGCAGATGAGGATGGAAATATCACCTTCAATAACATGAAAAGTTCTGTTGGAGGGTATGGCTTAGGTCTGGTGGCACTGTCATCTACCAGTGACAGGTGCAGCTGGAAAGTGACAGACTCCTCGGGGGAGACCAGCCCTTTAGGACCTTCCTTATAACCAAGAACAAATGGGACACCATCCCTATTTAAAGGCTTATCAATCATGTATGACCCTCCTTCTCTTCCGGGGAAGAGTGACAGAAGAGTGGAGGGAGCAGGGTGTTCCTGTAAGGAAGGACCCTCCACACAGAAGGAACTATCAAGAGTGGAGAATATGTGTTCCCGCCCATGGTGCCCCTGCAGGAAGAGGCTCAGCAAGGTTGACTACGCATCTCCCTCCCAAAAGAATGACAGTAAAGGCAGAATTTTAAGCATTGGTGGAGGAGATGTTTGTGGAAGTTTTGGGACAGTTGCCTCCTCCTGTGGCAAGACTAGTGCTCCTTTCATACCACCTCGTTATTATCATAAATCAAGAGTGTATCATCAATCTCAGAAACCACTCAGGAGGCACTAGAAGGCATTCAGAACTGAGCTTGGTCATTTCTTCCCCAAACTCTCACCAGGCCTCAATGTCCTGGGAGATGAAGTCTAAACACTTCAGGCTGGTATGACATAATCTATTTTTCCCAATATTCATTTTCTCCTTCATACTTTTCTTATACAACCCTCACCCTCCTAACCCTTCACCAAATTTTAACTGGGTAAAAGACTGCTCAGCTAAAGAATCTATTTCCCAACTGCCCATATGGCTACTCCCTGGCCGGTAGGATATGAGGAAGTACAATGCGGACAACATCTGGATCACCTCCTTCAAAGAAAACTGCTTGCCCTTTTACCTCTTCTTTCTTCCTTCCCATGCACAAGAACAGAGATGTGGTGGGAGGTGAACTAGATTCAACCCAGCAGACAACAGGGAGTAAAGCCAATCACTTCTCTGGGCCAACCACCAGCTCACACATTTACATGATTTAGAACTAAATCTTCTACCTTGGTTTCTGTTAAAGTGGCCGAACCAATATGCCAATACTGGCACATAAGGACCTATGAATTCTACTCATAGTCATCCTATTTCCCCCTCTAGCCCTACATGAGCCTACAAACACTCCCCTGAACGTGACACATGCATCCCTGCTCTGTGCCCTTGACAGGGTTGTACTTGGAATGCCCTCTTAACCCCTTCTTCATCTGTCCAGGCTTCCCCATACGTCAAGGTCCAATTCACGCTCACTTCATTTCACTAGTTAACAAGTATTTATTAAATACCCACTATGTGTCACGCATTGGGTGATTCTCACCTATAATTTAAGGGCAGTTATTGCAAAATGTCAGTTATTATATGCCATTCACCTGTGTCTCAGGTATCAAGTTCCCATTTGGACTTCCTGCTATGGCCCCTGCTCGCCAGATTGAATTCCTAGGCACCAACCACATCCAAATTAGAGCTGAAAGCATTTCTTGTGCAACAAAGAATTGGAATGGCCTGGAAGTTAGCCTCTAAATCCTTAAAACTTCCCAAGTGATAGGAGTGTCTTTGTTATTCATGGTAAGCTTTAACAGTTTATGTTAGCGAAGTGACTCGGCGTTCCACTGAATACTTGTGCTAACAGGATGACTCTGGACTCGAACTAGCCATGCCAGAAAGACCGACAGTGTGATTAGAGGTTTGATGCTTTGAGCTACGTGATATCAGCCTGGCCTCTGGAAAAGGAGGGGAGCAGAAAATTGGTTTCAATCATATGGCCAATGATTCGATCAATTATGCCTACATGATGAAACCCTGACAAAAACTCCAGACACCAAATCTCAGGTGAGCTTCCCTGGTGGACAATGCTCTACTATGTACTTCACACACTGATGTTCTGGGAGGGCTATGCATTCTGACTCCACGGGGAGAGGGCATGGAAGCTTTGTGTTTGGAACCCTCCCAGATTCTGTTCTAGTGTCTCTTCTTTTGACTTGTTCTAATTTGCCATAATAAAACCATGGTCATAAGTGTAGCATTTCTTGAGTTCTCTAAGTAGCTCTAGTAAATTTTCAAACCTAGGGAGATAGTGTGATAGTGATCAGAAGTGAGTGTGGCGTAGGGACCCCCAGACTTGCAGCTGGTATCCAAAATGGAGGACTGGGCCTTTAACCTATAAAGTTGAGATCTGGGGGGAGTTAGTATCAGAAGTCACAGTAGGTACTCTTCCCGCTTGGGCTGGAATCTGAGTTACCTGATTATATGCTGCATTCATTGAACCAATTAACAAAAATAGCTTGAGCAGCAACTATGTGCCAGGCACTGAACTGGGGGCTGAGTAAAACAGATGAATTTATTACAATCCCTACCTTCCAGGAGCCTGAAATCTAGTATAAAAGGAAATTATAATTGTATGATAATGATTCATAAACTCGTGTACAATGTATACCATAAAAGGGAAGATCAATTATAACCTGTGGGGAGAGGACAGTCCAAGAATATTTCATAAAGGAGGAGACCTCTGAGCTGGCTTTTGAAAGATGGATAAGCAGCTGACTCGGGGACAGAGAGAAAAGGGTATGCCGTTCCACAGGAAGTGCACGTGCAAAGGCGCAATGGTGTGAAAAGGTACAGTGCATTCAGATACACCTTGGCATGTTCATCTCATTGGAGCACAATGTGGGAGTGTGAAGAGGGGAGTATAAGGTAGTAGGTCTGGGGAGGTAGGGAGCAGCTTTGTACTCCATGCTAAGCAGCTTGAACTTTATCCTGAAAGTTTCCCAAAGTGCAGCTGAGGGCCCAACTAGAAGTGAATAACTTTTAACAAGTAAGGTATTTTGAGAATGGCCATAATAAGTCATAAGAAGAACGCACATAGACTTGCATTTTGAAAGACCATCTTCCAGTATCTAGAAAAAGCAATCGGGTTTACTCAGATCAACCTTCCAGCTAAAATCAAAGACAAATGATGGACAAAATTGTAAAAATAAAAACTTAAAAGCACCCAAGACCTGAAAAGACATGAGGAACTTCCTGGCTAATTTCTGCATGAAATCCTGCAACCAGAAGGCTAAGTCAAAAATGAGACTAACAAAACCACTTATGATTTGAGAGCATTTGTCAGTAAAATGTGTAGATGAGTGTCTATACTCAGGCCACCAGCAGCAGACCTAGAGAGACAGCAGTCGGGCTCAGGCCCACTGAGGGGCGGGGGGGGGGGGGGGAGGGGGGCAGGTCTTAGGAGACATTTCCCACGTGGAGCTAAGGCCTAAAAGGGCCACACTCTCAATGTGAAGAGCAGTCAGATCTCATCCTGCCCCTCTCCCCAGAACCTCTGGAAATACCACAAAAGCCTGTTTTGGTGATAAACAAAAGGAGAGAAAAAAGGAAAAAAAGAGGAAAAGCATCTATTCTTGGGCATTTGTGGTCTGGCCCTTGCCAGACATCTTACAAATGTGTATCTCATTCTATGGAGTCTGGATTGTGACCAAGTGGCTCTCAAAACTTGAACTTGTTCTGAGGTGTTTTGACTAATAGCTCATCTCAGGAGGAGGCACACCTACTAGGCCTCAGAGAACACTCACGAATAATTTTATAAGACCAGTGACCACCAAACAGTCAAGGATTACCAGGCATACAAGAAAACAAGACAACCTCAACATAAATAGGAACCATAAAAAATCACCATAGAAACAGACCCATACAGATTTCAGGTAATGGAATTATCGGACCCAAACTTGTTTTTAAAAAATGTCAAACATGAAAATATGTGCATGGAATACAGCACCATCCAAAGTGATATGCACATTTGGAAAAAAGAAAGGAACTCCCAAAATAAAAGAAATACAAGAATGAAAAATATAATAACTCATTAGTTGTATTTGACTGCATATTGGACACATCAGAAGAAAAAATTAGTGAACGGAAAGAAATTTTGGACATCTTTCTGGGTCAAGTGGAATCACATTTTCCAAGATTTTAGGGCAAAATTGTTTCCCATTCTTTCAGTTGCATTATGGTAACTTTCCACGGGTTGGGCTGTTCTTACAAAGCATGTTGGATAATCATTACCTCTATTTCCTTATAGAAGCTGTGATTCTTGAAATGTTTAACGTGGTGGTTGATTGGACCCATATCTTTGCTTAGCAGCTCAAAGAATGCCGCAGTTCATTTTCCTATTAAGTAGACAAGCAGTCTTGACATTCAACCCAGAACCCTGAAAGAGTGGAAATTTGCCATCTCTGGCAGGTGGAATTATCAGTAGGTGCTTGATGAATGCCTAGTAGGTCAAATTGATAATTTTTCCCTTTTTGATTAAGAGCCAGCATTCTTGTGTTGCTGCATATCACCACCATCCTGTGTCTAGGGTGTTGTACTGTTACAGAAGTCAACGACCCTCCTCCCAGCTCCATGTGGCACCTGGAAGGCTAGGGAGATTTATCTGAAGTTTCCAAAGCAAAATCACAGTAAAGACCTTTTTGTCCTTTGTAAATGAAAACTCAACTACTCTTTTCTGGGGAGGGATTCAACCCTCTGAGAGCTGCCATGGAAACCCAACCACTGGAGGCTTCAGCAACTGCTCAGACATTTCCTTTTACCCACAGCACAATAGAATCCAGGCAAAGCAGTATTCACAATATAAAAACACTTATTAGCAGGGGACTGCACGTGCATCTTGCCAGGTACGGGCTCCGCTGTCTTTCTCTCTGAGGACGCCCAGCTGGAGAGCCCAGGGAGGAAGACATCTGAGGAGCATCACCACAAACCAGCTGTGACGACTGACCAAGGAGAACACGGGCCGTGCCTGCAGGGAGTGGAAAAAACACTAAATTGTTTGAGAAGCCACCTGCTTCTGCCTCTCAGAGAAATGGGGAGGCTCAGGTCAGATAGGGCAACCAGCGGACTCCAGCAAAAAAGTCATCTCTGATTCACCTTCTGTTCTGGTCGTAAAACCCTCCATCAGTGGCCTAGATTTGGGGATTGTTTGCCCAAAACAAAAGAATACAAAGATATTGCCATTTCAGAGGGAGAAGAAAGGGTGGGATTATAAAACTAGAGGGGGTGGGAAAATCTCTTTGAAGGGGAAGGCAAAGCTTGGCCATCGTTTATATTCTCCCCGTTGTCCAGAATCCAAACCTCCTGGCTAAAGTGCTGTAGCATTCAGAGCTGGAAGAAAAATGAGCAATTGTCCAACATTTTTACATTCCAGGGAAGGAACGGAGATCTAGCCACGTGGATGAGTGATATGTCCAAAGTAGTTAGTGACAAAACGAGACCCGGAACCTAGGCTTCTTGACGTTACTACCCACACTGACCATTCACTGACCCTTTCTTGCCCCGACTTCCCAGCACCCGTCAATCAGCAAATTCTACTGAGTCTCATTTTCCTGTTCTTTCCCTTGCCAGTGCTATATCAGGGGCACAAGCCCTAATCACCTGACCCAAAACAAAAGAAGAACAGGATCAGGTTCTGTGCTAAGCCCTTGGCAAACATGCATTTGCATTGAATCCTTATAACAAACTGTGAAGTGAGTAATAATGCCTGTCATATATATGAAGGATTAGGGGCTCAAAGATTGAGAGAGGTCACACAGCTAGCAACAGACTCAAGACTCAAACCCCACATTTGTCCGACTCCAGGTCCTCTGATCTTCTCATTACACTGCTTCCCAAGACTATTTCAGTGGCTTCCTACTTGGACCCTCTGTGCCTATTCTCTTTCCATTTCAAATCATCCTGTATTCTGAAGCCAGATTAATCTTAAAACTTGCTTTGAATCACATCACTCCCCTCCTCAAAAGCCCGACCCGTTGTCATTTGACTGTGTCCACCATCTGGTCCAACCAACATATCCAGCCTTGTCCCCCAAGGCTGACACTTGGCTGTTCTGTGGATATGTTTTGGCATGGCTGATTTCCCTCTCCTACAGTGCCTGCCCCTGCCTTTTCCTCTCCCTTAAAATACCTGCATTGATTCCTTTATTTCCTCAACACTAATTGAATACCTACTACTTCCTCTAGAAGATTCATTGCCAACAGGCAGTATAGCTCAGTGGACAAAGCACAGACTGGAACAAGTTACCTGACTTGAATCCTGACTCCACCAATTATTAGCTTATGTGACCTTGGGCAAGTTTCTCAACTTGTCTGTGCTTCAGCTTCCCAAAACATAGAATGAGGATCTTAATGGCTCCTATTTAGAAAATGATTGAGAGAATTAAATTAGTTAATACATATAAAACACTTGGAACAGTACATGGAACAGAGTAATAACTCAATAAACAGGAGCCCTGACAGTATTAATAGGTACCGAGCCCTGGGTTTGTTGCTGGGATACAGAAATGAGTAAATCACAGTCAGCACCTTTCCTCACAGTCCAGTGAGCAAGGTGGATATGTCAGCCAGGATTCACAATCGGGAGCTCTGACCGCCAGAAAAGAGGCAGGTCCAGAGGGCCACGGGAAAGGTATTAGGTATTGGGGATATGTCAAGGTTTTGGCAAAGACAATGCTTCATCTCAAGGTTAAAGAAGTATAGCAGTTCTTCCTTGCGGCATCTGAATAAATATGGTACAATCATCCAGTGACCGCAGGGAGATCCTGTGAGCTGGAAATGCAGCTGGAAAGGTAAGCAGAAGCTTGATATCATAAAGACCTTATGCCATCCTGAGAAGTTTATTCTCAAGATTGTAAGCAGAGGCGTGCCCACCCCAGACCATAATGATCTCAGCCCCTTCTCGCCTGGGTCTAGCACACTGATTGCATGTTTCACTAATACAACACTTATTTGCTGTCTTATATTATTTCCAAGTACCAAGCAGCCCGCATAAGCATTTCTGAGAAGAAATGCTTCTCAGAAATTTTTCTCACTTACCATGCTGACCCACCCCTGTTTGATGCTTCTTATCCTAGGGTGATATATTTTCTGCCAAGTAACCTTGCCACCTTGGCTACAGCTGATTGGACCAAGGCTTAGCATCTGTCCTAAAGGCGATTACCTCTTCATTGACCAATGCCCCAGGGCGGGGCCCAGAACCAAAGCTCGGTGGCACCATCCCATCCAGGATGCTGACTGCCTGCAGTCCTTCTCTTAGCAAGTCCAAATGACAGACACACAGAGAGGAAAACAGAGGCAGAGGAAACAGAAAAACTCACTTTGAAAAAAGCAATACAGAGCAGCCATGAATAAACCAAACCTACGAGGTAGAGAGCAGAGTGAGTCAGCAACACCAGACAGCGAAAGCTTAGGCGGAAATAGATGAAACGCCGTAACAAGAAACACCAGCCAAGGTAGGCAACAATGAGATAAACCATGTTATATCCCGAACCACGATCTACATCCCAAATATCATGCCCGGTTTTTGTGAGTCCAGCAGTGCAGGGATTAAGACAGTTTTCTGCTTTTCTCCATTCCCTGAGCGTCCTTGAAATAAATCCCAGAACATTCTGAGCACGTCTCTTCCTTGCAACCAGAATGAGTCCAACATCATAGAGACTTGTGTTTTCTGGTCAGCTGGATGGCACATTCCCCAAGTGCTTTCTCATGGACCAGCCCATGGATCGGCAGAAAAGCTAGAATGAGCACAACTTATCCAGAAAGACTTCCAGGATTCTCATGGGAAGGGATGTAGGTGAGACGTGAGGCAGGAGAAGTGAGACAGGACCAGATACTCAGGGCCAACCATAGCAAGGAACTGGGGTTCTCATCCTGAGATTATGGAGCTCCCTTTAAGAGATTAGAAAAAAAAGGACATGATCAGGTTTGAGAATGCTGCATAAAGTGTAGCTTCATCCAATAAACACTTGTCAACAATGAAGGTAGATCTAAAATATTTGAGACTCAAGGGAACTCTCTGCAGTAAAAATGACCTATCCCTCCATGACCAGAAAGGAAATCCAACTTTCCAGGAATAGTCACCCAGCCAAAAATGTAAAATAAAGAAATGTAGACAAATTACATATTCCAGTGCCCAGACAAAGGAAGCCCCTGTAAAGAACAACTTCTCCAATAATTATTTCCCTAAGACCGAACACAACACAACACACACACACACACACACACACACACACACACACACACGGTAGGGGCTTTTCTGAATGTGTTTGTGAAATGGGACACTCATTTCTCTAAGGAAAAAAATCTCTGAAGAGAGATCTAATAGAAAAGTCATCCTTGTGAGTATCTTCCCTACTTTAGCCCTGGCAGAAATAGAGTGCCTGGCACAATAGAGTTTCACAATTGCCTGCTTCTACTTCACAGAGCCAGGCACTGGAAGTGACCAGAAAGAGTCTGGCTGCCAGCGATGCCCCAGAGTCCGAGGACACACAGAGCTGTGGAGATAACTCAGGATGGAGTGAACTTCCAGGCCCCTCCCAGCTCCCAGGACCCAGCCTCCATCTGCCAAGGCACTGTTTCCTCTTTTTCACGCTTACCTTCTCTTTCCTTTTCATTGATTCTTTCAAAAGTCCCTGTGTGTTCCCTGGAACAGTGCTTATGCTGCCAATTCAAAGAAGTAGGACTTCAGAAGAATGAGATCGCAGGTGCCCCCACCCCCCTCCTGTGTTCCCACTAGCTGTTTGTAGAAGTTCTTCACAAGTGGGAGAGGAAAGGCCTTCCCGAGTGGTGCCCCACGCACATCACTGGGTGTTAATCAAGGTTTTCTGTGCAGCTTCCTCCACCATCTGTTCGCACTGCCTTCTCGCGGAGACTTGGCAGGGAAACGCATGCTGGTTTTCATTCTAACTCAAAGACAGTGAGGTTTTTCGTACCTGCACAGGACCCTGTGCAAGTTGTGATTCAAAGGAGCGTCAGCGAAGGCGCCAAGCTGCGAATTATAACCAGCTTCCCTAACGCTGTGCCACAAGTGGCCGTGAAGCCGGAGAGCTCCATTTCCTTCTTTTCTTTACAGGTTGAACCCTGCCAAATCTGATCCAATTCCAACCCAAACTTCTTTGTAACGAAACGATTGTTTTCTAAGCTCCAGCCGACGGCAAACTCATTTGGAGACATATTCAATATAACTGAACGGCAGTAGGACAAAAGCCCCTGAGGGTGGGCGCCTTGGCCTGAATTTTCCTCTTGTTCTCTATTCCCTTCCTCTGTTCCTCCCTCCATCTCAGCTTTTTCCAGTTTTTTTAGCCTTTGTTAAGGTCACTGTTTGGACCTCATTTCTGCTTCATTTTCTTAGTGTCTTTTCACCCTTTCCTGCTACCTGGGGCACAATCCAGAGGGTTCCCTACTTTGCTACTAACCAGTGGGTTGTGGGGAAGAAGACAACGGGGAACTGTCCTGAGATACTTCTCAGAAGACTCATGGTGGGGCGTGTGGGCGGCTCAGCTGGTTAAGTGTTGGACGCTTGGTTTTGGCTCGGGTCACGATCTCACAGTTTGTGAGACAGAGCCCCAGGTCGGGCTCTGCGATGACAGCGTGGAACCTGCTTGGGATTCTCTCTCTCCATCTCTCTCTGCCCCTCCCCAGCTAGAGCTCATGCATCCTCTCTCTCTCAAAAATAAATAGGCTTTAAAAAAAAAAAAAAAGAAGAAGACTCACAGCAATGGTTAATGACTATTTCATTAGCAATTGAGAACTATTTTAATCTTTTAATAACCAATATGGCTATATGAGAGTATACCAGCTTGAGCTCTGGGAACCGGCCTGGTTCAATCAGCCAGGCCTTGCTGCTGCTAGCGGCTGGCACTGGCACCCAGAGCAAGGCCTTATTGAACATAAACAATTTCACAGAACACCGATAATCAGACAAGGCCACCATGCATGTGACGGATCAGAGCAAAAACAAGACCAGCCCATAATCACGTCTGAGTACACACAAAAAATATGAACGCTGTCCAAAGCACAAAAATCACCCAATATCCCCCTATCCTGCAAATGAGTGTAACTCCTTACCAGTTAAAATTCCTGCTTCGATTCATTCATCCCACCTTTTAGAGAAGCTAGTTAAGATACCCAACCATAGGATGACCCCCACTTCCTAAAAGTATCCAATCCCAGTTTCTTAAACCCTCCTAAAAACCATCAGACACAAGCTCAAATCCTCCAAGAGGTTCTTCCTTTGACTGAGTCTCCCCACAGTTCCCCACAGTGTGTGCCTCCCTCATTACAATAACCAGCCCAACTTGTTCAGCCACAAGTGCATCAGAGAGCAAGGTGCACATTTTGGTATAGATGAGTCCCTTTGTCTGTTTGAGGGTGCATTACCACCCAGCTGGAAAGCTCTCTACATGTCCCAGAACAATTCTAGAGCATCCGTATTACTACGCTTACTCCCCCACCACAGCCCACTTTCGCTCTAGAAGTAGCCCTACTTCCTCCCTAGGGTTAAGTTTGCAAGGTCGGTTCAGGACCTCCCGCAGGCATTATTTTCCCTTTCACTGTTGCTTTCAACTAATGCAAGGGAAAAAGCTTAAAGCAAACAGAAAGCTTATCCACCCATCAACGCTGATGTGAGGAGACAGGACCAACACCCACCTTTTAGAACACACCTTGACCTGAAGATAAGCACCAGGTTTCCAGGAACCTGAGTGGCCACATGCTATGCCCAAGTTCATGTAACAATGAGTCTTGTTATAAGGCTGTTCTCTCTTGCTTTCAGACACTTGAGTGAATGGCAGCTTCAGAAGGATGCATAATTGCTGGACACCAAATTAGCCACAAACCAAGATTGCTCCTAAATTATTCAAGATGTTGGAAAAATATATACACAAAACAGATCAATCAAAGAAATCAAATACATGCCCTGCGGTTTTGAGACAATTACTTGAGAAACCTTCCGCAATTGAACACTAACCATTATTTTTCTCACTGAGTGGTATCAGAAAACTTGGAAAAATTAAATATGGTATCCTATCACCAACCACAGAGTAGAAGACAACATCCTGAGCACGGAATATCAGTAAGCAGAATCACACAGACTAATAGAATCACAGGATAAATGCAAACCTGAGGAAATCACCATCTTTCAAATAAAACAATGATTATCTCTGTGTGGGCTTATCTCTGACAGGGACACTGTACCTGATTGAAAGTTCTCACAGTTGCAGGAGTAGCACCTCAAATGCCGGAGCAGTGGGGTGGCTCTGCACCCCACCAGCACCCCTGTCGCCCACTTATGGGACAGTTGAATCCAATAGAACCCAGCAACCGAAAGATGTCGGGAGAAAATCTTGGCATGCTGAGGAGGCATTCTCTGTGTTCATTAAAAAAGATGCATTAATTGGGACAACTGAGCTGATCTAAGAAATAAACCTCAAATTCCCAGGGACTTAACAGAATAAAGGTTTCTTTCTCTTTTAAGTAACATTCCAACGTGGGTGTTCCTGGCGAGTGGGTAGCTTTCTTCTCCATGACAATTTCCTTCTTGGGGCTCCACAC
The DNA here is from genome assembly GCF_022079265.1 of Lynx rufus. Taxonomy (NCBI): domain Eukaryota; kingdom Metazoa; phylum Chordata; class Mammalia; order Carnivora; family Felidae; genus Lynx; species Lynx rufus. The sequence continues at coordinate 9,274,575 of NW_025814841.1, read as the reverse complement.
CCCTCCAGAGCACCAGTTCTCTGCCTTGGTTAGCCTCTAGAACACCTTTTAAAACTCCTGCTACTCCCGCCACACCCCAGACCAATTTAATTAGCATCTCTGGGGTAGGGGTTTGGGCAGCGAGAGTTTTTAAAGCTTTCCAGATGGTTCCAATGAACGACAAGGTTGAAAACACTTCACCGTGTTTTCAGGGCTCCGGAATCCTCCATGGTGAGCTGGTGGAAGGGGAACGAGGTGGTGGTGAAGGCACACTCTCTCTCCAAAGTGCAGCCTGAAATGACAGACATTCCTCTGCCCATGTTCCATCCCTGCAAACTTGCTGCACGGCCACATGTGTAGGCAAGGAGGGCTGGGAAATGCAAGACCTACCCAGCTTGCCTCCTCCCTGCAACATTCCCACATCCGGGAGGGGAGGGGACACATTGTTGGTGGTTAGCTTGACTGTCTCAGTAGGGTGGTGGGGATATAAGAGGAGTTACGTAGAAGTAGGAGAAAAAGACAAACGAGCTGAGGGTTAGAAGGAAAGAGACAACAGTAGAACCATGACAGTTCAAAGGTCAATGTCATGCAGCCCTCCAGCTACATTTGGTGCCATTGCTCACCTGGGAATACAAGCTCCACCCCCTGTCATCTTCTTCTCCATCCTGGACTCACTGCCTCCCTCTTGGGACCAGAGTTCTGTTTTGGGTTTTGGCTTTGCTTTTGGGGTTTTCCAAAAGCAGAACCTCACTGCTCAAGTCACCATTTCTGAAGGCAATATTCAGAAGATACAAACGCTGGGGGCATTCTCCCCTCCAGATCATATTGTAGGGCTATTTATGACCATTTCCTCTCCCCACCAAGCCACCAGCATTGTTTCGGGGGGATAGTAGGTGCCTCCAGTCCACCTGCCTAGCCCACACTGAGAGTGAAGATACGAAAATGTGAAAAGTAAAAAGGAGAAATTTAGCAGCCAAGAAAAAAGCTTGGTGGAGCCCCACAGCTGAGAAAGATAATGGTCTCTGTGGTTAAAGCCAAGGAAAATTCATCTTCCGCTTGGCTCCAGTGCAGAAGTTATTCCTTTTACCAAATCAAGCCAAGGGGAAAGCCCTTTCCCCATGTCACAGTGTAGCAGAAAACACAGTAGTAGGACTCAGAGGCAGTGGAGCAGAGCCCAGCTGCTCAGAACAGAGATGAGGACAGGTCCCAGAGCCTGGGAAAGAGAGACTCTCTGCAGGCGTGGTCAACAGGAAGACGATGTTTTTGCTGAGCATTCTGAGGGACATCTGCCTCCTTTAAATACCATTAAGGTAGACCCAAACTGCAAATGAACTTGGAGCAAGGGCAGAAGGGAACAGAGTTCCCTAACAAGGGCCAAATAGAAGCGATCAAGCAGTCCCATGGAGTGGTTTAAGACCAGAACAGCACAGGCCAGCTGAGAAAGGGCAGAATGTGTAAGGAAAGACGGGACGGTTCCTGCTCACACTTTGCTAAGGGTTTCCCCAGGAGGGAGTGGAAATGAATCTCACAATGCCACTGGGTGGTATTCATGACTGTTTCATAGGATGGAGTGTAGGTTACCCCTAGAGAAATCTACATGAGATCTGACCCCACAGTCATTGACTACCTATCCCGTGCATGACCCTTACCTAGTCTGGTACAGCAAAATGCCCCTCCAGGGACTCCTAGCAACTGATACCTCACCAGGATGTGCCCACCAGACTCACACAGTGGAGACTCCAGTGTCCAGAGTGAGGCATCCAGGTAAGCAATTTCTCCCACAGGGAACACAGCTGTCAGCAGCATCTAAAAGCAAAGGAAGGGAAAAGAAAGAAGAAAAGGAAAGAGGTGGGAGGGAGGGGAGGAAAAAAAACCCTCTCAGTTCTGAGAGGGAATATATAGTATACTAAAAAAAAAAAAAAAAAAAAATAGACTTGGGCACGAAGAAAGCATAGTAGCCAGTACAGGCTCTGGTAAAAACTAATTTCTGTGACCCTGGACAAGTACCTTATCATCTCTGGGCTTCAATGTCCTCCTATAAAATGAGAATTGAACTTGACAAATTGTAAGGCCCCTTCCCACTCTGCAATACTTCCATCCAATGGTGAAGATGGAAAAATGAATTTACCCCAAGAAAATTACCGTCTTACAAGAGAAAACTTTATATAAATCTCTAGTCATTTCTAAACGATTTTGTAAAAGAACCTCCATGCACAAATTATGCAGGGCTCTGCTTTTTCCCCTTCCTTTCTGTTCCTGCTTCCCTTACCTGTTATTGTAAGGTTGCCATTCGATGAACAGCAGGAAAAAAAGAAAACGAGCTAAAATGCAATCATTTGGTTTTCCTTACTTAGTAAAGAGCAAATCTCAAGCAACAGCATGTTAGTGGGTACCAGTGGGGACTCCACACATCAAAGAGGAAAAGGAGAAGGAGGAAGGAAATGTAAGCATTGTTTTACACGTGCACAATCTGCTCCTCTGTCCTTGGCATGCAAGGAGTACTTGCATATGATGATCGTCTTCCCTCGCTGTCTGCTGAGGAGACCCACCAACGTGTGTGAGCATTAAGTTGAACGATTTCTCATGATACCTTAGATCCGATGAGTTCTCCATTAAAGCTCCAGTCTTCTCGTTCTCACAAATTGGTACTTTCACTCTGTGCTGTTGCTTCACACTGTACTTAAGAGCCAGCACTAATGACGTGACTCTGACCATCTCACAAGTACCAAGCTCAGTTGGTCAACATTGTATTAAGCAACTACCCAAGATCCTTGCCCTCATTTTTAGTTCAACAAAGAATAATAAGAAAATAAACCAGATAACTATAGAATGTGAGAAGCATACTCTGTTAACCTCTTATTGCATCCATTTCCTTACTAATAAAATAAGTATTACACAACCCATGCCTCAAAGATACCTAACGGTGTTTCATTAGTATGTATGACTAGGTTAGGAATTACTTTATTTATTCCATGGTGATTTGCTGCACTCTGATCACTCGCCCAGGGATTGTGCTACAAACTTGCGAGTTTAGTTATTAACAAATCAAACAACCTTGTTACAAAGCAGTCCCACCTGGTGAGTTGCATGAATTGTGTGTCTCAGAAAAAGATACACTGGAGTTTTAATCCCCAATAACTCAGAAGGTGACCTTATTTAGAAACAGAATCTTTGAAAATGTAATTCGTTAAGAGAAGATCATCCGGGTGGGCCCTAATTTAGTATGACTAACAAAGGGGGAATTTAGGGGGCACCTGGGTGGCTCAGTCGGTTAAGCGTCTGACTCTTGATTTTGGCTCAGGTCATGACCTCACCATTGGTGGAATGGAGCTGCACTGAGCCTGCTTGGGATTCTCTCTCCCCCTCTCTCTGTCCCTTCCAAGCTCATGCTCTCTCTCTCTCCCTCTCTCTCTCTCAAGTAAATAAATAAACTTTAAAAAGTGGGGGGAGTGGGAATTTGGATACAGACCTGTACACAGGGAGAACATCACATGAAGATGAAAACAGAGATCAAGGAGGTCCATCTAAAGCCAAGGATTGGCAGCAAACCACCAGAAGCTGGCACCTGTTCTCCCACCCAGACCCCCACAGGAAACCACCCTGCCCACAATTTGACGCGGACTTCCGGCTTCCCGAACCATGAGACGATGAAGTTCTGCTGAAGGCACCTGGTCTGCGGTACTCTGATAGGGCAGCCCTAGGAAAGGAAGATACCTGGGAACCAAGACCAAGGACAGCAACACCGAGCGTCTAGACTATTCTGCAGCGGGACATCAGGTCATTCCTGGACGGGTGGATTCAAGGCCTCAAGGCTTTCCGCTGAGTGGAAAAACTGAGAATTGGGGCCATTTTCGTTCAACTGCACCTCATTTTCTTCCGGCTTTTGGCAATTGCTGGAAAGAGAAGTCATAAAATGCATACAATGCCATTATTAACATCATTATCAACAATGCACGTACACAAATCTCAGCGAGAATTAGATTTTAATGTTTCCTTACAGGGTGTGCTGGTCCCAACTACGCCCAGCTAATTCACAGCGACAAAACTGGTTAAGCCTTTGCGTGATTTATTTTTGCTCCTATGGAAAGTTGACACTTTATTCATTAAACTACTCCCTTTAACACATTTCTAAATCATTGCTTTCCACTCTGATCGGGCCTCGTTTTCATTTTTGAGTTTCAGCTAGAATGGCTTTCATAATGAATTCTTTTTTTACCTGACAGGAGAAGTTAAAACCTCCCCCTGCTGAACATTTAAAAGGGAAATTCAGGCTCGTTTTTGTCAGGCTGTTTATCATACCTCGCAAATACTCAAATCCATTTCCTTTGGAAAAGGTTTGTCTTTCTATGACAGGCATATAAAAAGGCTTTATTACACTTCTCTATTCATTGGAGCTGCTCTGCCTGAAGATAAAAAAGAATTCATTTTCTGGATTTTCCTTGAATGTCAGGTCTATAGTTCCCTTCTATTATCAGAGTTCTTAACCCAAGAAGAATGGAAGGGAGGGAGAATTCAAGTTAATACACAATATCAAACTCCATTATTGACTAACATGAATATCAAAAATCCCAAAATAAAATCTGAATTCAAATGAAAGAGTACGTAAAGACAGAAAAAACGTTCTATAGGTATTTAATAGCAAGCAATCACTGGATTTACTTGCAATGTTCTATGCTGCGGGGCTCCCCAGATCTGGAAAATCACTTTAGCACCATTTCCTAAGTACGGTCTGATCTGTCAGTTATGATCTACAGCAGTGCTTCTCAGACTTCAGTGTGCATGTAAATCACCTGGGGATCTGGTTAAAAGGCAGGTTTGCATTTAGTAGGTCTGGGCTGGAGCCTGAGACTGGGCATTTCTAACAAGCTCCCAGAGGCACAGACGCTTTGGGTCAGGTACAGCCCTTCTGGTAGCCAGGATAGAGAGCCAAAAGCAGTGCATTCCACTGAATGTAAACATCACTTCACTTTAAGCCTTGAGCTGGATCTGTCTGAAAATCATCTGAAAATTACATGAGAGGCTGGGGTCCAAATTTCGCACTAATTTGCACCCACTCACGGGATTCACGGTGGTCTGGGCATGTCGTATGGGCTGCTGAAGAGTCCACGTCTGATACTGACCACAGCCAACCCTGTGGGCTCATATCTGAGGCATCTGGAGAAGGCTGCAGATAAGAGTCAAGATGTTGTATGCAGGAGGGACCCCGGGAGGCTCAGAGACCCCTGCAGGGGAGAAGGGCCTGTGCCATCACATCACGCATAGCTTCACCTCTGTGTAGAGCGTGGGTGGTTTAGGTGCAGAAAGAAATGCAGATGGGCCAGGGGCCACAGGCGCCACAGGGTTTACGATCTGGGGTGCATCGGATGCTGTATAATGGAAGCAGTGAGGTCTGCCCTCAAATCCCAGGTGCTGACAAGACAGTCCAAAGTGGAAACAGCGCTCATGATCTCATATGGCAGCCCCAGAGGCTCCTAGCAATAGCTTGGTGGAAGTCTGAGCGAAAACGGAAGTCATTCATTACACAGCTAGTGGCCTGAGCAGGGGCACTTGAGTCCCCCTATCTGTGGAAAGTCAGCAACTTGAGGAAATTTGGATTACATTCCTTCGAGGGGCTGGGGGCTCAGGGAAATGAATGAATGATGAATCACTGCAAGTCTGTGTCTGTGACCAGGAAAATAACTCAAATACAAATAGCGAAGCTTCAAACAGTAAGCCTTGTTTACACCTTCTGGTCAAAGCCATCTCTCATTTCATAAGCCGCTAAGATGGCCAATCCCCATAAAAATTAAGTATTGTGTGGGGATAAAAGAAATCAGAGGAAGGAAGAAGGAACCATCAGTTTAATATCTGTAGCATCACTGGGGAGTGCTGTAAGTTCAAGCGAAGTCCAGTGAGGGGTAAACGATAGAAATCAGCCCTTGTTCTATGTTGCTGAGCTAAAGACACATTCGATAAACTTCTGTCCCTGAACCTAGACACACAGGTCCAAGGTGTGAGCATCTCCATTGTCTCGAAATGCTGCCTTTAGCAACTCTTACATTCCCTCAGTTGCTTATCCACTTTCCTTGCCTGAAAAAGATGGAGACTGATATTGGTAACTGGAACCGAGGGATGTAGAAGAACCTGAGATTCCCTCCTTCTATTTCTTGTTTACTTATTACAACAATCGGGCAAACCGAAGACACTGTCCGTCCACATCCCTTTACCCACAGGCAGCACCCAAAGCCTTTCCACTCATAGCACCAGACGGCTCTGGCTTCAGGCAGTGAGTGAGAGACAGGAGTGGCGTGGAAAGTGGTTGTGGTGGGAGGCAGATCACAGCCTCAGTGAGGGGGAGAAATCGCACATTTTTGCGTGCTGTCAACATGCTCAGAACCAGTTATGTGAGACCCTAGATTAGCCTTTATGAAAACGGGTCTATGCCCCTTGCTAGTGTTTTCAGTCACTCTGACGGCCACCCGTAGTAGCTCAAGCCCAGCTGATGCTTCATCACCACCACTATCCCGGCTCCATTACCCTAACTGTGACCTATGCCTCGGTTTCCTTTTCTGTAAAACATAAAGAGAAAGTACCCACCTCATAGTGTGGTTGAGAAAAAAAGTGAATAAGGCATGGAAGAGACTTAGTGCAGTTCCTAGCATATAGTAGGTGCTTGTTAAATGCTGCTGTTGCGGTTTGTGCCCTGCCTTCTACTGCCAGGAGACAAGGTAGTGTAGTGGTTAGCAGCACAGCTAAGGCCTGGATACATAATCCCATCTCTGCTGCTGACCACTGGCAAGTTGTTTAACTGCTCTCTCAGCTTCCTCACCTATAAACTGGGGATAATTAACAGTGGCTGCCTCAGAGGGTTCTTACAAGACTAAGTGGGATAATCCTGGGAAGCACTGAGTTCACAGGACCCAACACACAGTGAGTACTCAATGCGGTTATGTGCACTTACTTTTATTATTATTGTCATCTGACACCTTTAAGGAGAAGCAGCTTCCATGTGAGCGTTGGACAATGTGTTACAACCAGCGCACTGGCACAAGAACCTTGGTGCAAGACGCTCACGCATTGGCACCAACCCCCTAGTCATACTGCTTCAAAAGACACTACTTACTAGTCCCAGTGCCAGTGGGGGGAAATGTAAAGTCACTTTCTCCAACTGTACTTTAGCTCATGCTCGTCCCCAGACAGAGAGCTCTCATCAAGGGGGCAGATACAATCTTCTGAAGTCTTGATGAAATCTTTATTTAAACCTTAGACATACTGCAAAACATTTTTGAGGATTTGGATTATCCCCACCTGCCAGCTCCTCACAGCTTGTCTAAAGAATAAAGACACACACTTAAGTAAATGAAAAAATTTTTCAGAAAAAGATGTTGCCCCTTGCATTTTGAAATAAACAACATTATTTCCCAGAATCCTCTAATAGGCTGTAAGCAAGGCTTTTTTGAGCTTCCCTTGCAGTGTGGACCTGAGTTCTCCATGAAGCCTTGGAGGAGCAGGGAACAGGAGGGGTCATTCTCCAAGAAAAGTGAATCCAATAAACACAGGCCATCAGCACAGAACCTCAAATCTCATCTGAGAAGTTTGCCTCATTACAAGTGTTCAGCAGTTACAAAGCTAGTAAACTTTGAGTAGAAAAACACAGATGGCAGTCAAGGCTGTCTCCAGGCCATGCTTGCCTCTGAGACTTCTTCTGCCATCCTACCGCCAATACCTTCTAGAAGCTTCCGCATCACACTCCAGCCTCCAGCATACGCCCACACTCCATATTCCTGACCCCTTCCAAATGCCCAGGATGCACGGTAGGAAACATCTCCCTGATCCTAGACCTGTGCCTCTTCCCTCCCTTTATCAAAACTTACCCCTGCCAACTCCTACCTCAACAGGCCTCTGCTCTCTTTTGTTGAAAATCCGTCAGACCCTAGCTTACACTAAGGCAGTAGAGGCAATTACTTATATGGAGTGATTTAAAGCATACCACCTAGAATATTCTCTGTCCCCCCACACTAAAATTTCCCTCCAAACAGCTCTCACAGTACCTGAAACACCATCATCGGGTTTTTTGCTGCTTTCGATCCAATCTGTACTGTTTCCATGAGTCCTCTGTTGAATTACAATAGCAACTTGCTTAGAACATCTCAAATCATAACCAGGAATATCTGGTCTCATAGAGAAGGGACTAAAGACAAGGAAGTTGTAACAGAAAAGTAAGGGGAGAGAAACAGGTCTAGAGTACAAGGGATTCTTTTCTTTAAAAGGAATAAAGGGGCACCTGGGTGACTCAGCCAGTTCATCATCCAACTCCTGATTTCCGCTCAAGTCATGATCTCACAGTTTGAGAGTTTGAGCCCCATGTCAGGCTCTGCACTGACAGCATGGAGCCTCTTTGGGATTCTCTCTCCCTTTCTCTCTGTCCCTCCCCCCCCCCTTTCTCTCTCTCAAAAATAAATAAATACACTAAAAGAGAAAGAAAAGGAATGGAGATGTTTCTTGGGCAAACAAGGGGTGATACGAAGGCTGTGGCTTACAGAGAAAGTTAGAAGGGATTAGGAATAAATCTCACCATTTCAGAGTCCTACTCAGCTCTGGAGGTGATGGACCGTAGTGGAATCACAACTGGATAAACTAGCTTTCATTTCAGTGTGTTTTGTGGCTGATATGCTTACTCCTACCGTCTTGCTTGCTATCTGCTTCCCCTTCTCTTGCTCCACCCATCAAACTTCTCCCTAAAGCCAACCAAAATGTGGCCTTTACTTTGAAAATAATACCAATATGTGGATCATGCGCTGCAGCAAAACAGCAAGGGGATACCTATTGGTGGGGAGGTGAGGACCCTTCAACCAGCCTCTCAAATCACTGCATTGTTGCCATTGCTTGCTTCATTTTATACAAGACCGGTTGGTTGGTTTTATTCTACTTGTGTCCCTTCGTTCATTCACCAAATATGTGTTGAGTATCGAGGAGAGACCAGGCTCTGGAGATCCAAAAAGAAAGCCACAATCCTGACTTTAAGGACTTCATGTGCTGGTAAATCCACACTCCAAAAATCCATAGCCCTGATTTGGCAAGTTCCATGATATATACAAATATTGTCTCTATAGTCAATATCCAGCTACCCACGGTGAACAAGTGGCCCTCAACACTACTGACTCTGTAACAGTATGCTCTCCCCAGTTGAGACTAGCAGGCTCCAGCACAACCGCTGGACCTCACAGGTGAGCAGGGGAGGCAACAAGTCAACCATCAGCATGCACAGGCGGTCACAGAGCACAACGGAAACACAGAACCACAAAAGTAAGAGACAGATTCTACCTGCAGAGGGTCAAGGGAAACAGAAGAGAAAAATCATGAACTTCAGCCACTGAAGGAGAGAATTTAATGTGTCAATGCCCCACTAGACCATAAGCACAGACTGCTTTCTTTTTTCTGTATCTGTCTTGTAATGTCTTCTGATGGACGTCTCAGTGTGTGACATACATATAGGTTATAGCTATTCACTGAGATTTTGAAGCAAAGGGAATTCACATGAGTGGCTTGCTCCTTTTTCCTGGTGGCTATACAAGTGGTTTCCAGATTTTACAAAAGGAAACCTTGCCATTGCTGAGTGTACCCTGAAACCTCATTTTATTATTTTGACTTGAGTTTTAATTAACTGTACATATGGCTGCTTGCTCATTAGGGTCATATGGCCCAGCTGGGGATGGATCTTCCTGGCATCTGGGCTGCGTTAGCATGTGCCTTTGGGATTTGGGTCTCTGACAAGAGGCTGTGAAGGAGAAATTCGGGAAAGGTTACAAATTCAGGTGCCAAAAGCAACTGCTTTGGCTCCTCCAACGTGAGAGCAAAAGAATAAAGAACCATAGAAAAATGGTCCAAAGTAACAAATCAAACTTGCTACGAAGCAGAGTTTGACCAAGCACCAACCAAGCTCACTAGAGTGCTAGATGGGGGCTAAAGCGTCTGCAGATTTTAAGACTTGGCCATTTCCAAAATAAAAATTCAACGACATGCTACTCAATCCAATAGTAGAGAATGCCCAATGACCTGGAAGATACCACTCCACAGAGGTGCAAGTTTTGTTTGTGTGACTGCTAAATCTCTCTCTCTCTTTTTTTTTTAATGCGAAGCCCAGAAAACACTTAGTGGAAAACAGGTTTATAACCCTGGTAAACCACATGGCTAGCTGCCTTCCAAAGAGGCTTCCTTTCTGGAAAGTGTGTACTTATCTAAAATTGAAGTTGTGCCTACCAATGCTAAAAACAACGGGCCTGTTTAATCGTGTTAGTTGGGGGGGGAAATTCATCGGTCTGTTACTGATAATGTGTATTCAAACTGTGGATTCACTAAATTTTCAACTGTTGAAACATCCGGAATGAAGTCACCGCTCCAAAAAATACATAAGAAATGTGAAACAGGACAATAGTTTAAAGGAACTCACAAAAGCCTCCAGCATCCTCAAACATCGATTATAAAAGGCCAATCAAGTTTTGATTCCTTTACGGAAAATGAATAATTCTTTGCCAGTTGCTTCCAACCTCAGCCCTTCCCCTCTTAATAAAAATCTTTGTGTGAACTCTCTTAAATTCAAATTTTCTACAACATAAATACATCATGAGATTGCTCCAGGGGCCCCACAGACATTTTCTTAGTATCAGAAGCACAGTGGGAACTAACCTCTCATTTACAATACGTTTGAGCGTAGAAAGTCACTAGCCTGGAGATCCCCTAAAGCACCAAAAATTTCCCTGAATTCATTAGCATATACTCTACTAAGCAGTAATATTAGTAATATGTATCGAATCATATTTATCACTTACATTCTAGCTACCTCCAAAAGTATTTGAAGCAGTTTAGACAACAGACACATATACTTTTCAATTGTTAAAATAAGGATAATCAAATAAAAATATCAAAAGTGTATACTTGAGAGGAGAAAGGTTATTATACCAGAAACCCACGCTAAGGAGTGATACTACAATTGAGTCCTAAATTTTGCTTCATAATTTTCTAGTGGCCAATAGGAAATTTGGTGAATTATATAATTCTCACTCATTAAAACAGAAATAAAGTTTTTTCCTTGGCACTAAAATCCAAGAGAAAATTATTACATGAATCCTTATATAAAGAACCTATAATAATTAGCGACTTTTCAAGCAATTTTAAAGATGCAAATACATTCTTCATGTGAACATTTCTTATATTTAACCTCAGGGGTATAATATTAAACCATAATTTTATGCAGGCATGTTTCCAAATAAGTAAACTAATATAGTCCAGGTATGTGATTTTGTGACGCTGTAATTTCATGTGGAGATAAAGCCTGGAAAATCTAGAACATTAGATGATTAGAAATTCTGTTAGGTTACCTTCATCAAATATAAAATACCATGGCTGTGCTTTTGAGAGGCAATTCAAGACTGAGCTCTCCTGAGTGTGTCTATAGTTCTATTGATGCCAGAAATCAGACCCATATGCGTCTAGTAACAGAAGTGCAGGGAGCAAGATGCCATTTGGTTATGAAATTCAAAGAGCAGCACAGTGGATCTCTATCACAGTACCGGCCCTGCCCACAGCCCCCATAGGCACCTTTGCTGAAGGGGTGATACCACATGTACCTGGCCAAAGGTAACTGGACCAGGGGCAGTCACTTGACTTAAAGGCCAAGAAGGCACAGGCTTATGACATGGCTTGGCTCAACCACATGAACTTGTCCATTCTGATTCTCACCCTTCAGCATTTAAGCCAAGAAATTCTGACATTAGGGCAGTTAACTGTAGAAACACTAGTTTAATGAACATAATATAAATAGAAGCCAGGATTCATGTTGGCTCTGTGTGTAAAACAAAGAGAAAAAAGAGAAATCTAAGAGAAGCAGTAGATATGAAGAAAAGAAGTACCAGTACAGTAAAACCTGGTTATAAGTAACTTGTTCTGTGAGTGTTCCACAAGACAAGCAAACGTTTCTAATAAATTTTAACTTGACAAATGAGCGATGTCTTATGAGTAGTACATGATGCTGAATGTTACATGATCACAACTGAGCCAATGGTTTTCTCTCTCTCTCTCTCCCTCCCTCTCGCTGCAGGATTGTGGGTGATCATCTCCCATGCTTGGATGCTTGGTCTCAGGCTGTGGTGTTTGGCAGAAATCAGTGATTTTTCAAACGTTGGAAGGTGCCCATAACTGGCTCTAGTGTATTTTTTGTCACTTCAAAACACCTATGGACAGTCCTTTGCTTTTCCATACCAGAGTAAGCTTAAAAATGCTTTGCTTCATTCTAGGTCAGGCTGCGTGCAGTTATAGACCCTTTCCTCTGCTGCCTTATTGCCAGTTACATAGATACAATATATGACAAGAGTTTATTAATACTGTACTGTAGTCAACATCCTGCGAGTGTATACAATGGCCCCCATGCAGAAAAAGGTTGAAAAGAAGGGTGGTAAGAAGGGGGAGATGATTACAGTGGAAGTCAAGAAGGAAATCATTGAGAAGTATGAACAAGGTATGCAAGTGGCTGAAATTGTAAGATTTTATGAGAAGTCTACATCTTCCTCTGCAAAGGAGGAGAAAAGGTGGAGGAATCCCTCACTTCAAATGAGATTAGGGAGATGCGTAAAATGTGGGAAACAGGGCAGGGTGTCTGGGTAGCTCAGTTGGTTAAGCAACTGACTTCGGCGCAGGTCATGATTTCACGGTTGATGAGTTTAAGCCCTGAGTCTGGCTCTGTGCTGACAGCTGAGAGCCTAGAGCCTGCTTGGATTCTGTCTCCCTCTCTCTCTGCCCCTCCCCTGCTCATGCTCACTCTCTCTCTCTCAAAAATAAATAAACACTTTTTTAAAAAAATTTTAATGTGGGAGACAGTGCAAATTTTTGTAGAAAAGCACCACCTGAATAAGGCTGTAGCAGTGCAAGCGATGAATCTGTTTAAGGACAATGCAATGTCACATTTCCGTGAAATCCTCAAAAAGAGGCAAAAGCAAGTGTCACTGGACAGGTTCCTTGTTAAACTTGCACGAAAAGAAAAAGATTCCACTGAGCCAATAGAGAGCAGTGATTCCATTGGCGATAATGAAAGTCGTCCTACACAATAACCCTCCTCTCTCTGTCTCCCTCACACCAGCCACGAAGGTTTTCAAAGGTAAGTTCAGGTTAATTTGTTTATTTTCCCTTCTATTTTGTATTTTCTTTATTCTTTTGTATTCTATTACAGTATCGTAATTATTTTTTATATGAATATTTTTGGGTTGTAGAACGAATCATCTGAGTTTCCATTATTTCTTATGGGGACACTCACTTTGATACACAAGTGTTTTGGATTACAAGCATGTTTCCGACACCAATTATGCTCACAAACCAAGATTTTACTGCATATGGAGGTAAAGATGAGAAAACTGAACAGAGAGAGGTTCAAGAAGCAAATCTGCAGTGGGGGCTGAGGCACATCGATATCAAAACTGTAGCATTCAGACCATCTCACCTATCTCTGGTCAATGGATTCTGTCTTTTCCATCCAGTTCTTCAGTTTTTCTTGGTTTCCTGTGTGCATGCAGCCTTAAAATAAATGGCGAATTAGTGGAGGTAATATTCTTTTTTTTTCCATTTTTTTAATATTTATTCATTTTTGAAAGGCAGAGAGAGACAGAGCACGAATGGGGGAGGGACAGAGAGAGAGGGAGACACAGAAACAGAAGCAGGCTCCAGGCTCCGAGCTGTCAGCACAGAGCCTGACGCGGGGCTCGAACTCACAGACCGCAAGATCATGACCTGAGCCGAAGTCGGCCACTTAACCGACTGAGCCACCCAGGCGCCCCTAGTGGAGGTAATATTCTAAGTCACTCTGTCTGCACCCAAGAGGATAAATGAAAGTACGTTGCTTCATCTATGCTAAGAAATGTAGGCCTATGCAGCAAGTCCATAGGAGAAGTTCACTGAGCTAGAGGCAACTTGTCCTCAAGCATCATCTTCCTGGGGGTCTGGACAAACTGAAATCAACTGACGCCTTTGAGCTCTTACCGTGAAGTACAAAATAAACAACTTGGGCCTGAAAGAAATATTTTAAAAGCAAGCGTCAGCGGGGTTCTTCCTTGGGAGGTGAGGAGGAGGATGCTAGTACACTTGCCTTGAATACACATCTGACTTTAAGCAACATTGGTCCCAGGCCAGGGCCAGCAAGGATGGTTAGCTACAGAGGGGTTGGTCCTAGACATTTTGTGGTAGAGTCCACCTGAATATGGAAAATTGTCAACACAAAACAGCAATTTTGATTTGGAAGAACTAACAGAAGGAAAAAAAAAAGATAAAGTCAATGAAAGCGATGAAAGACATTTTCTGGGAACAGACAGCCCGGATTTGAACCCTGGCTCCCAAATGTGTTAGATGTGGAACTTTCAAGTCACTGTGCCTTTGCTTGTTCATTTGTAAAGCAGGGTGATTAGAGTATCTCCCTCATGGAGTGGTTATGAGTTTTAAATGAAATGATCCACGGAGATCACATAGCACACTGCCTGGCACATGGACGCTCCATAGATGTCACCATCCCTCCTCTGGGAGCCTTGTTTCTGATATTCCGGTCACTTCACGCTCAGACCCTCAGGAGTCATCTTTGGGAAAGCATCAAAGGAGCAGAATGAAAACTCAAAGCACACTTAGGGAAGGCAGATGATATTGACATTTTGACACGAGGGTATTTGTGGATTAAATGCATGGTTTTGAAGAACTAAAGTTCTGAGAGGTTGGTGAGGATGAAAAGCCATTTTATGCTGGTGAAGATTCAAATGTCCGTTCAAATATCTGGCATACTGTAGGAAAATACCTACTTCAAAAATACAAACTAGAACAATAACAAAACCACTTTTAAACCATTCTGCACTTTTTATTATTTTCATACTGACTACTCCTGGGTCTAGTTTCCTGTAAGCTTGCTTCAGATAGAACTTCTTTAACTTCCCAAATAAAGGCCCAGTCCGAGCATTCCTAGCTGGCACTTTCAATGACCCATCCTAATCCCTTATCCACAGACTTCTGACTGCAGGTATCGAAATCTTTGTGCCAGCGGGCATTCTATAGAGCCAAAGCACTGCCCTGCCCCACATGGCAGAGCAGAAATGCCAGGAAGAAACACCCTTGGAGCAGCCTTCAACCAAAGACCCTTGAGAGTCATTGTGTAAATGACTTAGATAGGATAGGATAACTCAAAGTCAAGTGTTTACCCCCACGTCTCAGAGTTTCCCTACAGAATTAAGCCCCAATGGCCCACAGTGGTGGCTGAGCTTCTAACATCTTTACTGGCTATCTTTTCTACTCAGTATTACCTTGGCACCTCCCCTCTCCGTTCCCACTGATGTTCCCTGTGTCTCCCAAATCAACTGCTTGCCCTTGAGTCCTTGTCTCGGGTCTGTCTCTGGGGGAACCTAAAAGAAGCAACATCTCTGCAGAAATCTTTTCCTTATTAAGCGATCTAAAGTGTCCAAGAGAGTGGTTAAAGCTTCCAACCCTGCTTTCTGCATTGATTTTTTTTCCTTCTTCCCCGCGGATTTGCCAAACCACAGAGAAGGTATCTATAAAGGACCCCCAGCCTAAAAACAGGGAAGACTCCAGTGGGTCTGTGATGAAAAGCACCAACCAGCTCTGCAAGGGGCAGCCTCACTTTCCCACGGGTGCTGCCCTGGGGAGACAGACAC
This sequence comes from Lynx rufus, assembly GCF_022079265.1. Taxonomy (NCBI): domain Eukaryota; kingdom Metazoa; phylum Chordata; class Mammalia; order Carnivora; family Felidae; genus Lynx; species Lynx rufus. The sequence goes on along the minus strand of NW_025814841.1, from coordinate 9,258,925 downwards.
AGAACTCGGGGTTTACAGCACATCTTCACTCTCCAGGACAAAGCGGCTGGGTGGCCTTTGCCGAAGGAGCGGTGTTCCCATGATGAGGACCGCCAGGCAATTAGGTTCTTGTTCTCTCCAAATTTCAGTAGGAATACAGAAGTTTTATTTTTAACTCTGCGGGGAGGCGTTGCCATGGTAACGCAAGGAACTCCAAGAGCAATTTGATTGATTGATGATGTTGTGATGAAGGAGGATTGACATGAAAGACAGTGGGGGGAAAAATCACCCAGCTTTATCACCCTGGGCTGAGTTTATAGATCTTGGTTATGAGACACTAATAGTATATGATATCTGTCTATCCCTATGCAAAAGGAAACGCAGATGTTTTCCTACTCTGGTCCCCAAAGCAAAATGGGGAAGAAAGAAACTAGAGAATTGACCATCAGAGAAGGGAGCTGGTCTCATTAATTGAAGAGGCAGGTGATAAATGAAGCTGAAAGAACGTAACATTTGCTAGGCAGGCTAGGCAGAGCATTCCGATGCCCCACCCAGCAGGCACTGAGGGCACAATTCTGCTACTCCCTGTCCCTAACACATTTCACTTTCAACCATCCTCTCCTTTCTTTTTTTAAAATATAATTTATTGTCAAATTGGCCAACATACAGTGTGTCAAGAATGCTTTTGGTTTTGGGGGTGGATTCCCGTGGTTCATCACTTGCATACAACACCCAGTGCTCATCCCAACAAGTGCCCTCCTCAATGCCCATCACCCATTTTCCCCTCTCCCCCCACCATCAACCCTCAGATTGTTCTGTGGACTTAAGAGTCTCTTGTGGTTTGCCTCCTTCCCTCTCTGTTTGTAACTATTTTTCCCCTTCCCTTCCTCCATGGTCTTCTGTTAAGTTTCTCAAGATCCACGTATGAGTGAAAACATATAGGGGCGCCTGGGTGGTGCAGTCGGTTAAGCGTCCGACTTCAGCCAGGTCACAATCTCGCGGTCCGTGAGGTCGAGCCCCACGTCGGGCTCTGGGCTGATGGCTCAGAGCCTGGAGCCTGTTTCCGATTCTGTGTCTCCCTCTCTCTCTGCCCCTCCCCCGTTCATGCTCTGTTTCTCTCTGTCCCAAATAAATAAATAAACGTTGAAAAAAAATTTAAAAAAAGAAAACATGATATCTGTCTTTCTGTGACTGACTTATTTCACTCAGCAGAATACCCTCCAGTTCCATCCACGTTGCTGCAAATGGCATGATTTCATTCTTTCTCATTGCCAAGTAGCATTCCATTGAACATATAAGCCACATTTTCTTTATCCATTCATCAGATGATGGACATTTAGGCTCTTTCCATAGTTTGGCTATTGTTGAAAGTGCTGCTATAAACATTGGGGTACAAGTGCCCCTATGCATCAGCACTCCTGTATCCTTTGGATAAATTCCTAGTAGTGCTGTTGGTGGGTCGTAGGGTAGTTCTATTTTTAATTTTTTGAGGAACCTCCACACTGTTTTCCAGAGCAGCTGCACCAGTTTGTATTCCCACCAACAGTAAAAGATGCTCAACGTCACTTATCATCAGGGAAGCACAAATCAAAACCACACTGAGATACCACCTCACACCACTCAGAGTGGCTAAAAGTAACAAATCAGGAAACAACAGATGCTGGCGACAATGTGGAGAAACGGGAACCCTCTTGCACTGTTGGTGGGAACCATCCTCTCCTTTCAAGTTACCTTCCTCTTAGTGGTGGGGATAACATATTTGAAATAACCCTGCAGGTGTTTTCCCTCCTGGAAAATTCAACATCTTTCCTTACAGCCCAGACACTGTGCTTGGCCCAGGGAAGGTAAAGGAGGATGCCAGCAGGGTGGAAGGAAGGTGTGACACAGGAGGGATTCCCATCAGACAGGAAAGGGATGTGGAAAGCTTTTCTGGAAGTGAACGGAGGAAGTTCTTGAGCAGCAATTCTCAAAATGATCCAGATCTTCCTGTGGGTCCTTCCAAGATCCTGCCAGGGGGTCCGTGAGATCAAAGCTATTTTCATGCTCCTGCTAAGACATTGTTTGTCTTTTTCACTCTCACCCTGTCAAGAAGGTACAGTGGAGTTTTCCAGAGTCTACACAGCATATTACCACAATAGTTTGAATGCCAAAGTATATATCTTCTATTAGATATAGGCTTAAATACATGCATCTTCTATGAAGCCAGATATTGAAGGAATTTGAAAAAAAAATGTAAAACCAGCTTTCTTACTAATTTTTTTTAGAAATCTAGTTATCTTCCACTTTTAAATGTTATTTATATTAGTCTATAATAGCTATTTACTTTCTTTTTATTTTTAAATGGATTAATAAAAATTTTAAATTTCTATTTTAATTTCTAATACAGTAAAAATAACTAGATACAGATCTTCCTCAACTTGCAATAGAGTTACGCCCCAATAAGCCTATTGTAAGCTGAAAATATTATAAGTCAAGGGGCACCTGGGTGGCTCAGTTGGGTTAAGCATCTGACTTTGGCTCAGGTCATGATCTCATGGTTTTTGAGTTTGAGCCACACGCCTGGCTCTCTGCCGTCAGTACAGAACCTGCTTCAGATCCTCTGTCTCCCTCTCTCTGTCCCTCTCCTGCTCGTTCTCTCTCTCTCTCTCTTTATTTATACATACATACATACATAACTTTAAAAAAGAAAATACATAAATAACTTTAAAAAAGAAAATACATAAATAAATAAATAACTTTTAAAAAAAGAAAATACTGTAAGTCAAAAATGCATTTAATACAGCTAACCTAGTGAACATTAGAGCTTGAGAAGAGAAAGGAAGAGGAAACACCTTGCAAAGCAGAAAGAAACCCTCTGTGAAGCTTGTACTTTAAGTCAACGGTGTTTTTACTCACAAAGGATTATTTCAAGCTAGAAAGCATGAAAACACTTAAAGTGTTTTTTCCACATCAATTGAAGTTGTTGTTTCCAGCAATGGGAGATCAACTTCTTTGGGGGAGAGAAGACTGTATCTGAGTCATAATGTTTACATTTTGACCCCAGCTCAATGTTCTTCTTTTTCTCTATTCCTCTCCTATTAAAAAAAAAAAAACAAAACAAAACAAAAAAAAACAAAAAAACAAAAAAAAAACCCTTTCCCTTTATCATTGTTTTGCTTCCATTTTCCCTTTCTCCATCCCTCCCCTCCCCTCAGCCCTCTGCCTCCCTTTATCCTCTTCTATCATTCTTTTCTGTTGCTCTCTGCCTTGGCTGAGTTGGGGGTAACCTAAACCCACTGACCCAACAGTAGTGAAAGCTGTTTCCAAGAGTTGCCACTTACTGCGGGCATACTCTAGCGCCCCAGGGACTTTGCACAGAATAGTTCATTTAATCCTCACAATAACCCTACAAGGCAGATTTACACTTGCTCAGAGTAATTAGGAAATTCGCCCAAGGTCACACAAGTGGTTATGTGTCAGGGCCAGGATTCTAATAGATATAGTGTGTGCTTTGGACTCTTGTGTCCATGGCGTATTCGTGGGTGACCAGCGACCTCCCTGGTCATCTCTCAGTCTCCTTAATTCATCCCATACTCCCTCCAGCCAGCCACTTATTACAACCCTTAAGTCCCTTCGGCAGGCCACTCCAAAGATCCTGTCATTTAGAATCCTGACTCCCCTCCAGATTACTCTCTTAAGCAGAGTCTCTCTAAAATCTCTCCAGGCTGTGGTCTATACTGGATCCATTGGAAATACATGCCTGTTGCCCCCACAAACTGATAGTGCAGGCCACTCCCTGGGTTGCTGCTTTTCTTTGCTCTGTCATCAGATGAGCTGGCCTTCAGGTTTTACTCTGTGGGTCCGGCACCAGCCTCTGAACCCCACAGTCTCCAGAGCTGCCACGCCACCCCGTCTTCCCTTCTACAAAGGCAATATCATCCATTGCTTTAACAATGGAGGCTTATAGCGACTGTTATAAGATGTGCTTTCAAAGCTGTATCAGTAAGCTATTGCTGTGTAACAGACCAAATGTTAATGGTTTAAGAAACAGCCATTCACTATAGCTCACGAGACCACAGGTCAGCTGGGTCACTCTGCTTACCTGGGCTAGGCTTAGCCGATCTCAGCTGAGCTCATGTACGTATTTGCAGCCAAGTGTCGGTAAGCTGGGAGCTGACTGGTCTGATAGTCTCCTCTCAGGTGTGGTGGTTGGCTGTGTCTTAACTGGGATGACAGACATGACTAGGCCATGGGTTTCTCAGCATTCAGCAGACTAGCCTGAGTTTGTTCAAATGACAGAAGCATGGTTCCAGAAAAAAGTGTGAAAACGTCCAAGGGCTCACAAAGTTTAGGCTCAGAAAAGTTTCACCATCATTTCTGCAACATTCTATACAGGCCAAAGCAAATCACAAGGCTTGATTCAAGGCATGGAGAAATAGACTTCCCTTCTAGATGGGAGGAGTTGCATGGTCAAATTGCAAAATATGTGGAAACAGGGAGGAGGTTGAAAGATATTGGGAACATTTTTGTAACTAATCTACCACATGGGCAATTTTCTATCCTGGTCTTTACGATAAGCTGTGGCTCATATGGATCTTGCTTACTGCTATGCTATTTCTATTAGTCTACGCTAAGATGGACATTAATATGCAAATAAGCCATAAGGAAAAGTTTTGACTTACACTGATGTTACTATTGACTAGTTTCTTTTTCCCTTGCTCCTAGAGCTGCTAAACCACCTGAACTCATGTAGCAGATTTTTTGACTCTTAGTTCAGATACTTGCATATAGGAAAGGAAAAACAAACTTTTTTCCTCTACCCTCTTAGATGGCGGGTGCAAATTAAACTGACAAAAGTCAGATTAGTAGAAGAAAAGGAATACATACTTTTTACCATTGATATTTTTTATTTTACATGCATAGGCGGGGGGGGGGGGAGGTGTTCATAGAAAAAAAGTGAAAGCCCACAAAAGCAATTAGACTCAGAAGCTCAGCTCACATAAATTTTAACAAAGGGTGATAAATTGCAGAAATTTGACTAGATAAAGGGCTCCTAGGGGTGGTAAATTGTGAAAAAGTAAATAAATATATGGGGAAACTAGCGATAGATAAAGGTTTTTTAGTAAGGTTTGTTATGCAGACTTGAGTTGGTGCCTTCTTTGCTGAAAATTTTCTAGAATAATTAAGAATCATTCTCTTCTTCCTAGTACAGAAGTGGTGGACATCTTTACAAATGTAATTTTATATTACCTTTATAAAAAGGAAATTTATGCCCTGCTTTTAGACAAAAACAGGGAGGGCAGAGAGTTCCTCTTGAGTCTGATGTTTCTTAATTGCTTTCAGCTCAAAATCATCTTTATGCCTAAGTGGCATATCCTGGAATGGAATATTCTGATCCCCTTCACATATACCCCTGCTAAATGTCATCTTGTCAGTTTAAGCTCATTTCTTCATCCCCTGGAATCCTTCAGATTTCTTGGTCGAGAAGCCTGAAAGTGTAGTCCAGGCTACTTCCTGCCAGAAAGTCCAGAACATCTGGGTCTGATCCAACCTGAAAGTTCTTGATCAACTCAGCAGCTCCCCCAACACGTACGAGGCCCCTCTGATCCAAGGCCGCTCAAAGAGGAAGTGAAATCCAGAGCTAAGATCTCTGCAGTTGGTGGTGAGAGAATTATAGTCCCCACCAGAAACACCCTCCTTATCCAGAGCAAGCCCATAAGATCAAATACAGATGTGTGGGGGCAAGTCAATCCAGCAGCTTCTGTGGATGTAGGGCCTAAGAAATTCAGAAAGCAATGCAAGAAGAAAGAAAGGAAATCAAAGAGCAGGGAAATAAAGAAATAAGTCAAAAGGAAGAATTCAGAAAAAGAAAGATAAATTAGCCAGTGGTAAAACTTATTTTTTGTGAGGGGGAAAAATATGTTGGGATATGAAACCAGGGAAAGGAGTGAGACAAATCTCCAATGCATTTCCTGCTCATCCTTTGGAGTACAAAAACCATTGCCTATTTGGCAGACCACTTTAAAAGGCCATCCTTATTCCAGTCCCAGCAGGTAGAGATTTAAAGGGTAAGGCTGTCTGATCAACTGGGTAGATGGAAAATACTAGGAGGCTTCTAGGGAGCCATTTCCGTCTCTCTTCTAAGGAAACCAGTGACTATTCTATCACCACAAAAATGCATCCTGAAGACCAATGGGCCAGACCACATTAAACTGAAATGGCTCTTCATGGGGAAACTTTGTAGAGACCAAAGCTCTTTGCATGGATCTTAGAGATCTCTCTGGTGGGTGAAAATCAAGCATAGCTTAGCATCACATTAATTCTGTTGGAAACCACATCCACCACTGACTCTGAATGGGCTGCTGTTCTGAAATCCTAAGACATTTCTCCATGTGCAGGCCACAGCTCTCCCATATTGTATATGGAATGCTTTCCCTTAAAGCTTTTCTTCAAGAGCCCTTTTGACTAGAGAAAATGTATGCTCATACGTAGGCTGAACAAGTATGAAAAAAAGACTATGAAGAAAGGATGAAGGAATTGCCCGGAAAACCTAAAGAGTTTTGCACCTGTATCATAGAGGCAGAAGTGAACCGCATGATGTAACAAACTGGGTGTGTGTTTCCTTCCAGTGACCTCCATAACAAAATACCACAGACCTGGGGCTTCAAACAACAGAAACTTATTATCCCACGGTCCTGAAGAGTGGGGGAGTCTAGAAGTCTGAAACCGAGATGCCAGCAGGGCCATGCTCCCTCTGAGACGCTACGTTGAATTCTTCCTCAACTCTTCTTAGCTTCCAGTCGTTGCTGAAAATCCTTGGCATCCCTTGGCTTCTGGCAACATCCCTCCAATCTCTGCCTCCCTCTCCACGTGGCCTTCTTCCCTGAGTGCCTATGTCTCTGTGTCCAATTTCCCTCTTATAAGGACATCAGTCATGTTGGATTTACGGCCGACCCTACTCCAGTATGACCTCATCTTAAATTGATTATATCTATAAAGACCCCATTTCCAAATAAGGTCACATTCGCAAGTTCTGGGCAGACATGAGCTTTTGAAGGATATTATTCAACCCAGTACAGGGGCGAGTGGTGCTTTCCCCAGCTCTGCCAATTAAAGATAGGAAAAGAAATAGGTTTAAACTGGAGTGTGAATGATTGAAACTTTTTAGCCAATAGCATAAGGAGCCCACTGCACTGAGCACTTTAGGAGAAATAAGAAAAATCAAGTTCTCCTTCTGTGACCCTCAGTGGGCCTATGACCCACTTAGATAGACATGGAAGAGGTTCACAAGTTGATAAGCTAAGGGAGAAAAAAAGTCTTTGGAACAACCAAGCATTCACATAAGATGCCTTAAACAGCAGCGTGCATAGGAGTGCCCCTCACGTGTTTACACTGTGCCTGAGACATAAAAAGCTGGACAGAGCATCAGTCCAGCAACATGAAACATCTGGATAAACTGAAAAAACATGGTATTTTTTTGAACCCATCAGAGAGCTGAGGTCTCAGAGCAACTCAACAGCGTGAAATCTGAAGGAAGTGAGCCTACCCAAGAAGACCGCATGTGAGCGCAGGCTCTCCTGGAGCACACGGCATGGCAGATGCCAGGCTCCATACAAATGGGTAAGAATTCAGCTAACGTCATTTTTGCTTTCTTTCAGTTTTGTTGAGATCTAATTGCCACCCTCACTGTACAAGTTTAAGGTATATATCGTAATGACTATATACTACAATATATGTAAATATCTGTAAGTTGCTAAGAGAGTAGACGTTAAAAGTTCTCATCACTAGGGGAAAAAACGTGTGATGGGGTTTTTTTTGGAACTATATGAGGTGATGGAGGTGAACTTATTGTGGCAAAATCTTTAATAAGTTGCTAACGGCCAAATGTGGGCTTCTCTGACTCTAGACTCCCTGGAAGCTGCAGCCACAGAAGTTCACGCTCACCGACAGACTCCTCTCTGCAGATCTCCACCAAGTGGCAGAGGAGGGAGGTAAGGAAGTAGGAAGAGAAATGAAACTAGCCTTGACTGTTCTCCAAACATACCTTTCCTATAGCTCTGACTGTTCAAACTGCAGTAAGGTTTCACATACATTTCACAAATTTCCCACCCACCCCCTTGCCAAATTAAAGAAATAATTAAAACGAAGTAAGATGTGGGGGGACATCCAAGAGAGAATGCGAAAAGTGAAAAATGGATGTCACTGTATTACAAATAAATAACCACACGGCAAGGGGCGGGGAAGAAAAGAACTAACCTAAGTAACTTTGGAAAACAGCATCTTGACTGGATGCCATAAGGCAAAGAGAAGAACACGGGTACCAAAATGCTGTGATCTGGCTATCAAGTGTATTTCTCACAAAGGTATGTGTTAGCTGTTCTGAGCCACTTCATGCGTGTACTAGAAGTGAACAATAAATAAACTATAGGTCAAGAAAGCTAGATTTCTTGCTGTGAGAGAAAGAAGTTACAAAGAGAAAGGCTAAAATGAACACTTTGGTGTTGGATTGGAATCAGAAGTATCAGAATAAACTCACTGTTTTTAATGTCTATATGGATGGCAACAGAAATAGAACTGTGTGGGGACGAGTGTGCTACAATCCAGACATGCATTTTCTAGCTCTGTCTGCTGGGTGGGCCGAGAAGCAATGATGCTCAGTAGTAAGGAGCACACCTAGTGCCCATATTTTTATTTCTAATTACCATTTTCTAATCAAAGGAACCAGGTTCCTTGGTTAAGAATAAGTAAGTGGAGGCATGTGGGTGGCTCAGTGGGTTGGGCGTCTGACTTTGGCTCAGGTCATGATCTCACGGTTTGTGAGTTCAAGCCCTGCATCGGGCTCTGTGCTGACAGCTCAGAGCCTGGAGCTGCTTCGGATTCTGTGTCTCCCTCTCTCTGCTCCTCCCCCACTTAAACTCTGTCTCTCTGTCTCTCTCTCTCTCTACCTCAAAAATAAATAAAGCTTAAAACAAATTTAGAAAAAGAACAATAAGTAAGTGATACTAGGCCTTGGTCAGGAAAAGTACATAAGATCTCGTGGCAGAAAAATGGGAATTGCTCGGAAAAGCATGGGATTTGCCAAAAGAACACAAGAGGTAGCCTAAAGGAGCCCCTAATAGCTAAAGATGGAATAGTTTGAACAACCAAACAATGACAGTGTTAAATTTTAATCAGTAGAATAAAATAAATATCCATGTGTGCATGCTGATATAAATAATCAAATAAATAAATAAATGGGAAGTAGGGACCCTTCTTCCCCTATAAAATAGAATTCTGTAAAAGTCAAAAAGAGAGAAATGAAAAACATCCCTACTCGGTGTAAGAAAAAAACACAGTAAAATCTGATGCATCCATGATCCATTTACAAATGCTAAAATTCCTGGGTGAAATGTGAAGGGAACAGGGATATTTTCATAGTCTCAAAATATCTACCCAAGACATTTATTAACTGCAAAGGGAAAGACCATTTTAGGGTTAAAAAGCTCATCAGACACCACCTTAAAGTGGTCAAGGTTAGCATCACCAGTAGCAGGATTCATTGACATCACGAGCCCTTTAATATGAAGCCCAGGGGACAATGTATCATTTTGCGGTACTTTTGACAAGAATGTACAATCTCATTCTAATTGTGAGAAATCATCAGGCAAGCCAAACAAAGGAGCACCCTACAAAATAACTGACCAGGAGTCAAGGTTGTGAAATACAAGGACAGTCTGAGGAGCTGTCATGGCTTAGAACAGATGAAGAAAAAAATCACCCCCACAAAATGCAAAGTGGGATTCTAACTAGAATCCTGTACCAGAAAACAGACATTAGTAGAAAAGGTAGTGGAATTCTTTTAATGTTTATTTATTTTTGAGAGAGACAGAGACAGAATGCGAGTGGGTTAGGGGCAGAGAGAGAGGGAGACACAGAAGCAGAAGCAGGCTCCAGGTTCTGAGCTGTCAGCACAGAGCCCGACGTGGGGCTCAAACTCACGAGCCGCGAGACCATGACCTGAGCTGAGGTTGTAGGCTCAACCGACTGAGCCACCCAGGTGCCCCAAAAAAAGGTAGTAGAATTCTAATAAAATCTAATAAGATTTTCGAAATAAGAAGTTTTTTAAAAAACAGAATCCAAAAAGTTAGAGAGGGAGGGAGCCAAACCATAAGAGACTCTTAAAAACTGAGAATAAACTGAGGGTTGATGGGGGGTGGGAGGGAGGGGAAAGTGGGTGATGGACATTGAGGAGGGCACCTGTTGGGATGAGCACTGGATGTTGTATGGAAACCAATTTGACAATAAATTTCATATTAAAAAATAATAATAAAGCTATCTGGGAAAAAACAGAATCCAATGAAAACTATGGGTAAAATATTTAACACTCACTAAAGTAAACTCATGAAAAGATGTTCAACATTATTGATCATTAAGGAAATGTAAATTAAAACCTCAATAAGATACACGCCTATTAGGATAGCTAAAATCAAAAAACTAACAATACCAAGTGCTAGTGAGGATGTGGGGAAACTGGACCTTCCATGCATTGCTGGTGGGAATACAAAATGGTAATCATTTTGGAAACAGTGGCAGTGTCTTACAAAGTTAAGTATACACTTACCATAAAACTTAGGGATCCCACTCCTAGGTATTTACCAAAGAAAAACTGAAGTTTGCAGAAAAACCTATTTGCAAATATTTATAATGACCTTATTCATACTAACCCCAAATTGAAAGCAAACATAATGTCTTTCAGCTAGTGAATGGATAAACAAACTGTGGCATATTCACATTCAAGAGTTCCTGGCAGTGTTGCGAAAGCTGGCTCACTGAGGACTTTTCAAAACTGATAGGAATCAAGGACGTACACACCTAGAAGTTAAAGGATGAGAAAACATACATCTTGACTATTCCCATTGAGTCACATTTTGGGGGGCCCTATGAGATCCATTTTGACTGGATTCCCAGATGTCTCTCCTCTCTTGACCACCCTCCCTCTGCCCCAACCCCGCCTCCAGGTCTAGACTCCTCTCTTCTGACACCTGCAAGGTCAAGGCCAGGGAAACCGTCTTCACTGGCTTCATAGAGGATGGTCAAGGTGTCTCCATGGTCCTCTGTGGGACTGAGAGTGGCTTCTTATTTCCCTCAGAATGGAGCATCCAAAAGCCAAGTAAGCAATATTGTTCTTAGAATAATTTCATGTATTCAACTAGAAATTTATTGAGTACTGAGTGTGTGCCAGGCATTGGAGAGACAAGAAAAATTTTTTTTTCCACGTTTATTTATTTTTGGGACAGAGAGAGACAGAGCATGAACGGGGGAGGGGCAGAGAGAGAGGGAGACACAGAATCGGAAACAGGCTCCAGGCTCTGAGCCATCAGCCCAGAGTCCGACGCGGGGCTCGAACTCACGGACCGTGAGATCGTGACCTGGCTGAAGTCGGACGCTTAACCGACTGCGCCACCCAGGCGCCCCGAGACAAGAAAAATTTAATAAAAAAAAATTGTATCTGATAAAAACAGACAAGATTCCTGACCTCATTAATATGAAAATAGCTGGGGCGCCTGGGTGGCGCAGTCGGTTAAGCGTCCGACTTCAGCCAGGTCACGATCTCACGGTCCGTGAGTTCGAGCCCCGCATCGGGCTCTGGGCTGATGGCTCAGAGCCTGGAGCCTGTTTCCGATTCTGTGTCTCCCTCTCTCTGTGCCCCTCCCCCGTTCATGCTCTGTCTCTCTCTGTCCCAAAAATAAATAAACGTTGAAAAAAAAATTTAATATGAAAATAGCTTTTAAAAAGAAAAAAATTGGCAAGAATCATCATCTACCTTGAGCGACATGAGGGTCTGAAGGGAAAGGAGAAAAATTGGGTGGTTGCTTGCTCTTTCTTCATTATAATGCTTATCTCCTTAAAACTCTTAATTTTTATTTTTGGGATTCCCAAAGCTCTTTCCAATTTTTAATTTTCTTTAAGTAACCTTTAGGGGATTCTGGGTGTCTCAGTAGGTTGAGCATCTGACTCTTGATTCAGCTCAGGTCATGATCCCAGGGTCATGAGATCAAGCCCCACACTGGGCTCCATGCTAAGCATAGAGCCTACCTAAGATTCTCTCTCTCTCTCTTCTGCCCCTTTCCCTTGTTCGTGTGCCCACTCTCTCTCTAAAAACAATTAAATTTTTTTTTAAGTTCTCTAATTTCTGGAAGGATATGAATGACTATTAATGGTGACACCTCTAAGTTGGTAGGATTGAAAAATGTGAGGTAGAAAGCAGATTCATTTTTCACTAAACACCATGATATAACTTGAATTTTTATCATATGTGTGTACTATTTTCAGAGTATGAATAATATTTTAAAAATGTTTAAGTTTTCTTCTTTCTGTGGCTCTATGACAAGAAATGCTGTAACTAGGACTTTCTCCTAAACTAACAATAAATGAATTAAATCTCTCCAAAACACCTGACTTTTTAAGAATTGGGCATCAAGCAGAAATTCCATTTCTAGAAAATTACCCTGCAAAATTGGCAGAGCATCTCAATTTGGCATGTGGCCAGTGGAGTCATACCTGGGTTTAAAACCTAGCTCTGCCACATTCTACCTACATGACCCTGAGCAAGTTACTTAACCTCAGTTTCTACTAATTCCTGCCTCAAATAACTTCCTCATAGGCCTGTTAAGAGGATTAATTAAGATAGTGCATGTAAAGTTCCGAGCACAGGGGTGCCTGGTTGGCTCAGTTGGTTAAGCATCTGACCTTGGCTCAGGTCATGATCTCATGGCTTGTGAGTTTGACCCCCAAGTCAGGCTCTGTGCTGACAGCTTAGAGCCTGGAGCCTGCTTCGGATTCTGGGTCTTCCTCTCTCTCTGCCCCTCCCCTGCTCGTGCTCTCTCTCTCAAAAATAAATAAACATTAAAAATTTTTTAATAAAAATAAAAAATAAAGTTCTGAGCCCAGAGCCTAACACAAAGGAAGTACCTAATAAATTATGATAATTACTGTTATTAAAGAATTAATCACAGGAATGGCTAAATCATCACTGCAGTATAATTGTTAGTCCTTGGAAAAATGCAACTTTCTATCACTAGAGCACTAGGTAAATAAGATGTGATTTATCTATACAATGAAATATGCAGTCATGGGTCACCTGGGTGGCTCAGTCACTTAAGCGTCCAACTCTTAATTTCTCCTCAGGTCGTGATCTCGTGGTTCGTGAGATCAAGCCCCATGTCAGGCTGTGTACTGATAGCATGGAGCGTGCTTGGGATTCCCCCTCTCCTTCTCTCTGCCCCTCCCCTACTCATGCTCTCTCTCTCTCTCTCTCTCTCTCTCTCTCTTTCTCAAAATAAATAAACTTTGAAACATGCAGTCATTAAAATGTTACAGAAGACTAAAGAATGGAAACATAATATTCATGAAATAGTGTTAAAGCCAGTTAGTAAATAATATGTGCAACATAGTCTTGACTTTTAAATAATACTATATATGGGGGGTGCCTGGGTGGCTCAGTCGGTTGAGCGTCTGACTTTGACTCAGGTCATGATCTCACGGTTGGTGAGTTCGAGCCCCAGGTTGGGCTCTGTGCTGACAGCTCAGAGCCTAGATCCTGCTTCGGATTCTGTTTCTCCCTCTCTCCCTGCTCTCACTGTCTCTCTCTCAAAAATAAATAAACAATAAAATTTTTAAATAATACTATAAACGTAAATCCAGGTGGTCCTAAGAGAAAGAACAAAAAGTCAACAGTAAGTGGTTTAGTCGTTCATTCAATAGATACAGCACCTACCTTGTTCCAGTTCTAGAAACAGAAAAGTGAACAAAACAAACAAAAATCACTGCCCTCATTGAGTTTACCTTCTAGTGGGTGGATATAGGCAATAAGTGAAATTTAAAAGGAAATATATATCTGATGGAAATAAGTGCTATCTCTAATATAAGCAAGGGAAGAGAGGGATTGGGAGTATCAGTTGTTGGAGGGAGACATTTGATGTTTCAAGAAGAGTGTTCAGGTTAAGTTTCACTGATATGATGACAGTTGATTTGTGATGCCAAGTTGGTGAGGGACCACTAGGGCCATCTGGGCAGGGTGTCCCCAGACCTGACCTTCGAACCCTAGTAACCACCAGGAGTGCCTTCCTTGACGTGCTCTGTCTCCCTTCAATGCCTGGTACATTGGCCGGGGCCAGCACTGCCATCTGGATGGAAAGCCCCAAGCCTGGACAGGGGCGAGCATAGACTGTGTTTTCCCTTCAGGACATTCTCCATTATCCAGGGATATCTCTAATATCTCCCTTACCCTTCAGGCATCCTTGGAATCAATCAGCTGCCCCGAAGAGCTCCGGGGCCTATGTCTATGGTGGAATTCTGGGGATCCAGGGCCAGGCCTCAGTTCTATGGATTCCTCCCACTCACCAAAGCATTATTTCTTTTGCAAGACTGTGCAAGATTAGGGCACTAGAATGGGGCTGATGTGCTGATTTTGGATGACTCACATAGGACACAGGATGACTTCAGAGGTCTGCCACCAACTGCTGGGTATGTACGGGCCTGGGTGACACATCAGTCTGTGTTCCGACCGCAGACCCCACCTCCAGTTCACAGCAGGGAAGTGATGGCAGGCATCCTTTATTCTGTATGCTCCTGCCACTGACACCCACGTCAGTCATCCTGTCCCTCTGCAGTCTCCGTGCCAGGCAGTCTTCAGAGGCGACATGCCTATCTCTCCTAAGGGCTTTATGAGACAGCTGCTCTCTCTACAGCACCAGGGGGCACTTCCAGATGACGTCCTTTCTGGTCTCCAGTCAATGTGGCAATGTCATGCTCTCCCAAGTTGATGGTAAGTCACGTTGGTTCAGAGGAATGAACAAAGGTCTGGGGTGAGTGAAGCCACTCTTCTCATTCTGCTCATGGGCCCCTCTTATTCTTCTTCCCGGGTGGCAGTGTGTGCGAGGCAGGAGTGGGGTCAGCAATGAAAGCGAGCACACCCTAGGAATGCAGTGAGTACAGCCTAACGTGTTAGGCTAAGAGAAGACTATGTTCTACATTCATTCAGTAAACTTCTGAGTGGTAAATGTAACATAAAGTGTTGTTCAGATTTCCCTCCATGCTCTGGGTAAGACTTGCATTTGTGGTGGTCAGCAGTGAAGCACAGAACCAACCTTCAAGAGAGCCCTTGGAAGCGAGCATTCACAGGCCGCATAATGGATGATGCAGCTTTATGAGTAATAAGATAACCAGCATTAAATAAATGGTATTAGCGAAATGCAGAGGCAAGAAGGTCGATATTACCTTGATACAAACGGTTCTGAAGAGCCATGACAAAGTAATTACAGCCTTGTTCCCTTTTCTTAAGACAGGAGATGTGAAAGGAGCCAGAAGCATCACACTGACAATCAGAAACAAAAGGGATGGTCCCTCGATCTGAATGGAAAGACAAATGGTGCCCGAGCACTATGCAGACTCTTCACTTCTGCTGCTGGGACAATAAATACATAAGAACTTCTCGGGGCACCTGGGTGGCTCAGTCGGTTAAGTGTCCAACTTCAGCTCAGGTCATGATCTCGCGGTCCGTGAGTTCGAGCCTCACATCGGGCTCTGTGCTGACAGCTCAGAACCCGGAGCCTGTTTCAGATTCTGTGTCTCCCTCTCTCTCTGACCCTCCCCTGTTCAAGCTCTGTCTCTCTCTGTCTCAAAAATAAATAAACGTTAAAAATTAAAAAAAAAAGAAGAACTTCTCTACCCATTATCCTCAATCTTCATCAACAAATCACTGTATCTCACATGGGCCCATGAATTTTCTAATACATCTTTTAATCAAAAATTTTATAGAGGGGTGCCTGGGTGGCTCAGTTAGTTGAATGTCTGACTCTTGATTTGGGCACAGGTCATGATCTCATGGTTCGGGAGATTGAGCCCTGCTTCAGGCTCTGCACCTACAACATGGAGCCTGCTTGGGATTCTCTCTCTCCCTCTCTCTCTCTCTCTCTCTCTCTCTCTCTGCCCTTCTCCTTGTGCTCACGCTCTCTCTCTCTCTCTCGCTCTCTCTCAAAATAAATAAATAAACTTAAAAATTTTTTATATAGACAGGGGATCCCTCAAAAAAAATTTTTGTAACTTTCCTGAGTAGGTGAAAGCATGGGAACTTGTGCTAAAGTGGAGGCATTATTTGTAGATGGAGCAGAAGTGACTCATCCACCAAGGAGACCAGGCAGAGCTTATTAAACGAGATGCAATTAGGTGGGTAGATATGGTGATGGAAACATCTGGAAGTGTCCTCTTCTAATTGTCTCTATTTTCTTAGTGATAGGCAGCAAGCTGAGAGTAAGGATAGTGGAAGACACTAGAAAAGAGAGAAAAATGTGTGAAATAGTTCCCTTGAGGAGCAGGAGCATAAATGAGCTTGGAAAATGTAATGAGATTCCTTGGTGACAAGAAAGGCCCACTTGAGGTTCATGGCCATGAATTGAAAGGGGCTCCAGTCAGCACGATCATGAGCTTTTCTCTAGCCATGGTCAGTTGAACAAACACAGAATCAGCAGAGAGTTGGATTTAAGCAGGGTTTTGCCAAGAGAATATGATAAAGGGAGAAAAAGAAAAGAAATTAACAATATGTGCAAGGGAGTGATATAATTTGGACCATAGGATCTAAGTATGGTAAAGAGGGAGGTGAGGACATGAGGGGGTTCAAAGACTTTGAAAAGAAGAAGGATCTGTGGACCATGCATGCCAGTGATGCTGGAAAAATTTTGTCATTGGGATACTAGAGGGAGTGAATTGCAAACAGAGAACATCAGAGGGGTATGCTTCAAACCAATATGCGGACATGCCATGGTTATTGGTAATGGTGAGGTCTAGGGCATGACCAGGAAGAGAAGGGTGAGCTAGAGTAGAGAACAACATCACTGGAGGGGAGGAAGTCAAGGAGATGAGAGGGGAGTGAACTAGAATCATTATTTATGTGAATATTGAAAACCTCTAAGATTTATAGCAAGAATGGTTATAGTCCTTATGGAAAGTATGACGTAGAACATGCTTCAAAAAATGAGGAATGGGGGGAAGTAGGGTAGGAAGATGTCTGCAATAGGAAAAAGAGGGTTTCCAATCTGATTGAGATTCAAAGCTAGGGTTTTCAGGGAGAAGACAAGCAGAAGGATCTGGAAGTGACAATGAAGAATAAGAAGGACATCCAACCCCTGTCTGTGCCCTGTGATATGGAGGGTGTGGAAAAGAAAGCAGCCACTGTGTGAGAGGGATACAGCAAGATGAAGAGAAGATTTAGAAAAGGCTGGAGGCTCAAGGTTGATAAGATATATAAGATATAAAAGACTTGACAATTTGGGGGTTAGGGTCAGAGACATGGGGCACAAGAGCCTTTAGGGCATTCAAGCCTTGGGGCAAGAGGGAGGACCAGACCAAGTGAGATAAGTAGCTCCGGGATAGTTCATCCTGCCATCTCAAGGCAGGGAGAGGTGAGAAAGCCATGGGAGCTGCAGGGGAGGGAAGGAAGGGGTGTTTGCAGAGTCCTGAGGACTCTACCTCCCTCATGCCAATGGAGGTGGAGACCACAGGGAGGGGAGTGCTTACCTGCCACATATGGATTCCTAGAACTTTTTGTTACTTGTAGTCAGGGAGATTCTACATGACGGAAGTTTTCTTCTTTTTGGTCATCTGATTCTAAAATTTCTATCATAAAACATATCCCATTTGTGATAAGAATTTTTTTTCCTTCACCTACTATGTGACTTTGAATTAGTCATTTTTAAGATGTTGAGAATTTCTTCATTTGTTTATTGAAAATGAGAATGGAAGATTTAAGTATTTCCTACATGTACAAATATAGGAGAGTGTTCTGTCATGCACATAGAAAAGGCTTTCACACATATGTGAATCTACTGGCCTGAAACATTACTAGTTTGGCCTCGAATCGAGTCTTACCCTGCTGTCACTAAAATATTTAATGCCTAGGAATGACAGTTCTCTACCCACTTTTTCAAGTTTCTATTCTTTGTATTAACCCATGAAAGTCAAGATGATTAATGCAGAATAAGATCCAAAAAAAAAAAAAAAAAAAGAGGATAAACCAATGGTTTTAATTCAATCAACCTTAGGAAGACAGCTATGGCAAGTCTCCCAAGTATCGATTTCCAGATGCTGAAAGGAATTCATTTGTGAGAAACCAACAAAAGCCAATCCAAATTACGTTTAAAGCATTCTGAGGTTTATTATTACTAATACCAGGAGAAGTTATTCATGCAGCCCCAGCCCCTGTTAAAACCAAAGATAGAACATTTCCTTCTTAGCTAATGGCAAGAAGGTACATTGTGCTGCCCTGTCGCCTTGTGAATTCCTTCCCATCAAGAGAACCCCGACAACACTCCCATAAAACCCATTCCTGTATAACCAACAGACTATTCGACTCTCCAAATTGCAAGAAAGACTTTGAAATGAGTCTTTTAGAATAAAATGTGTTTCCTGAAGAAGAAATTGGAATGGCCATTTGGAGCATTGAAAGCCTGTGTTTATCCAAAGGAACAGGAACTTCTCTTGGAATTACTTTCCCCTAAAATGTTCAGGCTTGCTGTTTTATTTTTAAAAAAAGAAAAGAAAAAGAAAGACTCTCAGCCCAGTACTTACTAGCCTACCCAAGTATTTAGCAATGACAGGAAGGAGACCTCTGCCTAGATTGGCCATCGCTGATTCTACAATAGTCTCAGGCTGTGCACCATCTTTAAAAAGACCAACCTGACTTTATTGCAATTCCTTTCTGACCCGAAGCTCATTAACCTAGACTTTCTATCAGGTCTGTTTGTGCCGTATGTCTAATTTTAAAAGACAGTTTTCTGGGTCAAGAGATTATTTTCAATATTTCCTCTTTTAAATTGTCTAAAATTCACAAACAGCTGTAGACAGCAGGAAGATCACTGGGGACAGGATAGATGCCCATCTGTCTAATGAGATTTGGATGCTCAGCTTTGCTGGATTATTGATTCTAGCCCCCATCCAGTTGGCCAGAGGTTATTTCCACAATATGTTTCTATTCTCTTATTCGTTAAATGTAAAAGTATCAGAGCAAGGGGGCCCTAATGCTTCTCACGAGCAAGAGTGATGCAGATCTGATCAGGAAGACTTTTTCTTGCTCCAATTTAATAAATTTTTTTTGTTGTTTATTTATTTTTGAGAGAGAGAGAGAGAGAGAGAGAGACAGAGCATGAGCAGGGGAGGGGCAAAGAGAGCGGGAGACACAGAATCTGAAACAGGCTCCAGGCTGTGAGCTGTCAGCACAGAGCCCGATGCGGGGCTCAAACTCACAGACCGCGAGATCATGACTTGAGCTGAAGTCGGACACTCAACCGACTGAGCCACCCAGGCACCCCTCCAATTTAAGAAATTTTTGTTGGCTCACCAATGATGCATTTTTTCCTAGATGTTTCCTCTTGGAGCTCAATAAACTCTTTACCTGCCCCCCCCTCCCCAGATAGTTGTACTTTAAATACTTGTGGACAGTTTATATATTCCCTCCTCATCCCTGTTTGGTTGCATTGTAAACATACCTAACCATTTCATCTCTTACTCTCCCTGCCACCTATCCTGCCCATGTATATACATGATGAATCAGTATGCAAGTAGTTGTGGTTCTTTCTGAAATTTCTTGTTATTTTTCAACAGTTTTTAACCATTTGGGAAGGTGTGAGTTGTGTTGGCTTGCTATTCTGTGTAACAAATAACCATAATATCTTAGTGTTTAACAGCAACCATTATTTACCTTGAACATCTGTGGGTTGTCTGGGAGCCGGCTGATCAAGGCGGGGCCCTACAAGGATGGTTGGACTAGGATAGTTCAGCTGGAATGGCTCTGCTCCACATGTCTTGTCCTCCTCCTAGGATCAGAGGCCTAACTCAGACATGTTCTCCTCATAGCGATGGCAGAACAGAAAAAAGGAAGTAGAAACCCACAAGGCCTCTTAAAAATGGGGAACTGACACACTATCACTTCCCCCCCTTTCTACTGACTAAAGCAAATTACATGGCCCAGACTAAAGCCAAGGGACAGGATATATACCTCATCCTTTCAGCAGGGGAACTACTAAGTCACATGGCAAATGGCATGGATCCAGGAAAGGGTGGCGAATCGAAACTAAAATGCAGTCTGCCACAGTGGCCAATGCACCTGAGCCAACACACAAGCTTCAGTCTAAGATCTCATATTTCTTATTGTTCCTTTAAGTACCACAAAATATCGACATAACTGATATTTTTAGCAGCACTGCTAATGTTCACCAGAGATTGCAAGGGCTTCAAGTTCAATAGAACTTGATTTATAAAGTGCTAGCAGAATGGAGATGGAGACTATTTAGGGTGAAAGCCTTAGATCCAGAACCAGATCAGGATGATTATTGGGGCACCTGAAGAGCAATCAGTGTCATTCCAAACTCAGATGATGAAATAATAATGACAGGCATTTTTTGTTGAGCATCTTCTACGTTCTAGGCATTTATATGTAGTCTTTTATTGATGGCCTCATTATAAACCTTCAAGGTATCATTATTACCACTTTCATAGGAAGACATTGGCTCTAAAAGATTAAGGAAATTGCCCAATATTACATGGGTTTTTAAAAAATATTTATTTATTTTTCGGAGAGTGCAAGTGATGGAGGGACAGTATGAGGGGAACAGAGGATCCAAAGTGGGTTCTGCACTGACAGGCTGACAGTAGCGAGCTTGATGTGGGACTTGAACTCACAGAGCGAGAGATCATGACCTGAGCTGAAATCACACCCTCAACTGACTGAGCCACCTAGGTGCCGCGCATGGTTTTTAAATGGAAAAGATGAATTTCAAACTCATCTTGGCTCTAATCCCAATATCTGTATTATATCCACTACCTCCCATGAGATGAGGTTTGAGAATTCTCTTACTGACTGTAATACGCACAGATGAGATTGGGAGCGTTCAGGGTGGTATGGCCGTAGACCTGTAATACATACATGCATACATACATACATACATACATACAAATTCACCATGTAATGAAGTGAGGGGAATAATTTCCAAGAAATGTAGTAAGTGAACAAAGCAAGTTGCAAAACACATTACATAATTACACTGTCTTTGAGGGGTATATGAGTGGCTCAGTCGGGTAAGCAACCAACTCCCGGTTTCAGCTCAGGCTTGAGCCCCTCATGGGGCTCCATGCTGATGGTGCAGAGCCTGCTTGGGATTCTCTCTGTCCCTCTCTCTCTGCCCCTCCCCAACTCACACTCTCTCTCTCTCTCTCTCAAAGTAAATCAATAAAAACTTGAAAAAATACACTGTCTTTGAAGTTTAAAAATAGGCAAGAGGTGAAGGTAGGAAGACAATAAAAATCTGTGTTGGTATTTTTTTATCTATACATGAAAAAGTTCTAGAACAACACACAGGAAGCTAAGGACAGCGGCTACCTATGAGAAAGTGGAATGGAGACAAAAATGGCAGAGAGAATGTCATGCCTTGTCTATTGATACCTTCTGGTGTTTTGAATGATGTGAAGTTAGAGCTATTCATAGCATTAAATTCAGAGATAAAGAAATAAATATTAGGCCAGGCCCCTATTGCTGCAAATGAGACAGAAAGCTGAGATAAAACTTTGAGGAGTTTTGTGTAACCATCTACAAAGCTCCATTACAAGGGCAGCAATTTGGAGGGGCATATAGAGATCCAAATGGCCCTCCATTCACTGTCAGACTATTATTTGAACAAGGAAAGGTATTGCATAGACAACCTCATCCAGAACACTGCTCCGGGGACAGTGGCCTAGAGTTATTAAGGGGAAAATTGATGTCATCCCTCTGTACTAGCAGATGTTGACTGGTTCTGGCTATATTTAGCCCCAAATTGTATAGCCATTTCATTTGCTGCCTTGAATCCCTTCGCCTTGTGCTGTGGCAGATTCTCCGTTCTTTTTCTTCCTCCTACAGAATTCTTTTTGCTAGATGCCCCTGCCTGAATTTTCTTCATTGAACTATGATTATCAGTTTCTGCCTATTTATAGCTCCTTGTTACCAATTCATTTGAATTATATCTCTTGAAGTGGTGACTTTTTTTGCCATTTATAGACCATCATTAAACATTTCTTCAGTGTTGAGTTTGGCTATAAAATAAAGTGAACATTTCTAACATAGTATATATATACATACATACATATACATACATGTATATACATACATATACATGTATACATGTATATATGTATATGTATACATATACATATATATGATATATGACACAGTATATATACATCGTATATATGATATACAACACAGTGCATATATTTTATATATATATCATATATATATCTTATCACATATATATGATATACAACACAGTGCATATATTTAATATATATATCATATATATATCTTATCACATATATATGATATACAAAACAGTAGATATATAGATATATATCTCAAAGTAGTAATTCAGGAGGTTATACCCATAACCATTTAGGAGATTATACTCAGAACTCTGTTTCCTTTGCCATGAAGTCAGGAAAATGATGATACTCTTGCCAAGCTCATCTTTAAAACTCAAATCAGGGATGATCTCCCTCTGACAGACTTTTTGGAATCCTCAAGTGTTCATTCCCTGTAATCCCATAGTTTCTAATCATGGCAGATTATATTTTCCAAAGATGGTTGCAACAGCATCTCCCACCCACATCTCTCATCATATTCAATAACTTTGACATTTCTTCCATTAAGAGAGGCTCTATATTCCCTCTCCCTGAATCTGAGCAGGCTGGTGACTAAGAGCAGAAGAGATGTTATTGACTTGCAGAGCTATATCTTAAAAATTGCAGTTTCTTCCTGACTCTTTTTAGAAGTCACTCTTAGAGCCCAGCTGTGAAGCCCAAGCAGCCACAGGGAAAGGCCATGTGTAGGTGGTCTGGTCAACAATCCCAGCTAAGGTCTCAGACATTAATTAGTCAGCACCCACTACCACACAAGTAACTGAGCAAGCCTTCAGATGATTTTAGCCCTCAACCATCAATTCACCTACAATCTTCAAGTCTTCCCAACTGATACTCATTATTCAGAGCCAGACATGATGATTGAAACAAGACACATACCTGTTCAGAATTCCTGCCCCACATAATAAAATGTTTGCTGTTTTATGCCACTAAGTTTGGGGTGGTTTGTAGAGCAACCATAGTATCCGAAATAGATTTTGATACCTGGAAGTAGGGTGCTGTCATAATAAAACCCAAAAATTACAGCATTGACTTCGGGACTGGTTGGTGGAAACCAATAAAGCTTTGGGGAGCCTGTTGGTTAGAAGTTAAAGGAGCCTTATTTTAAAATGTCATTGGAAGCTGAAAGAAAGGAGATCCCCATTATTTATGGGCAGAGAATTTAGCAACACTGTCACAGTAACATGGAAAATAGGAATATACCTAATGAATTCAATGATCTGGGTTCGTAGATTTCTAGTCATAATATTGAAAATGGCACCTGGATTCTTTTTGCTTCCAATAAACAAAATGTAGAAAGAAATTAATGAATGAAATGTTAAATATAAAGGAGCCATAACTTACTAGGTTCAAATACAAAACTGCTTCTCATTCCCAGTGTTTTCAGCCAGCAATAATTCTTAAATTAAGAAGGACCTCAAGCTAAAGATCAAATCCAAGGTGGGGTCCTAAGATCCTTTGTTAAAATCTCATAGAGTCTTTCAAATAGACAACAGGCCTACTAAGGAACTTAAGGGCATGCTTCACGGATCTCTATTAAAGGATAGATCTTCTAAGAACTATAAGGACATTACCCCAGAGTCTCAAAGGAAGCCCAAGAGAGAGAGCTTATCTCAAAGGGTTCCAAGTGTGTGACTTTTATCCAATGCAGTAAATAGATACACAGAACATCCATAGTTTTCTAAAGAATTAGATCACACATGACTTAAAAGGACAT
Source organism: Lynx rufus (assembly GCF_022079265.1). NCBI lineage: Eukaryota > Metazoa > Chordata > Mammalia > Carnivora > Felidae > Lynx > Lynx rufus. Next base: position 9,235,050 of record NW_025814841.1, on the reverse strand, counting down.
AGACAGGAGACCTTTGACCTTTGAATTTCTATGGGCAGGAAATCAGCTGAGAAAATCACTCAGTGGCAAACACCTGTGGTTTCTTATAGAAAAGGAGGATAGCTTACAGGTTGGAACTAAGAGCCAAGAAAACAACTCCCAAGCAGTAGGACTGGGCCTTAACTAAGGAACAAATAAAATGTGCCCAGACCAATTTCAAAATTGTTATGGACCAGTAACTGCTGTGTGCTACTCATTTTCTCCTTTTCAAATAAAAGTTTTATCACAGTTATCTAATGTTTGTCCCACAAACATCCATATTGGAAGGAGAAGAAGGGAGATGGATAACTTGCCTCTAATTCACTGGTCTTCAGAGGAACCACATAAAAGGAGCTGCATACACACTGAATCAGATTTAATGATGAGATCTTGGACTTCAAACTGATGCCATATGGGGATGAGACTTGGAGGGCATGAGTGTAATTCATATGGGAGGAATATGAATTATTGTAGACTGTGGCAGATTGGATTTTCCAATCCCACATGTTTCTGCAATATGACATTAACACTCCTCCCATTGAAAATGGGGTTTATGTTCTCTCTCCTCGAATCTGTAGTGGAGTGGGGCTTGTAAATGACACTGTGTGACTTCCAAAGCTAGGGTATAAAAGGCTATGCAGCTGCAGGCTGGTTCTCTTTAGGTAGCTTGCTCTTGAAACCCAGACTCCATGCTGTGAGGGAATTCAAGTAGTCACACGGAGAAGCCACATATAGGTATTTGGCTAACCGCCCCAGCTGAGGTCCCAGACAAAAGCCAGAATCAACCACAGGGTATGTGGTTAAGTTATCCTTCCAGACCCCAACTGCTGAGTCACCCCAGTCTTTCAGTCTGTCCATCTGAGGTCCAGACCATGGAACAGAGATAAGCTGTTGCTTCTGTGCCCTTTTATGGATTCATGACCCACAAAAATCCATGAGCATAGTAAAATGACTGTTGTTTAATGCCACTAAGATTGGGGTGATATGATATGCAGCAGTAAAACTGGAACACCTATGAAATCTCTGCCAAGTGCAGTAGTCAAGCTTTATACTCTGGAGATATGCTAAGATTTCAGTCCCAACTTTGTCCTTTACCAGCTGTGTGATTGTGGGCAAGTCCCCTAGATAATTATTACGGCCTCATAAGTTGGTCATAAGGATTCATGGGATAGCACATATAAAGTACAATGCAAAGTAGGTACACTGCACTTACTATTGAAATTATCTAGTTTTTGTCTGTCTCTTCCCCTAGACCATAAATTCCTTGCCACCAGAAACTGTATCCTGTTCATCTATGTAGCTTACTGCCTAGCCCATTTCACTCAACAGATTATTTTAAATCTCAAGCAATAGAATGCATCCCAAAGCATTTTGTTAAGTGGTAAAGTGTTACGAGAGTGTAAGGTATAATTGTATCTAAATCATTCCACCCTCAATTCATATCCACAGCACTTAATATATGGTCAAGCATCTTTACACGTATTGTCAAAAGTCATCTTCTTTGCAACATTACAAATATTATTTTCATTTTACAAGTGAGGAAGCTAAGACTCAAGAAAGTTAAGGACTAGCTTGACATCACCAATGGGAGCTCAAACTCAGCCATGCCCACCCCACACCCATAGCACCTCCCTCAGCACCACGCTATTGTCCTCTCTCAGGGCCCATCCTTCAAACTTCTCCATCACAGATGAATGGCCAAAAATCATATGGAGATAACCCAAGGAAATATTTACTTTCTTTCCCTCCAAAACCAGACATGACAACACAGTAATAAGCCTGGTCTTCTTGCAAACTTTAGAAGCTCTTCCAGAATAAAAGTCAGAATGATGTTTTTAACAATTTTGGATTAAATACTCGAAGGTGAGGAAATACTTAGCATCCATGTATTACTTTAGAGTCGAGCTTCCTATTTTCATTCTTCCATAGTGTTCCCTGTAACTATCACACATGGCCAAAAGGGAATACAAAGCTTTAGAAAGATACTTTACAATCTACACCAGCAGCTTCAAAGAAAGGTGGAGGGCATTGAGGAAAATGCAAGGAAAATACTTTGAACAACTTGTTGACTCATTTCATATTCAGTGAATGGCACTGTTACTGCCTTAAGTGGTGAATCCATCAAGAAAAGGATATACAAAATATATTCTAAATTGCAGTTTATGGAGGAGGGAGGAGAGGGAGATTTCAAACACTTCAAGCAGGGTTTTTTCACACTGTTTTCATCTTGAAAACTATTTATATAAAAGAAAGCCTAAATATTTTTTTTGTACTTTGAAGAGAAATATTGTGACTAAATATAAAAAGGCTGGCTTTCAAGCTCCCAAAAAACAATCCTTCTTTCAGATAAAGTGAGTTTTAATGAGCAAATTTCCATTCATAAAGTGCTAACCTCCAGATGATTCTGAAAAGCTAGAAATAACATTTTTAAATAGAATTTCCTCATTTTTCATTCATTCAACAAACATCTAGAGAATGGATGCTAATGGCAGCTACAACCCTGGTTGCTGGGAACGCAGGGATGAGTCCTGGAAACGTCATCTCTGCCCTCGGAGACTTTGCAGTCTAATAGAAAAGACAAACTGAGTGATAATTGCTAAACATGATGAGGGTCATGAAGGAAAAGATGAGGTGGTAGGGGACAGCATGGTAGGAAGATGTACTCTGGGCTGCAGAAAGATCTGAAAGACTTTCCCAAAATGTGACATTTCAATTCAGATCAGAAGGATGGTGTATTCTTTTCCAGGGGCTGCCATAACAAAACTCCACACATTGGGCAGCTTGAAACAACAGCAATCAATTCTCCCACAGTTCTGCAAGGCGCAAGTCCAAAATCAAAGTGCCAACAGAGCCATGTTCCCTCTGAGACTCTGAGTAGAATCCTTCCTTGCATCTTCCTGGCTTCTAGGTGGCCATAAGTCCCTAGTATCCCTCGACTTGCAGCTGCACCACCCCAATATCTGCCTCAACTGTCACCTGGTATTCTCCCTGTGTGTCTCTCATGGCCTTCTTATATGGACAGCAGTCATATTGGATTAAGGGCTCACACTATTTCAATACGTCTTCACCTCAACTAATTACATCTACAATGATCCTATTTCCAAATAAGTTCACTTTCTGAGGTATTGGAGTCAGGACCTCAACATACCTTTTTGGAGAACACAATTCACCCATAGCAGATGGTTACGAGCTAACTAGGAGAAGACAAGTGAGGCAGAGAGAAAGGCTGATCAAAGGTCCTGTGGCAGAAGGAGGGTAGCATACTGGAAGAAGAGCAAGAAGGCAGGGTGACTGATTATCCCATAGTCTCACTTCTTCTTGGCTTACACTTGTGTGCTGATGATAGCTTATCAGAATTGTGATGATTACCTTGATCAGAATCCAGACAGCAAGATGTGAACCTGATGTTTCTCTATGTTTCTGAGTTCCTCGTGGGAAAAAAATCCCTATGGTTGGAACAGGGGTTTTCTGGACAATATTTCTCTCCATAGCTATGACTGAAACATGATTAAAATAGCTTTCCCTTCACTCCTTCAGGTCCTAGGGGATTTCAGATGTAGTGTGAAGTCTCAGAATAAATTACTAACCCAAGCCTCAGTTAAAAAAAAAAAAAAAGAAAAGAAAAGAAAGAAAGAAAAACACCTTGATAGTCTCTTTCATGGTTCAAACTAGCTAGTTCCCAGACAGCTGTAGCTACACGAACATCCACCCTTGTTTTTAAGACCAACCCACATCCTGATGCTGTGGTCATTTGCTCCTTTGAATCCAGATCAACTCCATAACCAATTGTGAGACCACAAATCAAGATGCAATGCTGGCTAGGCAATTCCCGTAAACCCATCATCTGCTTACAACATTTAAAGTCGCAACAGATCCCCAGGGATAGGGAAACCAGATAGTTTACACGAACTAACAGAACAGTGCTAGAGTGTCAAAGAAATCATGGGCCACAGAGTACCTAAGAGCTAAATCCAATTCTTGGTCATTGTCCTGGGGATGGTGGGTGGGCACGTATGTGTAAGCACTTTGCTGTTACCCAGACCACAGTTTACTTTGGAACAGGTTCTTCTAAGAAGTTATGTGGGACACTGAGGACATCATGTATTCTCAGGTTAGCTTTTCCTGGAATATTCAACACAAGTAGCTTGAAATCCATCATGTTCACAAACATTATTCGACTTCCGGGAGCTCAGCACAAAAGCAGCACTAAGGCTTGTTGTTGACACAACGTTGAGAACTGAATTCCTCCCGCTGTGCCAGCTTGCCTGTACTTCAGAGCTTGGAGAGGGACACTAGCTAATGCAAAACTGAGAGTCACATTACAATGTTTATCTCCACTAGAACCTTCTCTTACTTTGTTCCCGTCATTTGTGGAAGAGGCAAAAAGACACTCCCGGGTCCATGCATTCAAAACCAGGAGGTTCTCTAGAACTTCCCCTTGCTGGTTGAGAGTGGGTGTGGAACAGCCACCAGGCAGAGGAGCTAAGCAAGAGGCATAGATGGTATCCCAGAAAGACAAGTGGGCTCAGCAGATGTGGGTTTTGTCATGACCCTGCCCACTAGATACTGACTTGATGAGTTCGTGACTCGATTCTCCTTTCTCTGCTTTGGTATAACGTGTGCCTCCTGTATTTCACGGGGTTATTGAGAAGGCTGAACTGGTTAATTATGGGAAACACTTTGGAAATGGGATGGGGCCATGCGCAATCAAGGTCCAGTTATTGATTCCTTCACCTCCAGGCATCTCTCTGAAATCCCTTCCCACCCCACCCCCCCCCCCCCCCTGACGCTGTTTTTGCTCTTCCACTTGCCTGGCAGCCAGCCCCACGAGGCCATGACAGGGGACGCAAGCACTTCTGAGCGTCCCCAACAAGATGAGCTACAAGATGACCGACTACCTGCCACGCCCCTCCCCCACACTGTGGGACATTCTCACCACCCCTCTGCTTCATATTCAGTCCCACAGCCATCACCCTGGCTGCACGTTAGAATCACTGAGGTAGCATTTTAAGTTACAAATGCCCAGGCCCCCCGGCCCAAAAGCTTTGATTTAATTGGTGTGTGCCATCAGCTATTTATAGTTTTTAAAGCACTCCTGGTGATTCTAATTGGTAGCCATGATTTTTTTTCTAATGACTGTTGTAGAGGCTCGCAAACTAAACTCATAATAAAAATAAATAGATATAACGTACCAGGCATTGTGATAAGTATTTAAACGTATCATCTCATTCACTCCTCACAACCACCCTGTGATGTAAGCACTTTTACTACCCTACCCCCCCTTTGCAGAGAGGAAATGAAGGCCGCTGGAGCTTGCCTGTCACACTCCCTGACACAGTCACTGAATAATGGGGCAAGATTTAGTCTCAGCTCTGTCCAGCTGCAGACCCAAGGGCAGTGTACTCCCGGACCCTATCTCACCCTCCCCTGAAGCCACCGAGTAGTTGATAAGTGAGCCAGGAGGAATGCTGAAAACTCCAATTTTAATTGGGAAAAAGAGAGAAGGTGAAGAAATTCTTCATGCCAGATGGATCTGAAAACTCAAAGGCTTTCTGATCCAGCACTGTTATAACATGTTTCTTCCTCACATTCCAAACGTACAGTTGACCCTGGAATATATTAAAATTAGGGGGTTAATTTAGTTTTGTACTGAATTTCACAGGGCAGCCTTATCTCACTCCCAGTTTTCCCAGTCTAAAGACAAGTATCGATGATGATGTTTCAAGAAGGGAAAGATGCTGAGGATCTCCAAACCTGTCTCGCTTTTCAGGGAGAGACGCCCTTTTACTCTCTCCTCTACCTCCCCACCAACCACAGCAAGATGTAATGTGCAATGTGCTCAGACCATCTGCTCTTTTTCTCTGTTTGGTCACAACTTGTTCTCTTGAAAATGTTGAGGTTCTGCATTTTTTTAATGTTTATTTTCTTATGTTTTTAAACTTGGAATTTTTTTAATGTGTATTTATTTTGAGAGAGAGAGAGAGCGGGGGAGGGGCAGAGAGAGAGGGAGAGAGGATCCCAAGCAGGATCCTCTGTGTCCTCCCAACACGGGGCTCGATCCCATGAACCGTGAGATCACGACCTGAGCTGAAATCAGCAGTCGACGCTCAACCGACTGAGCCACCCAGGCGCCCCGCAGTTCTACAGTTTTTTATTTGTGCTCACAGAGCGCTGGGGGGTGGGGGGGTCTGAGGGTCCCCCTGAGGGTGAGGAGAAGGTAACCTGCAGGAAAAAAGTAGGGCTGAGCTGGGTCCTGGAGGCTCTCTACCACCACTTACCAGAGCAAATCACCTTTTATCTTGGTGACCCATTAAACTTCATACAAGCTGGGGTTTGAAGAACAGGCTGTCGCTCTGTTGAAAAGAAAGTTTAAACACCACTGTTCTGGTTAATAAGTTGTGATTCAGACTACCTGTACTGAGCCACTTTGGGTGATTTGGAAAGTACTGCAAGATCTTATGGAAGTGGTGGTCAGTAAAACCTCTGCTTAATGGAATGATGATAATGGCCCTTGCCATTCTTGGCTCTCCCAATACATGATATGTACACATAACCAACCCTCAAAATTGCTCTTAATGGAACCTGAGGTGCTGCCTAGAGACCAGTCTGGAAGGACAAGAAAGCCTTACAATTTCTCCTGGGCCCAGAAGCCGCAGCCAGCCTTCCTGTGCTCTATAAACGTAGCAGATGAGCCGGGACACTCAGTGGCAGCAGCAGACATTGCTACTTTGGAGTAGGCAGCACCATTTTGCCAAATGGCGTTGGAAGATTTTTTTTTTCCATGATCTTTAAAGTGGGAGTTTTAATAGCATTTTAAAAAAGCCATTTTGTCATTTTCTGATTAGAAAAGTAACATTTCAAAAGGTAGCTGACTTCAGACTGCCTCTGCTCACTGATCAGATCTCTGAGACAGAAAGTGACAAAAACCTGCCTTCTGCTTAAAAACAGGGAGAAAAGGGGCACCTGGGTGGCTCAGTCGGGTGAGCTTCTGACGCTTGATTTCAGCTCAGGTCATAGGTTCCAGCCCTGCATCATGGCTCTCCGCTGACAGCGCGGAGCCTGCTTGGGATTCTCTTTCTCCCTCTCTCTCTGCCCCTCCCCTGCTCACACTCTCTCAAAACAAATAAATAGGGGCACCCGGGTGGTTCAGTCGGTTGAGCGTCCAACTTCGGCTCAGGTCATGATCTCACCGTGCATGAGTTCAAGCCCCGCGTCAGGCTCTGTACGGACAGCTCAGAGCCTGGAGCCTGCTTCCAATTCTGTGTCTCCCTCTCTCTCTGCCCCTAACCCACTCGCATTCTGTCTCTGTCTCTCTCAAAAATAAGTAAACATTAAAAAAATTTTTCAAAAAAACAAATAAATAAACACTTTTTTAATGGGGAGAAAAAAAAACACAGGAGGAAAAACAGGAATTACTATTTCAACAAATTAACCTGCAACAAGAAAATGTTTGTTGCTTAAAAACTGAGAACAAACTGAGGGTTGATGGGGGGTGGGAGGGAGGGGAGGGTGGGTGATGGGTATTGAGGAGGGCACCTGTTGGGATGAGCAGTGGGTGTTGTATGGAAACCAATTTGACAATAAATTTCATATTAAAAAAGAAAGAAAGAAAGAAAGAAAGAGAGAAAGAAAGAAAGAAAGAAATGTTTGTTGTGGTTTACAGGGATGAGATTAAACTGTATGTATGTTACAAGTATTTTCATTTCAGTAAAACCTTCCAAAGACCATTATTTTCATGGCTGCATACAATCGTGTATTACACAGGCACGCCGTATTTGGCTTCATCGTTCTTCTACTGTTGACCTTTAAGATGGTTTCCACTGTTGAGTTATCATAAATAACATTGTGATGAACATCTCTGAGCATAAATCATGGCCTGCACAGCAGCTTATTTCCTCTAGATACGTAACAAGGAGTAGCAATAGTACGGTTTTTCACACTAAATTTTAATAAGATACCCCTTCTTGTTCTCCCCCTTCTTTTAGCGATTCCATGTTCTTTTATTCTTTGCGACCTTTCTTTACTTGGTGCCTTTAGCAATTTCTGGATATGCCTCTGGGCTTCTGTCCTATTTTATTTTCAAAGATTCTTCTGGGGATTCTATTTTCATTCAGCTGTTTCAGGTGTCCTGGCCATTAGATTTGAGCTCTTAATCAGAAACAGTGCTCTCGGGTAGCTGATGCAATCTCTCAACATCTTACATCCTATTATACCTTGCAAGCTATTCCCCGGGATCTTTCAGTACATAACTTGGATCTTACATTCTCCTCTTCTTCTAATACCCCTGCGTTTTCAAAGCATATATTAAAATAGGTAGAAAACAGCCTTTATCACACAAACCTGTACTTTCTGAACTTTATCTCTTTCCATGGGAAATCCCTTATGCTTAGAGAGGAAGTATGGCTTTGTATAATTCTTTTAGATCAGAGTTTCACTGGGGAACGTGGCAGAGTTGCTGAAATTTGCACTCATTAGCATCCAAGTTGTAGTTAAACACCTTTCTATATTCAGTGCTTGCGCAAAACAGGCCCACAGACCTATACCAGCCATCTCCCTATGGCTAAATTAAATGAAGCCAAATTTTAAAGTCTTTGGAAACACAAAGAGCTTTCAAATATATCCAGGGTTTCAAATATATCCTAGCGTCTTCATGTCTTAATGATTCACATTTTATTTTGGCACTCTCGGGCTCTGAAAAAAATCAGTTTGGGGGTTGTTTATCTGCTATGAAACTCTGATTTAAGGGCCAGCATCCTTCAGGCAGCTCCCAGGGGCATAGCAGCCCCCAGTACCACATGGCTGCTAGCATTCCCCACCACAGCCTCCCCATCACATCCTGCCTTCTGTCAAAGCACGGGCTCACCAAATGCAACATCAGAGACAGCGAGCCACGGTGGACCCCAGTGAACCCCCTCAGCCCGGCATTCAGGGAAGGGAGTTCTAGATGAAATCGATATTTCTCTGCTCTGTGATGGGAACCGCATAACGAGTCTCCCCCATGCATAAACATATCTGATAAGATTACACAGATCATCCCACCAGGGGAAACTGGGGCAATTTAAAATGCATCCTTTCTCTTCCTGCTACAAACCCTAAGCATTCATTTTAATGAGACGATGAACCTGACCAGGGCTGGAATGTGGTCCGAATGCACATGGATGACCATAGCAGTTGTTGTTAAAATACTGAAATACTTCGGTATCAATCAATTGGTAAATAACCAAGTTTCCATCGTGCCCCACCTCTGACATTGGGCTCCTCCTTAGGGACCCCACACCTCCCCAGGGTCCAGCAACTAAAGGGGTAACATCTAGCATACCACCTTCATTCAGCACCACTGGGTTTGGTCCATTCCCACTGTTGATCTAGTTCAAGAGTAATAAATATTTTGAATATCATATTCTTTAACCAAACTAATGTGTCAGCTGACTGCAAAAATCATGAAACCTACCTTTACCATAGCTTCAGTGAAATGTCTTTTATCTCGTTTTCAATTATTCAATATATATTTATTTATTTATTCAATTACTTATTCAATTATTCAATACATATATATTTATTAAGCACCTGCTCTGTGCTGAGCAAGGCACAGTCCTGCCCCCAGCAAGCTCACAATCTAGTGACAGAAGACACATAACTAAATAAATCATTTCAATACCAGGTAGTAAGTGCTGAAGTGGGGCAGGTACAGTGGGCTGTGCAAAATCAGAGGAAAGGGCTTGGGCAGGTCTATAGAAGGAGGTGATGGCAAAGATGAGGTCTGGGAGCAAGTCTACATAAGACAACTTAATGGGGGTAGGAGCAGGCGCTGTACTGGGAAGGATGGTGCAAGTAGACTTAACAAGCTCGGGGAGGCCCTAGAGGTCAAAGAGAAGCAGGCAAGTTCAAGGAGCCAGAAATAGTTCACCAGGGTAGGTGGATGGAACGACAAAAGAAATGAAGCTGTGGGGTTCATTAGCTGAAGGATGCCTTGCTTTCCCCATCTCACAGTTGCATTTAAGCTGAGGATGAATTGTAGTTGGCTATTTTCATTCCTGGATACGTCAGACTACTTGTGTCCCAAGCTCTATTCAAATTTGCCAACATTCTACTGGCCATTTTATTCCAAAGGCTGCTCTGGAAGTCTACCAAGATGTCCTGCATGGTAAATCCCTCAGCCACAAACAAAAGAATATGCAGGGAGGAGTTGATATACAACTCCTAGGAGAGACAAGGTCCTCGCCAGGACCCTTCCAAGCTAATGGCACCCACATGGCACCTGGCCACTTGGTGAGTATCTGTTGAATGAATGAATGAATGAATGAGGAATAAGTTGCAAGGGCAGTTTTTGAGATGGAGCTCTCAATAAGTGCCTAAATGATCATAACAACTCAATAGTCATTGCTTCCATTTAAGAGTGATACTTTTAATATACACATTTTAAAGAGAAAAGACCAACTTCAAAGGGAAAAGACCAAAAGTAAATTGTCTCCATTCTCATTTATTGTTTTTCATAGCCTGGAGTGTGTGATGAGCTTTAAAGTGTGAGGGGGGAGGGATTCATGAGAGCTCTTTTGTCATTTCACCCTTTCCCTCACTTTCTACTTCTTTTTTTTAATTCAAGTTAGTTACCTTACAGTGTCGTCTTGGCTTCAGGAGTACAACCCAGTGATTCATCTCTTACATATGACACCCAGTGCTCATCCAAACAAGTGCTCTCCTTTATGCCCGTCACCCATTTAACCCATCCTCACTCCAGCAACCCTCAGTTTGTTCTCTGTAAGAGTCTCTAATGGTTTGTCTCCCTCTCTGTCCTATCTTATTTTTCCTCCTCTTTCCCTATGTTCATCTGTTGTGTTTCACAAATTCCACACGAGGGAAATCATATATCTGTCTTTTTTGACTGACTTATTTCATTTAGCATAATACCCTCTAGTTCCATCCACATTGTTGCAAATGGCAAGATTTCATTCTTTTTCATCGCTGAGTAATATTCCATAAATTTTTCACTTTCCACTTCCTGCTTCTTGCCTCCCAAGCCCTACTGGCTCTCTTTCCTCATTATTCTTAAAAAACTCATCCCCAGTTTTGCCTTGACTTCTGTGTTTTAGCATGGAAGATCCCACATCCCTTGACACCCTTTTCCTGCAACCCAGTCCCAGGCAAACTGGGACAATTTGTCATCCTTCTAATAAGAACTTCCCTTAAGGCTGGGAACATTCTGAAGACAACAGAACATTTCAATCACTCCAGTGGCAGTTATTAGTGGAGTTATTAGTTGAGGGAGAATTTCTAGAGCCTTGATTTGAGTTTAGAAAAGAGAGCACAAATCTGCCAGGGCAACAAGGCAAGAAAAGGGCATTCTAAGAAGCAATAACATGTACAAAGGCATGGAGTTGACTCCATATGAGTGAAATAGAAGGCCAAAGAGCAGCAGGAGGACAGAAGTGGGGAAATGGAGAAATTTCTAATTCTGGAGACAGGCTTTTCAGTAACAAAATAGCAGATAACAGTCATATTCGTATGCAAGTCACAGCTGGTGAAAAAGAAACCCTTTTGACTGCCAATTTAGATTAGCTGTGCTCTTGCTCCCATCCATTTCTGTGAATAATCAAGAATTTGCAGCAGAACTTTCCACTATTCCCGAAGGAGAATACGGTCTGGATCCAGTCCTACCTATCATACTCATCCGGTTAGTTGCTACCGTTAACGTGAATAAATAAGAAATCTGATGTGACTAAACACCACCACGGGCTGCCTGATGTAGCAAAAGGCTATTTTATTTTTGACCTACTACTTACGTGTAAACATCTGACTCAGAGTATCTTGCCTTGTCTCCAGGGACTCAAGCAGCTAAGTTGATGAAACACCTGAATATTATGCAGCAGAACTTGGATTCATTTCTTCTCCCTTCCAACTCTTTGCTCTAAACATCTGTTTTCCCTGCGGAAGCCTGACTTCATCAGCAGAACAACAACATGGCAATCCTATATATAACTGCGTTCTTGACTATGAAACTTCAGTGCATATATAGTGCTTTCCTGCTCCCTGTGGCTTCCTTAACGATCCTGGCAATCCAGTAACTACCACTAGTGATTCTTTGTGTTACCACACTTCACCAAAATAACTACCTATCATCTGTACCACATTGAATTGTGCTGGTCTTGTGTAGCAGGCACTGTTGGTTGCCTACCAAACACCCATTCTCCCTTCTTTTCTCTACTAGAACCACAATTTTGCTCAAATATAACACAAACAAGTGCCTCAGGGAAGGTGACTCCCGCTAAGGGCACTGCTGCTCCTTTGGAGTGACTGGTCAGTGACAGTTAATGAGATGTAAAAGGTCAGCTAGGGTCACTCTCTATTCTCTTTTGTTTTGTTTTGTTTTTTATCTTAATTGAAGTTAGTCAACTGCAATTCTTAACAAAGGGCCAATGAAAGACTCTGTTGATTATTGTTTTTAGAATGTTGTGTTGCAGTCATTTTGCTGACAGCCTGAAGGTATGACCAATGTTGAGGATGGCTAAACAAAGATGGAAAGAACCAGATACCAGGCTGTGAGCTTCTAGCCAGTGCTCTTATTCTAAAGCACACTACTCCTAGACACTTTCGTGAAGGACAATTGTTTTGGGTATTGGAGGCAGGAGGTAAAGGTCTTAGACTTTTATCTTGGAATGAATTTTTCCCAGAAGTTTTCACACAATTCACTCCTTCACTCACTTGAGTCTCTGTTGAAATATTACCTCTTCAGAGAAGCCACATTATCTGTAAGAGAGACCCCTGCCTCCCCAACATTCTCCATCTCCTTATTCTGCTGTTCTGATTCATAGCATGATCAATGCTTTACACTGTTTTACACTTTTATTTGTGTATTGTCACTCTTTCCTCCCTGGGATTTAAGCCTGTGGATGCATTTTGTTTACTTAAAAATCTTCAATAAAAGAAGCTGGCACAAACATCAACAAAACTAAAAGGCAACCAATTGAATGGGAGAAGATATTTGCAAATGACATATCAGATAAAGGGTTAGTATCTAAAATCTATAAAGAACTTAGCAAACCCAACATCCAAAAAACAAGTAATCCAGTTAAGAAATGGGCAAAAGGCATGAACAGACACTTTTCCAAAGAAGACATCCAGATGGCTAACAGACACACGAAAAGACACTCACCATCACTCATCATGAGGGAAATGCAAATCAAAACCACAATTAAATACCACCTCACACCTGTCAGAATGGCTAAAATGAACAAATCAGGAAACAACAGATGTTGGTGAGGATGTGGACAAAGGGGAACACTTGTGTACTACTGGTAGGAATGCAAATTGGTGCAGCCACTCTGAAAAATAATATGGAGGTTCCTCAAAAAATTAAAACAGAGCTATACTCTGACCCAATAATTGCACTACTAGGTATTTATCCAAAGGATACAAAAATGCTGATTCAGATGGGAAAATGTACCCCAATGTTTATAGCAGTAGTATCAACAATAGCCAAAGTATGGAAAGAGCCCAAATGCCCATCAACTGACAAATGGATAAAGAGGATGTAGTGTATGTATATATATATATATATATATATATATATATATATATATATATATAAACACACACACACATACACACAATGGAATATTACTCAGCAATCAAAAATAATGAAATCTTGCCATTTGCAACAATGTGGATGGAACTGAAATGCATTATGCCAAGTGAAACAAGTCAGTCAAATAAAGATAAATACCATATGATTTCACTCATATGTGGAATTTAAGAAACAAAATGGATGAACATAGGGGAAGGGAAGGAAAAACAAGATAAAAGCAGAGAAGGAGGCAAACCATAAGAGACTCTCAAATACAGAGAATAAACTGAGGGTTGCTGGTGGGGTGTTGGGTGGGGGGATGGGTTAAACGGGTTGCAGGTGTTAAAGAGGGTACTTGTTGTGATAAGCTCTGAGCGTTATATGTAGGTGATGAATTACTAAATTCTACTCCTTAAACCATTACTACACTATATATTAACTAACTTGGATTTAAATAAAATTTAAAAAAAGAAGAAGAACCTGGAACATACTAGATGTTTAATATTTGTTTAATAAATCAGTAAGGCTTGAATCCTAAGGTCAAGAAATACTCAAATGGCAATATCATTTTTAGCCAAATAGGAACTTAATCCAGGGACTTAGCATAAACTGAAAGCAGAAATGTCATGGCCATTGCTACACTCAATGTAGTGGCCTTTGGTTTTGAAGACAATGCATCAGGCATCCCTGAAATCGTTGTCTAGTATCCAGTCCTAGCCTACTGATACACTCAGAAACCAGTAACCCTGAAAAGACAGAAGGTGATATAGGAAAACCAAAACTCACTACTACTTGAAATTCATGACTTTGGCCATATATTGTCAGTTTAAAGAGCTTCTCTCATTCCTAGACATCCTGCAGGGAAATTACAGAAACAAACTCAGTTACAAACCAATAAAGGGCACTGCTAGGATCTAATTCCCCTAAGTCATTCATTCACTTAATTGTGTATTCTATTCACTCAGAAAACTTTCACTGAGGGGATACTATGTGCAAGACACTGCTAAGCTAAAATCCTCCTGGAATAGTGTTTGTTGTTGTTTTTGTTCCAGTGATAATGGTTATTGTCATCCCTATCTCCATCATCTTCATCATTATTCATGCAATGTTGGAGACACTGGTGGAGAAGGCCACCATGGGAACCTAAGAAAAGTCACCTCTATGTCTGCTGACTTATTTTTCCCACCACAGGGAGAGATGATGACATTTATCAAGCAGTCTCACCTACACCTCCCTGCAAGTTGTTTTATTCTAAAAATTGATCTTTTGGGGCGCCTGGGTGGCTCAGTCCGTTGAGCGTCTGACTTCGGCTCAGGTCATGATCTCACCACTCGTGAGTTCGAGCCCCATGTCGGGCTCTGTGCTGACAGCTCGGAGCCTGGAGCCTACTTCAGATTCTGTGTATGTCACACTCTGTATCTCTCTCAAAAATAAAAAAAAACATTAAAAAGAATTGATCTTTCTATTTTGGGGCCATAGTATCTAAGTTACCTGAGTCATAGGGGTCAGAGTGAGGGACATTTGGGCTTATTTTGCAGAGGAAACCCCATTCCCCTACTTTGGCAATATTTTCCCAGTTACAATTTAATTCTCAGAATCCTATAAGAACCTTAGGATGGTAATGGGAAAATGAATGGCTGCAGTGCATTAAATCCTCATTTTTATTCTCAAAACTTGATCTGGGTGGCTACCATTTTTTAGCTTTTCACATCATCTTTCCAAATTTATCACTATATTATACAACAGAAACTACTTAGGAGTTAACAAGATGCCAACCACTGTTCCATGCATTTAGAAATAGCCTGTTGATGACACCAGAAAAATTAGATGGTTACCTTTTGCAACATCTTCCAAAGACCTTTGGTAAGGCCTAATGCCTTGAAAGATAAATGAAGGAAAAGAAGGATTTGCTTGTGCTAAAATTTTGGCAAAGAAACAACTGAAAGCTATCTCTGAACCCAGCCAACAACTCCCTTCTGTATGATCCTCACCAAGGATTCCCTGTATCTCCTTGGCATCTTGACTTCCTTCCAAGTATCCATAGGACTTCCTTTCATGACCCAGGTGGGCCTGTTGTCACTAGAAAGTTGTCAACATGAAGCATTGTTTCCCTTGGGCTGTTGTAATAAATTACTCCAAACTGGGTGGATTAAAATAGTAGAAATTTATTTTCTCAAGTCTTAAAGACTAGAGTATAAAATGAAGGTGTCAGTAGGGCCAAGTTCTCTTTGAAGCCTCTAGGGAAGAATCCTTCCTTTCTTTTCTAGATCCTGGTGGTAGTCAGCCATCCTTGGCATTCCTTGGCTTGTAGCTGCATTGCTCCAGTTTCTGCCTGGTCTTCACATGGTCATCCTCCCTCTGTGTATCTCTGTGTCCCAACCTCCTTCTTCTTGTAAGGACCAGTCATTAGATTTAGGACCCATTCTAATCCAGTATGTGACCTCATCTTAACTTGATTACATCTGCAAAGACCCTATTTCTAAATAAGGTCACATTCACAGGTACCAGGGGTAGGACTTCAATACATCATTTTAGAGAACACATACACACACACACTCGCGCACTGAATCTTCTAATCTGAGAAAATTCCTCCAAGTGGCATTATAAACATGAGCCAGCACTTAGACTCGCTGGGCCTCCCCTGTGAAACTGGAATAATTCCTGCCTTCCTCGAAAAGTTTGCTGTAAGTTATAATGAAATAATTTTCTTCTTTCTTTCCCCCTTATTTCCTTCACTTCTTCCTCCTTTTTTGTCCCCTTCCCTCTCTCCTTCCTCTTTCTTTCCTTTGTCTCTTCCCTTCCTTACTATTCATAAATACTTATGAGTACTTATTATGTGATAACCCAATGTTGGTCCTATGGAAGACAGAATGATAAAGTGAGGTCCCCACATTCAAAAAATTTGGAAGATTTGGAATACAGGAAGATTCAACTGTACATAAAAATTGTAATGTAAGGCAGAAGGTGGTAATCGCCATAACAAAGTCATAGACACAGTGACACAAAAATACAGAGAAAATAGATCAATTCCTCCTGGGGAGAATCAAGAAAGACATAAGAGCTTGACCTTGAAAAATATCTAGGACTTGCATTTTCAAAGATTAGAAAAAGAATTTCCAGTTGAGTTGGGTGAGCAAAGACAGAGACAAGAAAACACATGCTGTATATACATTTCTGTGTGTGTCAAGGATCCCTCCCGTGTCATTGCTACATGCACATTCAGAAATTTTAATGGAACAGAGATCAGAAGGAAAGGCACCAAAGAGCTAACTACCAGTGATCATCTCTGGGAGGCAAAAATTTTCTTTCTGCTTTTCTGTATTTCTCTCATTTTCTTCAATGCTCATGCATTATTTTTAATTAGGAAAAAATAGATATTTTTTCAAGAAAGATTTTCAAATCACCCTGAATAGTCATCAACAGAAAAAAAAAGAAATCAAGTATTTCCAGATACAACATTATAATTGACCCAGATGACTTCAATCACGCAGCTGTGACATGGAGGAAGAGAATGACAGGAGAGGTGGTCGATCAATCAGGCGGTTTCTGCAGATACAGGTTTGGCAGGCTGTACTCGGGTTTTTCCTTTAGGTAAGCAATATCTGCCCTCTGCTGGTGATTCAAAAGTTACCAAAGGTAAGAGTTTTCCTTTCTCCTCTTCGTAAGACAAAGTGATAAAGGGACAAGCTATGTAGGGGCACCTGGGTGGCTCAGGGATGAGCACCAACTCTTGATTTTGGCTCAGGTCATGATTTTAGGGGGTGAGATCCAGGCCCCTGACAGTCTCTGCCCCGAGTGTGGAGCCTGCTTAAGTTTCTCTCTCTCTCTTTCTCTCTCTCTCTCTCTCTCACTCTCTCTCCCCCACCCCCTGTCCCTCTCCCATGCTCATGCGCTCTCTCTTTCTAAAAATAAAATAAATAAAATGACCTCAAATTTTAAAAAATTTAAAAAAGTTAAATGACCTCAAATTAAAGAGAGAGAGAGAGAGAAGATATGTAAAAATCATCATTCAGATCCCAGAGCATTTACCTTGCTGCCTTGGCCAGGTTTTCAATGATTTAAGCATGCTTCCTCATCAGAGACAAAAATCTACTTGTTCACCTCCCCTTTGGAGCCAGTAGCTAAGCCTGACCTCAGGCGGACTCCAAAGCCCCTTGTCCCCAAGTCAGAGGAATCAATTAGTTGGCAGGAAGGCAGTTTGGTCCAGTTTGCAGGGGATGAGGAGCAGCGGATGGGAGCAGTCCCCGTGAAGTGCCAGCAGGTGGGCAAGGGGTTTGCACAAAGCGACAGGCCCTGAAAGAATCAGAGGTGTTTCCTAACTCAAGAGGGCTGCTGCTGACGGTTTTTTCTGAATTTGGCTGAACTGAGTAATAACTTCAAACCACAGATTCTCAACCTCAGCCCTATTAACTTTCAAGACTCTCTAACTCTTTTCTTCTTATGTTTATTTTCGAAGGAGAGAGAGAGGATCTGAAGCCGGCTCTGTGCTGACATCGGAGAGCCTGATGTGGGGTTCGGACTCACAAGCCGAAGTCAGACATTTAACCAACGAACTGAGCCACCTGGGTGCCCCAAGACTGTTTAATTCTTGGTTACAGGATGCTTAGCACCATCCCTCACCTCTGCCCACTAGATGCCAGCAGCATCCCCGGGGAAGTTGTGACAACCAAAATTATCTCCAGACATTGAGAAGCCCCCCAGACCTCCTGCAAAGAGAGGGAACAAAATCGCCCTGTGCAGGAAACCACTGCTTGAGATTAGACCCAGCTTCTTTTCAAAACCGAAATCATAGAAAGTTATATAGATGCTAACATGTTCATAGCTAGGGTGCAAGAGCCTAGTACTGAGTTCCAAAATGGACATTCTAAACAATGCTTGGATAAGAAACAGAAAAATCCCTTCCCTCTTTTGCTATTCATGTATCTGTTCATATCGCAAATATTTGCTGAGCCTCTACTGTGTGCCAGACACTGTGCTTGCCACAGAAACTTTCTGGTTTTCTTTGCTTTGCTTTTTTTTTTTTTAACATGTCAGCACTTTTTTATTTCAGAAACCAGTGGGATAGAAGGAAACTTTAAGGTATCATCTAAGCCAGTGAATTATTGCGTGATTAATAGAGGTGAGTTTATTTTCTATTACGTGATATAAATGTGTAATTCTCGGGGCCCCTGGGTGGCTCAGTCTGTTAAGCATCAGACTTCAGCTCAGGCCATGATTTCATGGCTCACGGGTTCGAGCCCCACGTCAGGGTCTGTGCTGACAGCTCAGAGCCTGGAGCCTGCTTCGGATTCTTTGTCTCCCTCTCTCTCTCTCTGCCCCTCCCCTGGTTATGCTCTGTCTCTCCTGTCTCTCAAAAATAAATTTAAAAAAATGTGTAATTCCTACCAAATGATGTCTTTAGATAGTATGTTCAAATTGCATGGGTTAAAGTGGTTTTGTGTTGTTATGAATATAAAGGGAATTGAAGTCTTATAAACTTTCTCAGACACTGTAACTATTTGTTTATGTTTTTCTCTCCCCCACTAGACTATCTGCTCTTTAAGAACTTCTATGTATTTGCTGGCTGAAGGTGCTTAATAAATGTTTGATGAGGGAATGAAAGAATGATCTTCCAACCTTCTAGCTGAGGATTCTCTGCCTTTATAACTGAGCTTGGTGACTGTTTCCTAGTCTCTTGAGATAGACAGAGATGCAGATAATACTTAGGCTTAAAAATTTTCCAAATCTCTCACATATATTACAAAATAATGTTAAAATGAAATTAATCCCCAAAATGACCACAGGTGCGGTAGCAAGTTTCCCTTTTACACTGAACGAAATTAGGAGAAGCTGGCTCCTTCCTTCTCAGTGGCCCACTAAATATTAGTCTTTAAATGCGGGATTTGAAAGTATGTATTTCAGTTGGTAGGAGAAGCATCACTACCTGCTGAAGAAAAAAACAAGAATTTAAGCAGCATCAAAGGCAAGGCAGGTTGGGACTTAGTAAAATTTTGTTGAACATAAAATATGTGAAGCAGGAGAATGCTTTCCTAAAGGAGGTGCAAAGTCACCACAAAAAACAGTGGTTCCCAAATTACTCCATTCCTAGAGGTAAGGTTCCATATTCTTGCAGAAAAACCTGCAGGAAAAATTTTGAGCCACCAGATGGTTCTCCACCAAAATCCCGAGGAACTACCTCAATGAGCTCCCTGAGGAGCACTCAGATTTTGAAGTCACAAAGCGCT
Source organism: Lynx rufus (assembly GCF_022079265.1). Lineage (NCBI taxonomy): Eukaryota > Metazoa > Chordata > Mammalia > Carnivora > Felidae > Lynx > Lynx rufus. The sequence continues at coordinate 9,215,247 of NW_025814841.1, read as the reverse complement.
CATGGCTGTTTTCCCAACCAATCCTCCATAAACTGCGCTCCATGGAAAAATACTGTATCTTCAGCTCCAGATTTCGAGATCAGTACCCCATTTCCTAGAGGCAGAGTCACGTAGGATCAGTGTTGCCTTAGACTGGAGTTCTATGTCAGCTATAATCCTTCTGCAGTAGTGGGAGCGGTCCTATTCTTGCATCTGCTTGTGACTATGGAAATTTACATATGCTTAATTTATGGTTTCCACTTTTCTTAAGTACACTGGTGATGAATAAATCATAACAATATAAGAACATATGAGGCTGTAACATTTAATTTAGCAATTAATAATTAAGATTAAGAGAACGGTTTGTCATTTAGAAACACCAGGATTAATCCTTTTAACTACCATCTGGATTTCTTTTAAATTATCTGGTTTGTTTAAGCCTTGTTTACTTTCACTTAACAGCGCTCAAATTTCACTAATTTAGCACACCAGATATTCAGCTTATTGCCTTAGCAGAAAACAGAACAAAATATGATGGAACTTAGCACTGGAACCACTAAGTTGGTGGAAACAGCATGGAGGATGGAAGAGACCTACCTTTCAGTCCACATCGGTCACCCATTACCTGCAGGACCCTGGGCAAGTAACTTCCTGTCCCTCAATTTCATTCCCTTCCTTTGTAAAGTGACAGAGGGCTGGACTGCAACAGAGGATTTAACTTTTAATTTTAAGCGAATTCAGAGCACTTGGGTGGCTCAGTCAGTTAAGCATCTGCCTTCGGCTCTGGTCATGATCTCACAGTTCCTGTGTTTGAGCCCTGTGTTGAGCTCTGTGCTGACAGCTCAGAGCCTGGAGCCTGCTTCAAACCCCCTGTCCCCTTCTCTCTCTGCGCCTCCCCTGTTTGCACTCTTTCTCTCTCAAAAATAAGTAAGTAGAAACTTATTTTTAAGTGAACCCATTCTTCTGTAGTGGAAGAATAGTCTATCAACATCCTGGCTCTAGAGAGATGGTAAACGGATTCCATTTGGCCTCACACAAATGTTGGAGGTTTCCCCTTCCTCACTGCACCACCTCTCCAGGTGTCCAGAAACAGGTCCCCCATCAATCATGGGGATGGGACTCCTGCATGTGGGACAAACCTTCCAATTCAAGTTGTCCACATGGAGTAGGAATCACGGGACCTATCCCAAGTGTGCTCGGTTACATGTTTCAGAAGCTAAATAGTAGATTAAGTGAGGGATTTATTTCTTTCATTTAACAAGGAAACTGAGTACCAGGTAAGCCAGCCCTAATGTGGCTGCCCAAGGACAGGGGCTCCTACATCCCTAACTCCTCCATCCTTAGCAAATGGTCACAAAGTGTCTAGGGCACCTCTAGGCATCATGTCTCCATTTTAGGCAGAAAAGGAAGGGAAAGGAGAGGGCAAAGGTTCATGCCAGCTGAGTCCCTCCATTTCTTTTAGCAAAGCAATAACTTTCCTAGAAGCTGTCCACATGACCACATGACCTTGAAGGAAACCTAGGAATTTTTTGATGAACACGTTGCCACCCTGAACCAAATTGGAGACATAATAGTAAGGGGAAACAAGTGAGAGGAAATCGAGTAGTTTACCAGCTGTAGATGCCACAGGAATGAGAAAGTATTGGGACACAGATGGAGGTCCTCATGCTAGTCATTAGATGACATGCAGATGGCTTTCTAAGAGGGAGTCCTCACCAGACACCAAGAAATCCATTGCCAAAGCTCCTCCTTGTGGGGGATGCAGTGCTCACTCCAACGGAAACTTGGCTTCCTTTGACACCCAACACAGGTAAGCCATTCATTGATGGCTTAGGTGCTTGGGAGCCTGCCAGGCTCTAGATGCTGACTCTACACATATTGGAATCTGGTCCCCGACCCAGACCCCACCGACCTCCCTTCCTATTCACTTCCCCCTATGTTTCCCTGTCTCCCATCTCTGAGAGTCTTTCCTAAGGCAAAAGTCTTTGCCTTTCCTCACTTCCCAAATCTCTGTCCTACACACAGAAACCTGCCCTTGCAGAAACCCAGGTTTTTGAAATTTACAGCCCAAGAATGTCTTTTCTTTTTTGTCCCTCTGTCTTCTCTGAGTCATGTTTCTCCTAAGGTAATGGACACAGAAACCCATGCTCACTGAATGGGTCAAGGGCCCAGGGAGGCAAGGAAATGCCAGAAATAAAACAAGTTAGATTTTAAAATATCATTCCTCTGCTCTTCCTGTGAAATATTTCCCCAAAACACAAAATGTAAAACAGATAAAAATTAGAGCCAACATGACTAAAGGATGGATAGGACATGGGAGGACCCCAAGGCCTTCCTCATGAGGCCCGACAGAAGTCAGCCAAGGAAAGTTTGAGAATTCACCAAATTGGAAAATCTCTATGGTCTCTTCCACCTTGAAAGTTCTACAATTCGGGGTGCCTGGGTGGCTCAGTCAGTTGAGCGTCTGGCTTCGGCTCAGGTCATGAGCTCGCGGTCTGTGAGTTCGGGCCCCGTGTTGGGCTCTGTGCTGACAGCTCAGAGCCTGAAGCCTGCTTCGGATTCTGCGTCCCCCTCTCTCTCTGCCCCTCCCGCACTCATGCTCTGTCTCTCTCTGTCTCAGAAATAAATAAACATTAAAAAAAATTTAAATAAAAAAAAAAAGAAAGTTCTACAATTCAATGGTAAGGAGCAAATTTTAATCTCTTTTCCCCAAACTTGAGAATAGTCCCACATAGTAAGTGTGACAGACAGAGTAAATGATAATTAAAGTGGGCATGGTCCCAGGCTTTCCTTGATTCTGACCCTACTCCTTGGCCTATTTCAGACTTTTCAGCTTCCCCACACCCCAAGCAGGGCTTGGTGAAGAGGAATCAACATTGAAGAATGAGAATCAAGAAGAGACACCAGGTTGGGAGGAGCCCAGATGGCGGAACAGCATGGAAGTTTTTTGTGTGTCTCACATCCATGAAATACAGCCAGACAACACTAAACCATCCTACACACCTAGAAAATTAATTGGAGGATTAACACAACAATCTGCATAACCTGAACCACAGAATTCACTAGGTACGCAGAGAGGTGAACTTGGGGAGCAAGAAGCCCAGGGAAGGGAGGTGCTTTTGCAGGTGGACAGAGGACGGAGGGGCGGGGGGGGGGGGGAATATGGGAAAAGCACCCCTCTCCAAAAGCAGCTGAAGAGAAAGTGGAATATTGGAAACAGCCACAGGACTAAACTAAAAAGGGAGAAAGGAGAAAAGAGAGGGTTTAAATTCCGTTAAGACTGTAAACAAGGGGAGCGCTAAGTCTGCAACTCCGCAGCTCCATACCTGGTGGTGCTCTGGTAGGAAGGGCAAATCCCCAGGAACAGAGTGGGGTCCGGGAGGTTCTCAGGCCACACGGAGAAAAGCGGTTCCACTGCTGAAAGGACATTTGGTAGAAACTGTTGAATCCACCTGGTCCCAGCAGACCCCAGAAGGCGGCCACATTTGCTGGGGCAAGGTCATTAAGGGTGAAGCCTGGTGCCAGATGTGTGTTGTGATTTTCCATAATCCCTGAAAATCTGCTGCTACACTATCTCATGAACTTTTTTCTGGGGCGGGCTGGTACCTGGCCGCAGTCTCGGGGCACCGGCAACAACAGGGTCCAGCAAGCGTTCCTGGGTGCAGCCAGCATTCAGCTATTGCTCAGTGAGACCCTCCCGCAGAGGGGCACGGGTCAAAGCCGCAGTCTTTTGGAAGTAAGGAGCCGGGGAAAACAGCCGCATCTGAGACAAAACCCCAGAGAGAGGTACTGCCTGGGGCCTGGTCACGGAGAGTGAAAAAGCGGGGAGTGGACGAGAGCTGAAGACAGAGGACGGGTGCGCAATTGCTGACCGGGGAGAACACACTGGGTAGCTGCATGGCACCATTTTCACCAACCCCGTGCATGCGCATATGCACCTATAAACGCCAAACCCTCCACCCCAGTAGGCTAGCAGCGCCATCTAGTGGATAATGGAGCTGTTACACTGAGCCCCGCCCAACTGGGCCAAACTCGCTCTTCAAGAACACAAGTCTCACCACCTACTTCGTTTATGGACTATAAAGCATTTCATAGTCTAACATCTAGGAGAAAACGAAGTAATTTCAGTCCCATTTCAATCTGTTAGCAGGTCCATCTATTCAATTTTCTTTTTGCTCTTTTTTTTCTTTTTCAATTCTTTTATTTTTCTTTTATTTTCTTTTATTTATTTTTTAAAATTTACATCCAAATTAGTTAGCATATAGTGCAACAATGATTTCAGGAGTAGATTCCTTAATGCCCCTTATCCACTTAGCCCATATCCCTCCCACAACCCCTCCAGTAACCAGAATGGGAATGCAAGCTGGGACAGCCACTCTGGAAAACAATATGGAGGTTCCTCAAAAAACTAAAACTAGAACTACCCTACAACCCACCAATTGCACTACTAGGCATTTATCCAAGGGATACATGTGTGCTGTTTCAAAGGGACACACGCACCCCCCTGTTTCTAGCAGCACTATCAACAATAGCCAAAGGATGGAAAGAGCCCAAATGTCCATCGATGGATGAATGGATAAAGAAAATGTGATATATATATATATATATATATATATATATATATATATATACACACACATACATACAACGGAGTATTACTTGACAATCAAAAAGAATGAAATCTTGCCATTTGCAACTATGTAGATGGAACTGGAGGGTATTATGCTAAGTGAAATTAGTCAGAGAAAGACAAATATCATCTGACCTCACTCATATGAGGACTTTAAGAGACAAAACACATGAACATAAGGGAAGGGAAACAAAAATAATATAAAAACAGGGAGCGGGACAAAACAGAAGAGACTCATAAATATGGAGAACAAACTGAGGGTTACTGGAGGGGGTGTGGGAAGGGGAATGGGCTAAATGGGTAAGGGGCACTAAGGAATCTACTCCTGAAATCATTGTTGCACTATATGCTAATTTGGATGTAAATTTTAAAAAATAAAAAATAAAATAAAATAAAAAGAAGAGACACCAGGTCAAAAAGTTAAACACAGAAATAATATATGACCCCCCCCCCAAAAAAAAGACAGAAATAAAAAAGAAGTAATATATGACCCAGAAATTCCACACCTAGGAATACCCAAAAGAACTGAAAAGAGATACTCAAATGAGCACTTGTGCATTTGTGTTCACAGCAGCTCTATTCACATTAGCCAGAGGTTTTAAAAAAAAATGTCCATCAGCAGATAAATGGATAAACAAATTACAGTATATACATACAATGGAATATTATTCAGCCATTGAAAGGCATAAAGTACTGATACATGCTGGATGAGCCTTGAAAACAGCATTATCGTTGAAAGAAACCAGACATAAAAGGCCTCATATTGTAGGATGCCATTGATGTGAAATGTCAGAGTAGGTCCATAGATACAGAAAGCCAACTGGTGGCTGCCTGGGGTCGAGGGAGAGGAGAGGGGGTGACAGCAGAGTTTTATTTTGGGAGAACGATATGTTTTGGAACTAGAAGTAGTGGCTGCATAATATTATGAATTTATTAAGTGCCACTGAGTTGTTCACTTTAAAATGGTTAATTTGGGGGCACCTGGGTAGCTCAGTCAGTTGAACATCAGATTCTTGATTTCGGCTCAGGTCATGATCCCAGAGTCTTGGGATCAATCCCCAAGTTGGGCCCTATGCTGAGCATGGAGCCTGCTTAAAATTCTCTCTCTCTCTCTCTGTCTCTCAAATAAAAGATAAAAATAAAATAAAATGGTTAATTTCATGTTTTGTGAATTTCACCCGAACTCTTTTTTAAATCAGTTTTTAAAAACAGAAAAGAAAAGGTAGCACTAGGGAGCAATTTGCAGGGTGATTGTTTGAGGGCAGTAGCTGAGAAAAGAGAGCATGAGGGCAGCGGACAGGAGAGGAACTGCTGGCCATTGTATGTCCCTTCCCCTCCCCTGAGGTCCAAGGGGAGGACTCCAGCACTGTCACAGTTAAGAACACAAGCTCTGGAGCCAGACTTCCTCGTTGTAAATCCCAGTCCTGCTAAAGTACTCACTGTGATTTTGGGCCATATCTCAGCTTCCCCCTCTGTAACATGGAGATAATAATAATACCTCATTCACAGAAGGTGTTCAAAGGGTGACCACAAGCCTTCAGTGAATGTTACCCCCATGTTCTTCATCATTTTGGACTGATGGACCATCTTCTTGGCCAGAGCATTCCAGAAATGAGCCATGTCAGCTCTGCTTTATAAGTCTTATACCAACGTTTCCCTCTTCTATGATTTTTTTTAATGCAAAATTGTAAGACAACTATAAATAACATCACCTCCTAAAAAAGCTATCTAGTTGCCTAGGGCTGATGTCACAAAGTACCACAATCTGGTTGGCCTAGAATAACAGAAGTGTATTCTCTCACAGTTCTGGAGGTTAGAAGTTAGAAATCGAAGTGTCAGCAGGGCCACGTTCCCACCAAAGCCTCCAGGGGATGATCCCTCCCCACTTCCTCCAGCTTCTGGCAGCCCCTGGCACTCATTGGCTTGTGACACCATAACTCCCATCTCTGCCTGCATCTTCACAGGCCCGTCTTCCTGTGTGTCTTCACATCAGCTTCCCTGAATGCATGTCCGTGTCCAAATTCCCCTCTTCTTATTAGGACACCGGCTCACCCTACTCCAGCATGAGCTCATCTTAACTAATTACATCTGCAATGACCCTATTTCCAAATAAGGTCATTCTGAGGTTCTGAGGGTTAGAACTTCAATATATTTATCGGGTTACACAATTCAACCCATAACTAGTCACTATTGCTCTCCTAATGTGCTCATAAGCTCCAGTGTCACCCTTCTGTGGTCCATCTCAGACCAGTTAGCTGCTGGCACAAACCTTGAGGGTGCAAAAAGCCTTCCTTCTGCAGACATATCTCTCATCTGATACACCGCACTTTGTACACACTCCAAACTGATTGGTCACACTTGGTTCCTCCACCAGTCTGTGAACTCCCTAAGTGTAGGGACTATATCATATTCAACTTTGAAGAGTAGAGAAATACTAGAAGAGTACCTGGTACTTGTATGCAGACTCCAACAGTTGGGGAAAGAAAAGAAGAAAGGAAAGAGGGAAAGCAAGACTCAAATGTCTACTGGCTCAGCAGCCCCACCTGCGAGTGACACCAGACCCTCAGCTCTCCCTTCCCGGTTCTCTGTTCCACCTCGTTTCTTGCACGTGGGTCCCCATCTCTGCCTCCACCCAGGCTCTGCTCTGGATTGCCAATAGCTACTCTGCCAATAGCTACGGCTGGATGTGAGAGCTCGCCGCGACTCCTAAATGACATGAGCTCTCTCTAACCACTACAACCCAACCTGTGGTAGCCTTCGAGTCTCAGCACTCTCCCCGACAGGGCCAGAACATGGAGGACACCGGCCTTTCCCCTGATCACCCACCGTTCAGCCTAATGCCAGCATAAATAAAAGTTGCCAAGCCTTGTGGAGCACTTACTGTATGCCAGGAGATTCTATTCCATTCTATTCTCCTCACACAGGTCAGCTCCTTGACACCTCATAATAATCCAATGTGGTGGAAACTATTGTTATCTCTACCTTACAGATGAGGAAACCGAGGCTTGGAGAAGTTAAATACCTTGGCCAAGGTCACAGCTAGCGAGTGCGGGAAACAGAGTTTGACTCCAGGCAACCTAACAAGTGTTAAGACAAAAATATCCAAAGCTTGGAAGCAGATGAAAAGACGGCTGGCCGCCTTTCCAGTGTCATACTGGAACAATACAGACTCACTCCAGAATTATCTTGTCCTCCAGGGGGTTTACCTTAATGACTCACTCTTCACTATTGATTAGGCCCTTCCACAACTTTGTGAGGGTGTATGCTAACTTGTACAAAGCTGAGAGTGACTCAACTGATCCTTGACCTGCAGCAATGCGAGGGAGTTTCTCTCTAGCGGAAAAGGTAACTCCAAAGGTGACAGCTCCATTGTCGCCTAGGCGTTTAGCGAGTTCCCAGCTAAAGCAGCAATCTTATTCTGGCAGCCTTTCTTTCAGTGACTATGAATACTTCAGTCTCAACTGTAATCCTTTGAACCGGGTTTACCATCCTGCTAGTTGCCTCATTCATGGGTTAATTAAATGTGTGACACATGTTCATTCTATATGAGACTTATGTTTTTAATGTACTGAACTTTTGACCCGGCACACCAAGATCCACAGGCGTAACCACTATACAAGAATGAATGAATGAATGAATGAATGAAAGTTAAATCAGAAGATACATGTTGATTATGTTTAAGAAGGAAGTGCAAACCACAACCAGAACCCACCGGTCCCTGAAAGAGTAATGAATAAACTGCTACGAAAGAGTATTGTTACTCCATATGTTAATTCCCCACAAAAACCGAGATTCGCATAGAACAGCAAAAGCTGCCTCTGGGAATCCTGGCTGCTGCTTGCTTTGGGAATTTGATGGAAGTGAGACAGACCTTTGAGACCAAGTTTGGAACTTACCGAAGAACCAGATGTTCCCCCAGGAAACTGAACTGTGATGTAACCTCCTGGGGATTCTTAAAAGGGAACGCAATTAACATTTTTACCAAATGGCCTTACTCAGCGGAAACCAAGCACCCCAATTCAAGACCGCTAATAGAAGTTAATAAATGAAATAACTACAGCACAGTGCATGCTATGGTTTCTTGGAATATAAAGGGTGCTTAACAAATATTTAACGAGTCAAAAACTTGCTCTGCAGTGCGGAGAAATCACTTCTGCAAAAAATAAAATGAAGTTGAGCCAATTCCATTGGAGACATCTTTCAGAACTATGAAAGTTATTTTCTTTATTTAGGGAAAGATTATGACACACATACTTAATGCCGAGTCACTGCTAATAACTTGCTAATGGTGCTAATGGAGTTCTTAATTATATGGGAAAGAACCATGAATGACCTATTTTTCAAGTGTTTGAAAATGGAAACATACATTAGGAGCCCATTGCATCTTTCTGTGTTTCTTTTCTGCGGTGGTTATGGGTATTTATGGTTTCTATTTGCGGAAGGATTTCACCAGCACACCATTGGACAAGGGAGACTGGAAGCAATATTAAGGGATGACGTTAGAAAACATCAATAGGAAAAGAAAAAAGAAAAAAGAAAAAAAAGAAAACATCAATAGGCTTCGTGAAATGAGCCCCTAGTTAGACAACATGCTTACTAATTGATTCAAGGCACTCTTCTAAGCAGTACGAATACAGCCATAAACAAAATGCACAACGTGTCTTACCATCTTGGAGTTTAGGTTTAGTAGGGAAAAACAGACGTGAAAAAATGAACAAGAAATGTGCATAGTAAGTAAGATAGAGGGTGGTGCGTGCTATGGAGAAAAGTAGCACAGGAACAGGGAAGAGGGAGTTCCGGTTGGGGACTGGAGGAGGAGCTTGTGATTTAAAATAGGACGGTTAAGGGTGGCCTCACCGAGTACAGACATGAAGGACGTGAGAGAGCAAATGATAAGGATATCTGGGGAAAGAGCATTCCCGGAAGAGAAAATAGATCTGGTAGGGTTTGGGATGGAGGACTGATGTGACCCACTGAGGTCTGAACAGAATCGCCTGGCCACTGGATTGAGAACAGATTGGAGAGGGGTCAGGGCAAAACAGCCGTGTTAAGAGCTGCTGCCCTCCTGGATGCGAGCCCCTCTTCCCAACAGCCTTCACTTGAAAATGTGTCCAGCCTGCTCTTGCAATGTCACCTTACAGTGATCAGATTGAACCCCTGCTCCGTGAGAAAATCAAAGAGAAGCGGGAAGATGGAGCTGGACATGAGGGTTACAGTTTCCCAGGAAATCAGAAAAAAATACAACTGCAACCTGCGTTTTTGACAGTTAAGGAAATCGAGTGGACTCGTCTCCTTAGGAAGACAAAAGCTAATGTTAGTAAGTTAAAAATAACAATGCGATACAGAGTGTGCTGGAATAATTAGCCTTGGAAAGGGGTCACCCCGGTGATCTTGTTACATTTCCTCAGACGACTTGCCCGAGCAGTGGCAGGTGAGTAATAGGAAACTGCTGGATGGCCAGGCATAATGGTCTAGTTTTAAAAACCTATAATTTAATGTTGAAATAAATGGCAGAGCCCAAAAACATTGAGATCAATTAGATGAGAGTTAAAGAAAATAACAGGCACTAGTGTCCTATAGATAGCTCTCTTAGGATGTACTATCACGCTGTCCTTCGCTGTAAGCCAAGACCCTGAGCTGCCAGTATCCTTGGACACCTGCCAAATGTATACGGGTGGAGTTTCCTGTACATCGAAGTTGTACAACACCGTTCAGTTTACAGGCAGAAGGTTTGTAGAGTTTTTTTTTCTAAACTGCACTTATTGAAACCAAGGCCCGCTGCTTGGAAGGCTAATGCTTTGTTGCAGGTCAGTGCTTTTCTCACCCTGCCTGCTGACTTGCATGAACTGAAACAAAAACCAATTATTCACCAAGATTGAAATCTACAGATGCCTCAAGAGCAGTTTTAATTTAGTTTTAGGATGATGGGCTGGCTTTTCTCCCTCCCCTGTTAGTGTCAGATACAGCCAAATTTAAAACGTTGCCAAGTAATGAAAAGTTACTTAAATCTTTCTCTTATGACTATTGCCTATTTACAACCATTATGATCACTTTCTGGCTGGCCACAAACACATTTCTTTTTAAATGGAATGTCCCAGGGCTCATTTTGAGCTATTTTCTCACCCCCTTTATTGACCTCGATCCCTTTCTCACATTCCCTTGGAAGTCCGAACCTTGATTCTATAAATACATTAAAAATAAAAACTGATCCCGTTTGGAATGAGGTCATATTGTTGAATTTATTCTCAGATCATATCATGACTTAAACAATTCTTGTTTGCTCTATAATATGCTTAGAGTTCAGGTGTGGCCAGGCTTCAACTTCTTGGCATCCATAGTGGTCAAAGAGGAGCATTCAGGTTGTAGTATGGACTAGAAGGTCTCATCCAGATGATTGGAGCTTCTGCCCTGCCTGTGCCTCAGGATAAACTACCCTGCCATCTCTCAGCAAGTAGGCCAAACACCATGCATTTAGCAGCTATAAGCAGTCACCAGATAGGATACTGTTCCCTGCCCGTAACACCATCTAACTCAATATCTTAACCTCAACGGACACTTCAGTGTCACCCAAGAGTCTTTCTAACGTGTCTATTCCTTGATCCAATTTATCTTACTGAACACCTACTATGTGCAAAGCACTGGGCCAGACACAAGAGTCGATGTCTACAGACGGCTCCATCTTCTGTTCCTCCTACAGCTATTTCTTTTTTTTTTTTTTAATTTTTTTTTTTCAACGTTTATTTATTTTTGGGACAGAGAGAGACAGAGCATGAACGGGGGAGGGGCAGAGAGAGAGGGAGACACAGAATCAGAAACAGGCTCCAGGCTCCAAGCCATCAGCCCAGAGCCTGACGCGGGGCTCGAACTCCCAGACCGCGAGATCGTGACCTGGCTGAAGTCGGACGCTTAACCGACTGCGCCACCCAGGCGCCCCCTCCTACAGCTATTTCTAACCTACACTGTTCTTCTGGAGCTTCCACCAAGAACACAGCCCCGCCCACACCATGACTTTAGGACTTCTGACCTCCAAACCCGTAGGAAAATAGATGTGTATGGTTTGGGCCGCAAAAGCTTGTGGTTATTTGTTACGGCAGCAATAGAACACTAATATAGGCCACGTGAACAAGAGGGAATGAAGAGGTGTGGCCCAAGAGCATGTTAAGGGCCCAATTTTGTGGGCCCTTGTAGGTCATAACAGAGCACAGGTTTTGTTCTGGTTGTGATGGGAAATAGATGAGTGATATTTTCTAACTTATGTTCTGGCTGCTATGTAGACAAATAGTGAAGGCCAGAAAAGGAGTGGAGAGGCTGTTACAATAGTCTAGGGGTCTTGGACCAAGGTTGCAACATTGGAGAGCATGAAAGGTGGTCAGATTTAGAATCTATTTTAGAGGGGAAGGTGAGAACGCTACTGGATTGACTGCGAATTGTGAGGAAAAAAGCGAATCAAGCTGGCCTGTCTCCCTGCAGGCGCATCCACCTGAACTTGTTTGGGCTCTGAACCCCCCCTCCCCCCCCCCCCCCCCCCCCCCGCCTTGGGTCACTGACATCTCCCCCCTCCCAACAAGATCACTGAGCTGCTCAACCCCACATAATGGCTTTTGAGCTACAGGGAAAAGAATGGGAAACAGATGAGGAAAAACAATAGGACAACGTTCTGCTTCTTAAATGCAAAACATTGTTTCAAAGTTGTTTAGAAACGTATTCTGGGAAAAGGTATGTGTCCCTTTTAAGAAGTGCTACTTATAAAAGTTGTAGATTAGTTGTAGATTAGATCACTCAAACAGTGAGTGAAATGCTCTCATACTAAAATTTAGCAATATGTAAGAAGCTCAAGATGCAGTAGTGGCTGAGAACAGAAATGTTTCCCTCTTTTAAAGTAAAGTGGAAATTGAATTCTTGTTGTTCAGGAGAACAAAATGTTGTTGTCATAGTGAACATGAGGTTCATTGTCTACTGTGTCTTTTTCTGCTTTGAAGAGATGTAGGGGAATCAGGAGGCACAGCGAATTTCCAAGGCAATAAGGAAGCTAGAAGGATAAACTGAGGCTTACCTTTAATTACCAGGGTAATGCCACATACAGAGGAGAACACAGGTGATGGAGAAGTAGAGGAACCCCAAACTGGCCTGAGTCCCAGAATCGTGAACCTTCCTCAGGAGGGATCTGACTCCAAGATAAGCCTTCAGAGTAAATAATAAACATTAAGGGTGGCTATGTTGGGGCGCCTGGGCGGCTCAGTCAAACATCTGACTCTTGATTTCGGCTCAGGTCATGATCTCACAGTTCATGAGATTGAGACTCAAACCAGCTTGGGATTCTTTTTCCCTCCCTCTCTCTCTCTCTCTCTCTCTGCCCCTCCCTCATGTGCATTCTCTCTCTCTCTCTCTCTCTCTCTCTCTCTCAAAATAAATAAATAAACTTAAAACAAAGTGTCTATGTTACCAGGGTTACTTTAAATCAGAACTCATAGATATCAAAGACTGAACTCTACTATTAGGAAAGTTACCAAAATGCCCAAAGGGCATTTTCTTTTTTATGACAGATATATGATGTGTAAATAGAATATCATTAAGTGTTTCTGTTTTCAGCCATGATGGACTAGATTATACTCAACCAACTCTGTCACCAATAACAACTAGAAAAGTTGGATAGAATTCACCACACATCTTTTTGAAGACATTCAGAAGCTACCAAAACAGTCGGGAATTGAGAGCCCACAATCCTTAGTTTATGTTCCTCTCAGAAGCAGATTCCAAGAGAATGATTTGAGTGTAAGGGATGATTAGAGGAAACATTGGTAGGGTAGTGGGGAAGTGAGACAAGGAAGGGAAGGCAGACAAAAAAGAGCTGGTTTTTGGTTGTGTGTGTGTGGTTTTTTTTGTTTGTTTGTTTGTTTTTGCCACTGGGATTATCCAAAGCCTGAGTCCACAGGGGAAATCTGCAATACCTCCTGTCTATCACCCAAATTGCAAGAGAGCTGGAGTATTTATACTCCAATTGTACTTTATCAGACCTTCATGACCATAACACCAAAAATAGACAACGATAGTAGCAGAAGGAAAAGGTGCAGACCAATCTCTCTTGTGAACATAAAAACCAAAATCCGAAACAAAATATTATCAACCAAGTTTAGCTATAAGAGGATGATCCATCATGTCCAAGCTGGGTTTATTCCAAGAATATAATACTGATTTATACTTGAAAATCAGTGTAATTCATCCCATGAACAGGATAAAGAAGAAAATTATATGACCACGTACATAAAATGTTATTTAATATTCAGTTTGGATATGACATCTTTACTTTTTTTAAACAAACAGTGAACAATACATATTAATTTCCACTCAGCTAATCACCTGGCTTATTTTAAATCTTATAGTTAGGCAAAATGACCAGGGTACAAGAGAGGCTTACAGTAATTATAGGATCAAGTTTTAAAGGGCCTGGAGGAACCTCTTGGAAGGGCATATATAGAGAGAGTAATGATGATCATAAAAGAAAATGTGTATGTCTCATAAACCAGTGAAGCAAACCCAATTCTTCAGAAGTGGCAGGCTGGAAATGATTGAGAGAGGGCAAGCCTCAGGCCAAATGTAGGCACACTTTTGATATAGGTTAAAATATGGCTATATGTACATAAAGTCAAGGGATATAACTGTAAGGGCCAGCATATAAAAGCATGAATCAGAAGAAAAGGAAACCAACATCAGTCCAGAGATGGAAAGACGGCTACCTTAAGTCATGGTCCAGGTAAAGCCTTAGATGTTAATCTAGGTAGAGTAAGAAGTGAAAAGTGAGTTGCTCTTCCAAGAAAGCCAATTACGGGGGTGGAAATTCAAGTGGAATGAAGTAAGTCTAGAAGAACATCAAGTCTAGTTGGTGGCCTGCAGATAAAGGTCCATTCAGGCAGCCGAGCCTACAGGGAAAAGTCTAAGAGGCAGATACCAGTGTCGGAAAAATCCAGCAGTATTCACACGTTCAACGACATTGAGGGTCTGCTGCGTTGTAAGCACATTCCTTTCCCTCAATGAGGGCGACATCTGGTGAAGAGAGACAAGCAAAGAAAAACAACAAATGTGACATAATAAGGTAAATGCAAAGTGAGAGCAACACAAAATGTATTTTATGAACATGAAAATAGGCACCCACGTCAGTATAGAGCTGTGCTACCCAATATGGTAGCCATTAAACCACATGTGGCTACTCAAATTTAAATTCATTAAAATTAACTGAAATTTAAAATTCAGTTCCTTAGGGGCAAAAGCCATATGTGGCAAATGGCTACCATGTGAGACAGTGCAAATCCAGAATACTTCCACTGTTGTACAACATTCTACTAGACAGCACTGAATTCTAAAGAATTCAGAGAAGGCTTTTTGACGTCTGAGTTAAGTCTTTAAAAATACATAGAAGTTAGGCAGGCAAAAAAAAAAAAAAAAAAAAAGAAGCACATATAGCAAAAAATAAGAAACGAGTCTGGAAACAGGCAGGAGCAGATCAGTTAGCCCCAAATGTCACATACGTGAGCTTAGATTTTATGCCATATGTTGGATGGCCCCAAACCTACTATTAGTTTAACTCAGATATGCAGAGAAATGTAGGCCTTCTATGGAGAATGTTACTTCAGAGACAGGGAAAGAGGGTGTGAAAACAGCATCCGGATCCTTTTTCTTGGTTCTGGATTCTCCCTAGCCTTTGTGGTGATCAGGGTCATGGTCCCTTGTCCCTCTTGTCACTGCTTCCACTAATGATAACAGTGTTCTAGAGCCAGCTCATAGTGGCTACCGAGAACCGAGCATATATAGTTTTCTTTTTTTCTTTTTTTAGTGTTTTAAAAAAATTTTTTTAATGTTTATTCATTTTTGAGAGGGAGACAGAGCATGAGCTGGGGGGGGGGGGTTGCAGAGAGAGAGGGAGACACAGAATCCAAAGCAGGCTCCAGGCTCTAAGCTGTCAGCACAGAGCCCGACGCTGTAGTTCAGAGCCATGAACTACAAGATCATGACCTGAGCCAAAGTCGGGCACCCAACCGACTGAGCCACCCCAGGCACCCCATATATGTCTTTTCTCAGCTCTATGTTCAGTAACATCACGTTGATAGCTTGCAATCAACCAGAGTAGGAGTATTTACAGCACAGAAATCAGCAAACACTATGAATTGGGCTTTTTCTTTCCCTCCTGAGAACTAGTTTACCAGCACATCGCTAATTCCTACTTCTGCAAATAGACTCACCCCTAGGCTGGCTCTCTGCTCTGTCAGAGCTGGCTGAGACTCCCTGACTGCTTCAGACTCACCTCTGCCTTCAATGGCACCTGTTGTTGGGGGAGGTCTTCAAGAGGATGTGACCACCAGTTTACCCAGGATCTGGACCCTGGCGATCAGAGCTCTCCACCCCTCCCCCATCCTTGGAATGTGCATTCCACTTGCCCTTCCACTCCCAGAAGCTGCCCTAAAGACATAGCCTTGAGATAATGACTTGTTGTTCAGACCGTCTCTGTACAGTATATGTGACTGAACCCATTTAAGTCCTCTATATAAATCTTTAAGATTCTGGCAGGCAGATACACAGATGTACTCACCGTATGGCATCTGAGACAAGCCTTGTATGTAAGTTCTTTTGCTTATTGAATCTGCCACCTACCAATCTGGTGTGGCCTGCCTCTTTCTTCAGTCTCTCCCTGAACTCCACATACAGGGGTTGGTTCCAGATTGCCCCTGAGAAGCTCCTGAGATTGCAAACCAACACCTGTAGATCTCCTGAGTTTCTGCCCCATCTTCCAAACGCTTCTCAAGCCAAGACTCAGAGTCCCCTGGCCTCTTGCTGTGGCGGGTCCTAGGGCAACTCTCCTAGCTATCTGGTTAGCAGACAATGTGAAGGTGGGGCTACCCTGGTGGGAAATAGTAGGACTTACACCAGACCCTCAGCTCAGGGGACATGGGTCTCAATCAGTAGTTATTTCAAAGTTGGCCTGGTTTTTCCTTTGGATGGTAGCTTTGTGGTGTAATTCACTCCTTAATGATGTCTAACATTCCCTTTTAGCCCAAAATGTGTTCTCATCTCCTTTTGAAAAAAATTTTAATGTTTATTTTATTTTTGAGAGAGAGAGACAGAGCATGAATGGGGCAGGAGCAGAGAGACAGGGAGACACAGAATCCAAAGCAGGCTCCAGGCTCCAAGCTGTCAGCACAGAGCCCAACATAGGGCTCAAACCCATGAACAACCGTAAGATTGTGACTTGAGCTGAAGTTGGACGCTTAATTGACTGAACTACCCAGGAGCCCCTCTAGTCTCCTTTTTAATTGGTGTATACATAGGTATACTCCCAGCTGAGAGGTTTAAGATTTATGAAATTTTTGAATTCTTGGACTTAAGATTTATGAGGTTCAAAGTGATGTTTTGGTCCCAAGATCCATCTGAGGAATTTTCTAGATGCTAGTTACCACAGAATATAGAGAACCCAGAGGAAAAGAAAGTCACCACTGGAACCACTGAGGATGAGGCTTGCAAATGGTGGCAAAGGTACAATGTACCAACCCTCTGAGTCTACTTGAATACGCCCCCCTTGCAACAGGGGGCCATTATTATACTATGGGGAGGGGGTCCCAGCAGAGGAGCAAGCTGATGCTGGATCAAGAGGCGGTACCATTGTGTGTCTTTCTCCAACAATTTCCAACAAGAAGTCTTTAGGAAGACAGGAGACAGATCAGGTTAGGGTTTGGATTATATGGCCGAGAGATGGAGGGGTCTGTGGGCAGAGGAGTTGATAGAGCAGTTCAGGTGAAGACGCACGAAATAGCCAATAGGGGATGAAGAGCCTAAAGGGTTGAAAGGCTGGAAGAAGGTGAGCAGGATCAGAGAAGCGGAGAGGAGGCAGAGGAGTCCAAGAAAGAGTAAGTCCATGGGAAAGAGAAAATGACCAATGTTTGGGGTGAACCGGTTGCAAATTAAGGCTACATCTGCTAGTTGTTTCCAGTGACAAACAGTTGAAGATGTGGCCCATGAAGCAGGTAACTATAAAGGACTAGAAGTGAAAGTCAAGGGGAAGTTCAAGAGCAAGGCCAAGGTTGGGACAAGAAAGCTACAAGACAACAGCATATCCTAGATTGTGGTAGGATTCTTCTTTAGTGGGGAGAGTCAGCTCCACTTCAGTCTTTAGTGAGGGAGGTGGGCAGGCTCCACCTTACCAGCGGGAGACTCCGAGAAGGAGAAGGAGGTCCTCGTGGATACCCGAGTGAGCCTCGACGGCAAATGTCCTCTTACGTGAGAAAAGGGAATGGGCAACCAAGGAATGGTAGAGGGGAGCCGGAAGCCAGCAGTCTTCCTGCCCCTCCTCCAGCAGTGCTCCTGGGGTGGGAGGCTGTGAGGATTGCAGACATGGCATCCCAGGGCATTGAGTCAGATTCTCATGAGGACCAGGACTGAAAAAAGCGAGTCTGAACACATGTGAGATGTTGAGGAGTTTGCAAACAATGAAATAAATGCTGTGGTGTGTGTACCGGAAAGGAGGACGAATGTGGGAGGACCCAGAGGTGAGCAGGTCAGAGCAAGACAGAGAAAAGAAGACAGCAGAGGTGCGAGGGGAGGGGAGGAGGTGCATTTGGCTTTTATGGTGATAAAGGACCACAGGGAAGAGAGGACCGGCTGCAAGTGATGGACAGAGCTGGGGGGAGGACGAAGAAACGGAGGCACCTGCCTAAAACACAAAGTTTAGAGGGGTGCCAAAAAACCCTCATTAACCGACATAAATAAAACTTTAATGCAAAATTTTAAAAATCAAAATTAATGTCAAAAATCCATGGCGGGCAAAATAGCAAATTTTTTAATGAAGACAGACTGTTTTATGTCTCCATGTTGTACAATAATGATCATCATTTCCAATCAGCCCACTGTTCCCAGGCCCTGCCTGTCAAGTCTCCCACGGGACAAGTTTATGAGAGTTGACGATGGCAGGCCATCGAATGACACAGGACTTCACATACAGCCATGTTAGGGGACTATTCAAAATATGGGAGGTCACTGGCTAAGTGTACATGGGGGCCCACATTTCTCCTTATGTGGCTCAGGAGGGAGCTGGAAACTGACCTCGGCTGCACTTACTTGAGCCCAGGTTGCTCTGTGCTAGGAGTGATCGGAGGGCCAGACAGAACGGGCCTGCTCCAGGACAGGCAGGGAGGATTTCCCAAGACCATGTGTGCTAAGAAGGGCGCTGAGACACAAAGTCCAGCGCGGTGGCAGAGTGATGGTTAGTACCAAGGGCATTTTACCTTTGTGGAGCAGGTGTGAGGCATGCATAGACGCTGGAGAAGGGATTCTGAGCAGCTGCCGTGAAGGCAAGGACCTGAGAAACAGAAAACCCCGAAATCCAGACAGATCGATCTACCGGGAACACAGACCAGCCACAAAGAAGGTGAGTAACTAACGAGAGATGAACCCAGTTGCTAAAACGCAATGTCCCAAGACTGGGTTACCTAGGACAGAAACCTGCCCTCAAACATGGGGCCACCAGGGTGAGGGCAGTGCCGACAGCACGGCAACTTGATGATGAGGCCGGGAACTCAGACCCTGAGAGCCCTCATCCCTACTTCCCAGAGTGGCATCTGGTCTTAGGCGAGGCAGAGAGGCTGAGACCCTGCGCATGGAGTGAGAGGGACCAGAGGCTTCTAGTGGGAAGGGATTTGGGCCACACCTGATCTCATATGGGAGGCCATCTTGTGCTTTGTGAGCCCGTCTCATTTGAGTTGGAACCTCAGAATCTGAGTGTCGGTGCGTCGATTTCATAAAGCAGCTCATGCTGGTGGCAGCACATCCCACGAGGATTCGGGGACTCACCACCTTCTCAGAGTTTGACCTTGGGCAGGTGATTGGGTTTCAGCTGTGTCTTCTGTAAAATGCAGTTGAGGACACCCATCTGGCCACTCACTACATAGGTGTCAGGATGGCAGGGTGTAATGTCAGTGATAGAACTTGGGGAAAAAAAGCATCCTGCACTGAACGATAAGTGCCATTATTTTTCTGTAGAGCGTATTTCTATCTGCCCCTGCCTGACTCAGCCCTCAGACTCACTCAGTCACTCATGTAAGTAAGTGCAGACTATGTGCAAACAAAACATGCCAGGTGCTGTATTTGTTGGCTGATATTTTGGTTTATAGAAGTAAGAAATGAGGAGCTTTGCAGCTCTGGGCCTCTGGTAAAAAAAAAAAATTCTTCCTCTTTCCCCTCCCTTATCTCCTCGTTAGCCCTGTGAAGAGTAGCCAGGCTGTGGGGAGATCGTATCTGGCTGTACACAACTATATCTTTCAAATATGGTAATAGAACAATCAAATGTCCATCATAAGCTATATTTATCTAAACTAATATTTATAAACTCCCACACCTCTTTGCCAAAGAGATCGACAGCTTAATTCCCTAAGCTATCAAATCCAGAAATTTGAACCCTTCGAAACAATACCAGCAGAAAGCTCAAAGCACAACAGATGAAAGGAATACTGTGTGGCATGCATTCATTTTCAACTGATAATATGAATTGCATGTTTTTTCCACTGCCCTTCCATACCCCACGTTTACTTGAATCCTAATGAAAACATAAATCAGTTCTCATTTCAGAAGCTGCTCCTGTTTTACCATATAGACATCCATCGACGGGCAAGAAGTTTAACTGTTCAACCGATAAAATGCCAGCCAAAAAATTATAATTAGGAAATATAGTTGCCCTTTAGGCACCAAATAAAATCTATGCCAGAGATTGCTAATGTGTGATGGTGCTGAATGTTGGCTAGCATTTATTATGTCCCAGGTGCTGTGCTAAGTGCTTTGCATGCTTTATTTTATTTATTCAGTATAGAAACCCATTATAAGGACTATTAGTATCTACTTAGACAGATGAGGACAAGGGTCGTAAGGACTCCCTGGAAGCCGTTGAGATGGTACAAGGCTTATGAAGGTATATGATGGCTGCCTGTTTTTCTGCCTTCCTCACCCCACCCTCTGGACTATAAGCTGCTTGAAGGCAGGGACTGTGCTCCACTCACTGTTGTCTCCCTGAGGTTTAACTCTGGCCGGCCATAAAGTAGACACCCACAAAATAACTGCCCCCATCTTTCACGTTGCTCAAGTCAAAAACCTTGAAATCATCCTCGGTTCCTGTCTTCCTAGCACACCTCACATCCCATCTATTAGCAAATCCCGTCAGCTTGACCTTCAAACATATGCAGAATCTGACCATTTCTTGCCCCTGCCACCATCACCATCCCGGTCTGAGCTACCATCACCTCTCCTGAATGAGTGCAACAGCCTTCTACTGGTCTCTGCACTTTCAGACCTTGTCCTCCTGCTGATCCTGCAAAAACTGAAAGCAGATATTTTCCTTAGCTACTCGAAACCCTCCAACAGCTTCTGATCTTTCCTAAGATAAAAACCCAGTGCTCTGAAGGACCCTCTAGGAGCTGACTCCTATAACCAGTCTGTCGTCTCTACCTCATGTCTCAGCTCCAGCCACACTGGCCTCCTTGGTGTTTCTTAAACGTGTCATGTGTGCTCCTGCCTCAGGACCTTTGCACTTCTCCCTTTGCCTGGTATATCTGGCCTCAAATGTCTGCCCTCTCACTCTCCCAACCTCATTCAAGCCTTTAATCAAATGTCACCTTCTCAGTTAACACCCTTCCTGGACACCGTAGCAGCTATTACAACCCAGCCCACCTCCCAGAGCACTGTATCATTTCCCAAAATGTATCATTACTATATGCTATTTTATTTCTTTATGTTTATTTATTTTGGGGAGAGCACAAGCAGGAGAGGGGCAGGGAGAGGGGGGCAGAAGATCCAAAGCGGGCTCCATGCTGTGCTGACAGGCTGACAGCAGCGAGCCCAAAGGGGGCTCACTCCTGAACCGCGAGGTCTTGATGTGAGCCGAAGTCGGACGTTCAACCGACTGAGCCACCCAGTTGCCCCTGATGCACTTTTAAATTTTAGTTATTGCCTGTGCCTTCCCTTCTCTAGAACGTGAGCTCCACGAGGGCAAAACTTCTGTCCTTTTTTTTCATTGAAGTAATCCTGACACATGAGTAGGCACTCAGTAAAAATGTATTACATGGCTAAACAAATGAATAAAGCAAATGAATGGATACTTCCCCAACTATACCAAATGGCTGATACCACTTGGTGGATGAGTCCTACCGGCCAGCTAATGGGGTCCATCCTGAACGTGCCCCCCGGGGGAGCAGGCCTCCTCCTGGTCTCTGGGTCCCTGGCCTGATTCTGAGCCCTGGGAGTGAAGCACTGTCCCCTTCCTGACCGTGGCATTCACAGGCGGCTCTCAGAGAGAGGGCCTGTGCCGCGTGATCCCAGGTCCTGGGTCTCCAGGGAGCCTTCGACATGCCAAAGTCTTGCCAAGAACGTCAATGCCGCGCTGAAGGACACTCAGCGCCTGCTTTCCGTATTCCACAACACTTAACCCAAAGCTTGTCAAGTGGCCATCTCCAAGGTTAGGTCTCGAGCAGAGAAATATTATAATCCCCATTTGTTAAAAGAAAGCTTGATTGGTTTAGAATCATGTAATCACAGAATGTTAAAAGTGGAAAGACTTTATAAATAAGGGCTTCTTAATCTTTATGGGTCCCAGAGCCCTTTAGAAGTCTAATGAAGCATGTAACCCGTTCTGAGACTAATGCTTTTAATATAATATAAACAAGGGGAAACCCATTACATTAAAATATAGCTATCAAAATATCGTTCAAACCTGGGGATGGTTGTACAACCATCAATGTAATTAATGCCACTGAATTTTACACTTCAAAATGGTTCAAATGGCAACTTCTGTGCTATATATCTTTACCACAAGAATAAAATGCTCAGAAGTTTGTGATATAGTACTATGCATCCAATAACAAGATCTAGCCATGGGTCTCATAACTACTATACTTTCAAAGCAGTGAAGGGAGTAAGTGATATTCAGAAATCTCTACAACTCCCATAATGTAAAATGAAAATATACGTGATTTCTGCTGACAAGAAAGTCGCAGATCCTGGGGCGCCTGGGTGGCTCAGTCGGTTAAGCATCCAACTTCCGTTCAGGTCATGATCTTGTGGTCTGTGAGTTCGAGCCCCACGTTGGGCTCTGTGCTGACAGCTCAGACCCTGGAGCCTGCTTCAGATTCTGTATCTCCCTCTCTTTCTCCCCCTCTTCTGCTCATTCTCTCTCTCTTTTTCTGTTTCTTTCTTTCTTTCTTTTTTCTTTCTCTCTCTCTCTCTCAAAAATAAATAACAACATTAAAAAAAAAAAAAAGAAGGAAGTCTCAGATCCTGCAAACAAGGATCCTGCAAACTGTGGTTCACTGCCTATGTTCATAATTGAAGGAAATACTACATTTCAGTTAGAGGTTAGTGACAACAAAGGTGTAATAAACAACTCTGCTGTTATAGACCATGTCTCTCTGACTGGTCCTTTAGAGATGAGAAGTCTAAGATGGGGGCAAGGGGGGAATCTAAGAAATCTAAGATAAGAAGACTGAGAAGTCTAAGCCCCAAGCCCCCAACTCCAGACATTTAGTGTTGGAGGAAACTCAGTGGACAGAGGAGGACCTTGAAGACTCAAATAAGTCATTTTGTTTACATCTAGGAATGACTACATGGGACATCAGTCATCCCCATATTCCCTTAAAGACCGCCTTCACCACCCTCACAAACCTCTCTGCATATTGATTCCACTACAGAGACCTAAGATGTATTTTTATTCTCTGTATTTGAGTTTCCTCATCTGCAAACTGAGACCAATAACTGGGCTTAACCACCCTGGGGTGTTGTGAACATTAGATGAAATAATATATTTAAAGCGCCTATCACAGCGCCTGGCATGTTGTTTAAGATGGATAAATATGTATTAAATTCCCTCCTGGTAACTTAGCCCTCAATTCTGTCTAATGCCAACAGGTAATCTGTCAACTCAGCTGTGTGAGTTCATCGTCCAGGATTCTGTTAAAGACAACTGCTTACACTTAGTGATTATGTTGGATTTCTTTCTAGGCCAACTTTCACTTCTAGACTCCTGTTGCCTGACCTCTGCGGCCTCTGCAAAGGATGAGCTGCCACAAACTCTTCAAAGAATGTCTTTAGGTTCTCGTGGCTGTTTTGTACCTGGGAAGACAAAGGAATGCCTGAGCAGGGTGAGGGTGGCCACTCACAGCCCTCACCCACGGTGCACACACTGGACAGATGTTCTCTAACCCTGTTATTCTGCAGGCCTCTGCAAACACAAGCCAGCGCCTGAAAATACTGTGTATTAAGGTGAAAGTTCTGCCAAATTCACAAGAAAAAAAAAAAAAAACTAGTCTAAAAGAGGGCTCCTGGGGCACCTGGGTGGCTCAGTCGGGTGGGCATCTGACTTCGGCTCAGGTCATGATCTCACGACTCGTGGATTCGAGCCCCGTGTCGGACTGTGTGCTGACCGCTCAGAGCCTGGAGCCTGCTTCAGATTCTGTGTCTCCCTCTCTCTCTGCCCCTCCCCTGCTCGCACTCTCTCTCTCTCTCTCAAAAATAAATAAACATTAAAAAAAAAATTAAAAGAGGGTTCCTGACACAATACTTGTCTGTGAACAGTAAACACCAGAAAGTTTGTCTTCTTGGGGGCTGTGGGCTATGCAAAGGAAGCTGACGGGGACCCCAGGATTCAGGTAATGGGGGGAGCATTTGGTGTGGGCTTGGGGGCCCAACAGCACGGGTCAGGAGAGGGACCGGGCCCCCTTCTCTGCATACCCTGCACTTTCTTCCATTCGTGCCACATCTCTGCTGTCCTCCCACCTCCATTCTGTTCCCTACCCAGGACCACCTAATAATTTGTGGGACCCAGTGCAAAGTGAAAATGTGAGAACCCTTGTTCAAAGCTTATTGAAAATGTTCAGGACGGTGAAAACAGAACACTAACCAAAGCTCTGACCATTCTGCGTGCATTGGGGCCACCTGCCACTTCACAGGTCCCCTTCGGCCAGCCCGCCTCTCCCTTTCTCTGCTGGTGTCTCCTTTCTCACACATCTGCCTCTCCGTGGTTCGTGTTTTGAGATGACACTTACCCCGGCCCTGCCCCATAGAGATATCAGGATTCCAAACTCCCAGATGATTGGAGCTGCAAAAGCCCCTAGAGGCACTCCTGGTATTTTCTACACGAGGAAACCAAAGGGTTGGCTAGGAGATGACCACAGGGATATATTGATTGAACCTTGTTTTTCTGGCCAGGAGCCCCTGGCTCGCCCCACTGAATCACCTGCCTGATTATTTCTCTCCTCTCTTACAGTAAGTTTTCTTTTTTTTTTTTTAATGCTTATTTATTTATTTTGAGAGAGACAGAGCACAAGCCAGAGAGAAGCAGAGGGAGAGAGAGAAAATCTGAACCAGGCTCCAAGCTCAATTCAATGGCTCAACACAGAGCCCAACTCGGAGCTCAGTCCCATGACCGTGAGATCATGACCCAAGCTGAAATCAAGAGTCAGACGCTTAACTGACTGAGCCACCCAGGCACCTCCCCATGACTTATTTTAAAACCGGAAGTTCATATTTCTTGATACCCTTCACCCATTTTGCACCCCCCCCAAACTCCCCTACTCTCTGGCAATCACTATTCCCTGTATCTGTAAGTCTGGGTTTTTGCTTTGTTCTGTTTGGGTTTGGTTTTTTTTTTTGTTTTTTTTTTTGATTCAAGATATAAGTGAAATTCTATGATAGACAAAAAAAAAATATGTTTATACCTTGTGACGATGTAAAGAATTGTTAATGACTCTATTCACTAAAACAGTGATCTCAAATATGAGTAACTTGGATAATTACAGTATTATTTACAATAGTGAAAACTGAACAACATTTTGCTCAAAATCCTTCCTGGAGTGTTCATTCTTGAATGATCTCAAAATGCTGCTACTACAATTTAGAGATAGTATCACTAGGTGGCACTAGGGAACCTCTGGCTTGGAAGTCCAACTCCAAGATTAGCTGTCAAGCCTTCAGAGCCTGCTGCTGGTAGAATGCTCATTGAGAATCTTTCTCACAGTGAGTTCACAGTGAGTTCACGATGCCCTCCCCTGCAAAAAAAAATCCCGTTTTTAAAAGTATATTATTTCAAAAAGTAAATGAACAAAGATGTATGTACACAGTAGCAAAAAAACGTGAAACAACCCATATGCCCATCAGAAGAGGATTGAGTACATACATGTGATATTAATGGTGAAGATCTATATTGACATGAAAAGATGTCCCTTATACATTATTTTTAAGTGAAAAGAAAGCAGACTGCAGAGCACTAACATGAAAGATGGTTATAAGGGTTAGAAACACATCCAGAATCAAATGGTCTGGAATCACACCCCAACTATTAGCTGTGTGATCTTCAGCAAGTTTCTTAACCTCTCTGGGCTTCATTTCTAAAGTGGGAATGAAAGTACTACCTTACTGGGGTTTTGTGAGGGTTCAATGCAGTATTACAGGGAAAGCCCTGAGAACAGGGCCCAGCATATCCTAAGCTCCTGGCAAGTGCTTGCTACCATGATTACATACAGTGTGATCCCACTGCCTGATTACATATCCATTCTATCTGTAGGTGGACACATGCATTTTCCAGAAGGGTAAGTATCAAAATGTTACTTATATCTGGGTGGTGAACTTACAGGCGATATTTTAATTAAAGCTCTTTATCGCTTGGGGGAAAATTTTTGATGGTGGCCCTATACGCTCAAATAGAAGAGACCTCAGATGACAGCCTTCCATAACAGATTTCTAAAAAACCTAAAAGATTTTTAAATTTTTAAATTTAGTAACAAAAAAATAATTGTCTTAAAATAGATTCTACAACGCAAGCTGGTGCGGCCACTCTGGAAAACAGTATGGAGGTTCCTCAAAAAACTAAAAATAGAACTACCCTACGACCCAGCCATTGCACCACTAGGCATTTATCCACGGGATACAGGTGTGCTGTTTCAAAGGGACACATGCACCCCCATGTTTAGAGCAGCACTATCAACCAACAATAGCCAAAAGATGGAAAGAGCCCAAATGTCCATCGATGGATGATTGGATAAAGAAAATGTGGTATATATGTACAATGGAGTATTACATGGCAATCAAAACGAGTGAAATCTTGCCATTTGCAACTATGTGGATGGAACTGGAGGGTATTATGCTAAGTGAAATTAGTCAGTCAGAGAAAGACAAAAATCATGACTTCACTCATATGAGGACTTTAAGAGACAAAACACATGAACATAAGGGAAGGGAAACAAAAATAATATAAAAACAGGGAGGGGGACAAAACAGAAGAGACTCATAAATATGGAAAACAAACACAGGGTTGCTGGAGGGGTTGTGGGCGGGGGGATGGGCTAAATGGGTAAGGGGCACTAAGGAATCTACTCCTGAAATCATTGTTTCACTATATGCTAACTAATTTGGATGTAAATTTTAAAAAATAAAACATAAAAATAAAATTAAATATATATATACATATATAATGCCAAAATAGGCTGAAGAAAATACAAATTAACAACCATTAAAGAATTTGAAATGGTAATTAAGAATGTTCCTCCCTGAAATAAATTAAATTAAATTAAATTAAATTAAATTAAATTAAATTAAATTAAATTAAATTAAAACAAAATAGATTCTACAATGTAACTCTCTAATAATTTCCCTTTTGGGGCGCCTGGGTGGCTCAGTTGGTTAAGCATCCCACTTCCGCCAGGTCATGATCTCACAGTTTGTTAGTTCAAGCCCCACATGAGGCTCTGTGCTGACAGTGCAGAGCCTGGAGCCTGCTTCAGATTCAGTGTCTCCCTCTCTCTCGGACCCTCCCCCACTCATGCTCGCTAGCTCTCTCTCTCACTCTCTCTCTCTCAAAAAATGAATAAACATTAAAAAATTTTTTTTAATAAAATAATTTCCCTTTTTTCTCTTTTTTCAAACTGAGTCCATCTCTCCTCTTACCAGAGCTTTTTTCGACAGTTTTCTTTATACCTACCCTTAATTCCAGCTTGTCCTGGTCAGGACCCTCCTTTCTAGCTCACAATGACTTCAGAAGCAGCAGCTACCGCTGCTTTCTCTTCCAGTGCCCCTTCCAGCCTTCCAAGTGGGCTAAAAAGGGCTCCTCTTACTGTGTTCCTACTTCCTTTCTTCCTACCACAGGCCCCAAGCTACTCTTTGCTTGAGAATTCCTCTGATTAGGTTCACCAGACACACCATTTCTCCCCCTTTTTACCACTACTTCCCTTTTTGTTCCTTTTAGATAAAAAGAACAGCTCCTCCTCCTTCTCCTCCTCCCCCTCCTCCTCCTGTGCCCACCCCACCCTTCAAACCACCTTCCTTTCTTTTTCTTTTTTTTTTTTTTGGTCTGTTTGCCTCTCGCGACTGTCCCAGGGACGAAACACTCCTCAGCCATTGCCCCTTCCTTCTGTTTTTTTCTTTGCAATCTTGTCAGTTCTTTGAAAACCCAAGATTAAAATGTCAAAACCCTGACGTACACCAGAACATTTTGTGCAGAGAATTAGCAGCAAATTAAACTGCTTTCATAACCGCAATCCGTGGTACTAGCTTTAATCGCGCCCCACTCCATTGTTAACGTAAAACCTGATACTGGTTATCGAATTCGTTAGCGTCTTACCTCTAGGCCCACACTGCCAATCCTAAGAACAAATAAATGGCCTTCAAATAGTCGCCTCTACATTTGAACTTTTAGAAGTCAGCTAATTCTTAAACCGCAGAGAGAAGTCAAAACTGAAGTTGGCTCCCTCTGCTGATTCAAAAGGGCCCGAGTTTTACCAACACAGATTATGACGTGGCAGATAGTGAATCTGGTATAAGGCAGTCGTTTGCGGTGGCTTAGTGATTAAAGCCATGGAAAGCAACTGCTGCTACAATTTTTTTTTTAAGTGAAGCAAGAAGCAGCTGCAAAATGTAATAAAAATGTGTATCACAGATGAGATAATGGTATAATTTTGTGAGAAGAAAATACGGTAATAACTTCTGACTGTACTCTAATCAGCCTTAGAAATTTAGATTGGTTCTAAAAATAATTTTTACTCAGCTTTACAGTATTTTATGTTTCAGTCAAAGATTTCTCTCAAGGATGCAGGTTGTTTGTATTCATTCATCATCAAACATGAGCTCAAAACTGATGATCAGCATCGTGTGGGGAGCACGATGGGGAGGAGGCGGCTACAAAAACAAAAGACAGTTTCCATTTTCGAGGAGTTTATAATCTACTTAGAAAGCAAAATATACACATAAAATAACTCATGGAAAAATGTGAAAGCAACATAATAAAGTGTAACAAGGTTGGGAGGTTACTTTTTTTCCAAGATCTTTAAACTTGAGTCACCAGATAAAATACAAGACCCCCAGTAATATTTGAATTTCATAAACAACAAATAATTTTTAGTATAAGCATGTCTCATGCTAAAAAGAAGAGAACAGGGTATTTGTTATTTATCTGAAATTCAAATTAACTGGGCATCCTGTATTATTGCTTGCTAAATCTGGCAACACTGAACTTGAGGCAAGTAGAATAGAGAAAGGATCCTAAGAGAGTGGAGTTGGTCAGATAAGCTTCCTACAGAATCTGAGTTTTTAGCCAACTGCTGACAGAAGCAGTGGATAGAAACAGAAGACATTCCAAATGTAGGAAGTGCGTGTTCATGGCACTGAAATAGAGATGAGCAAGTAATTCCTGCTTAGGATGGAAACCAGATGAGCTTGGCAGAAAAAAGATTTTCAAGATGGACAAGAGAACTGAAAACCACCGGTGTGAGTGGATCCATTCTTAACTGGGTTTCTTTCTACGGAATTCATTTAAAGAACAATATTCCTACTTCCCAACCAATAAGACCTCTTCTTTTACATGGATATTCCAAATTGTGTTTTGCAGTTACACATCCCAAAGATCAAAAATGTCTTAACATTTTTAAGAATTTGTTAACATTTCCAGTTAAGAATGGATCCACTCACACCAATAGTTTTCAGTTCTCTTGTCCATCTTGAAAACTTTTTCTGCTAAGCTAATATATATAATACATATATATATATACACATATATACACATATATATACATATATATGTATTATATATAGTCTGTTAAAACTATATTCAACTGAGTAAATTTTAAAGATCAGTGATTGATGAATCAGGCAGCATGAAATCTAGCAGATAGAAAGGACCTCTGAAATGCTATACAAAAGACTTATATGGCTAGAAAGAAGAAAAATAAGGAAGTTATACCAGGTGAGAAGTTGGTTCTTACAAGATGACTTTCCTTTAGGGGATGGCAGAGATTTACCCATCGGACAGATTACCTGACTAGTGCTGATGAAGCCATTCCTGATTGACTGGTTGAAGATTCCATTTCTGGGAGAGCCGAAACTGTAGTTAAATCTCTGGTAACATGGAGCTTAGCATATATGACTCCATTGTGGGCCTGTTGTGGGGTTTTTTTGTTTTGTTTTGTTTTTGTTTTTCAAAATGATCCCAGTGGCTTCCAACAGTAGGATCCTGGTACCTGGAGTTTTTGCTGGGTGTGGGTTGGCAGGGGAGGAAATAGGAGGGGGTGAGTCCTAAAGAGATCTGCATAATAAAAAGAGCAAGCTAGAAAGTCGGCAGCCTGGAGGCTACAGTGTACTTGTTGGTGTAGGGAAAAAGGCCGGGGAGAAGAGAAACACTGGGAAAAAAATCTCTTGTCCGCCTGCCTTTAAGTCTACATTTCCTGCATTTACCAACTCATTAATAAAAATCTATTAAAAGCTGCAGAATATATGGTTAAGTGAAGAAAGCAAGATTTAGGTAATTTGTATACTATGCTACAGCTCATATGAGAACATAGCATACAAATATATTCGCTTATATTTAATAAATATATATGATTATATTTTTTAAACAACAAAAGACAACCATAAAGTAAAAACAACAATACCTATCTGGGAAAGTAGAGAGGAAATAAGGTAGAGAAGAAACAAACAGAAATTAGACTTCTTAAGATGGGTCTTGTTTGGGAGATTTAACTTGGGGATCAAGTAGATGTTTAAATAATTCGTAAGGAAAAGCAATCCTTAAAATCAAAAAATGAAAGGAAACAAATGTGTATCTAGTTGGTGATATAACCATCAGAAAGAAGCCATTCTAAGTGACTTTAAAACAAAGTGATTTGAGTGGCATCCTCTGTGAGATATAGCCCAAGGATGAGAGGAGCTATTTAAAACAAACAAACAAAAACATTAATAAGGAGGTGTTGAAGTTTATACTGTTTGTATCTGCGACTGTCATGTATATAACCTGGGATAAAGCAAATGAGTTATTATGTGATGTTCCAACTCTCTTATTTCCAACATTATTGAGAAATGAGATTCTTGGTATGAAAAGAAGGAAATAAATTTAATAAAAGAGGTTGAGTAAAAATCCTATAGTCATGAATTTGAAAATGATGCATTTTCTCTTTGTCTGATGAAAAGTTCTGGAAAGAATGGCCAAAAACGTAGCAATGAGCACCCTCGTACCCAAATTGTGACCTTGAAATATTCTTTCCACTAAAAGGAATAAGGGCTTCTTATAAAGAACTAATTCTAGGGGCAGAGGAATGCAAGGTGAGCTTGGAACATCTAGTCATTCTAGACAACGCAGAATGTCAGAGACTACAGAGTCCTGCGTAAAGGGCTCTGGAGACAATTTAAAGGGGCTCCCACTGACCAAAGGTGAGACCACTGAGCATCAGTATGAATTCTAACACCAAAGGATTTAAATACATCAAAGACATTTATTTCATTAGTTTATAAAGAGAATAAAGCAAATTAAAACCTATTGGTCACTGTTGGCGGATACTAGTGAGACAGCTTATTTTTTCGAAAACTGATAAAAGGAAATAACCAAGCATTTATCCTGCCTTTCCTATATAAACTGTACACTGTGTAACCAAATAGTATTCCAGCTAAGAAATGAAGAATAAATAACAGAATTAGAACATCACCATTCTGCAATCCCAAATGAATGAAAGGATCTGGGCACGAACCATCAATGGCCGCTGGCATTACAAGGAGACACAGCCAGATGGAAGCATCACATGACCCATGAAAACCGGTCCTGCTGAAAACTCAAAGCTGAATCTGACAAAGCCTGGAGATCTAACTACCAGTTCACAAGAACCATAGGAAACAAAGGAAAAAAGCTACACACTGTGGGTGAGCAATTAGCAAAATTCAGATGACTGGTTTTTTCCATAATTGCAATAGGGAAAAAACAAAGGTAGGGTAAGAAAAACTATGGATTAAAAAGGATTCAAGACATATTGAGAATCGCAGTGTATGGACCTTAATTGGATCCAGATTCAAACAAGTAAACGGATTTTTTTTTTAATTATTATCTTTATGAGAAAGGAAATTGAACAGTGGTTTGATAGTTGATATTAAAGACTTTTTCTTAGGTTTAATGCGTGATAATGGTATTATGGTTATTTTTTATTTTATTTTATTTTTTTAAATTTTTTTTTCAACGTTTATTTATTTTTGGGACAGAGAGAGACAGAGCATGAACGGGGGAGGGGCACAGAGAGAGGGAGACACAGAATCGGAAACAGGCTCCAGGCTCCGAGCCATCAGCCCAGAGCCTGACGCGGGGCTCGAACTCACGGACCGCGAGATTGTGACCTGGCTGAAATCGGACGCTTAACCGACTGCACCACCCAGGCGCCCCTATGGTTATTTTTTAAAAAGGATGCTTTTCTTAATCTTTTAGAAATCTATACTTAAATATTTACAGGTAAAAAGACACAAAATCTGAGATTTGTTTCAAATGAATCCTGGGGAGAAGAGTAAGCAATAAGATGAATCAGACTGGCCATAAAGCTATCATCACTGAAGCTAGGAAATGAGTACAGGGGGTTTCATTGTACTTTCCTCTCTACTTTTACACGTGTTTGAAATATTCCTTAATAAAAAGTTTTTTAAGGGGCTCCTGGGTGGTTCAGTCGGTTAAGCGTCTGACTTCAGCTCAGGTCATGATCTCAAGTCTGTGAGTTCGAGCCCCGCATCAGGCTCTGAGCTGTTAGCTCAGAGCCTGGAGCCTGCTTCAGATTCTGTGTGTGTCTCTCTCTCTGCCCCTCCCCTGCTCATGCTCTGTCTCTCTCTGTCTCAAAAATAAATAAAAACATTAAAAAAAACTTAAAAATAAAAAGTTTTTAAATCTATATGGCCCACTAATAACAGTTGCAATTTATTGAACACTTAATATGAATTTTTCTATTTGACCCAGACAACTCTGTGAGGTAGGTATTATTTTATCATGTCCATTTTAGAGATAAGGAAATTGAGGCAGAGAGGTTAATGAAGATTGTAAAGATTCCACATCCAGAACAAAGATTCAAATTCATTATATTAACCACCATCCTTCAAGTGGGTTTTGTGAAGACTTCATAATGGTACTGAATCCCGTGTATAGGTTTACATGAAGTGAAAACAGAAGCTGTCCTGGGGGACAGTTGACATCTGGGGTTCAGTCATTTAAAAAATGTTAAATCTCCAAAATGCATAACAAAAATTATTAGGGATAACAACAGCTTGTCCAAGCCATGCCAGGGAAAAATGCATCTCTACTTCTATTCATAATAAAAGCCTATTTAAGCCAACTCATTATTCCCCACCCCCCACCCCTCCAAAAAAGTATTTACTGAGCTTTCCAAGGAATGAAAAGGCCAGCATAATACTTATAAACAGGCAAAAAGACAAATGGTCCTTAAGGGAATATGAATTTGAATGTAAAAATTTAAACAATGGAAATCAGTCTGCTTCTTAGATCCCCTGATGGATGAAGTTTGGTCCATTTCCAGTAGCCATCAGAAGATGCCAGAAGTGGCCAGCTGGCCCACCTGTAAGACCATCTGGAAGGCGGGGAAGTGCTGGCCACACGCTGGTCAGGCTGACCCCAGCGCTGGCTTGTTTGTTCATTTCTACAGTACCTGTGGAACCACGAGGGGTAGTTATACAAGAGTGATAGCAACTCCAAAATCATCCACAGCTTCAAAGAAATTAAAGTGTCTCATCGAGATAGTAAAGGGGACTTTCCAGCAACGGAATGAGTCAAACTTAGAATGACCTATTACCAAGTTTTTAAAAATTCGCCTGGAGAGCATCCCTGGTCTAATTTAAGGCCAGTATCCTCTTTTCCTCTGAATGTAACTCAGGGAAGCTATCTTTATCATTCTGCTTGTATCTAACAACCCAGACATTAAGTCCCTGACATGAATATATAGCTTTGAGGTTGAAAACCGTTATCTCCCCTAAACATTCTGTTCTGGGAGGAAATCGCTTTTTATACAGCAAGAGACCAGCCTAATTCTTCACTCTTTTCTGAGAAACAAAGATACAATATTCACAAGGATCCTTCAGACACTAGAGATAAAATACTTGATCATAAAAAGGGTGGGTTTTAAATCTTACCAGATTCACGGGGGAAGTGAGTGTGGAATAGATTTTCAATAGCCCTTTCCCTATCTTGAAAGATAAACAACCAGAGTTGTTTTATCACAGTGTTACTGAATTCCAAGCCTGTCACATGGTAATAAGAGGTTAAAAAAAGAGAGAGAGAGAGAGAGAGTACAGAAAATTCAGAATCTATCACTGTTTAATGCAAATGCTCTCATAAACAATAAAAAAACCTTAGGGGGAAAAACCCACATGGATGCTTAAGGGAATTATAAAAAGAAAGAATAATGAAATTGTTGAGAAATTGAAAAAATATGTAGTAATATAAATATAAGTAAATTAGTAAATCAAAAAATATTGCAGTAGGTTTTCTATTTTAATCATTTTTTTCCATTAAAGAAAATGTGTCAATATTTTGTACACAATCAGAGGAATAATAGATGTTGAAGTGCTCAAGGAAAAAAACCAAACTCATAGATACAGAGAACAGATTGGTGGTTGTCAGAGGTGGGCAGTGTTGTTGAGCAAAATGGGCAAAGAAGGTCAAAAGGTACAAACCCACTTATAAAGGAATAAGTCATTGGGTGCCTGAGTCACTCAGTCGGTTAAGCATCTGACTCCAGCTCAGGTCATGATCTCAGGTCATGAGTTCGTGGGTTTGAGCCCTGCGTCAAGCTCTGTGCTGACAGCTCAGAGCCTAGAGCCTGCTTTGGGTTCTGTGTCTCCCTCTCTCTGCCTCTCCCCTGCTTGCTCCCTCTCTCTCTCCCTCTCTCTCTCTCTCAAAAATAAATAAAACATTTTTAGGAATGAGTCATGGTATATAATACACAGAATGGAGACTATAATTAACAATACTGTATTGCACATTTTAAAGTTTCTTTTTTTGTTGTTTATTATTTATTTTTGAGAGAGGGAGAGAGACAGAGCATGAGCGCGGGAGGGGCAGAGAGAGAGGGAGACACAGAATCTGAAGGAGGCTCCAGGCTCCGAGCTATCAGCACAGAACCCGATGCGGGGCTCAGACCCACAAACTGTGAGATCATGACCTGAGCCAGAGCCAAAGTCGGATGCTTAACCAACTGAGCCACCCAGATGCCCCTGAAAGTTTCTAATAGAATAAATCTTAATAGTTCTTATCACAAGAAAAAAAATCACGACTCTGCATGGTGACAGATGTTAAGGAGACTTACTATGGTGATCATTTCACAATACATACAAATATGGAATCATTATGTGGTCACCTGAAACTAATATAATGTTATGTCAATTATACCTCGTAAAAGAAAAGACTGAAAATGTGTTCAGGTAACACAGTGATGGAAACAGTCCACAGTAGGGATAAGCACGCAGCATGGTGATAAACATTAAGTGACATACCGGATCCTTTCTCCTTTGATGGCCTGCAGAGAACACTTAGGAACATGAAGGCTACTGAAGAGGGACAGAAAGTCAACTTCAAAGAGCTAATGCTGGCCTTCTTTACCAACCTACCCGGACAAAGAGATGTTGTTAGGGCGCTCTTGGTCTCCATAGCTGTGCACATTTACACCACGGCTTGAGACAGCACAATGACAATGTTGTGCAACGTGAGCCTTGATTTATGAACATAATCCATCCTAATAAAAGAGTTTTCCCCTCAGAAGATCTGTGAAGCACCAAACGGGTTATTCACAGTAGTTATGACAAATCACCACTTCACCAAAAAACGTATGTGCACAGATTGTTATTACTTTTTCTCACATTACATTGTAATTATTTGTATATATGTGTGTGTCACCAAGAGATTCTATTTTGTTTCTTTATGTGACACGTAGAAGTACCCACACAGAGAAGGCATTTGAAAGAAGAACCTTGGGATAATAGGGAAATGTACATTGTATCTTTTTTGTGAGGTTCTCAGACCCTCACTCAGGCTTGACGCCCCTTTCTGTAGCCCCAAGGATCCTTCTATTCTCTTGTTCGTAGGAATCCATCTCGCCTGGCAAACGACTCAAGAGAAATGTTCAAGAAGCTTTCCTGTCCTCATTTACTCAATACTTTAATATCTGCTATCCACCAGATTCACTGTTTCCTGATCCATAGCCTTTCAAAAGCGGCTATATTCCATCCAGTGGTGTGCTGGTAAATGTTTAACAACCAGTTCTCAGAGCAGGAAATGAAGGGACAGATGTGACGTGTAGCAATTGCCAACTTCTATGGTGTAAATACTCTTAGTGGGGCTGATTTCAAGCTACCTATGTGACTTCACTGAGCTCAGAGTTGAGAAGAGATGCATGTAATAGGCTCTCACAATCAGCTTACCATTAGTTTACATCTTATCAATAGGCTATTGTCATCAACACGACCTTGGAGTTGGACAGAGTTGGAATCTAGCCCCAACTCTAGCACTGGGTGACTTTGGACAACTTATTTAATTTCTTTAAGCTTCCATTTCTTTATCCATAAACTGGAGATAATAGTAGCTACTTTACAGTTCTTGAGTGTTGGAAATGAAGCAATGCCTTCACCGTAGCAACTAGCACATAGTAGGTACTTAAGAAATATTAGGTTCTAGGGGCTCCTGGGTGGCTCAGTCGGTTAAGTGTCTGACTTCAGCTCAGCTCATGATCTCACAGTCCATGAGTTCAAGCCCCGTGTCAGGCTCTGTGCTGACAGCTCAGAGCCTGGAGTCTGCTTCAGATTCTGCGTCTCCCTCTCTCTATGCCCTTCCCCTGCTCATGCTCTGTCTCAAAAATAAATTAAAAAACATTAAAAAAATTTTTTTTAATAAAAAAGAAATATTAGGTTCTGGGGTGCCTGGGTGGCATGGTAGTTTGTGTCCAAACTCGGCTCAGGTCATGAACTCATTGTTTGCAGGTTCGAGCCCTGCATCAGGCTCTGTGCTGACAGCTGGGAGCCTGGAGCCTGCTTTGGATTCTGAGTCTCCCCCTTTCTCTGCCCCTCCTCTGCTCATGCTCTGTCTCTCTCTCTTTCAAAAATGAATAAACGTCAAAAAATGTTAAAAAAAAAAAAAGAAATACTACCTTCTATTATCATCATCATCATCTTTATTACTATCCTACCCTTCAAAGTGGTCACCATTCGGTGCTTCAGTAGATGATCAGTATCCCACCTTTCCCATCTGTGCAGACTGCCAGTTGTCATCGGCAACCCTACCCTACCTGGCTTATTGTACAAATATCTGCCTAGGCATTAGCTTACCAAAATCCTGTTACATTTTTGTTTTCAGTTTCAAACTAGTGAGAGATACGTCTCGAATATTTGCCATTGAGAACAAATAGAACTAATTTTCTTCTGTAACAGGAAAAGAGAAATGGAGCCTGCATTTGTTGAATACATATTTTGACCCACATGGCATTGTGCTAGGGGGTTTGTCTGTTACCTCTTCCTTTTTTTTTCTTTTTTCTTTCTTTCTTTTTTTTTTTTGAGAGAGAGAGAGAGAGAGAGAGAGAGAGAGAGAGAATCTTAAGCAGGCTCCATGCCCAGCATGGAGCCCTGTGCAAGGTTCTGTCTCACGACCCTGAGACCATGACCTGAGCCAAAATCAAGAATTGGACACTTAACTGACTGAGCCACCCACATGTCCCTGTCTGTTACCTCTTTTAATCCTCACAATAACCGGGAGATATTAAATCATAGTCTCGATTCAATAGATGAGAAAACTAAGGCTCAAAGAGATTAAGGAACTTGCCCGAGGTCACATAGCTAGTGATACAAAGCCAGGGGTTTTTTTTGTTGTTGTTGTTTTTACACTGTACCATGGTGTTAACCTTGTCAAGAATGCTCAAGTGGCCAGATGACAGACTAAGGCACTAGCTGCCACAACTAGTGAATGTATCGGACAACTGAGATTAAATGTAGCCTGCCTGTAACAGGAACTCGATTACAGTGCCTTATAAAAGGATTCTTTTACTCCTGTATCAAGAAGTCGAGAAGGAGGCAGACGAGGCTTCACACATTTTCTTGAGAAAGTTCTCAAGGCCTCAGCTTCCTTTGGCTTCCTGCTCATCAGTCTTCAGCATGTGGTTTTCTTCTTTATGGGCATAAGAGAGCCCCTGCCCCAACACTACCTCCAGGTATCACATCTATGTTCCAGACAGGCAGAAGTAAAAAGACACTTATTTCCTAAGTGTGCTTCTTTTTTATAAGGGGAATAATCACTCTCTCAGAACCACCATCATGTGGCCTTTTGCTTAAATCTCATTTTGTATATTCCATTCTGGAGTCTTTGGATCATTTGCAACTAGGAGTGGCCTGAACTAGGTCACAAGACCATCCCTGGTTGCAAAGAATCCAGAGAATTATGTCTTTTTAACTGGACACAGTAATGCTCTAACACAACTGAGTCTCTTCAACGAAGGACAAAGAAGAGACTGAACATGAAAAAAGCAAGCAGAGGTCATGACCTCCAGTGTTCCTCAGAGCAGACCGCGTTTTTCAGGGTTGCAAGGAGACAGCAAAAGTAGCATAGAATCTTCAAATGGAAAGAACTTTGAGATCACTGATCTAGCCCAATTTCCTGCCTAGTGAAGGAGCCACTTCGACAATTTCTCTAACAAGGGGTCATCCAGCTTCTGTGAAAACAAACAACGTTAAGTGGTGTCCAGATGCTTGACTATTTACATGCAAGAAAACTGGGCTCAGGGCCCTAGTAACAAATTGCCTAAAGAATTGCAGTCAACTGGCAGAAAAGAAAAATATAAAAAATAATGTACAGTCTAACTAGAAAACAAAGGGGATTATTAAGATCTAGGTGAAATAGTGCAGAGTTCAGTAAGTCCCAATCATTCAGTAAAAAGCTTTCCATCTTCCTAGATCAGGTGATTAAAAGTTGAAAAAAATTAAGTAAGGATGAAATCTAAAAGTTGCCTAGGGGACATGTGATGAAAGGCATAGACTTGCCCCTCACCCCCCACTGACACAGCGGGCAAGTCAACTGTGAGAGAAACCTCAGCAAGTTAACCCGTGGCTTTGGGCGAATTATCCTGGTGTATAACACTCAGGTCCTGGCTTGGTCATCTAACTCATTATTATCTAACATAACGGTTCTCAAAGTGTGGTTCAGAGACTCCTGAAAGTGACCCTTTCAAGCAGCTCCAGTAGGTCAACTTATTTTCATAATAATACTAACAAATTATTGGCCTTTTTCTCTCTCATTCTCTCACTAGTATCCAGTGGAATTTGCCAGGAAAAGATTTGCAACATTGTAAAGTAATGCCACTTTAATTTTCTTTTAATTTCTTTTGCTTTGGAAAAAAACAGGGTCTTTTCCCATAAAAATGTATTGTTTATGTTAAAATGTAACGTGTTTAATATTGGTTTTTTATTTATTTATTTTTAATTTT
Source organism: Lynx rufus (assembly GCF_022079265.1). Taxonomy (NCBI): domain Eukaryota; kingdom Metazoa; phylum Chordata; class Mammalia; order Carnivora; family Felidae; genus Lynx; species Lynx rufus. Next base: position 9,175,863 of record NW_025814841.1, on the reverse strand, counting down.
TTTTTTTACTGTTTATTATTGAGAGACAGAGAGACAGAGAGCGTGAGCAGGGGAGGGATAGAGAGAGGGGGAGACGCAGAATCTGAAGTAGGCTCCAGGCTCTGAGCTGTCAGCACAGAGCCCGACGCGGGGCTCAGACTCACAAACTGCGATATCATGACTGAGCCGAAGTCGGTCGCTTAACCAACTGAGCCACCCAGGCAGCCCTAATATTGGTTTTTTAAATGAATCAATAAAAATATTGTTTAAATTTCTTAGGTTTAACTTCTGTTATAGTAAATATTAACAGTTATAACCACATAAGCAAAAGCTTTCTGTGGTTCTCAATAATTTTTAGAAGTATAAAAGGATCCTGACACCAAAAAGTTTGAGAACCACTGATCTAATTCATAACCCAATTGCAGGGTGGGGGTTAAGAACCGGTAACCCCAACCCAACTGAGTTGGTAAATCTGTTCATTGGACAAATGACTCTATAACACTAAGAAGACAGTGAAATAAGAACAAGGATGGTAAGGTAACCAAATCCATTATTCATTCTTTTGTGTTAAGTTTGGGAATAAGCTTTACAAATATCAAGAAAATCTTTGTGTGTTTTAATTTGTTTGCAAATGTTGAAGACAATCTGGCATATTATAGAAATTGGCATATTAACCCTATTATTTATTGAAATTTTCATTGTTTCCCCTTATTTTAGAATGTGTAACTGAATTTAATTACATTTATAAAGAGTATTTAAAGACTTAAGATATACTACACTTAGAAATCTGTATTGTCTGGGATACCTGGGTGGCTCAGTCAGCTAAGCATCTGATTTCAGCTCAGGTCATGATCTCCCAGTTAGTGAGTTCGAGCCCTGCATCAGGTTCTGTGCTGACAGTTTGGAGCCTGCTTCAGATTTTGTGTCTCCTCTCTCTACCCCTCCTCCACTCATGCTCCGTCTCTCTCTGTCTCTCAAAAATGAGTAAGTGTTAAAAAAAAAAATGTTTAAAAAAAAAAGAAATCTGTATTGTCTTAGTGCATTCAGGCTGCTGACACAAAAATATAATATATTGGATAGCTTATAAACAGCAGAAACGTATTTTTTTAATGTTTATTTATTTATTTTGAGAGACAAAGAGAGAGAGTGGGGGAGGGGCAGAGAGAGAGAGGAAGAGAGAGAACCCCAAGCACAGAGACCAACTTGGGACTCCGTCCCACAAACCACGAGATGATGACCTGAGCTGAAATCAAGAGTCAGACGCTGAACTGACTGAGCCACCCAGACACCCCCAGAAATGTATTTCTCACAGTTCTGGAGACTGGAAAGTCCAAGATCAAGTCACCAACAAATTCACTGTCTGGTGACAGCCCACTTCCTGGCTCATAGATAGCTGTCTTTTTGCTGTGTCCTCACATGGCGGAAAGGGTGACGTCTCTATATACCTGAATATTTTAGTAGCAAGCAATTTACCTTTCTCAGTGCTGAGCTTTGAAGTCAACCAATAGGTTAATGGTGACCAGCTTTACACACATTCATGAACCTTTTTCCATGAGAAAAATGCGATGTACAAGGGGTCTGTCTGTACTTGGTAATCTGTCCGGGGCTTACAGAGGTTATCCTAAGAGAGTTGTCGTTGTAAGCACTGCTAAGACAGAGAAATGTCTTCTTACTAAAGGAGATGCTCTGCCCGCAACGGTATTCCCTACCAAAGCAGTACATGTGCAAGTGAGAACGCTTTGTGTTAAGTGTATAAAACCCTCAACCTGTCCATGGTTCATGTTACCTGTTGTTCAAGTTACGGAGTTTGATTCCTTCTCTGTTCCCACATCCAGTCAGGAAACAAACTCTTGAGTCTTCCTTTCCTGTGGCCTGTGTGATGGCAGCCATGAGAATAGGGTGGGGGAGCAGGTCAGTATGAACCCCCCCCCCTCCCATTCTCACTGCTACCATTAAACAGTCCAGCCTTTATTCTCTCCTACGGAACACCTTCCAAATATGGAAATATTTATAAATTAGAAACCTAAGAGTGAGAGGCATCTCTCTCTTGATTAGTGCAGGATTTAATTTAAATAAAAGGCTAGTTTCGCCTTTCTAAGGTAGTGTCTTTTGCCATCACAAATGGCTGAAGATCTGATGAAGTACCTGGATGTGGAAATACTACCTTATGGGGTGCCTGGGTGGCTCAGTCCGTGGAGTGTCCGACTTCGGCTCAGGTCATGATCACTCAGTTCGTGAGTTTGAACCCCGTGTCAGGCTCTGTGCTGACAGTTTCTGGCCTGGAGCCTGCTTTGGATTCTGTGTGTCTCCCTCTCTCTCTGCCCCTCCCCTGCTTGCACTCTATCTCTTTCTCCAAAATAAATAAACATAAAAAAAAGAAAAGAAAAGAAATACTAACTTAAGAATCATGCAGTTCTTTTTGCAGTGCCCGCTCGCTAGTCTCCTGCTGGAGGGCTAGTCCTTCCAGTGCCCATCAGATGCCAGTTCTAAAGCCATCAGAGTAGCCCCTGGGGCCACCCACGTAGTTTTTCTTAGAATGACCAGCTCAGCCTCTAAGGCGGGTGTCAGATCCTCCCCACGGGGCCTTCACAGCCAATCAGCTGTTCCTTCTGGCTCCTTTTCAGTCCCAATCCGTACTCTATTTAAAGGGCTGAAAGTTAAAACTGACCCAAAGAAATAGCTGGCAGGTGACAACAGCTAAGCCCTAAGGCTTTAAATAGCATAAGAAAGACACCACCTAAGGAGAAGCTTCCCAGGAGTGTTCCTATGTGGTAAAAGGGATCTTTCAGGAAAGTTACTCTGGATCACTTCTGATTGCCACTGGGGTCAAGGCCTGGTGGCAGCCAAGTTAAGGAAACAGTGATTTGCCAAGAGACAGATTTATGTCATTCTAACATATGGGAAAATGTCATTTGTTGTGCAAGAGAAAAATACCTTGTTTTACAAAACAAATGAGAGGAATATATCTATTGATCAATTACTATTTCATCTTACACTAGGAATGATTGAAGTTCAGACACATAATTCTTCACAAGAGATTTTAGTTCCTAAAGAGTCCCCCACAGGCAAAGCCAGGCAGATCCCTAAAAGGGTGAAATATGATGGAAATTGGGGTTAACTGGCAAGTTCACCCCCCATCTAAAAACATTCATACTTTAAAATAGTTAAAAATGCTGAACTGACCTTACAAAACCAAAACATAGCTGCAGGTGAATCTGGCACACATAGGCTGCCTTGCCTTGCTGGCTCTTAGGTTAAGCACAGAGATTATAAAAATCAAAGTTTTGGAAATGCTGCTGCTGTTTCGTTGTTTATTTGTTTGTTTTTAAACTATGTGGTTTAATTTGAGACAGCATGAATTGACTGTGCTCTGGAAAATGAAGTGATACACTTTGGTTAGTCCTCCCACCTACACTTTTCCCTGTTCTATTGTTCATTGCTTATATTTTTACTTGGCCAGGTTATAAACCATCACATTGTGTGCTGTAACTGCAATACTCCTCATTATTTCGTCTTCGTTCTTTTTAAAAATGGGTCCAGTGTCCATTTCTGATTCTTTCACCAGTCCTAAATTCTTGATCTTCATTCATTTCTTTGGCAGAATTTCAATGTCAAATGTATTGTGTTTTGTTTTGTTTTGTTTTCCCAAGAAAGTCTCTCAAATTCTGTATCTTTCATACCAGATTCTAAACACTACTTTCTGTGTATTTTTCCATGTTTGAGACAGCCTGCTTGCTGACTTTATAACCAAACAGTTTTTGAGTGGGTCCCACTTTCTTGTCCTCAGAAGTTTGTAAATATTATTCCATCATGTTCTGGCTTTGAATATTGCTGAGAAGTCTAAGGCAATCCTCATTTTCCTCCTTATAGGTGACTTACTTTTTCTTTCTGAATAGCTAAAGATTTCTTTTCTTATCCTTTAATTTCAGTAACTTAACCAAAGGGTGTCTGCATGTTTATTGTGCTGTATCAATTTTTTTCTAGCATACAGAGTGACCTTCTAGCTTAAGATTTCATTTGTTAATTCCAGGGAAAGTTTCTTTTATTACATATCTAACTACTTTTCCTGTTCCATTTTGTTGTCTCTGTTGGCTGGTCTCTGTCCTCCATACTGACTGCCTTCTACATATTTTAATTTCTTTGTCCCTTTTCTCTGCATTCACTGATTATGTCATGCATTTCTTCCATTCCACTAATTTTATTTTCAACCACTGTCTCTCTTGTTCCTTGTTCTTCCTAAATAATTTTTTAGATCTATCATGGTGCTCTTTGGAGTTGCAACTAGTTTTCTTAGCTCTGAAATGTCCCTGTTGAGTTCATTCTGCTATTTTATTATCTTATTTTAAGGCCTTAGTTTTATAGAATAATAGGGTCATAAAGCAATTCTGTACCTTAAAGCTCTCTCGGGGAATCTTATTTGAAAAAGCTGTACTTTTATTATGTTAAAAGCCATTCTCCCCCTTAAAGCATGTCTTTTTGTACCATGTTCTTCCTTTTTTTCCTCATTTTTCTTTTCCTTCTCTTTCATCTTCTTGTTCTAAGGTGTTTACTTATCGCCATGCCATTTTTGGTTTTTCATTTTCATTAGCTAGCTCTGTTGTGACTTTTATTTGGTCTGATATGATGCTTCCACTTTATTTAGGACCAGTCTGTCTGCCCATAGGAAGCTAATTCATTGTATTGGAATTGCTTTCAATACACTTATCTTTAGCCGAGAGCATGTTGGGAGGCCTGTGAGTGAGGTCAAACCCATACTAGGTGGGGGGAGCCTTTAATTTCTCCTTTGGAGGCCAGTTAAACATCTTGCACCAGTGCCCACCCCACCCAGCTGTGGAGATAAGCCTCTCATTCATCCTACCCACCCTCGGGGTCCTGAAGGATCAGAAGCTATGGAGGCCCTTCTTGCCCCCCCTCCACCTCACCCACCCCACCCACCTCAAGGCCCCATCAAGAGAAGTTGGGTCAACTACACTTGAGACATTTCCCTTTACTTATCCAGGGCTACCTACTTACTCCCTCAGGCTGCTTCCGTCCACAGTGGATGACATTAATAAAAATGCTCAGAGTTCTCAGTACTGTTCCTGGTGAGTGGGTATGAAGAAAGGAGCCACAGCACAACTCGTCACTTGCCTTAGCCGTCACTCTGAAGTTTACACTGAAGTTCATACTGCAAAGGTGTTCTCCTTTGTTCGTTCATGAATTGTTGCCTTGTTTTTTTCACCACTTCTGTTCATTTCATTAGATTTGAAGGAAGATGATTTAATCCGACGTTATTTTGCTATTTGTATCAGAGGTCACTTTGCCCTTTCAGTTTTCAAATCTTATAAACTTATAATAATAGGCATATAGAAAATATCTAGAGAAATATTGCTGCTACATCATTTGTTATAGAGTAAAAACGTGTTGATCAGACTGTTTATTGCTCTTGGGTAGTTAAACATTCCTCAAAACTGCTACTAAATAACAGTTAAGAAGCATAGTCTTCTGGGGTCCCTGGGTAGCTCAGTAGGTTAGGCGTCCGACTTTGGCTCAGGTCATGATCTCACAGCTTGTGAGTTCGAGTCCCGCGTCAGGCTCTGTGCTGACAGCTCAGAGCCTGGAGCCTGGTTCGGATTCTGTGTCTCCCCCTCTCTCTCTGCTCCTCTCCCTGCTCGTGCTTTGTCTCTCTCTCACTCAAAAATAAATAAACATTAAAACAAATTAAAATAAAATAAAATAAAGCACGGTCTTCAACCCCAAAACTCTGGAGTCCCACATACATATGTTCAAAATCTCAACTCTACCTCTCACTAGCTGTAGGATATTGAGCAAGTTCCTTAACACCTTTAATTCTCAGTTTCTTCACCTGTAAAAATGGGATGATAACAATACCTACCTCATGAATTGTGAAGATTAAACAAATAATGCACAGTGAGAGTTTACCACAGTGCCTGGCACTGAACCCATCTACATTCCAAGTTCTGTGCGGGGCTTCCCTTTCCCATGATGCAGACCATGCAATACGAATTTTTAGAATTGAAAGGAACTTTAAAGGCTATCTTATCCAAACCTCTAATATTATAAAATATGAATTAAGATCATGAGAAATTACATCAGAAGTAATACTATACCTATTTCCCAATACCCTAATACTGGGATTAGACCCGTAGTCAATAGATATGACTGTTCTGATCATGGGGAAGGTGTATTTCTCATTGTAAGTTTTTAACTAGGTATCCAGTTGATTAAAAATACAACAAAATCATTTCAGCAGGACCCATGACAACAACCTAGGTCCTCTGAATCTAGGTGCAGTGCATTTTCCATTGATCGATAGTTTCTCATCCATTATTAAAGGAACTATCTTTAATCCCATAAAGACTTATAAAAATATTTATACATAAAGAAATGTGGTTATTTTTTCAAACTTGTTTGGGTTAGATAAAGAGACATATCATTAAAGATCTGTACTATTCATAAGATACAGGCCTCTCACAGAGACACGCTAATCTCATCAAAGGCTATAGCAAAAAAGCTCTAACCCAAATTCATAATTCATCATAATATAACTATTTAAAGATCAAAGTATTGAAAATGCAGTGGTATGAGTAGCAAAAAAATTATGAATATATTATGAAAAAAATTAAGATGAAAAAATATTCCATTTACCGAACCACAGTGAATTGGACAATCACAATAACGTTGCTTCCAACCCAGACGTTCTAAGCCTAGAAGAAGTCAGAGCAGGAGCAGCCTTGGAGAATATGTTTCACTGGATGACGCTTATGTGCCACTCCTACTTTTCTGCTCCACACTCACAACCTGCCTCTGTACAACGTAATTCCCAGGCCCTGCCCTCCTTAGCTTATCCCCTGCAAAACAGCCCCTACTCAGTCAGACTGTATAGTTGCTGGCATACTTATTCACACTTCTCTGACTCCCAATGTGGCAGACAGTTGATCAAATAAATATGTCAGTTATAAATGATTATGAGCTAAAGAAAGAACTAGAGATACAACATCCCACTCCCTTGCCCTCCCAAAGCCAGACTGTGGCTTTCAGAGACAATGTCTTCACTTTTATTGCTTAACCTGAAACATTGCCTTCAGTGGTAGAAAATTCATGCCACTAGAGCCAAAGGAAGCTATAGCATCTCATATTTGTTAGAGTCCCTAAGGGCTGTAGTAGGTTAATAGATGAAATATAAAATGGCTGGGGGGGGGGAGACATGGGGGACTCCTCAAAGAACCCCAAGCATGTGGCTATTTAGTTCTGGTCTGGTATTAAACACTTCAAGCCATAGTGGCTCTGGTGTTGAACAAGATGGCCACCCCAGTCATTCCCTCACCAGCTGCTGAGGTTCTGAGGTGCTCAAATGGACCAGAGCAGAAGAGTACCATGTGACTCTTCCCCCTTCTAAAGTGAGATCCCGGACTTTTCCACTCATCTTGTTCTCCGGTCTACCGGAACCCAGGCTGGGCTTTGGCACTCCATGCTTCCTAACACTTCACTTGCTCTCAGGCTGTGCTCTTGTTCCCTTCTCCAGGCAGAGTGACAGTGCCACACAAGAGCAGGATATTAGAAAACGCTGCTTCCCTCAAGAGCAGCTCTGGTTAAAGTGGACACTGATGATGCCTGATGACCAAGTCTTCCTTGTACACAAACTCAAAAGCATGTTCTAAGGTTCAGTAGAGAAGCTTTGTCTAGAAAGTACTGACACCCACCACATTATATTCTTCACTGAAAACTTGGCTACTCAAAGCATCTAGCTTTCTCTGTAACACTGATTCTGCCATAAAATTTCAAAACAAAAGACAAGCCAGAAATTTTCATGCAGATATGTTGTTCATTGTTTTCACACGAAGCGTGTTACTCTAAATAAATTCAAAGGCCAGATCTTTGAAAATCAAACCATAAACTTGCAAGTTATAAGGAGAGCTTCAGTTACTGGGACCCATAAGTTTTGTAAAATAGTTAATTATACTATATCTTTTAGACTTGGGTTTTTTTTTTTTTTATATGAAGTTTATTGACAAATTGGTTTCCATACAACACCCAGTGCTCATTCCAGACTTGGTTTTTGACAACATACTTTCAACATTTTGCTATTGGTGCGTGCTCTTGCCTCTGTTTTTTTCCTTCACGGTTGAATCCACAGCCAACCGGCTTAATCCAATGAGCATTCATCAGAGACCGAAGAGTCACAACTTTTGGCATATCATATCCATCTTTCTATATTCCCTTAAGGGATAGAATCCCAAGTTCCAGCTGGGCATATGTCCCACCCTCCATTGTGTCTATGTGTGGCTATATGACTAATTTCTGACCAACAGAATGTGAGCAGAAGTGACAATGTCTGCGTTGTGCTCCTTGAATGGAAAATGTATCTCTTCTTTTGCCATCCTGGTGCCTAGAACTTGGACATGGTGGCAAGCCACCTAAGAACAAGCAGACAGGGCTAATATTTAGGGGACACTGGTGTGGTACTGCAGGATGGAAGGAGCCAACGTCTCAACATTATGTGAGAAATACATCAGACTGTTAAGTGAGAAATAAAATTATATATTGTTTAAACCTCTGTCTTTGTTAAAGCAGATTAATCTTGATCCTAATTGAAACACCTTACAATTTCAGTTTCAATTTTATTATGTTTATTTTAAAAAATTTTTTTAATGTTTATTTATTACTTTGAGAGAGAGACAGAGAGAGTGAGCACCAATGGGGGAGGGGCAGAAAGAGGGAGACACAGAATCCGAAGCAAGCTCCAGGCTCCAAGCTGTCAACACAGAGCCCATTGCGGGGCTCAAATCCACAGACAGTAGACTGCGAGATCATGCCCTGAGCTGACGTTGGACGCTCAACCAACTGAGCCACCCAGGTACTCCTCAGTTTTATTACATTTAGCATGTTTGCTTTTGGTGACTCATTGCTGTTTCATGTTCACTAGATGTTGCAGAGTATTTAAGTCAAGGAGCAATAAAACGTTCAAAGAATTGTACAAATGTCTATACAAAGAGGATGATAAGGTCACTAAAATCGATGGGCATTGCATCATCTAGTAGTTCAAAGTGGTCATTTTAGTGCTCACTTTGGCAGCACATATACAAAGTGGTCATTTTATTGGCTAATTATAAAAGTCCACATCCAGTGAACAAACTCTATTCTAAAAGTTATGCACAATGCTGTTGACTCACAAAGAAAATGAACATAAACTTTTAAGGGAGTACACGGAAACATTTTACTTTTGGTGCAATTAGAGCAAAAGCTAGAAGAATGAGTTTCAATTATTCGAGATAAACAATTAACTTCCTGTTGCTAAATCCTCTTAGCAGATGTAAACAAATTACTTTAATTCTATATTTAACAACCTGTTGAGTTTCAGTTTTAAAGTTGGCTAAGAATAGTTTGTTCGGAAGAGGTAATGGAGATGTTCAAAAAGCTTCTGGTACAAGCTGAGGCTGTTGTAACTACCAGCAATTTCAGAAAGTAGATTACTATTCAATGCAAATTTCCACTCACAAATTACTCAGCTAGAGAACAAAGTGAGAAAGAAAGTTATGAGTCATTGCTCTTAGAATTATGAAGACAAGGAAGCAGTCAGGAAAAGAGGAACCATCTTAAAATAAAGAATACTCATGATTAGAAATTTTATTTCACTGTGATGCCCAGTATGACTATAATTTCTATTTCTATGGTGGTTACCATAAATAAAAGGCAGTAAAGCTAGAAGTAGTATTATTAAAAGAGGAGGAGAAATGTGTGTCTCCAGTCTTCCTGATTCTCTTTGGGCTACACCAAAATTGGGTGAGAGTGCTAAGTCAGAAAAGAGAAGCTGTAAATGTTGCTTGAAGAGAAAGGAATCACACGGCCTTCAGGGAAACCTTAGGGGACATCTGGGAGAAGCTATGAGAACTTTCAGTTTCACAAACTGTGGAGCAAGTCCTAAGAGGCATCTCATTTCAACATGAGGATTCACCGTAATAAAATCTCTCAATGTCTCTATCTGATAGGATAGTGATCATCATGTCACTTAATCACATCTATGATTCTTCCCTCCACTCCCTTTTATCCCATCTTCTTATTTTTACTCATTGTCACCCTTTCACTTTATTTCCACCACCACTAAGTTCAGGCACTTGGTACTTCACTTATCAGATCACTGAAACATCCTTCCTTCCACCCTACTCTCCAGTCACCACATTCATTAATTCATCAGTGGAACAAATACTTGTACTAACACGCACTGCAATAAGTGCTAGGGGTACCATAGTACACAAGTCAGACACTCTTCCTGTCCCCAAGGGACTTACGGTCAAGGGATGATAGCAAGTCAATTTTATGGTATCTTGTCCTCAAAGACTCTATAGAACAATCCCAGATCTCTTGTGTTATGAACTGAATGTTTGTGTCCCTACCCTGCCAACTCCAAATTCATATCGAAACCCTAACCCCCAGTGTGACTGCCTTTGGAGACAGGGCCTTTATGGAGGTAACCAAGGTTAAATGCTATCATAAGGGTGACCACAATCCTGTAGAACTGGTGTCCTTTTAATAAAAGGAAGAGGGGTGCCTGGCTGTCTCAGTTGGTAGAGCATGCAACCCTTGATCTCAAGCCCTACATTGGGCATACAGCTTACAGGAAAGAAAGAAAGAAAGAAAGAAAGAAAGAAAGAAAGAAAGAAAGAAAGAAAGAAAGAAAGAAAAAGAGGAAGAGACACCACAGCTCTCTCTCCCTCCACTTGCACACAAACAAAAGGTCATGTGGAGACACAAGAAGGCAGCCATCTATAAGCCAAGGAGAAAGGCCTCAAGACAAACCAACTCTGCTGGCACCTTAATCATAGACCTCCAGTCACCAGAACTGTAAGGAAATTAATGTCTTTTGTTTAATCTACCCAGTCTGTGGATTAGTCTGTGATATTCCTTTATGGCAGCCTGAGCTGACTAAGACATCCTGCTACTCTTGTTCCCACCACACAGGCACTATTCTCAAATGCCAATCCTCAGCTCCAGTTAAGTGAGATTCTCCAAAGACACACCAGCTCTCTATTCCAAACCTTTGTCCATGTAACTCCTCGTCATCACTCTACCCCACTGTTGTAATAAGAAACGTCATTATTTCTTAAGGCATAATTTGGGCAAAGTTTGTTAATCTCTCTCTTTGTTCTTCCTGCCAGTGATGGAAGTCTATTTGGAAGAGGAGGCTATAACTAAAGCACTAATGGGGTTTTTCTTACTCTAATTGCAGACAAAGTGCACGTGGGGAACTAAAGAACCTCTTAAGGGCAAGAATCACAAAGTAATTGCCTGCTTGGGTATACATCCCTTTCACAAACAGATTTCATGTGACACTCACAGAAGAGTAAGAAGACGCTCGCAGGCCAAGATAATTGTCTCGGCCAAACTAGATGCAACTATCAAATAGTATCTTAAAGTAATAAGGTATTCCACATTGCAACTTTTTGTTTCCATTTTTCCAAGAAAATAATGTCATAACATACCTATCTGAAAAAGATGTTATTTATCAAAAATATTCCTTTTTGAAAGGTGAAGACAACAAATTTGTACCGACGTGGTTAAAGCTGTCACATCGCTTCACAACATGGTCCATCAAGATTAAGGGTCACAGCATGGATAAAGGAATTTCTCCAAATAGCAACTATAGTTCATATTTGCAATTCACTTGTACCATACTCTAAGCTTTAACAACACACACACACACACACACACACACACACACACACAAATTGACTTCAAGTAATTCATCAAATTTAGAACTTATTAGATGTAGTAAGGCCACATTGGAGTAATAAACTCGCTAACTGCCTAGTTTATTTTTTTAGATTACAATATTGGTTCCCTTTCAGTATCTGAGGTTACTAATTTTCATAAACTTTGGTCTTTCCCAGCAAGTGCACCTGTGTCTTTTCTTTCTACTCAGCCACCAGAAGAGCTACTCATCTTTATGGACATGAGGTCTCAATAAGGCTTTATGGACATGAGGTCTCAATAAGGCTCAATATTTTTTCCCCTCTCTTTCAGCAGAGGCTACTTATCACCTTCTAAAGAAGTTTTCCTTGAGGAAATAAACGTTTCACAGGCAAAGAAATAAATCTTAAAATTTAACTGGAACTTTAGAAGCCACTGGTTATATTAATAAATGACATGGGTTGGCATATCTCAAAATTTAGTACTGGCATGATTCAGCAAAGTGAGCCTCAATGAAACACAATACTTAACTAAATATTATAACTCCTAGGAAGCATTTCCCAAGAAGACATTTTAAATCTAAATTATACTAACTAATACATATTACCCAGAAAATGATTATCCTCTTGGTCCTCTTGGGAGAAATTTTTCTATGGGTCAATAATAAGTTTCTTTCCAATTTTTAAAAGGTGAATGAAAAATTCTTTTAGGAAGAAGGAAGAAAAGAATGATTCAGAAGACAGAGGTTAGCCTCTCTGAACAGATTCCTTCCATGACCCGGCTCACGTGTGAGGCCGAAACACGTACCATACAAAACAGTGCCCACTGCTTTAGCTGTACCTGGTAGACAATGAATGATTTTTGTATGATTCAGAGTTTGTTTTCATTCTTAGTCACTGTTCAAATTTTAAATGTCACCAAAACTCAATGGCTTCTCTGAGCATATAGACATAGCTGTGCCATTCTCTTTCTATGATTTTTAAGGTTGTTTATATGATGTGGTGCACAATTATTCTGTAGGTTAAGCTTCAGCAAGGCAAAAAGAACCCTTATTTTATTCTGATTAAAAGGATAATACAGGGGCGCCGGGGTGGCTCAGTTGGTTGAGCGTCCGACTTCAGCTCAGGTCACGATCTCACAGTCTGTGAGTTCGAGCCCCGCGGTTGGGCTCTGTGCTGACAGCTCAGAGCCTGGAGCCTGCTTCAGATTCTGTGTCTCCCTCTCTCTCTGCCCCTTCCCCACTCATGCTCTGTCTCTCTCTGTCTCAAAAATTAAAAAAAAAAACATTAAAAAAATAATAAAATAAAAGGATAATACATGTTCATATAAAATATTCAAACAGTTCTAAAGTTGTATAGAAACAATAAAAACCATCGAAAAACTCTAGTTCCTACACATGGCTGCTATACATTATTATAAAGATTTGAGGGGGGCTCCTGGGTGGCCCAGTTAGTTAGGCATCTGACTCTTGATTTCGGCTCAGGTCATGATCTCATGGTTCATGAGTTCAAGCCTCTTGTTGGACTCTGTGCTGACAGCACGGAGCCTGCTTGGGATTCTCTCTCTCCTTCTCTCTTGCCCCTGCCCTGTTCATGCTCTCAAAATAAATAAATGAAAACTTAAAAAAAAAGATTTGGGGGAATATCTTTCCAGATGTCTATTCATGGATATACAAAAATACATTCTAAAATATTAATGAGTTACTACTAAACATGTTATTTTGTAACTAAGTTTTTTCACTTAGCAGTGTGGCTTTCCAGGTCAGTGAATAACTGACATACCTAAATACACATCATATTCTTTAATGGCTGCATAATATCCTATCCCTGCATGTGTCACAATGTATTCAAAGAATCACCACTTTGGATTGCATATAATTTTTTGAGAGAATAAACTACAGTGTAATGACTATGTGATTTTACTTTTGTACATTTGTCCAATTATTTCTTTCGGACAATTTCCTAGCAGTGAACTTTGCTGGATCAAAAATATCCACCTTTGAGCTTTTGAATTTTCTTTTGTTTTTCCAAAGTTCTTATTTTTATTTTGAGAGAGACAGATACAGCGCAAGTGGGGGGAGTGGCAAAGAGACAGGGAGAGAGAGAGAATCCCAAGCAGATTCCACAATGTCAGAACAGAGCCCTACACGGGGCTTGAATTCACAAACCCTGAGATCATAACCTGAGCCGAAATCAAGAGTTGGACGGTCAACTGGCTGAGCTACCCAGGTGCTCCTGAATTTTCTTAAATTTATATTGCCAAATTGCCTTCAGAAATTTTGTACTCTCACCAAAACTACATGAGAATGTCTGTTCCCCTGCAGCCTTGCAAACACTGAAGTTTGTCCATCTTTTCCAACTTTGGCAATATAATAGGTGTATCAGTTCTATTTCTGTGTAACAAATTACCACAAACTTAGCAACTGAAACCATATTTAATTACCTCACGGGGTCTGAGAATCAGGCATTCAGGCACAGTTGAACTGGGTCCCTCTAAATTCTCCCAAAATTTTCACTGCAATCAAACCATAAGCCGGGGCCGGGGACTTATCTGAAGGTTTAATTAAGGGAGGATTTGCTTCTAAGCTGACTTACATGGCTGTTGGCAGGATTCAGTTTCTTTTGGGTTGTTGGATTGAGGGCTTCAGTTTGCAGCTGGCTACTGGCCAGAGGCTGTCCCTCAGTTCCCTGCCACGTGTGCCTCTCCAACACGGCAACTTGCTTCATCAAAACCATCAAGGAAGTAAGTCTGCTGGCCAGATGGAACTCAGAATCTTTCGCAATCTGATCATAGAAATGACATTCCCTCAATGTTGAAGTAGTCTATTGTTTCTTAGAAGCAAGTTATTTAAGGAGATGGGATGATACAAAGCCATAAACACCAGAAGAAGAGATCATTAGGGTCCATGTTGGAAAATGCCTCCCAAAATCCGCCCTCTGGTCCTCAATGATTCACATCACTTCCACATGCAAAACACATCATCCTCTCCTAAAGCCCTCAGGGGTTTCATCCCATTATAGCATCTGCTCAAAGTTCAGAATCTCATCATCTAAATCAGGTCCTGCTACAAAGGAAGCTACTTAGGTGTAGTTTTGGTAGGTATATCTCCTGGAGCACAGTTCTTTTCAATTTAGGGGGACTGTGAAACTAAAGAGATAGATTTTCTTCCTCCTAGACACCTAATAGACAGTGGTGTGACAGGCAAAGGAAAACAGCTAAGTCATTGCCAATCACATTGAGGGAAATGGTAGATACAAAAGCATCAGTGATCCAGAGCAACTCAGAAATACTCCTCAGCAAATGTTGGACATTCTTTGGTTAGGCTTCAAGGTCTAGGTATAGTTCTCTGTGGTCCTTGACTCCACCCCCTAGAATCTTGGTCCCATATTCTGAATCTCTGTTCCTTTTCGCGAAAGTAGCAGAAGTTGGCAGTGTACGTGGTTTTCTCAGCCTGACTCTTGCCAGTAGAATTTGGGAAGCCCAACACCTTCTTTTCATTTTTGTACTGTCTCTGTCCCATTCAGTCCAAAGTGGCAGTGTTTTGGTGATGCAATTTTCTCATAAACTTTGTGGGTCAACTATGAATTTCACTGGGGTTCACTCCACTGCACAAAAGCCAATCCAAAATCTCTTCTGGGTAAGACCTTCTCTACTTTGGGCCCCTCTTGATTTTGCTAAGAAAAAAAAATGCTCTTAAACTTCCTAGAAGATCTATGGGTTAATTGAGAGGTTCCTTGAAGCATACCCTTAACCTCTCTCAAGATCCTTCATGTGACTGAATAGTATGATCCTTCGATCTTTCTGAGGTTTTAACAAAAGGTTCTTGAGTCACACTCTCAGCTTTTTCTCCATGCTACTTTCTCAGTCAGTGCTTAGAAGCCAGTGCCCCAGGGGGGCCTGGCTTGCTCAGGCAGTTAAGCTTCTGACTTTGGCTTGGGCCATGATCTCACTGTTCATGGGTTCATGCCCTACACTGGGCTCTGTGCTGACAACTTGGAGCCTGCTTCCGATTCTGTGTCTCCCTCTCTCTCTGCCCCTCCCCCACTTGCAGTCTGCCTCTCTCTCAAAAATAAACAAACATTAAAAAAAAAAAAAAAGCCAGTCCTCCATTTTAGCATCTTTTCCCATCTGAAGAGGCTAAAAAATTCCAGAATTATCAAGTCCTGGCTTCTTTTGTTTAATAGTTATTCTCTTATTTCTCTCCTCCTGCATTTTACTATAAATATCAAGAAGAAACCCAGTGGCACCTTCAACACTTTTGCTTGAAAATTTTCATGATTGCATGTCTATGTTCATCACTTAGAGGTCTTGCTTTCCACATAATTGCAGAAAACACCTGGCTAAATTTTCTGCTATTACAAAAAAAAAAAAATGTTCCTGGGGCACCTGGGTGACTCGGTTAAGCGTCCGACTTCAGCTCAGGTCATGATCTCACAGTTCGTGAGTTCGAGCCCCGCATGTGGCTCTCTGCTAACAGCTCGGAGCCTGGAGCCTGCTTCTGATTCTGTGCCTCCCTCTCTCTCTCTGTCCCTCGGCCACTTGTGCTCTGTCTCTCTCTCTCTCAAATACAAATAGACATTAAAAATATTCAAAAACATGTTCCTCATGTCCTTTTAAGCCTCCTGGGCACTGTCTTTAAAGTCCATTATTTCTTCTCACAAACTGTTCAAGACAATTTGGCTTTCCTTTTCGTGCTCCTCAAAATTTTTCCAGCCTTCGACCACTGCTTGGTTTCAAACCCACTCCCACATTTTCAGGTATTTATTACAGCACCCCCTCTTAGGCACCAAAATCCCACAATTAGTTATCTGTTGCTACAAAACAATATTCCCACAAATTTACCAACTGAAAAACAGCACCTATTTATTATCTCACAGTTTCTGTGAATCATGAATATGGATACAGCTTAACTGGCTGCTCTGCTTTGGTGCCCCTCAGAAGGACGTTAGCCAGCGCTGGAGTCTTATCAGGGAAGATTCCGTTTCCAAATTCATGTGGTTGTTGGCAGGATTTAGTTCTTTCTGGATCATCCGACTGAGCATCTTGCTTTCTTGCTGGCTGCTGGTAGGAGGCCACCCTCAAATTTCTTGCCCCATGTGCCTCTCCTCAGGGAAGCTCACTTTACCAAACAAGCAAAAGACGAGAAAATAGGATTTTCCAGCAAGACGGCAGCTACAGTCTTATGTAATGTAATCACCCTTTGCCATATTCTCTGGTTAGAAATAAGTCATGGGCTTCTCCCATGCTCCAGGGGAGGAAATTACACAAGGATGTGAATACCAGGAGTCAGGATAACTGGGCGGCATCTTAAGAGTCTTTCATCCACAAAATACTGGTGCCTTCAGTTAGGGACATATCTTCGTGTGTAAATGGCCATTGGGTTTTTATTCCCATTAATATGAACATCAACCATTCTTTTAAATATGTCCTGAACATCTACATGTGCTAGGCATTATGTTAGGTATAGGGTATAATGATGAACAAAGCCATACACAGGTCTTGTTCTCATGGAAATTATAGTCAGAGAGAGAGAGAAAATAATTCTGTGAATAAATGTGAAATTACAATTTTGACAAATACTATGAAAATTTGTGGTGCTATGAAAATATGTAATATGAGGAAGTGACTGGATCTGGTGGTTGAGCACAGCCTGTGGGAGGATGTTTCATTTGAGATATGAAGAATGAGTAGGAATTAACCAGGGAAAGCCCAAGGAAGAGAAATACAAGGGGCTTATAAGAGCAGAAATCATCGAGTGATTGAGGAATGAAAAATGTGATTAGAGCAAAGAAACCAAGAGTCACCTCCAGATTCTCATCTGTGCTTTGGAGTCTACACCTATGTATTCACCTGCCTATCTTCATCTGGATATTTTGTACTCCTCAAAATCAATGCATATAAAACCATACCACTAATCTTGGCTTGCCAGACTTAGTTCTTTCCCAATATTCCCTATCTCAGTGAATGGCACCACCATCTGTGCAACTGGAAGTGAGAAGCATAGGAATCATTCTTGAAAATTCCATCTTCCTCAATCCCTTGCCAAAATCTTAAGGACTTTATCACCAGTTACAGAAATGTTCACCACAATCCAGATACACCAAATTTTCTCATGTCCCAAGCCTTTACTTTTGCTGGTCTCCATGCTTAGAATTAATCTCTACCCCCTTCCTTCTCTTCTTGGCAACATCCTACTCATCCTTCAAGACTTAACCTAAACAGAAGGAAAAAATCAACAAAATTAAAGGCAGACTAGAGAATGGGAGAAGATATTTGCAAATGACATATCTGATAAAGGGTTAGTATCCAAAATTTATAAAGAACTTATCAAACTCAACACCAAAAAACAAATAAGCCAGTTAAGAAATGGGCAGTAGCCACGAATAGACACTTTTCCAAAGAAGATGTCCAGATGGCCAACAGACACATGAAAATATTCTCAACATCACTCACCATCAGGGAACTACAAATCAAAACCACAGTGAGATACCACCTCACATCTGTCAGAATGACTAAAATTAACAACATAAGAAACAACAGGTGTTGGCGAGGATGAGGAGAAACGGGAACTCTCTTGCACTGTTGATGGGAATGCAAACTGGTGCAGCCACTCTGAAGAACAGTATGGAGGTTCCTCAATAAAATGCAAATAGAACTACCCTACAATCCAAGAATTGCACTATTAGGTATTTACCCAAAGGATACAAAAATACAGATTTGAAGGGGTACATGCACCCCAATGTTTATAGCAGCATTATCAACAATGGCCAAACTATGGAGAGAGCCCAAATGTCCATCAACTAATAAATGGTTAAAGAAGATGTGGTATATATATTATATAAAAAAAAAAATATATATATATATATATATATATATAATGGAATATTACTCAGCCATCAAAAAGCATGAAGTATTCATAATGACATGGATGGAGCTAGAATATATTATACTCAGCAAAATAAGTCAATCAGAGAAAGAAAAAAACCATATGAGGGGCGCCTGGGTGGCGCAGTCGGTTAAGCGTCCGACTTCAGCCAGGTCACGATCTCGCGGTCCGGGAGTTCGAGCCCCGCGTCAGGCTCTGGGCTGATGGCTCGGAGCCTGGAGCCTGTTTCCGGTTCTGTGTCTCCCTCTCTCTCTGCCCCTCCCCTGTTCATGCTCTGTCTCTCTCTGTCCCAAAAATAAATAAAAACGTTGAAAAAAAAAATCTTTAAAAAAAAAAACCATATGATTTCACTCATATGTATAATTTAAGAAACAAGACAAATGTACATATGGGAAGTGGGGGGGGGAGAGAAGAGAGGAAAACAAACCACAAGAGACTCTTAATGATAGAGAACAAACTATGGGCTGATGGAGGGAGGTGGGTGGGAGATGGGATAGATAGGTGATGGGTAACTAAGGAGGGCACTTATTGTGATAAGCACTGGAAGTTGTATAATAAGTGATGAATCACTGAATTCTGGAAATAATCTCTCCCACCTTAGTGATGCCAAATATTTTGTATATATCTTATCATCCCTGTTACAGGTTGTGTTCTCTGGGAAGCAGACTTCGAGATAGATCAGCATATTAGGAAGTGGTCTCAGAAACGATGCCTGTAGAAGGGAGGGAAGGAAGTAGGACTGGGCAGAGGGAAAACTGAGCTATGATACAGTGCTAACAATCCTCAGCCAAGCCCATGGAGTGCTCTGGGACTGGGATGGTCTTTTAAAATTGTCCCAAGTTAGGGGGGTGCCTGGGTGGCTCAGGCAGTTGAGCCTCTGACTTTTGATTTTGTGTCAGGTAATGATCCGAGGGTCATGGGATCGAACCCCGTGTTGTGTTCTGGGCTGAGCATGGAGTTTGCTTGGGATTCTCTCTCTCTCTCTCTCTCTCTCTCCCTCTGTTCCTTTCCCCTGCTTGTACTCTCTCTCACTTTCTTTCTCAAATAAAATAAGATAAGGTCGCCTAGGTGGCTCAGCCAGTTAAGTGTCCAACTCTTCATTTGGGCTCAGGTCAAGATCTCATAGTTTGTGAGATCGAGCCCTGTGTCAGGCTCCATGCCATCAGCACAGAGCCTGCTTGGGATTCTCTCTCCCCCTCTCTCTCTGGTCCTCTCCCGAGCACATGCTCTTTCTTTCAAAATAAAAATTAAAACTTAAAAAAAAAACTTTAAGAAGTAAAATAAAATGAGTCCCAAGTTAGGACAAGGCGGCCAAGATTTTATACTCCCAGGCTATTGGGTGACTCGATGTGGGCTATTCCTGGAAGGAGACATGGCTTTGGCTGAGGAGGTTTTCCTCAGTAATCTTCCCAAAAGTCTGACACCTACCTCAGGGATGCCTTCTAGTAATACTCCCAGAGTTGGGGATAAGTTCCTCATTATTGAAGGGGCATCTGGGAAGCACATCACAGCATCCACTATAATCCCCATGTTCAAATCAACTTACTATAGCAATACTATCTTGCATTAAGGCTATTTTTAAAAGGGTCCATTATACTCACTAGGTTCTGAGATTTCTGAGGACAATATGCATTTAAATCAGAGTTGCAATTTAATAACAGTACAGTGAAGAAATGACTAAATGACCCAAGGAGACTAATTAACCAAAAACATGGGAGCCTAATTGATGAAACCAAATGTCAATTTCTTCCTTTACACCAGTATTTTTCAACCATATTTTCATTATCACCCCTCTAAGTGCCTTTTTAGTTATTTTTTCCCTAATTACCCCCTGTGAACTAGTAATGCCACAGATATATTGCATATCTTTGCATCTAGTATATTTTATTTGTGTGTTATACGTTTCTTAAAGTATTTTTTGCCCCAAGAACCAGTTATTTGTACCCCCATGGGAGCAACATTGGTTCATCAAGAATGCATGATTTATGCCAATAAATGTAACTGCTAAGAGAATCAGAGTACTTAAGCCAACTCTTCAACCCATTCTCTGTTATGTGATAGAGTCTATATGAGATGCCACATGGGTGTGGTGTGCTGAGAATGAAATCAGTGCAAAGGGGGTTAAATGACCTTAGCAGTCACCTGTTGAGCCAAGATGGTCTGATACCCTTTTCCCCACCGCAAGATAATAGTGACACAATAGTTGAGTAGTCAAGGAGGGCCTCCATTATTTTGTTTAGCCTCTGTACAAACTATTGCTTTTGTCATTTACTTTTTGTTGCTTATTTTTAATTATAAAGTATTTCTGGCATATAAAAAGTAGAGATAATATAAGGAGGTGCTTGTACCCACAACCTAGTTTGAGATAAAACATGACAGATACATTTGCAGTCCCCTGTGTACTCACTCCAGTCTCATTTCTGTCTCACTCTCCCTAGAAATAACCACTATCCTCAATTTGGTGTTTATTCCCGTGCATGGTTTTGCATTTTTATTTATAAATCTGTCTTTTAAACTTTATACACATGATATCAGAATGTACATCTCCTTTGCTAGGTTTATTGTGGCATGGCATTCCACCAAATGAATTTGCTGTAACTTTTGCTTTTATTATCACATTCAGTCTTCTCTTCTTGCCTTGGCCCCTACCTTCATGCCCCAACCAGTTTTTACTTCCATGCAGGTTCTTAGCATATCTTCTGATCTTTTAAAGAGACTGGGAAATATCCTGGCCCTTTCAGCAACATATTTATAAATTGTCTTTCAGCTTAGGATATTTCTGCAGATAATTTCATTATTTATTAATTCTTACTAATTTATTCTGAGGATAACCCTTTCCTGACCATAGTTCCAAAGTCTTGGCACACTCAAACTGTAGTTTCCTGCTTTACTGTAAAATCACTCTCTTGGTGTATAATCCTGTGGCCCAGGAGTTTACAATGGCAGCAGACTACATTTTGAAGACCCAAGTCGACACTTTCCTTCCATGAGCCCTCAGAGATAAGCTACTTGAGTGGAAGCTTCCTACACAGTTATGGACTGAAGGTTTGTGTTCCCCTGCCCCCCAAATTCATCTGTTCAAGCCCTAACCCCCAGTGTGACTGTATTTGGAGATAGGGCCTTTAAGGAAATAATTAAGGTTAAATGAAGTCATAGGGTAGGGCTTTGATCTGAAAGGACCAGTATCTTTAATACAGGAGTGCTGGTGCATAGGGGTACATGTACCCCTATGTTTATAGCAGCACTTTCAATAAGAGCCAAATTATGGAAACAGCCTAAATGTCCATCAACTGGTGAATGGATAAAGAAGATGTGGTCTATATATACAATGGCATACTACTTCGCAATGAGAAAGAATGAAATCATGCCATTTGCAGCAACGTGGATGGAACTGGAGGGTATTGTGCTAAGTGAAATAAGTCAGTCAGAGAAAGACAGATATCATATGGTTTCACTCACCTATGTGGATCTTAAGAAACTTAACAGAAGACCATGTGGGAAGGAAAAGGGGAGAAAAAGATAGTAACAGAGAGGGAGGGAGGCAAACCATAAGAGACTCTTAAATACAGGGAACAAACTAAGGGTTGATGGGGGAATGAGGGAGAGGGGAAAGTGGGTGATGGGCATTGAGGAGGGCACTTGTTGGGATGAGCACTGGGTGTTGTACATAAACCAATTCAACAATAAATTATATTAAAAAATAGTAATTAAAATTTAAAAATTTAAAAAACGGTACTTATATATATAAAAAAAAAGGATTAGTATCCTTATGTGACACCAGAGTTCACTGGCCTTCTATCTACCTTGTGAGAACACAGCAGGAAAACGTCCATCTACAAGCCAGGAAGAGAGTCCTTACCAGAAACTGACCATACTGACACCTTGATCCTGGATTTCCAGCTTCCAGAACCACGAGAAAATAAATCTTTTGTTTTAGCTACCCTGTCTAGGGAATTTTATTATGGCAGCCTGAACATACAGATACACACTCTATTCCCAAGAACTGATCACACAGGATATTGAAAAAGAGGAGCAGCCAAGGGGTCAAAGGCAAGGAGAAGGCTGGCTTCTACTCTGACTCTAGGGTATGACGACACTTTGAAGCTCTCTTTTTTTCTTCAGTGAAATGAGAGGCTTTAAGTAGAACTTCTTCAGGTCCCTTAAAACTTCCTAATTAAAAGGGTTAGATTACATTTGTGGGCTATGACTCAGGCAATTACACTGCTAGGATTCTATCTTTAAGAAGTAATTATGGATAGTCACAAAGATTTAGTTCATGCCAGAACTGCATTCAATGGCAAGAAACAAAAACAAAAACCCCTGTAATCTAACTATCCAACAATAAAGTACGTTAAATTACAGTAGAGCCAGACAGTAGAATAAGTGAATATTTATTGTGTAAGCCTATAAAAACTGCTTTTGTTAAGAAACATCAAGGATACAGTATTGAGAAACCTTGTTTTTTAAAGTCGTAGATTGGCAAAAATTTTGTTAGAAATCTCCTCAGTGAGACTGGAACAAATTGCACTGTTGTAAGGATCTGAGCCATGCAGTTCACTTTCTAAAAATTTCCTTGAACTGTTTTTTTGTTTGTTTTTTTTTGAGGTGTAGCAACATAAACTCTAATATTTAAAGTATACAACTTGATAAGTTTTGACCTGTATGTATGTAAACATCATAGAACCATCACAACAATAAAAATAATGAACATATCCATGACTCCCTGGTTTTCTGGTACCCCTTTGTAATCGCTCCCTCCTACTTCTTGCTCCCACCCCTCCCTGCAAGTAACTATTTTATCTGCTTTCTGTCTCTATACTTTGCATTTCCTAGTTTTATATAAATGGAATCATATTCTATGTACTCTTTTTGCCTGGCTTCTTTCACTCAGCATAATTATGTGGAGATTCATCCATGTTGTTGCATGTATTTATAATTCATTCCTTTTTACTCCCAAGTGGTATTCCACTGTATGAGTCACTTTGACACTTAGAAAATGCAGGGGTTTTTTTTGGTGGGGTGGGGCGGTGCCTGGGTGGCTCAGTCAGTTAAGCGACCGACTAGATTTTGTTTCAGGTCGTGATCTCAGGGCCCCACATCAGGTTCCACGCTGGTGACATTGGGCCTGGTTGGGATTCTCTTTCTCTCTCCCTCTTTCTCCCCCTCCCAGCTCTCTCTCTCTCTCTCTCTAAAATAAACTTAAAAAAAAAAAAAAAAAAGGATAAAGCAGTGTTTTAATTCCAACCCACCTTTCAGGCTTCAGAAACATTTCACATTTATCTTAATTTTGCCATTTCCAAGGAATTAGGATTCTGAGTCTACTTGGGTCAGGCCTGATAACTCCTTTATACACAACCAGTTTTGCTTTGAGTCTTTCAAAGCATTGCTTCATTTAAACTTTACCTAAACTTCATTCTGCTACAAGTTAATAAGCCCAACTTTGTGGAACTACAGGTGTGTTTCTGGTTTTAGATAGGCTTTATCCACTGACATGAATGTTCATGACCACATTAAGTGCAAAACAGTAAATAGTGTACAACCTTATTTATGTTTTTAAAATATAGATACTTGAGGGGTACCTGGGCGGCTCAGGTGGTTAAGCAGCCGACTTCAGCTCAGGTCCTGATCTCACTGTTCTTGGGTCCGAGCCCCACATCTTGTGCTGACAGCTCAGAGCCTGGAGCCTGCTTCAGATTCTGTCTCCCTCTCTTTCTTTGCCCCTTCCCCGCTTGTGTTCTCTTTCTTTCTCAAAAATAAATAAATAAATTTTAAAATAAATGTGTAAAACATATATATAACATATACATATATACATAGATAATATATACATATATTACAAAACCTGGAAAAATGACTATAAAGTTATATATGAAAATGATGTTATCTGTATTACTAAACAAAGTAAAATTTTAAATTTATTTTAAAGTTTTTTTTAAAGGTATTTTTAGGGACAGTCACAGAAAATAGAAAGGTGAAATGATTTTACGTAATCAATACTTGCTAGGCTGCCCAAGGAACAGGGAAATCCTGCTACTCTTATTGTATAATCTGCCCAATTCCTAAATCCACAGGTGTTAACCTAGAATGGGCAGTGGAGCCTCTTAGGAAAATCATCACATTTCCCGTCTCTGGAAACAAAATGTTAAGAATGGGATTATAAATCTAACTTCATAAACATAAATGGAATTTGGAACCTTGTAGAGTTAAAGCAGATCCCAATGATATCTTCAAAGTTTTAGGCCTTATAATTTACACTGTCTCTAATTATAAGTCTATAAAAGCTTAGCAAGAGTGGTTTATTTTTATTATTATTTACAAAACTCCTTTCCACCCATTAATCACAACATGCATTTACAATACTGTTGCAAAGTAGGTCAAAATACTCCTTAATACAGTTTTGGCATTAGGTGCTTATTAATCTTATCCCATTTATATTTTTTGAGAAAGTCTGCACAGTTGACCCTTGAAAAACACGAAGTTGAACTGCCTGGGTCCACTTATACATGCATTTCTTTCAACAAATAAACAGCACAGTACTGTAAACGTATTTTCCTTACGATTTTCTTAAATTTTTTTTCTCTAGCTTACTTTAAGACTTACTTAAGACGATAGTATGTAATACATATAACATACAAAATATGCGTTAGGTGACTGTTCCTGTTCCTGGTAAGGCTTCCAGTCAACAGGAGGCTATTACAAGTTTTGGGGGAGGCAAAAGTTATACTCCACTGCCCAGGAGTCAGTGCCCTTAACCCCTGAGTTGTTCAAGGGTCAACTGTAATTAGTCCAGTCAAGACACCTGCTTACATGTTTGCTATCATTTAATGATTAAAGTTTCCATATAGCAAAAAGGAAAAAACTGAAGGCATCCAGCAAACATTATCTTTGTAATTAAAATCTGAAAAGGCAATTCATTTCTTCCTAACTCTACCCAGAGATGGTCAACACAGATTATAAACACAGAATTTTTTCAAACTCCTTTTGTGGTCTTGTATAAAAGCTTAAAATAAAACACAAGGGGGGAGCTACCTCTACGTGTAAACACAGTTCAATGTGCTTCTCTTGTTATTTCTTATTAAAGCTACAAATTACTAGGAAAATAGTGCCGCCCACGGGCTTTCCAAGTTTTGATTTCTGGGGAACACCCAGATCAACAGTGAATGAGCCAGGCTAGCGAATGATAGGCACGCAGTATGTTAGTTGGCCCTGAAGAGAAATAGCCAGTTTGTGAATGAAACCTAGGCCTTGCAAGAGGAGTGCCGGCTTCATACACAGTTAAGCCTACTCTGGAAGCATCTAGCTGTGTGACCCAGGGAGAAAATGCTTGTTCCACCTCAACACCACTCCCAGGAAAAGAATGTAGAAAACCTACACCCTACTTGAGCGACTTTGACCTAAACCCCCTTACCCGCTTCCACACTCTTCACCCACTCCTCCCTACCCCACCCCATCCCCGACTTCCTCGAGAGCCCCTCCCCCGGACCCATTCAAAGCGCCACGTCTCCTAGCTCCCGGGCACCAGCCACCCGGCGGAGGCTTCCTGCAGTTAACCCCTCCCAGACTCCCGTCCAAGGTCAGCGATCCCCAGGCTCGGAGCCTCCACTAGGCCAGGACTGGTCACCACCAACCGCGAGAGCCGCGCCCTCGACCCAACGGCTCCCGCCCCGCCCTGCCCACGTGACACCCACGTCCCGCCCAGGTTGCCCACGTGACCCGCGGCCATCTCCCCCGCCCCCCCCCCCCCCCCCGCCGCGCGCGCGGCGTGGATCGCGGCCGGAGCCGCCATTGTTCCGCCAAGGGACGACAGCGGGGCCTGGCCCTGGCGCCGAGACGCCGCTTAGCGGCCGCCACTGGAGACACTCCCTCCCGCCGCCCCCCCTCCTCCTGGCGGCGGCGGAGTGAGGCTGACTAGGGGGAACTGGGAGCCCCCTCTCCTGGCGGCGGCAGCTGCCGATCCCCGGCTCCGGCGCGAGGGGCGGCCGCGATGAGCTCGGCTTGAGGCAGTCCGGCCCGTCCCTTCCTCGCCTCCCTTGACTCTTCTACGGCGTCTGTGCGCCCCAGCGTCACCCTGAGAGTCTCTTTGACGGAGGGAAGATGGCTGCACAGAGCTGGCAGGACGACCTGGCCCAGCAGGCCGAGGAGGGCTCGGCTCGGCTGCGGGAAATGCTGTCGGTTGGCCTAGGCTTTCTGCGCACCGAGCTGGGCCTCGACCTGGGGCTGGAGCCGAAGCGGTACCCGGGCTGGGTGATCTTGGTGGGCACCGGCGCGCTGGGACTGCTGCTGCTCCTCCTGCTCTGCTACGGCTGGGCCGCGGCTTGTGCCGGCGCCCGAAAAAAGCGGAGGAGCCCGCCCCGCAAGCGGGAGGAGGCGGCAGCCCTGCCGGCCCCGGCCACCGACGATGTAGCCCTGTTGAAGAATCTCAGGAGCGAGGAGCAGAAGAAGAAGAACCGGAAGAAATTGCCCGAGAAGCCCAAAGTGAGTAGGGGTGGAGCGGCGGTAGAATAGGGGCCAGGGCCCGGCGTGGAAACCCTCGAGCGAGCGGAAGGCCGAGTCCCAGTCCCCCCAGCGGGGAATGGAAGGGGAAAAGAGTGAGGTTAGTCAAGAGCTGGGACTGAGCTCTCCCCAGGTGGAGGAGGTGATCGGTGGACACGTTACTTGGGGAATCGTGGAAACTCGGGAAGTGTAGGACGAGTGGGGAAGACTAGTTTCGAGGAAGGAAGTTAGACGGCGGCGTGGGGTACGTTTAAATAAAAGCGCCGGGAGGTCAGTCCATTTTCGGGAACCTTGACCGCCGGAATAACATGCCAACCCTTCTTGAGGCCTACCGGGTAGGCTGTGTGTGGAGAGTGATGGGACCTTACGGTGGTGCTGGGAAGTTGTGGAAAGACTGCGCCTGGAAGGCAGATGTCTACTTCAAGTTACATTGAGACGGTAGCCGGGGGAGGAAATACGATGACCTAAAAAATCGGGTTTACGGAGGATTAAAGGTACCCAGGTCTAGACGCGCTTCCATTTTAGTTAAACTGTTTAAGGGAAATGGTTGCCCACTCTTACTCTTGTGAATGCAGCCAATGGAGGCCTGAACAGGAGCAAGGCAAGAGGAAGTCGCTGCCTAATATACTTCGGGGTACATAGCCCCATGAGGGAGAGCTAAGTCAAGTTAAGCGGTGTGCGAGGTTTTGAAATAGTAAAAGGGAATGACAGAGCAGAATGGTGCTGTCTGAAAGAGATTTAGGCACCGTTTTACCGGGCCACGTGTGGAAATGCAGAGAGCATCACATCCATTTTATCATGCTTTCCCGTTTTATTTGTACATTCTTTATTACCCGTGGATCTCCCATGATATCTTTTAGAGTTTTGTTTTTTACGATACTTTACAAGTGGAGGGTGTGTAGAATTAGAAACAGCTAGGCTATTTTTATATACACTGAATTAAGCTCCTTACCTTTCACTGCAACAAAGTAAATGTAACCCAGTCGTAGCATGTGAAATGCACTCTGGTGTGTGTTGCCGGGTGGGAGGTATACACATAGGAATGAGAATCAGTCATGGAGACTAATGTAGGAAACAGATTCATCAATTATGCTAATAGAGCACAGACAGGTGAGGTTTGGAGGGTGGGAGACTAATTCCATTGAAGGGATTTAGGAAAGTTACTGGAGGAAGTGGGATTTGAGTTCAAACTAAAGCAATGAGAGTATTGTTGGAATAAGTCAGTATTAGAGAAGTGACAGGTCACAGTTGGTGCATTATTAGGCCTAGATAAGTGTTTACATTTAGTCTGCTGATTAAGATAACATACAAAACTTAGAAAAGGATATGACTTTGTCAGTATGAATTCTACCTTAAGTTGGAAGAGGAAATAGAACTGATTTCGAATATATAATTACATTTTTTGAGCAGAGGTTACTGGAAAGTAATGTTACGGTGGATATAGAGAACCTGGCTCCAAAATAAGCGAAGAAGGTGATCTTGAAAAAACCACGCACATTAATAACCCTAAACCCTGTGTGGATGAAGCAGATTGTGAACATTTCAAAGCCCTGTCTGGGACATCTAGAATTTCAGATAGACTTGAGTCGAGAGACAGGTGCTCTAGGAGTCCATCCCAAGTGCATCATAACACTCAGACGACCTATCTGAAGAAGGAACAGGTTCCTGTGAAAAATACTCATCAGACTTAGGACTTACTCCTCTTTTTCATCTTAGTTGAGGAATGGGCAGTGAATGAGTAAATAAATCTTAGTATTAAGCTTTGGGGAGTGAAGAATGGGATGACTAATCAAATTGTTCAGTGTTGATTGGGTGAGAAAATATCTTTGCCTACCTCATGGTATACAGGTGTTGGAGAAGTTTATCAACATTAACAAAATTGTGGCATTCTAGCTTTTTGACTGCAACTTACAATAAAAAACACATTTTCCATTACAGTACCTCCCAACTTCCACCCCCTTATTGAGAACACACACATATCAAACCATACGGTTTGTTTTTCTTTAATGATAGTTGTGACCCATCAAATTGGTTTCACATTTCACTGTGAGGCATGACCCACAGAAAAACACTGCTTTATGAGACTGAGAAATAGAAGCACCCATTTATGTAGTACTCCTGTGCTTTGCACTGTGCTAAGTATTTACTTGGAGAAAGGCAGCATACAGCTTGCAATTTGAAGGCAGTGAAAAGGAATACAATATTCATATGTCTCATTGTGAAGGGGATACAAAAGTAGAAGCTCAGTTGCTCCCCAGGGAGATTTTTATTCCAGTTGTGGAAAAGGATACGCTAAAAAAAATTAACAGTGCAAACCCATTGTGGGCCCAGGAGGCCGTGAGAGACCTTATCACGGAATCTGGCTTTGAAAGTGGGTAGGAGCAAGATAGTGGAAAAGGCTGAAGAAACAGGAAAGGCCCAGGAGAGGAAGACTTAACTCTGTCAGCCTGGCAGGAACTAAACTTGAATAAGGCATTTAACCTTGCTCTGTTTAGCTTATCTTGTTTATAAATTGAAGATTTTAGTTGAGTTAAAATATTGGAGGATTCCTCTAAATGTTATCTCTGACTATTTGCAGTGGAGTTGCTTTGAATGCTTATTAAAATTTATAGATTCCTGAACACCAGCACAGATCTTATAAATTCAGAATCAAAAATCTCTGGAACTGAGTCCAGGAAATCTGCATTTTTAACAAGCTCCCTTGGTAAATCCTTGCTATTAGTTTAAAAATCACTCACTGGCATAGAGCCATAAGATCCATAGTAAAGGAGAGATTTCTAAGGGGTGTCATGTTTAATCTTACAATCTATCTCTTCATTACTATATCATTCTGATACACATTTTAGTATATACTTACTCTGATCCAACTAACTAGTTTTGTGAAGGGATATTACATATTAAATGTTTTGTTTTCATCTTTTTATCCCATTATTTTTAGTTCTCTCTTAAATCATTGCAAATTTTGCAACTCAGATTTTTAAAATTTGTTTCTAGTAGTTTATTTCTATCTATAGAGTAGGTGGTATTTAGCTTTTTTAAACCAACGCATAAGCAGTTTTTAAAATCTTTATATCATTTTGATTTTTATCCCCTAATATCTTGGCAAAGGTCTTTCAGGGTATGAATTGCAGTTTGTTTTCCTACTAAAAGTGAAGGGGGTAGCACTTTTCACTGGGCTTATTTTTTGGCATTTTTGGAAATCATTATGTATTTTCCCATGACAGCTAGTACAATGTAAGTATTAAATAGGAACTCAGTAAATATTTTTTAACTTGACCTAATCTGAGCCATAATTTAGATGGATGTGAGATATCATATAACTAACTGGTGTTTAACAGTTGTTGCCTTGAATTTCAACTAGAAGCCTACCTATAACCAGGGTCAACTTCAGTGAAAATTTGTATTAGTGAAAAGGTTATTTTTATATTAGTGTAGGACTTCTCATAAAGATTTGCCATAATGCAATTGTTGATATCTATAAGCTCACTGAATAAGTAGTGTTTTTGTCTTGTTTGCTCTTGTATAACCTTGCATAGTGCTTAGTACTCGGTAAAAAATTACTGAATGCATAAAGTAGTAAGATGCCCTACCAAAGTATTTATACCACTCATTCCCATTCTTCATGCCTGGTAAACAGCCATGTGAGCCACCTTTTTATTTTTACAGTGGAAGATGGCTGTGTTTGCCTCTTCTGGCTAAAATTTTATAAGGTCCGTCATTCTATAGCCAATAAATCATTCTAATAGTATGCAGCATCTTTTGTAGTCATTATTTCTGTTCCAGTTTCATTGCCACTGCCCTACTTTTGGACTTTATTACCTTTTGCTTAGACTGTACTAATACCATCCTAACTGGTTTTCCTGCTTCCAGTCTCTTTGTTGCCAATCCTTTCTACCCACTCATGCCAGTTAAATCTTTTAAAGCCCAGCTCTGACCATGACTTTCATGTTTGCGTCTTGTCAGTAGTTTTCTCATCACATGTTGAATAAAACCCAGTCTACAACATGGCACTCAAACCTCTTTATAATGTAACCCCCATCTTAGATTTATCTCTTAACTATTATCTCAAACACATTACCATTGGCTAGACTTTAGTGTCTCTTATTCAAACTATTTTGTTCTATTAAAAGCCCTTTATTTCTTTCTCCCTATGATTTCTACTTATCCTTGAAGGCCCAGCTATGGTGCTGTCTCTACTCTGAAGCCTTCCCTAGTTCTGCAGCTAGGGTTAGTCTCTCTCTTTTATATTTTTATTTTATATTTTTTATGATATCTGAAACAAAACTGAACATTGCCTGGGAAGGTACCTGAAGGGCAATTCAGATTTTTTCCCCAGCCCTGTGCATGTCTGTGAGTGATGAGGAGAGCACCTCAGGTATTAATTTCGGGATTAGAAATTAATTTTAGTGAGCAGGTGAACTTGCCAATATGGAATCCCTGAATAATGGGATCAACTTCATATTAGTCTGTAACTGTAACTGGACCATTCCTCTCATCTCCAGAACCTCATGTCTAGGTATATACTTGATTTCTTCTATTGGAAATCTGACATTTGTCTCACATTTTAACATCTCCAAAACAATTCATGATTCCCTTTTCTCTCCTGGTCTTCCCCATTTCTGTAAATGGTAAATGACTGCCACCCATTCAGTTATTCAGTCCAAAAATCTAAGAGTCGTTCTTGATTCTTCCCTTTTTCTCATTCCCTTATATCTTCCGTACCTCATATCTAATTCGTCAGCAGGTACCATCAATTTTATCTCCAAGATGTGTATTCAGTCTGACTACTCTCATTCTAATGTCTGTCTGGCCCCTTAGCTCACTTACAGAGTAGTAACCTCTGCACGTTGCCCCCCAGTCCTAAAGCCAACATTTGTCTAAAACCAACACTTCAGTAGCTTTTGCATTTAAAATCTGTTTAGATTTTCCTGTGTGGCCCAGTACCTGCTTTTCTTTCTAGGCTGATTTTGAGTTCATTTCCTCTCTTTATTACCTCCAACTATAGTGATCTCTTTTCAGTTCTTCACTCTTTTACAACCCAGTTCCTTTGCATGAACTATTATTAGCACTTCTGGGATAAACTTTTGCCTACTGTTCAAATCAGCCTGTAGGTCTCACCTTAAAACTCACCTTCCTAGGGATGCCTGGGTGGCTCAATCAATTAAGCATCCCACTTTGGCTCAGGTCATGATCTTAGTGTTCATGAATTTGAGCCCCACACCAGGCTATGTGCTGACAGTCAGAGCCTGGAGCCTGCTTTGGATTCTTTGTCTCCCTCACTCTCTGCCCCTTCCCCACTCGTGCTCTGTCTGTCTGTCTCTCTCTGTCAAAAATAAATAAACATTAAAAAAAAAAAACCTCACCTTCCTAGAAAACTATTTACTGATCACCGTAGTTGAAATAGGCATCCCCTTCTGTCTTCTGCGTCAACTCTTTGTATGTATTTATTATAATTATCACAGTTTGTAAATTACTTACCCATTTACTTTTCAGAGGCCTTTTCCCTCCACTAGGTTGTAAGTCTTTTTTTTTTTTTTTTATGTTTATTTTTGAGAGAGCAAGAGAGTGTGAGCGCGTGTGCACTAGCGAGCAGGGGAGGGGCAGAGAGAGAGGGAGACACGGAATCCGAAGCAGGCTCCAGGCTCTGAGCTCTCAGCACAAAGCCCAACATGGGGCTGGAACTCATGAATCATCAGATCATGACCTGAGCAGAAGTCAGACACTTGACCAACTGAGCCATCCAGGCGCGCCTAGGTTGTATGTCTTGATATATATACAATGGCAAACAGTGCCTGGCATGTAAAGTGCCTTTGATGATTATTTGTCGAACTCAGTTCTGAACAAAGTATAATGATACCTCATAGTTTAATTGGATAATTTATTTGGCTAAGTAAATTTAGCTGTTAAGATATTCCAACAGAAGTATGTCTTTTAGGGGTGCCTGGGTGGCTCAGTTGGTTAAGCGTCCGACTTCGGCTCAGGTCATGATCTCACGTCCGTGAGTTCGAGCCCCGCGTCGGGCTCTGTGCTGACAGTGCAGAGCCTGGAGCCTGTTTCAGATTCTGTGTCTCCCTCTTCTCTGACCCTCCCCCATTCATGCTCTGTCTCTCTCTGTCTCAAAAATAAATAAACGTTAAAAAAATTAAAAAAAAAAAGAAGTATGTCTTTTATTCTAGGTAGTAATTTTGCTGTATTATCCCAGGTATTAGTAAAGGTAAATTATATCACTTGCTACCTACAAACAGGATTTTCTTTTTACCTTTAAATCACTATTCTCCATGTTATAAGTATAAAAAGAAAAATCATTTGATTAAAAACTCCTGAGTTCTAGATAAACATTGCTGATTTTACAGAAATGGAATCTTGAGATTTATAGATTATAATAACTTATTTGAGGTCATAGAGCAAAGGAGTTTCAAAGGCTAAATGGTATGATAATTTGTAGTCTACAAATTCTGCTGTTATGTTCGTGTACCTCTCTGGTTTTCATAGCATGTTCAAGGATATTACATTGCATTCAGAGAACAATTCCAATTTTCCCAGTAAGTTACAGCTGTCTTTCTTCTTTTTTATTTTTTTTTTTAATTTGCTTTAAGGTTTATTTATTTTTGAGAGAGAGAAAGAGAACACGAGCAGGAGAGGGACAGAGAGAGAGGGAGACACAATCCAACGCAGGCTCCAGGTTCTGAGCTGTCAGCACAGGGCCCCACGTGGGGCTCGACTCACAAACCAGGAGATCGTGAACTAGCTGATGGGCACTTAACCCACTGAGCCACCCAGGCGCCCCTCTCTTTATTTCTTTCAAAATTTACTTTTAGAATCAAAAGTTTGGGGGCACCCAAGTGGCTCATTCGGTTGAGCGTCCATCTCTTGATTTCGGCTCAGGTCATGATCTCACGGTTCGTGAGCTCAAGCCCCACATTGGGCTCTGCGCTGAGCATGGAGCCTGCTTGGAATTCCTCCCCCCCCCCCCCACTCACTTGCTCACTGTCTCCCTCTCTCTCTCAAAAATAAGTAAATAATCATTAAAAAAATAGAATCAAAAGTTTGTGTTGAAAATTGTAGTAACTCTTACCAAAGCTCCAGAAATTTGGCTCTGTTTGGTTAAATGACAGGACTTTTTCATCTTGTCGTTGTATTCTGCCAAAGTCCTAACAGAGAAGACCTTTAATAATTATGCTTATCTTAGATATTAAGAGCAGCAATAAACCCTCTTAACACTTGAGGTTTCTTTTGCACTTTGACATTATTGGTTAATGTACTACTTCTCAAGGTTATGAAAGCTTTGAGAGTATTTTTTTAATTTTATTTTTTAATTTTTTTTAATGTTTATTTCTGAGAGTGAGCACGTGAATGGGGGAGGGGCACAGAGCATCCGAAGTGGGCTCCATGCTGACAGCATGAGGATTCCTGGTGCGGTTAACAAGTTGATAGTTCAGAATCCCTGAAGAGAGTTGAGTCTTTGGCTAGCTGCTTGGAAGGCACAGGATCTTTACACTAAAGGAAATAGCTCAGGATATATATAGCATGATTTTGCAAATTTGAATCATAGGCCATATTTGTAAGATTGTACTCTCAGTTATTAAGAGTTTAAAATTGGGGTTGGATTTAAAAATAAGTTAGTAAATTGCTATAATTAAAGCTGTAGTATATTTATATTTGACATATTCACATTTGGCAGAAAAAAAGACATTTTCAAATAAATGGCAAGAAATTGTTCTATCTTGAATTTATATCAGAACTCTTCAAACTAAAAATACACTGACCAAGGCAAGGTCTTGTTCACTAAATGAGATGATGCATGTAAAGCATCTAGCAAGGTGCTTGGCCCACGGCAGGTACTTGGGAATTACGTGTCAGGCCGTCTTCACTCTGTCAGCTAAAGATGATGCACCTTGAATTTCCATAACATTTTGCCCTTGATCTTTTTTTATGATGGGTGTAATATGTCTACTTATGCCTCCTGTATGTTCAGAATAACTTTAAGCTAAGAAAATTGAAACTCTAGTGAAATAGTAACTTCTCCGGGATTACACACATTGGGGAATTCAACCCTGGTTTCAGCTTGCCTTTAAAACCCATACTCTTTTCCTTTACGAGTAGGGTTGGAGGGGTTATGTTCACTTACTGGATAGTAAGTGAATGAACATAAGTGAGTATGATGTAATTTTATTTTCTTAGAAAATGGTGAAACTGTAAGCAGTTTTTTAAAAAAGAAAGATACTACATTGCTGTCTTTGACAGCAAGCCTGGACTATTTCTAGCCTCTGAGAGGCTGTGTTTACTTACCATTTGTATTCTGTTAACTCCCCAAAAGAATTTGTGTCTGGAGCACTGGGCCTGATGGATGCATGTAGTGTCTGTTGACCCTCTTGACCACCAGGACTTAACGCTGGTTGTAGGCTTGCTAGTTGTGACCTGAAAGCTGGACAAGGAGATGAGGATTTGAGCCATTATAGCCATGTTCTCTCATTTATTGTCGTTTTAACAAGAAACTTGTATGAGTACATATTTTCTTTATATTTACAAATGATGAAATAAAGGGTTAAGTCAAGGAAAATGCTTATAATCACAGTGATTAAATATAGAAGTCGAGTCTTAATCCCAGGTTTGTTCAGTTCCAGTGTCCATGGTCTCTTCATCTTCCATTTTTTTGGTAGTTGGTAGGCTGCCCTTCTAGTTTCTTAAGGTGTTTCCAAGTAACTTGAAGTCATGGTTTTTATATTTTCTATCTAGAAATAAAATTCACATAACTAAGTGAAAATGGGATTCTAAATGGTTTCGTTTTAGAAGTCAAATGTTAAACTTTACATATGGTTATCTTAGATGTAGATTCCTTTGGAGTAGATGTCCGTTATTAAGCATATCTGCTTATTCTGAACCTCAAAACTCCTCAAGGGCAAATTCCTTTCATTTGTCCTTGTTCCTGAGGTCCCTAGCCCAGTGCCTGAAGTACTTAATAAACATTTATGAAATTAATAATTTAAGGGCTGACTAACATGAAAATTATATTTCCTTTAAATCAGGCATTTTTTAAAGTTTGTTTGTTCATTTTGAGAGAGAGTGGTGAGTCAGAGAGGGAGAGAATCCTAAACAGGCTCCACACTGGCAATGTGGAGCTCAATGCAGGTCTCGAACCCAGGGACAGTGTGATCACGCCCTGAACTGAAACCAAGAGTCAGAAGCTCAACTGACTGAGCCACCCAGATGCTCCAAAATCAGGTATTATTCAATAAGAGACCCTGCTCCCCTGCTGTGTGTCTCCTTTTTGCATTTTATTTTCTTGATTGTCAGCTAGGTATCTTCATTTTGGTTTATCACCACCCCTCCCAACACACACACACACACACACACGCACGTGCGCGCACACACACACACACACACTCACAATGTTCATTCATGAATATGTTTTTCAAAGGATGTGGCGTAGGAGTTGGGGAATGTGTAATAATAAAGCAGACATAGCATTGCCTATAAGGAGTTTATCCATCTAAGAAATGATTATGTCATTTTTCTGTTTCTGGTTGATTTTCACCAAATTCGGAGGATGTTCTTGTCTAATTTAAAATATAGCTTATATTCTATATGTGAAATTAACTTTGGTTGGCCCTGGAAGGAAACACCTCAAAGTTTTCCAGAAAATTTTATACTAGGTTACGATGAGAGGCCCGCATAATTGCTAATCTATGGAAACGTGTATATTAAGGCTTCATGATGAGAAAAGATAATACCTTTTGTATAAGATACAAAAGATAAAACCCTGTTGGCAGTCAGGTTGGGTTTGAAGTGTTGGTTTGCAGTTAGTTGCTTTTTCTTTTTCTCTTCCTCTTTTTCTCTTTTTCCTTTTTTTTAGAGAGTGGAAGCACAAGTTGGGGGGAGGTGGAGCGGGGAGAGAGAGAAGGAGAGAGACAGTCCCAAGCAGGCTCCATGCTCAGCGTGGAGCCCAATTTGGGGCTCAGTCTCACAACCCTGGGATCATGACCTGAGCTGAAATCAAGAGTCAGAGGCTCAAGTGACTGAGCCACTCAGGCGCCCCTTTATTTAATTAATTAACTTATTTACATTTAGTTACTTTCATGTGAGCAGATCTACATAATATTCCTCCATTTCTGGATTTGCTGATTTAAATGTGGTTAATGATTTTCCAGGACAAGACCTTCTTGACCAGCTAGTGGCAGGACAGATGAGTGTTGCTGGTGGGTAGGAAAGGCACAGCTGCCATTGTGTATCCTTTATTCATAGGGCCCAAGAGTTCTGTTGGGATAGGAGGCATATTGTTTCATGTTATCTGGCATTTTGAGGAAGGGTTGTTGCTGACTCCCAAATGTTAGTGGAACATTGAGAAATCTGCATAGACCGAAGGAACAGCTACAGTTACAGTAATTGCATAAATTCATCTTGCGAAGAAGGAAGTAAAAATGGCACAGGTTGGAGTGTGGGACCACCTGTGGCTTGCCGGTCATTTCAGAGTCTGTGAAATGGAAACTGAGTGTTCCTGCTGTAGCTCACGGGATTGAGGACTTCAGAGTTTATATTTGTTCAAAAGGAGATTGTTTCATCTTTCATTTGGGAGGCTATATCACCAGTGTTTGCGTTTGGCCTCAAAGGAATTGCATTGAATTTTTTGTAGTTTTTGACCAATTAATTCCTCACCTTTTAGCAGTTAATAAATTAAGATGACTCCATGTAGTCATTTACATGAATAAAATGGAAGTGCTATAGTAGTGACTGTGATGGAAAGTTTCCTGAAGGGATTAGTTAAGTGAAGTTTCAGAAATGTAAGCCTGTGAGCTTCCAGTTAGAGACTGGAAACTGAAATTGAAGCTGCAAGATCGTTCAGGGGGCATAAGGCTTGTATAGAGTGGGTGAAGCTGAAGCAGACCACAGGAAATCAGAAAAGGTTTGGCTGAAGAGGATAATAAGAACTAACATATGAGAACTGACAATTGAGATGCTGATCTTGGAAGTAGAATTAAACGGTTTTATATTCCTGATGTGGTTATTGCTCTAAGTCCAGATTCCTTTCAGGGTTTTCTTACCCTTCTTTGTGTACCACCCCCCCCCCCCCAACATGTACATACACAGGGAAGCTGGTGAGAGGAAGCAGCATGAAAGTGACACAACAGCACAGGAGAAAGAAAACCAAATCAAGAGGAAGGAGACCTGGTTTTGGCGTCTGAGTTTAACAAATTGCTTAAGAGCCAGCAGATTAAATTGGGGTTAATTAGGATTTTTGTCAGCTAAAAGACAGCTTTTGTTTTGGCTTTTCTGCCATAAATCTTTGAAAAGCCTACAAATCGGGTTTTAGAATATTAATGGTCTGTTTCTCTAACTGTATATCCCTGATAATTTCGAACAAACTCTGGCAAAGTCACATTATAGAAACTTGAGCATTGCTATTGTTTTCTGGAGTATGGTTCTGCTATAATGAGTAATCTGGTGGAAGTCTGTTCTGCAAGAACTGGAAATAAGGCAACCGAAACTAGTATATTGATTTACTAACTCACTGAATTATTGGAGTATGAGAATAAGCAAGTGAAAAGAAATAGTAGGACCCAGAGAGAAGAGGTTAGAATACCAGATACCTGGACTCCATTCTTCAAACTCTTGAATCTAAATATATTTCTGGTGATAGAACATAGAAATGTGGTTTTTTTTGGGGGGGGGGAGGGGGGGAGGATTAACCCCCAAAACTAGTGATTCTAATTAAAACCCAGACTTGGAATTCACAAACTTAATTTTACTCATATCTTTTTATTTTCGGAGTGTTGAAGCTGAGGTAACCTTTTTAAGCTGTAGCACTGGCTTGGTAAATTTCTTAATCCTAGAACAATAGAACCATTAGATAATAGAATTACAAGAGGCATTAGAGATAATCTAATATAGAGGCCAACAGATTATGGACCAGGGACCAAATCTGGCCCTCTACTAGTGTTTTGCAAATAAAGTTTCATTGGAATACAGCCACACTCAATTTATTCATCTGTGGCTGCTTTTGTACAAAATTGCACTGTTTTGTAGTTGCAGCAGAGATGATATGGCCCACAAAGCCTAAAATATTTCCTGTCCCTTTATCGAAAAAGTTTACTGACTTTTGAATAGACCAGATCTATAATTTTATATATGTGGAAATAAGACTCAAAAGATAATGAGTGAAACGTTTTGAGATTACACTACTAATTGGTGGTGAGAGTGCAAATACAGTTTAGTTCCCCATATTCCTGCTTTCATTCCATGAGTTTTTGTTGGAGGAACTGATACCCTGGGTGAGATCAGAAAATTTATTTGTGGTACAGGCTTTTGTTTATAGGTTCATTATCATATTACAAAACACAGTTATTAGAGATAGTAGCACATCAAGTCTTACAACATGGCTGTACAGAAACCTATTAAAGTTGGGTCAGGGGGTAGCATTTGATTGTAGTATATGCTGTTTCTTGAGTATAAATCTGTGATTTGACCCTCCAAGCAGTTTGATAACAAGATTCTTTTTGTTACCTGTGCAGCCGAATGGACGGACGGTTGAAGTGGCTGACGAGGAAGTTGTCCGAACTCCTCGAAGTATAACAGCAAAGCAGCCCTTAGAGACAGATAAAAAAAATGAAAAGGTAAGTTTGGGAACATATGAAATTATATGCAAGTCTCTTAATAAAGAGAGTGACATATATAAAAATGATGTTTTTCTGTTTCACAAAATTGTATGTATACTTCCCCATTTAAGGACAACTGAAAATATGAATTTATCATAGCAGATGGGTGGTAAAGGCGTAAGTAAGTTGTTTTGTTTTTTTACTTTTAAAAGGAAGGATGTATCACCAAATATTTTTAAACATGCTGTGGCAGTATTAAATATTCACTTTACCAAAACAGTTTTATTTATGACTTGAACGTCTTTTATAGGAGTAAGGTTGCAGGTATGTAACACCCTCTTATTTGAAAACAGGATTGTATTATCTTTGTTAATAGTACACTTCTGACATAAAAAGCTTACCAACTTGTTCGATGGTATTAAGTGTTGAAATAGATTTCTGTTCTGATGGAGACATAATTGTGTACTTATTAGACATTTTGAGTTTGTTGAACAAAAGAGAATGTTCTGTGCACTCTTAAGTTTTCAAATAAGACAATCTGTCATACCCCATAAATGGATAATTCCTGGGGTTTTATTCAGTTTTCAGTGTTAGAACTGACCCATTTTTTATTTGACTTAGGCAGAATGTAAAAAGGAACTGTTAACAGTGGGTTGTCCTGCTGTGGGAGAGAAACTTCTCATTTAAGTCCTTTCGATACATTTAATACTTGTGCTCTTCCACTCCCTTTTTAAAACCCTGTGCATGCATAACTCCTTTTTAACAAAGAAAGACAAACCAAAAAATAACGAAAGGTAGATAAGTGGTTTCTAGAAACCAGAATGCGACAATTCCAGTCCTACAGAATAATAGTATGAAATGGTTGCTACACTTTCTTAACGCTTACAATTTTTAAAGTGTCTTTGAAGAATTGGCAAGATCAGTTCTCCTCCGTAACCCAGTAAAATTGGTCTAGGGCCAAGATGGCTGCAGGTAGGATGGCGTAAAATGAAGGATAGTTGTGGGCAAAAGTTAAATTTATGCCTGATTTTGCCTTTGGCAGAAAAATAAATAGGAAATAACTTGTATTAACAAGTAAGCATACAATTTCAGGATTGTAAATTTAAAGTGTGAATAGTTTATATGTCTAATACGTATTTGTACTCCTTCCCTATAATATTTCCTTGTTTCTGGATTTTCTTCCTACTAGTGAGCATTTTATGCTTGTTCCTTTTTCCACTCCCTGAATTATCCTGAAATATTTGTAGTTGGAATAATTGATGAACTGCCATTCATCTCTGATTGGTTAATCATATATAGATCGGGTGTAGGAAGATGAAAAAACCACAGTTTAGAGTTTATAATCATTCTGAAATTTCTTATGTTAGGAAATAATTACAATAATCGACATTTTAAATATCTGTAAAATGGCAGGCACTATGCAAAGTGGGTGTGTGTATAATGTATGAATGTATGTACATATATCTTGTAGGGACAAAGTACATATCGGGTGTGCTTTTAAGACTTTATAGAATATTTATCCGTGTTATTTTATTTATCCTCATAAGAGCACAGAGGAGGTGGTATTATACCTATCTTACAAATAAGAAACCTGAGGCATAAGTTATCTAAGCTATTAGATGTAGTCAGTTCTAACCCAGACCCATCTGACTTCAAAGTCTGTGCTTTTTACTGCTGTGTATTATTTCTGATCCTTTCATAAACTCTAGCAGGCAGGTAGTAACCGCCCCATTGTACAAATAAGGACTCTCAGCATGGAGGGATTTTGCAGTTTTACTCAGCGCACAGTTTCTGAGCTAGGATTTGAATCCAGCTCATTCCGGTGCCAAAGCCCATGCGTTTTTCAATCACTTGACAGTACTGCCTCCTTTCAGTTGCTGTTGCTTTTTCAGAACAAAACTTCTGCCTTTGGTTTGCTGTCTACTTGGTTAGGCTTTTTGCATAATAGTAAATGCTACAGCTCATGGCTAGTGTTTCTTTTTGCTGTCTGCATCTTGAATTTATGCTTTATAACTTGGTTTAACCCAAAAGACTTTATTTCAGTTCATTTTTTATGCTATTGCACTGTTTTTGCATGTTATAAATATGTGTTTTAAGGCTTTTTATTACTTTCTTTCTAAAGAGGCTTCTCTTAGATCTACTTATGTACCTTAATATGCATCATTGTATGTTTGTTTTTCTCTCAGAGCCACATCTAAGCACTCTAAGCTGTGATATTGAATACCTTGCCCTGTCACTTGAGTAATAAGCCTTAGAAGTAAAACATTGTCTAAAAACCATGTATGACAAGAGTTATAGATCTTGTGTCTATAAAGCAAGTTAAACTACCATAGTTTTCTAGGTCTTTATTTGGCTGTGAAGGTCAATACTTCATTGATACTGGTCTCTAGTAGAGTAGACCTAGGACCATTAGCTGGCTGAATGCATTGTGCTATTGGATGCTGAAGAGAATAAGAATGGAAGAAGTACTTACTCTCAGAAAGACTGCAGTCTAGTTAAGGAAAGGCAAGCACAGGAGAAGATACCAGGTAACAAGACTGGGTGCCAGATATTCACAGGAATAAGATTATCCAATTTGGGTGGCCAGAAAGAATTGACAATTGGACTCTTAAGGCTAGGGATGGTATTTTAGTAAGTAGAAGTGGGGAGGCCAGCTTTGGCAAGTGAGAGAGAAACAAATGGACACAATCAGACATTATTCAGCTGAAACAAAAGAAGATATTCTTAATGGAAAGCTCTCGATAAGTTTGACTGGTCAAGGTGGGGGTGGGGTATGATAAAAATAGATATGTAGCTGGCAGCAACGTTTATGATTAACAGGTCAGGCTTGTGTTAGTGATTATGAGGATTTGAATTAAGGTAGAAGTGTAAAGATTGTTAGAGAAACAACAGAAACCAAAATGTATAAAATTTGGTCACAATCAAATTTGTTTATGTTCAGAATGAAGTCAATGGTGTCCTACTGAAATATCATTCATTTTAAGTATTAATAAGCTCTTACATTTTTATGTTGCTACATAATACAAAATATTTTCACCTCTTTTGACCTTGTTGACTAACTAAGTCTTGGTTGAGGAAGGAGAGGGGTACTATCATTTTTTTTTTTAATACAGCTCATTAAAAAGAGTTTAGCGGTACCTAGTAAATAATGCTCCCTCAATTTCACGGAGGCAGCTGTTCTCCAAGTGTGGTTTGTGGACCCCTGGGATGGGGTCCCAGGGACCCTTTTGTTGGGCCCTGGGGGATGAAACTGTTTTCATAATAATTGGGACATTTGCCTTCTTCACCATGTTGATAGTTGCACTAATGGTGCAGAAGCAATAGCAAGTAAAACTGCTGGCTTCCGAGCACAAATCGTGACGGTGACACCAAACTACTAGTAACTGTATTCTTTATGCAATCCACTCATAGTTAAAAAAAAAAAAAAAATGCTAGTTTCACTTAAGAGTATTCTTAATGAAGCTATAAAAATGATCACTATTAATTTCATTAAATCTTGACCTCTGAACACATGCTTTTTAATTATTTTTCATGATGAAATAGGAAGTATACCTACAGTATGCTGTGTACTGAAGAACAGTGGTTGTCTTGAGGAAGAACATTTGTACAATTGAGTTGCAACCTAGACTAGTTAACTGTTTTTACGTGAAAGAACAGCTGATAGATACCAATGGTTATTTAGACCTGGGTACTTGAAGACATTTTCTCAAAAATAATTAAAATGATCCTGTCACTTCAAGGAAAAGAATACTTAGTATTTGTTGCAAATGATACAATGATTTGTTTCTGAGTGAAAATTAGAAATCTGGAAAATTTGTATCTGCCACCATTAGCTTGACAAGCATCCCTGTGCTTAAAGAATATCTGATGAGATGAGTTGTGATATTAACAAATGTGATTTTTAAAAATACTGTATACAATGGAATGTTTTAACATTTTAGAAGATGTGTGTAACTCACTGAACCAGTATTTTCCAGGTGACCAGTACTTGCATGTTACAAAATCAGACAACTGTGAAAGTTTCATTAAATGCACAAGGTAGACCAATGGAGTGTGGAAAGTTCATTGATGCACTTTCAGATTCCATGTTGCAACAATTTTTAAGAAACTACCACTTGACAAGTTTCAGCATAATACTTTCCCCTACCTCTACCTAAAGTTCCTTGTGACTTCCCATTGCTCTTACTCTACAACCTTGAACATAACCTAAAGGTCCTGCCTGTGATACAGGTCTCTGTTCCTACCCCTCACCCTGTTTAAGTCTACGCTCATTGGTTTTCTTTCTTTTTTGTTAAGCAGCTTTATTTTGAGATATACCACAAAATTTATTTCATATAAG
The DNA here is from genome assembly GCF_022079265.1 of Lynx rufus. Taxonomy (NCBI): domain Eukaryota; kingdom Metazoa; phylum Chordata; class Mammalia; order Carnivora; family Felidae; genus Lynx; species Lynx rufus. The sequence goes on along the minus strand of NW_025814841.1, from coordinate 9,131,888 downwards.
TGTATGATTTTAGTTGTATTGCAGAGTGGTACGGCTCTCGCCATAGTCTAGTTTTTGAACATTTTCCTCTGCCCACTACCAGTAACGCCCCATTTTCTCCTTTTCTTCTTAGTCCCAGCCCCTGTCAACCACTAACCTTTGGTGTAATGTCAAAGGATATCACAATTATCTGAAAAAGCAAAAAACAACAACAACAAAACTATTAAAACAATCCTTTTAAGGGCGCCTAGGTGGCTCAGTCGGTTAAGTGTCCAACTTTGGCTCAGGTCATGATCTCGCAGTTTGTGAGTTTGAGCCCTGCATTGGTCTCTGTGCTGGAAGCTCAGAGCCTGGAGCCTGTGTCAGATTCTGTGTCTCCCTCTCTCTCTGACCCTCCTCAGAGCTCTCTCAGAGCTCTCTCTCTTGCTCTGTCTCTCTCTCTCAAAAATAAATAAACATTAAAAAAATAAAAACCAATCCTTTTACCTGGGGCACCTCGGTGGCTGAGTCAGTTGATTATCCAACTCTTGATTTCGGCTCAGGTTATGATCCCAGGGTCATGGTATCCATGCTGGGTGTGGAGCCTGCTTGAGATTCATTCTGTCTCTCTCTTCCTCTTCCTCCCTCTCTCTCCCTCTCCCTCTCCCCCTCCCATCCCCCCCACCCCCCACCTACCCCTCTGCCACTCTCCCTGCTCTCATGCACACTCTGTCTCTCAAAAAAAAAAAAAAAAAAAATCCGGGCACCTGGGTGGCTCAGTTGGTTCGAGTGTCCAACTTCAGCTCAGGTCATGGTCTAATGGTTCGTGAGTTCGAACCCCCACATCAGGCTCACTGCTGTCAGCCTGTCAGTGAGGAGCTGGCTTCAGATCCTCTGTCCCCTCTCTCTGCCCCTCCCCCATTTGCACTCTCCCACAATTAGTAAATATTCTTAAAAAGTCTTAAAGATCCTTTTTCCAATTATATATCTGTGTGTATATAGTCAGATTTTCTTCACATGCTTTAAATAACGTATCACAGTAAAATTAAATGCAAAAGGAGGTATGCGAATCTAGCTATCTTTTATGAAGCCAGACATTAAAGATATTTGCAAACTGTAGAATATACCAACCGTGCTGCTCACTAAAATGTTTATTTGTTTGTTTTGGAAAATACAGTTATTTATATAGGTGTAATTAAACAGTATGTAATTAGTCTATTATTATTTTGAAATAAATTAATATGTTAAATAATATCTTAGTTTAAATTTATAGTATGTTAGATACCAGTAGATACAACCCATGTAAACAAAGGCTCTTTGATATCTTTGGTCTGTTTTAAGAGTATCCTATAACCAAGAAGTTTGAGAACCACTATTCTAGGAGTGATCAGTGTTTAGAAGACCATAGACAAACTTATTCCAAGGCATCATAGATTTTAAACAACTGTAAGGTATAGTAGCTCTTAGCAAAACAGAGAACACTGCGTGCCCAGTCAATTTACATGCATTTGTGTTTTACCTTCCATAATACGTCTTAGAAACAATAGTCTAAAATCAGGGATTGGCAAACCATGACCATTGGCCATATGTAGCTTTCTGCCTAATTTTTGAAAGTTTATTGGAATGCAGCCACACTTATTTATTGTCTGTGGCTGCATTTATATTACAACAGCAAAGTTGAGTGGTTGCAATAGAGACCTTATAGTCTGCAAAGCATAAAATATTTATTGTCTGGCTTTTTTTTGCTGAACACCTCTTTTAAACTTCTAATACAATCTTTTGGATTCATTAAAATATTTCATTATCTGCAGTGCTTTGAATCTGATTATGTAGGTCTTGGACTCTTGACCTTTTGGGCTCCTTGTGCCATAGAATCTATAGCTTCATGATTCTTGGGTTCCATCCAAGAATTAGTAGTTTCAGTGCCCCCTTTGAAGGTAAACACAGTAGTTTCCATCAAAGAGGGAATATCTTACGAGAGAAACCTCATTTTTGCCCCCTAGACTTTTCTGTCTAAACTCCTGACAAATAGCAGAAAGGAGACCAGAACCAGGACTTCTCCTCTAGCCCATCATTTTCCCATGATGCTGTAGTTGAATGAGGCAAGTGGGAGTGGCAAGAGGAGATTGAAATAGAGTGAGAAGATGAATTTGGTTTTAAACATGCTAAGATTGAGGTAATAAATGGAGTCTCCAAGTGGAATTAATTTATTAAGCTGTTGGAAATTTGAGAACCATGTCTGGGAAAGAGTTTGGGGCTAGATAAAGTTCTTAAGAAAGGTTTCTTGTAAATTTTTTTTAAGATTCTGGGTTGGTAGTCATGCCGCTTGTGTGGTGTACCATAATTCGTGAGCTCACACCAAATGTATTTAAATAATTTAATGGCTCGCGTAAGTGTTCAAGTATACAAATAGAGTAGCTCAGAGGTTTTATTTTGGGGGCAATGAGAGTTGGGCAGACAGAACCACATATAACGCAATTTATTTTTAGGCTCTTTTACTGATTAACCAAATAACTGCTGTCTGCAAGGTGTATTATTCTAGGAACTAGGAATATAACGATTGATAAAACAGGATAAAATGGGAAAAGGGATGACTAAAATAAAGCAAATATATTCTCTAATGGTAGGTGGTGGTAAGTGCAGTGAAAGAAAATCTAACTAACGAGGGTAAGGAGGAAGGTAAAGTACAGGTTGTGGGTACTTCCCTTCATCTACAATTCTACTCCTTCCTTGCATTCAGGGAAATGTATCAGACTAGTAGTGGGTGGGAAAATCTTGGCTGTAGTTTAAATTATACCACCACCACCACCACCCCAAAAAGCAGGAAAATCTGCTGGAACTCTCTCTACTTTTAAAAAGGTTTGTGACACTTTTTGTAATTAATCTCATCCTTACATCATGTCACCAAGTTACCAAGATTAAGAACTGTTGGTATAGATAGTTCAGAGAAATGTAAATAATATGTTCTTTGGACCATCCATCCTTTGCCATTTATGCCTTGTTCATCTATATGTTTGAGACAAGTGAGAAAAATAAATAGTGCTGAATGTGGAGCAGTATAAAATAGGGACTTACCATATTTGTTTAGGCAAAAGGTGGATGAAATTGATCCTAAAGCAGTAGTTTTCAGACTTTTCAAGAGGCAGTTGCTTAGTTTTCAAAATGATGAACTTCACTGACCGCTTTTAATTTTGTCAGGTATGTACATTTTTAAAATCACTGTCACCATTACAAAAAAGAAAAATTTTGACCCAATGGAAATAGAACAAAAGTCTCAGAAAACAGAATAGTTACTGCCATGAGTTAGGGGGAAATCTTACACACTAGCCACTTACTTGCAGACTAAAGTATCATAGCATCCATTTCTAACCTTTAGGTTAGATCCCAGGGTTGTGGGATGAAGCCCCAAGTTGAGCTCCACACTGAGCCTGGAGCCTGCTTGAGACTCTCCCTCTCTCTGTGCCCCTCTCCCTCGCTCATGCTCTCTCTGTTTCTAAAATAAAATAAATTATTTGTCTGTTACTTGTGAAAATTCTCATATCTGCACAATTTAACAGCTTGGGAGCAGTTTCCTAACAGAAGCATAGCAGCCCAGATTTTGGAGCATGCTTATCAAATCCCAGCTCTGACACTTAATAATTAGGTGATCTTGGGGTTGGTTAGTTAATCATTCTGTGCCTTCTTTTCTCATCTGTAGAGTGGAAGTAATAACATCTGCCTCATAGAATTCTTTTGAAACCTGACTGGGTTAATTAGGAAGATCTATATAAGTGATAGTGATATAACCAGTTAAAACAAAAACAAACTTTTTTTAAGTCTTTTTAGTGGATCCATTTGTTAAAAATACCAAAGTAAAAAACCATCAGATTCGATTGCAGGAACTGCTGGTGTTGAGGAAGATTAACTTTTACTAGTTAGATTTCCACAAAAACCTTTGCATACTTAGAGGATGAGGTTGAAAAATTAGTGTCATGTTTTGACAAGCATGGCCTTCGTTTAAGTGAATCTCTATACTTTTGTCAAGTATGATAGTTATTAAAAGTATTAAAGTATCAAAATACATGAATTGAGAAGCTTATTCAAAAATAATGAAGCATGTTCGGTCATATTGCTGTCACTAAAAAATAGTTGTTTTACAAATGTATATACACTGTCAGGAGGGTGTGTATAAAATTTACAAAGAAACAATCTTGGGAGTGTATGTCTAGCACATCGTAGGGATTTAATAAATCTTGATTGCATGACAGCCATTAGGAGAGGTTAACTAGCTCCATGGTAGAGGCTGACAAAGAATAGGAGGGAAGAACGTGGTAACAAAGGAGCTGGCACTTTGTATTTGCATTTTCCTTCAAAAGCGTTCACTGTAGTGGAGCTGCCCACAAGTAAGATGTTTACATCAGTAGGACGGCTAAGGCAAATAGTAGCATGAATGCATATTTGTGTTAAAGCTTTTTATAAATACGTTATTAAGTCTTGTCTGGGTAAGCATTATTCTTTGGTTAGTTACTTAACTAAAATCAAACAAGACCTAAGCCTAAATCAAGGTAGTCTGTCTTATTTTTCTGCAGATTTCATTTTAGTGATGAATCACAGTATATTTCAGTGTGAATATAACTTCTCCCCTTTTTTCATACTTTCTCTCCTTTAAAGTCTTATGTATGCTTATGTATACTATTTTGTAGTTAGTCTGCTTTCACATCTTCTTTAATCTTTAAAAGAACCTTATGTGGGGGTGCCTGGGTGGCTCTCGTTTGGGCGGCTGACTTTGGCTCAGGTCACGATCTTACTGCTCGTGGGTGGGTTTGAGCCCCGCATCCGGCTCTGTGCTGACATCTCAGAGCCTGGAGCCTGCTTCAGATTCTGTGTCTCCTTCTCTCTCTGCCCCTCACGTGCTCATGCTCTGTCTCTCTCTCCTTCAAAAATAAATAAATAAACATAAAAAAAAAAAAAAGGAACCTCATATGAGGTTAGGAATTTTTGTCCCAAATGGCAGTTGGGGAAAGGGGTTTAGAGGCACTTAGCCCAAAATCGCATAAGTAATACATGATTAAATTTGTAGAGTTCAATGTAGAGTGACAGGATAGCAGAGTATTTGTGAGGGCAGGATCTAGAGTCAGAACTGAATTTTAGTTCTGGATTTACCACTTAATAACCCTCTTGTCTTAAGCTATTTATATAATCTCTTATGGCCTCAGTTTTCTTATCTGTAAAATGGAGGTACTTAACTTTAGTTAGTTCCTGTAGGTCTGTACGGTCCAATGTGGTAGCTACTTAATGGCTATTTAGCATTCCTTCTCATACTATTAATAACTTTTTATATTTATTACCTTTTGAAATGTATTTGGGGTATGTTGAGTTAACGTATATTAAAATTAATGTGACCTCTTTCTTTCATCTTTTTGACATCTGTATGTTAGAAAACTTTAAATTACAAACATGGCTTGTATTATATTCTATTGTACAGTGCTGCTCTAGACCAGGGATGGGCAAACTCTGGTCCCCCAGATCAGCCAGAGGCCTATTTTGGTAAATAAAATTGTGTGGAAACACAGTCACAGCCATTCAGTTATATATTGTATATGGCTACTTTCATGCTACAGCAGCAGGGTTGTAAGATCACTATGTATAGAACTATATGTGCCTTGGAAAGCCTAAAATATTTATTATTTGATACCTTATAGAAAAAGTTTGCTGACCTCTACTTCAGGCTATAACTGAAAAATGCTCAGTGTGTTATCTTGAGTTGGTGTGAGAGACAGACAGTCGATAGAAAGTAGATTGGTCGTAGATGCTAGTGGGAAAAAGGTGGTGGGGACACCGACTGGTCATTGGTACCACGTTTCTTCTTTGGGATGATGATAGTGTTCTGGAATTAGAAAATGGTGACAGTTGTACGACCTTGAATCTACTAAAATCACCGAACTGTACGCTTTAAAGAGAATAAATATTATGGTATGTAGATGATACGTCAATTTTTGTGAAGTAGATATGAGCCTGGTTTGGTAGATGTCATATAGCAGTACATGAAACATGATACATGTTAATGAGAACATGGAAAAAAACAAGTACAGATCAACTACAGGGAACATAAAAAGTTTGTTATGAATAGTTGCTTATATACTCCTGTTGTCAAAGAATTTTTAATCACTCTTAAGAGCTGTCATTTATTGCTTACTCAAACTATCATTTACTGCTTTACCCATAAAGAAAAAAAAACTTAGTATCAAGATATGATGTTTTTTCTGGTGGTAAACTTAACTTGAAGATAATAAGATATACATAGCCAATCTCAGTTAAAAGAGTGAATATAGATTATAAATAAAATCAGTATTTGATGAATATTAGTACTTTCCTGGAAGCACTAATCTAAATATAGAAATCGTGGCTTTACCAAGTTTTAATGAGCAGCTTCTGAGAGGAGAAAATAATATTAACAGAATGGAATTGGAAGGCTGTTTCAAAATAACCCACATCTTGTATGTGTGTAGGTATTTTTTTTTTAATGAATTACTAAATACCTACCATATGCAAATCCTGGGTATTTTCGCATTGCTTTGAAACTGACAAAATATTAACTGCTTTGTCTGGTTGACTCTCTAATTTGTTATACAGCAGGGTATTCCAGCAATCTGCTTTATAAAATCCAAAAGCCACTAATCAGTGCATCATTTTCTTTCTCAACGCTAGCAATATTTTTTTAATTTTATTGCTCTGAAAACACCATATTATACTGCCTTATTTGTGATGGAAGCTAGGATAGCGTGTTTTTTTAAGGGCACAGACTTTGAAGCCAGATAGACCTATTTCCTAATTTGACTCTACCACTTACTAACTTAATGTGACCCTAGATAGCCAATTTCATATTTAACATCTCTAAGTCTGCGTTTCCTCATCTCTAAAATGGGAATAATACCTTCCCTAGTGAGTTTTTTTAGGGAATAAAGAAGAAAATCAGTGCAAAGTACTTAGCATGTAGTAACCACTCAATAAATTGTACCCTCCTATTATTATTGCCATTTAATGTTAAGTTCTTTTATCAGACATTAAATTTTTTTGGTTGTCAGCATCATACATTTCATTATGTATTTTACTGACTCCTACCTTTTCAAAAACAATGAAATATTAAGTAACATTCTATTTTGCTTTCAGTCAAAGAAAAATAAGAAGAAATCAAAGTCAGATGCTAAAGCAGTGCAAAACAGTTCACGCCATGATGGAAAGGAAGTTGATGAAGGTACTTGAGCAAGTGAAAGGACTATAGAAACATTCTTAATCCTTTTTTACCAAGGTGGATTATATAAAAGCTGCATTTGTGTTGCTTAATCTTGTATCTAGCTTTTCTTTTTAGTAACCACAGATTTTAATGTACAGATTTGTGACATTGTTAGAAAACACTTTTTTTTTTATTTAAGTATGTTTCCTGAAGGGAACCATCTTCAAATTGAGGGTCTAGCTCAATATGTTGAGCAGTTGTTTTGTCTTTGTTTCTTAGAACTATGGTTTTAATTTTTTCCCTATTCTTAAATACACTTTCCCTAAAAGGTTGTGTACAAAATTCTTGAGTAAGCCCTTTATTGTCATCACCAAATAAATCCATTTATTAGTACTTATTTATAATACTCTCCTATCCCTTCTGTCTGGCAGGATAAAAAATATATATAAGATAACATATATTTATCATTTTTTTATAAATCATAGAGGACAGAGTTGATAAAAATTAGCAGAATAAATAATAATGGCAGTTAGCTGCCTGAAACAACATACTGAGATTAAATTCTTAGGATAAGTTAATATCATCAGTACACTTGGTTTTTAGTTTACTATCATGATATTTTGTGTGCCCCACCCCACCCCCCCCCAAAAAAAACCTGCAACTTTTTTCTTCCCCTTTACTGAATAACACTTTTTTCTCTGGGGCTATGTCAGGAGCCTGGGAAACTAAAATTAGTCACAGAGAGAAACGACAGCAGCGTAAACGTGATAAGGTGCAGACTGATTCTGGTTCATTGGATTCAACTATCCCTGGGATAGAAAATACCATCACAGTTACCACCGAGCAACTTACAACCGCATCATTTCCTGTTGGTTCCAAGAAGAATAAAGGTATATTAGTGGAACATAAGAGTCATACATCAAATCCAGCTCCTTTTAATCAGATGTACAAAATATCATTACGTCAAAAATTTGACTATTTTGAACAGCTTACATCATTGTGCTGATATACCCTTCTTCGTGAGAGCATTGTGGACCATGTATCGGTTTACCTGATAACCAGCAGTGTTACTCATTACATACCGCCTAATGAATGGCTTTTTAAATTAAAATTGCCTTTCTGCCTTGAGTCACATGAGAAAATGGTGTTGCCTTTTTCCTTGTGTGCAATGCTTTGCCCCAGCTCTCTTACATCTCCATTTTTATAGTGGACAAGACATTTAAGTGGAATTATTTGTCACCATTCTGCATGTTGGATGCTTGCATTCCAAGATGAAACTAGCATGTTCTGGATAGTGCAGGCTCTGTCTTGGACTTCTTATCACCCCAACTTTTTGAGAATGCTTTGGTGTTTGATAAAGCTGGACTGGAACTTCAGAGGTTGTGGAGCTAATGGTCTTCCCAAGTATTTCACATGCTCAGACTATCCAATATTGGTGGCTTCTTAGTAGCTCTTTACATTGCCATCATTTTACCCTGGAAACATCAGTCTGCAGAGTGATACTGTTCAACTTGGGCATTGACTTTTCTTCCTTCACCTTTTTATTAATTGCCTCCCTACCCCACATTGTCTCTAGACCACTTTCTCAGCCTTTTACTTTTTTGCTTGATGACCTGCTGGAATTTATCGCTTTGGTGTAGCAACAACGTCTATTTATGCATTTTCACTATCCCATATTAGTCATGCTTTAGCACTTCTGTTGGTGACCCCTTTTCACTGTCTTGGGCATGCTTTCCTTGCTGCACAATCCTGTGTCATGCTAGTTTTTTAATACATTGTGATCATTCTGCTTTTTAGTGTCGGAGAAATAGTATCTTTGTTGTAACATGTATTCGCACCTCTTGCCATATTTCCTAAGTCCTGGTCCCAAATACTGGCAGTGTTTTTAAGTTGGATGTGTTTGCTTCCAGGATTATTGAAAAGGCAGCTGGTATTGTTGAGAGGTGGCAAAGTTGAATCCAATTACAGAGCCCAGTTCTCCAGTTCTACTGAAAAGAATCTTGATAACCATTATTGAACAGCAGACTCTCCATATATTTGAGCAATTTTCCAGGTCCTATATTGCCATTTTAGTTGACTAAGAATATGGTAACTAAAGAACTCAGTTCCCTAAGGACATGTCATGTATGTTGTGGGTAAAACTGACTCTTTTCCAGTGTAAGAATTTAGTACTTGAAGCAATTTATTAAAAATAAGTGAAAATTAAATTGTGTGTTAACTCCTAATTTAATGTGCATAGTGGCCTGTTTAGTATTAAATAAATTTTATTTCTATTTCAACCAGGTGATTCTCATCTAAATGTTCAAGTTAGCAACTTTAAGTCTGGAAAAGGAGATTCTACACTTCAGGGTGAGAGAAATTACATGTAACTTAAATTGAAGGCCCATCAAAATAGAAACTTATATACATGTCTCTTTCCTCACATGAATGATACAGAAGGAAAAAAAAAAGGCTTAGAAATGATTTTTAATTACTAAAGTAATATAATCACAATCCAGACATTTTGGAAAATGGATAAAAAGAAAAATCATTCCCACTTCTAACAGGCTTTGGTATGTTCTAGTTGTTTCTCCCTCTCCCCCATATGTAAAAGCAATCTTTTAGTAATAGCTTATATGCAGTTTTTATTCTTGTTTGCATTGTGTAAGTCAATAGAGAAAAGAAGGATTTTGAGTGGGGGGGGGAGGACTTGGTTTTAACATATGGGATAAAAGACTTTACCCCTGTTTATTAAGGAGAAAACCTTAATACCTATCATCGTTTAAACTGCTTCTTTAACAATATTAAATATTTTACAATAAATGGACTACAGTCTGAAGTTACTCAGTGCTCCACAATTAGAAAATATATTTTATGTACTCGTTTATGATAAAGATTGAATTAAGTAGAGTAGTATATCTTACCTAAAAACTAAAAGTGTTGTAGTATACTATAAATTCAGAAATGAAAAAGCACCTTATTTCAGGCTTGTTTTAACTCTGTCAGCTTCCTTCATTCCCATGATTCTCAATCCTGGCTACACGTTACAGTCATTTAGGAAGCTTAGAAAAACACAACACAACACGTGCGTGCGTACATATATACACACATACATACTGATTCCTGGGCTCCACCCATAGAGCTTCTGATTTGATTTGATTTTTTTTTCTTTTTAAAAAAAATTTTTTTTTAACGTTTACTATATTATTGAGAGAGAGAGAGTGAGACAGAGCATGAGTGAGGGAGGCGCAGAGAGAGAGGGAGACACAGAACCCGAAGCAGGCTCCAGGCTCTGAGCTGTGACACAGAGCCTGACGCAGGGCTCGAACCCACAAACCAGGAGATCATGATCTGAGCCAAAGTCGGACACCCAACCGACTGAGTCACCCAGGCGCCCCTGATTTTTTTTATTTTCTTAAGTAATCTCTATGCCAAACGTGGGGCTCAAACTTACAACCTCAAGATTAAGAGTCACATTTTTCACTGACCTGAGCCAACCAGGCACGCACCCCTCGAGATTCTGATTTTAATTAGTCTGGGTTGAGGCTCCATTGTCTACTTTTAAGAAAATTTTCAATTGATTTTAATGTGCAGCCAGGTTTTAGAATCACTGCCTTATACATTTTGTGTGTGTGTGTGTGTGTGTGTGTGTGTGTAAATATTTAAAGAAAGAACATAATAACTAAGGAGAAATCTTCATATTTTTAGTGGGTGAGTATACCGAGTATACCAGAATATGTGTTGTTTCCCTGTTTGCTCTTTTATACTTTCTTTGAGTAAGTCATTCTGCTGTTGACAACATTATTAATACATAAAGTTCAAGCCTCCTCTTAGTTTTTAAACTAAAAGTCATCCGTGGTGGTCATATCCCCTTTAAAAGTCTTCATTTTTATCTTTGAAGCTCAAGCTATTTAGAAGATAGTAGGGGAGAAAATGAGTGATAAATATAAACCAAGCAATCACAGAAATTTAATAATATCCCAGTTTTAATAAGGAGTCACATATCAGTTTTTAATCTTCTTTTCTTTTCTTTAAGTTTCTTCAGGAATGAACGAAAACCTCACTGTAAATGGAGGAGGCTGGAATGAGAAGTCTGTAAAACTCTCCTCACAGATCAGTGCAGGTGAGGAGAAGTGGAACTCTGTTTCACCTGCTTCTGCAGGCAAGAGGAAAAATGAGCCATCTGCTTGGGGTCAAGACACTGGAGATGCTAATGCAAATGGAAAAGACTGGGGAAGGAGTTGGAGTGACCGTTCAATATTTTCTGGCATTGGTAAGAAGTGTGAGAACATTTTAAGTTTATTTAAAATTGCTTATTTCTGGTACATTTTGAATTTTCCAAGAATGGAAAAAAAAATTCCATGAGTAGAAAAATTCGTAAAGCCATACAGAAATAATAGTAATAATTAACACATCTCATATCCTTTTTATATGGAGCAAAGTGGGAACTAAAAAGTAACTAATAGCAAATGTATTTTTTGCTCTCTCCCTCATGTTCTCATGTGCTTTCGTCACATTTGATTGCCAGCGTAGCTAAGGACTGTAATTATATATGTTTAGTGATAAGTGTGATGTGTGAGCAGACTTTTTGATTAATTTCAACAGTTCTGCTGTTGAGTGTAAATGAAAATGGTAAATAGAAGTAGTTTACAGTATTCATTTTTATACTATTTTATAGTCTGCAAAATGCCTATTTATAATTTTTCCCCTTGATTTTAAAGATAAAGACCAGTAGTTGAGAAGCTTATTCTTGTTGAAAGTCATCAAATATAAAGCAGCGTAATTCCAGTGTGTGTGTGTGTGTGTGTGTGTGTGTGTGTGTGTGTGTGTTATGAAAAAGAAATCCATGTTTTATATGGAAAACTGCAAAAAGAAAAGGAAAAACCCACTGTTACCACACCGCACAATGGCAACCACTGTTTTTTTATATTTCTTTAATTTAATGGTCTTTTTTTTTTCCTGTGTACAATATTTTACGTAATCCAAATTGGATATTCATTTTTATGTCCCCACAAACACACTTAATATTGTAATATAAACATTTTCCTTTTTGTAAGCATTTTTATTTAAAGTCCCTATAATACATTATGTAAGCATAGCATATAAATCATTTTTCTATTCCCATATTATCAAGAGAATTTTTTCCCTTTTTTAACCATGTAAATGACATTGCATTGAATATATTTGTTTTTGGGTTATTTCTTTAGGATAGATTCTTGGGAGTGATGTTATTGGGTTAAAGGGAGTATGTGTACAGTGCTCTATGACATATTATCAAAGTATTTTCTAAGAGGGTAGCTTTGGTTTATACTGTCAGCGTTGGTAAGAGTGCCATTTATTATGTGCTGACCAAGATTAGGTATTTTTATTTTTAAAAATATTTTCTAACTTGATAAACAAAAAATACATAAATTGTTCGGTTAACTTTTTAAGATCACTAATGAGGTTGCATATTTTTTACAACTTTCTTGATCATTTCTATTTCTTTTATGAATTGTCTGTGTTCTTTGCCCATTTGTCTAATGGCCTCTTATTGTTTGTTTTTTTTTTTATCAAGTTGTAATTCCTTGTGCATTAAACATACACTCTTTTCTGTTGTGCTTGTTGCAGATACTTTTGTTAGTTTTATTTCTTATATTTGGGAGAGCAGTAGACACTAGAGTTTTTAGTGTTTAAGTAGGAAAAAAGACCTGTTTCTTCCTACATTATTTTTCCATCAGTTTCCATCAGTCTAGAAAGACTCCGGTTGACTAATGTCCCCAAAAAACAAACTTTAGATCGTTTACTGATAATTTTTCTCAAGCTCATTCTTCCTTTCTCCTGTACGATGTCCAGGAATTGTGTAGAAATATCAAAATTTGTTTGGAAGAAGTCATTCCCTAAATTCCCAGCCTCATTTCAACAATGAAGAAAGCATAAATGTCGATGCTGTAAAAGCATCCTTTCATATTTAGCAAAAGATGGTAGTTTTATTGAGTAATGTTAAAAACCATGGCCTTACCAGATATTTGCAATTTACTTATAAAAGCTATGTAGCATTTTCATAATTAGGACATAAATTGGATGGTACTTAATGTTGCCACAGATAAAATTAAGCAGCAGATTAGAGTTCCCACCTAGATGGATTGGGACTTTTGTTGAAATTGAGAGGGAACTATATTAAATTGGGTTTGTAGTGAGTTACTAAGAAGAGACTGTTGTGACTGGCCTCAAGGAAGTGTATGTGCCTTAAAATACTCATTTATAGGTAAGAAATATCTTGAAAATGTTAAGGAGATAGTACAGTATAGTGGAATGAGTGTGGACTAGTTCAGACAGACCTATTTGGTGTGAATCCCATTCTCCCACATACTGATTTTTATGGAAATTAGGTTAGTTCTTTAACTTGTATGAACCTCATATTTAAGTAGTTGTGAGGATTGGCTATAATGAATGTCAAGTACCAAGTTCAGTGCCTTGACCCAAAGTTAAATAATAAGGTAGCTGGCTAAAGTGGAGAAAGGCATACATAGGCTTTGGAAATCAGCTTAAGTTTCAGTTATGGCTCAGCTGTTTTCTGGCTATCAGCAAGTCAGTTAACTACTCTGAAATTTTGCCTAGCAGGGTTACCCTAAGGATTAGAAGTGGTTGATACGAAGTTTGGCAAATATAATAGACATTTAGTAAATGGTAGCTATTGCTATATTGTGGTCCTAATTACTAAGGTTATCTTTAAGATTGTTATCGTAGTTTAAATCTGTACATATCTTTCAACTTTTCTTTTGCAAATTGAAGGTTCCAAGTGACGTTCTTTATTTTAACAGCTGCTTGGTCTAGTGTGGATAGGGGAATGAATACCTCTGAACAGAATTCTGCTTCTTTTGCATCTCTCACACTTAACTCTGCTGTTTCTGGTATGTGAAAACAGTCTTTCATTTAGTTAACAAAAAAATTTCTGTTTAAATTCATTTTAGCTCTTGCTATTTGGAAAATAACCCAGAGTCAAGTGCTGCTATTAACATAAGTAATAGATATATAAAATAGCAGAGGGCTTAACAAAAGGGGGAGAAAGAAAGACCTAAATTTTTTTCTGCAAGTGGTTCCTTTCTGTAGTGGAGATAGGAAGATTCTGTGACCTAACATAACTGAAAGTGCCTTGGCACACGGACAGGAACGCAAATAGAAGGCCTTCCTTCCCTTTAGGGTCACGATACTTTTCTGTTACTAGCGTATTTCTGCCATGCTTCTACTTGCAGTTTGCCTTTTATTTCTGTTTGCCCTTTTATCTGTTTTATTCATCATGAATTTTATAGCTAAGCCTTTCAGGTTATGTAGAACCTCACATAAGAACTCTGCTTAGAGTATCTGTTGATGTAGAAAATACAGTATTACTAATAAACTATTATCAATTCAGCAGTACTTAAGTGAATATGCCTGTTATTAATCATGTAGAAGTCATATGTACTTAACAAATACTACATAAATATGGGAGGTGTTTAGTTTGTAGCATTTGGTTCACGTCAGACTTCATGGACCCAGTGTACTAATTATGTAGCTCCACAGTGTCTGGAATCACTAGAATAGCCGTTCGTAGGTTTTTTTCCATAAAGGGCACAATAATATTTTAGGCTTTGTGGGCCATACTGTCTCTGTGGAACTACTTAATTTGACATTGTAGCAGGAAGGCAGCCGGAGAGGATGCATAAACAGATGACTGTCTGATTTTGAAATATTATTTTGATTTTTTTTCCCAGCCATTTGTAAATATAAAAACTGGTTTTGGCTCATGGGCCACACAAAAAAGTGAGTTTACCTTTGGCCCATGGGTCATAGTTTACCAACCTCTGGTCTCATAGACTGCATTTCAGTTCCAGAGATACAAATTAATTGCCTCTTTCATTTGATGACTTGGTGCAATGCAGATGCTATTTTCTTCATATATTCAGAGAAAGCAGCATTGGCGGCTAAAAAAATAGCAGTAGTGTTACTTTAGTGCTTACTTTAGTAAGCAGTTAATATGCTAATTATATATGGATTTATAGGGCTATTCTACTTGTCAAAATTTATATTAAAAAGTATGTAACTTTGACTATATATCAAGCCATTATATTAAGAGTTATGGGCTGGTAAGTTAGAGGAAGGCTGCTAAGATAATCTATAACCAAGTGAAATGTGTAAGTTAGGAAGGACTTTCACAAGAGGACATGATTTTATGTAAGTCTTTTACACTAACAGGTTTTCTTAAGCATTTCTTTCTGTCAGTGGCTCTGAGTCCTAAGGGAGTATCAGAGTCTCTCAAGCTTTCCAGTACATATGGAAATTCTGATTGAGAAAGTCTGGGGTATAGATATCCCTGATAGATAATGAATTTATGGCTATAGAACAAGGGCTTTTCACCTGGCATCCATGAGTTTCTGAGCCCCCAAAATTATATGCAAAATTTTGTGTTATGTTCCGGGCAGTAGTCCATCAGAGCTTTCATCAGATTGTAAGGACTCTGTGACCCCATTTTCTCCTTCCTCCCAAAAAAATGAAAACAGAAGAAATTCAGACGAAGGTAGACGCTTCTCTTTAAACACACCTGAACTTACCATGGTCTCTCTACCATCAGCACAACTCTCCTGCCTCTGACTTCTCTCTGCCTCACCTCTCTAGGTAATCATCTAGGTCTTTAACTTTTCCTTAGGCATAAGGTTCTAGCAAACCCAGACATTTTCTAGTTCTCTCCTTCGGGGCTCTCAGGATATAGGTGTGTACCCTTGAAACATTCAGGATTTCTTTTGTGCTTTATTATTTTTCATTGAGAACAAAAATAAAAGAACTTTTTTTGGATTTTTTTGAAATTTGTAGATACTCAGTTTGAAATACGTATTATAAAAGACAAAATACGTATTATAAAGACAAAAACTAGGGACAAAATGTAGTTCTAATCCGTGAATTAGATCAAGTGATTATCATGCTTAATCTGAAATTACCCTCAATTCTACTTTTACTTATCTTAACTCTTTCTAATGTCTGAATTTTTCCTTTTAGGGGAAGTAAAAAATAATTTAGTCTCCGTATGCAAAGTATAGAACTATTGTTATGAAACATCACTAGAAAATTCCATTTTTAATTTTATTGCATTCGTTTTCATTTAAGGGTCTACTGCTGAGCCAGTTTCTCATTCTACCACTTCTGATTATCAGTGGGATGCTAGCCGTAATCAACCCTATATCGATGATGAATGGTCTGGGTTAAGTATGTCCTTTTAAAAATTATGCTTTTGCTTTTGTTTTTGTTTTTTAGAATTTTCTTCCTAGCACCCTAAATTCATGCTTTTAGGTTTTAATTTTAATCCTAATTTTCACCCCTTAGGTCATAGTAATATAATACCAAATGTGTACTACTTATAAGCTAATTACTCAATAACTGTAGAATTTAAATTCACTTTCTGTAATTGAGGCAGTATTTAAACATGACTTTCTTATAGTTGCTTTATAGTTTTTCTGTTTTTTTCTATTTTTTGTTTTAAATGAATGTTCTTAGTTTTAGCATAATAGAGTGAATATAATATGCAGGAATTGCTTTTAGTTTGTGAGGTATGCAAGTTTTGTATTAGAAAACTGTTTTCTTAGCCTGATTCCCAGTGAAAGGTTAAAGGCAAGAGTTCTAAAAAAAAAAAAAAAAAAAAAAGAGGAAGGGGAAAAAAATACAGTTTTTACGTTCAGAAAACTTATACCACCTTCATTTTTAAAAAATCCGAGATTTTTTTCCCCCCAGCACCTCAAACCTCAGAATATACTCCTTTCTCAAAAATTTTACAGCACATCCTTTTCTACTGTTTATTTAGCACTTTTATGTTACTTTGTGGACTTTTCCACCATGTGGCCAGTGTGAGAAAAAAAAATTTTTTTGAGATTATGGTTTCTTTGAGTTGAATGAATAAAATGAAACGAACCCACTAGAAATGGGAACTCTCAATTACTCTTCCATCCTCAGTACTTAGTGCAGTGCTTTACATGCGGGTGTTCAGTAGTAGTGATGATAAGAAATGAAAACCCTTGACTATGTGCCAGGCCCTCACGTAAATTTTGTATGTTTTGTTGAATGCTTATAACAGTTCTACCAAGTAGGTGTTTTTTTCCCCCACACTTTCCAGATGAAGAAACTGAGGCAAAGAAAAGTTATCTAACCTAGGTCACACAGTTAAGTGCAGGAGGTGGTAGTCTGGCTCCAGAGTTTAAGCTCTTACCCACCATATGGTACAGCCTTAAGGATGGTTGCAATCTCTAAGGTAAAATTTGCAACACAGTGGGACGCTTGGGTGGCTCTGTCGGTTAAGCATCCAACTTCAGCTCAGGTCATGATCTCCCGGTTCAGGAGTTCGAGCCCCACGTCAGGCTCTGTGCTGACAGCTCCAGAGCCCGGAGCCTGCTTCCGATTCTGTTTCTCTCTGCCTCTCTCCCACTCACACTATGTCTCTCTTTCAAGAATAAATAAATATTAAAAAAAATTTTTATTTTAATTAAAAAACTTGCAACACAATACAAAAATTAGCCCATAGATTACTTAGTCTTTGTAGATGAGCTGAAGCACAGTTCTTACAGATCAAGGGAAGTGAGTTTGGAAAGGTAGGTTAGGCAGTGAAAAGTCTTGAGCTCCTGGCTAAAGACTAGGGATGTGGGGGGCGCCTGGGTGGCGCAGTCGGTTAAGCGTCCGACTTCAGCCAGGTCACGATCTCGTGCTCCGTGAGTTCGAGCCCCGCGTCAGGCTCTGGGCTGATGGCTCAGAGCCTGGAGCCTGCTTCCGATTCTGTGTCTCCCTCTCTCTGCCCCTCCCCCCTTCATGCTCTGTCTCTCTCTGTCCCAAAAATAAATAAACGTTGGGCGCCTGGGTGGCGCAGTCGGTTAAGCGTCCGACTTCAGCCAGGTCACGATCTCGCGGTCCGCGAGTTCGAGCCCCGCGTCAGGCTCTGGGCTGATGGCTCAGAGCCTGGAGCCTGTTTCCAATTCTGTGTCTCCCTCTCTCTCTGCCCCTCCCCTGTTCATGCTCTGTCTCTCTCTGTCCCAAAAATAAAAAAAAAAAAAAAAAAAAAAAACCATTGAAAAAAATAAATAAATAAACGTTGAAAAAAAAAAAAAGACTAGGGATGTGGGGTTGGCATACTAGTTTAGAAGGTATTTCCTAGTTCTGGTCCTCACTTTAAAATGTAATACTTCCTGTGGCTCAGACTTACCTTGGAATCTAGATTAATTGAACTGTAAAATGGAACAAATAATCTTGCATACTACTTCTGTAGATTGTTGTGAGGTTTTAATGTGGTAATAAATGCACGTGAAAGCTTTTTGTAAATTATGGAGAAGAATGCTCAGCTAGGTACAGAATAGAAGTGAAGAGTGTTTATAGGAATGATTGTAGGAGAATAGTAGTGAAGAATCTGGGCAGCTCTGGGCTGAAGCTGAGGAAAACTGAGCCTTCCGGGTTCTGGGCTTCCCTACTTGGACAGAATGACTCCACTTTTATCTGTTTTAGAATTCTTGTAACGTGAAAAACACCATAGACTGCTAAAATAAAAGACTGAAGAAAAAGTGTGTATCCACGGAACTCTGTTGAAAGTAAAGAGTATCAAACACCGTCCATCTTTCCACACTGTCTCATTTGTTAGGCTGTTGGCAGTCTTTTTTTTTTTTTTTTTTAATTTCTTTTTTTTTTTTCCTAACGTTTATTTATTTTTGAGACAGAGACAGAGCATGAACAGGGGAGGGTCAGAGAGAGAGGGAGAATCTGAAACAGGCTCCAGGCTCTGAGCTGTCAGCACAGAGCCTGACGCGGGGCTCGAACTCACGGACCGCGAAATCATGACCTGAGCCGAAGTCGGGCCCTGAACCGACTGAGCCACCCAGGCGCCCCATCGTCTTTTAAGTCCCGAGTTACTCTTTAACCAACCTCATTTTCTCTGAATTTTATTTTTTGTTATCTTTAATGTGGCTGATTTTGGTATTCAGGGAACTGAAGTATTAAAGAAATTTAATTAGCATATTAGCATATTAGGGCTCATGACTCTTTATAAAATGCATGATTTAATATTTGAGATTACTAATCCACAAAGTATGTATATATGTGTGTATATGTGTATGTATACACACACACACTAGCTCTCCATTTAACAATGTGATGTGATTAATACGTTGACCTTCTTGTTTGAGGCATTGACCTCATCTGACAAGAAGGTAACACTTGAGTATAAAGTTAAGATGCTATAGTACAGAAGATAACATTTTTTTAAAGACTGATAATCTTGTAATTGATCATAAAGGAACAGCCATCATCATAACCCCTGTAAAAAGTGAGATTATGAATTCACATCAGAGTATGAATGAATTTGCTGCAGCATATAAAGGGGTTAAGAGCATGAGCTTCAAGGACAGACTTCCTGGGTTTGCTCTTACACAGGTGCATAGTCATTCTGTGCTTCTGTTTCCTCATCTGTAAAAAGAGTAGCCCTTCTTCCACAGTTAATTCCCACAGAGAGAATTAAATGATAAAGTACATATATAGCATTTAGAACATTGCCTGAATATTCAGTAAATAGTAAGTGCTATGGTGCTGCTGATACTCTTCTTGGGGCAAAATTAGTCTATGCAGTGGGGCTAGTTAGTATTGTCTGAACACTAGAAAACGTCTTTCTAACATAGTTGTTTTATTAAAGTCAGTACTAAAGTAAGTTCTGGTCAGAAACAGCTGACAGCTGTTTTTTTACTGAGGTAAAATAGAGATTAGTTATGAGATGCTTAAACTTAAAACATTTTTCACACAAATTAAATAGATAAATTCTTTACCATTTTGAAAGGACACTAATATGGCCCTTTGAAAAGATACTGGCAAACTGTGGGAGACTTTTGAGAAATGAGAAGTTACTCTATTATAAGTGGAAAAAACTATACAATGAATGAAACCATACTACATCGTTTCCTTAAGGGAAAGAAATTTAATTAGCATATTAGGGCTCATGACTCTTAAGAATTATGTGTTGAGAGAGCGCCTGGGTGGCTCAGTCAGTTGAGCGTCCAGCGTCAGCTCAGGTCATGATCTCACAGCTTGTGAGTTCGAGCCCCATGTCGTGCTCTGTGCTGATAGCTCAGAGCCTGGAGCATGCTTAAGATTCTGTGTCTCCCACTCTCTCTCTCTGCCCCTCCTCTGCTCATGCTCTCTCTCTCTCAAATATAAATAAACATTAAAAAATAAAAAAGAATTATGTGTTGAGAAGTCTTCTGGTGACAGCTTTTATGTTTAGGTTATCTGTTGTTTTATATAGTAGTTTTATTTATTCCAGTTAATATTAAAAAAAAAACAAAAACCTAATCTAAAATCAGTAAACTTGGAACAATCAACAGAAAGCTTTATAAAGCCAGTAGAGATTTGTGCTGCTGTTAATGTTCTTTAAGAAGTTAAATCATAGGCTAAATTCATTCCCCAGACTTTCTGGTTATATAAGCCTTTAAAAAAATAATGTTACTAAATACTTTACAAGATTTTTACACCTTATCTCCTCCCACCACCGTATGTATTAAGAAAATAGTTTGTTTATATGTTACTATGTTGCCCACTCACGTGTCTAGACTTTTTTTCTTTTAAAAGAAAATAAAGTTTCCTTTCTGACAAGAGGCCTTAGAGACTAGCTTATGAAGAGAAATTTTCCAGATCTGCATTTCTTATTTGTGAGATTTAAGCAAAATCTGTGACATTCAAATCTCTTAACGGTGTTGCTAATGAATGCTTAATGTAAGATGAGCAATTGGTTCGACATCTATATTTATAAAAATGATTTCCACATTAAGACATACCAGTGTATCTTATTGAGAGATTTATCAGGATTGTAAGAAATACATTTTTAGTTGTCTATGCCCGATAGCTTAGAAACTGACTTTCTATTGTTATGTCATCAGTGATACATAAACACTACACCTACCATTTATTGAGCATTTACTGCATTGCTGTGTACTACTTTAAATGTATCTACTATAATCTTCTTAGCACTCCTATGAAGTTAGTATATAGCCCATTAAGATTATGAAATCTGACCCAAATCACATAGTTGTTAAGTGGTAGAGGCAGACCAATATTCAGATGTGAATCTGTTTGACTCTAAGGTCCATGCTCTTAACCCCTATGTTACTACTATGTAATACTGCCTCCGGATACCTGCTCCTGGTAGTAAATTTAAGAAGGATCTTCCTTTATTGTAATATACTTCATACTTGTAATCAATTGTTCCGTGTTTTTCTTCCGCTAGACTATAAATTCTTATGTTTTCAGTCTCCATCCTCTACTGTTTGAGCCCTCTTCTCCCTCTCCACACCCCATGATAGAATCTTTCTCTCTGTACTTAATTGTCTTTTATACTTACCTATCTTCACCTCTAAATAGATAAGACCAGGAACTCCATGTGGGGAGGAAGTATATTGTTCTCATTTTTCTATCTCTAGTACCTGCCCAGCTCAAGTTCTAGTACATAGTAAGTGCTTAATAAGGTGAAATTCCTGTAATTCCAGCGACAAGATATATCTGTTGTTAATGTATTATTTTCTTTAATCTCTTCTTCATATAAATTTGGTATCCTGTTTTACAGTTTTGTCTTTTTTTTTTTTTACTTTGAGCATTTTCCCAGATTATTATATTCTTCTAAAACATTGGTTTTAAAGCCTTCATGTGGTATCATAATACCTCCCCTTTAAACAAAAATAATGGAGTTCACATGAAAAAATAAGAATAGCAGAGAAAATAAGAATGCAGGCAGATTTGTCATTCTAGTTACTAACAGGTATTACAGAATTATATATGGCACCATTCCAGGAATATATCAGTGAAATAGGGTAGAAATTCTAGAAACAGACTGAAGTGTATGTGAAAAAACTTACTAGTTAATAAAAGTAGCATTTGACATTAATGGGAAAAGATTGGATTTTTCATTGGAGCAATTATAGAATGACTAGTTAACCATTTAGAAATAAAGCTTAATATCTATCATCTTAAACCACTGGGAATGAAACCTGGCTATAAGTAGTCATTGCAGAAGTAGATGTGGAAGCATTTATGAAATCCAGGGAGAGGGGCAAGAATTGACTTTGAGAGCTACTTAACCAGGATAAAGCCAAAGATTGTTTTTCCCTTTTTAGAATAAGCAAGGAAGTAAAATTCTCTGGAGTGAAAGAAAGGAATCTAGGAGTCTAGAATAAAAATTTATTCTTAAGAATAGACGATAGAAACCCTGAAAGTGACTTGGCCTATTTTGAAATAATAAAAGTAGCATTGAATAATCTGGAAAATGTAAGAAGGTACAAGTTATTAAGTATTAAAGGAGGAAGAGGTTGTAGCCATTAAAAGTCATAAAGTAATTTTTTTAAAAAAAAGAGGAAAGAAGACATTAAATATTCTGTCATGACTTGGTGAATTTCAAGAGGAATGTAGTCTTGAAAAGCTGCTAAAGGGCAGGAGACATGATGTAAAAGGACAGGTGGGAGTATAATTTTGGCACTGCTGTTAAAGATTGGTTACTTCCGTACCCTAGAAAATAAGTCAATTACAAAACTGTAATGACCAAGTCCCAAACCAAGTTAGACCTAAACAGTGAAAAGAGAGCAAAATTAGGAGATAGGTAACAAAGGAATTAGGGGGAGTGGAATTAAACGGGTAATTCTTAAGTTTTCTGGGATTTTTTAGAAATTCCATTTAATTAGCCATATGATGTGCCTAGCAGAAGTTTGACAAAGGTTTTTACCATCATGTTACTGGGTTCTCTTCTAGCTCTTAAAATATGCTTGGGAGAAAGAAGGAAGAACAATAGTTTATAGTTACAACTTAGTTCAACATAAGGAACTTTAGTTTTTGCATTTTAGTTTTTGGCAGAAATGATAGATACCTAATTCACACTGTTAAATTTTAGATGGTCTGTCTTCTGCTGATCCCAGCTCTGATTGGAATGCTCCAGCAGAAGAGTGGGGAAATTGGGTAGATGAAGAAAGAGCTTCACTTCTAAAGTCCCAGGAACCAATTCCTGATGATCAAAAAGTGAGTAAAGGCATTGGCGGTTATGTCTATTTCTCTGTGCACCCAACTATGTTAGAATTACTGGAGGGTACATTCTGTATCATAAACACATCCAGTGGTAGAATTGCTTCTGAGCCATTCTGATCATACTTGATTTAATCATTGTGCCTGCATGCCTTCTCTATATCACTGTTTTTTCTTTCCACAAATTATTGAGGATTCTAATATGTGGAAAGCACTATTAGGCACTGATAAGAAAACACAGTTCTTTTCTCTTATCAGAATTACTATAATAGTTGATATATTATAACAGCAACTAAGTGTGTTTAGAGAAGAACAGAACGGTTGCCAATGAAAGAGTAAGGAAGGCTCATGACGAGAACACCACGAAAAAGGTGTCAAGGCGGGAAGATAGGTGAACAGTTTAGTGGAGAGGTAAACATTACACGTGTGTGGAATCCATTAATGACAGGATCTTCCCCTTGTAGGCCATATTCCTTAAAGAAAGGAACCATGAAGTTTTTATTTTTGTAGCTCTAGCAACATGCTTGGCACTCAGTAAATAAATGAATGATACATACCTTGCCACATTTTTATGAAATTCTATAAGTGATTAGAACCTACTGACAGCTTTTAAACTAGGGATAACCTAACCATCACTAGGGTTAGGAAAGTTAGGCTGGATACAGGAGAAAGAGAAGAAGCTTGGGAAGCTATTTTGTACTATTTTGGGGTAAGTGTTAAAGAGGCAATTACATGAATTGGGTAGGAGATAATTAACTAAACTGAGAGCTTTGAAAAATAAATGGAAGTAATTTACAAGTCCTAAAGCTACTGATCAAACTTTGCAACTCTTGGTTGTAGGAATAAGGTTGGAAAGTCCAGAGGCTCTGAAGGTAATAGGGTCATTCAACAAATTACTAATTGAACATCTGCCACGAGTCAGGTATTGTGCTAGTGGAGGAACAAGATAAAACACAGTTACTGCCTTCAAAGAGCCTACAGTCTAGTTAGGGAGGAGAGGAAGAAGACAGGCATATCAGTGGGTGAACGTAATGTTACAGTTTGTGCCAGGTATTACAGAAGCACTTGGAAGTTTTAGCAAAAGCATCCTAGAGGTGAAAGCAGAATGTGAAACAAAGAGTGGTCAGAAATTAAACTGGAGAAGAGAGGCATGGACCAGATGCTAAAAGTTCTTGAACGTCATTTAAAAACCTAGATTTTATGCTATAAATAATGGAGGGATTTTAAGATGGAAGGATTCTACTGGCAGCCCGTGTAGAAAAAAAGGAGTAGAGGCATATGTGAATAAAGGTAGGAAGGCCAGGTTAGAGGTTGGTTAGTTAGTCCGGGACAGTAATGGTAAGAATGGTACACAGAGGGGTCCCATTGGCTCAGTCATTGGAGCTTGCGGCTTTTGATCTCGGGGTTGTAGGTTCAGACCCCATGTTGGTTGTAGAGATTACTTAAAAAAATTAAATCTTTAAAAAAAAGAATGGCATACAGAATACAGGGCAGACTTAAAATAATAAATTGAAATAGGGGTGCCTGGGTGGTTCAGTCAGTGAAAGCATCTAACTCTTGATCTCAGCTCAAGTCATGATCTCAGGGTTGTGAGTTCAAGCCCTACATTGGGCTCCACGCTGAGCATGGAGCCTACTTAATAAAGAAATAGACTGATTGATTGAAATAAAATCCACAGGACATGTGATTAGAATTGAATGGAGAAAGAGTCATCGAAAGACTTCCAGGATTTTAGGTTGGGTAACTGGGAAGGAAGGTGGAAGTAGTGTTCCCAACAGAGAAGATACGGGAGCAAAAGCTAGTTGACTGGGGGAAAAGATGGTTGGTTCCATTTGGACTATGTTAAATACGAAGTGTTTTGTAGAAATGCCTAAGAGAAGTTGGTTTTATACCAGGTTAAAGTTTAGGGAGAAGGTCTGTGTTTGGAAGTTATAAGCATATGGTTGTTAAACATTTTGAGGGTGCATGAAATATCTAGGAAAAGTCTGTAGACCTGAAAAGCGCAGTGGGATGAATAGGAATCTGGGAAAGGGAAACTCCTCCAACTTTTAAGAAGAAACAAAAGCGCATGAAAGAGACTGAGAGAAGAGAGTTCTGGGTCACAAGAGGCTGAAGCATTTGCTGTCTGGTAATTAAGAGCAGTTTCATTAGAGGAGCGCCTGGGTGGCCTCAGTTGGTTGAGCATCCAACTTCAGCTCAGGTCACGATCACAGAGTTCGTGGGTTCAAGCCCCACGCCAGTCTCTATGCTGACAGCTCAGAGCCTGGAGCCTGCTTCAGATTCTGTCTCTCTCTCCCCCTCCCCAGCTCACACTCTGTGTGTGTGTCTCTCTGTCAAAAATAAACATTAAAAATAAAAGACCAGTTTCATTAGAAATCTTAGAATAGTAACCATATTGCAGTAAGTTGAGTAAATGAGGGTTAGAAAACAGTATGCTTTTTTAATGTGTTTTTTTAAAAAGTAAGTAAGGATAGGAATGGAGGAGAGGTAGTGGATGACAGTGAAACTCTAGTACCAGGAAGGGTTTTGTTGGAGGTTGTTTGTGCTTTCATGATAAGAGAGATTTTAGTGCAGGGGTTGGTAAACTTTTTATTAAAGGTTCATACAGCAGTGTAAAAGCAACCACAGACAATTTGGAAATGAACTTTATTTACAAAAACTGGCATTGGGCTAGATTTGTGGGTTGTCAGCCCTTGCTTTACTGTAGATGCAAAGAGAAAGGGTCTAGAACAAAGTAAAAGTTACACATAAATAAGAGATTTGGCTAATAGAGTAAGATCCTGGCAGTAGAGGTGGGGGAACCTTAGGCATGAGTGGATTGTGGGTTGGCCTTTGATAGGATGGTAGTACCTCTGATCTTTAGAGACCAGAGAAAGGAAGAGGTAGTAATGGGATTTATTACTAAGTGTGTAAATAAATGTAGAGGGCGACAATTAACAGGTAATATGAAAGTTGAGGGGGTTAGAGGGAGAAAGGGATGAATGGGCAGAGCACAGAGGGTTTTTAGGGCAGTAAAACTACTCTGTATGACACTGTAATGGTGAATTCATGTCATAATACATTTTTTCCAAACCAGTAGAATGTGTAACACCAAGAGTGAACCCGAAGGTAACCTGTAGGGGCTTTGAGTAATGATAAGGCAGTGTAGGCTCCTCTATTGTAACAGATGTACCACTCTGGGGGGGGGGGGGGTAGGGGGAGTATTGATAGTGGGGGGCTGTGCATGTGAGGTGGGGGAGTATATGGAAATCTCTGTCTTCAGTTTTGCTGTGAACCTAAAATTGCTGTAAAAAATAAAGTCTATTAGGGAAAAAAGCTTCCTGATAATAGTACCTTAACACATAGTAACCATTCTGATATTTGTTGAATGTTTAGTGAATGTACAATCAAAAATATATTTCTCGGGGGGCGCCTGGGTGGCTCAGTCGGTTGAGCGTCCAACTTCGGCTCAGGTCATGATCTCACGGTCCCTGAGTTCGAGCCCCACATCAGGCTCTGGGTTGATGGCTCAGAGCCTGGAGCCTGCTTCCGATTCTGTGTCTCCCTCTCTCTCTGCCCCTCCCCTGTTCATGCTCTGTCTCTCTCTGTCTCAAAAATAAATAAATGTTTAAAAAAAAAAATGTATATATATTTCTTTCTTTCTTTCTTTCTTTCTTTCTTTCTTTCTTTCTTTCTTTCTTTCTTTCTTTCTTTCTTTCTCTCTTTCTTTCTTTCTCTCTTTCTTTCTTTCTTTTCTCGGGGTGCCTGGGTGGCTCAGTCGATAAGTGTCTGACTTCAGCTCAGGTCACGATCTCACGGTTCGTGAGTTTGAGCCCTGCATCGGGCTCTGTGCTGACAGCTCAGAGCCTGGAGCCTGCTTCAGATTCTGTGTTTCCCTCTCTCTGCTCCTCCCCCACTCACACTCTGTCTCACTCTCAAAAATAAATAAACATTAAAAAAAAAATTTAAAAAAATATATATATATATTTCTCTAACTGAAACTTCCTTGTGCCTTATCATCAGAATTACAGAGTAGAACCACTGAATGGAATGAAGACTATCATATATCATAGCAGTTCTTTTTTTGAGTGTATTCAGAGATCATCTTTCATATTTCTTAGTAAAAATGGGACACCATCTACATGCCCATCAGTTGAGGAATGGAGAACTAAAATGTGATAGGTCTGTACAGTTGCATATTAGATGTTAAAAATCAGTGAAATAAGGTACATTAATGTCAACATGAATAAAATCTCAAAAAACATGCTGAATGATGGAGGACAGGTTTACAGAAAGATACAATATGATACCGTTTGTGTAAATTTTGTGTGTGTGTAAACACACCTGAATTTATAAAAAACTTGATGGAATGGACATGAAAGAAGTTCATGGTAAATGGTTTACCCCTAGGGGAGGTAGTGTGGGAATGGGATCAGGAAAGGGGGTGTAAAGGAATTTTAAGTTTATCAGTAATGTCTTTTACTTTCAATTAGTCTAAAATAAATTTGTCAAAAGTTCTTTCATAGGAGTTAAAAATGGTATGGAGTTGGTTTCAGCCTTTCCCCCATAAACAAAAATAGTGTTTAGGCATGAGGAACTATATTTCCTTTATGGTTGGATTTTAATTGGCTAAGAAGCAGACTGCCCAGAGTCCTTGGGACCTGAATATCCTTCAGAGGATGCATTTTTTTGCACGTGGTGTTTTAATCACTGTGAGCTTGTGGTGAAAACTTCTGTGGAGGTTTCTCCGCAGCTGGCAACCAACTTGGACTGAAAATCTCTTAGCTAAGTTTGCATAGGGTTTTGTTTTTCCATTTGCTAGTAATTTCTGTGAACTATTTGGTGGTTCATGAGACCTCCATAATCATCCTAATGACTGTGCTGCTGAGCAGACAAATAGTAGTCACCCCATCATCTCGTCCTGTAAGGGTAGGCTAGGAATCTTGGCTTTCATCTGTGCAGAAGACACAAAAAGCACTTTTTCATAGAAAAGTCAACTTCATGGTATGTTTGAAAGGATCTTATGGATACCAATTTAACAGTTCTAATTCACTATTTTAATCATGCAGAATGTTGTTTTCAGTGACATTCCAGCTCAGATTCAGTTTTTTTAAATGTTCATTTTTGAGCGAGAACGCTAGTGGGGGAAGGGCAGAGAGAGAAGACGGCAGAGAATCCAAAGTAGGCTTCACGCTATCAGTGCAAAGCCCAACGTAGGGCTCGAACTCACAAATCTGGAGATCATGACCTGAGCCAAAGTCTGACACGTAACTGACTGAGCCACCCAGGCACCACTCAAAATCGATTTTTTAAATTAAATCTTTAATTTTGAGGTAACTGTAGAGTGACAAGCACTTGTGAGAAATGATACAGAGAAATCCTCTGTACTCTTTACCCAGTGTCCCCCAGTGATAACATCTTGGAAAGCTATAATACAGTATCACAACTAGGATATTGGCATTAATGCAATTAAGATACAGAACATTTCCATTCTGTAAGGATCCCTCATGTTTCCCTTTTTTTATAGCCACCCTTTCTTCCTTCCTGTCACCACCCCCTTGTAACCCCTGGCAACCAGTAATCTGTTTCCATCTCTATAATTTTGTCATTTCAAGAATGTTCTAGGAATAGAATAATATAGCATGCAGCTTTTTTGTACTGTTGGGGTTTTTTTCACCGAGCATAATTCTCTAGAGACTCATCCAGATTGTTACGTATCATTACTTGGTTCTTTTACTTCTTAGTAGTCATAGTCTGGATATGCCCCAGGTTGTTTAACTGTTTTCCTATTGAAGGACATTAGGATTGTTCTTCGCTTGGCACTGTTGTGAATAAAGCTGCTATTATGCATTCGTGTACAGGCTTTTGTGTGAACATAAGTGTTCCTTTTTCTAGGATAAATGTCCAGGAGTATAATCCTGGGTTGTATGGTAGTTGCATATTTAATATATTAAGAGATTGCCGAACTATTTTCCAGAGTGGCTGTATCACTTTACGTTCCCGCCTACAATGAATGTGTGATCATATTTCTCTCCATCCTTGCCAGCGGTTGCTGCCATCACTGTTTTTTATTTTAGCTATTCT
The DNA here is from genome assembly GCF_022079265.1 of Lynx rufus. Taxonomy (NCBI): domain Eukaryota; kingdom Metazoa; phylum Chordata; class Mammalia; order Carnivora; family Felidae; genus Lynx; species Lynx rufus. The sequence continues at coordinate 9,102,643 of NW_025814841.1, read as the reverse complement.
GATAGGAATGTAGTGAACTCATTTTGGCTTTAATTTGCATTTCCCTAATAGCTGATGATGTTGAACATCTTTCCATGTGCTTCTTTGCCATCTGTATGTCCTCTTTCATGAAATGTCTGTTCATATTTTTTGCACATTTTCTAATTGGAGTATTTACTATTGAATTTTCTTTATATAGTCTTAGATACAAATCCTTTGTTGGATATGTGGTTTGCAAATATTTTCTCCTACTCTGGAGCTTGTCTTTCTCTTAGCAGAGTCAAATTCATTTTTATTGCACATAGTGCTGCATTTAAACTCTGAAACAAAACAGAATTACCTATCCAGTGAGTTTTAAAAACCAAGGTTTGCACAGCCCTCTAATTTGTCTTGCAGTGAGTGATGAAAGATGTAAAAAAAACAAAAAGTGGTCTATCGTAGACAATAGGAGAATGAAGTTCTCTTTACTTTGTTCTTTTCTAATACACAATTTTAGATCCATTTTATTACTCCTTACTAATTCTTGCTTAGAATTTACGAGATAAAGACTGAGCCTAATGAATGAGATTATGCCATAATTTCTGAATAATGAAAACTTAACCAATTGGTTCACTTTAATACTTCTGCTTTTAACATCAGGTTTCAGATGATGACAAGGAAAAGGGAGAGGGAGCTCTTCCAACTGGGAAATCTAAAAAGAAAAAAAAGAAAAAGAAGAAGCAAGGTGACGAGAACTCTCCTGCACAGGTAGGGCATCAAAACAACAGATGTGACTCATAAAGCACCTACTGCCGAAATGTGAAAAGAACATGCAGATCCAAAGTATATGTAGAGATAAAAGACACAATATGAGCTCTCGGGTTTACTTGCAAAGTATTCGAAAAGTCACAGAATCTTTTAAAGATCTTATATATCCTACCGTAATAAAACTGTATTGCTCTGAAAAAATCGTACCAAAGGGGGGAAAAATCATACCAAAGGTGTAAACCCAAGGTAAATAAATTAAATTAGATGCATTTTGGTTTATATTAGGGTGGAATGGAAAAGGAGATGCAGTGTTGCTCACAGACAGAAACTTCTTTTGAGTAACTGGGATTCAGCAAATTAGAATTTTAACACAGTTATGGGGCGCCTGGGTGGCTTGGTTGGTTGAGCATCCAGCTTTTGGTTTCGCTCAGGTCATGATCTCAAAGTCTGTGAGTTCGAGCCCCGTGCCGGGCTCTGCACTGACAGCACGGAGCCTGCTTGGATTCTCTCTCCCGTTCTCTCTGCCTCTCCCCTGCTTTTGCTCTCTCTCTCTCTTAAAATAAATAAACTTTTTAAAAAAAGCATATACAATTTTTAATTTTTTTTTTCAACGTTTATTTTTGGGACAGAGAGAGACAGAGCATGAACAGGGGAGGGGCAGAGAAAGAGGGAGACACAGAATCGGAAACAGGCTCCAGGCTCTGAGCCATCAGCCCAGAGCCCGACGCGGGGCTCGAACTCACGGACCGCGAGATCGTGACCTGGCTGAAGTCGGACGCTTAACCGACTGCGCCACCCAGGCGCCCCGCGTATACAATTTTTAAAAAAGGAATTTTAGCACAGTTAGAACAATTGGGCAGAATCTTACCCTGCGTTTGCACCCAGTTTCACTTAGTCCCTTTTCGTTTGGCTTCTAACAGAAACTTTCTATTTATGTCACCCCTACATTTTCCTTCTTCATTGGTCTTTCCTATTTGGGTAAAATGTTTAGATTATAATATAGATGAAAACAAAGTTCTTATAATTTCAAACACACTAGGTTACTAGAAGTCTGCATGGGTTTCTCTTTGAAAGTTCCATCACCATTACCTTACAACTTAGAAAATCTTGTTCCTTACTTACAACCTTGTGACTAATTGTTTTCATTCCTTTAAATGTAGGAGATAGCCAGAGTTTCTGGAAGATAGCCTACAAAGAATTTTCCTGTTTATCGTTCTCTTTGGGGAAAGTTGCTGCATGGGTTTTTAAGGAATTATGGGTTTGGTAATTTTTGTTGAGGGAAACGTGACCTGTTATAAATGACCCCAATCTGTTTTCAGTATTCGTTTTTTCTCACTAGTAAAGTTAACGTGACTGAGATCAGTGGATATGAAAAACTAATAGGAGTGCTTCTCTTAGCTGAGCTAGTTGATGAGAAATGTTATTGACAGTTACCTTTTGTTAGTGATACTGTCTGAAATCTATTTAGCCAAACTTTTCTTAGATTTCTGTGATTTCTAGGATAGCCTTTACTTAGCCTGTTTTTTTCTCTTTTGTGGATTAGGTGAGTTCCTTTTAAAAGAAGTTTTGTGGGATAGATGTAATCTGTAAATTTCAGTTTACTGGCTAAAGGTCATGAACTTGTGAACATTATTTTGGTATTCTGATACTCCTTTTTCAAATGTTTGATCTGTTTTCAAATACAGTGAGAAGTAAGTATACGGGCTTTTGAGTCAGATCTGTACTCACATTTCAGTTTTGCCTTACTGCTTGTTTTTGTTTGTTTCACTTTGCACACGTGACTTAACTGCATAGCTGCTTTGAGAATTAAATGAGCTATCCATAAAATTCTGTGTCAGGTACATAGTGTATAGCATCCTATCCGTAATACATTTTGGAATTTGTTCTTTTTAATTGTGGGTATGTGGTTGGCGGGCTTCTTTACCATTAGTTACAGTGCAGCTTAGGATGGAAGTAACTGATGTCTTCACGTTAATTTTGCACAGATGGCAAATCTTACACACATACCCAAAGCTACTCATTCAATTTAAATTCACAATACAATTTTGAATTATTGTCTAAACTCAACTACCATCCTGAACAAGTTTTATAAAATAATCAGTATTGGAAGAAGACTTTCAAGATCATCCTAGCCAGGTGTTCATATGTATGTGTTGGCTAAAGAACAATACAATTAACAACGATGGTCCTATTTAACATATTCAAGTTATATTTATTTCACATATCTAAGCATGTAATGTGCTGTAGAAGTATTTTTTGAAACTTTTTTAAAGTCCAAAGGCCTAAGAATAGAAATGTTAAAGCTTAGGTAGGACCTTAGAAATTATGTAGGCACATTTCATTTTATAGTTGAGGAAGCTAAAGGGAAACTAAATGATTTGTCCTTGACATTGCGCAGGCAGACTGCAGCAGGCCAGAACTGAACTGTCCTTTCTACTAGGTAAGCCTAACTTACCTACAGAATGCACTGAGGTACAAATATTTTGTTCCTTGAAGAAGTCATTAAGTGAAATGTTATTTCTAAAGTATACTTAGTTCAAGTATCACCTGATTAACTGTGCTTTTTTAAAAGAAAAAATTTCTAGTTTATTTTGTTTGAATTGGTTTAGTAAATTAGAATGGTTTGCATTTGAAGATGGGAGTGTATTGTTTTTTAATTCACAGTTGATTTAAGTCCCTGGAGAAAGCAGGGATGATGACTGTTCCAAATGTACCTGTGTATTTTAAATCTTTGAATGATTGTTTTAAAAATTGTTTTAATGTTTATTTATTTTTGAGAGAGGGAGACACAGAATCCAAAGCAGGCTCCAGGCTCCAAGCTGTTGGCACAGAGCCCGACTCAGGGCTCGAACCTGTGAACTGTGATGTCACGACCTGAGCTGGAGTGGGATGCTTAACTGACTGAGCCACCCAAGCGCCCGAATGATTGTTTTTATATGCTCTATTAAGCCATTTGGACAGTTACTGATGTGAAATTATTTTCTTGGAATATCTTTTGGACATTAATAGCACCAACCAAGTAGATTTTTAATTAGTAAAAAAGTGATTCATATCATCTAATGACTACTCTTCTCTGTAGGACACGGAAGAATTAGAAAAAGAGATTAGAGAAGAGCTTCCAGTGAATACCTCTAAAGTCCGTCCAAAACAGGAAAAAGCTTTTTCTTTGAAGACCATAAGCACTAGTGATCCAGCTGAAGCACTCATCAAAAATAGCCAGGTAAGTTTTTTAATATTTAAGGAGTAAAATTTTGATGACTTGAAAATTGTGCCATAACTCATATTTTATCGAAGTACTGAGTGCTAAGCATTACTAATCACTATTTTAAAGTGCTAAGCATTTTAAAGACACTAATTTAGCCCTTAAAACAACCTTCCAGAAAGCTGAGATCTATTATATAAATGAGGTTGGAGAAGTTAAATAACTTGTCCCAAGTCTCAGAACTATCAGTGGTGAGACCAGAACCACTGGACTGTATTTTCTCCTGTTAAGTATCTAGACATACAAGGAATAGATTGCTAGAGAAAATGCAGCTGGTTGCATTTCCATAAAAGCCAGTGCATAATATATAATAGGACTGTGATCCAACCTCTCAAAATGGGACATTTATGTACATTTTGGGGACAGATTCTTGAAATATGTGCTATTGGTAGAAAATTTTGAGGTGTCAGAAAGGACCATTTTATAAAAGGTCTAAGCCAGTGACATAAAGATTATAGCTTTTTAAAATCTTGTTTCTCTGGGTGCCTGGGTGGCTTAGTCGGTTGAGTGTCCGACTTTGGTTCAGGTCATGATCTTGCAGTTCATGGGTTCGAGCCCCACATCGGGCTCTGGGCTGACAGCTCGGAGCCTTGAGCCTGCTTCGGATTCTGTGTCTCCCTCTGCCCCTCCCCTGCTCACGCTCTGTCTTTCTCTCAAAACTAAACAAACATTTAAGAAAAATTTTAATCTGATTTCTCATAAGGTAAGTTATATACAAATATATGAAATCGTATACTGGAGTTTCATGGTTCATTTATATAGACATTCAAAAAACTTGTTGAGAACCTACTATGGGCCACACGCTATTTCAAAGGATATATATCAAAGAACAAAACATAAAAATCTTTGCCTTTGTGGCACCTGGGTGACTCAGTCAGTAGAACATCCAACTCTTGTTCTCAGGGTCGTGAGTTCAAGCCCCACATTGGGCATGGAGCCTACTTTAAAAAAAAAACAAAAAAAATAATCTCAGCCTTTGTGGAACATACATATTTAATGAAACAGCTTTAGACAACCTGAGTTACAGGAATGCCTGGCTGGCTCAGTTGGTAGAGCATGTGACTCTTGATGTCAAGGTTGTAGGTATAGAGATTACGTAAATATAAAATCCTTTAAAAAAAAAAAAAAAAAAGAACCTGTGTTACCACTAAAAGAAATAATTTGTAACAGTCTTGTACTAAAATAAAATCTTAACCATACTTCCTGTTTGGATTTTAATTCCCTAAGAGGAAAATTCCCTTTTGAGATGAAAGGCTGCAATCTCAGTACATGCATAGGTTTAATAATAGGGTTGCAGAAGGTCATTTGACATTTTGATGTTGTTAGAAAGTCATTTTCAGAAGCCATCTTGTAAAGACTATTTGAGTCCCTCTGTGACTTAACATAGATTAAGTGAGAGAATAAAGGGGAGAATACTGGAAATAAGTACTAAAACTTTTGGGTATGAAGTAAATAGAACATTAAGAAAGCTGAACCAACCAAGACAAATGCAGCTTCAGATACCTAAAATAGAAGAAAGGGATCCTAGTAATTTCTGGGGTACACACAGCTTCCTCTTGTTTCCTTTTCCATTGAGCTTTCTTACACCCAGAGATCCTGGAAGAATGAGAGGCAAGAGAAACATAGTGATGTTTCTTACCCTTGTTCTGATATTCAGAGTCAGGATTTGTAAGCAAAGCTAAAGGGTGACTTGACCTCCTGCTCGTCTGTTCCAGCCTCCAGGCGCTCCAAATACTGCCTCTCCTGACCGTCCATTAACAGTTAGGCCTCACTGAGGCAAATCAGTTAATTTGCCTCCTTTCTGCTTCCAGGCTGGAGAGGAGAAGCAAGGCAGTAAGAGTCTAGGCCCTCAACATTATGATTTCACTGCCAGAATGGATAAAACTCTGAAGATTTGAACATGAGTTTTACTACTTACTTTCATGGAGAAGGACTAGTAGTCCTAGTCTGCTAGTGTTTTAGGCTAGCATAGACCACATAGGCTGTCTTTGCCCTTGCATGGGAAACAAGCTGTTGCTGCTCTGTTTGAGTAACCCTTACATCTCCAGAAGCAGAGAAGGGGGTGGTATCACCTACTGGGAGTTCAGAAAGGAGCTATTTTCTTTGTCTTTCACATGAAAAAGTTTCAAGGAGTTAAGAGTTGGTGAGAAGTGAACAAACCATTGAATCACTGAAACATCAAATCGTCCTATTTCTAATGAACAGGAAAATGTGAAAGTTCATGAAAATGGAATTATTCGCTCCTACTTGAGATTCAGTAAACATCTTGTAATTCTGTGCTTTTCATCCCTTTTTATCTCCACCTCTATTCATGGATGTTGTAGGTAAACGTTTACTTGGTTATGCCACTAGAGGGCACGCACGAGTTGTAGCCCTCCTGCTAGTAAATTCTTTGGAAATCATTTTAGTATTTACTTGCTCCTCAGCAGCCTCTTGGTATTACTTTGATATTTAATTTTATATGAAACTTTTTACAGAGGAATTTAAGGTAATTTTATTCCAAAATAGCCTATCAAGACTCTTCCACCTGCTGTTTCTACCGAGCCATCTGTTATTTTATCAAAAAGTGATTCTGACAAAAGCTCTTCCCAAGTGCCACCGATGCTACAAGAAACAGATAAATCCAAGTCAAATACTAAGCAAAATAGTGTGCCTCCTTCACAGAGTAAGTAATTCTCCTTTTTAGTTCTTTTGTATGTTTTCTGTACTGTTTATATAAAAGTTAATTTCTTAGAAGTCTGAAATATTTAGACTTCTAATCTTGGAAGTCTGATAGAGATTAATAGAGCAGCCCTTCCTTCCTTTGCACAGGCTAGATTCCTTGGCATCTTGTGGACCTCAGTCAGTTATGAGGGTCAAGAGGCTGAAATCACCCCAGGAGAGACTGGGTGTCCAGGGACATAGACAGCGGAGGGCTTGAGACATGCCCTTGTCCATCTGGTCCCTCCCTTTTTCTGTGCACATGTTCTTGGGACTGCTGTGAATTGTCCTGTGCCTTCTGTCCCCTTTTCCTCCCTTTAGCTACCTTCAGTATCCATTTTGCCCATTTTCACTTTCATTACTTAGATGGGTAATGCCATGTTAAATGATGGGTTTTCTAGATCAAAACCGGTGCAGTACTTTTCATGTGATTAAACAAAATAATACATTGGCATTCAAAGGAAAAGGGGAAGGTAGCCATAGAATAACCTAAAAACATGTGACTGGGACTTGAGAAGTTACACATAAAGGTTGAAGAGTCATTAGTGGATTTCAAAGCATGTTTTCATTGATGGTACTTTGATATTTTTGAGACATAACAGTATTTTCTCCTGTTTTTTCTTTCTTTTTTTCCTCTTAGCCAAGTCTGAAACTAGCTGGGAATCTCCCAAACAAATAAAAAAGAAGAAAAAAGCCAGACGGGAAACGTGAATATATTTTTCCTGCATTGGACATGTGTTTGTAAACACTGTCTGGAAGATTATGCTGTTTATGCAATAATTTGTGAACATGTACAGAGTTTTATATAAATTTAAACCAATTTTTAAAACAAAACTGTGAAAACAACCACCATAAAAATGGAATCAAAGGAAAGTTAATTTATGAAATTAAGAGGTCAGCAGAATATACTACAGTGCTGGAAGACACTTGGGGAAAGTCTTTTCAATTGAACAAGAACGATCTTAATTTAAGAATATTACCCTGGTTTTACAGCAGTGCCCTGTTTACAACAGATTGTGCCCTGTCTCATCTGCAGCTGAGGAATAAAGGATTCTGATTAGAAAGAGGGTTGCCTACAAATTGGTAGGCGGCCTCTTGGATCTTATGCACGGAACTTAAAACCATTTGAATCGTTTTATGCTTAAATCAAAGTGCTTTGATCAAATGCATAATCTGCCATATCTTTACATATATGTTGGTAGCAATTTGTATTAAAGGAATCACAAGTGCAAATAAAAGGTCATTTATCATTTGTTAACTAAACTCATGGTTTAGTTTACAATTTTTAAAAAGTTCTTAATTAAAACATTGAACATGCAGTTGATGCTTGTATGGCTTATGAAGTTATTTTTGATAGTCTTACATTATTACTTGAATTGTTCAAAGTTCAGTATATTTTAAATTAAGAAAGGTAAACTATATGTATTTGTTTTATACTTTTAAGGCTCAGACTCACAAATAATGCTCTTGTTTAGGATTTGAAAACTTCTAGGCAAAGTCCGACTTAACGTTTTCCCCTTTCCTTAGCAGTTACTTTTTCCCAACGTCAGCTCTTCTTCATTGCTAATCCGTTTCCGATGTTAGAAGTGGAATCTTTCACGAATTAGTTATGCAGACAGAACTTTGAGTATATGATGGAGAATGAAAAACTAGAGTCAGACAGCTTTAATTGACATTGTCAAGACCTCCAGTTATCAGGAATACATTTTTTTACTGCCTTAACCTATAGTGCGTAGAATATGCATCAATTTCTTGAGGGAGATTCGTGTTTTTATAAGAATTTTCATGTAATTATTGCAATTGTGGTCAAACAAGGAACGTTTTCTGCTTGAAACTATTGATTTAAATGACGTGTGAGATGCTTCACCATTTTCAGGCACTGTGTAATTCTCTTGTAATAAACTGGCAGGCATCTTTGTACCTATAAATAGTGCATGCTCAGCCATGTACACTGTAAATAGCCTTTACCAAACGTGTTTGACAAGGACCATAATTAACATCACTTAGTGAGTTGTGATAAAGAAAAAAAAGCCATGATTTATTTGATGTGATTGGCTCGTTTTTATGTGGCGCCAAGAACGAAACTGTTTAACAGCGTAACCAATGGTACCGATCTGTCCATCCAATCTTGTCTTTATTATATCTGATTGTGCTTTGATAGTATTGCATTGTCATACTGGGAAAGCTAAAGAAACAAAATGGTTTTAGTTTTGCTGAAGACTGGCCTTATTAATGGACAGCTTTCCTAACAAGCGGTTATTAACTTTTATCAGGTGTTAACATCTGTTTCAGGAACATGGCAGTATGTTTACATGTCAGAAGTTTTGTTTAATTCTATGATATTTCTAAATTGATTTGTTTAAATAAATTCAGCAAATGGATAGCATTGTTTTTATTTGCTTCAACACTGGGGTAAGTAAGCTAAACTGCCAGGAGTTCGTTTCTTCAAATGACTTTATTCTGTTAGCTTTACATAGAAGTTTCCTCAATAGATCCAAGGACTCCTAAGTTGCCAGCACTTTGTAAAGGTGTCACAGGAGAGAATTTGAGAAGGGGTCTGTATAATTTTAGAATGTGCCAAAAGATCTGTGCTCAGAAAACTCAGTTGAACTCTCTCAACTCTACCTCACCATTTCTTTGTCTTAGAATTTTGTCAGCCATGTCCAATGTTGGTCTTTATTTCTCCAGCTTAGTATCTTCTGTATGACCCCCCACGGTGGGTGTTTGAGACCCTGACTTTTGAGGAGAGTTGTAGTACATTGCTAAGCAGGTGGGGCCAGCGTGGAGATGCCTCTGTCTCTTCTCTCTAGCTCAAGAGCCAGTACATGGATTTTATGTTTTAAGAGATGGCAGCTATGAGTGATAAATTAATACGTTTCTTTTCTTCCGTATGCATGAGATGAAAATTCTTGCACAATTACAGTATCATTCAGTGCTTTTTACCTGTTCCAGAAGATCTTTATATGGCATCCAGTTAGTTTCTGGAATCTGAACATAGGAATTGTTCTCCATCATCAACCTCAGAAGGCACTAAAATGAAGGTAGTGATTCAGGGAGAAGAGGAGAGAGAGGAGCCTATTGTCCTTTGGAGGCTTGGATTAGATGCTCCCCAAACTGTTAATAGGGAAATAACTGATCTCTTTAGGCTTTGTCAGGCCTGAAGTGGAACCTTGTTCTGATTAGCAAAAGAACCTACTCAAAAAATCTCTCTAATCCTGGCTGGAGTCCGAATACTTACTGCAAATCCTTTCCTGTTCTGGAGCAGGGTTTAGGATTTTCCCCAGACTGGAATTCTACCTATCCGACCCCACCTTGAGCAAAACAATAGTTGAGAGAGTCCAAAAAAAGTGTTGAAATAAAATGTTGTTAATGTAATTTACCATGTTTACTTTGTGCATGCATTTGGGGAGGGGAGGGGAACAGTGAAAATAATTTATCCAAATCTAATGGTATTATTTCATAGGCTAGTCCAGTTTGTATTTGGGTTAAAAATAATTGAAGGGCAATATTTAACTACAGAGTTTAGTTTTTCTTAATTAAAAACAGTCCTCTATTAACGTAGTGTGAAATATCTCTCAAAATTGAGAATTTAGGTTTAAGATGTCTAAGAGATGTCTTAAGACTTTACTGTAAACTCATTGCACAAACTGGAATTACTTTCCAAAAGACTTAGGGAATGCAAATATGTTCTTTGTAAAATGCATTGAGTATTGTAAATAAAACATACCATTTTTGTTTTGTTTAAATTGCTCGTTATAGTTCGCTTATGGGAAGGGACTTCAGTCATTTTGCATCCTAAGCTGGTCTAAAGGCAGTTACTTTTTGATGTTCTTGATGCTTCTTTCCAAAGCCATAGGTGCACTTGCAGGCTTTACCGTTAGGAAGTCAAATATTTATGGAATTAAGCACCTCGTAAAATATCCGCTTGTGACACACGATGTTCTCTGTGAGGAAACAGCTTCCACCCTCCGTCATCTTAGCAGTAGATATCACTGCCACTGCGTCCACTTCTTAGGTTAAGGACGTTAGACTCAGAAATTGGCATTATTTATTAGTGTGGCTGTGTCCCGAAACAGTAGTGACTTAAACAAGAGAGAAGTTTATTTTCTTGTGCATGTAAAAGTCCGGAAGGCCATGCAGGGCTGCTGTGACACTACAGGGTCGGGAATCCAAGTCCCTTCTATGTTGGTCCTCCCCGTTCTCAACATGTGGCTTCCACGTCCTGGTCGCAGACAGCTGCACGCTAGAAACCTTCTGTCAGCATTTCTGCCCGCTTCCTTTAGCAACGCTTCTCACAAAGTTACATCACGTAGGCTTATCAATGCAAACTTAAGACACTTGATCCTACTAGCCACGAAGAGAATAGGAAACAATAGGCTTTATTCTGGCTGCCACAGGCCAATTCAGGACTCGCTGCTGAGGAAGCCATGGGGGACGACCACAAGCACAGCCAGCAGTCCCTGTCACGGGGTTGACACCTCAAGGAGATCCTGCACCCAAACGTCATTTTTAAGGTCGGGTTTTAAGTTTTCCAACTAAGCGGAAATTTTGAAGTCTCTTGGATACCGCCAAGAGCAGCTAGTTATGTTCGACTGTCTATGTACTAGCTTTCTGAAAGAAATTCCTGCCAACCAGTAGCTGTTTTAGATTCTAGAGACAGGCTGAAGAAATAGCCTGCCATCACGCCTGTCCCGCAAGTACAAATTGTAACAAGTTTCAATAGAAAAATTGCCCTAGTGTCTAAAGCGATCTTTAAAAAAAATAAAGCATCACTATTCTTTCTAAATGCTTTAACGGGAGAATGCTTTATAACCTGAGCATCAAGGCTGGAGATTCATTGTGACATGTTTGTGAACTAATAATAGTTAACAGTACTGAGATTTACGAATAGGCTAATTGAAGAAAAACTTAAGCAGATTCAAGGTCTTCCCCATGGTAATGGCATTCTTATTTGTATATGTATGCTTTCCTTTTTTATTTATTGTATCAAAGCATTCAAAATGAATATATGTAACATGTACATAAATTACAATAAAACGAACACCTCTGAAACCACCATTCTGCTTAAGAAATAGAACCTTACCAGTAGAGGGGATATTGGGAGTGAGCTTGACGTTTGTCGTTTGGCAACAGGATCAAGGGGCAAAGGCACGGATGAAAATAGCTGCTCTCAAATACCCTGACATGGCACAGGTCCTTTTTCGTGCCAACACTAGCTGAGGATCCCAAGTAACTTCAGCCAGTCTTGGAAGGGAGTCATGGCTCACTGATGCCCCTTCGCCAAGTTATTCCACTGACATCTGTTGGGAAGTTGTAACAACTACGTATAGGCACAATGACTGAATGTGAATAGTGCCCCCAGTTTGTATAGTGAACATGACAGCCTTTCCCTGAGGGAGGAGGGTAACAAGGCTGTATAAGAACTACCCCACCCTCCATGTGGGGATTCAGAAGGGCAGCACGTGCCCCTGTTTAGGGTGCAGATTCCTCGGGCCCCCGGGTGGTTCAGTTGGTTAAGCGTCCAACTCTTCTTTGTTGTTTATTGTTGAGAGAGAGACGGCGGGGGGGTGAGGGGCAGAGAGAGAGGGAGACACAGAATCTGAAGCAGGATCCAGGCTCGAGCTGTCAGCACACAGCCTGACGGGGGGCTTGAACTCACAGGCTGTGAGATCATGACCTGAGCCGAAGTCGGACGCCCAACTGACTGAGCCACCCAGGCATCCACGCGTCCAACTCTTGATTTCAGCTCAGGTTCATGAGTTCGAGCTCTGTGTCAGGCTCTGTGCTGGCAGTGCAGAGCCTGCTTGGGATTCTCTTTCTCTAAATAAATAAATGTAATTAATTAAAAACTTTAAAAAAGGGGGGGGTTGTCGAGGGTGTAGATTCCTTGTGAAATTTGTTGAGGGGCTGCAGACTTTCTGACAAATACCACAAGGGGGTTTATGGCAAAACAGCAGAAGCTGTGAGTAATTTAAGATAGTGTAATTATGAATGATTTCTTTCTCCTTGAAACTACCATAATTTTAAAATACAGGATTACCTGGAAAAGTTGCAAGTATTCCCATTTCTCAGCAATATTGAAATGACCACAATAATGAAAGATGGAAGAAAACCTGCCTTAGGTACATTTCTATTAGCAAACAAAATCCAGTAATTTATTAACAGAATAAAACACTGATCAAAGATGCAAGTGTGTGCTGATATCAGGAAATGTATTAACATTTCATCACAAAATTAAGGCAGAAAAAGCCTATAAGCATGACACTTAAAGAAGAAGTATTTTACAAAATCCAATAGCCATGCCCAATGTAGATTTTTTAAAAACTTAAAATAGGGGAAATACTAACATCACCTCAGTTGAAATCAGCAAAACAGGGTTATGTTAGCCCAGGTTGTCTTGGAAAAGCATTAACAGATAATAAAAGTTTAAAATTGGCATAACATCAAAAGCAAAATTATTTTTTCCTGATTATTTATACACCTGCAAAGCTCAAGAGGTTTTAATAACAAGCTGTGACCACTAGGAAGAGAATACACTCAAATGGCAGATATACAAAATTGTCTAGAATTTTCTGTATTAGAATAAGCATCTAGAAAAGCAAATGGGAAAAATCCAAGTATGGCAACTAGAACTGTCATTTTTCTTTTTTTAACGTTTATTTGTTATTGAGAGACAGACACAGAGCATGAGCAGGGGAGGGGTAAAGAGAGGGCGAGACACAGAATCTGAAGCAGGCTCCAGGCTCTGAGCTGTCAGCACAGAACCCGATGCGGGGCTGGAACTCACAAACTGCGAGATCACGACCTGAGTCAAAGTCGGTCACCCAACCAACTGAGCCACCCAGGCACCCCCAGAACTGTCATATTAAGAAATAAATTTTTCAAGAAAAAGACCAAATGAAAAAGTCTTCGAGAAGGACAGAAAATAATATAACAAATGAAAAGCCGTATCATTACTTGGAAAACAAAAACACCACTCTTTCCAAAATTAATATATAAATTAAGTTCAGTTCTAATTAGAATGCAACAGATTTTTTTAAGTTCCTCAAAGATTGTGGAAACAACTAATTTGAAAAAGACAAAAGTCAGAAAAAGTAGTAGGCAGCTGTTGGGGCAGGGCAGGGGACTAGCGTTATCAGTAACCAATGTCAGATAAAATACAGAAAGGCTTGTGTCCATCAGGGTTCTTCACTATAAAACCCGGGATCCCTCCAGCGAGTTTAAACTGAAAAGGAATCCGGGAGCACCGGAGATCCAGGCCCTGACCCCACCAGGAATAACAGCTTGCCACATGCTCATTCAGAGGCTGCCCAAGCAAAGAATGATCCATTCACCAGCTCCCGTGAGGATGCTCAGGACTGAGTGCCCGGACCTTCACCCTGCAGCCTCTTGGCGCCCCCTGGGCGTCCACAACTGGGTTCTGCTCGAGCCTCTTCCCACCTCACCCCTTTCCTAGTCAGTGTTTGGCAGACTCGAGGTCATATCTGTGTCTGTCAAGCAGCAAGGGAACCTGGAGAATGAATTTTGACTATGTAGAGAACCCCAAACATAAAGGATATTCAAAATGTCAATGTCAAGCAACCAAACCCTGATTAATGTCCACGCCAGTGTCATCTGTTATCAACACAAGGATTGTCCAACAGGTCAGGAGAACAGAGTGGGAAACCAGAAATATATTCCTATATACATGAGAATTTTGAATACAGTGTAGGTCATGTTTTAGTTCCTTGTAAAGGGATGATTTACTTACTAGATGGTTTGGGGGCAACTTCTCTAACTGAAAGAAGTCAGAGCTGGACCCCATCATACCTTACAGGAAAATAAATCCCAAATAGATTAAAGAATGAGACCTTAAAAAAAAAATCTTAGACAATACAGAAAACTACATATACAACATAGAGGTGGGAGAGATACCCTTACCTTTTAATGAAGGAAAAGTGGGGTATTTACCAGTTTTATTGAGAAATAATTGACTGTATATGAGGATGATATTCTTAACCAAGGCTGGAAACCTACACACTATAAAAGATGTACATATTTAAGTGTATACAATTTTTTCAAACATTTTAAATGTTTTATTTTAAAACAATTATAGACTCACGGTGATGAGGTTTGGGGGGTGATAGTGGGATGCGTGGGGTCTGGAGCCAACAGCCAAGAAAGAACTCTTAAAGATGTCTTTGACGCAAAAAGGTGATTTTTTAAAAGATATTTTTTAACATTTAGAGAGACAGAGACAGAACGTGAGCAGGGGAAGGGCAGAGAGAGATGGAGGCACAGAATCCAAAGCAGGCTCCAGGCTCTGAGCTGTCAGCACAGAGCCCAATGTGGGGCTCCAACTGACAAACCATGAGATCATGACCAGAGCTGGAGTCAGACGCTTGACCGACTGAGCCACCCAGGCGCCTCCACTTGTCTTGATAAGGGAGCATAAGGCAAGCTGAGGGCAAAGTACACATACCCACGCCCCCTCACCCAAGTGGGATGTGTGTGATATTCTCTGGACATTCCTGGCTGCCCAAGAACAAAGGAAAGGAAAGAAAACAAGTGGTTAACTGATAGCGATCACAGTCTTGCAAGACAGGAGAATCCATCAGTTTACAAATATCTTAGTAAATTACAAAAAAAAAAAAAGACAATCTTATCAATAGCCTAATCTCCAGAAACCTATAGACTCAGTTTCCTGGAGCCCCTAATATCACCCTCACCTCCATAGTGATGTGGGGAACAAAGGCGAGAAGGAAATGGCAGGTGAAATTAAATTTCCTTATAACCTGCAGCCCATTGGCAAATACTTGAGGCAAATACAGACTATAACGTTTCTCCAGGAACCCCCTAGAGTCCTAATGTTAACGCCTCACTAGGGGAAAACAGCCTGAGCTGGACAACAGCAAGGCCTCAGGTATCTTAGGAGTTCTCTTCCAATCAAAGTCCTCCTGGAGGCCTCCCTTTTGACTTGACTTCCCCCAACTCCATAGTATACAAGTGTCACTCTCCACAACCCCAGTGCAGCTCTTCCTGCCCACGGGTCCTGTCCCCGTGCTCTGATAAAATCACCTTTTTGCACCAAAGACGTCTTCAAGAATTCTTTCTTGGCCGTCAGCTCCGAACCCCACCACACCCCAAAACTTCATTAGGGTGTTTTTTGACTACTGGATTTTGAGAGTCCCTCATATTTTCCAGAAAAAAATCCTTTGTCAGATATGCGGTTCTCAAATATTCTTTTGTAATCTATAGCTTGTCATTTCATTTTCCTAACAGGGTCTTTTGCAGAGCAAGAGTTTTAAATTTTGATTTAGTCCAATTTATTGATTTTTTTCTTTATGGGCCATACATGTCTCTGGGGTCATGTCTAAGAACTCCTCATCTAGCCTTTCTTCTGTTTTCTTGGAAAAATTTTATAGTGCTATGTTTTGCATTTAAATCTATAATCCACTTCCACTTTGAGTTAATTATCGTATAATGTGTGAATTTTTTTTTTATTCCAGTGTCAATACAACGTTATATTAGTTTCAGGTGTAAATAGAAGTGATTCAACACTTAATATATTTACTCAGTGCTTTTTTTTTTTTTTTTTTGCCTATGGATTTCCAATTGCTACAGCAGTACTTATTGAAAAAACTATCCTTCCACTGAATTGCTTTTGTACCTTTATTAAAGCTTAATGGCTGTACTTCCGTGGGTAACCATGTACAAATTTACAACTTTTGTATAGCAAAAAGATAGCATATAACAAAGTGAGCAGTCAGAGTTTTAAAAAAATATGCAATACAGTTTACAAATTAATAAGCTAATACCTATAATACATAAAGACAATTGACAAAGGAGAAAAAAGAGAAAACAAGCAAAGGGGAGGAATAAGTGTGTAATTCGCGAGTAAGCAAATACAAAATTGTAATCAAACATCTCCAAAAATGCTTAAACTTAGTGGCACACCAAGAAAATTTAAAGAATGACCGTCTCACTTTATAACTATTTAGACTGCCAAGAATCAAAAAGAGCCATAACTCCAACTGCTAATGGGGATGCAGAGAAAATAGTGTTATTCACTGCAAGTGGCAGCGTAAATTGTCACAGCCCTTTGGGAGAGCAATCCGGTGCTATTTTTAAAATTAAAAATTAAAAGTAGCCATAACAAGCTAGACAAATGGACTCTAAATTTCATGCAAAAAAGAAACATGTAGGAATAACTAAGAAAATACTGAGAAAGGAGAGTGGGAAGAGAAAGTCGCCCCCCCCCCCGTACTGTAACAAACGCTAAAACCCTGTCGTTAAGTGTGGTACTGGCACACAAATGAACAAGCCAAACTACTGCTCGCCCCGTGCCTAAGAATAAACTCCAGGGGATCAGCAATCCAACTATAAGAAACCAAGCTATTCAAGTACTAAAGAAAACATGGACGATTTCCTATATAATGTGGATGTAGGGAAAGGCTTTCTAACTATGACTCAAAATCCAGGTGCAATGAAGAAAGGTTGCTCAAACTCGACTAGATAAAAATAAAAACATTGACATGGAAAACACAAAAGGCGCTCTAAAGCAGTGTCGAAAGACGAATGTCTCATCCGGGACTGATCAGAGATGGGGAAAACAGGAGGATGTCCGGCGACCCCCTCCGGAGCAGGCCCTTCTCTGATACAGTGCCCCCTGATCACGGGATGACAGTAACCAGCATCCCCCGTCCCCCGTGTGTAGCTCAAACTGACGCACATATTTATATCACGCACTCCACCCTAAAGCCTTTTAAAGTAAATTGCAGATAGCGTCACGTGAGCAAATCCATCAACTCAAAGTACCTAAAAGTGTGATTTGGGGGGTATGAAGTATAAAAAGTGTTCTGAGAACTGCAGGATGGGACCAAGACAAAGTCACCTCACCTTGTTAGAAGGGGGGGTGGCTCTTACATGTCCTTTGAGGCAGGAGGCAAAGGGCAATCAAACTGAGGGTACCTCAAGAAAGGAAAGCCCAAGATTCGCCTTGTCCAGGACTCTAAGCTCCAGTATAGGCCACCCCACTCCCTTTGCCTGGCTTCAGTGCAAACCCAGAGCCGTGCAGTCTTTTTAAGACCTCAAGTGGCAGGTGTTACATGACAGTCCGTGTAACAGCTCAAGAAGACCGTGGCACTGACCGGTCCTGAGGGCACCTTTGACTCCAAGCAATTTTGCTGAAGGTGCTTGAGACTGAGCTCCAGCCCTCCAGCCCTGGTTGTCTACCACTGCTCACCTCGAGGCAGGGTTAAAAACCTTCCAGAGGAATCTGAAACCACCACGAGACAGCGATTTGAACACAGGGCATTCTCAGCCCTCCCTCCATCCCCTGACTGCTATTTTCCAAAAGAGGAAGAGCTAGAGAAGCGGGTTCTGGGCTGGCCCCCAGAAGGCCACCACTAGAAGCACTGAGTTCAAGGGGATGTTGCCAAAAATGGAAGTGTCCTATACCGTAAGCATTTGCTTGTAACGGTGAGAGACTGGAAACAGCCCAGATACCCATCAAGAGGTGCTCATCGAATAAATTACGTTCCGTTCAATGATGGAGTTCTATGCAGCTGTAGAAAGGAAGAAGGAAAATCTCTATCTGCTGATATCTCATGATCACCAGGATTTATTTGTTACACGAGAAAAGAAAGGTGCCGCCCTTGGTATCCCTAAACCTCCTGTCAGGTCCTTCAGAAACCGATTCCAGTTTACCTTTCACTTTATCTCCCCACTGCTCCCCTGTACTCACACCCCCCTGACTGTTCCTGCTGCCCCCTTACCTAGAGTTCCCTTCCCCACCTGCACACAGCCGAATGCTAGGCAAGCATAGCCCTACAGAACTTTCTCAGTGATAGAAATGCCCTGTATCCGTATTCTGTGTGTATCACACACAGAAGCCCCTGAGCCACATGGGACTATTGAGCAATTAAAATGTGGCCACCGCAACCGAGGAACGAAATTTCTAATTCAGTTGTATTGTATTGTATTGTATTGTATTGTATTCAAATTTAAAGAGCCACAGAAGCAATCACTTCAAGATCAGTTCAGATACCATCTCCTACAATCCTTCTCTTCTCTCCTTAGTCCTCATCTCCAACTTCTGTACGCACACACACACACACACACGCGCGCACGCACATGGTCTCTTCCCCCTCTGCACAGCCCTGGCCTGCGTCTGCACCTGTCCAAAGGCGTACTCATTGCACTCCGTGTTACTGCTGCCCTGTCTTCCTCAGTGGACTCCTGTAAATTCTTGGAGATTTTCTTGTGTATCATCTTTCTGCACCCCACAGTGCCTTCCACACAGTAGGAATAGAAGAGCCCTTTGTTGGATAGAATTATTTTTTATTTTTTTTTAGCACTTATTTATTATTGAGAGATAGAGCATGAGCTGGGGAGGGGCAGAGAGAGAGGGAGACACAGAATCCCAAGCAGGCTCCAGGCTCCAAGCTGTCAGCCCAGAGCCCGAGGTGGGGCTCCAACTCACAAACCGTGAGGTCATGACCTGGGCTGAAGTCAGACACTTAACTGACTGAGCCACCCAGGCGCCCCTGTTGTATAGAATGTTTTTAAGTGACAGGAATAATGGTTAATATCCAAACATAGAGACTGGCCTATATGCATATTTGCGGTCTGGACGTGCATAAGTAGAGTCCAACTCTGAGCTTAAAGAATAAGAAAGGCAATTAAAAAGTTCATCTTTGGAAGTCATTGAGTATTTCTTGAGGTTACTCTCATCTCATGCTGTTCTTCTCTTTCCCTTGACTTCTAGAAGATACCAAATTGCTTTCTCGGTAACAGAAGTGATTTATAACTTTCCTGAGGCCCACAGTTCTATTTTGCAAGGCAGGCTATTCCTCAGGAGAAACTAATGAAAACTTCCCTTTGCTCCGTAATGGTCTATCAGATGTAAAGGATTGCTTTCCCTGCAATATCTTCAACTACAAGCAAAACCTTTCTTTCAATTAAGCTTTTTTATTTTGAGATAATTGTCGATTCACATGCTCTTGTAAGGAATAAGACAGACTCCTTTACCTAGGTGTCCTCCGAGGTAATTTCTTGCAAATCTATAGTACGATATTTCAAGCAGGAAATTGGTACCATATTTGTACCATATCCATACCAATATTGGTACAGATATTGATACCATCTACCATCTTATTCGGATTTCTTCAGTTTTAGGTGCTCTTCTCTGGGTGTTTTTAATTTAATACTGCGCAACTTTATCGCACGTAGATTCATGAGGTCAGTGCCTGTCAAGGTCCAGAGCAGCCTTTAACCACAGGACTCCTCTGCACTGCCCTTTTACAACCACCCACGCTCTCCCCAGCACCACCCCTGTCCCTAAACCACGGCAACACGTGCTCTGTTCTTGATAATGTTGTCATTTCAAAAACGCTGTTTAAATGGAATCATATGGTATGTACTTTTGGGGAGTGGCCTCTTTCGCTTGGCATTATTCCCTTGAGAGCAATCCAAACTATTGTGTCAAAAACAGTTCATTATGGGGCACCTGGGTGGCTTAGTTGGTTAAACGTCTGACTTGGCTCAGGTCATGATCTCGTGGTTCGTGAGTTCAAGCCCCGCGTCGGGCTCTGTGCTGACAGCTCGGAGCCCGGAGCCTGCTTTGTATTCTGTGTCTCCCTCTCTCTCTGCCCCTCGCCTGCTCACACTGTCTCTCTGGTGTGTCTCTCAAACGTAAATAAACATTTAAAAAACAACAACAAAAACAGAACAGTTCATTTCTTGTCACTATCGTTGCTGCCAGCATTCTATGGTACATATGTACCAAGGTTGTTTAACCGTTCATCCACTGAGGGACAGTTGGATTGTTTCTAGATTCTGGCTATTATGAATAAAGCTTCAATGAACTTTTGTGTCCATGTTTTTGAGTGAACACAGGTTTTCATTCATCGATGATAAACACCCGGGATGGAAATTGCTACATTGTGTGGTTTAAAAAATATTTTTTAAATGTTTATTTATTTTTGAGAGAGAGAGAGAGAGAGAGAGGAGAAGGAAGGGCAAAGAGAGAAGGAGACAGAATCTGAAGCAGGCTCCAGGCTATGAGCTGCCAAGACAGAACGTGTTGCAGGACTCGAACTCAAGAACCTGTGAGATCTTGACCTGAGCTGAAGTCGGACACTTACCCGATGAGCCACCCAGGTGCCCCTGGGAATTTAGTTTTATTAAGAAACGGCTAAATTCTTTTCCAAAGTGGATGTACCCATTTTACATTTCCAAAAAGCCAAGCTTTCAAAATAAAGGCCAATTTGAAAATAATTCTAAAATCTATTGAAAATCAGGTGTTTCATTAAAGTACATTAGACCAACATAAAGCTTTTGACCAACGTATGCTCTGGTCTCCACATTAGATTCTGCTGCTGCGTAACAGACCGTAAAATCCCCTAGAGGACGGTTGGTTTGGTTTGTTATCACCTCAAGCTCAATCATGTCAGAATAACTGAAGTGAATGTGAGGTTCTGAACAGTCATCTCCTCACACACCCTATGGGTAGCTGATAAAAAGTGTGGTAAGGCCAGTGAGTTCTGGGCTGGTCATTGGAGATATATTAGAAAAATAACAAAGATAGGTTTCAGGGTGAAACGTTAAGTACTGTTGAATTTAATGCTGCCCACCACAGAAGGACAAATACTGCATGATCCCACTTACGTAAAATATGTAGAAGGGTCAAACTCATAGAAACAGCAGAAAGGTGGTTGCGGGGGGCTGGGAGAAGGGAGAAATGGCTCTTCAATGAGTACAATGTTTTAGTTACGCAACATAAATAAGTTCTAGAGATCTGCTGTACAACATTGTGTCTATAATCCACAACAACACACTGTGCACTTAAAAATTTGGTAAGAGGATAGGGGTGCCTGGCTGGCTCGGTAGGTAAAGCATGTGACCCTTGGTCGTGGGGCGGTGAGCTCAAGCCCCACGTTGAGCATAGAGATGACTTAAAAATAAAATGTTTACAAAAGTCTCGTCAACAGGGCCGATCTCATGTGTCCTTACCATAATAACAAATACATTTTTAAGATGGCTTTGATGAAAATCAAGGACACGAGATTCTGACAGCAATATTCTTGAGAGATCGAGAGTCTTTGACCTCTGATGTTAAACTGGGGGAAGAGAAAGCACTGCCCCAGTTGTCGCCTTTTCTTTCTTTTTAATTTTTGCCTTTTTTTATACAGGTGAGGAGAAGGGGGTGGAGGATATTACAAGTCAGATACTTTGAAGACATCAACAAAACAAACAGCAGTCAGTTTGGGGTAAGAATCCTTCATGGAAAATGTATATGTACTCTGTATATTGTCACCATAAATTTAAATATTTTGGGGGCACCTGGGTGGCTCAGTCAGTTGAGTGTCCGACTTTGGCTCAGGTCATGATCTCCTGGTTCTTGAGTTCGAGCCCCGTGTTGGGCTCTGTGCTGACAGACCAGAGCCTGGAGCCTGCTTGGGATTCCGTGTCTCCCTCTCTCTGTCCCTCTCCTGCTTGTGCTCTGTCTCTCTCTCTCAAAAAATGAATAAACATTAAAAAAATTAAATATTTTAGGGGCGCCTGGGTGGCGCAGTCGGTTAAGCGTCCGACTTCAGCCGGGTCACGATCTCGCGGTCCGTGAGTTCGAGCCCCGCGTCGGGCTCTGGGCTGATGGCTCAGAGCCTGGAGCCTGTTTCCGATTCTGTGTCTCCCTCTCTCTCTGCCCCTCCCCCGTTCATGCTCTGTCTCTCGCTGTCCCAAAAATAAATAAACGTTGAAAAAAAAAAATTAAAAAAAAAAAATTAAATATTTTATTTACAAGAATCTCTCTTTCTGAGAACTTTAATGACTAAACATCATATAGCTTTTAACTTTGATGCTGTATAATACAGTCATAATGGATGTATGGACTCCAAAATATTTAATCACCTAAATCACATAAAATATAAGGTGGTGGTATTCTTTTCTTTTGTTTTTACGTTTATTTATTTTTGATGTGGGGGGGGCAGAGCGTGAGTGGGGGAGGGACAGAGTAGAGGGAGACACAGAATCGGAAGTAGGCTCCAGGCTCCACGCTCTCAGTGCAGAGCCCAATGCAGGGCTCGAACTCACAAACCACAAGATTGTGACCTGAGCTGAAGTTGGACGCTTAACTGACTGAGCCACCCAGGTGCCCCAAAGTGGTAGTATTCTTACAAAATAACAAAAACATTAGTTTTCAGCCGATCTATACTGTCTCATAAAGCACATAAGTAAAGAAAAAGGGACTTTATCACATCTGTCCAAACCCTGGGCTGAAGTTTTGAATGATCATCACAAGGTAGTTCCTTCTCAACCTCCCTGAAAGAAGGGGGGCTGGGCAGAGGATAGAAACAATCCAATTATAGCCCAATCCCTCTTATCTCAGGGCATATCATGTCAGCTTTACTTGTTTGTTTGTTGTAAGAAATTGTGTTTCCTCATTCCATGTTTCTTTTTTTTTTTTTTTTTTTTAATTTTTTTTTTTCAACGTTTATTTATTTTTGGGACAGAGAGAGACAGAGCATGAACGGGGGAGGGGCAGAGAGAGAGGGAGACACAGAATCGGAAACAGGCTCCAGGCTCTGAGCCATCAGCCCAGAGCCTGACGCGGGGCTCGAACTCACGGACCGCGAGATCGTGACCTGGCTGAAGTCGGACGCTTAACCGACTGCGCCACCCAGGCGCCCCTCATTCCATGTTTCTAATAGTAAATTGAGTTTTCTAATATTTAACCCACTGTCTGTGACTTCAGTGATCTCTTTCATGTTAACTTGACCAGTATACAAACTGTCCAGACCTTCTTGGACATTCTTAGGAAGAATGCATCAGATTTCATCCATGTACCAATTTCAAAACAGGGAAAAATAAAGTGTGATAACAACAGAAATGGGTTTTTGTTTATTTATTTATTTTTGTGAGAGAGAGAGAAGCTGGGGAGGGTCAGAGAGAGGGGAAGAGAGAATCCCAGGCAGGCTCTGCACTGTCAGCATGGAGCCTGACAAGGGGTTGGAACCCACAAACCGTGAGATCATGACCTGAGCTGAAATCAAGAGTTGGATGCTTAACCGACTGAGACACCCAGGCGCCCTCACAGAAGAAATGTTTTTAAAACACAGCTCAGAATTTAGGCACCTTAAGAGTACATCACACATTTGATTGTTCTTACAACAGAACAGCCAGTGGTGACATATACTTACTGATGGTAGGGTGGGTCATGAGTTGATTCCATACCCATGAACGTCAGATCTTATTCACAGTAATAGTTATTATTCATGGAACATTGATTCTGTAGCAGGTGCCTTGTGTATGTTATCCTCAGATGCTCACAAAAGCTCAGGAAGTTAAGTAATTAGTCCCAAATCCCAGAGAGGCTGTGCAGTTGGGAAGGAGCAAGGGAGAGCCAAGGTCTCAGCTGCCTCGCTTACTGGGTATTTCCGAATCCAGTGTTCTGTGAAACACTTTTGGGAGTTATTGAAGTTTTCCCACGGCCTTGGAACTGACCACTAAGGTCTACAGCTGAGGACTAAGGAGCACGAAGAACCCCATGTCCTAAAGACAACTGCCATCGCTGGGGCACCATTCTGTTCCCCGTAATCACTTAATGCCCACCCAAAAATATGGGGGGGGGGGGGGAGAAGGGAAGAGAGTGAGGAGAGTAGAGTGTTGTTGGCTTAGGGCAGCGTTCTGTGGCTTTCCCTCCCCTCTCTGTGAGGTGAAAAGAGGAGGTGTTCTTCACCACCATCCCGGGCAGGGCAGGTGAAGACATTCTCCAAGAGAAGCGCTCCTGAAGATCTGGGTACCTGCCCTGCCATGGAGGCCATAGACACAGACCAGTCAGGGATGGCAGCGACGCAGAGAAAAACCCTAAAGGTTCTCCCAGGAAACGGAACCACTAAAACGCATGCGTGCAGACACACACACTCAACATGGGTGGGCCTAATCCAATGAGGAAATACGTACATATATATGAGATTTTAAAATGATTTTTAAATTAAGACTTTATTTTTTAGAGAAGTTTTTGGTTCACAGCAAAATTGAGCAGAAGCTACAGAAATTTCCCATATACTCGTGCCCCCACACAGGTCCCGACTCCACCATTATCAACATCTCCTACCAGAGAGGTACTTTTGCTGGGGGAGGACAAGGGACACATGATTATCACCCAAAGTCCATAGTTTGCCTTAGGGTTCACCCCGGTGTTGTACCTTGTATGTGTTTGGACACATGTATAATGACATGTGTCTATCATTGTGGTGTCATACAGATTATTTTCACGGCCCTAAAAATCCTCTGTGCTCCACCTATTCATCCCTCCCTTCACCCCCAATCCTGACAACCACCAATCCTTCTACCCTCTCCATAGGTTTGCCTTTTCCAGAATGTCATGTAGTTGGAATCCTACAGTATGTAGCCTTTTCGGATTGGTTTCTTTCACTTCGTAATGTGCATTTAAGTTCCTCCACATCATTTATCATTTCCTGGCTTGATAGCTCATTTCTGAGAGAGGAAGAGAGAGCAAGAGAGAGAGAGAGAGAGAGAGAGAGATTGATTGATTTTTAGGAACTGGCTCATGCAATGTTCAATGGTGGGAGGTGGCAAGTCTGAAATCTGCGTGGCGAGCCGGCGTCTGGAAATTCCAGCAGGAATTGATGTAGTCTTGAGTCCAAAGGTAGTTAAGAAGCACAAGCCCTTCTCTTGTGGGGATTTGGGCTTTTCTCACATGAGGCCTTCAACTGATGAGATGAGGCCCATCCACATTATGGAGAATAATCTCCTTTCCTCAAAGTCTACTGATATAAATGTTAATCACGTCTAAAAAATACCTTCACAGCAACATCTAGACTTGTGTCTGACCAAACGACTGGGCACCATAGCCGAGACGAGAGGACCTGGTTAATTTTAATTAACCATCACAACCCCTAAAAGAAGGTCAGCAGTCGAAAAAGGCTCAGACCTTGTCTCTCTCCCAGCTGGCCACCCTTACACATTGGAGAAATTGGAGTGTGGGGTGGGGTGGGGTGGGGGAAGGCCCCAGGCTCAATCACAAGCCCTAGGCAAGATTGGGAAAGAAATGAAAGCAGAGACTTGCTCCATTCACCTCCAAATCCCTATGCCATTATTGTCTGCTGAGTGCAGGAAGGGGGAAGAGGACGGGGGATGAAGTTTAAACATGAGCTATATGGAGACTAAGCATTAATTATAAGAAACAACTGGGAAAGGATGGAATCTTCTGGATGTCTCTACAGGACAGGAAAGGAGGACTCAATAGAAAATGGATGACAAAAGGCATGGATGAAACAAAAGAAACCACTTTGTGTTTGGACCCCACTGCACTAACATTAATTAATTAAAATGGTGTTATCGCGGCACCCGGGTGGCTCAGTTGGTTAGACATCTGACTCTTGATCTCAGTTCAGGTCATGATCATACAGTTTGTGGGTTTGAGCCCTGCATTGGACTCTGAGCTGACAGAGTGGAGCCTGCTTGGGATTCTCTCTCTCCCTCTCTCTCTGTCCCTCCCCAGCTAGTTCTCTCTCTGACTCTGTCTCTCAAAATAAATAAGTAAACTTAAAAAAAATGGTGTTATCTTGTTTGGGAGACCCCATTTCATGTTATATGCCCCATTGCACAGACATTAATAAACTAGTGATCTATTGTTTGACAGACCCCCCCCCCAAGTTAAGACACAGTTCTTTAATTCATTTCTATCACCATTGCTATAAGAAAAGTGAGCAGAGAAAAAGTTTCATATATATATATATATATATATATATCCACACATATATATGATCAAAAATAGAAAAATACAGGGGCGCCTGGGTGACTCTGTCGGTTAAGCATCCGACTTTAGCTCAGGTCATGTTCTCATGGTTTGTGAGTTCAAGGTCCGCATTGGGCTCTATGCTGACAGCTCAGAGCCTACAGCCTGCTTTGGAATCTGTGACTCCTTTGCTCTCTGCCCCTCCCCCACTCACACTCTGTCTCTCTCTGTCTCTCAAAAATAAATGTTAAAAAAAATTTTTTTTTAAACAGAAAAATATCATTGTTGCTTGAATAACTAATGGGAAGTGAACTTATTTTCTCAGATATCAGACTTAGGAAAAACATCTTTAAGAATCTATACAGGGGCGCCTGGGTGGCTCAGTCGGTTTAATGTCTGACTTTGGCTCAGGTCATGATCTCACGGTTCGGTTTGTGGGTTTGAGCCCCACGTTGGGCTCTGTGCTGACAGCTCAGAGCCTGGCGCCTGTTTCTGATTCTGTGTCTCCCTCTCTCTCTGCCCCTCCCCTGTTCATGCTCTGTCTCTCTCTGTCTCAAAAATAAATAAACGTTTAAAAAAAGAGAGAGAGAGAGAGAATCTGTACAGAGAGCTGATGGTAGCTGGGGACTTTCATGCCACCTCAGACTTTAAGTCTAAGAGCCTGGCACTAGGGAAGATAACATCATGTGACACTGTGTGGCTCAGCTCCCTCCAAAAACCTATTCTGCATAAATTTCTACAATATTGAAGTTCAAAGGAAACCAGTACAGAGTGTTACAAAGACACATTCCAGGAAAGGGAATTAGAATTTATACCCAGCCCTTATTATCCAATTGTTCATTTCTTTAGGACTATAAAACTTAAAAGGGAAGAATGGCCAAGTAACATTTTTAAAGAGGAAATTGGGACGATAATGAGGACATTTAAAATCTCTCACTCTGTCCTTCTTATTTCAACCGGCAGCTCAGTTGAGATTTATTGACTACTTACTGTGAAAAGCATAGAATTAAATGCGTCTGAAGGAAAGAGGAAGGTGAGCCCAACAAGGCTTAGATCCGCTGGCAGGAATTTGCTCTAAACACAGTCCTGAATAAGAGACAGTCCATTTAGCTCATTTTGGCTCCTAGAACTACAACAAGCCCCAGTTCGCTGCTCAAAACAAATATTTGTTCAATGACCACGTGAATAGATGAATCGATGTCAGATGCGTTACCCGTTTTATAAAGAAGGTATGCTTAACCGAGCAATGCAGACATGTCACCCGTGTTCCTAGGTTAACAGTCAACAAGCTGTGCTTTTCTTACGCAATACTGAGCACCTCCAGTGTTCAAGGCACTGAGTTAAGGGCAGGGACACAACAGTCATCAAGGCGACATAACAAATCCATTCCTCGTCTTACCAACTTAGATGACAAACGAGTGAGCAGGTAATTGCGGACAAGAGGATAAATGCATACAGAGAAGCATCCAGTGCCAGGAGAGCAAACAGTAAGATCATCACGACAGAACCCTGATGTATTTGGGACAACACCGCACCCTCCCAGCCTCCTCGGGAGCAAGTCGTGGGAGGACACCGGTCGTGGCCAAACGCTGTGTGTGCCGTGGGCCAAGGAAAGCTTCCTGAAAGGATGGGAGTCACTTTGTGATCTGTGTCTGGGTCCTCATTCATAAAGGAGACTGAGTGATGGCATGGAGAGGCTGATGTCTTGGGAAGAAGAATTTAGGACTTGCAATAAGAAAAAGGGGCGCTCCATGCCACACAGGGCCACGTGGGGAGGCACCAGGTTCGGTCAGGATGCTGGAGCAGGTGCAAAGGGCGGCATAGGCCTTGATTGCGCTTTCTGAGGGAGAGGCAAGCTCGGCATTGGCTCGTTTGAATAATCCCAGCAGGTTTTGGGGCATAAGGGCTGTCTCTAGTTGTCTGGTCTCACCCTGGGGCCAGAACAGGGAAAATGCCGGCCTGGTGTGTGAGTCATGTAAGGGAGGTGGTTCAGAGAATGGGCCCTGGATCACAGGGAGATGCAAACAACCTTAAGGCCAAAGTCTTAAGATTAATAGCTACCAATTAGACAAGTACAGAATCAAAAACACTGCCTGAGAGGTTGACACGATGGCTGAAAGAGTCATCCTGGACCACGAGGTGATCCAAGCTCGGACTGGGGTGCAGAAGGAAAGGAGCCTGGGTTCCCAGTGGCTGCAAAGTTTCCAAACTGCCCTGGGCCATCCATCTCCACATTCATTCCACATGGAGGAGAAATTGAATTTCTACCCTGTTAAGCCACAGTAATGGTGTTTCTGTTATGGGGAGCCAAAATCATGCCAATGGATGCAGGCACCTAACTCAAACAGGGTAAGTCAGAGAAGACTGGCCTGAGGAGGCAACAGCAAGGGGAGACCCGGGCAGACAAATCACAGAAGTGGAGAGCATATTTGGTCAGAGAGACCAGCGTGAGTGAAGAAGGCCTGAGGACGAGAAGGTCTCCTCATGCAAAGGCCAAAGAAAGCATGTGCACACTGCAGCTCACTGGAAGGGTCCAGAAGGTACGAAGAGGAAGATGTCAATGAGTGATGAAGCCAGGGGGACAGTAGGGGCTAAATTATAAAGACCTTGTGTGCCCTGCAAAGTGGCTTAGCTTTAACGATGTTAGAAGTCCATCAGAGGGGCGCCTGGGTGGCTCAGTCGGTTAAGCGGCTGACTTCGGCTCAGGTCATGATCTCGCGGTCAGTGAGTTCAAGCCCCGCGTCGGGCTCTGTGCTGACAGCTCAGACCCTGGAGCCTGTTTCAGATTCTGTGTCTCCCTCTCTCTCTGCCCCTCCCCCGCTCATGCTCTGTCTCTCTCTCCTTCAAAAATAAATAAACATTAAAAATTTTTAAAAAATAACATTATGCTTTGGATGCAAACAATCTCATTGTAAGTCTCCATTATTTTTCTTGCTACAATTATCCTTGTTTGACAATTGACCTCATTTGACCTGTTCATGGCTGGGACACTGAGTGCTGAATGAAGCACAGGAGAATTCTGACCTCTGGTTCTATCTAAAACCGCAATGATGGGCCATCTTTTTAATAAGACAGATGTGGATAGCTTTGCTTCCAAACACCTAAGAATTCTGTCTGGCTTCAGCTGCTGTCTGTCTAGCTCTTGTTTCATATCTTACAACCATTCTCTGGAGTTGTCTGGACTTCTTGAGGAAAGCTGTATCAAGATGAACAGTTGTTGTTATTATTTTTATTGCAAGTTTTATACATTTCCTGGAATCTAAAAGAAAAATAACAGTGATAATTGATCTGAGAATCACAACACAGGGAAAAAAATGGCAGCAGGCCACAGAATCTAAGAGGTTTTGCTACACAACAAAATGTTTTACAAGGATAACAATG
Organism: Lynx rufus; assembly: GCF_022079265.1. NCBI lineage: Eukaryota > Metazoa > Chordata > Mammalia > Carnivora > Felidae > Lynx > Lynx rufus. Next base: position 9,072,830 of record NW_025814841.1, on the reverse strand, counting down.
GTTTATTATCAATTCACTAAGCATATTACTCATAGTGCAGAAGAAATGTTTGAAACAAGATTGGGCTAAGACTTCAAGATAAACTGCATTGGAATTGTGTTGCTCGAAATGGAACAGATTATGGAAGGGACAGTTGACTTCATAGGAGATAAATGATATTTAGGAATTTTACTTCAATCATCACTCAGTTGGCCAAACAAACTGTATGCATGTGTTTTTGAGGGAATTAAGTATGAAAAGTGCTAATGCAGTTTTAGTAACCCAGCAACAGCTACCCAATAGATTTCTTGCAGGTGTTAGCATTTTGAGATCATAGAATCACACACACACAGATCACCCACTAAGTATCTGTCTAAAACCGACTACTATGCTCCATCAGCAAGAATTTTAAAACTTAAATTTTTGGGGGGGGGGGTCAGAGAAGAGAGAAAGTGGAGGCTTTGTATAGGGGGTATTTATGGGCACATCCTGGAAAAGGCACATCACTTTGATCCCTTTTGCATGCCCCAAACTCGGACATATGGCCTCACTTAACTGCAAGGAAACCTGGGAAATATGGTCTACACATGTGTGCAGAGGGAAGAGAAGTGGGTTTGATGAATTCTTATTCAATCTGCATCCAGAAGAGTGCCTGGCACGTGCTAAATTCTCAGTGTTTGTTGAAGGTCCCCAGACAAGTGTTACACTTTGAATGCCAGCTTCATCCCCCCAGGCCATGCTGTCCAACCAAGGTGCCATATTGGCATTTTTCACATTAGAGCTGAGGGGCTTCTCCACTTTTTCAATGAAGTCATCTCCTGGGGCGCCTGGGTGGCTCAGTCAGTTAGGCATCCAACTTCAGCTCAGGTCATGATCTCGCAGCTCGTGAGTGTGAGCCCCACATTGGGCTGTGTGCTGACAGCTCAGAGCCTGGAGCCTGCTTCCGATTCTGTGTCTTCCTCTCTCTGCCCCTCCCTCATTCTCTCTCTCTCTCAAATATAAATAAACATTTTTTAAAAATTAAAAAAAAAATAAAGCCTTCTCCTAATCTTTATATACTGGGGGAGAAATTTCCCCTTTTCTTTCACGATGGTCACTGGACCTAAAAAGAACATGAAATGTTCTCCATTACTCATCTAACAAATAACAACAAAGATTGCTACCAGCTGCTTCAAACTGGATGTGGTTTTCTTATGAAACTATAAAATTAGGTGAACTGTAAAATAAAAACTGTCACACAATGGGCATATTTATTAGAATAATAAAGGCTTAATGAAAAGTTAAATGAGTCAAATGAGTTCAATCTTAATGAACGTTTTAAGTCAAAAATGGCATATTCCTTTGCTTTAAATCCTTTAACCAATAAAAAAAAATTTTAACTAAAATTTACCAGGGATCCCAAAAGGGGCATGTATACAGCAATGAGCAAAAAGCAGTTTGAGGAAACCATAGATTCATTTAATTTATTTAAATGTTTCTCATATTAAATCACAAAACATTGTTTTCTCCCTCTACAAGGAACAAGTTGAGGCTGAATTACTTGGCATAAGTGATGCCATAGCAAATTTAAAGTTTGCAAAAAAACTTCTGTTTTCATAATTATCTGAGCCTTTAAAAATTTTGTCTAAAACTGTTTTCTTTAATTTTTATGTTTTCAGTCATCTCTACACCCAGCTTGGGGCTCGCATTCACCACCCTGAGATCAAGAGTCCCACGCTCTGCTGACTGAGCCAGCCAGGCACCCTAACACAATTTTAAAATAATCCCCCCCTCTCCTCATTACTGCACACCTCACTTTTCTATCTTTTTAAAATGAACTTTACTTTTTAGAACAGTTTAAATACACAGAAAAATGGCGACTAGAATACCGAAGTTCCCAGATACCCCACACTCATTTTCCCCTATTATTAACACCTGAACATTAGCATGGTACATTTGTCACAATGAACCAATATTAATGCATTCTTTTTTTTTTTTAACATGTATATTGATTTTTGAGAGACAGAGAGAAACAGCACGAGCAGGGGAGGGGCAGAGAGAGAGAGAGGGAGACACAGAATCTTAAGCAGGCTCCAGGCTCTGAGCTGTCAGCACAGAGCCCCGTGTGGGGCTTGAACTCATAAACCATGAGATCATGACCTGAGCCGAAGTAGGACACCTAAACCAACTGAGCCACCCAGGCGCCCCATTCTTTATTATTATTATTATTATTATTATTCATTCTTATTAACTAAAGTACAGACTTTATTCAGATGTCGTTAGTTTTCCTCTAATGACCTTTTTCTCTTCCAAGATCCTATCCAGGATACCACATTTACTTCTTCTATCTCCTTAGGCTCCTCTTGGCTGTGACAGTTTCTCATTTTCCTCATTTTTGATGACATTGGCAATTTTGAGTACTTCTCAGATATGTAGAATGTCCCTCAAGTGGGATTTGTTAATATTTTTCTCATGATGAGACCCGGGTAATGGGTCTTGGGGAAGATCAGAGAGATAAAGTGCCGTTCTCATCACACCCTATCAAGGGTACGTGCCATCAACAGGACTTAATCACTGCTGCTGTTGACCTTGATCACCTGGCCAAGGTCGTGTTTGTCAGGTTTCTCCAAGTCACCCTTTGCCCCAGTCTCCGTATGGTGCTCTTTGGAAGAAAGTCACTATGCACAGCCCACACCGAAGGAGTGAGAAATGGTGCTCCTTTTCCTTGCAGGCAAAGTAGCTACATAAATTATTTGGAATTTTCCTCCACCAGGGGATTTATCTCTTCTTCCCCACTTATTTATTTATTCAATCATTTATTTACTTCAGTATGGACTCAGGGGTATTAGCACAGTTCATTTTTCAAAATGCAAATTTTTCCCCTTGGGGAGAAAAGGAAAGGCTGCCAAACATTTGCATAAACAAAACGCCCTCAGCCTTTTCTCCAGCACTCCTCCCGGAATGCGTTCAATCCTCTCTGCAGCAAGGGACTTGGCACAGGGAAAGAGGGATTGCTCCGTGTAATCTAAAATGGTTGACTCACTGAATTAAAATACCCTTGTGAAAACTTCCCGGGGAATTTGCTTAATCTAAATCCCCCATTTCAGGAAGGAAACAACATTGAAATGCATGCTTTGTTTCTGAGTATTATTTAAACCACGGCAAAAAGAAACACATCAATTAGGGGGAAAAAAAAGCCAGAAAACCTCCCTCAGACTACAAAAACAAAACTAAAACACACCGACAGCCCTGCCCAGGGATGATCTGGTCAGAGAGAAAGGGAGGAGAGGCTGGGACATCACGGCCCGATGTCTTCAGGATCCTGAGGCCCCAAGAATTCCGTTTCACTCCAGGTCTTACCAAGTCCTCAGGCCAGTTCATGGGAGCTTCCAGGGAGGCTCCTTGTTGTCAGGGGACCCCAACAGGCAGCATTCGCCTTCAGAAAACCACTACAGGCCATGGTCTTGGGGTACAGTCACTGGGCATTTCCTGACTTGCTAAGGTGCCCGTGCTCCAGTGGAAGGAGACCAGTCTTTTCCACAAAGGCGCCCTGCTCCCTTTACCCTTACCCATTACCTTCAGCACCTAGGGAATTTTCTCCTTGCACCTCCTACAGCTGCCCATACTTCACACAGATAGCTGGCCTTCCCCTCTCAGTCTCTTATCAGTTTTGGAAGGTAATGCTGTGTGGGGACAAAGCTCTACTATGACACAAATTGTCTGTGTGACCTTGGACAAATTGCTTTGTCTCTCTGGGCCTCAGTTTCTCAAGTGTGAAATAAAGACACCGATTCAAGTTGATTCCAAATGCTTTCCAACTCTGAGATGTTACGATCCTGTTAAACCCTTAAGACCTAGAATAATACTGTTTCCCAATTCTATGTGAGAATAACTGGAAAACAATAATGTGGTCATTAAAAATTGTCTTATCTTTTTCTCATTTCCTTCCTCTGACTGATGATTGTGTGGTGTTTACACCTGGATATAATAAATTGTACTTCATTAAAAAAAAAGCATGCTTTTCAATGTTGCCTTCAAAAAATGTATTTTTTTCAAAGTGGGGTTTTTATTTTGATGGTTTCTAGCCTTTTTTCAATGACTACTTTACTAAGGTGTAAATGTGGACTCTTTAAAGGAGAGGAATAAAATCAGGGAGGGGTATGCAGAAAGCTTGAACTTATTGTGTCTGTAATATTTTATTTCTTTAGAAAAAAACAGGAAGCAAAGTTGGCAAAATTTGAGGATGTGATGAAATCTCAGTGATGGTTATAGCAAGGGTTTGTTATATTCTTGTGAATATTTTTCACATTACTCAAATCATTTTCCTAAGAATGAAAGCTTAACAGAGGCACTGGGTGGCTCAGTTGGTTAAGCGTCTGACTTTGGCTCAGGTCATGATCTCACCGTTCATGGGTTTGAGCCCTGCGTCCGGCTCTGTGCTGACAGGGTAGAGCCTGGAGCATGTTTCCAGTTCTGTGTCTCCCTCTTTCTCTGCCCCTCCCCTGCTTGCACTCTATATGTGTGTGTCTCTCTCTCTCAAAAAATAAATAAAAATTAAAAAAAAAACAAACCTTAACATCTTATATCCTTATCTTTCCTTTTGTTGACCTTTCAGTTATCTGGTATTTGGAAATGCGTAGCCAGACATTGAAATAGGATAGGGAAGAGGTAGCACCCCTTGTCCAAGGCCTTGTTCTTCATAGTTCACATTAGGTTCCAGCTCCTCTGTGAAGCCTTTCTGTTTGCCTCAAACTCCCATGAAAAAATTTCAGCCAACTTCTCTAGTGCCTTTGCTATCGGTGCCACTTTGGGGCGCTCAATCCCCTCCTTATTAACACTCAGCTGGTGCAACAACCCACATTTACCTGAACGCACACCCATACCCAGTATCATCAGGAGGGGCGAGGTCACCCTGCGCTAACAAACAACCCCACAAGTCATTTCTTGCTCATACTCTCTGCCCAAAATGGGTTGGCTGTGGCTCTGATCCATGTCATTGTCTCCACTCTGGGACTGCGGATGACGTAGTCTTACCTGTCACACTTACTGTTTCCAGGTAGAGGAGGAAAAGCCCGATAACCCACGTCTGATTCTTAGAACTTCTGCCCACATGGCTTCTAACCATGTTGTTGGACAAATCAAGTCACATGGGGACTCTTGAATTCAGTAGGGCAGGGATGTCTAATCTTCCTGGTGGGAAGGGTACCAAGGACAGGGAATCTGATGATTTGGTGAATAGATAGTGACACAATCTAACACACTCTCTTAGGAAACGTTTCTTGTGCTGGATTTGGACTCTGGACTTTCATCTCTCAGCTGACAAACAACCCATCCTGTGATCTCACCTGCTGATGCTGCCAATTTCAGTAGTGTTGCTCTCTTAAGGAACTCTTTGTACGAGCATTTAAATATTTTATTGCATCTTAGCCCTTATTAATTTATAACCGTGGATGGAAAATGGAAAATTAAAGTGCTGATACGAGTCATAAGAAACCTAGGTCTCATAAACTAAAAACACTCGAGAGGACCCCTTGGGTGTGCCAGAAGCTGTGAATACCCCAATCAGAGGTCTCTCACACCATCTCAGCTAATTGACGCTCCTCGTTTGTGAAGGAAACAAATTAAGAAACTTGTAAAAAGCTGGAGCAATATCATTGAAGCTTGTTTTTATGTTATCTTATTAAAAATTTTTTAATGTTTATTTTTGAGAGAGAGAGACAGAGCGCAAGCAGGGGAGGGGCAGAGAGACAGAGGGAGACACAGAATCCAAAGCAGGCTCCAGGCTCTGATCTGTCAGCACAGAGCCCGATACAGGGCTTGAACTCATGAACCGTGAGATCATGACCTGAGCTGAAGTCAGATGCTTAACCGCCTGAGCCACCAAGGGCACCAAAGCTTCTTTAAAAAGTTGGGGTAGAAACAGAAATATTTTTAACTCTCTAGGAACAAAAAGAATATCACCAAATTTTGGACAATCTTGTTCCATATATGTATTTTCAGGAACACATTGTATAGGGGCAATCTGTACTGGGTGATGTTTTTACCTAGTGCTTTATACGTGTGTTTTGTTTTCTCAGATTCTAAATCTCTGAGGATAGGATCTAAGTGGCAGCATGGAGAACAGCATGCACTTAAGTTCTGTGAGACTATGCCAGATCCAAATCCTAGCCCTCACACTGCCTCATAGCAAGACACTTAAAGTCTTTGAGCCTCAGTTTTCTCATCTGAGAAAAATGGGAAACTTGGGAAAAATGGGAAGCTTAATACCTAGCTCCCAGGTTTGTTGTAAGCCTTACCTAACAAACGTAAAACACTAGGAGGGGCTGCATAATGTTAATTTTGCCTAAATCTGCCATTTACTACATTTTCCATGTGCAAAGCATTTAATGTGCTTTGTTTGCTCTGTAATAACCTCCCAACACCCATAAAAGTACCATTAGCAGTCCCATTTTTTTACAGAAAGTCTACAGTGTTTTCATTTTAAGCACGATTCGATTTTTTTCCAGTTTTATTGAAAAATAATTGACATACATCATTATATAAATTTAAGGTGTACAGGGGGTTGGTGTGGTTTACATATATTGTAAAATGATTACCCTAATAGGTTCAGCTAATCTATATCTTCTCATATAGATACAACAAAAAGAAGAAAGATAAAAAGGAAAAATGTTCTTCTTGAGAACTCATAGGATTTACTGTCTTAAGAATTTTCCTGTATAGTAGCCCTCCCTGTGCCTATTGGCAGTTTCATTTTCCATGATTTCAGTTACCCCCAGCCAACTGCGGTGGAGAAGCAGAGGATCCTGCCTCTGACTTATACTCAGAAGGTCAATAGTAGCCCAATGCCACGTCACAATGCCTCATTCACCTCACTTCATTTCATCATGTATGCATTTTATCATTACTATGTTGTAATCTTGGTGACATCACTCCCTGATGGCACTTTTTTTTTAATTTAAATTTTACTTAACATACAGTGCAATATTGGTTTCGGGGTAGAATTCAGTGATTCATCACTTTTATTTAGTGCTTTATACGTGTGCTTTGTTTTCTCACGTGCTCATCGCAACAAGCGCCCTCCTTAGTACCCATCACCGATCTAGTCCGTCTCTCACTCACCTCCCTCAATCAACCCATAGTTTGTTCTCTATCACTAAGAGTCTCTTATGGTTTGTTTCCCTCTTCTCTTCCCACCATTCCCATATGTTCATCTGTTTTGTTTCTTAAATTCCACATATGAGTGAAATCATATGGTATTTGTCTTTCTCTGATTGACTTATTTCACTTAGCATAATACATTCTAGCTTCATCCATGTCATTGCAAAGGTCAAGATTTCATTCTTTTTGATGGCTGGGTAATATTCCATCGTGTGTGTGTGTGTGTGTGTGTGTGTGTGTGTGTGTGTGTACTTCTTTATCCATTCATCAGTTGATGGACATTTGAGCTCTCTCCATAGTTTGGGTATTGTTGATAATGTTGCTATAAATACTGGAGTGCATGTGCCCCTTTAAATACGTATTTTTGTATCCTTTGGGTAAGTACCTAATAATGCAACTGCTGGATAATAGGGAGTTCTGTTTACAGTTTCTTGAGGAACCTCCATACTGTTCTCCAGAGTGACCGTTCCAGTTTACATTCCCACCAACAGTGCAAGAGGGTTCCCCTTTCTCTGCATCCTCACCGATAACTGGTGTTTCTTGTGTTGTTAATTTTAGTCATTCTGAAAGGTGTGAAATGGTATCTCATTGTGCTTTTGATTTGTATTTCTCTGATGATGAGTGATATTGAGCATCTTTTCACGTGTCTGTTGGCCATCTGGATGTCTTCCTTGGAGAAGTGTCTATTCATGTCTTCTGCCCATTTCTCCACTGGATTATTTGTTTTTTGGCTGTAGAATTTGATAGGTTCTTTATAGATTTTGGATACTAACCCTTTATCAGATATATTGTTTGCAAATATCTTCTCCTGGGGCACCTGGGTGGCTCAGTCTGTTAATCCTCCAACTTTGGCTCAGGTCATGATCTCACAGTTCATGGTTTGAGCCCTGCATCGGGCTCTGTGCTGACGGCTCAGAACCTGGAGCCTGCTTCAGATTCTGTGTCTCCCTCTCTCTCTGCCCCTCCTCTGCTTGCACTCTCTCTCTCTTTCTCTCGAAAATAAATATAAACATTAAAAAAAATAATAGAAGTTTTATTATGGTAAAAAAAAACACTGCATGTAACATAAAATGTACCATCTTAACCATTTTTAAGTGTCCATTTCAGTAGTGTTAAGTATATTCACATTGCCGTGAAACAGGTTTCCAGAACTTTTTCATCTTGCAAATCTGAAACTCTATACCCATTGAAACAACAACTTCCCATTTCCTCCTCCCTTCCTACCCCTTCCCTGCCCCTGACAAGCCCTATTCCACTTTCTCTGAATTTGACTATGCTAGATCCCTGAGATGAATGGATCAGGCGGTATTTGTCTCTCTGTGACTAGCTTATTTCACTTAGCATAATGTCTTTAAGGTTTATGCCTGTGGTAGCATGTGACATGATTCCCTCCTCTTTTAAGGCTGAATAATATTCCACCGTATGTATATGCCGCAGTTTGCTTATCCGTTCCTCTGCCGATGGACACCTGTGTTGACGTCGGTCTTTTGTGAATAATGCTGCTCAGAACGTGGGTGTGCCCCCTGCTGGTTTTAGAAAACGGGAAAGTATGTGTCGCAGGCCCCTCATCAACTGGTGTCTGGGAGTTCGGCCAACAGGAAGTACTGGTGAAAGACCGGAGGTTAGGAGCAGGGGAGAGGCCAAAGCATCCTCCTCTTTCTCTCTGTTTTGGGAGGTGTTCCCAACAGTGGCCCTGACGCCCCCCCGCTCAGCCACCTCTGCTGGTGGTCCTTTCTGTTGTCTCTGCCCGGCCATGCAGGAGGCCATGGCTTCCTTTCTCCTCTTGCCAGTGTCTCGACTGCCTCTTTGTCTCTCCTCTGTTTTCTCATCTGTGTGCAACTCTGCCATAAAATTTAAGTTTTCTCTTGATGGTGGGACACGATACAGTAACACGTGAGGATAGACGAAAGGCAGAATTCTTTGTTACTTATGGCTCCAAATGAAAGAAGACAGCCAGGCGGGGGGTGGGGGGGGCCTGGGGGGTTGTGCCGGGAACAGGGTAACAGCAAGTTGGAACGGCAAGAGATGGCTTATGTATGGCAAACACAGTGAGGTTAGCCAGGTTTTGAGGGCTCACTGGGGATTGGGTCTTTTGAATAATTCTGCAGACCCGAGGAAGAAAGGGCCCCTGAGGTTAGGTATTTGGGGCCTCTGGCCTTGGGTAAGTGTGTGTTGTAACCTAGGGGTGTTAGGGCCTGATGAGGGAAGGTGGGGGCTCAGCAAACTGTCGCAAAGGGGAGTTGATCGCTTTGAGCTGTAGCTACAAAACTGGCACTCGGAAAATACTTTATTGCAGCAACCAATTCCCTGTATTACCTTCCCTCGGTGTGAAGTATCTAGAATGATCCCTGTTTTCCCCGCCTGGACTCTGACTGATACGATGTATTCCAGTGCATTCCAAATCTTTACACACTGATAAACAACTAGAGTAACATCTTAGTATCACCCCGGACCAGAATACTGTTGCTTTATCGTTAGCCACACTATCTCCCTCTAATGAATCCCTCTGCCCATCTTTGTCCCTCTCACTATTTTAGGAGTTTCTTAGAAGCAGGGATTGTGTCTTATGCCCTGCTTCTCACAACCCCAGACCAGAACCCAATCAAGCCCAAATGTGTGCTTTAATAAATATATGATTAATTACGTGGGTCTCTGAGAGCACATCAATCATTATTTTTTGACTTCCACCTTGGCTGCAGTTCAGGCCTGGAGCCAGCTCCACATTCTGACCTTCACAGTCCTGACCCCCGACTGGGACAAGATCCAGACTCTTCGATGAATCATCCGACATACTACTTATTTTCTTACGCACACTCCTATAAAACTGGCGTTTATCACAGCTTCCACGACACTGTTCTTTGTTATCTGATGGCTTTCACTTTTCTTGTTGTTGTTGAGTCTTGTTTTTAATCTGAGAGAGAGACACGGGGCCTATCTTCAGGGCCAGCTTCATGGGCGTGTGACCCGGGCAAATAGCACAGGGTCCCCTGCTTAGAACAGCCCACGCGTGGTTTAATGTCGCCATCTTGAGATGCTTAATATTTGTAAACAAGAGGCCCCCCATTCCCAGTGTTGCACTGGACCCCAAAAATAATTTGGCCAGTCCTCCCTATCTCGTTTGTATGTACCTTGTGACATTAATTGAGCTTAGAGGCATATGGGTTTAATATTTATGAAACTCTCAGTAGTTCAGAAGCTCCCCACTTTCCTTAGGAGATTTGCTCCAGACCTCACAGTGCAGCATGGTATGAAAAGCCCCCCCCCATATACTGACAGCTCTAAAACTTCCTTAGCCCCATCTTCTCTACTCTGACCTCCTTCCTTTCAAATGTAAACTCCCAGCTATCATAGTACTTGCTGTTTCTAAACTTGTGAGCTTGCCAGATGCTGGGCCTTTGCATATCCTGCTCCCATCCTGTCTGGGGCTGCCCTCTGTCTCTCTCCTGGCCAACACCAACTTACTTCACAGGTGTGAACCTAGATGTCCCTTCCCTGATCTCCCCAAAACTGAGATATGGGGCTCTCCTAGCACCCTGTGCTAAACATATAGTGGCATTTATCTTGCTTTCATGTTATTTTCCGTTTATTTCTCCATTTCCCTCTGTAAGTTGTGAGTTCCCTTTAGGTAGAAAGTGTCTCATGTTCTCTGAGCTGAAAGCCACACTCAGCCTCAAGGAGGTAGTTGCTAAGTTTCCATTCACCAGATTCATGACTGCATGAATGAACAGATCCCTGGTTTATTTGGAGAGTGCATGAGGAGACCTATAAGGTTTTCTTTTGAACCACCAAGGACTGAGCAGTACTTACATCATTGAAGAAGACGTTCAAGAGCACCCTGTGTCATAGGCACGTGGATTCCTTTTCCAACTCCTCCAGGGAAGGCGCTGCCTCCCTTTCTCCTTTTCAGGAGAGCTACATGGTAGCAGCTCTTTGAATTTCTCAGCCTTTGAGGGGATTCCTGAGGTCTCTCCTGGGACAGACCCTAGCCCAGGTCATAGAGGAAGCTCCGGGGAGACCTTTCCTACTCCCAAAGAGTGTCTGGCCCTATGCAAGTCCTGGATCAAGATCAAGTGTTTCTTCCATCCCCTATATCTGTGCTCCTGGTCTACATTCTATTCACCCCTACAAGGCCCAATTGAAATGCTAACTCCCCCCATTTTTTTTTTTTTATTTTTTTAAAAAAAAAATTTTTTTTCAATGTTTATTTATTTTTGGGACAGAGAGAGACAGAGCATGAACGGGGGAGGGGCAGAGAGAGAGGGAGACACAGAATCGGAAACAGGCTCCAGGCTCTGAGCCATCAGCCCAGAGCCCGACGCGGGGCTCGAACTCACAGACCACGAGATCGTGACCTGGCTGAAGTCGGACGTTTAACCGACTGCGCCACCCAGGCGCCCCTCCCCCCATTTTAATGTAATTGATGGCTCTAGGTTTTCCCACTGCATTGTTGTAATCTGTAGGGATACTGGCACAGGGCACACGTTCTGACTAATGCCATGGTGACCTGTGCTATAGACTACACAGTCAATTTTGGGATCAGGAGCAGAGTGTTCTCATCTTCCAGCCTTTGTGTCTTTACTTCTTACAAATAGTCATCACTCAAATTAACCCTGGGCATTTTGGGTCACTAGCCGATAGTCTGAAATACAATTCGTCCCAGAGAAAAAGAGATTTGAAAAAGGAACAAGAGTGGCTTTATCTGATGGAAAGAAAAAGTTTCTGTCAGTTCACTGGAAAATACCTGCCCTTGGAAGAAGGGGGCCCGGGGAGGATACAGGGAGAGAAAAATGGGAAGTACAAGAAGGCAAGGGAAGGGACCTGGGCGACAGAGAAGTTGCAAGGCCTCAAGTCCTAATGGTAAGGTTTTAATTTGGTAATGATGGGGGCGTCGGGGTGGCTCAGTCAGTTGAGCGTTCAACCCTTGGTTTCTGCTCAGGCCATGATCTCACTGTTCCTGGGTTGAAGCCCTGCATCGGGCTCTGCACTGACAGTGCAAGGCCTGCTTGGGATTCTCTCTCTCTCCCTCTCTCTTTGCCTTCCCGTCCCGGTCACGCTGTCTCTGTCTCTCTCCAAATAAATAAATAAACTTAAAAAATAAATATATAAAATTTGGTCATGATGTAGGCAGGCCCAGTCTGAGGACCCAGAGGGTCCCTGTAGGACCACTCCAAAGGGTCCTTGGCATCACCAAGGATGGAAATCAAACGTGAGCCAGAAGGAAGTGAGAGCAGAGTTTATTGAGTAGTGTAAGTGATAGAGTATAGCAGGTGGTGCGTCTGGGAGACTCAGAAAAGGAGATGTGGGCCTCCCCGTCACTTGGGGTTAGGAGTTTATATTGGAGAGGGGTCCAGGGTACGTGTTCCTCCAGGGACCCAAGGTTTGGTCCCATCAAAGGCAAGTGTCAGGCAAATGAACGATGTTATTCCATAACTCACTGAAGGTGGGGGGATTGATGCCAATGCTGTTGATGGAGGTTTGTTGGAAGCTAATGTCCTGGAATATGTTTGGGATTCGGTTCTTTTGAGATGTTATCAGGTGTTTAGGGGCCTAGGATGAAACTCGTAGAATGATTAACTTTCTTGCTTCCCCCTGTGGAGTGGGAACATAGCTTTTTTGATTCACTCAGATGCAAGGTGAAGTATGGAGTATGAGGAAATGGAGCCTAGCAGAGAAATATCCGGCATAGAGCCTTTCTAAAATGGAGACCTTTCAGTTTCCCTGTCTCAGTGATGAAGGTACCGTGGAGACAGAAGAATGGGAGAGGAGGGGTGAGTGACTGACCAAGGTCACGCAGGCTGTCGCCCTTTGCTCTTACAGAAAACAGAGCAAGTGTGACCCCAGATGCTGACGTGCCTAGGGAATGAAAACAAGGTGACCTGTCTACATAACTGTACCCCTGCAATCCGTATTCCAGTTACATATGCTGCTGTTTGAGGATGTAACCCAGCTGTGACTAAGTTCTGTGGGAAGCCTCTGGTTTTTTTTTCTTGGTTTTGTTTGTTTGTTTTTGCCAATCCCCCCAATCCTCTTGCATCCAAATAAATATAACTCCAAGTTTTATTTCATAAACTTTGCTTGCAGATGTATTGTTTCTCTCCTTATCTCCTTGCTCCAGCCAGGTTTTTTTCTACTCTCTGTCTCTCTTCTTATCTAGAGCGTTTTGGCAACTGTCTGTAAACTCAGCTCTTGAATAGCAAGCTCTGTGAAATATGAAATTCCCTTTAGTCAATGAATCATTTACCTAACGAATCTGAAATCCTGGTGGGGAGGGCAAAGCTGGAGGTAACTCTAGGAACATGCTGGCAGTTTGAATTTGGAAAGGAGCACTCCCCATCCTGATTCACGATTTCCTTTCCTGTTCAGTGCACTTCCTGCTTGTCCCACAGAAGTTTAAGAGAGGCTATGGGTATAATTGGGGGGACCTCGGTGGTTCAGTCGGTTGAGTGTCTGACTCTTGATTCCATGGGATAGAGCCTTGCGTTAGTCTCCATGCTGAGTGTGGAGCCTGCTTAGAATTCTCTCTCTCCCTCTCTTCCTCTCCCCTGCTCATGCTCTCTCTCTAAAGTAAAATAAATAAGTAAATAAATAACTAAATAAATAAATATAAAATTTAAAAATGGTTAAGGCTATAATTACACATTAAAAATTTTTTTAAATCTTTATTTTTGAGAGAGAGAAAGAGAGATGGAATGCAAATGGGGGATGGAAAAAGACAGAGGGAGACACAGAATCCAAGGCAAGCTTCAGGCTCCAAGCTGTCAGCACAGAGTCCATCCAGGGGATTAGACTCAGGAACCTTAAGATCATGACCTGAGCCAAAGTCAGATGCTTAACTGACTGAGCCACCCAGGTGCCCTTATAATTACACATTAAATGGAAGACCCCAGAGAGAAAATTCTCTCTTGTGTGAGAGAAAACAGAACTTCTTAGTGAGAAAACAAAACAAAAGCTGACCTTTCTTCTTCCTTATTTCTGATTATCTCCCACAATGATGTTACTTATAATTTCCAATGAAGGGCCCACACCTGACATCTCTGGGGATGCCTCTCTGGTCCCTCTGGATCCAGGTTTGAGCTACACACTAAGAATGTAACAGCTTTACAGCCTTGTAAAACTAACTAGTCCTGCACTTAAACAGCCTCATCTAACACCTTCCTTCCTGCCTATATAACCTGTCCTTAAGAAATTTAAATCCAACCAATTTTTCTCTTGCTCCAAGTCTGAAATGAAACTTTGACATGCGCTAATGATCTAACTCATCTGAGATGCTCGGCTTAGACGGTGATTAGAGGCTAACCTAGGACAAGGCGCTTTGAGAAAAAACAACAGATGGGAAGAAATAACTCCAAACTGGAGTCCTTTCTTTCAGTACCTCTTAACGCTCTATGTTGTGTCCTTCAGAGCCCTTGTGGCAGTAATTGGCTTTATGATTGTTTCTTTAGAGCTGCAGTCATGATTAAAAATGCTACTCGAAGCACAGCGAGGATGTCCTTGACACACATCCTATTTTCTGGGAAAAGGTTACTACTACCACAGTAATTGAGCTGGGAAGAGGAGACAAATTGCTCCTGGCGACTCCAGCAGCGGTTCAAAGTACTGCAGTTGACCGGAATCACACCCTGCAGTTTTCCCTCTTTCCAGTTCGCAAGATAACAGTGATATCATTTGCATCTACAGATTATCTGCCAAATAGAAGTGGAAGGGGAGAAACCACAACCAGCTAGACTGTAAAAGAATCTCAAACCCGTGACAGAGTTACACAAATGACCACAGGAGAGAGGAGAGGCCCGGAACTCCACCGCGGGCCCGCTCAGGGACCGGCCCAGGGCGCAGGATGATTGATTTATTTACCCCCGGCCCGGGGCGCCCGCAGCTGGCTGGAGCCGGCGGTGACATCACGAGCCCGAGCGCGAGTCACGTGGCCCGCCCCGCCCCCTCCCGCTCCTCCTCCTCCCGCAGCCTTCGGAGCGCAGGGTCCGGCCGCCGCAGCCGCTCGGAGCTCTCGGCAGAGGCGCGGAGCGCGGGCCACGGGCAAGCGAGGGAGCCGGGCAGGCAGCGGCAGCGGCAGCGGCAGCGGCAGCGGCAGCGGCAGCGGCAGCGGCGGGGGAGCCGGCAGCAGCCCCCCGGCGGGCCCCGAGCGACGCGGCCGACGCTCCTGCAAACTTGGGCGCGCGCTCGCGCCACGGCGCCCGCGGCCCGAGCGATGAAGATGGTCGCGCCCTGGACGCGGTTCTACTCCAACAGCTGCTGCCTGTGCTGCCATGTCCGCACCGGCACCATCCTGCTGGGCGTCTGGTACCTGGTGAGCGAGGGGACGCGCGGGGGGCGCACCTGCCGGGGCGGAGGCGCCGGCGCCGCGAGCCCCCACCCCCGGCACGAGACGCCGGGACCCGGGACCTCGGCCCATGCGCCCGCTGCACTCTGCACGCCCCCGAGTGCGGCCTCGGCGTTGGGCTACGCCGGCGCTAATCCGCTTAAAGTTGTATTATTAGAAACTTAATTCTGTGCGCGAGCCTGTCCGCGATCCCCGGCTCAGCCAACCTGTGGCGGGGGTCCAGCCCCGGCCCAGAGTCGGGGGCCGTGCGGGCTGCGGCGGGTTCCCCCGCTTCCGGTAAAAGTGCACTTGGTGGCCGGGAGAGCCCTGATCGGATCTGCGGACCACGTGTTTTCCATTCCTTTCTTTCTCCTCACCACCCGTTGGGCTTTGTGTTTAGTCGCGCCGCGACTGGGTCGTGGGGTGACGGGGCGCGTTCTGCCACCCCTGTGGTCGCGGTTGCAGCCCCGGCTTGCCCATTCTCCCAGCTCGCATCCCGACCTCGGGGTTGCTGTCCGGTCTTCAGCTCGCGTTCCGGTCCCGAGGAGGAATGGTTGGGGGTTCTTGGCACGCTCGGTGAATGCGTCCCTCCACACGTTTGGTGTGAAGCCCTTACTCTAGGAGGGGATTTGCCAGGATTTACTGCGTTTCAGTTTCAGTGTGCCCGGGGAAGCCATTTTACACCCACTCACTTTCCTGCCCATTGACAGGTGATCCCTGTACCTTTCTTAGCAGACGCTGCAGGCAAATCTTTTTTTTTTTTTTTAAATTTTTATTTATTTATTTTTTAGGTTGGAGCTTTTAAGAACTTGTTTGTATGGGGAGCACTGATTATCAGGGGGCACTGAGGAAACCTGATGGAGTCTTTCTGGCCCTGTATGCCTCCTCTAGGTTGATTGTTGGCACCCCCGGACTGCGCCAACACTGAATCGGATTCCATTGCATTTCGGGTTTTGTGACATCATGTTGGAGAGTTAGACCCGAGCCACTTTGCAGTGAATACCACTGCATCATGAGGAAATCCCTTAAAAATGGTATTAAGATGGCATACTGAACTTTTTCGTGAGAATAAATTCTTAATCGTCAGAGGGGTTTTTTTGTTGGTTCATACTCACTTTTTTTGACATAATATGAACATCATGTCGAATTGTGTCGTTGTGCCATTTTAAGCAAAATATTTTCCCCCAGGCATATGGTGTTCTGTGTCCTATTTATAGTTTCAAGTTTCCTTTAGTCAGTGCCTATCACAGGCCACACAATAGACATTTTTGGCCTTAAAAGCTTTCGAACAGATCTTTGGTATGTGTGGATTCTTTTTGTGCAGTTGAACGCAGAGAGAACATCAGCGTCTTGGCTCAACCCTGACTTTGCTAAAAGCCAAGAAATGCTTTACGGAAATTTTAAATTCCAGCAAAAGGATAGTAGGTGGCCTCAAAACAGTGCTTTTATTGATGATCAAGACATACTATTTTATATAAATGTCTTGCGTCCTCCTTGAAAATGTTCAAGTCTGCAGACTTGCAAGTACATCAGTAAATGTAATTTGTAAAATCTAGGGCACTGCATTAGGCAAATGTACTACATGATCTGCAGGAAAGATAAATCTCCTTGAGCCCTGTTGTTGGCTGTAATCCAACTAGACAGTACTGGTGTGATAAAAGGACAGTACTCTGCATGCTTTGTGTACTGTTTGAACATGCTCTTTGTGGAAAGTAGCTATTCCTGTGCATGTGTTAGCATTTGGAAACGGCATGGCCTTTTGAACGATAATTAGAAAGCTTTCTAGCAGATGTAAGAGTGCTACATTAGGTAAACCTAATAAATGAGAAACCTGACTTTATAGTACTGGTAATCTTCATAAAAAGTCTTTTGCATTTCATGAAACAGTTTTAGACCTTTTTTTTTTAATAGTGAGTTTCTCTCATACCTTTAAATATAATTTGGTTTCCATAACTTTGACTTACATGAACATTTTTTTAAGATGAGGGAACAGGGTCACTGAAGAGCAAGGCATCTCACGCTCCTTCCCCTACCCTTCTCACCCCACCTGTCATCTGGGTGGAATAGGGTCAGTTATCAGACGGGAGAAGAGTTGTCATGAAAAAAGGATAGGGCTCTGCATAGATATTCAAATAAGAGTTCAGTGGAACTCTTACACCAGATGGGTAAAGTGGGTCTTTTTAACGCATTTTTTAATTGCTGCTCCTACCACTACCACTTACTAAGGCTTTGTGTGCCAGGTACATGCTAGATGCTTTGCATAATCTTGATGTCTACGTATTCCTGGTGTGGTAGATTTTCTTACTCCCATTTTATAGATGAGAAAATAGAGGCCAAGAGAGCATAGGTGATTTACATAAAATTCCATGGTTGGTTTGTGGTCTGAGTGATATTTTAGTCTGCCTGTTTCCACTTGTTTTTATCTTTTATTTATTTTTTTATATTTATTTTTGAGAGAGAGAGTGCTTGGGGGAGGGGCAAAGAGAGGCACACAGAGAATCCCAAGCAGGCTCCCTACTCTCAGTGCAGAGGCAGAACCAGCCTGTCACTGGGCTCAGCCCACAGACGATGAGATCATGATCTGAGCCAAAATCAAGTGCATCGGCTCAACCGGCGAGCCACCTAGGTGCCCCTGTTTTTACCTTTTAAAAGTTGTGTATGTGTTTTCTGGGGCACCTGGGTGGCTCAATCAGGTAAGTGAACGACTTTGGCTCAAGTCATGATCTCACCGTTCTGTGGGTTCGGGCTCCGTGTCTGATGCTGTGCTGACAGCGCAGAGCCTGGAGCCTGCTTCGGATTCCGTGTGTCCCTTTCTCTCTGCCCCTCCCCTGCTCACGCTCTGTCTCTCGAAAATAAATAAACGTTAAAAAAATTTTTTAAAGTTGGTGTGTGTTTTGTTTTTGCCTTGGAATAACAAAGATTTCCTTTAGTCCAGTAATGAAGCATGTTGATTTCAGGTATTTCTATTAGAGATCATTTTTTTGTTTTATTTTTTCCTTTTGATGAAGGCATAATTTACATGGGGTGAGATCCACAGAAGTGTACAGTTCATTGAGTTGACAGATGCACACATCTTGTGTTACCCACACACCTAGAAAACATTTCCAAAACCCCAGAAAGTTCCCTTGTGCCTCTTCCCAGTTAATCCCTCCCACTGCCTCACCCCCACCCTAAAGGTGAGTTTTACCTATTCACGTAAATGGAATTATACTGTATGTATTCTTTTGTATCTGGTTTCTTTCACTTAGCATCAACATCTTTTAAATTCATTCATGTTAATTGGAGTATATCAGTAGTTTGTTGCTTTGTATTGCTGAGTATTATTTTATTGTCTGAATAAATCACAATTTATTTATCCATTTGCCAGATGATGGACATTTGGGTTGTTTCCAGGTTGGGGCCATTATAGATAAAGCTGATCTGGACATTCTTGCACAAGACTTTTTGCAGACATAAGTTTTTATTTCTCTAGAATAAATGCCTAGCAGTGGAATTGCTGGTCATGGAGTAGAAATATATTTAACTTTATAAGAAACTGCTGAGCAGTTTTCCAGAGTGGTTCTGCCAGCAACGTATGGAGTTCCAGTTGTTCCATGTCCTTGTCAACATTTAGGGTGGTCAGTCTTTAACTGTAGCCATTTTGGTGGGTATGTAGTTGCAGCTTATGGTAGCTTTAATTTGCATTTCCCTTGTGACTAATGATGTGGAACAGTTCATCTTTGTTTATTTGGCACTCCTATATCATCTTTTGTGAAGTGCTATTTATTGCCCATTAAAAAAATTTTTTTTATGTTTATTCATTTTTGGAAGAGACAGAGCACAAGCAGGGGTGGGGTGGAGGCCGGGGGGGCGGGTGGACACAGAATCTGAAGCACACTCCAGGCTCTGAGCTGTTAGCACAGAGCCCGACGAGGGGCTCGAACTCACAAACCGCAAGATCATGACCTGAGCCAACATCGGACGCTCAACCGACTGAGCCACCCAGGCGCCCCATTGTTTGAGTTTTGTCTTTTTTTTTTTTTTTTTAAGACTTTTTTTTTAAGTTGATTTATTGTGAGTGAGAGAGCAAGAGCAAGGGAGCGTGAGCAGGGGAGGAGCGGAGAAAGGGAGAGAGAATCCCAAGCAGGCTCCTGATGTGGGGCTCCAACCTACCCACCGTGAGATCATGACCCAAGCTGAAACCAAGAGTTGGATGCTTAACCAACTAAGCCACCCAGGTGCCCCAGGGTTTTGTTTTTTTTCTTAATGATTTGTAAGATAGCTTTCTATATTTTGGATTCTGCATTTTGTGACTGTTTTCTCCCAGTGTGTGGCTATCTACCCATTTTCTTAGTGGTATATTTTGGTGAATAGAAGTTTTAAATTTTAAGTTCAATTTGTCAGTTTATTCTTTTATGGTTAGTACTGTCTGTATTCCAAGAAATCTTTGCCTACTCCCAAATTGTAAAGATACTCTCTTCTATTTTCTTCCAACACTTTGTGGCCTAGCTATTATATTTACGTCTGTGATCCACCTCTAATTAATTTTTGTGTTACAGTGTGAGGTAGAGGTTTGTATTTGTTTCTTTTGAAAGGCAGTTTAATCTCTTGCCCTGAAAAGAAGCTGAATTTTTACATAACCTTTAATAACTACAGACATTTTCAGAGAGACAAATAAGATGATTATCCATCTTCACAGAGCATGAAGGCTGACTTGTCCTGGTTTCCAGAGGGTTCATAATTTAAAAGGAGTACTTGAAGCAGGCTGATTGCTATGTAGTCTTCTGGGGTTTCCATTCTTTCTTCATCAAAACTTCCTGTTCTAAACCTGAATCCATTAACTGCCTCCCCACGTTCGCCCATACTCTAGTCTGTCTCTCACCGTCCATTTAGACTCCTCGGCTAGATGCCTTTCTCCTGCCACCTTCCTTAATTTCTTCCTTTATTCTGTTGCCATGTCCTATTGATTTTGTGATTACCTCCTTATTCTGGTCTCTCTTCTTTCTAACATTTTCCTCATTTAGGCTCTCGTAAGCAATCACCTGGCTATTATAACAGTCTAATAACTGGTCTCCTTGCTTCTAGCCTTGCCATCAACAGTCCATTTTTTTTCAGTCTATTATAGATGCAGTTCCCTGAAGTATTTTTCTCAAACATAAATATGAATTTGTTAGCCTACTTCTAAGAACTTTGGTCCTCTATTCTGGGGAAGTCTGTGAATTTCATGACCTGTGTGTTGCAAGCCAACGTCAGTTGGCTTAAACAGCACAGTGGTTTCTGCCACGTCTTTCCCCTGTTTCCCACCCCTTCCTTTTCTGGTTACCCTCCTTTGCAAGCCATTGCTTAAGCCCTAAATCCTGAGATTCATTCTGATTTGATAAATGTAAGTTACCTGTCCACCCCTAAACCAAGCAGACCAGGTTTTTGTGACTAGAATATCTGGATAAATGTAGTTCTGGGATATTCTCCTGCTCTTGAACTATTGATTAGAGGGATGTGAGCCAGGAGTAGGATTAACTTTGCTCAAAACCCTCTCCCGTTTGAGAGCAGAGGGATGAGTAATTTCCCAGAGAAACCGAGACTGTTACTGGGAGAAAGAGGACAGTAACAATACTTGCTCCCCTCCTTAGGCTACAGCCCCCATTTCATATAGAATATGTTTTACCATCAGAACCTGCATTCCTCTTGACATACTTAAACAATACTTTTTCCTTTGTAATTTCTTTCATTGTTTTACCATGTGATTTTCTTAGAGTGTTTTGAAAGGTGGTACTGGTAGTTGGAAGCATCTGAACTTGACACCTGGGATGAGTAACCCTTTGTATGTGTCATCCTTTTCATCATCATCCAAGTGTATTTTAGGAACTTAGTCATTCAGCAAATACATACTGAATGCCTCTTTGTACCCCATTCATGGGGTAGTTGGCCATATATCAGATTATAAAGGATTAAAGAGGTCAGAGAAACTGATTTCATTAGCTTTACGACCTGACCTTTCAAATGACCAACCAGTTCACTTTGAAAGTCCCAGGATGCTTGTGGACTCAAGCCTGATGGGTTCTTTTTGTAGCCCAAGAAATTCTGGTGTGATAAATATTGATTTTTTTTTTTTTGTCTGGTTGGTAATACTGGGTAGTAAAATCGACAGCTTGTGTTTGTAGAATGATGGATAGTTTTTAGTGGGCTTTCACATTTACTCTTATTTAGATCATGAAACAGCCCTGGGGTTCAGATAGGATAGGTGGTGATATGCTCATTTAAGATTGATAGTTCCTTTTTAGGTGTCAGATGCTATGACTTAGTCTATAAATCTAGGGCAAAATTTGGGCTGATACCCAGTACTTATATAATCCTCATTGCCTAGTGTTTTCCCTACTATACTAGAGTGTAAAAGACTGAAATACTAGGTTACAGAGTTTGGATTTTATTCTGTAGGCAGTGGGAGGCATTAAAGAATTACGAACAAGGGTGTTAGAATGAAAGCAGCCACCCGCCTGGTGTAAGACTCTTTTTTTTTTTTTTTTTGCTCTGTAATGCACTGTATTTTTTTTCTTTTTATCCTTGACACCCCTTACCCATTTCTCTAACCTCCTACCCCCTGCCTCTGCAACCACCACTTGTTCTCTGAGCTTGTTTTTGTTTGTTCTTTAGATTCTACATGTAAGAGAGATCCTGTGGTGTTGTCTTTCTCAATCTGACTTCTTTCACTTAGGATGATGCCCTTGAGGTCCATTCATGCTTCAATATGTGTGTGTGTGTGTGTGTGTGTGTGTGTGTGTGTGTAGCCTCAATATATATATATCATGCCATTTCTTTATCCATTCATCTGTTGATGGACACTTCGGTTGTTTCCATAGCTTGGCTATTGTAAATAATGCTGCTGTGAACATGGGAGTGAAGATATCTTTTCAAGTTAGTGTTTTTGTTTTTTTTTTAAGATAAATACTCAGAAGTGGAATTGTTAGATCATATGGTAGTTCTATTTTTAACTTTTTGAGGAACCTCCAGGCTGCTTTCCATAGTACATTCCCACCACCAATGTACAAGAGTTCCCTTTTCCCTATATGCTCATCAATACTTGTTATTTCTTTTCTTTTTGATAATAGCCATTCTAACAGGTGTGAGATGGCATCTCATTGTGGTTTTGACTTGCATTTCCCTGATGACGAGTGATGTTGAGCAACTTTTCATGTACCTGCTGACTATCTATATGTCTTCTTTGGAAAAATGTCTATTCAGATCTTTCCAGTTTTAAATTGGATTGATTTTTGCCATTAACTTGTAAGAGTTCTTTATGTATGTTGGCTATTAGTCCCTAATCATATATATGATTTGCAAATATTTTCTCCTATTCAGTACGTTGCCTTTTCATTTTGTTGAGGTTTTTCTTTACTGTGCAGAAGCTATTTAGTATGATGTAGTCCCACTTTTTGTTGTTCTCTTTGGTGTCAGATTAAAAAATCATCACTAAGACCTTGTGAAGGAGTTTACTGCCTGTGTTTTTCTCTAGGAGTTTTATGGTTTACATTCAAGTCATTACTCCATTTTGAGTTAATTTTTGTGTGTGGTATAAGATTGTGGTCGAGTTTCATTCTTTTGCACTTAGCTCTTCAGTTTTCTGAACACCATTCATTGAAGAAACTTTGTTCCTTACTCTGTATTGTTGGCTCCTTTGTTGTAAATTAATTAACCATGTATACATGGGTTTCTGTTATGTTCCATTGATATATGTGTCTGTTTTTATGCCAATACCATATTGTTTTAATTACTGTAGCTGTATAATACAGTTTGAAATCAGGGAGTATCATGCCTTCAGCTTTGGTCTTCTTATTCAAGATTGCTTTGAATATTGAGGTTTTTTTTGTAGATCCATACAAATTTTAGGATTATTTGTTCTATTTCTTTGAAAAATGACATTTGAGATTTTGATAGAGATTGCATTGAATCTATAGCTTGCTTTGGGTAGTGTGGACATTTTTACAGTATTGATTCTTCCAATCCATGAGTGCAGAATATCTTTCCATTTATTTATGTCTTCAATTTCTTTCATTAATGTCTTAATAATTTTATTTATTTATTTATTTATTTATTTATTTTCTTTCAGTTTTTTAATTTTTTTTTAACGTTTATTTATTTTTGACAGGCAGAGAGAGAGACCATAAGCAGGGGAGGGACAGAGAGAGAGAGGGAGACACAGAATCAGATGCAGGCTCCGGGCTCTGACCTCTCAGCACAGAGCCCAGTATGGGGCTCAAACCCACGAACCGTGAGATCATGACCTGAGCCAAAGTTGGACACTTAACTGACTGAGCCACCTAAATGTCCCTTAATAATTTTAAATATACCGGTCTTTTATCGCCTTGGTTAAACTTATTCCTAGTTTTTATATTCCTTTCGGTGCAGTTATAAATAGGATTGTTTTTTATTTCTATCTCTGATGGCTCATGATTGGTGAATAAAAATGCGACATATATTTTTTTAATTTTTTTATGTTTTTATTTATTTTTGAGACAGAGAAAGTATGAGCTGGGGGAGGGGCAGAGAGAGAGGGAGACAGGAACTGAAGCAGCTGTGCTGATAGCAGAGAGCCTGATGTGGGGCTCAAAACTCATGAGCAAGGAGATCATGACCTGAGCTGAAGTCAGACGCCCAGCTGACTGAACCACCCAGGTACCCCAAAATGCAACATATTTTTGAGTATTGATTTTATATTCTCCAACTTCACTGAATTCCTTTATTCTAACAGTTTTTTGATGGAGTCTTTAGGGCTTTTTATATATGTCATCTGCAAATAGTGACAGTTTTACTTGCTTTTTATTTATTTTTCCTGCCTAATTGTTGTGGCTAGGACTTCCAATATTGTCTTAAATAAAAGTGGTGAGAATGAGATATCCTTGCTTTGTTCCTGATCAGTGCTTGAGTTTTTCACTGTTGAGTATGTTAGCTGTGGGCTTGTCATATGTGGCCTTTTTTATGTTGAGGTATATTCCTTCTATAACCATTCTGTTGAGAGTTTTTATCATCAGTGGATGTTGAATTTTGTCAATTACTTTTGCTTCATATATTGAAACAATCATATGATTTTTTATCCTTCATTTTTTAATATAAAGTAGCACATTGATTTGTGGATGTTGAACCCTCCTTAACATCCCTGGGATAAAAAATCTCACTTCATTATGCTGTATGATTCTTTTTAATATATTGTTGAATTTGGTTTGCTAACATTTTCTCGAGGATTTTTGCATCTATATTCATCAGGAATATTGGTCTGTAATTTGCTTTTCTCGTGGTATACTTGTCTGGCTTTGGTATCAGGGCACTGCTGGCCTCATAAAATGAGTTTGTAGGAGTTCTTGCTCTTCTATTTTTTGGAAGAGTTTAAGAAGGATTAGTATTAATTCCTTGAATGTTGGATAGAATTTTTCAGTGAAACCATCTGATCGTGGCCTTTTCTTTGTTGGGAGGTTCTTGGTTAAGGATTCAATCTCCTCACTAGCGATCGGCCTGTTCAGATTTTCTGTTTCATCATGATTCAGTCTTGGTAGGTTGTAGGTTTCTAGGAATTTATTCATTTTTTGGTAGGTTGTCCAATTTGTTGGCAAATAATTGTTCATAGCAGCCTCCTGTGATCCTTTGTATTTATGTGGCATCAGTTTTAACATTTCTTCTTTCGTTTCTGATTTGGAGTCCCCCCCCCCCCCCCCCCCCCCCCCGCCGGCCTCTGCGAATCTAGCTAAAGTCTTGTCACTTTTGTTTATCTTTTCAAAGAACCAGATCTGTTTCATTGATCATCTTTGTTGTCTTTTTAGTGTCTATTTTATTTATTTCTGCCCTATATTATTTTCTTCTTTTTACTAAGTTTGGGCTTTGTTCCTTTTCTAGTTCTTTGAGGTGTAAAGTTAGGTTATTTGAGACTTCTTTCTTGATGTAGGCATTTATCACTGTGAACTTTCCCCTTAGAAGGCTTTTGCTGCATCTCACAAATTTTGGTGTTATAGTTCCATTTGTGTTCATTTTAAGATAAAAATTTTTTTTAATTTCCTCTTTGACTATTTAGTTGGTCAGTAGCATGTTGTTTGATCTCCACTTGTTTTTGAATTTTCCAGGTTTCTTCATATAATCAATTTCTAGTTTCATACTTCGATGGTCAGAAAAGATTCCTGATATGACTTTAATCCTTTTAAATTTGTTAAGACTTATTTTGTGGCCTGATGTATGATCTGTCCTGGAAAATGTTCCATGTGCATTTGAGAAGAATTTGTATTCTGTTGCTTTTGGATGGAATGTTCTGTGTATATCTGTTAGTCCATCTGGTCTAATGTGTTAAAGCCAGTATTCCTATTGATTTTCTGTCTGGATGATCTATCCATTGATGAAAGTAGGGTATTAAAATCTCTTACCCTTATTGTATTGGTGTCTGTTTTTCTCTTCAGATCTATAAATATTTGCTTTATATATTAGGTATTCCTATGTTAAATGCATAAATACTTACAAATATTATATTTTCTTGTCGGATTTACCACTTTGTCATGTACTAACCTTGTCTTTTACTACAGTTTTTATTTCAAAGTCTATTTTATCTGATGTAAATATAGCTACTCCAGCTTTCTTTAATTATTATTTGTATGGAGTTTCTTTTTCCATCCCTTCACTCTCAGTCTGTGTGTGCCTTTACCATCTAAAGTGAGTTTCTTGGGGCACTTGAGTGGCTCAGTTGTTTAAGCATCTGACTCTTGATCTCGGCTCAGGTCATGATCTTAAGGCTCATGGGAATTGAGCCTCAAGTTGAGCTCTGTGCTGACAATGCAAAGCATGCTTGGAATTCTCTCTCCCCCTGTCTCTCTGCCCCTCCCCTGCTCTCTCTCTCTCTGTCTCACTCTCTCTCTCAAAATAAATAAACTTAAAAAAAATAAAGTGAGTTTCTTATAGGCAGCATATAGATGGGGCTCATTCAGCCCCTCTGTCTTGATTAGAGAATTGAGTCCACTTGCATTTAAAGTAATTATTGATAGGTATGTATTTATTGCCATTTTTTTAATTGTTCACTGTTTTTGTAGTTTTTCTTTGTTTCTTTTTTCTCTTTCTTTAGTGGTATACATATATTCCTTTCCCTTTATCTATGTGTATTCACTATAGGTTCTTGTTCTGTGGTTACCACAAGGCCTATGTATAACAGCTTTTATATATAACTGTCTATTTTAAGTTGATAACAACTTAAGTTTGATCCCATTCTAAAGCTCAACATTTTTACCCTCTTTGCCATGTTATTTTTTTTTTTTGATGTCACATTTGACACATATACTCCTCAACTTATTATTGTAATCAAAGGTATTTTTACTATTTTCTCTTAACCTTCATACTAGCTTTATAAATAATTAATCTGTTACCTTTACTATATATTTATCTTTCCAGTGAGATTTATTGTTTCACATGTTTTCTTGTTACTAAGTAGTGCCCTTTCTTTTCCCTTTAACCTTTCTTGTAAGGCTGGTGTGGTGGTGATGAACTCTTTATGTTTTTGCTTGTCTGGAAAGCCCTTTACCTCTCCTTCACTTCTGAGTGAACTCTTTGCTAGTGTTCTTGGTTGGAAGTTTTTTCTTTCAGCACTCTGAATATATTATGCCACTCCCTTTTGTCCTGCGAGGTTTCTGCTGAAAAATCTGCTGAAAGTCTTGTGGGGGGTTCCCTTGAATGTAACCAAGTGCTTTCCTCTAGTTGCTTTTAATATTCAGTTTTTAAGGAATATTAAAATAGCAGGCCATTTTAGGTGGCTGGAAAACTAGAAAGGATGTGTTACAGTCCTCCAGATATGAGGTATAAAAGATACTGGTTCTTTCTAGCACCAGTCTCTCATTGGCTAAGGCTGCGGATAACATGGATGGGAATTTTTAGCAGTTAGTGATAAAGTCTCTCTTGACATCTAGACTTTCCCCATCTGAATTCAGAAATCAAATAGATTTGGGTAGTGAGGGATACTTGACTTTTGAGAGATCTCCACTGAGCCCTTTTGAATTTTTTTTACTTAAAAAAATTTTTTTTTCTATTAGAGAGAAGGGGAGAAGGGCAGAGGGAGAGAGAACCTCAGGCAGGTTCCATGCTCAGCATGGAATCAGATGTGGAGCTCGATACCACAACCCTGGTATTATGACCTGAGCCCAAATCAAAAGAATTGGATGTTCAGCCAACTGAGCCACCTAGGCACTTCCAATGAGCCCTTTTCAAAAAGCACAGGTACCCTCTGCCCCAACCTAATATAAAGGATCAAAGGTAGCTCTATAAAATTTTGACTGGTAAATTTCAGTGATATTTATTTATTTTTAAAAATTGAAATGTGATTAACATACAGTGTTATATTAGTTTCAAGTGTACAGTATAATGATTCAGAAATTCTATACATTTCTCAGTTCTCATCAAGATAATTCCCTTGGGTGCCCCTGCCTACCTCCCCTATGGCAACTGTCAGTTCTCTGTATTCAGTGATATTTAATATGTCTTTTAGCTTGTGGCTTATTATGATAGACATTCATCAGGACGTTTAAAGATAGGCTGGCCATGAAATAAAGATTGGCATCAAACCTGTTTTATTAATATCAACTTCTCTGGGACTCACTTTAAATATATTTAACTTAACTAACAAAATGTCAGGTTTTAAAGCAGTCAACACGAGTTTTACACTATGATGTGTATTATGTTTAAATGTAGAATATATTTATTTTGTCAACTTACTTTGAATCTTTGCCATAAAGGAAGAGGCTTCAGTTTTCCCTTCCCTTCCCCTTTGGGTTAGATCCTTTACTGACCGTGAAAGGATGCCAACAGAAATAATATGTGAGCCCTAACAGCATAATTTACTACTTTCTACTTCTCTCCCAACTCCCTTGTCTCTTAGTAGAGTTTCTGGAGCCTTAAGAGTTCTTGAGCTATAAACTGGTTAACCCATTTTACTTGAAGAAAAAGAAAACTTAAGATCACACTTCTTCAAGTGTTTTAACAAACTTAAAAAAAATGTTTTTTTCGGACTTCAAGCTGTATTACAAAGCTGTAATCATCAAGACAGCATGGTACTGGCACAAGAACAGACACTTAGATCAGTGGAACAGATTAGAGAACCCAGAAATGGACCCACAAACGTATGGCCAACTAATCTTTGACAAAGCAGGAAGGAACATTCAGTGGAATAAAGACAGTCTCTCTTCAGCAAGTGGTGGAGGGAAAACTGGACAGCGATATGCAGAAAAATGAACCTGGACCACTTTCTTACCCCATACACAAAAATAAACTCAAAACGGGTGAAAGACCTGAATGTAAGACAGGAAGCCATCAAAATCCTTGAAGGGAAAGCAGGTAAAAACCTCTGTGACCTTGGCCGCAGCAACTTCTTAACACGTCTCTGGAGGCAAGAGAAACAAAAGCAAAAACGAACTATTGGGACCTCATCAAAATAAAAAGCTTTTGCACAGCAAAAGAAACAATCAGCAAAACTAAAAGGCAACTGACTAAATGGGAGAAGATACTTGCAAACAACATATCAGATGAAGGGTTAATATGCAAAGTCTATAAAGAACTTATCAAAGTCAACACCCAAAACACAAATAATCCAGTGAAGAAATGGGCAAAAGAAATGAATAGACACTTCTCCAAACAAGACATCCATATGGCCAACAGAGAGCACACAAGTGGGAGAGGGGCAGAGAGAGAGGGAGACAGAGAATCATGAAAAAAATGCTCAACATCACTCATCATCAGGGAAATACAAAGCAACACCAAAATGAGATACCACCTCACACCTGTCAGAATGGCTAACATTAACAATTCAGGCAACAACCGATATTGGCGAGGATGCAGAGAAAGAGGATCTCTTTTGCACTGCTGGTGGGAATGCAAGCTGGTGCAGCCACTCTGGAAAACAGTACGGAGGTTCCTCAGAAAATTAAAAATAGAACTACCCTACGACCCAGCAATTGCACTACTAGGTTATTTATCCAAGGGGTACAGGTGTGGTGTTTCAGAGGGGCACATGCACCCCAATGTTTATAGCAGCACTATCAACAATAGCCAAAGTATGGAAAGAGCCCAAATGTCCATCGATGGATGAATGGATAACAAAGATGAAAAAAAAGAATGAAGTCTTTTTTCATTCATTTGATCTTCATTTCAAAAGAAGATCAAAAAAGAATGAAATCTTGCCATTTGCAACTACGTGGATGGAACTAGAGGGTATTATGCTAAGCACAATTAAAGAAAGACAAATATCATATGACTTCACTCATATGAGGACTTTAAGATACAAAACAGGGGCTCCTGGGTGGCGCAGTTGGTTGGGCGTCTGACTTCGGCCAGGTCACGATCTCGCGGTCCGTGGGTTCGAGCCCCGCGTCAGGCTCTGGGCTGATGGCTCAGAGCCTGGAGCGTGTTTCCGATTCTGTGTCTCCCTCTCTCTCTGCCCCTCCCCCGTTCATGCTCTGTCTCTCTCTGTCCCCAAAATAAATAAACGTTGGAAAAAAAAAATTAAAAAAAAAAAAGATACAAAACAGATGAACATAAGGGAAGGGAAGCAAAAATAATAAAAAACAGCGAGGGGGACAAAAACATAAGAGACCCTTAAATATGGAGAACAAACAGGGTTGCTGGAGGGGGTGTGGGAGGGGGGATGGGCTAAATGGGTAAGGGGCACTAAGGAATCTACTCCTGGAATCATTGTTGCACTATATGCTAACTAACTTTGATGTCAATTAAAATGAATTAAATGAATATGAAAAAACTTTTTTTAATGTTTATTTTTGAGAGAGAGAGAGAGCACACAAGTGGGAGAGGGGCAGAGAGAGAGGGAGACACAGAATCAGAAGCAGGCTCCAGGCTGCGAGCTATCAGCACAGAGCCTGACTTGGCGCTTGAACCCATGAACCGGGATATCGTGACCTGAGCGAAGTCATAAGCTCAACGGACTGAGCCACCCAGGTGCCCCTTTAACAAACTTTTAAAGGTTTAGAGTTGCATCTTTGCAGATGCAGCTTCCAAGGGAAAATTATTTCTCAGGGAAAAATATTAACACCAAAAAATGCTTAAAAGAAATAGAATTTCAAATTATTCATTAAAGTAAGGTTGAGCTCTTTATTTCATTCATTCATTCATTCATTCATTCACTCGCCTTGAGCTGCTAAAATTACACGGCTAGTTGATTCCATGGTGCAGAGATGGTGAAGCAGTGACACTTGGTACGATAGCAGGTATTGACGTATGTGCTAACAGCAGAGGGCTCGCGGGTTGCAAACACGAAGGTGTTACAAGTTGGAAAGAAAGAACCACTTAGGAGGTCACCTAGGCAAGGCCAGGTGGGATGTCCATTCTTTGTGAGCCCTCAACCTCCCTGGACCAGAGATTGGATCTCGTCAACACACTAAAGTTGAATGACTGATTCACACCAGCTGATAGTAGATTGACATATAAAACCAGAATGCCAATTTGCTAATATTCATAATAGAATCATTGATGAGATGAATGCTCCTATCCCTAGGCCTTTGTATCCTTTTTCTGTAGAGGACACTAAATTGTGATTATCGAATGATTTGAGTATTGACTTGCTTTTCATGAAGACAACCTGGTGAGTCCAGCTTCACAAAGAGGTAACATTCAGGGCTACAAACATCAAGTCTCTAGGCTGGGTCTGGAGGTCTTCTAACTATGCTTAAAGAGAGGGGTTTGCTTTTCAATGGTCCTGTTGAGGTCTGTTTTGATTACCCCAACTTCCATCTAGTGCCGCTGGTCTAGGGGTCTTTTTCTCTTCTTCCTTTTTAAGGTAGCGTTGGATTCTCTGTTATCTGTTCTTTTCTCTTTTGTGTTAAGATGAACTTTAACCTCTGTATTTGTTACGGTGTAAGTAAAGTCTTATAACAGGTGCAAATTGCAGGACTTACGCAAGATAAAGGTGTCGTTCTGTCTCATAGAACAGTCCAGGGTCGGTAGCAGACTGTTCCATGAGGTCCCCCAGAGGCCTATTCTGCTGGAGCGGCTGTGCTATCCCAAGTATCCCTGCTGGAAGGGAAAAAGGACAAATGGAGGACAAGCAACTTTGTGTTTTAAGGTTGTGACATGGAAATTGCACACATTGCTTTCATTTATATATCAGTAGCCCCAAATAAGACCTGTGACCCAATTGCCTGGGACACTGGGAGATATTATCTGTCGCTGGGCATTTATGTATCCAGATAAGTCCATGACTGTGAAAGAAGGGGAGAGAAGATTTGGGGGACATCTACTAGTCTGACATGTCCCCAAAGGGTGGCCCAATTTTTAAGATCCTGTTGCCCAGCGGGCAACCTGTACTACCTGTGGAAGGCTTTAATTACTAGTCTACAAAGCAGTACTGGGTGATTCTCAAGACTTCATTTTCTCTTTCCAGATTGGAGTTAATAATTCAAAAAATAAATAATTGTAAATAATGATTATGAGTCATAAAAATAGTTATGACTGTGGATAAAAATAAGTGGTATACAATGCAAATGCATTTTTCCCAAGGTGTCCTGCATTAGTGGAGTTTTTATTGGCTGCTTAAAAAATTTTAAAAGGATAAAATGAAAGCCACACGCATAGCACTTTCAGCATGAAAACATACGATCATCTATATAAGATAAAATGCCGCTAACTTAGGGATCAGAAAACTGTTCGCTGCGCTTATGGTTTAAGGACTTCCCATCTCCAAAGAAAATAGTTGTAGAAAATTGAAGCCTAGAAGGTACCGTGATGCTGTCTTCCCTCCCTCCTTTCCTCATCCCTTGTCCTTTAACAGAGTTTTTGTTTTCTTGAGAACTGTGTGTTAGGAAGTGTGCCGGGTGCTGGGGATACAGTGGTGATTCAACATAGACCCAGTCCTTGCCAACATCAAATTGTGGTCTAGTAGAGGCAATAAATATTAATCAGAATTAATATAAGTTAATTAATGATCACACAAAGAAATATTGGTACGTAATTGCGTGATCGTGTGGCGCTGCGGTGAGGCACAGAGGAGGGCTTGTGGATGGGAGCAGCAGCGTTGGAGAGCCTGACCGTCTTGGTCTTTAACTGCGGAACTTAGTCCACTGACATTAACAATGTTAACATATTTTCCGGTCGCTGTTTCCGTTTCCTTCTCCTTTGCTGCCACCTTTCACGCGGACTGTGTTGCTGCTTACCTCTTTTCCTCTATTCCGCTGTTTTCCCCTGTGTCTGCTATTCTGGAAGTTATACTCCATTTCTGTTATTCTGGTTGTTCGCTCAAGAAATGTAACCATGTATACTCCTCAAAATTTAGAGTTAATAATATCGTTGCCTTTCTTTTGAACAAGTCCTTGAACTCCAGTCATTTAAAAAAAATTTTAGTGTCTTTTTGTTAATGTTTGTTTATTTTTGGGAGAGAGCACGTGCGTGATCGAGGCCGGGTGCAGGGAGGGAGGGAGACCGAGAATCCCACTGTCAGCACAAAGCCCGTGCTGGGCTCGAACCCACGAACAGTGAGATCATGACCTGAGCTGAAATCAAGAGTTGGACGCTTCACTGAGTGAGCCACCCAGGTGTCCCATTAATGTCTTTTTTAAAAGCTCCTAAACATTGATCTGTAAGTGTTTGCTTAGAATTACCTATATATTTGTGTCTCTCTTTGTGCATTATTCTCCTTTTTTCTGCAATCACTATAGTTTTTATTTTAAAAATGGATATTTAATACCCAAATTGTAGATGGTACATGATCATTTGCTTCCACACCTCAGACCTGTTGTGTGGGTTCACTCTTCTGAGTATGTATTTTAAAATTTCCTTTCAGGGTGCCTGGGTGGCTCAGTTGGTTGAGCATCTGACTTCAGCTCAGGTCATGATCTCGCAGTCCGTGGGTTCGAGCCCCGCATCAGGCTCTGTGCTGACAGCTTGGAGCCTGGAGCCTGCTTCGGATTCTGTGTCTCCCTCTCTCCCTGCCCCTCCCCCACTCATGCTTTGTCACTCTCTCTCTTTCTCTCTCTTTCAAAAATTAAAAAAAAACGTTAAAAATTTCCTTTAGTGAGGTTCTGTTGGTGGCACGCTCTTAACTGCTTTTATTTGAAAATATCTTCATTTGGCTCTCATTCTTCAAAGATACTTCAATCCTAGGTTGACATTGTCTCTTAACACATTGAAACTCTCTTTCACCTACCTTGCCAGTCGTCGGTTGTATTGACATTTATTTGTGATTCACTGGGTCTGCAGTAGGTTTTGCGTTTCTACGTTCCAAATAACCTGTGTGTGACACTGAAGCTGCTGTCTGCAGACCACCCTTTTGGTAGCAGTGCTTTAGTGAACTCATGTTTGTGATATTAAATTCATTTTGTTAGAATCTTGCCCGTGTAGTTGAAACTTTTGCCTGTTAGTTTTTATTCTTCAGAAGGTATTGAACAGAACAAGTAACAGTTACGAGTATGGCTATAAGGAACAAACTTTAATAATAGAGAAATGCCATAGAGCCTTTCTGAAAATGTTTTAAAAATTAAGTTAGGAGGGGCGGCTGGGTGGCTCCGTCGGTTGGGCGTCCGACTTCGGCTCAGGTCATGATCTTACAGTTTGTGGGTTTGGGCCCCGCGTCGGGCTCTGTGCTGACAGCTCGGAGCCTGGAGCCTGCTTCGGATTCTGTGTCTCCCCCTCTCTCTGCCTCTCCTCTGCTCATGCTCTGTCTCTGTCTCTCTCAATAATGAATAAACGTTAACAAAAATTTTTTTAAATTAAAAAATAAGTTAGTAAATCACAATACTTTCTTAGATTCTTTTGTTATTTTTACCTGAGCATATTTCTTTGCCTGTTTTTTTTTTCCTTACTAGCAGTTTAGAAATTAAATGGGAATTTCTCAGATAATCTTAGTACATATTCTAAAGTATGTAAACAAGAATAGAATCTTTTTTTTTTTTTTTTTTAAACGTTTATTTATTTTTGGAACAGAGAGAGACAGAGCATGAACGGGGGAGGGGCAGAGAGAGAGGGAGACACAGAATCGGAAACAGGCTCCAGGCTCTGAGCCATCAGCCCAGAACCCGACGCAGGGCTCGAACTCACGGACTGCGAGATCGTGACCTGGCTGAAGTCGGACGCTTAACCGACTGCGCCACCCAGGCGCCCCAACAAGAATAGAATCTTAAAGATATTTATGTATTTATGTTAGTAACGGGTAGTTAATTTACTAGATAATCTTTTCATTTGTTCACTTTGACAATATAGGTAGGGATTATGATCTTCAGAGGCTATCTACTTTCAAAGTAATCTGATACTGTTTTATAACTAAAAGTAACTATCAGATATTGACATCACCTTCAAGAATGTTCTCTTGCCTAGATTCATAGTAATGAATATTTATGACATACACTATAATCTTTCTCCTTTCCATATATAAACAATTCATCATTATTTCTTACCTTACTCAGAGAAGAAAACATTTCTTTAAAAAAATTTTTTTTTAAGGTTTATTTATTTTTGAGAGAGAGAGAGACAGAGTGTGAGCAGGCGAGGGGCAGAGAGAGAGGGAGACAAAGAATCTGAAGCAGGCTTCAGGCTCTGAGCTGTCAGCACAGAGCCTGACACGGGGCTCGAACTCATGAACCACAAGATCATGACATGAGCCAAAGTCAGATGCTTCAGCTGACTGAGCCACCCAGGTGCCCCAAGAAAACATTTATTATCTAAGAGATAGTTAGGTTATGTCATTGCATTTGATTTTAATATGACAAGACTGTTTAAAAATTAGCTTTCAGGTTATACTTTTGCAGCTCCTGTTCTAGATTTCCAAGCTGTGTTTCAGTTGTGAAGGTATATGTTGTCTTTAATTTCTTTAAAAAATTTTTCTTAATTTGTTTATTTTTGAGAGAGAGAGAGAGCAAGTGACAAAGCATGAGTGGGGGAGGGGCAGAAAGAGAGGGAGACACAGAATCTGAAGCAGGGTCCAAGCTCTGAGCTGTCAGCACAGAGTCCGACACAGGGCTCGAACTAACAAACTGTAAGAACATGACCTGAGCTGAAGTCAGACACTTAACCGACTGAGCCACCCAGGTGCCCTTGTCTTTAATTTCTGGTACTTGGTTTTGTTTGGGGATGTTTTGAATGTATTGCTATTTTGTTAGAAAATTTTAACGATTAAAGGAAAATATAACAACACTGTTCTTGAACTGGATACGAAATTTGTATTCTAGTGGTTAAATCTGTTATTGACTCTTTCATTAGTAAAGATATTCTGTTTCATGAGTTTCACTTCTGCCTGATGAATAGCTACAGGAACAAAGTATTCTTATATATATTAAAACTAAACAGAGTAAAATAATATAATCACTTCAAACTGTCTTTCAAAGCATATCTTATGGTAATCCTCCTTGTTGGAATAGGATGGCTACAGGTAGGGACTAATAAACCTAATGAAGAGAGCAGCGTATCAGAACACAAAAAGACCATGCTTGCTGTATAAAAATGTTAATTTAGCCATTTTTGCACTTTATATTTTCTCTGGTCTTTTCCAAACGCCAGTCTTCTAACCCTGTAGCATGTGATACTTTTCTTACGCATGGAGTTTAGATCTCCATAGCCCATTCTAATTTTTTTTTTTCAACGTTTATTTATTTTTGGGACAGAGAGAGACAGAGCATGAACGGGGGAGGGGCAGAGAGAGAGGGAGACACAGAATCGGAAACAGGCTCCAGGCTCTGAGCCATCAGCCCAGAGCCCGACGCGGGGCTCGAACTCACGGACCGCGAGATCGTGACCTGGCTGAAGTCGGACGCTTAACCGACTGCGCCACCCAGGCGCCCCAGCCATAGCCCATTCTAAACTAGGCTGCAGGCTAGGCCTGTCTTTTCACATTCAGAGACCCAGAATATTCTTTAAGACATAAAAGGGAACATGCTTGTCCTCTCCATCCATACCCCTCGCTCTCAACTCTCCCAGAGACTCTTTGGACAGCATTCCCCTAGCTGGCTTCCTCTAGGCGACCATCCTCTGCCACTGTCCAGACAGCTTTCTCATTAATTACATGGGCTGTATATTTGTGAGAGCATATAATGGTGCCTCAGCCTGAGGGTGAAAATCAGAACCCAGCCAAGCCCATCGGGAGAACCCAGCCAAGTCCATTGGGAGAAATGGGAATGCTTCTGCTGGGGTGGCAGATCGGCTTCATTTTGCTTGCTCCAGTCACAGTGAGAGTGGCTATCTGGAACACTCCCTTGAA
This sequence comes from Lynx rufus, assembly GCF_022079265.1. Taxonomy (NCBI): domain Eukaryota; kingdom Metazoa; phylum Chordata; class Mammalia; order Carnivora; family Felidae; genus Lynx; species Lynx rufus. The sequence goes on along the minus strand of NW_025814841.1, from coordinate 9,036,222 downwards.
AAGAATTCGGAGCAAGTGCTAGGGGATTGGTTAGCAGAGTTCGTGGGATCTGTGAACTGGGTGCGGTGGCTTCTTGAGAGGAACCTGTTTACTAGAAAGAGCATGTGTGGCATTTAAAAAAAATGTTTATTTATTTATTTTGAGAGAGAGAGAGAGAGAAAGTGCATGGGGAGGGGCAGAGAGAGAGAGAAGAGAGAGAGAGAGAGAGAGGGATGGAGGGAGGGAGGGAGGGAGGGAGGGAGGGAGAGAATCCATCCCAGGCAGGCTCCACGCTGTCAGTGCAGAGCCTGATGTGGGGCTCAGTTCCGTGGGATCATGACCTGAGCTGAAACCAGGAGTCAGATGCTCAACCAACTGAGCCACCCAGGCGCCCCAAAAAGAGCATATATGACATTTGTGATCAAAGGATCAGTGATTGAGTCTCAGCTGAGCACTATGTGACCTTGTGTGGGGTTTCCTGTGCAGTCGGAGTGTGCTCATTTGCAGAATGCAATAATAGTCACACTTCACAGGGGAGGCAAGACTGCTCCAGTGCTATAAAATGGGACAGGTTAATGTGATGGCACTGTGGGCTACAAGGTGAATCAGGAGGGTCTCACTGAATTTGGGGAAAACATTTCTACATTTAAAAAATTTGCCTATTGAAACGTGGCACTCATGAAAGGTACAACTTTGATTTCACTGCTGAGCCTTTTTCCCTCACTGTGTGTAACCTGGACGTAGTCCCTTGGTTTATAGCTTCGGGAGTTTAAAACATTAGCCTAGAATATTAATTCAACACAAAGGGCCGAGAAGAGTGGCTCATTTTTATGTGTTTGTTTCCTGGGACTGTCTGTTAATACTTAATTCTTAGTCATTGAGTCTGATACCCTAAAATTATTTGCGCTGTAATCTTTTGTCTCTCAAGATTTCCAGAAGTCTGTTACTCTCTGTGGTGTTAACAGTGTCATCTCCCTGCAAAGTCTTTCAGCTTCTCCCTGAACCACTAGTACGGCAGAATTCTTTTTCACTCTGAACGAACATCCGGTTTGTTTTACTGTCTTCCCCACTAGACAATAAGCTACCTTGTGGTGTTTGTTGTAATATGGATGTGATGCTTAGCATAGTGCTTGGCATATGTTTGTTGCCTCATGGGTAATTTCTGAACTTCTGAACAATTGAATGAATTGCTTAATGAATGTTCTAGCATTCTGCATTTTACTTGGCTGTTGACGTGTTTGCCCCACTGAAATACTAATCTTTGGGACTAGGACCGTGTGTTATTCGTGGTTGTATAACCCAGTTTCAAGAAGAATGTTGGGAACATAATAGGTGAACTGATTTACAAAATTTCTTAGGCAAATAGGGTTTTACAATAAATCCAGTTTTTTTCCCAAAATATATTTACCACAATTGTTTGGATTGAAATAGCAAATGTCAGAAACGTATTTCAATATCAGAACAGGACCTTCTAGACAGGGGCTTATTTGAATTGAATAAGGAAGCACATTTGGATCAGAGTTCTAAAATTTGATTTAAAAATATTTCAAGCGGGGCGCCTGGGTGGCTCGGTCGGTTAAGCGTCCGACTTCGGCTCAGGTCATGATCTCATGGTCCGTGAGTTCGAGCCCCGCGTCGGGCTCTGTGCTGACAGCTCAGAACCTGGAGCCTGTTTCCGATTCTGTGTCTCCCTCTCTCTCTGCCCCTCCCCTGTTCATGCTCTGTCTCTCTCTGTCTCAAAAATAAATAAACGTTAAAAAAAAAAATTAAAAAAAATATTTCAAGTAAAAAGTTCAAACTTTCATTTTGATTTGCCCATTGATGTTGGACCCAAGTGAAAGGCACAGCTGCCATTATTAGCTTAATTTTTTTTTTTTCAAATGTGGGAATATAAAAGTTAGCCATCTAAAGGCACCTGGTTGGCTCAGTTGGTAGAGCATGTGATGCTTGATCTCGGAGTCCTGAGTTTGAGCCCCGCGTTGGGCATAGAGATTGCTTAAAAAAAAAAAAAAGTTGAAAAAAATTAGTCAACCATGTGAAAATCACATATCTGATTATAATTTATATTTATTTTTTAAATTATTTTTAACCATTTTTACTGTGAATATTGCACACATATGGGAAATGCACAAAATATAAACAGCTCGGTTATTACCGAACAAGCAGTCATGTGTCTACCTACCACTCGAGTCTGACTATTCTCTTAAAGGTTGCCCTAGGGATTACAACATAACATCCTGGACTCTTTAAAATCTCCCATTAACTGGTACTTTCATTCTTTTCCTGGGCAATGCAAGGATTTAAGATCAGTTCAGTTCCAGTGATCTGCTCTTGACTTACATGGTATTGTCTATTTTGAATCTATTTATATTTTGTAGTCATTATTATTGTTATTATGTTATCGATATTCACAGTTGCCAACATAATTATCATTTCTGTTATTCTTCTTTCTTTGTACCTCTTCAGCCTTTTATCTGGCATCATTTTTCTTTTGCCCAAAGAATACCCTTCAGTGCTTCTTTACTGCTGAACTGCTGGTGACAAATTCCCTCCGTTTTGTCCAAGAGCCTCTGTTTCATTTTTATTCTTGAAGGATTTTTTTTCTTGATACAAAACTGTAGGTTGGCATTTCTTCCCCAGCATTTTGAAGTTGGAACTCCATTGTCTTCTGCTTTTTTTTTTTTTTTTTAATTAAAGCCAACCATCTGAACGTTTTCTTCTGTCTTAGCAACTCATTAATTTTCTTGCACTTTGTCTAATGGATGAAACTCATCCACTGTGTTCTTGATTTGGCTACTGCAGTTTCTCACTCTAGAGCCTCTGTATTCTTTTCAACTCAACTCTGTCATATGCTTCTTTTTATACCAGTTCCCTGCCAAAATTCTCCTTGTGTTTCTTCTTTATCCCCTTGATTTTCATAAGCATAGTCACTTTATTTATTTATTTATTTATTAAAAAGATACTTTTATTTTTTTGATTTTTTTAAAAAAATTTTTTTTTTCAACGTTTTTTATTTATTTTGGGACAGAGAGAGACAGAGCATGAACGGGGGAGGGGCAGAGAGAGAGGGAGACACAGAATCGGAAACAGGCTCCAGGCTCCGAGCCATCAGCCCAGAGCCTGATGCGGGGCTCGAACTCACGGACCGCGAGATCGTGACCTGGCTGAAGTCGGACGCCCAACCGACTGCGCCACCCAGGCGCCCCTATTTTTTTGATTTTTTAAAAAAGTTTATTTATTTTGAGAGACAAAGTGAGCACGAGCTGGGGAGGGGCAGAAAGAGAGGGAGAGAGAGAGAACCCCAAGCAGGCTCTGCACAGTCAGTGCAGAGCCCGATGCAGGGCTTGAACTCATGAACCATGAGATTGGACACTTAACCGACTGAGCCACCCAGGCATCCCTAGCATAGTTCTCTTTATTTAAAACAAAATTTTTTTTAATGTTTATTTATTTTTGAGAGACAGACACAGAGCGCAAGCAGGGGAGGGGCAGAGGGAGAGAGAGACAGAATCTGAAGCGGGCTCTAGGCTCTGAGCTGTCAGCACAGAGTCCCATGCGGGGCTCAAACCCACAAACTGTGAGATCATGACCTGAGCTGAGGTTGGATGCTTAACCGACTGAGCCACCCAGGTGTCTCATCATAGTTCACTTTAAAGCACATGCTCATTAACTTCTATATCAAGAGTACTTATGTTTCTGTTGTCTGTTGTTTGTTTGTTTTAGTAAAACAAGTGGGTATTTTATTGGATTTTCTGGTTTCTATTCTGAGAGTTTTGTCTTTCCTGTTCGCTGTATTTTGGACATTGCATTTGAAAAATTAAAAAAATAATTCAAGGCATAGGATGATCTCTTTCTCCTCCAGGATTTTAATAGCTTTTATTAGGGGTCTAGCAACTGGGGATTGCCTTTATCCAGTTTCAAGACTCAGATGCTGCAAAGCTGGGCTGTGTCCCTCTAAAGGCTGGTCTTCTTCTGGTGTACCTTCCTCCAGTGGTGACCCTGCAGGGTCTTAGGGCAAAGCCCTGGGGGATCTGCCCCCACCCCCACCCCCACCCGGCAGCCTCTTGATGCCCTGGCCCAGCAAGGCTGTCAGGGGTGCTGCTTAGGCTCTTAGCTCTTATCCGTCTTTTCCAGAATCGACAAATGCCCCTGGGGTATTTCTGCCTTTTCCTGGATTTTGGACCAGTAATTCTCATTGCCTCATTAGCTGCCACACCTTCTCACATACGTGGGTATTTTGTTCAGATTTCCTAGTTGTCCTCAGAGGGACATTGGTTTGTATTACCTGGTTCACCATTATTGGAAGTGGCAGATTCCTTATTTATTGTTATTTCACTATGACATTTCTCTCCCAAAATACCTATTTCCAAGATTTGACTTGAATGCCCAGCCAGATTTACTTGTCATTGGTCAGTTTCTTTCGTTAACTGTTTTTTAGAGAAGCAAGTTCAATAATAATATTTTGTAACATAGTTTATATTAAAAATATTTTTGAAGTTTTAAATAATTGTCTCTAACTCTAAAAGCAGTATATGCTGATGTTAGACACTCTGGAAGATATGAAAAAAGGTAGAATGAAAATTAAAGGTACACGTCATCTACCTGGTTTGTATGTAAGTAACATTGTACACTTTTGCGTTCTTGGTCTGTGATTTATACTTGTGAACATATCACACATATAAATAATAGAATTGGAATCATATAACATTTTTATACTGTAGTTTTCATTTAACATACTATGAACATTTCTTATTGTTAACTTTTTTCAAAATATGGGTTTTTATCCTTAGGATTCTGTTATTTTGTAGTAATATTATTAAGCCCTTCTCCTATTTCTTTTTTTTATTTTTTTAATGTTTCTTTATTTTTGAGAGAGAGAGAAAGAGACAGAGAGAGACAGAATGCAAGCAGGAGAGGAGCAGAGAGAGGGAGGCACAGAATCCAAAGCAGGCTCCAGGCCCCGAGCTGTCAGCATGGAGCCCGATGCAGGGCTTGACCTCACGAATCATGAGATCGTGACCTGAGCTGAAGTTGGACGCTTGACCCACGGAGCCACCCAGGTGCCCCGCCCTTCTCCTACTTCTGTTTCAAGTTTTCATTATAGATAAATCTGCACAACAGTCATTTTTGGACACCACTTTTGTGCAAAGTTTTTTTTTTTTTTTAATTTTTTTACATTTATTTATTTTTGAGAGGCAGAGAGAGACAGAGCACAAGTAGGGGAGGGGCAGAGAGAGAGGGAGACACAGAATCCGAAGCAGGCTCCAGGCTCCGAGCTGTCAGCACAGAGCCTGACGCGGGGCTCGAACCCATGAGCCGTGAGATCATGACCTGAGCCGAAGTCGGTCGCTCAACTGACGGAGCCACCCAAGCGCCCCTTTTTGTGCAAATTTTTGGCGGTTGTGTAATTATTATTACCTCAGTGGGCTGGGGTGTTATTAAGGTGCTTTTATCGATGTTTTTAAAAAATGAGCTGATAATTACATTTAACATTTTCAGTGATTCAAACTACAGATATCACTGTTCACTTAGGAGCTGAAAAATGATTTAAGGGTAGAAGCACTTTGGATCCCTGGAGAATATACAAGGGCCTGACTACTTAAGTAATTGGACAGAAGTTGAATTTATTTACATATGGAAGTAATCATTGTCAAGAACAAGGAAAAAATGTGTGATACCCCAGGAACACTTTGTCAATAGAATGGGAACAATTTGTATATGACCTACCAAAACAGACGAAGTCCAAAGGAGGTGAGCATTAGCTGAACAAGATCACAAATATGCCCACTCTTTCTTTTACATTTAGCTCAGCTATGTTCATTGCATCATCTGCTCCTGGAAAGTCCTATCATCTTCTTGGTTCTCATTTCTGGTGACATTTCATTCTTGGTCAGAACTGACAATTGGATAACTTCCATTTTCTCTCTTAGAGGAAGTCCTTCTTATCAGGTGTTCTTAGGGCTTTGACTTAATTCGGCCTTTTCCAGCTGATTCTGTGTAGTAACTACCATGGCTAGTCCTCCCCCGGCCCCTTTGCACAGACCTTGGTCCTCACGGATCACCCTGTCACCCTACTCTATTCGCTATATATACCACCCACGGCATGCCACATTCCTGTCGGCAGTTGAGGTTTTAGGACACAGTAAATATGTGTCATCACACGTTTTTGTTATGAAAATTTCACCATGTGATGAAAAGAACACAATGGTGACTGGTCATAATGACCTTCCCATCACATTTTTGTTTTATCTGTGTCCTTTCTCCCTGGACTGTCTCGTGAAGAACTAGGGCAGCTGGCAGGGCATTCGGCCCCAGGACTGTGGTCTGTGGCTGGGGAACAGAGAGAAGAGCCACAGGGCTGGCGGTACAGAGGAGACGATGACAGTGTGCAGAGAGCCGCAGGCACAGCCAGGAATCGGACCCAGGGCCTTCTGTGGAGCAAGAAGAACACCGAACCAGGAGCCAGAACTCAGCTGTCAGGAATGACATGAGCTGGAGCGAGCAGGAGCACCAGTAAGACTAGGCATCAGGCGGTCAGAACAAAACTGAGGGCAGGCCTGAACACCAAAGGTAGAATAAAAAGAGAGGGGCAGATGGACAAGTTAACGTGATTCTTTGGACATCCTGGAAATTCTTTCCAGTTCAATGTCTCTAAAATCAGCCTCATCTTAGTCCCTCTGTGATCTCCCCTCTTATTTCTGATAATAACAAGATACATCCCGTCACCCAGCCTTGAAATCTCCAATCTGGTTTGTGTCCCTTTGTCTTTGCATTTAGTCACTTCCTGTCTCTAGTGATGCTGCCTCCACGTGGCAAGGCCTTGTGGTTCCAACCATGGCTCTTCCATTCTAGGACCTGAGGAAAGGTCCCATAACCTCTGAAAGTAACGTGTAAGACCAGAGTCTCAGCGCTGTCTTGAGAATTAGAGAGAAGTGGAGACAACCTTGGTTACCCCTCAGCAGACCTTTGCACTGCTGTCCAGATCCAGGGCCTGCCTCCTGCCTAGCCTCCCTGCCTCTTCCAGCTTGATCTTCCTAATGACACGGCTCTAATCGTGTCTCATCCCAGCTTATGAGCTATTCATTAGCTATTAGCTTGAAGCCCCAGCTTCCTGTCCTGCCCCTGAGGACTCTTCACCATCCGGCCCCAACCTGCATTTCTCTTCTCATTCCCTTACATTTACCCTTCGTGTGCTGTATTCAGTCACATCTAACTACTTGCTATATTCAGTACAGGCCCCATCCCAGTGGCCCTACTCAGACTTGAACGTGTTCTTTTCCACACCGCTCAGTTTCCAAAATCTTCCCATCTTTCCAGCCCCTGTCCAAGTGTTCGCATCTCTGCTGTATCTCCCCATGACCTCAGTCTCAGCCTCAAGTTTCAGTAATACCTTTCTCTGAACTTCATTAGTCTTGCTCTGAACTCTTGGCATGCTTACTGCTGTATGCTTTGTGTTATTTGGGCACATGACTTACTTAGCCTTGTATTCGGAGTCCTAGAGAATTCTTGCTAAGCACTTAGCACAGTGCCTATCTGTTGCTGCAGTTAGTAAATGTATTGTGATAAGTAAACTAGGCATGGGGATAATAACAAGCTGATTAAGAGCTGACAGTTGTTTTCTCCACTGAGTATTCTTAGCTCCCTTGGCAAGCATCAGTTGACCATATATGCATGAGTCTTTTCTGGGCTCTCAATTCTGTTCCATTGGTCCATGTGTCTGTTTTATGCCAGTGCTGCACTGTTTTGATTAGTATAAATTTTGTAATAAAATCTGAAATCAGAAAAAAAAAAAACCCAGAGAATTGACAGATACGTCGGAACTATAAGGACAGGGAAGCCACGGCGTAGCACTGGTTCAGATCTGGCAGCCAGGCAATGTTCCATGCCAGCCAGGAGCTTTTATGTCGGTCCCATGGAGGTGCGAAGAGGTAAGTGAACTAACGTGAGTGGCCATTGTATGCCAGTCACCCTTCTAGATGTTTTACATGATTTACTCATTTGAACCCCAGCCAGGTCACTGTCTTCCCTTTCTTGATATTCTTCATGGGCTTCTTGTTGTGCTTAGAATAAAATCCAAACTCTCTTAACACAAGCCCTATGGAATCTCTAAACGTGGCCTGCATTACCTTAACCAGACACTGCACTGCTTCTCACTCTGCCATCATCTGCTCGTACCCTCCCTACTCTACCATTAGGTTAAAGCTTTGCCCATGAATCTCAGAGTTCCCTTTTCAACCTTAAAACCGACCCAGTGCGGTAACAGTGACTATGCTGTCTTCGTGTGGTGCTTTGCTTTTTCAAACTACATTCTTAGGTTGTTTCATCTGATCTTACTTCAGCCCATAATCTTTGGGCTGCCTTTTTCAAAGACAAAAGTATAGAGGGAACGAAATGCCAGGAAAACTTGACAGTTTATCAAAGAACATCCTTGCCAAACATCACATGCCAGTTGTGGGACTAACTCATACCTTCCTTTAAGCTTTAGATGTGTTCTGAAAAGCTTTGTTCAAATAGAGTTTGGCTAAACACACTCTCCTTAAAATGTGCTAAGAAGTTTCTGGGATCTTTGAAGAGAAATAAGTGGTTCTAATAACCACTGTGGGGAGGATAATTGGATAGCAATAGGACTGAGCGTGACTTTTCACTATATACCCTTTTGTGCCTTAAAAATTTTTTTAACCATGTGCTTGTCAAAAAACAATCAGACCATATGAGATGATTTGGAACAAAGAGGAAGAAAAAGAATTATTCCAAATCCTACAATAATCCTAAAACAACCACCTTGGGATTGCCATTGAAAAATGAATTCTGGGGGCGCCTGGGTGGCTCAGTAGGTTAAGTATCCAACTTCGGCTCAGGTCATGATCTCATGGTTCACAGGTTTGAGCCCCGTGTCGGGCTCTGTGCTGGCAGCTTAGAGACTGGAGCCTGCTTTGTGGATTCAGTCTCCCTCTCTCTCAGCCCCTCCCTTGCTCATACTCTGTCTCTCATAAATAAATAAAAATAAGGAAGGAAGGAAGGAAGGAAGGAAGGAAGGAAGGAAGGAAGGAAGGAAGGAAAGAAAAAGAAAGAAAGAAAGAAAGAAAGAAAGAAAGAAAGAAAGAAGAGAAAGAAAGAAAGAAAGAAAGAAAGAAAGAAAGAAAGAAAGAAAGAAAGAAAAATGGATTCTGGAGTGGATGTTTTATAGAGCAGACAACCTAGCCCTCCCTTTGAACCTCTTCTGTAAATAGGTATTCCAAATACGACTTTTATAGTAGGATATGCTTTTATTTACTGTTGTTAGTAAAAGAATTTCCTTTATATAATCTTCATGGTTGTTCATTTTATTCCATCCCCATTTGGACAAGAGTAATACACACAAAAAGGAGATAACAACCCAGTCTCATCTCAAGCCTCACCCAAGCTCTTAGCACACCTGCCCCTCTAGCCCCACCACAGTTGGTACACGTGTGTCGCATGCAGCAAGGATGGCCAGGAAGAATAAAGGAAATGCAGATGTACAAGTAGAATGGTCAGAATTTCCCAGTTGGTCAGATGTGGGGGTAAGGTAGATGGTAAGCTCAAAGATAATCAGGTTTCAAATATAAACAGGAGGCTAAGAGATTCCATTTTGGAATTAAAATTCCTGGATTCAGGTCTCATTTCTGCAGGTTGTTAGCTGCCTGATCTTCAGTAATGTTCTTAACTCACAGGCCTCGGTTTTCTCATCGATAACATGGGGATAATATAGCGCCTATTTCACTAGGGTTATTGGACAGCTTAAGAGAGAGACTCCACATAAAGAAGTTAGCATAGTGCCTGAATGTTTTCCCCTTTAATTATTAATGGTGATGCTGTTTTTAAAGGTAGAGAACATAAAAAGAGGAGCAGAGATGGGAGATGGTGATTTCCATTTAGACAAGCTAAGTTTGGAGTACCTGAGGGCTATGTATTCTGCAGTGTGCAGAAGGCAGAGATATGGGCCTGGGGTGGAAAGGGGCTCACCTGAGCTACAACAGGAGGAACCATCATGCCTCTGCCACTGTGACTTTGCATTCATTCTCTCTGTTCCCTACATGGTCTCAAAGCTCAGATCGTCTGACCCTCTGAAAATGTTTGATCGCCTAGAAGGACCTGTGGTTGCTTATCATGGTGCACTTGGCTAACTGGAGAGTTTGTGTTTTTCCAACCCCGGGCATCAGGGCTGCTGTGTATGATTGTGTGTGTTGCTCACTGTTCTAGGATGCCAGCCCCAAGGTGGGCAAGGGGTGAAATCTGGCCGTTTGCTATGCCCAAGCCATGAGCCCTTGGCTATGGACAGGTGGTGCTTCTGGCTTGGGAATGTTAGCCTGCTCCCGCAGGGGGGCTACCTGTTATTTGTTTCAATATTGTGAGCCTCTGTTGAAATTGAATTCCATATGGTCAGTTTAAGTTCCTATTATAAGGACCATATCCTTGGGGCACTTAAATTTTTTTCTTTCTTATTGCAGATTATCAACGCTGTGGTACTGCTGATTCTGTTGAGCGCCCTGGCTGACCCAGACCAGTATCACTTTTCAAGTTCTGAGCTAGGAGGTGACTTTGAGTTCATGGATGATGCCAGTAAGTACATCAGATAGCAGTTGTAGATATTTTGGTACTTTCAAGGGCAGGGAATCCTGCTTCCAGTTCTTCCTGTTAAATTACAAATATTGATTCATGGGCCATTTGAACTGATCCTTCACTTTCTTTCCATCGTTACAAATCAGATCAACAAATATTTATATGCTACGTGTGCTCTGCCTCTGTTCTAGGTGTAAGAGTCTAAATAAGGTCTCTTTTGTTTTTTTCTTTTTTTTTCCTTCTTTACATTAACTTTCTCATTTTTTAAATTAATGCTTTGTCCTGGTCTTTCTACCCTGGGCCTTTTGGCCTTTTTTAGAGGATGGGGAGTAAATGGCAGGAAACAAGGTCAAAAGAGTCATGCGTACCTTACTGTATCTTCTATTACTTTCTGTATTTCCCTGTCTTCTAGGAGATGATCATTTTCCATTCCAGAAACTGTGTTGCTCATTATTTAGTGGACTTAGCCCTTTCTCCAATAAATAGAAACACACACAGGGATGTGGGTGTGGGATATGCCAGAAGGAGGCTAGGCACCCCAGTTCTAAGCTCATGGGCATCTTTTATAATTACAGTCACACTGTGTCCACACTAACTGAAAGGGGCAGTGCTGTGCATAATCCCAAACAAAAGATCATGCAAATTTAGTTCTCTTTGGCTTTGGAGAACTTTAAATGCATTAAAAAAAATGCTGGGGCAAAATGAGTAAGGTGGGGAGACAGTGACTCAAGATGCAGTTTTAGGGATAGACCGGGAACATTCGGAAGACGTTGAGGCTTGTGGGTTCTGTTCTCAGAGTGATAAAAATGCTTTTCAGTGGTTTTTAGTAATTCAGCAGTTATGTGCTGATGTGTGTTTTACGGAGATCCCTTTTGTCACTGAGTGGAGGATGCATTTAGGAGATTGCGGGGGGAGTGGGGGGGTTCCCTGTGATCCAGACTGTACTGAGGATGAGGAAGAGGGTGGGTTTGGAGGTAGGATTGAGAGAACTTGCTGGTATGAATGAAGAAGGAAAGTGAGGAATCAAAGATCATCCCTGCTTTTCAGCTTGAGTAAAAGAGCTGATCTTCACTCTGGTGAGAGAGAGTCTGGGGTCAGAAGATAAGAACACACCTGGGGGGAGAGGACTCGACTTTGCTTTAAGTGACTCACCTGGGGGGGGGGGACTTGACTTTGCTTTAGGTGACTCACCAGGGTCATTAGGAGTCTAGGCTCTGAAGCAGAAGGCTGACCGTGCCGTGTATGAAATGTTAGCATGGGCTAGTTACTTACCTTTCTGTGTCTTCCATTCCTCCTTCTGAAAGAGTGGTGATCATAGTTGCCTCACGGGATCATTGCAGTGATTAAATCAATTAGTGCATGAAAAATGCTTAGAATGGGGTCTGGCCCATAATAAGTGCTCAGTATATTTTGCTGCTTTACTAGCCATTCTTATTTAGGTATGTTACAGTTGAGACACGAGCTGTCTTAAAGTGCAGAGATTAAAAAGTGGTTGGTTATGTGACCCTATAACCCAGAACTCAGATGTCTGGGCTGATACAAATTTGAGGACATCAGCCTAAAAATGGTATTTATGTTAAGGACATAGTAAAGAGAAAAGTAAAGTGGTCCTGGATTGAGCCCTGTAGGAGCCCCAACAGTAAATGTCAGAACATTATATTCTCCTGGGGTTTGGAACCTTCTCAGACTGAGACCTGCTCCTTCTCTCTATTTTGAATAACCCTGTTACTCTTATGGATTCTCCCAGAAAGGCTAATGAGTTCCATTAATATCAAATTAATATCTCTGCCTTCCTTCCCCTGAGCTAAAAGACTATGTAAGCTATAAATATGTTTGATTGACATTTAAAAACAAATGATCTTTTACCATTGCGAGTAGCAGGATTTCCTTTTCTAAGGTAATTGAGGTTAGAAAAAGAAGTTTTAAATGATACGGCTATCGTTCTCTCTGAATTAAACAGTAACACTATATGCCTTGTTCTAATTGCTCGAGACTAAGCTGGGTAATGAGTTTCTGACCGTATAGGCTTAATTTAGCTGTCTTCAAAGGCTTGCTGGTACTTAAGACTTTAAAATAGTAATTGTTCTCTAATGTCCTGGATATTAGTTCCAGTGCATTTGAGGTCTCGCTCATATTTCATATATTTGAAAAAAATGAATGAAGAGTTTGTAATTACGTTTAGGACTATCAGTCATTTAAATCTCATGGTTATAAAAAAGGTACAGAAGAGTGGATATTCACTTGAGTGAATCTTTTTTTAACTTCTTTCCTCTTACATTTCCTTTTCACATGTTTTGATCTCCTTTTGAAAATAAGTTTGTAAGTAAAAGTTCACTGCGTTTGACAAGCCTTTGTATATTTAACTCACATATGAATAGAATTAAATAGTCCTGGAAATGGGTACAATCAATTGCTTTAAATTGTGCTTCAAAATTATGGAATATAGCAATTTTAAGTTGATACCTTTTTGGAATGGTGGTGGCCATCTGAAGATTTTATCCAGAAGGACGAAGCAGGAATAATGTTTCACTTTTCCTTATGATATTTTCCTAAAATGATCTGGTAGAAGAAGGTGTATTATTTAAATCAAAATGAGGCGTATGGGAGAATCCACTGGGATAAAGAAAGAAAACATGAGGATTTCTCTTAAAAAAAAAATCTGGCCCTTTAACATTTGTATTTTTATATATATTTTATATAATGTAAAAGTATTAGTGATAATACATATTTATAATTTATGAATGTAGATTTCTTATGTGACATGCCCATCCCCTCAATTGTCTCTACTAAGAATGAGTAAGGAACTGTCATTGATCAGAGGAAACAAAGGAGATACGGCTAAATGTAGTATGGGATTCTGGAACAGAAAAAGGACAGTAATAGGGGAAACAAGTGAAATTCACATAAGTGTTGTAGTTTATTATAGCATTATAGGAGTGTCAATTTCCTGGTTTTGACCATTACTCTGTTTTTGATGATAAATGGTTACTATTAGGGGAAGCAAGATGAAGGGTATATTTGAACTCTACTGTTTTGTTTAAAAAAATTTTTTTTTTCTTAAAGTTTGTTTATTTTTGAGAGAGAGAGCAGAGGAGGGGCAGAGAAAGAGGGAGACACAGAATCCAAAACGGGCTCCGGGCTCTGAGCCATTAGCACAGGACCCAGTGCGGGCCTCGAACCCACAGATTGTGAGATGATGACCTGAGTCAAAGTCGGATGCTGAACTGACTAAACCACCCAGGAGCCCTGAACTTTCTACTGTTCTTGTAACTTTCCTATAAGTCTCAAATGATTTCGGAATGATTATAATCTATTGATTTAGAGGACTAAGGATAATGATTGAAAAGCATGTATGTGTAGCACACTATATTAGACACTCATAACTTATTTTGGGTAGAAGTAGGCTTTGTAGCATTTCATTTTATTTGTGAAATTTTAGTGGATTGGCAAAGAACTGTGACTAGAAGTGTCAGGGCTGTGCAGAATGTCAAACAACAGATCATTCAAATTAATTTCTGATTAATTTTGCAGCAGATTGGTCTTTCTAGTCAAACATAGTTTTATTTACCAAATGGACACACCTGGCCTAAGGAAGGAAATGGCCATAAAACTAATCAAGAATGGATGGTTACCATATATGGCCATCTGATTTAGGATAAAGACACCACTGCACTTACTGGAGAAAGGATGAGCGTTTTGATAAATGTCCTGAGTGTAATCATTCAGGGGAAAACGGGTACTTCACGAAAGAAGATATCCATATGACCAATAAGCATATGAAAATACCCTCTGCTTTATCAGTTGTAAAGGAAACGCCAGTTACAAGCACAGCAGTGAATCACCACACTCCTCCAAAATGGCCAACATTAACAGAACTGATAATACCACCTGTCCATCAGGATGTGGGACTATTGGAGCTCCCAGCATGCTTCTGGAAGTGTAAATCATACAACCACTTGGGGAAAACTAAAGCTGAACATACATCTATCTACTCTGTGACCCTGTAGTTCCATTCTTAGATCTGTACCTTGCAGAAAATAATGCTTGTGTCCATCATAAGCCATTTATAAAAATGGTCATAGTGGCTTTATTTATAATAGCCAAAAATTGGAAACAGTCCAGATTCCCGCCAATGGTAGAATGGACAGAAACGGAGTGATCAGAGATGAAACAATACAAGCAAAAGGAGTGATGGAGATTCACTATACTTTTCTGGGTGTTTGAAAGTTTTGATTAAAAAAAAACTAAGAAATGGAAAAAAAAAAAAGAACAATCAACTAGGGCTTTCCATATGGCTCTTGGCACCACAGTGTAGAGCTCTCCTTGCCCTGTCATTTGGAAAGGGCCCCAGGCTGCCTACCTGCTGTCTGTTCACATACCCCAATACAGGCTTGGCAGTCAGTCTACACAGCTTGTCCACTTGTGCATAAAGATCCCAACAGTCTTGAGGAAATAGACCTGCATGTGCAACAGCAGGGGAAGCCGGCCCATAGGAACCGTCTGAGCCCTTTATTTTCATCCATCCACCTTCCCAGTCTCTTATCTATGTATTTATCTTTTACATCATATGACTCAAAGGGTTGCATATTCTATGCTTTGACTATATCTCGCTTATTTTTTTAATGTTTATTATTTGTTTTTGAGAGAGGGAGAGGCTGCGTGAGTGGGGGAGGGGCAGAGAGAGAGGGAGAAAGAATCCCAAGCATGGGGACATGCGGCTTGATCCCACGAACTATGAGATCACAACCTGAGCCAAAATTGAGAGTTGGATGCTTAACCAATTGAGTCCACCCCTTGCTTTTTTTTTTTTTTTTTTTTTTTTTTTTAAGGATACTTCCAACGAATATTTTCAAGAAGACCTTTTGTAACAATGTAGATGTAAGAAGACCACTAGGGATAATGAAGGGATGTGGATAATCAAGGCCAGCTATTGTTATCCCTAAACCTGAAGGAGGGGTAGGTAGGAGGCTGTGGTTACTGGAGCTGGGAGTGAGAGACTCCTACAGGGTTAACCTCCTCATTAGGAGCAGTGACCTCAGGTCTAGGCCCACGGCCAACCCAAGGCAACGTCACCTTCCCTCTGATCTCCTGTCTGGGCTTCTCGTTGACTGAACTCCACAAAAGCCAGAGGGTAAGGGAGGCTGTTGATGAACCATGCACGTCTGCCTTCTGGGGCAGAGAACGGACTGGATGGTGAAAGGCGAGTGGAAGGCTTCCGGTAGAATCATTCACCTGCGTACCTGGATGTTCCTGTTAACCAAACTACTTTGCTGGGTGCGCGTTTCTCCCCTTTGCCTACAAGAATAAAGAACTTTGCCAGATGTCTTTTTAAAATTGGATACGTGAAGCCTATAGGTTCCCTGGATTCATTTCAGGTCCCAGCTTGGCCAGAGGCTGAGCAGGAACTAAGTTAGCTCAAGCATCCAGTGTTCTTCCTTTTGTGTTCTTTTCTTACCTGTAACTTCTCTGATGACGCATTTTGTTGTTGCTGTTGTTTGCATTTTAATGTGTTTGAAATCAGGATGTGATTTACCATGCAGCATGGATTTAGTGTGAGGATCTTGTTTTTTCTCCAAATCTTTATTTTGAAAAAATTCAAACCTTTCAGAGAAGTTTTATGGACAGTGAACATCCATCTTGCTTTTTCTTTTTTTATTTAAGTTTATTTATTTTGAGAGAGAGAAGGAGGGGCAGAGAGAGAGACAGAGAGAGAGAATCCTAAGCAGGCTCTGCACTGTTAGCACAGAGCCCAGTGTGGGGCTCGAACCCACAAACCATGAGATCATGACGTGAGCCAAAACCAAGAGTCAGACCGACTGAGCCACCCAGATGCCCCATCTTACCTTTTTCATTAATAATAATTTGGAGTTTTTCATTCTTTATAGAATTATCTCTTACTAAATAGTGAATAGGTATAAAACAGTATTTACAAAATACCAAACAATGGTACAAGTACTTATGTACTCATCACTCGATTTAAGACACTGAATTTTAGCTTACTTTCGAAAGAGCACTATGTGTCCCATCCTGATGGCATGTTATTTCCTCTGATCCCAGAACTAGCCATTCTGCTGAATGGTTGATCATTCCTTTGTGTTTCTTTATAGATGTCCACATATATTTGTGTCACTAATTGATCTGTTGTTTAATTTTCATGCTAATAAGCTTTATAGAATAGATTCATGCAGTATGCCTACTTCTGAGACTTGTTTTTTCAGTTTTACTGTGCTGATGAGAAAGGTATTCAGACACTTGTTAAAGATGGTAAGGAAGACTTTACCCAAGAGGGGTTTTGCAGTAGGCAAGAGGTCAGACTCAACTACCTCTCCAGCAAGGACGGTGGAGCATTGTCACCAAGGAGCAGGTGGGGGGTCAGTGGATGGAAAATTACTGAGAGGAAACATCAAAGCTGGGGAGATTCTTGCTAGACAACTCTAGACAACTCAACAGGATTTTTGCTGAAAGCAGACCAGCATGGCAAGTTACAGAGGCTGGGGGATAAGGAAATTTGATCAGATTATCAGAGTGATCAGATACTGAGGAGAGGGGGTTTTTAGTAAGCTGACTCAGTAGGATTCTTGCCAAAACCAGACTAAATGGGCCATGGGCAGGACCTAAGGTGTTTGGTTGGAGGAGAGAGTCGTCGTTATGTGTCTACATGTACCTGGGGAGACCTTTCTGCTAGCAGCACCCAGTTGCAAGAGAGTCTGGGAAATTCAGGTTTTTAGCTTCCTAGCCTCTGTAGAATAGGCAGACACACTAGGTGGGAATGAACGCTCAGTGCCAATTCCCCATGTCCTCAGCAAACATGCTTTAGTATATGGTGAACCTGACCCGGTCCTTCTTTTTCAGAAATCTTCTGACCATTTTTGCTTATTTATTTTTTCGCATCAGTTGTCCAGTTCTCAAGCAATCCTGTTGCGAATTTGTTAATTACAAATGTTAAACTTACACATTAGTTTAGAGGGAAGTGATACCTTATATGTTGTATTTTGTCCAGTTACAACTGTTTAAAAAATGGCTTTATTGAGGTATAATTTATATACCATAAACTTACCCATTTTAAATGTACAAGTCAATGATTTTTGAATTTACAGAGATGTGTGCAATGTTTGTTAAATGTCTGATTACGGCTTACAACTTTCCAGTTAATACACATCTTCTTCAGCATCCATCAGTAATATTTCCAAAAATTTTCCATATAGATCATACATGTTTTTATTTTTTTATTTAAAATTTTTAATTCCAGTATAGTTAACATACAGTGTTATATTAGTTTCAGGGGTACAATATAGTGATTCATCACTTCCATACAACACCCAGTGCTCATCCCAAGCATACTCCTTAATCCCTATCACCTGTTCCGCCCATCTCTCCACCCACCCCCGCCCTGGTATCCATCAGCTTATTCTCTAGAGTTGAGAGTCTGTTTCTTGGTTTCTGTCCCCTTTTTATCTCCTTTGTTTGTTTTCTTAGCTTCCACATATGAGTGAAATCGTATGGTATTTGTCTTTCTCTGACTGATTTATTTCACTTAGCATTATGCTTTTTGACTCCATCCATATTGTTGCAAATGGCAAGATCTTATTCTTTTTCATGGCCAAATAGTAGTTTCTGTATATGTATACACACACACGTACACACACCACATCTTCATTATACATTCATCTATTGATGGACAGTTGGGCTGCTTCCATAATTTGAGTGTTGAAAAGAACGCTCCGGTAAACATAAGGGTGCATGTATCCCTTTGAATTAGTTTTTGTACTTTTGGGGTAAATACCCTGTAGTGTACTTACTGGATCATAGGGTAGTTCCATTTTTAACTTTTTGAGGAACCTTCATACTGTTTTCCAGAGTGGCTGCACCAGTTTGCATTCTCACCAGCACTATACGAGGGTTCCGTTTTCTCCACATCCTCACCAACACTTGTTTCTTGTGTTGTTGATTTTTAGCCATTCTGACAGGTGCCAGGTGGTATCTCACCGTAGTTTTGATTTGCATTTCCCTGATGAGTGATATAGAGCATCTTTTCATGTGTCTGTTGGCCATTTGTATGTCTTGTTTGGAGACATATCTTTTCATGTCTTCTGCCCATTTTTAAATTGGATTATTCATTTTTTGGGTGTTGAGGGTTTTTAAAAAAATTTTTTTAAGTTTACTTATTTTTGAGAGAGAGACAGAGTGAGTGGGGGAGGGGCAGAGAGAGAGGGAGAGAGAGTATCCCAAGCAGGCTCCACACTGTCAGCACAGAGCCCAGTATGGGGCTTGAACCCACAAAGTGTGAGATTATGACCCAAGCCAACACCAAGAGTTGGACGCTTAACCGACTGAGCCACCCAGGTGCCCCAAGGTTTTTTTTTTATATATAAAAATTTTTAAGTTGATTTATTTATTTTGAGAGATAGAGTGAGCAGGGTAGGGCAGAGAGGGGGAGAGAGAGAATCCCAAGCAGGCTTTGCACTTTTCAGCGTGGGGCCTGATGTGGGGCTTGAACCCACAAACCGTGAGATCATGACCTGAGCTGAAATTAAGAGTCAGACGCTTAACCAACTGAGCCACCCAGGCTCCCCTGGGTGTTGAGTTTTGTAAGTTCCTTATGTATTTTGGGTACTAATCCTTTATTGGATATGTCATTTGCAAATATCTTCTCCAATTCAGTAGGTTGCCTTTTAGTTTTGTTGTTTCCTTCACTGTGTAGAAACTTCTTTATTTTATAAGAACTTCATACAAATGTTAGGATTATTCATTCTAGGTCTGTGAAAAATGCTGTTGGTATTTTGATAGGGATTGCATTAAATGATCTATAGATCATTCATGTTTTTAATTAAATTTCTTTTATTTCCTTCTCACTGTCTAGTCATGACATCTTGGTTCTCCAGTGAACATAATCACTAATCACACAAAAAATGTAAATGCTGTTTATTGCTTTTTCTGTTTTGATATAGAGACTTAACTATATCAGTATACATCTCAATATAAGCATGTAGCTGGCAGGAACTAATTTCCTTATCTTAGATTCTGTGAACTTGACACTTTAAGTAAGTTTACTGAATTAATTAGTCCTTCCTAACTTTTTTATGGCTCATTTTATTATTATTATCTTAGAGTGTATTTATTTACTTTGAGAGAGGAGAGCTCATGAGCACAGGGGAGGGGGAGAGGGAATCCCAAGCAGGCTTCGCACTGTCAGCACAGAGCCCAACGCGGGGCTCGAACTAACAAACTGTGAGATCATGACCTGAGCTGAAAATCAAGAGTTAGAAGCTTAACCGACTGAGCCACCCTAGTGCTCTGTGAATTATAGCTCAGTTAAAAAAAAAAAAAAAAAAAAAAAAAAAATATATATATATATATATATATATATATATATCCACACATATATATACATATATATGAAAACAACCCAGCCCAAATAACCATTTCCTCCAAAAAATTCTTTTTTCCCCTTGTCTAAAAGTAATCCTGCCCCTCTGACCTCCCTTAGCTCTTCATCAACAAACTCCTCTTGGATTCTTCCTTCCCTTCCCAGTTCTGATGCTCAACATCAGAATAGAGGTTATGTCCTGATGGTGTCCTCATAGTGTTTATCCCATATTACACACCTATTCAGTGTTTATGAAATAAATTTTGAGTTTAAGAATAAAGCTGTAAATTAGCATGTTGCCAAAAAACTCTTCTGTCTGAATGTACTTCAATAAAAAGTTGCAAACAGTTGTCACACACTTATACAAAAAGTGTGTTAGAACCTTCCTTCTGTTTTAATGAAATAAAACTAGTGCCTTATTGTTTCTTCTTCCCCAAACTTTCAACCTCAGACCATGGGACCCCATAGTAGGGACTTGAACCTGGGTGGTTAGGGCTTTATATTTTGCTTTCAGTAGGTCATATTGTTGCTGTGAATCCATCTGAAAATAGTTCTCCTCTAAACCTAAAGGGTGAGAATATACTCCACAGAGTGTTTGTTTTCATAAATTGCGGTGCCAGGAATGTGGCCAAAATGACAGAAACTTGAGACATGGCAGTGACTTATGACTAAAGAAGTAAGATGGGTACATGAATGAAGTAGTTATCTAGCTAGCTCCAAGTTTTATGGGAAGGAAAGAAACCCAAGAAATATAAGGGAAAGTGGAATTAGAATATTTATTTAAAAATGTATTTTTTTAATGTTTGTTTATTTTTGAGAGAGACACAGAGCACGAGCAGGGCAGGGGGCAGAGAGAGGGAGACAGAGTCCGAAGCAGGCTCCAGGCTCCAGGCTCCAAGCTGTCAGCACAGGGCCTGATGCCGGGCTCGAACCCACCAACCATGAGATCATGACCTGAGCGGAAGTCGGATGCTTAACTGACGAGCCACCCAGGCGCCCCATAGAAATTGAATATTTAAACAAAGACATTTCATGAAATCAAGGCCACTAAAAAAAATGAAAGAAATGATTTGAATCATTATATGAAAACACACATATACGCGCACACCTACATACACCTTTTTTGTATCATAGGCTAGCATAATAATATTGAAAGAGAAATAAATTGGGGAAGTTGTTTGCAACATTTATGATAGACAAAAAGGTAATATTCTTTTTTTTATTTTTTTTTTTTAATTTATTTTTTTTTTTCAACGTTTTATTTATTTTTGGGACAGAGAGAGACAGAGCATGAACGGGGGAGGGGCAGAGAGAGAGGGAGACACAGAATCGGAAACAGGCTCCAGGCTCTGAGCCATCAGCCCAGAGCCCGACGCGGGGCTCGAACTCACGGACCGCGAGATCGTGACCTGGCTGAAGTCGGACGCTTAACCGACTGCGCCACCCAGGCGCCCCGGTAATATTCTTAATATATTGCAAATTGTGTCAGGCAGAACACTTTCAGTTACAATAGATTGAAACCAACTCAAATAGGAAAAAAGCAAGAGGTTTGGGTGATTAAGAAAAATATTAGTCTCACCAATAATAGAAAATTAGAAAAAAACAGAGACGCATTTCACAGAACTCCGTTATGTGCCTTTTTTATTTCCGTGATTGACTATCAGAAAACATTATCTAATTATGCCATTTGTGGCCTGTGGTATAGCTTTTCTTAGGATCCTTTTCAAATTAGAGCTGCATTATTGAGGCACGACGTTATTTTAGGGAACAGTGTGAGGACAGTGTGTCTGACTGGGTTGCTACTAGGAAATAATGTGTCAAGAATAAGTAAAGGGTGGGGCACCTCAGTGGCTCAGTTGATTGAGCATCCCACTTGGGTGCAGGTCTTGATCTCGCGGTTCGTGAGTTCGAGCCCCGTGTCGGGCTCTGTGCTAGCAGCTCAGAGCCTGGAGCCTGTTTTGGACTCTGTGTCTCCCTCTCTGCCCCTCACTTGCTCACGCTCTCTCTCTCTCTCTCTCTCTGTCTTTCAAAAATAAATATTTTAAAAAAATAATAAGTAAAGGGCATCTGTCCCTGTCACCGACCAGTACTGTTACTGATTTTGAAAATCTGTACGTTGTTGTTGGAACTGTTTCCTCTTTTATGTCTGATGTCATTAAAAGGAATGAATTTTAATCCCTCAGAGTTACTCACGTCCACCAGGGTGCACTCACTACACACTGTCAGAGGAGCCAGCATGTGCTCCAGATTGCTAGGAGATAGAAGGCGTATTAGCCTGCTGTGTCTTCTCTGCTCCGTGTTTTTATTGGATTTGCACTTTGATTCTACCTAAGCTATTTCACATGCTTGTCATATATTCAGTCCGGTCGGTGTGGTTGGTATAATCATTTGTACGAACAGAATTTTGAAAATTTCCTCATCTCAAATTAACTTTTTTTTTTTTTATGGTAAGTAGTGTCTCACTATGAATGGTAAACAGATATTCTATGACTTTTCTCTTACTTTTGTGCTTTTTAAATTTCTCTATCTTTTTAACAAGGTTTTATTTATTTATTTTGAGAGAGAGAGAGAGAGAGAGAGAGGGAGAGACAATCCCAAGCAGGCAGTGCAGAGCCCTACACAGGTCTCGATCCCACGAACCGTGAGATCATGACCTGAACTGAAATAAAGAGTTGGACACTTAACCGACTGAGCCACCAGGCGCCCCTGTGCCCCTAATTTCTCTTCTTGGAGAAGGAGGTAAATTTAAACATTTTTTATAATTATATGAGATTTAGTTCTGGAGTTTCTTTTTACTTCAGAATAGGATATGCAGGCTATATTAGTGTTTTTTAGGTTATATTAATATTTTAAATGTTTGAATACAACCTTGAGTTTGTATACCTAGAGTCTCTTTTAAGATCTGTGAAGTAAAGAATACCCTATAAATGGGCTGGCTTCCATTAATTTTTTTTCTCATTATAAAATATGCTTGTACAGAATTTGGAAACCATCTCAGTAGACAAAGAAGAAAATAATAAACTTCTGCCTGAGTTCCGGTTTCAGAGATTGCTATAAATTCTCATAGGTTTTGCACATAGCAAGTACATACCGACGTCCAATTCCTTTTAGGGAGGCTGCATGGTTTTCCTCCCCAGCTGGGTAACATCCCGGTGAAGAGTATAGACTCATCCTTCTTGGGGAGAATATCCCATCCACCGCTTACTAGCTGGGCAGCCTTGGGCAAGTGACTTGCCTTCTTCTAGTCATCTTTTTCTAAAATGCAATTATTAATAGTACTAACCTTTTAGGGTTGTCCTGAGGATTAACATAATAACACAGCGCCTACTTCACTGCGGAAAGAAGGCACACATATAAGTGGGGACCGTAAAAGCAGACAATGGACGTTCCACGGTGGTCATAGCTTTATGTAGGAACGGAGAGCCTGATAACCCTCATTGCCTCATATGCAAATGGCATGCTAGAATGCATCCACGTGGGCTTACATATGTGTGTGTGTGAGAGACTTTCCCTTTGCTGTTAAGGAGTTAAGTCTCTCAGCTTTTGTTTTGCATATAAAATGCATTCAAATTTATTCCCCTCACGATCCTACAAGAATACCGTAGGGCATACATGAACTTTCCTTGTAGGTATCTCTTCCCTCATAAGAGGGAAAAGGTAAGCCAATTTAACATTAAAATTATAAACTACAAAATCTGTATGTATACTTTAAAGAATTTTTTAAGTACTGGCTAGTACTGGTCATCCTCTGAGGCTTTCATAACCGTATCTTTTTTCTTTTTTGAGAATGAAATGTTGAATTTATTCCACTAAATCCATATAGATTAATCTCAGGAACCTTCATTTTTAAAATTTTAAATATGGCAGATGGTCTTTGTTGATATACCTGCGTTGCTGTCCTAGAATGTACTTTTATCCAATTCTTCTGTTTGTAAACCTCCTGCCTAAAATGTCCTCTCCTCTCTGAAGCTGAGGATGCGGAGAGGATGGTTCTAGAAGTGGGATGTTTTCCTTTGGAGGATCACCTGTAGGAAGCAATCGGCCACATTGGTTCATTGGTCAGTATTGAAAGCTGAAGAGGAAGCAGCAGTCTTAGCAGAACCAGAGATTTGAAATCCAAGAGCAGGACTAGTCACAGTTCAGCCTTTTGGTGCAAATACTGTCTCAGCGAGTTTCATAACTTCTAAGCCTCGTTTTGCAGTCTGCTTGGTGGGAACAATGTCGTCTCAGAATTAAGAGGACTAAATGAGGTATGCGTGAAATGCCTCAGAAACTGCCAGCACCATACAGATGTTTTACTGCATGGGTTTTTGCACTGTCTTAGCTAGTGAGAATCCCACAGTAGAACTGCTTTAGAAACCCAGTCATATGGGGGGGCGCCTGGGTGGCTCAGTCGGTTGAGCATCCGACTTCGGCTCAGGTCATGATCTCACAGCTCTTGAGTTCGAACCCCGCGTCGGGCTCTGTGCTGACAGCTCGGAGCCTGGAGCCCACTTCGGATTCTGTGTCTCCCTCTCTCTGCCCCTAACCCACTCTCATTCTGTCTCTGTCTCTCTCAAAAATAAACATTAAAAAAAAAAAAAAAGAAACCCAGTCATATGTACTAATCTGAATCTCTAGGGGTGTGGGACTCCTCAGTGACTCGGTTAAGCGTCAACTTTGACTCAGGTCATGATCTGACAGTTCGTGGGTTCGAACCCTGCATCAGGCTCTGTGCTGACAGCTCAGAGCCTGGAGCCTGTTTCAGATTCTGTGTCTTCCTGTCTCTCTGCCCCTCCCCTGCTCATCTTCTGTCTCTCTCTCTCTCTCTCTCTCTCTCTCTCAAAAATAAATAAGCATTAAAAAAAATTAATCTGAATCTAAAGACATAATAACATGACCTCTTGAATAAATGTTCATTTAGTCCCTGCTGTGATATAGGCAGTGTTCTAGATCAGCACTGTTCAATAGAAAGAGAGTACAAGCACATATGTAAGTTAAAATTTTCTGGAAGCCACACTTAAACAGGTAGACCCAGATGAAGTTAACTGTACTACTTTTTGTTTATTTTTTTAATTTTTATTTTTGTAATTTTTTAATATTACAAGAAAGAGAAAGAGAGGGAGACAGATTGCAGGTGGGGGAGGGGCAGAGAGAGGGAGACACAGAATCCGAAGCAGGGTCCAGGCTCTGAGCTGTCAGCACAGAGCCCGATGTGGGGCTCGAACTCACGAGCCATGAGATCATGACCTGAGCCAAAGTTGGATGCTCATCCGACTGGTTTGTCTTATTTAACTCAGTATATCCAGAATATTTTAGCATGTAATCAGTATAAAAATGATTAAGATATTTTATATTCTTGTTTTTTTTTTTTCAAGTTTATTTATTTTGAGAGAGAGAGAGAGAGTACGAACAGGGGAGGGTTTGAGAGAGGAGAGGGAGAGAGAATCCCAAGCAGGCTCTACACTGTCAGTGCAGAGTCTGACCTGGGGCTTGATCTCTTGAATCGTGAGATTGTGATCTGAGTCATAATTAAGAATCAGACGCTCAACTGACTAAGGCACCCAGACACCCCAAGATATTTTACTTTTTTTTTTTTTTTTTGTGGTAGGTCCTTGAATTCTGGAGTATAGTTTAATCTTACAGCACATCTCACTTCAGACTGAGCACGTCACAGGTGCTCGGGGCCCACATGTGGCTAGTGGCTCCTGTGGTGGGCATCTGTCTCCTTCTATATGTTGGGGTTGCAGTAGTAAAGAAGATGCAGAAAGTTCTTGCCCTCAGGAGGAGTCCTCTAGCAAAGAGAGACTGATAATACACAACAGGTATAAACAAGATCATAGTGATACGTGCTGTAAAGAAAACACGACATTGATGTGGGAGGAACCGGAAGTAGGATGAATACTCAGGGAAGAGCTGTTGGAGGTGTTGATGTTTGAGCTGAGGTGCGAATGATACAAAGGCAGAGCTAGTCCTATGGTACTGGGAGTGAAGGTGCCCCAGTCAGTGGGATCTACAGGTGCCAAGGCCCTACAGTGGGGTGTTCTCTCTGTACTTAGTGAACCGAGTGGCGTGGCTGGATTGTAGTACGTGAGAAAGTGTGAGGAGATTAGAGAGAGATTAGGCATGCTCTAGAAGAAATTACAGACATAAAGGCTATGATAAACTGAGATTTCATTTTAAATGAGAAGCCAGTGGAGGGTTTTAATGGGGGCATAAGACACACATGAGTTTATAAAATACATGTTAGGCACTCATGCTTCAAAAAATGCCTAATTTATTGTATATCTAATTCAGTGGACCAGATGACCAAACTTTTTTTTAAAAAAATATCTGTAACGAAGATCGCTTTCCCATTTTCAAAATAAACTTACGCGTAAGTCAGTATGTTATCTGTAGACATTTTTATGATTCAGGGAGAACTTCTTTGGACACATTATGTCCATTAACTATCATCTTCTCAAATGCCTAAAGAGCTCCAAGTGGTTTACTTCGTATAAAGTTCTCACTTATAATTGGTTTATAAACAAAATGCCTTTGACGAGAGATGAAAAAAATGTTAAAATACGGGGTGCCTGGGTGGCTCAGTCAGTTAAGCGTCTGAGTCTTGATTTCGGCTCAGGGTATGATCTCACAGCTTATGAGTTCAAGTCCTACCTTGGGCTCTGTGCTGACAGTGTGGAGCCTGCTTGGGATTCTCTCTCTCCTCTCTCTGGCTCTTCCCTGCTTACACCTTCTCTCTCAAAATAAATAATATTAAAAAAAATGTTAAAACAGTGGATCTAGTACTGATTTTCTCTTTTTCTTTTGGCAGACATGTGCATTGCGATTGCAATTTCTCTTCTCATGATCCTGATTTGTGCAATGGCTACTTATGGAGCATACAAGGTAAGCAGCCTTGAAATAAGGGGCTGGGCTGTTTCCTTGATCCCTTACACTTGTAACCTGTGCAGCTACTTGTAAGAAGGAAGAAGTGATGAGTCTCAGTTTCCTGTAAGAATCTTTGGAAGTTTAAATCTCACATTAATATGATGTGGATGGAAAACCAATTCTGTAGTCTCAGAAATGTCCAGAGGCTTGTTTTTGACCACTGCTGTCTGGCTTGTCAGTTGTCATGACATGGTTTATTGAATTTCTTGTCCTCCATTTCCCTTCAGATCAAGAAAGGTTTTGTCTGAATTGGGAAGAAACCATATTTTCTCACGTGGAACACATTGACGTTGTATTTTCTGTCCTATTTAGCAACGTGCTGCCTGGATCATCCCGTTCTTCTGTTACCAGATCTTTGATTTCGCCCTCAACACCTTGGTTGCCGTCACTGTGCTTGTGTATCCGAACTCCATTCAGGAATACATACGACAGCTGGTATGTGGCCGTCCCCACCACGGTTCCTTCATGAGGGAAACCCGCAAGTCAGGGATCAAGACATCAGCATACACACACTTGTGATTTTGTGTGTCTTTCACTGGCTTCTGAGTTACTGATTAGAAATTTTTGAGTGTTGTCTTAAAGATGAGATTTTTGGTTTCTTAGAATGCTTGTCAGGACAACATTACCTCTGGAGTAGATAAGTAGGGGCTGTATTGACTCTATGAGATGCACCTACATAAATCAATAAGCTAGTTACTGATTATTATTTTTGTAAGATGTAGTTTGCTCAGTTATTAGCGAAGGATAGCATTTTGCCTCTGCTGTTGTATGGGAAAAGTGGAACTATACTATATTCTGGTTCCCAAACTGATTTGACCATAGAACCCCTATCTTCCTCAGGTATCTTTTTGGGACTGGTTTTCTGTTAAATGTCCTTTGTAATCATCTGAGCAAATGCGGTGGGTCGCAGGGTGTTCAGAAGCTTGTGGAAGGTGTGAGATTAGAATAATTCTGTGCCTTTACATTTTTAGCCTTCATTTTTAAAGTTGTGAACGTGCCTTAAAATTTAATTTCTTCAAAATCTTAGAATGTTTTAAAGGGGGAGAATGTTCACTCTTTGGAAGTTTGCATTGTCTGTGAGCTCTGGGGAAGGAGCAGGGTTTTTCTGGGATGGGAGATACAAAGCTGAGGATTTCAGATGACAGGGGAGGCCAAGAGGAAGTTCAGTGGAAAAGAGAGAGATGGAGCAGGGGGAGGAAGGGAGGGAAGGAATTGTGGCCTCAGAAGTTTCCGATCTTAAGGCAGTTATGCCCAGATCACGTAACTAATACTTAGCAAACCTCGCGTGAAAAGCCTCCAGCGTTTTGCTCCTTAAAAGCATTAGGTTGTCACTGTTATGGTTGTCATTCTTTTTAGTAATAACTTATCCTTGGTTTAGATAACAGGTCCAGGGGCTCCTAGGTGGCTCAGTTGGTTATGTGTCTGACTTTGGCTCAGGCCATGATCTTGCAGTTCATAAGTTTGAGCCCTGCATCGGGCTCTGTGCTGACAGCTCAGAGCCTGGAGCCTGCTTTAGATTCTGTGTGTGTCTCTCTCTCTCTGCCCCTCCCTCTCTCTCTCTCTCTCTCTCTCTCTCTTTTTCTCAAAAATAAATAAAAACATTTAAAAAAAATTTAAAAAAAACCCAGCAGGTCCATGTTTTGGTAGCCTGTAGTGTCAAGAAAAATTTTGTTTATTTTCCATGTTTATTTCCTAATTGTATGTTATCTCTTGTGGTACAGCTTGAGTATTTCTGCATGAGAGGGTTTCTATATAACGAGCAGGTTGTAGAATTACCTTTTTCTTTAAGGACTTGTGTTTTTACTCTGTAATGAGGACCTAGTGCTGGGTTCCTAAAGTCAACCTTGGAAGTGTGCAGGAAGCACGATTTCAGCATAGCCTGTCACCTTGAGGGGCTGGTAAAGGGGGTGGTGCTGAGTTAGGAGACACTATAAGACAAGCCCTATGGCAGCCCTGTGACTGCTTGAAGAGTGTCCTGTGTGCTCCGTCCCATATATTGCAGAAATGTGTAAGGTGCAGGCAGGCGTTTAGAACACTCAGAATACTACCTTGACCTTGTTATACCCCACATTGTTCAGTCACTTAGCCTTAGAGCTGCCAGTGGTAAAATGATAATATCGGGGATATTGCTGACAGTAATAGTATCAGCCAAAAAAAAAAAAAAATCACCGTCTACTTTTATTTGTAATTACAAACCAAATAATACAAGTGTCTTCAGTCTGTTCTACTTCAAGATCAGTCTGAGTTGAAGTGGTGAGGCTTATGGATTATCACGATGCTTAAGGATGATGTTAAAGCTCCAGTGACAGCAAGGCCCCGCTGACAAGCTGAGATACAGGAGTCTGCGGGGACCGTTATCTGAGAAAGCTGGCGGAAGG
This sequence comes from Lynx rufus, assembly GCF_022079265.1. Taxonomy (NCBI): domain Eukaryota; kingdom Metazoa; phylum Chordata; class Mammalia; order Carnivora; family Felidae; genus Lynx; species Lynx rufus. Next base: position 9,007,008 of record NW_025814841.1, on the reverse strand, counting down.
CACCCACTTAATTCTAATGCCTGTTCTGTTCATGTGGAGTCTTGTAAAGTGCAGCTAAAACAAGTTGTGCCTGTGTTCTATAGGCCTTAACTGGACGTAGAAACCACGCTCGCTTTTCTGGAGGAAAGAGTGTAGAGATGTTTGTGGAAGGAGTCACAAACTTCCACTTTAATCCTTTTTTTTTTTATTAGACACAGAAACAATATGATTTCATGTTGGTCTTGTGAACCAGCACCAAGTTGTTTTATTCTTACCTTTAAGATTAGTACTACAAAAACCCTTCCAGTCTCCAAGGGTAGGGACCAGTTTCATGAGCTGATCACAAAGAATGATTCAGGTTTTATTTCTTGGGTATTTTGCCCAAAGCGAAAGGAGACTGAAAACCAGTTGGTGATGTTTCCTGGGGGCAGGAGGAGTCGGGCACATGAGTCATGGGTTTTCTTTGTATTCTTTCTTAACATTTGGAACCTCTTTGTTATGTCTCACAATACTGCTCATGTGGAATCCAAACAGTTATGGTCTTAGGTGATGAAGAAGAGAGGAAAGGGGACGTGGTTTCCCAAGCTGCCTTCCATACACACTGACCCAGGCCGGTTAGAGGAGGGCTTCCCCCAGGCGGAGCAGGGGCTTCATGGTGGGGCCCCGTCACCCCCAATCATAGGGGCAGGTTTGGGTCCTCCTGAAGGGACTTCTTTGACCTGATACTTCATCCGTATGGTCAGATGGTAGGGCTTGGTCTTTGGTTTTTAACGCTGTGAATACCTACTAGTGTAAAAGATTTGCTCTTTGAAGAGAAGCAGCATTAGCAAAAAATATTCTGTATAAATAAAACAGGATTTTAATAGTTTTTCCTCCTTGCCCTGTGCAAGCCCTTTAGAGTGGTCCAGAATTTGCATAAAATCTCAATGTCAGAGGTATATATAGACTACTGACTTCTAACTTTTTGGATCACAGTAGGCAGTGTTACATTTTCAGGTCTCATTTAATGAACCTTCCTCTGATTTTTCTTTTCACGAGTTATTGCCTGAATTATGAGTACACTGACCTCTCCCCACAAACCGTTTGTTACTCTTTAATTAGTAGAGGTAGGCTAGAAAGTTTGTAGGGGTCTTACATAATAACTGTCTGCTTTAACTAATTGCTTTTTAATAAGCATAGCTGGTGGTGAATGCCTAAAGAGTATAATCCTGAATGATTAATGAGATTCGCTAATGAGGCACTTTTTATTTGCAGCCTCCTAATTTTCCCTACAGAGATGATATCATGTCCGTGAATCCTACCTGCTTGGTCCTTATTATTCTTCTGTTTATCAGCATTATCTTGACTTTTAAGGTAAGTGTGAATATTTTACTTAACGGCTTAAATATTATTAAATGTATTCATGAATGTTGAAGAAGTAAGCAAACTTGTGTCAGTTTTTTTTCTTGCTTTAGATTTCTGAACTGTTTTCTTATTTCCTAACAATTCTGTTCTTTCTCTTATTTATAGGAGAGTAACAGTAACCGCACTTCCACAGGCCAACCAAGGGTTATTCCAAAATCCATTTGGGTGGGAATACATTAATGTTATACATTAGGTTGTATGTCTCATATACTGCAACAGCCATTACAATGTCTGTGTGCACTTTCTTTTGTAATTTGTTTTTAAAATGTAATATATTTTGAACAGTGTTCTCTAACCATCTGGTGTATGAATTTATCATTATTTAATAAATTACTTTTTGTTGGACATCAAGACAGTTTCTACTTTTTCACTTGTTAATAGTGCTGCAGTGAATATATATTTTTTAAATGGTTATTTTCAAGAGAGAGAGAGAGAGCAAGTGGAGGAGGGGCAGAGAGAGGGAGACAGAGGACCTGAAGCTGGCTCTGTGCTGACAGCAGACGGCCTGATGCAGGGCTTGAACTCACAAACCATGAGATCATGACCTGAGCTGAAGCTGGATGCTTAATCGACTGAGCCACCCAGGCGCTCCTGCAATGAATATTTTTACTTCATCTTCAGTATATTTATTTCCTCAAGATACATTTCTTAAACTTAGAGGGTATATATAGTTGGAGGGCTTTTGATAGGTTGTCAAATTGATCTCCCCCCAAACTGGGTGACTGAACCCTGTCAGCACTGTTTCCCCCACCTCAGCAGTTGAGTACCAGCTCTCCTTTTTCATTTTTGTGAACCTGATGATAAAAACATCACTATAATTTGTGCTTGTGTGCTACCAATAAGTAAAAATTTCTAAATTGTTACTAGACTTTGAACTTTTAATCCTTAACGTCTTTCATTGTGTTTATTTTGGTGTAAACTTACCCAGTTCTTAAAAAAGCAAGCCTTGGGGCATTTGGGTGGCACAGTCGGCTAAACATCTGAGCGTCCAATTCTGGGTCTCCGCTCAGGTCGTGATCTCACAGTTGAGGAGTTTGAGCCCCGCTTCGGGGTCTGTGTTGACGGTGTGGAGCCTGCTTGGGATTCTGTCACTCCTTCTCTCTGCCCCTTTCCCACTTGTCTACTCTTGCTCTCAAAATAAATAAATAAACTTAAAAAAATTTTTTTTAAATAAGCATCAGTAAGCTTGAAGAAGCCTCATTTAGGGAGAAAAGTCACTTCAAGCAGGTAATATGATGAAGAGGAGTAGGGGATTATTTGTGTCTACATTTTCCCCACGAAACTCTGAATATGTTGATGTTGCCCGTGTAGTTCAGTGCTTCAGGTTTGGGCCAATTTTATACATGGATTTGGAGGCTTTACCCCTCCGTGTGGTTCTGCTCCTCTCACCCCAGCCTTCCGGCTGCGCAGTTAGCCCCGAACGTTGTCCTTTGCCACCCCAGGTCACCCCTGTCACATGCAGAGTTGGCAGCACCCTCTGGCAAAAGGTCATCAACTATCAATCCTCTACCTCCTGGTAGTTTGTCTTTCACAGGTAGACTCTTTAGTTTCTGCCTGCTTTCGGTCCCCCCACCTACCCTCCATGCTTTCAAGTTATGCACATGTCTTACTCCAGATTTTATCATTTTTGCCTGAAGGAAGGTTAGTCTGACCAAGCTGCTTTCTGCCATTACCAGGAGCTCGGAGGCTGGGACCTCCGAGTGCTCTTGAAGGCATTTTTATTAGTAGGCATTTTCATTTGTATTGGAAATGCTTGGAGTTGTTGAGTCTGATTTAGCTTCTGTCACTGCTGCTTCTCACCGAGTGGCCAGAGCCATGGTTTCCTCATTTAATAACTAGCAATAATGGTGAAGAAAACATTCTGTACAGTGACTGTGAGGTTTAAGTGCCCTAATGGATGGGAAGATGTGTCATTCATTCATTGTCTCCGTAAATATTTATTAAGGGTATTCCATGTGCCAGGCTGTGTTCTAGGTACTGGGATTTGGTCGTGAATAAGAACAATTTCTGCCCGAGGGTGCTTTTATAAATTGCAAAACACTTAGTTATCATTATGATCTAATAAAAGGCACAATACAAATCTGCCTCCACCCTGTGGGAAATGTGTACTTCTCCTAATATTTCATTACATACATATCTATTAACTAGACTGCATTTCCTTGGGAACGTAGACTATGCCTTCATGTTTATATTCCGCTTAGCACTAAGCTGATGCCTTGCACGTAGAGACTCAGTAATGACTAAATAAATATGAGTCTACATGTTGTGACTTCACATATCAGTTTACCTGATCAGTGGCTCTCACGACCTGATTTCACTGTTACTGTTTAATAAGATTAATCACCACACTGGTTCCCTAGGAGCCCAAACCAGGACGCGTAGTCCGTTTCAGTCTGTTCCAAGGCCACAAAGGGAGCAATGCTTACCACCTAGCTCTGCAAATACATGATGGACATGATTTGTCAATGCAAGGTTATTTGGGAAACATATTAGATATTTAATTCTCCTGAAGTTGAATAAGCTTACAGAAATGTCAAGAAAGAAATAAGATCACTGAAGTCAGTTATTGGGTTTTTAGTGACAGTAGGCCAGAGGTTTTCCCCCTGTTGGAGTGTTGAGTAAGTAAATGCATGTGGTGTTGCAGGGGGCCCTCGAGAATGCCGCCTGAGCTTGTGAACTCCCAGTCCCCGGGCACTTCCCCAATGCTGTTCAGCCTTTCTGTTACAGATTTGTCTTTGCAGGGGCCTCACGTTGTCTTAAAGAATAGCTACAGTTCAGTGGTAAAAAAAATGGATGAGTAGTCTTCTTACATAACACGTAACTGATATGTCCAAACATTCTTCTTCATTTGTATTGGAATTCCCAAAAAGTCTAAGGCTTTTTTTTTTTCCCACTAAAGAAACAATGGCATTACTGAGTAAACTGAAGCTTTGAGTAAATTGAACATACTGTGTACGTTGTTCAAGAAATCTGCCCTTCCTCTCTTTCTCATTGTTGATATCTGGTTTCAGATTATTGCTGTCCAGGAACATGTTGTAAAATAGCATTATACATTTTCATCCTAACATCCTCACAGCATACTTAAATATAAGAAGTAATCACCATTAAGTATGAATGCAGCTTAAGACAGCATTCTGAGTATATGACAGAGTGTTTTATCTCACTCTTCCGAGAAATGTTGACAAGCACCCCTTTTGTCCTTAAATATCTTCTTTTATAACAAACAACTTTGTTTTATACAAACAACTTTGTTTTATAACAAACAACTTTGTTGCAGTGTAATTCATGTGTCATAAAAGTCTCCTATTAAAAGGGTACAATTCAGTGGATCTTAGTATATTCATGGAGTTGTGTGAACACAGCTCTGTGGTTAAGCAGCATAACTTCAGAACATTTTTATCACTCACCACCCCCAGAACCCCTCCCCCTGGCAACTACTAACCTACTTTCTGTCTCTGTAGATTTGCCTGTTCTAGACATTTCATGTAAATAGAATCATACAGCATGTGGTCCTCTGTGACTGACCGTTTTTGACTCAGCATAATATTTTCCAAGGTTCATTCGGGTTGCAGCATATGTCAGAATTCCTTTCCTTTCTATGGCTGAACACTGTTCCATCGTATGCGTGTACCACATTTCATCTACCTCATCGATGGTTGATGGATATTTGGGTTGTTTCCACTTCCTGGCTATTACAAATAATGCCGCTGTGAACACTTGTGTACAAGATTTTGTGCAGACACATGTTTTCATTTCTCTTAAGCACATACCTACGAGTGGAAGTGCTGGATCATATGGTACCTTCTTTAACCTTTTGGGGACCACCAGACTCTTGTGGAAAGCGGCTGGAACATTTTACATTCCCATCGGCAGCATATGAGGGTTCCAGTCTTTCCACATCATTACATTTTTTGATCAAAGAATTGTACAGCTAGAAAGGGATTTTGAAGTCCTTTAATCCAGTTCCAGGTGATTGGAGCGGAATGCAAGCGGCTCATAGTCTACCTAGAACACCTCCCACGAGCTCACGCTTTATTCCTGCCTCCTGACATTATTTATTCATATCTTTATTCGAGACATTAATTCTAATTATCTTTGGATATTTCATTATGAAAATGGGAAATGTTTTAGTGAATTTTATTGACCATGAAGCAAATTTATGTGCTGTGAACGTTTTTGAAAAAATTAACTTGTGTGTGACTTGTTTAATCACGTATAATAAAAGTAAAATAAAGATCCCAAAGACAGAGAATTAAAATGTGATGAGAAATGGGTTAATAAATTGACCTGTGACACTGGGGGCGGTAAATGTTTGTGGCCGTTGATCTTTCCAACTACCTTTTCTCACAGATTCTCTTGCTCTTCCCTATCCCCCCTTCCCCGGCCCCCCACTGCCTTCCGGGGTGGTGTGATAGAATAAGCTATAGCAGCACCCTTTGGCAGAAAAGTACCCAACACTTGTAATTTTAGGGACTTTTTGGTTTAGTAGAGTTACTATGTGCACGTACTAGTTATGTAAATAAAAGTTTTGTAACTGGGGGGGGGTATTTAAAATCGTCTGAAGTTGAAATGAAAGATCTAATAGTTACTACTCACTTACAGGGTTACTTGATTAGCTGTGTTTGGAACTGCTACCGATACATCAATGGCAGGAACTCCTCTGATGTCCTGGTTTATGTTACCAGCAATGACACTACGGTAGGTGCAAAGTCATTTAACGTGGAGATTGCCATATTATGTGACAGCTTCTACATGTTTCTAGTGTTTGCTGTGATCTTACTGTTGTTGACACATACTCATGAGCTGCTTAGTCATCAAAAGATTCATAGTTGAATGAAATGTGTTTTGTTTTCCTTATAGGATATTAAAAAACCTAGGTGGCTCAACTTCTGGCTTATTTTTAAAAATATTACAGATGGATAATATATGTGCCTTCCCCATATTTATGTGTCTTAAACTTGAATTATTAAACCATGGTATAAAGTTCTAGATATCAGTTCTGCCTACTATGACTGTGTGCTCTCACTTGAGAGAGAATTGAGAATGTGAGTTGAAATCTAGAGAAACGTGACTGTACAGAGAGAGAAATGAGGGTGGCAGAGGTTCCTGTGTTTTTAACTCTTGTTTTGCTTCTAGTTGTTCATACTTAAAATTTTTAAACCTATTTAATAGGATTGTGGAAAACATGATTTTACTGGAAGAGTCCTCAAAATCATTTGTACTTTATGGAAATTATCTTAAACTGCCTGGCTCATAGGAAAAGTGTAAGCCCTCTAGATAGGAACCTGCCTATGTCTCCATCGAATTTGTACTCGGCACAGTGCCTGACGCAGTGCTCAGGACAAGTGCGTGCTCAAGGAGCAGTTGATGCAAAGGTTGGTGATGGATGACATGAATGTGTGGGATGGCTTGTAACAGATGGGATTGGAGGGGACAGAATGGACAGGACACATGGAAGGGTAAATACAAATGGTGTGTTAGGTCTAAACCAGAGCAGAGTTTTATATTTTGTTTTGGTTTTTAAATTGTGGTGACTTACTCACCTTGTGACCTTACTGAAGTGATTTAACCTGTCCCTGACTCGACCTCCCTGTGTATAAGATGGGAATAAAGCAGTATCATGCTTTATATTAAATATATAGGTACAAGCTGATACACTGAGAACTATGTGGGATTTCTGAGAGAAAGCATGCTGTACACGAATCGTTTTCCTAAGTGCTCACCAAACATTTGTTGAGTTGACGCGCATGTGTGTGAGCAGTGGTTTAACAAGAGGCCATGGTCAGGTGCACAAAGCCCAACATACCAGATTCTGAGAGGCCCTTTTGTGGGGGGTGGGGTGGGGATGGGTCCTGCAGAATCCTATGCCCTGTTTACAGTAAACACATGTTCTGCTCAACCCTTTAAAGAATTCCTCTTGGGTCAGTAAGTCTCTTTAAAGAAATCGCTGTTCGTAATTATCATAATTTTGATAAAATTACTGGCTTAAAGAATTTTTTCCTTCTCTGAGTTTCTGGGTACTTAGTTACCTGTAAGTTTCTTTTTTCCTGCCCTTTCTTCAAGAAGAAATCCCAGAGTACATTTATTGTCCTGCTGATCTAATGAAAAATCTAAACAAAGTTTGAGATTTTTGAGTTTGAAGAACCAATAAAGTTGCTAAACAAGCAACCTCATCCTTAAATATCATGATGTATGGGACTTACAGAACTTTGAGAAGTATCTCAGAGAAGATAATGCCCGTACTGCACGTGTTTGTGTCGATACACTGTCAGTGGTGGTTGTTTTTTCAGTGCTTTCCAAAGAGTGGTATGTATTCTTAATAGAAGCAAGGTGGAAGGACTAAAAGGGTGCACGTTGTATAGATATACCTTCAAATCCAAGGATATTCTGATATTTGTAGAAACTGGGATGCTTAGAGAATTTAAGAGCCATGAGTAAGTCCCTAAAATGCAGCCAACTTGCTTTTTTAGAGGAAGCTTTTATTTTCTCTCCCTTTGAAAGAGTCAGAATTAGACATGGGATAGCAGGTAGGTTTTATTTAGGCGAATATAAACTGAAAATAGTTGTACTTTTCAACTGGACATCTTCAGCTCCTCTAATAATAGACCTCTTTCCTCAGAAAAGCTTCCAGCTTGGCAGTGGTTTGGAGTAACTAGGATTTGGGACGTTGGACGACTGCCAACTGCGATGGTTTCCTGATGTTTTGACAAAGGTGTTGGGGGATTGCTTGGTAGTGGTTATTGGTCATTATCTTCTTGACTGTGCTGTACTGACTTGCTGTTTTTAAGACGGGACACTGAGTTGCTGATAATGTTTCTACTTTCTCGGAGTTCCCAGTGAACCTTTTCTTTTTCTGTGTGTGTTTAAAGAAGAGTATTTCTGGGGAAGGGAGATTTATCATTTCTCATAACTGGATTGCATTGATAGTCTAGTCCAAAATACAGTGTTAGATCATCACCTGAGTCTCAGCTTTCTGACAGTATTTTTAAAGATTTTTTTAGGGGCGCCTGGGTGGCTCAGTCGGTTAAGCATCCGACTTCAGCTCAGGTCATGATTTCATTGTTCATGAGTTCGAGCCTCACACCAGGCTTTGTGCTGACAGCTCAGAGCCTAGAGCTTGCTTTGGATTCTGTGTCTCCATTTCTCTCTCTGCCCCTCCCCTGCTCATGCTCTGTCTGTCTCTCTCTCTCAAATATTTAAAAAAAAAAAAACAAAAAAAAAACCCACATTGTTAAAAAAAGATAATGGTATTGTGCTTATTTTTTTTTTTTAATTTTTTTTTCAACATTTATTTATTTTTGGGACAGAGAGAGACAGAGCATGAACGGGGGAGGGGCAGAGAGAGAGAGGGAGACACAGAATCGGAAACAGGCTCCAGGCTCTGAGCCATCAGCCCAGAGCCCGACGCGGGGCTCGAACCCACGGACCGCGAGATCGTGACCTGGCTGAAGTCGGACGCTTAACCGACTGCGCCACCCAGGCGCCCCGGTATTGTGCTTATTTTTAAGAGTCCTTACTATACTAAATTAATAATGCTTTAATATCATATAATACCTAGTAAGTGCTCAGATTTCCAGTGCCTCATAAATGTCATAATTTTTCTAGTGGTTTGAAACAGGAACAATGGGTCACTCTGTATTTTAAGACTAATTTTGTTGTTAAAGAAACTAGTTTGTCCTACAGACTAGATTTGTCTGACTGTATGCCTGTAATGTAGTCCTCTGTATTCCCAGTAGATTAGTACTCGGATCTAGGGATTTTCCATATTCATTACCCCCACCTTTTTTTTTGCAACATGACTTTATAATTGATCATTTGTTCTTCCATCAAGAGGCAGATAATGTCTGACTAATTCTGCCTTTTTGGAACATCAGCAACCAGTGATACCTAATGCCTGGATTTGGTGATTGATGAGGGGTTGCAGGATGGTGACAGACTGTCAGTCCTTGTTCACTACTAGCTGGAATATTTCTGTAAAGAGAAACTTTCCCTCATGTTCGATTGGGTTACCCAGAGGTACTTGTGACCTGGATAAATATACTTCTTTTTGTTATTTATCAGTTTTCAAAATGATACATTGGTCTGTCATTCTCTAGTGGTGACCAGTGAAGGTTTTGTTTGTTTTGTTTTGTTTTGTTTTTTATGGAACAAATGAACTCAGGAAAAAAAGGCCTATTATGAGAAGAGTCTGGGGGTGTCCAGTTGGAAAGTAAAGTGTCTTGATAAATTTTGTCAGTAAACCTAAATAAAACTTTAACCTGTTATTCCATGCCTTTTTGGAACTTTCTAAGGGAAAAATATAAAAGCTTTCTCTAAAAAGCTTATATATTATATAGTTTAATGTTTATAGTTTAATGTATATAGTTTAATACATAACACGTATGTATTAATGTTCAAATTGTGCCATTTTTGGCCAATTGGAGCCAATTTGGTTGGCACCCAAATCTTTTGACAAAAGTGTGGCTTCCTTGCTGTCTGGTTGACAAGATGCTCCAGGCTCCTCTCGTCCGTTTTCTGTCCCAGACTCATAATCAGCCATTTCTCCAGGGAGCACTGCTTTCTTTAGGTGGAGACCGTAATCTGGATTTCTAGGTTTGGACAACATATTTCTTTTAAAAAAATTTCTTTAACATCTATTTATTTTTGAGAGAGACAGAGCATGAGTGGGGGAGGGGCAGAGAGAGGGAGACAGAATCTGAAGCAGGCTCCAGGCTCCGAGCTGCCAGCACAGATGCGGAGCTCGATGCGGGGCTCGAACTCACAAACAGTGAGATCATGACCTGAGTCAAAGTCAGTTGCTCAACTGACTGAGCCACCCAGGCACCCCAAGACAACATATTTCTCTTTAAGCAGGGCTCCGCATGTTTAAGAATGGTTTTGACTAGAACGAAAGGAGTTAATGTTAGCATTCCAACTTTAAAAATCCCAATATGCCGAAGCCTCACTCTGAGACCTGAGTGGGGGTTGGAGTGATCTAGTTCTGTCATTTTCCCTGGACTCCATAGCTATATTAAGATCCTCGTAGCATGTAATAATGTGTTTCTCTTTTGTCCCTGTCTTTATTGGGAATCCACACTGACATAATAACATGTTGCCTTTCACTTCCTATCAAGTATTAGGCCAGATGGCTTTTCTCCCAGGCTGAATGGTCTCAGGGTGACCTCTGTGGAAACATCCTCTGGGGGCTCTTGTTGGTAGAAAATAAATGTGTTCTCTTTTTAAATTTTTTTTCTTCTCTAAAATAGTACACATATTATTAGTCGTATATGTACTCTTTCGAATACTGCTTAGGTGGAGGACAGAGGAGTTATCAGGTACTGGAACTCATTCCCTGAGTTAATCTAACCTCCAGTTTCCCAACCAAACTACAGCAAAACCTTTAAAAGAAATGATTAAGACAGAGTGGTCACCAACTCTGTTAGTTCATAATGCTCTAGGGTCTTGGTATTTTTTTTTTCGTGGTGCCCATAAGCCAAAAGGAATACCTGACTGTCCATTGCATTAAGTAGTCAGGTCCAGAGAATCTAAGAGTACAAGTGAGGATAATAGGGGCGTCTGGGTGGCTTATTTAATTAAGGGGTCGATTCTAGATTTCAGCTTAGGTCATGATCTTTTTGTTTGTTTAAAGTTTATTTTGAGAGAGAGGGAGCACAAGTGGGGAAGGGGCAAAGAGAGAGGGAGAGAGAGAATTCCAAGCAGGCTCCACATTGTCAGCTTACAGCCCAACACGGAGCTTGGACTTACAAGTGACGAGATCCTGACCTGAGCTGAAATCAGGAATCAGGTACTTAACTGACTGAGCCACCCAGGCATCCCGGCTCAGGTCATGATCTTCTGGTTTGTGAGATGGAGCCCCGTGTTGGGCTCTGCCCCTCCCTTGCTCACTCACTCTCTCCCTCTCTCTCAAAATAAATAAATAAACTTGGAAAAAAAGAAAAAGAAATGAGTATAATATATACCAGTTGTTGCTGTGCTTTCCTTGAAATTTTAAAAAATCCCACAGTGTCCCCTCTGAGTCCCTGTGTCACGCTGTTGGGTTCCCTGAGGAGACACACTGTTCCTTTGAGGACATTGTTGTAGAAATCACTTTCCAGATACATATTATATAATACCACATTTTCTCCCCTACTGCCATCAAAATTTGGCCTTAAGAAGAAAAATGTATCAAATACTAAACACGTAGATTATAGAAACAGATTTCCTTCACATTAAAATGTATGCAAATTGAGATTTTAAAAACTATTTTAATCTATGCAGTCTTGTCTTGCTAACACCAGTGAAGATTTGAGTCATGGTAATACCCAGTATTTAGTTAAATCCCAGAGTAGGGAACCTGATTCCTTTGGAATTGGAGCACTTTAAAAGCAGTGAGATTAATATTTAGCCAAGATGATGTCTGAAGTTCTGATTCCAGATAAAAAAAACCATAGACTTTGAGTAATGTAGGAAAATTCCTAACCATTTATGGATACACAGGAAAATTTTAAACATCATAACATAGAGCCTGTTATGCCATGTCACATTGTGGGTGCTAATCCAGGTTAACATTATATACAGGCTTATTACTGTGTTGACTTCAGAAAGTATTTTGCCGTGTGGGGCCCTGTTTTGAGTCTGACTGCTTGAAAAACACAGTTAAGAAAAAAGTCAGGGACCTGATGAAAGCCAGATTATCTCTCCGGCAGCTCTTTCCCTCTGAGGGACCTGAGATTAAGAAAGGCTGACCTTGGACTGTCAGAAAAGCCCCAAAACAAGTTCTTGGTTGGCTGGGGCGGGGCGTGGGGTGGGGTTGCTGGGGGTGGAGTGGAGTGGGATTTAGTAGTGGTCTAAATGACTGTTAAAATTTGTGCATAAAAAATACCCCTGTTTTTCCCCCTGTTGTTGCTTTTATTTCTTTATTATTTTTTCCTCCTGTTGCTTCTAAAAATCAGATGTTCATTCCTTCCTAGGAATAGGTTAGGTATGGTTAGAAACAAGTTCCCGACTAAGTAACATGAGTCCTTTTATCTCCCCCCATGCCCCCAAAGAGAGATTTTTGGTTATACTTCAGAAGAAGGTCCTTCATACTTGAGAAGCTAGACTGATGCCAGGTGAATGTACAGTTCTCATCTTGCAGATTCTTGAGAAAACTCATCACTTTCTGAGACGGTGTAAGGGGGGCTTCCCCAGAAAACTAAGTTACTAGGCTGGCTCTCAAGATCTCTTCCAGTCCTGGGCATCTCGGATTCATTAAACATACTTTACAAACAGCGCACATCTTTGATCACTGTCGTTTGCCTGTAGGAACCAGAGGGTCCAGAAGCAGTGAGGGGTGGGGGGAGAGAAAGGTGCTCTAAGAACACGACTGCTAGAGAGTTTAAAACTGTAGCCTGTGACTTTAGACCCTGAAGCTTCTGGCCTGCTACCTGCTGGAATACAAAAGGGGGATCTTACTTGTAACATCTCAATCGTAGGTGTCCTTTGGCCTTGCAATTTAATAGTTTATATGATCTCCCTAAGCTTCTTTTTTTTCCCCTTGTAATTTTAAAAAGCCAAGGCAGATGTGAGAGGTTGATAGAGATTTGGTAAACTCTCCAATAAGCAGAGAAAGCAGTTAGGAGACTATCTCCAGAGTCAAGGTGACTATGACGATGGAGACGATAAAGGTCTGATCCAAGGCCACGGTGGAGGGAAAGAGGAAGAGGAGAAGGATTTGAGGGAGCTGTAGGTGGTAGAAAATCAAGCTGATAGTCGAGGGGATACGGAGTAAGATGAGTCTCAGGGATATCTCTTGTGTGTGACTGTACATAAAACATAAAACCACTTAGCCTGAGGGTAGGACAGTACCTTGGAAGGTACCTGGTCCAACCACCTTTTGGTGTGCTGTCTCCACGACAGTTCCCACAAATGCCATCCACCTGGGGGCTGAATAATTCCAGCGATGTTCTGCTCTTTGCTTCTATTTTACCTTCCTGCCCTGTAGCTTCAGTAGCATGGCTCTCTCCCCAAACGCTTACGTGGTAGTTACCATCTGCCAGGCTCTGTGCTGGGTGCTTTGAGTATATGAGCTCACTTCATCCCCCAAGAGTCCTTGGAGTAGGGTCTCCTAAGCCCTGTGTACAGAAGAGTCCATTGAGGTACCACGGGGGTCACTTCCCGGGATGACGCGGCTGGCGAGCGGCAGGAGAGGCATTACGGACCTGAGTAACCTGGCTTCTGTCTCTTCTTATGCACCGGCTTCCTCCTAGACTATCGGCAGACTGCAGCCAGGACCATGTGTTCTCACCTCCCGTGCCTGGCACCTGCCTGAGCGGGGTGAGGAGTGAAGCAGCTACACAGTTCATTGAGCTGATTCTTCTCAAGTCAAGTCACAAACCTTAGAAGCAGCGGTGCTTTGTGGGGGGAGTGCACCTGGCTGGCTCAGTTGGTGGAGTTTATGACTCGGGGTTGTAGGTTCGAACCCCATGTTGGGTGTAGAAATTACTTAAAAATAAAGTCTTTTTAAAAATTAATTAAAAAAAAGAAGCCGTGGGACTTTTTTATTTTGCTTGCTTATTTTTGCTTTTTAGCACAGTGAAAGGGATGGGAGGGTGACTTAGAGTGGGAAGAAAAGCAAAGGTTAGAAGGAAGCTTTGTAACGGCAGGGCAGCTGCCTTCTTCAGAGTTGTGCTAAGCAGCCCTACTTCCTGTAACTCAGCCCCACACAGCTTCCCGATTGCTCCCACATTCACACGGCTGGTTGTGCATGAGATTGCACTGGCTGCCCCCGAGATTTCCTCCTGAAAGCTTTTCACCTGCTCTCATGTATGTTCTACGGTTCAAGCTGACCGGATGTGATGTTAACTCAGTTCATGTTTCTTTCCTTCCATTGTAAAATACAGCATTTAAAAAAAATCTCCTGGTCTGCTAGAAAGTATCTCTGACCCATATAACTTTTCAGTTATTTCGACATGGAGCAGTCCAGTCAACATACAAATATTTGAAACCTAAAAGTTCTGGAAGAACATTTCAAATAAACCCAGTTTTCCTTGTGACCCTGGGTAAGAGGCTATTAATCAGTTGCTTAATTGTAATCCTCTTATAATAATAGCAAGTGAGAACAATTAATAGTAGTTTTGCAGTGAACAGAGGATTAAGTTACCCTCAATTTTCATTGCAGTTTACTTTAAAACAACACAGAAATGGACTTACGTATCACCCTTGTCCAAAAAAGAGTGTGTATTGATTTTTGCTCTAGGAACAAATGAGACCTTGGATTTTATTTTTTAACATATTTTAAGAAAAGTTTCTGGGTATGTATTTTAAGGAAGCAATTTTAAAAAATGTATGTTTGTGCAGCATTGTTTTTAACAGCAAAAGTACCCCAAGCTCATTTTTTTTTAACATTTGTTTATTTTTGGGGAGAGAGAGAGCACAGAGAGCAGGGGAGAGGCAGAGAGAAGGGAGGGAGAGAGGATCCAAAGCAAGCTCTGCACTGACAGCAGAGACCCTAATGTGGGGGCTCGAACCCACGAATCGTGAGATCATGACCTGAGCCGAAGTCGGACACCTAACTGACTGAGCCACCCAGGCGCCCCTAAGCTCATTTTCTAATAATTAGAGACTGGTTTGGTTAAATAAGGATATATCCACTTGACAAAATGTCATTATTGTCATGAAAATTATTACGAACAGTTTAACAACAGACGAAAGGCTTGTGATGCTTTGAAAAGCAGATTATGGAAGTTGGTAGTGCACTTATAGCTATGAAAAAATGACGCTTGTAGGCACAAATTACGCTGTAATAGAAAATTAAGCATTGCTTCATTGGATGCTGGAAATGAAAGCAGGACACATTTCTCCCTTTCCACTGACGCAAGGGAGGGAGGGAGGTGTACAGGGAAGGGGGATCTGGGTAAAATGGGAAGCTGAGATCTGAGGTACTGAGCGTTCTTCCTGCCGCCTTAGCCGCCTCTGGAAGGAGCGGTGTAGAATCATTAAGGAGGAGGCACAGTAGGTGGCGTAGCACATCAGGCTGGGGTCGCGGAGAGGAAGTAGCTGGGATGCCTTTCATAGACAGCATGATAGCAGGCCGGCCATCCCTTCCATTTCCTCTGTAGTTAAATGAGGTGTTTTTATTTTAGACAAAAGTACAGGTTTTTAAAGGTGTATTCATTTAGATAGCGTTATTTAAATATTAGATATTTAAGTGCTCAAAACCATTTTAACTTTCAGTTTGGGCAGCTATGTTAATTTGGTATTTCCAGACCAAATAACTCACTGGTGAGAATTTTTGACCCAATTTGAAATATTTGAAGTATGAGTTCTTTCTATATTCTGGATATAATCTGTAAAAGAGTCTGAGTAGCTTCTCTATTGAGAATTAAGAGAAATAATGACTTCCTCCTATAATATCAAGTAATTGCAGTTTATAGTAGTTTTGCAGTGAATTGAGGATAAAATCTTCTATTTTACTTGCCTTTGGAAATGATTCCTTATTATGTAGGCAGACAGGGCTCAGTGGGGATTTCTTACAAGAACCTCCCAAAAAGTCTGTTTATGTTCTCTCCGCCTCCTGGCATGTTGGAAACAAGATGCCATCAGTTGTAAATTGCACCATTATTTCAGGTACTGCTTATTGTAAGGTGTTGTCGATTACAAGGTGAAGCCTCCATTCAGGGGTTAAAATGTGTGAAAATGTGTATCTTAGAGATAAAAAATGTGATTATGTGTATGTTTACTTATTTATATCATACATGAGGATATTAAAAAAGTTTGGAAATAGCTAACCTAGGTTCCTTAAAGATAGCCCAGACTTTATGTCCGTGGTGACCCTGTCCCAAATGCCCAAATGGTTATTTCTGTTAATCGTGAAGATTCGTAAGCCAGCTGTCTCTCCTTTCCTGTTTGGCATGAGTAAGGAAAAGCTCGTCTAAACAGGCCAATATGGTGTGGCCAATGTACAAGGTACACTGTAACTGTATATACATTGTGGACCATGTGGGATGTAAGAAATGGTGAAGAAGAGAAAATATTTTGACTTCTTGGAATTAATTTAAAAGAACCTTTGGAAGACCTAAGTGCCTCAATTCTGAGATTGTTTTGAGGCCGTGTAATTTCATATCTGACATTATTCTGTCTTCCAAGGGCAGAAATCAGGGTAATGCTTTTCCTGAGTACGGGCAAAGGCAAACTTTCTATAAAGAGCCAGAGAGTAAATACTTTAGGCTTTGTGAGCCAGATGGTCTCTGTCATAACTATTCAGGCCTGCTGTCCTAGTGTGAAGCCAGCTGTAGATAATACATAGATGAGTAAGTATGGCTGTGTTCCCATAAAACCTCATTTATGGGTGCTGAAATTTGAATTTTATGTAATGTTCACAGATCACAAAGCATTTCTTTCTTTTAAACTGTTAAAAAATGTAAAAACCATTCATAGGTTATAGGCCACACAAAAAACAGGTGGCAGGCCAGATTTGGCCCACGTAGTTCACAGACCTCTGCTTTAGTGGAAGTTTAAGCCAAGTTCTCTAGGCATTTGTAGGACAACTGTTGGAACCATCTCGGGGAGTTTAAGAATCCCAACTTTTGGCCTTGGTAGATCTCAGAGTTAAGCTTTTTCTCCTGCAGGTGGGTTCACAAACAGCACTTAACCCTTTGGCGTTTGTAAAGGACAGCTTTTTCCTGAGAAAGTTTTAATTCTCACCTATTTGTTGTTTTGCCTCTAGATTAAATCAAGCTTACATTTTCTACAAACTCTAGTAGAAAATCAATAAAAGAATAATTTGCTTGCAAAATAGTCACACAGCCTTGAAAAATAGTAGCTAAAGCTATTATGTGTTAGTATATATTACCCACTGTCTTTTATATAAAGATTTATTCCATAAGGTTTTTAAAAAAATTTTTTTAATGTTTATTTTTGCAAGAGAGAGTGAGCAGGGGTTGGGGAGAAGCAGAAGGAGGAGACACAGAACTCAACGCAGGCTCCAGGCTCCACACTCCACACAGAACCCAACGCGGGGCTTGAACCCACGAACTGTGAGATCACAACCCAAGCCGAAGTTGGACACTTAACTGACTGAGCCACCCAGGTGCCCCTAAAGTCTTTTTTTTTTTTTTTTAACGTTTATTCATTTTTGAGAGAGGGAGAGAGGCAGGCAGAGAGGGAGGGAGACAGAGGATCCGAAGAGGATCTGAAGAGGGCTCCGTGCCAACAACAGAGAACCTGATGGGGGCTCGAATTCACGAACCACGAGATCATGATCTTAGCCGAAGTTGGATTCTTAACCAACTGAGCCACCCAGGCTCCATAAAGTCTTGTTGTAGTTTACTATCACAAAAAAGTAGGGGCTCCCGGGTGGCTGAGTCAGTTAAGCGTCTGACTTTAATTTCGGCTTGGGTGGTGATCTCATGGTTTGTGAGTTCAAGCTCCACGTCGGGCTCTCTGCTGTCAATGCAGAGCCTGCTTGGGATCCTCTGTCCCCCTCTCTCTCTGGCCCTCCCCTGCTTGCACACGCTCACACTCTCTCTCTCCTCAAAAATGAGTAAACATTAAAAAATTTTTAAAAAGAAAAAAGTAACACACCTTTCTCTCTCTCCCTCCCTCTCTTTTCCTTTCTTTCTGTATCTATCTATCTATCCATTCATATATGGAAAAAAAACTTCTTGACCCAATTAATTTCCATTTTGTCTTATTTCTAGGTCATTTCAACACTCGTTTGTCTTATTTTGCAGTATGACCAATACTGCAAGCCACAACATCCTTTCAAAACTGCGTGGGATAAAGTGATTTGTTGAGCCTGAGTACATTCCATGTACTAATAAGCACATTGCTGAGGTTTATTTATTTCACTAACCTTGTGAGAGAAACGCTGTTATGGCCCCTGTTTATAGATGGAGAAAAGTAGGGCTTTAAGAGCTACGTGGCCAGCCCGAGGCCTCGGAGCTGGGACTGGTAGACCCAGATGGTCTGCCCCACAGCCCATGCTCTTAGCCACTACCCCAGCGGGCCTCAGGCTTCTCGACATGGTGGCAAACAGGAAGAAACAGTGTTTGTATGGCACACTCTTGGGAATGGATACTGGTTGAGAAGCTCTTCCCCATGGAAAATAAATTCTGTTCATCAGCCCCCCTCAGCTAGCAGATGAGCTGTCTGCTGGTTCAGGCCTTGTATGGTTCAGTTAGTGCGGTATTCTCAGTACCTGGCACACAGCAGCACCAACACTCATTGATGAAATGAATGGAAAACATTTAATAAATCATTTGTCTTGCTCTCTTTTTTATTCATTTGGTGGAAATCGCTTAGGTGATGTGAACCAGACCAGCTCCATGCCTATACCCCCGACCGTCCAGTTGTCATCCACAAAAGAGCACGCTGCGGAGCTCACACTATTTCTTCCGTATCTGCTGCTTTTCTTCCATTCCAGTGAATGGTAGCAATGTCTACCTTGTCACCTTGGCCAGTCATCTTTAAACTTGTTACGATTAGTCCTTTAGTCTTTTCAGCTCTACTTTTCAGTTGTCTTCTCTCTGTTGCTGCCAGACTGATGTAAATCATAAAACTGATTTGTCAGCCCTTTATTTAAAAGTCTTCATAGGGGGCACCTGGGTGGCTCAGTTGGACGAGTGTCTGACTCTTGGTTTCAGCTCAGGTTGTGAACCCAGGGTCGTGGAATCAAGCCTTGCACCAGTCTCCACACTGAACATGGAGCCTGCTTAAGATTCTCTCTCTCTCTCTCTCTCTCTCTCTCTCTCTCTCTCTCTCTCTCTCTCCTCTCTCTCTCTCTGTCTCTCTCTCTCTCTCTCCCCCTCTCTATTCCCCTTCCTCCTTCCCCCCCCCCCACTCACACATTCACACACTCTCTCCAAAAGAAAAAACAAAAAATTAAAAAAGTCTTCAGGGGCTCCTGGGTGGTTCTGTCAGTTGAACGTCCACCTTCATTTCAGGGCATGATCTCCTGGTTCATGAGTTCCAGCCCCGCATCGGGCTCTGTGCTGACAGCTCAGAGCCTGGAGCCTGTCTCCTCTCTCTCTGCTCCTCTTCCGCTCACACTCTCTCTCTCTCTCGTGCACGCACAAAAATAAACATTAAAAAAATTTTTTTTAAGTCTTCAGGGGGTTCTGTGCCACTTATTATTACTGCAACATTTCTCCACTGTGGGTTACTCCACTTTGCTGTGTGATGGCTATTTGTGACTTGTGGGGTGGTTTGGTATTGTTTCCCTCTTAATTAATAGGAACAGATTCAGGATTTACCCCTACAATAACCTCAGTCTCAGCTGCACGCATTCTAGTATTTCCTTGAAACGAGAGGAGGGAGCAGAATCCTAACTTCGTCCTGCCAACTCCATCTTATTTGTGAAGCAGCTTTGAGGGACTGTTACTGATGTGTTGTCAACAGCGGCTGCTCTCACTCTCGTGAGCTGTCGTGCTTTCACAAATACCAGGCCCCTTCACGAAAACCACCCCCTCCCTCCCCCGAGGAGCCAAAACAAGAAAAGTCTAAATTCACAGTGGTATTTTCTTGGCTTTTTCATGTTTTGTGGGGAGAGGAGGGCGGTTGATTTTGTAAAAACAATCTGTGCCTCCTCAGTTACCAAAGACCCGTATCCACCCCCCCTCCCCAAAATGGCGAGGACTGCTGGTTTCTATGAAAGAAGGTGCCACTTCCCTGCCGTTGCTTCCAAGACCAGCTGGGGTCCCGCCTGTAGCTCCAGACTCATCCGTTGTAATCCCACCTCACGCACCCAGGTCTCCAGGCAGCAAACTACCTAAACCTTCCTGGGTGTGCCTGGGTCTTTCATGACACGCAGTTTGCGTGTACTTTTCCCCCCTCCCGGGATGACCCCTGCTGTTGACATAGGCCATCCTGCTCCACATTTCAGCCCATCATCATCTCTGCCTTCAGCCCAGCTGCCCTCTGATAGGTGCCCCCATGTACGTGGGTAAGGCGTGAGTGCTGGCTATGGTGTTTTCAACCAAACCTTGCCGTGGATTTTAGAATTATAACTATATGCCCACATCTCTTACAGTAAGAATGGCATCCACTTTTCATGGACAAATAGTGTCTTTTCTCATCATTCAGTTACTTTTGTTTAGATTTGGTAAAGGAGGACGTGGGAGGTGTGGGGACGGCAAATCCTATAGTAGGGGGAGATGAGTATACTGTCTGCTCCTAGCTTTTGAGGTAAAAGGAATCATGAGCTGGCTTGTTTCCAAAGGAGTTTCTCGGCACAACCTTAGGACTATTCTTCCATATTCCAGAACAGGAATATCTTCAGGATTCTTTTTTTTTTTTTTTCCCAATGTTTATTTATTTTTGGGACGGAGAGAGACAGAGCATGAACGGGGGAGGGGCAGAGAGAGAGGGAGACACAGAATCGGAAACAGGCTCCAGGCTCTGAGCCATCAGCCCAGAGCCTGACGCGGGGCTCGAACTCACGGACCGCGAGATCGTGACCTGGCTGAAGTCGGACGCTTAACCGACTGCGCCACCCAGGCGCCCCTCTTCAGGATTCTTGAGAGAGGATCCATGTCAGATAGGTTATTGGTTCAGTGACCTTCCCTCATGGGTATTTATCCAGTCATCTGTTTGCCTCAACAAGCAGGGCCCAGAGCAGCTTCAATTTTAGCCTCTAACACTCTCTGCAACCACCAGAACTGGGGCAGGAAGAGAGAACTTCTTTTCTAACCCAAGGAAATAACAATGTGAGTAGAGGGCTTACTGGTGTCACTTTCCTGAGGAGAGCGTGCTGCGTAGGTGAGCTAGTTTAAGATAAAATAATACTGTTTCAATTGTCTGGCTGTAGTTGGAAAATCGCTGCCATTCATTGAGTATCCAAATGCTAATCCTGTCCTGCACATTAGCATTATGTTAACTCCCTTAAATCCTTATAACACCCTTTCAAAGGGAACTTGTCGTGGTCTTCATTGTATAGATCTGCAGACTGAAGTTCAGGTAGATTTCATAACCCAAGGATCATAAATCACAGAGCTAGAATTTGAACCCGGGTCTGATATCAGATCCTGATGGCTATCCACCGCCATATTGCCTCTAGAATATGGTCATGGCCACACATCAACTAAGTGATAGAACTCACATTTGAATACCTCTTTGTCTAAGAACAAACTCTGAGAGAGGGATACAGAAGTGTGAGACTCCTGCTTTTTAGGAACTCTTTGGAGAGGAGAAAGGTAAGTGTATATGAGACTATTAATAGTACAAGATAATATACAATTGATAACTTACATAAGTGCTCCAGGAAAGTGATTTTGTGGTTTGAGTTCAGAGGGTCGTATTATAATTACTGCCATTTCCAGTGTTGTTCTTACGACTTTATATCATCTATAAAGAATATGAAAATCTATCATTGTGGTGTTTTTATCTCAAGAACTTATTGTACTGTGATTGTACAGCATAATTAAGTGGAGAAGAGTGTAATCGAGGCTGGAACATTTCAGATCTCCATATTAGAAGTGAATTTAACATGAGCCTGGGGTTGTTTGGGTTTGTATGGAGTGACAGGAAAGGAGCGTTCCAGGAGAGAAAAATCACAAGAAGGAGTCAGATCGGTAATGAGCGCGCTATGCCAGGAATCCTGGGAATAGATGGGATGGGGTAGGGTAGGGTGGGGTCAGATACGGGGCTGCTGTTGACCTGGGCATGAGTAGCGGGAAGAACACGGTAAAAGAGGGAATTGTTCGTTTTCCTGTTGCACACATTTGTTTCCTTGGGGGTACCTCAGGGCACCATAGTTCTCTAGTTTTCTTTGGAGTGTGGGGTGCTCTGCACTATGTTCCGGTGTGGAGGTTGGGACTCACAGGACTGGAGGGGGGTCTCAGGTGGGTGTGAGGGCTGGTCCTGATCACCCTCTCTGTGGGAGCATGTTGCACCTGAGGTAATAACTTCAGCCAGCACAGTGCTCCCCAGTTGCTTTGTTAAGTGTCTGTACTGCTGGGGTCCAAGCCCTCCCACCCTTCCCTGCTCTGAGAGTTGCAGATCTGGCCAGTCAAGCTCATCTTCCAGGCCCCCTGCAGAAGCTCCTGTCAAATCCACAACTTGCCTCCAGCCAGCAGGAATGACGCAGCCCTTAGCCTGCCCACCACCCTCAGGTTGAAAAGTTGCCCCTTGATGACGGACTTCGACTTCAATGCTGCCATGATTACTCTTTCATTTTTTAAATGTTATTTGTGTTGTTAACATAGTATTACATATACATAGCTGAAGATCCTGCACAGAAAGATTGCTTTCTTACTTATCCTGCCCAGCTCTTGCCTGTTACCCCAGCAGTAAGTGCTGCAGGCTCTTTTTCTTGTTTCTTCTAGTGTTTACCTCTGTATTTTAAAATAGTGTCTACCTTGCTGTTTGGTCATCTGCTCAAGATCTCTTTTGACTTCTTGTTGTTGGATAGGATTTAACTCTCACTCTCCTCCTCATGTTCCTTGCTTCCCTTGTCCTCCTCGTACAGTCATATCAGATTTTCTGGTGCCGCCATCAGTCAGTGTTTACTTTGGATGGTGCACATACATGAATATTGTTCAGTGCAGAGCTCTGTGGTATACATTTTCTTGTATAGTTTTTGTTTTTTCCCAGTAAACATTTGCCTTTTTTCAGCTGCCATGTTTTTTTCCTGTTACCTAAGCCCCCATCCTTTCTGTGTGGCTATTAGATCTGTCAACCACCTACTAATACTATTTTCCAAGTATTTTGACTGTGTAAGGTCATCTGTCAGTTCTCTTTTTTTCCTAGAGTTTCTCCTCCCCCTGCCCCAGCGTGGACAAGGTGCCACACAGCCATCGTCCTGGTCACTGGTTTCAGTTTAATTTACATTGCCCTGGTAGGATGCAGGGGCCAGCAAGCAGCCTTCTGGTGCACTTTACCTTGTACCTCATATTGATCTCTGGTCTTAGACATGTATGTAACTTACATATAATACTTTGGGGAGGTGTGTGTGTAAAGCTGACAACTGTAGAGTTCCATGTAAGCTTTTAATGCCTAAGCTCTACTATTATGGTTGAAGTCCAACTCTAACCATAGTACCCAAACATCTCCTGTTTTTACCAATAAATAGTTCTTTTCTCTTGACCATTTTATCATCTCTTAGTATTTGATGGAATGAATTCGTTTCCCAAATTTTAATGACTTGTGGATTTATGGAATCCTTCTATGAAATCACTTCTGTGTTACATTTTTTGACCTTTGGTGTTAATTTATTTCTCCCTCCAACTGTTTTATGTATTGATGTATTTGCTGTGTTGAACTGCAATGACCAGGGAGCTGCTTTCCCACAAGCACAGTGTCACTTAGCAAGGTAACTCCCAACGAAAGAGACACTACGGACACACAGACTCTAATCTTCCTAGTGAACAGCTGCCTTCTGGGGTCACTGGCAAGAGGGGTTTTCCCCTCTGCATGGAAGAAAGTGACACGATCACAGTCACCCTGTGGTTGAGCTCCCATTAAGACAAACTCCAAGGGACTGTACTTAGATTAGAATTTCATTAGGTTGAATATTGCTTGAAGTCAAGACCTCTGTGGTTGAGATTTGTAACGTCTCTGTGTTTGTCTACTCGTCGAGCAGCTGCCGTTTTCCAGGCAGTGCCTTTAGTTTGAAGTAGGACATGACCTATATTCTTAGTCCTCAGAGATTATTTTTGTAGTCATTCATTGTGAATGACTAAATTTTTAAAAATGAAAGACTGAGTTTAACTAAAAGCCAACTTCTAAAAATGTCAAAGTAATTGGATTTCAACCAGTTTTGTTATGTGGCATCTTAATTGGCATGTTCCATCTTAATTGACTCTACAGTTGTTTTTTCAGATTTCTAAGTACTTAATTGATCTTTAGAAGAAAAGGACAACAGGAAGTGTTTTTAGTCAGCATTGTCAGACTGTAATAGAAACAGTATGGCAGTCCCATGTCACCAACCCTTCCTTGAAATTGTCAATAATATTAACGTCATTTCGATTAAAAAAAATAACGCTATTCCTTCAGAATGTAAAACCAATTCCATTTGGATGACTTTAAGTGAAAAGAGCGTGAGGTACTGTGTGAAGACCATCTTCAGTGTGGTTGTGGGGACGCGAGGATAGGTGAGACTGTCACGAGCCCCGCTGAAAGGGCAAACTTGTCACCAGGCCTCTTGACTTTGGATGAAGGGTCCAAGGCAATAGGAATATTTGAGACAAAACGCCAATATTGGGATGTGAAGATAACTGTTGTAAAATGAAACTGTAAAACAAGTTTGAAGGGGCACCCAGGTGGCTCAGTCGGTCGAATGTCAGATTCTTGATTTCGGCTCAGGTCATGATCTCATGGTTCATGAGTTCGAGCCCTGCATCAGGTTCTGCACACTGACCGCCTGCAGAGCCTGCTTGGGATTCTCCCTCTGTCTCTGCCCCTGCCCCCACTCGCACTGTCTATGTCCCTTTCAAAATAAATAAATAAACTTAAAAATATAATAATAATACAAATTTGAAGACAAATCACAAGAAATAGTGACAAACTGCCAAACTTAATGTGAAAGTAGGTATATTTTGACAAACAAAATTACAAAGTTACAGTACTTTTTTCTTTTTTTAAAAAAATTTCAGGGGCCCCCTGGTGGCTCAACTGGTTAAGTGGCAACTTTGACTCAGGTCATGATCTCGTAGCTCGTGGGTTCAAGCCCCGCATTGGGCTCGGTGCTGACAGCTCAGAACCTGGAGCCTGCTTCAGATTCTGTGTCTCCCTCTCTCTCCTGCTGTCTCTCTCTCTCAAAATAAACATTAAAAAATTTTTTTTAGATTTCATGTTTAATCTTTGGTGTACGTTTTTGGAGAATCTGAGTGTTGTGTTTTGCTCAGGAAAGAAAATTAATTGGATACAATGGCTTGATTTCAGTCCTTTTTTAGTAGCCCTGCTGTGTTTTAGAATAATTTCTCCAAGGATAATGATAGATAGGAGCCAGTTCGTTATTTAATGAGGCCGAGGAGCATCATGCTGAAGCTCAGTCGTGGAAAATGTAAATGTTTTTAGTGTCGATCCCAGCTGTTGCCACCGGTTCTAAGTAGCCACATCGAATGTGCACACACGCACACACGCACACACACACCTATGTGCCGACACAGGGAGCGGAGCTGTGGCTTTGTTGTAGAGAGTACACTTTTCTCCCATGTCAGGCCGAGACCTTTAGGATCCCTCGTCAAGATGCTCCTGCCAGTTACTGGGTAAAGTGCCTGCTCGTGAAAGACAGGGCTCCGGTCATGCTCTGACCCTTGTCTGTCTTTCCTTCCGGTCCCAGAAGGTACTCTACGTTCAGGTTTCCTCCCTTTGCCGGTGCTCTTACCTGTCTACCTGCAGTACCTCCTCTTTGCTCTGGGCCTGATGCCACATATCCTCCTGAGAGGCCTAAAGGAGTTTTCCGTGTGTGTTCTTTAACATCCTGTTCACACCCATGCATTGATCGTGCCTGATTTTACCTGTTTCACCTCCAGTCCTCTGTTAATGACTCTTTATGAAATTTTCTCTGTTCAAATGACTGGGTGGTTTCCAGTCTCCTAATTGGCCTCTAGCCAGTGTAGATGTCCTCTGCCTAGAATGCCCGGCTGCACGTCTCCCTCTGATGTAGCATACAGACTCTCCCAGGGCCAGCCCAGGGGATGCCTCCATCATTTATTCTACAAACATCTGAGTTCCTACTAGCGAATAGGGACTGGGGCCATCTCTGGGGCTAAGTGAGACAGGGCTGCACCTCAAGAGGAGCTCCCAGACTGGAAGAAGAGAAAAATCAGCAATCAGGTGTGTTAAGAGAGGGAAGAGTGTGCCTGTGTGTGGTATTGGGGGAATGGGGTGTGACAAAAACTTAAAAAGAAAATTTTAATGTCCCTATGGAAGCTAAAGGGATAAATAAATGAAAAGGCAGGAAATTCACTTTTACATTTATTTACTACTTTCAGTTTAAGTGATGTCCATAATTTTGTTTTGTTCTGTTCCATTTGTGAATGAATATTCTTCCTCTTTCCACAAAGCACTTGAGGTGGGTAAGGTTTTCGTTCATCTCATCTCTCAATTCCTAAGGGCACAGACTGTCTTTTATTTTAATTATCTTGTACCCACAATGCCTGTCATTCAGTAGGTGCATAATAAATGTTGATTGAATCAAGGCTAATTATATTGAGTTGCTATTCCCTGGTTGGTTTTTTACTCCCCAAATCAGTCAGTGTTTTCTTATGTTGACAGCTCATGAACAATTAGAAGTGCTTGATTTTTGTACCTGAAATGTGAACAGAAAGGTTGTCCATCAACATGAGTGTTTATTCTTATTTATTTCTCTTCACCCATTGACAGATAATATCGACCATCTCAGGGGTGCATCAAGCAGTGTTAGGTATTTGATAGACCTCGGTATCCACCTATTATGGCTGCAGAAATGTAGGTTAAGTAACTTACCACGGCTGTGCCGGTAAACTGTGGCTGATCTCAACCATGAGTGTGGCTCCTGTGGTCAGTTAGGTGCCTGCCCCAATTGTGTGCACACATGGAACTCACCCAGAAGCCTTTCGTGCTCTGGAGAGCCACAGTCGCCTGCTTCCTAGTCCTAGCGACACAGTCCTGTGTCCCTCCAGGCACTTGTGAACAGGGTGAGGAGAACCTACAGAAGGGCCAAAAGTCTCTTCCCATTTTCTTCCTTAAGAAAAAGTCTCTCATCGAAGGGTAGCCACTTGCTGGCAAGTTGATCTTTGGTACCGGCTATGGTAAACATTTAATTGCATGAAGTTCCTTTAAAGTTAAAGCTCAGGGGAATGTATGTGCACCTTTACACACTAACCCTCGTCTTCTCTGTTTCTTCTCAGGTGCTGTTACCCCCTTATGACGATGCCACTGTGAATGGCACGTCCAAGGAGCCACCACCCCCTTATGTGTCTGCCTAAGCCTGAAAGTGGGGCAGAGCTGAGCGCAGCGGCTTGATTTTCAGACGTCAGAGCAATAGTTCTTTCATTTCACTTCTGGGATGAGTTCTCTGAGCTTATTTGTTGCTGAAACGCTACAGTTTTAAAATTTAGATGTTCAGTTGAATCCCTCTTTAGTTTTAAAGATACGCTTCAGCTAGAGCACTGTGATAGACTCACTGTAGAATTCTTTGTGTAGGGGTGGGGCGCAGCGGGCTTACCTAGTCTTCCCTGGTTTTCCCTAGACATTGAAACTTCCCAGCAGTGTGGATGAACCTGGAGTCAGAGAAGTCTGTACCTGCTGGGCCCCAGAGTCGGGGGGAATTAGTCATCCTTTTTCTCTGTCTTCCCTCTGTCTCTTTTCAAAGTGTAAAATAAAATCAAAATTAGTCGATGCTTTTCTTAAGCCATTCCAGTGTTTGAACAAACCCTTATGGAACAGGAATGTCAACTGTGTAATCATTGCTCTAATTAGATAAATAGGAGTCCGTATCTATATAAATAAAACAAGAATTTCCTTAAGATTCTTTTTGACTTAAAGTCAGTGACAGTTTGTATCTGCTGTTCAAGGATTTGGTCCATGGGCTAAATTGACACCCTTCAGCAATCCCAGCCAGTGACGGCAGCCGCCATCCGATGGCTGTTCTTGCACACCCCGTGTCGGGGGTCGTGGA
Organism: Lynx rufus; assembly: GCF_022079265.1. Taxonomy (NCBI): domain Eukaryota; kingdom Metazoa; phylum Chordata; class Mammalia; order Carnivora; family Felidae; genus Lynx; species Lynx rufus. Next base: position 8,979,065 of record NW_025814841.1, on the reverse strand, counting down.
GTGTCATGTCCCATCTGTGTTACAGAGGTGGAACTGATTTGTTTAGTTTCGCATGGTATCTGGTGCTTCCTTCCTCCTGGCTTCCCATCCCTACCCAGGACCCTTCTCGTTAAGTATTTGCCTAATAGTATGAAACAAGATTTTCTTCTTCTCTCCCTGCAAGGAACATCCTACTGTTTTGAGATTCTGAGTATGCCTTGTCATCTTTGAAACATAAGACGGTCTTCAGAAAAATGAGGAAGGGTGCTTTTCTTGTGGAATGCTCGTATCTCGACTATCTGAATTTCAAGGGACTTTTATACATTTCATATATTCAGAAGTCACAGTTCTCCTGTTTGTTCATTGTTGAGTGTGCTGTAAATGAAGGCTTTGCAATTAAAGTGACATTTGCCCACATCTGAGAAAATAACCTTTTGACTCTGTGGTCATCGTACCTAGGGACCCTTCCCACCCACATGTGGCCATGCCGACACACGTAGTTTGGCCTGAGGAGGCAGCTTTACAGCTTGTTTCACACATATGTATTTTTTAATATTTCAGTGCTGATAAAATCAGAGCATCTTAGGCCAAGAGAAATGGAGCCAAACTGACCCGAGCTTCGAACGTTCCTAAACCCCACCTCTGCCGAGCCCTGCGTGCTCGGCTGTTTTGCGTATGGTTGTTTAGGTTCATGGTGTACTTTTAATAAGCAGTTCAGATTTTACTCCATGCCAAGGGAGATTAAACGAGAGAGGTGGGAGAGGAGATTTTTATCCCTGAGAATCAGCCTCGGTGATTTCTCTTGGTATATCTCGTGAGTGTTCTTTATAAACTCACCCTGAGAAATGCTGTTCCTGGAAGCTTTGTGCCCAGAAGACTCACACTAAGTTAATCATATTAAGAGGTGTTAGGAATGGAAAAAGGCCTCTTGGCAGTTTCACTGACCCTCGAAGGCACGTGGCATGTCACGGTGGTTTGCGTGTTCCTCCCTGTGATTTTCCAGCTCTTTGTCTAATGGTGGTGGTATGAAAAATGGCACACATGGGCAGGCAGAGAGAAGTGCTGGTTTTGAGAGTCTGTGTAGGAGCCTCAGAGCGGATCTTGTTCACGTGACCCTCAGTCCACACCATAGAGTATCTCTTCGCTCTGAGCATCCACGATGGGGCTGGCCATGCGGCCTTTGCTGCCTCACAGCATCACCCAGGCTGTGCGAAAGCTGCCTCCATAGTTACCTCTGCAGGGTAAGGAATGGTCCTCCCAACTCCGCTGTGGGGAGGTTGTGATGTTTGGACCCCACAGAGGGGCGCCTGGGTGGCTCAGTCAGTTAAGCATTTGACTCATGGGTTTTGGCTCAGGTCATGATCTCACGGTTCGTGAGATTGAACCCTGCGTCGGGCTGTTCACTGACAGCTTGGAGCCTGTTTGGGATTCTCCGTCTCCCTCTCTCTGCCCCTACCCTGCACTCTCTCTCAAAATAAACTTTGAAAAATAAAAATAAAATGACTCTAAAGAGCAGATTCCGTGACCCAGCAATTCACTGTGTCTTTATCTTATCGCCAATCTCGTTAAATACCTTTCTTAAATGTATTTTAAATCCAACTTTTGGGGTCCCTGGGTGGCTTAGTCGGTTGAGCATCTGACTTTGGCTCAGGTCATGATCTCGTGGTTCATAAGTTTGGGCCCTGCATCGGGCTAGGATTCTCTCTCTCCCTCTCTCTGCCCCTTGCTTTCTCACTCTCAAAAATAAACATTTAAAAAAATAAAAAAAAGATCCAGCATTAATATCTGCCCCCTTTCTCCTCTGTTTTGCTGTCTGCAGTCATTACCTCCGTGGTTCCCATGCCTGTATGCCTCTTAGTAACTAAACTGATGAGAGCGCCTCCGTCTTTTTCATCTCGACCACCCTCCCCGGATCTTTATTCCCGGGTCTTGAATGTTCAGCTCAGCACCAGGTGTGCAAATGGACCCACCAGGAGGCAGCCCATGTAGAGAGTTTTGAGTCCTTTTTCTGGGCCAGAGGGAACGGGGCGCTTAACACCTTTCAGCTTAGATGTGGTCTGTCAGCCCTACAAACTGAGCTTTCATTGAACAAGCTGGTCAGATTTCCAGAATGCCCAGCCATATGGAAGAGTTTTAAGACCCAACAGACTTGCCCACCCCTTCCTGTCCCTTCTTCCAACACAAACATACGCAGCATCTCCTCCCCAAATCTGGTGTCCTTGTCCCTGCCCTCCACCCTGTCTTGTCTCCTGAGAATGCAAGAAACTTTACCCCTCCCATCCTTTTTGCCCCACCCATTTTTTCTTTTTTAATTACTCGTCTTTCTGGCCCTAAATATTTTTAGTTTGCTCACCCAAACCACACCTCATTTCATTTGTCTTTCCTCTTCACTCTCAGTTTGTTAATCAGCAATACTTCTTAGTAATGATCTCAATAGACCATCTTTATGGACTGTAACCATTAAAGTTGTTGTCCCCGTAGAGGGATGTGTCGTTTTTGAAATATTCATTCAAGGGGAAAAAAAAAATCCTGTGCAAACTGAGCTTTTGTGATAAAGGAAAACTAATGAGACTGTGAAAACATTTCCCTTTTTTAAAAAGAAAAAAAAAAGCTGTGAGTTTTTGCAGCCTGTCTGGAAACGGACTTAAATATCATTAAATAATACGGCTGCTGGTCATGTAGACAGTCTCTAATGTTCTGGAGGGGAGAGAGCAGTGTCTTTGCCAAGGTATCAAAAAAAGAGTCATGCAGAAACATTGCCAGCATAAAGTACAAGCTAGGCCACTGTAGCACTCCCCACCTTCACATCTAACATGCACCAAACAGTGTGCCTGTAGCTGTGTAAAATGGGTTTTTTGGCAGCTCAGACATATGTACTAAAAGGGAAGGAAAAAGGAGGCATTGCGAGGATGTCTCCACACCCATGGAATTCACTTAAAAGTGTCTCTGCTCACTGGCCAAGTTTTCTGCCAAATGACTCTGGACTATGGAAGCCCGCCAGACCTGTGACCTGCCCAGAAGCCCACGCATGCCTTTTGCTGACTGGAGTACCCAGACATCAGAAGAGAGAAGCTGCCGTTGGCCAACCCAGAAAAAATTACATCAAGGCAAGAGCCTTAGCACTATCCACCCATCAATGTGATCCCAATTAGCAGGAACAGCTGCTGCTTCAGGATGAGGAGTTGGGCTCAAAACGGCGTAATGGACTCCAGTTTGGTTTGTTTTATCCCGTCTAAAACTTACACATGCTTTTTAAAAAGTCATTTACGGTACACACACAGTTTTTGTGTATTAAGTAAGCTTATTATGGGAACCTCTTTAACTCAGCAAATGCAAGCGTAACATCTATTCCTTGCTGTGTGCCAGGACGTCCAAGGGCATTGCTGCAACAGAGCAAAGAGAGCTTGGAAGAGAACTGTGTGAGCCCGGGGAGATTGGGCGTGATTAGCCAGCATTGAAGGTTTGAGCCACATTTCTCTCAGGAAAGGTTCAGACTGAATGGGTCTTCATCTTGCCTGCTACTCACTGCTCCCACCTCCGATGCTGTGAAGTCTCAACTCCCACTCCGCCTGCGCAGACCTGGAGAAGTCCTAAGTTCCCAGATTCTGGGATCCTAGATTTGGGACATCCAGCCTAAAGAGCTGCTTCCCTCTGTGGTGTCCACCTGAAGAAGACAAGGGAACAATGGCTCTGCCCTCTGGGCCACCAGCAACAGTACAAAGGACCCTGTGTCCTGTGTGGCGGAGATGCCCCTCTGACCCGGTGTGGTGGCTTTTGTGTGATGTCACTTTTCACCCGATACTCATTTTTGCTAAAGGAATGTGTTTGTAATGATGCTTTGTCATTAATGTACTTTCACAGGATGTTCCTTTAGTTCTTTTTAACTTCAGGCTTTTTAAAATTACGTAGATCTTCTGGGGGCGCCTGGGTGGCTCAGTGGGTTAAAAGTGATCGGCTCTTGATATCGGCTCAGGTCATGACCTCGCTGTCATGCGATTGAGCCCCATGTCAGGCTCCGAGCGCTGAGTGCACAGCCTGCTTGGGATTCTCTCTCTCCCTCTCTTTCTGCCCCTCCCCTGCTAACACACACACACTCATGCTCTCTCAAATAAACATTTTAAAAAATGACACGTTTCTACATAGAGCTCCCTTCCATAGCAGCTCTAACCCTGCTTTTATCAATGCTCAGTCTTCTCTAGATGATTTATTTCATATTCACTGTGCCCCAAGTGGAAAACTGGCCTCCATTTCCTCAGATCTGCACCTGTTGACTCGTGTATCAGCTAGTGGCCTCCCCATCCTTCCAGTCTTCCTTCCCTCCTTGAGATGTAGGTCCTCTGCTTTGTCCCTCTTTGTTTCCTCATATCCGATCAGTCTCCAGCCCTGTGGCTTCTATCTTTTGATCAGGTGGAATGACATTTACCATTTACTGAGCCCTTCCTATGTGCCAGCCAGTCTGCTAAGCACTTTACGTATCCTAACTCTTCATCTCTTTTGTACAGATGTGGAAATGAGACTTTTCTTTTAAAGGAAAAGGACTGGGGCACTGGGTTGCTCAGTCGGTTAAGCATCCGACTTCGGCTCAGGTCATGATCTCACAGTTTGTGGGTTCGAGCTCCACATCGGGCTCTGCTGACAGCTTGGAGCCTGGAGCCTGCTTCGGATTCTGTGTCTTCCTGTCTTTATTTCTGCCCTTCCCCCTGCTCATGCTCTGTTTTTCTCTGTCTCTCAAAAATAAATGTTACAAAATAAAGGAAAACTGATCCCAGGTTAGTGTTAGCGACAGAGACAGGATTTAAGTGCCAGTTGAGTCCATGTATGTGGGTGCTGTGTACCTTTGAGACCTCTAGAAGCTCAGAATTCTGTAATACCTTTCACTTACAACGGTTGATTTCCACAAACTGAAATGAATACGTCCCAAGAAGGAAAGCACATCATGCAAAGCCATGTGAACGCTGTAAACTTGGGTGGATCTTTTAACCTTGAGGTTTGCATTACACAAGGAAAGCTGTCAATTTCCTATTTAGTTAGGCTGGAAGATGTTCTGCAAATATCAGCTTTTAATTCTTATTTTAAAGAATGTATTCAGGCAGGAAGAAAGATCAAATGCGGTGGGCCTTTCAGAGTGGATAATTGTCTTAAGTGAGCAATTGCTTTCGAGGAAATTAGGCACCATTTTAAACTGCACAGATTTATCCTTGTTGAGGAAAATATGCATATTAAGATTTCAGGTGTCATAACTCAGACTAGTATGTAAGTAAGTAAAACAGTGCTGTAATTGGTTTGTACTATCTTGGAGGAATAGTTGGAGGCCTTGAGATTCACCTTCCTTCCCTGCCCCTGCCCCAGGAAGCTTGTGTCCGTGTGTCTATTTTCACGCCTATCGAAGGAGACAGAAGAGAGCAGTCCTTTCCCTTGGGGCTGCAGGCTTTCTTCTGCCCTGTGAAGTTAATGCACTCTATCACCTGCATCCCCGAGAGCCTCCTTCCTTAGACATCTCTATAGTGAATCCAGGTATGATTTGGGCACCGGGGAACATTGTAAACTTGTGGGTTTTTAAAAAAGTAACGTAAGTAATGTAAGGGAAAAAAAGAAGCCAATAATTCAGTAATTTGGATTCAATAATTTGGATCTCACCTTGAAAATCACTTCCTTGTGGAAGCCTTTATGACCCACTGGTCTGGAAGGTATTATTCCGTAGCATATCCAGTGACCCAGTCAAGGCACATCTTCCACTCCATGGTTCCTGGCGCTTTTCTTGTCTGTAATCCTCCAGTATATAAGAAGCTCATAGAGAGTTTGTGTCTGTCCTCCTTAGTGTTCTGTCTTCACTGCCTGGCACTTGTCTGGCAGATAGAAGGAACAAGTAGCTGTTAGAACAAGAATAAGATAAGCATACCAGAGAGGTGAAAACCACCTGTAATCCCACCCATGGCGATTGTGGCAAATTCTGAAGAACAACTCAGTGGGGCTGAAGCATCACACAGATCAATTCTCACAGAGGAGCCCATTGGGAAAAAATCATTCCTATCGACTGTGCAAGGAGAGAGACAGTCACTCCTCCAGAAAACTCTACCAACATGCCAGCTGCTGTAATGTGTAATTTTGGGGGGTGGGCATCCTGACTTCTAGAAAAAAAGTTGTAAAGGTAATAGGTAAAAAAACAGCAACACAGTAATAAAAGGATTGATTTCTGAAGAAAGATTAAAGAGCAGCTAAGATGAGAGGCTAGCTAATCCTCTGCTTCAATTTGAAATCCAAAGAAAAATGGCATTCTTAGCTCATACTATTCTTGTGATCAAGTTCCTTTTATGTGAGCTTAATTCACTAGGGCTGTGAATGAAAAGTGAAATTACTAGATGTGTCTCCCCCTCGGAACTTTCTTGTCCCTTCCCAGTAGATCAGTGTACTGTTAAAGCACTCAGTGACCAAATCTGAGGCCCCACAGAATTTTGACGCCTTGGGTATAGGGGGCAGAATTCTGAACAGCCACCGTGACCCCAAAGGGCAGTTGTGCTCGCCCACTTCTGGGGCACTTTAGATTTAAAAAGGCCCCGGAAAGACTGTAATGAAGCATGTTTGCCTTTCATCCTTTACAAGAATATCACAAGACTCTGATAGTAAAGCCGCGTGAATTTCCCCGTGGCAGGGACCACAGACACTAGTACAGAAGTCCCACCAGCAGGAGTCCTACAGTGTAGAACAATAACCAGAGAATAATCAGAAAAGGTATGGGAACGCACAGGCAAGGACGGTGAAGAGGGGCAAGAAGCCGTTCCTGCCTACGTGTGAGAGACCTGGTTCCAGAAAAAGCGTTCAAAACAGAGTGCAGAGGAGGAAACGGAGCAGTCTGGTTCACAAAGAGACCAACATGTTTGCATGAGGACTCAGAATTTAAATGTACCCTCTGGGTGGCTCAGTCGGTTGAGCACCTGACTCAGGGTTTCGGCTCAGGTCATGATCTCGCGGTTTGTGGGTTCAAGCCCCGCTGTTTGTGGGGCCTGCTTGGGATTCTCCCTCTCTTGCTCTCTCTCTGCCCTTCCCCAGCTCATTCTCCCTCTCTCTTAAAAACAAAAACACAAAAACTCTTTAAAATGTGCCCTCTTCCCATAAACCAAAACTTTATTAATATGTAATTCACATGCCATACAATTCACCAATCTAATGTCTGCAACTTGGGGTGCCTGGGTATCTCAGTTGGTTGCGCTTCTGACTTCAGCTCAGGTCATGATCTCATGGTTTGGGGTTCGAGCCCTCTGTTGGGCTCACTGCTGTCAGCCTATCAGCACACAGCCCACTTGGGATCCTCTGGCCCCCTCTCTCTGCCCCTCCCCTGCTTATAAATAAAAAAAAACAACATTAAAAAATGTTTTAAATAAAGTCTGCAATATAATGGTGGTTAATATTATTCAGAGGTGTACAACCTTCTCCACAATCAATTTTAGAACGTTTTCATTGCCCCGAAAAGAAACTCCACCCCCAGAAAAGGTCACTCTCTGTCTCCATCCCCAACCTCCCCAGCTCAAGGCAACCACTAACTATGAACATTCGTGTGTAAGATTTTGTGTGGTAGAAGTTCAGTGATTGTATTCTGCTGTATGACTCTGGTTTGGTACTTTCTTACATTTTCTCTTTGCTGAAGTTCTCACTGTGTTCATCCAGCCTTCTCCCAGGCTTGGTGAGCATGTTTATGACCATTACTTTGAACTCTTTGAATCAGGTAAATTACTTATTTCTGTTTCGTTAAGGTTTCTTCCTGAAGTTGTATCTTGTTCTTATTACGTTTGGAACACATTCCTGTTTCCTCATTGTGCTTGACTCTTGTGTTCGTTTTTGTGTATTAGATGAACCGGCCACCTCTCTATCTTGAAGGAGTGGTCTTGTGTAGATGAAACTTATTGTTGAAACTTGCCCTAGTTTTTGGTTGTCTCTTGAACCTTTGTGATTGTCTAAGCAGCCTGATTTGTTCTGATGGGTCCCAGTTGGTGAGCAAATGCCAAGACCTGTGTGTTCCCGAGGGAGGGACCTCTGTCAGCACCTAGTTTGAGGTTGATTGGGAGCTGGTCCCTCAGGCAGCAGCTTTTAAGGTATGCAAATATATACAGACTTACAAGACCACAACTGTAAATCCTACTGGCCTCCAGACCAGGTGATCTGGAGGCGCCCTCTTGGTGACATTGCAAAAACTGGGGTTCCAGACAAGTGTATAAGCTGTTTGCTGGATGGTACTACCAAGCCGTAGTGAGGCCAAGGGAGAGTGCATATATGGCATCCCCCAAGCCCACATTGCTTGAGAGCACTTCCATAGCCTCTGGATGTGTAGTAAACCTGAAGCCTGTCCCTTGGAGCAGTTCCAGGACAAGTAAATAGGCCTTTTTCACAGGAAGAATGGGGTGTGTTTCAGTCTGCTGTCTGTGCAGTGCCCTGGGAGCGGTCGCCTGCCAGGAACCATCTCTCCCATTGTTTCATGGCAGGGCCATGGGAACGGGGTGGGTGCAGGGGCGGGTGCTGGCCCGCAGGTTTTGGTACAACCGCTGGCCAGTCTTTTTTTTTTTTTTTTTTTTTTTTAACGTTTATTTATTTTTGAGACAGAGAGAGACAGAGCATGAACAGGGGAGGGGCAGAGAGAGAGGGAGACACAGAATCTGAAACAGGCTCCAGGCTCTGAGCTGTCAGCACAGAGCCCGACACGGGGCTTGAACTCACAGACCGTGAGATCATGACCTGAGCCGAAGTCGGACGCTTAACCGACCAAGCCACCCAGGTGCCCCTGGCCAGTCTTTTTTATTGCAGTCATTCTAGTGGGTGCGAAGTGATGTCTTGTGGCTTTGATTTGCATTTCTCTAATGGCAAACTATGTTGAGCATCTCCTCACTTGCATATTGACCATTTGAATATCTTCTTTGCAGAAATGTTTATTCAGAAACTTTGATCATTTATTAACTGGGCTGCATTTTTATTATTAATTGTAAGAATTCTTTACATATTCTAGATACAAATCTCTTGTCAGTTGATGATTTGTGAAAGGTTTTCTCCATTCAGTGGGTTGTCTTTTCTTGATGGTGTCCGTTGAAGCACAAAAGCTTTTGATTTCTATGAATTCCAATTTATCTATGTTTCCTGTGTCATTTGTGCTTTTGGAGTCCTGTGGTCAGTGATTACAACTCACTGAAAGTTCAGATGATGTTAGCAGTTTTTAGTAATAAAATCTTTTTAAGTTAAGGCATGTACATTTTTTAGACATAGTGCTTTGCACACTTAATAGACTCTGGTATAGTGTGAACGTAATTTTTTACATGCACTGGGAAACCAAAACATTCACTTGACTCACTTTATTGTGATACTTGCTTTATTGGGGTGATCTGGAATCGAACCCACATATTTCTGAGGTATGCCTGTCATTGATTTTCAGAAATGGCTCTGACCTATTGTTCTGCCCCCAAGCGTAGGCTGGAGCTGAAGGTGAAACAGTGCTGGTCAGCGCTGTCTCATTTGGCCTGGCCAGGGATGCTGAGCGGTCTTACACATTTTGCTCTAAAATTAAAGACATTTTCAACTCTTTAAAACTCTGGTTATTGCATCCTCTTCTGAACTTCTTTTTGTTCACATGTAGTACAACATGCAGCCAGTAATGTTCTGGAGCTTTCTGTGCTTGGGAATTGCTTTGTCAGTTCTCATTTTAAATGCATCGAGACATTTCCCATTGCTTCTTTTCAGAGACTGCTCTCCCAACAAAATTGTTCTCTGTACTGCATTTTCTCTTATTTTTCTCCATCATATGATTTATTGTGGCTCTCAGCAGCGTGTCTGTTGCCTTATTCTTTCCACTGGACTGTCTGTAGTGTTTCCCCTCCTGTTGAACCCCAGTTCTAACCGTGCCCCAGTTATTTTCTTCAGCAAGAGAGAACATGGAAAAGTCCTGATTTCTGATATTTTTGTTGTATTTGTCACTCTTGAGTCGCCATTTTTGAGCCCTGCCAGCATCCTGGAGGGTTTTGTAGGATAGATACACACAGCCATTGCTCAAGTATCTTGTAATCTGATTCAACACCGGGTGGCCAGTGTAGACATAGACTTATTAATGGCATTGACAGAAGGTAGGTAGTTGAGTGTCACAGGGATGAGGCTGTTGGCTTCTAACAGCAGACCACTTTGTGCCAATTCCTAGGTTTAGGGATGAAAGAGGCAGCAGTCTGTGTTGCTGAGTGATGCTTTCACGCCTAGGGGTCCATCCTCCACTCAAAAGGGGAGACTAGTCTCCAGTGTTTTAGCCTTGCCAATATCCAAGAAAACAAGTCAGATTTCAACTCACTCTTGCCTAGCCATTAAAACTCCTCACTCCATGCTATAATCTCATTTTTGATAGGTAGCCTCATCAACCCGATTTCACAGCCATTACAAGGCTCTAAACTCCAGGTTAAGTCCATAGCAGCCCAGTCCCTTCCACTGCATGGCATAGGGCAATATCAGGAAACAAGCAGAATGCCAGGTTCAAGTTCAAGATCACATGAAAACATTTGAGTCCTCTTTGAAATGTGTGTTGTTTTCTTAAATAAAATTTTGACTTGCTATAGTTTTTTTTTTTTTTTCCTTTTCAGTTTCATCTTATTTTTCCAAGGTGGGATAGTATGTCTTTTTAGAAATCATTTCACCTGGGACAACAGTACCTTCAGCCAGCCTGTCCTCAAGGAAGATCCTCTGGACATGGAACTGGTGGTCCGTGTTGACGGGGCATCCAGAAGGAAGCACTGCCCGGGGCTGGAGTTCAAACCCAGCCCCTGCCTTGCAATGCTCCCCTTTTAACCCCCCATCCCAACCAATTGGCAGCTGGCCCAAAGAGGCAATGTCTCCTCTCCCAGATGAGACATCCTGCCCTTCTCCTTGATGAGAGAATGGGGAGCTCCAACAGTTTTACATGGGACTCAAACGTCATCAACCACCTTGAGAGACACAGTGTAAGTGAGGTAACACTGCAGTTTTACATTTCTCCTCACCCATTCTGTACAAGATTAATTTTAGGCTATGGGTCTGTGAACCAACCTGTCTGCTCTTTGGTTTCTGGTCCCCTTCCATTTAATAGTCCCATTTCAATCTGCCCTCTAGGAAGCAAAACAAAACAAAACAGTAAGTTTTAATGTTTACAAGGAACAAATGAATTCATATGTCAAAAGTCTATATGTGAGGTTAGTCATGATCGTGAGGTCTGGGTCAAACGACGCCCCTCCCCACCTCAATCCTTACTCCACGATAGACCACATGTGCAGAGAGAAGTGATTTGAACCTGATATAGCTTCCAGGTATAAGGAGTTTAAAGTTATCCATTACAACTAACTCTTTAAAAAAAAATTTTTTTAACATTTATTCGTTTTTAAGAGGCAGAAAGAAACAGAGCATGAGTGGGGGAAGTGCAGAGAGAGGAAGACAGAAATTTGAAGCAGGCTCCAGGCTCTGAGCTGCCAGTACAGAGCCCAACGCGGGGTACGAACCCACAGACCACCGAAGTCAGACTCTTAACCAACTGAGCCACCCAGGCGCCCCGATTCCAACTGGCTCTTGAACTTTCAGATACTATATGCCCTCATTCTGTCCACTTGTACGACTGCCGTGTGAGAACTGAAAACCTTAACCTCACACTTCTGAATAAGATTCTCTGTACACTAAGCTGGTAGCAAGGCCTCTGGCAGAAAAGGCAAATTTGGGCTTTCCCCCAAAGCCTCTATTGTTATCAACTTGCATTCACCTCCAAGGTAACTGGGAAATAAAGGCATTGTTTTTTTCTGACTTGATATTTCAGGATGTTGAGCTCACTTTTGCTTCATTTTTTTCTGGCAGACCTGAAGATCATTCCACAAGGTAGAACAACTCATTGGCCTGTTTGACTTGGCCCCAGGAGTGCTTCATACAGAGATTTCCTATGTGGAAGAATTCTGATAGAACTCCCTGGAGAAAACACCCATTTGAGTTGGCATATACTAGAGTCCCTGGAATCAGTTACTTAGTTACAATCCCTTAAAATTTGGAGGGATTTTGGAATTGCTGTTGTTTTCTTGGTAAATTACTGGATCATACTGGTGTCTTGGAATAAGGCAACACATTTTAAATGCAATTTTCCATAAACTGCAACTCAACTTCCCCAGCTCCTAGGGGATTTTCACTGGCCCAGACTCAGGAAGAATTTTCTTCTGTGGGATCCAAGACTTAAGAGACCAAACATTTCCTGAAGACTTTCCTCTGCTTTCTGACCTCTACCTACCTCCTCCCCCAAGACATACAAAGAAACTATTTCTTATCTGTGCAGGCATCCAGGAGTGCCCAGTGGGCCTAAGGTGCAGGATAGGGATTCTTTCTCTGCATTATGGCACCACGGAGTTGCCTGATAGCTTGAATATGTTAACCCCTTGCTTTATGACTGGAATTTTTACTTCCCACTCCTGGAGCTTTTTGAAGGAATTGATTTTGTACATGGTGTTCATTAATATTCTGGAAACCAACTCTATCATAAAATAGGAGTGATGGTTTAGGAGTAAAGGCAGCCAAGATCACTTAAATTATCAGACTCTGGCACCTCCAAAGGTTTTGAAACTCGTTAGTTCTGCTGCCTCTGCTCCACAGCTTGTTAAAACCTGACCTGGGTGTGTTGGGTTAGTGGTTTGGGGATAGAATTTTGGATCCATTATTAGGAGATGTGCTGGTGGGCACTCCCACTCACCCCTGCTGGTGGGCATGTAGCCTGTGGAGTGGCATACCAGGCCCTTTCCCTGCCACTGACCAATCCAGAGCCTCCAAAGTTCTGCAGGGACCTGGAAGGTCATGTTCTCCCACTTCACAAAGTTGCAAACGTCTTCGCCCATAATTGCAAAAGTCTTGTTTGAACTAGACCCTCTCTGCTCCTCCAGGGTAGGATCTTTGTTCCTCTCTGTCCTGGCGTCCTTACTGCTCTCTCCACCCCCGGGCCTGGTCTGGCCCCTGGCCAGTGGATGCTCTGTTAATATGAACTGGCACTGGTGGGGTGTTCCGGGCACTGCCAAGACAGGTCCTGGCACTTGTCACCAATTATCCCAATTCTCACCATCTTTTCTTCATCCCCGTCATCGGTGGACGCCTCTTGGAGATCATGACCCCCAGTTCAGGATACGGTCCCCTTGCCATGCCTGCCTTCCCTCGGGAGATGCTCTCCCCCAACCCCACCCCGCCAAGCCCCTTCAAAGGGTGCGGTCCAGACCCCTGGAGTCCGAATCCCATCTGGGCTTGCGGAGGCACCGAGCGGAGCCGGGTGGCAGCGAGCAGGGCGTCCGGCCGCGAGCAGGGCGTCCGGCCAGGGTGCCCAGCGCCGGGGCTGCCTACAGGGTGGGGCCGCGCTCGCGGCCGCTCCCTGTCCGCGCCTTCCCCATCCCCAAAGACGACACCCCTCCTTCCGCCCGGTCCGCTCCCCACCCTCGCCGCGGCGCCGCCTCCCGCCGCCCTCCCGCGCTGGCCCCGAGCCTCGCAGGCAGCCAGCGAGCGAGGGGAGCGCTCTGGGATGGGACTTGGAGCAAGCGGCGAAGGAGGAGACAGCGGCCGCGGCTCCGGCTTCTTCCGCGGCTCCCACGAGCGACCCCCGAGGAGAACCGCGCCTCTCCGAGCGGCCAGGGGGCCGACGCCGAAGACCCGGGGGGCTGCGCCCGTCTCGCTGCCCAGGCGTCCGAGGCGGCAGCGGCTGCAGGTGAGCGGGGTGCGCTTTCCCCGGGGCTCTGCACGGCCCCGCCGCCCCGAGGCGCAGACACGCCGACCGCAGACCGCCGAGCCGCAGAGCTCGGGCGCACGCGGGTGCTGCCCCCGGGCCTGCGCGCCCGCCTCGCCCCGGGCCCCTGCGGCTGCGCGCGGCCCCTCCGGCCAGGCGCCCCCTCCGGCCCGGGGGCCCGTCGCCCCGACCCCGCTGGGCGGGCGCGAGCGGAGGGCGGCGCTGCCCGGACCCCCGGCGCGGGGAGAAGTCCGGCCACCTCGGCCGGGCGAGCGGGACGCGCTCCCCGCGCGGGGCGCACCGCGAGGCCGCCGGTCCGCAGTGCCCCGTGGGGGCGCTGTCAGCCGCCGCGGGGACTCCGGACTTGGGCTCCAGCGACCCGGGGAAAGGGAGACTTGTTGAGCGGGCATCGGTGTGGTTCGTGTAATACTGGCAGGCCAGATGCAGTCGGATTCCTCCCCTCGGTCGGCTGGTATTTTAATGCCCTTCATCTGGATTTTGTTCTTGGTCCTCCCTCTTGTGTCTCTCCATTGTGGAGAAAGGAGGGAAAGGGGAGGGCATTTTGTGGTAGTTGCTAGAAACCCCGAGGACAATTTGGGGAGGGGGGACCCTCTCTCTTTTAAGGTCTCCAGGGCTGGATGCGCAGGAAGGAACCTCCTCGGGAACAGACCCTCACCCTGAACTGACCCAATTGACAAAGTTCCAAATTGTCAGAAAGCAGGGAGCCGGGATGCTTCTGCACCAAGTGCATTGAACCTGCCTTCCAGGAGATGGGAGGCTGTAGGGCTGACGACCAAGGGCATGGAGTCTGGGGTTAGCCTGCCTAAGTTCACACTATGGCTGTGAAGCTCACAGGTTAGTAACCTTAGACTTACCCAGCTATGCTATGCCTCAGTTTCCTCATCTGTCTAATGGGGATGATAATACCTACAGGGCTGTGAGGATTAAAGTCCTTAGAACAGTTCCAGGCACAACCTAAAGTGAGTTTCACCACCTCTCTTTCCAGAAAAAGCAAGCCGTTCCTATGACCAGTCACCTCCTCCTCAACTCAGGAAGATAGCCTCTCCACAGATACATGAAGGTGGCAGATAATCCACATGTATTTAACTGGAGTTTTCCATTCAGGAGTCACTCCTACATAGTTCTCCCTGCCTGCTTTCCAAGGGACAGGTTCATAAAACCATGTCAAGATCCCAAAATGGGCTTATGGCCTGCCCCAAACAGTCCAGCATGGCTCAATAACCCCCCAAGGGCTTCTGAGCACAGCAGGGTGATTGATGTTCTCAAGGATGACCCTCAGACCTGAGTTCCTTGCTGTGGTAATGGCCTCTCCATCCACTGGGCTGGCCGAGCCAGGAAAATCAGCCCCGTCCTCAGCATCTCCTTCTCTCTTTTCTCCTCGATCTGCTCAGTCACCAGGTCCTATGAATTCCCTCTCGGCCCCTGAAGCTTGGTCCCTTAGAATCCCCTGTTGAGAATGCGGGTATCTGTGGCTCTTCACTACCTGTCCAAACTTTTATTCCTGACGGTAGGATTCAGCCCCAGGCCCCCCAGTTGCCAGGACTCTTATAAACCAGAGCTCCACGGTTCCTTGCTCCTAGCATCCAGGCCCAGGCAAGCCGGAGCCACTGTGGCCTGGGCTCATGCACTGGGGGTGCAGGATCCACCTCTGAGATCTCCTGAGCTGGTTGTCATGCCCTAAGCTCGTACGTACCAGCAAACACCATGTATCTCTCTGTTCCGCAAGAGGTATTTGGAGTGAAGCCCAAGATTTACAGAAAAGGAAATGGATGATTGAGCCTTGAAAAATCCAAAAGAAATAAGAGGGTCTTTGGAGGTTCTAGAAGGAAATCCCACAGTTTCCTAGAAACAGCTCTGGCTGGTGCCTAGGAGAAGACAAGGGATGAGGCAGAGGTGTGTCTGGAGAAAGAGGCAGAGACAGGCTCAGGCCTCAGGAAAAGCAGACCGAAGAGGGTGTGATGGATGTAAACGCCGGCGGGCACCGGTGTTGGGCGTGCAGCTGGGCAGGCAGTGACAGAGGACATGCTAAGACTCGGGGATGAGTGGTTGGGTTTAAGACCAGTCAAGGGGGTGAGGGAGCCTCTGGTGCTTTCCCCAGGACTCGCTGTCCTCTGGCCTGCAGCACCCGTGTTCAAGAGAGCCCTTACCTGGGACTCCCCACCTTTAGGGAAGCTCAGGAGGGCTGCCCTGTTTAGCATTCATGTGAGAATAGGTCAGGAGGGTCAGGGGAAGAGGGAGGCTGAAGCCCCATACAGAGCGGAGCCTGTCATCACTGTTGCTAGTAAATAGTGCCAGACAGGCCTTTCCAAGGAACCAGTTGCCACTTGGAGCTCCAGACTGTGAGGTCATCTTTGAAGCCTGCCATGTGGCTCAGCAGACAGCCACGACTGCCTTACCTGGCAGGACCCTGAGACTCAGGACTCAGGACTCGGGACTCTCAGGACTCAGAGGGAAAGGCAGGGCTGGGCTTGATTCCGGAGGTCTCGGCTGTTGTCAGAAATGGGTTGTCGTGACGATGACAGTGATGACAGGTAGTGCGGGTACAACCCACAGCACACCGATCTTGGCACCTGAAGAAGCTGAGTTCCAGTCTCAGCCCCATGTGTGTGTTTGTATATGTGTTGGGGCGGTGGGGGGGGGAGGGGAGAGGGAGCTGCTTGGAGTCGTTGAGGTTGGCACTGTAACACAGAGCCGGGTCATGGGGCTTTGAGTGCCACAAAGCAGGGAGGCAGCACAATTATTTTTTCGTGAATGTGTAACCAGCGTTCTGCTTAATCAGTAGAACGTTTTCAGCACTCCAGAACCCCCCCCCCCACCGCATGCCTCCTTCTGTGCACTGACGCCTATCCTGATTCCTATGATAGAGATGAGTTTTGTCCTTTTTGAATTCTATCTTGTTCAATATTATGTTTGTAAATTTACTATATTAATGCATGAAGTGGGAATTCATTCTTTTCTCTTGCTGTGTAATATCCACACTCCGCCACAGTGTGTCTGTTCTACTGTTAAGGGTCATTCGCGTTCTTTCCATTCACAGTTCCTTTTGAAAGGGAGTGACCACCTACCCATGTGTCAGTTGTCATAAACTCAATCCAACCAGCAAAGAGACATTGTATGAGGTTATGGGACTGGATGAAGGGTTAATGAGAGAGAGAAAGAGAGAGAGAAAGAGTGTGTGTGTGTGTGTGTGTGTACTGGTGGGGTAGGTGGGGGGAGTAGTTGAGGTTAGCATTTACAACATAGGGCCAGATAACAGGGCTTTGAATGCTAAGCTAAGGAATCTAGATTTTATCCTATTGGTATGTGGAAATCTCAGGCAGTTTTTTAGCAAGAGCATGATAAGCATGATATTGTGTTGGGAAGATTGAATTCAGCAGTGGCGCTAGATGGATTCAATAGGAGAGGCTTGGAAACAGTTTGTTAATTAGGAGTATGATCAATTCCAAGTTACAGAAAAAACTGAAATAACAGTGGCTTAAAGGAGGAAGTTTATTTCTGTCTTGCGTTCTAGAAGCCTGGAGGCGGTGAGTTCAAAGTGAGAGTAAAGTCAGGGACCCACACTCCTGCGCTTCATTATTTTCACCATGCAGCACGGCTTCCGTTTCCGTGGTGGGTCAGGGTTCAAAATGAGTGGTAGGTATCTAGCCAGCAGGAAGGAAAAAGGAAAGGAGGTCATTCCCTCATCCCTCCTTAAGGAGTCCTTTCAGAAGTTGTACGTACCATATCCACTGGAATCCACTGGCCAGCAGGCAGTCACGTAGGCAAGAAGCAAGGACTAGGAGCTGTGGTCTTTATTCCAGCCCATCACGTGTCCACTTAAAAGTGGGGTTTCTATTACTAAGGAAGGAGAGGAAGGAAGATATTGGGGAATAATTGGGAGTGTCTGCCAAGACCTTTGTGGTCTCTCTGATGGGAATAAGGTCTGTGACCTTGGTATGGACTGGAGAGGGAAGAAGACATGAGGGACATCACTGAGAAAAAATGGCAGGACTCGGTGCTTGAGTGCATGAAAGGGAAAAAAGATATGGAAGATATATATATATATCTTAAGATATATATATATATATATATATATATATATATATATATCTTAAGACCATATATATCATAAGATGAAGAGAGTCCCCCCCCCAAAAAAAATGATTCCTTGCTTAAAAATGTTTATTTTTGAGGGGGGAGGGGTAGCGAGAGAGGGGGGACAAAGGATCTGAAGTAGGCTCCATGCTGACAGCAGAGAGCCTGATGTGGGGCTCAAACCCATGAGTCGTGAGATCATGACCTGAGCTGAAGTTGGACGCTCAACCGATTGAGCCACCCAGGCACCCCCCAAAAATTATTCCTCAGAAAAGAAGAAATTGCCCTATATTTGAGTCCTTGCAAAGTGTCTCAAAGTACAAGGAATCTATCAAATATTTTGAACAAACCGTTGTTTGGGGAATACACATAAGTTCAAAATGTCTTCAGTCAGTGTGCTGATTTGGGTTCATGTAGAAGTCAATTGAGCAAAACAATAAAAAAAGCAACTCAGATTTTGTAATTATTCTTGAGAGCACAATTTCACAATTGCAAGGATTGGATGATGCTGGATATAATCCTTTAAACAGCAACACAATGAATGAGCAAGTTGCAGAGATGGTGAATTTATGCCTCTGGAACATACACGGTCCTCATGGTATATGAGTGGGAATTGCTGGCTTGAGATAAAACTTTCAGTGACAGCATCCTATATGGATTTGGAAAGTGCTGGATCTCAGACAACTTAGACACGAGTGAAGATGTTAGAAGACTCAAAAAGTATCTTTAGTGGTGACAAAATATTGATGTTAGGCAAGCATTTGAAAACATTGTCTTAGGAAACAAGACAAAACATTGTTCTATGAAACATTTTTTAATGTTTTATTTTTATTTTTGAGAAAGAGAGAGAGAGAGAGAGGGTAGGGGAGGGGCAGAGGGAGAGGGAGACACAGAATCCGAAGCAGGCTCCAGGCTCTGAGCTATCAGTCTAGAGCCTGACGCGGGGCTCAAGCTCACAAACTTCAAGATCCTGACCTGAGCCAAAGTTGGATGCTTAACTGACTGAGCCACCCAGGAGCCCCTATGAAACATTTTTAATGAAAAGAGCATTATTTGTAAAGTGATGTATTATTTTGTAATTTAAAATGTTTTGAATATGCGTTTGTGACTAAATTGATACATGAGTTGTTATAACTAGATATTTGATATTTTATCTATATCTTTTAAAAATTATATATTTAACTTTTCTCACCCAGACTCTTCCTGGAGCTTTGGAACTGCTCTTTCTGCCTGGCGTCCTTCACCCAGGCAGAGAAACTTGGCTGAGAAATTTGAGGGAGGGGATCCTCCCATCATAAGAGATAGCCATTGGAGTCACCTGTAGTTAGGCAAATGTAGTATGTATATGAAGACATGAGTTAGGGCATGGCACTTGTCAGCTACAGAACTAGGGCCAGTTTGAGTCAACATTTATCGATCTTTCATTCATCAATAAATGTGCTTATTCAACATTTGTTTATTTTCTAAAAATGTATTTATAAAATTCAGCACCCAGCATGTGGATAATACAGCGATGACAATGTATGGTCCCAGGGAACAGCTCACAGACTAGGCTGGGAGACAGATATGGCAGCAAGAAAACTCAAGTGCTGGAGCAGACAACAAACCCGTCGTCAGGGGTGTATAGGAAAGTCGATCTTCATTGGGAAAATTGAGAACATGTTAGAGAGTGGGTGACACAATGAGCTGAGCCTCGAGGAATGAATGCAGTTTTGACTAACGTAGAGCTTCCAGGCCAAGGGACCAGCATGGACGGAGGCACTCAGCTATGACAAGAATCTCAGTTCTTCAGGCCCCAGTGGGAGGTCCGGGGTGGCTGTGGGATTGCCATTGTTGGAGGGGTGGGCAGCAGTCAGTCAAGGAGAGCCTTGACCATTAATGTGATGCAGTAAGGCCATAGATGGGTTCTGAACAGAGGAGGGACAGGACCAGTGGGTGAAAGACGCCAAGCAGAAAGAGCAGTTCTGAAGCTCCGGGAAGAGTCCGGGCGAGAAAAGGAGAGCACGGAGCCTTGCTGTGGCAATAGGACAGTCAGGAGGGTGGGACAGGGAGAGGTGGGAAACCAGGGTTTGCCCACTTGTGAATGTGATGGTGATACGAGGAAGACATGGAGGCTGGCTGCAAGTTTCCTGGCTGGTGGCTGAGCACATGGGCTACCCTGACCGTGAAAGGGCTTGAGTGGAAGAAGATGAGTTTGAACTTTGGAAAGGCTGAGCTGACAAGCAGGCCTTTTTCACTGGGTGAAAAAATCACAGACAGGCAATGTCAGGGCGACCTGAAGGCAAAGGGCAGTCTAACATTTAAGGCCACGTGCAAGCCATGGCCTTGAGTCTAAGCAGTGGTTGGGTTCCGATGGCCAGACAGGCAGGAAGGAGGTGGGGATTCCGGTCTCAGATGGAAGATGAGCCTCGGATCTTGCTGTGGCTCCAGTCCTGGGGGACTCTGTGAACACAGAGAGTGGTTAGCGTGCTGACAGGGGAGGCCTTTGAGGAGCAAAACAGTAGAATCCGAGGTCCAAGAATTGTCAACATTAGGGAGGCTATTCCAAATCTTTTTTCTAACAAGTAGAGAAATGCCTGCCTGAGAGATGGCAGGGATAGGCTTTGTCACTTAGCTAACCTCTCAGGCCTTGGAGCGTATCTTCCCATCTGTGAATCCTAGTGTCCCATTCATAAAATTGGAAACTCATCCACCTCGCAGAATGATTGTAGGGGTTAAATGAGATGACAATATACAAAATGGCCAGTTCACAGTGTGGCCCTACCCCCTTTCTCTT
Organism: Lynx rufus; assembly: GCF_022079265.1. Taxonomy (NCBI): domain Eukaryota; kingdom Metazoa; phylum Chordata; class Mammalia; order Carnivora; family Felidae; genus Lynx; species Lynx rufus. Next base: position 8,958,495 of record NW_025814841.1, on the reverse strand, counting down.
CTTGTCCAGAAGGCAGAGTTTCCCACGTTGGTAGGAGGTCATATCCAGCCTTAGGATCGCAGGGTTGTACTGGCCTGTGGTCCCGTTTAGGTTGAGAAACACTGTTTCCAGGTCACGCCTCTCATTTTATGGCTAATTAATTAAAGCCCAGAAAGGTGAGTCACCTAACTGAGGTCACACAGGGTATTGTAATAGGGCCAGGCCTCTCCTCTTAAGGCCCATAGTACATCCTATTGGCTCTGATGAGATTCTACTCGCCTGACCATTTACTTGGAATAGTGATGCCTAGAAGAACCCAGAGTTGGAACAATCTCCTCTCTCTCTTCCCCATCCCCTTGCTAAAGCTACATGAAAAGATTCATTGTCCCACGGAGAGGAGAAAAATTGTTCAAACAAAAGTCAAAGCTGATGTATTTATTTAAAAAATATTCTTTCCATGACCGTAAATGCTTCATGGAATCTTTTCAGATTGAATTAACCTCTGTTTCCCAGCACAACAATCCTCCTATGCCCATACATGAAGGGACTGTTTCTCAAGCATCAGTCCATTTTCCAGCTAGAACTGGCTCCTGTTCTTCAAATACTAGCAGCTGTAAGTGTCCAGCTGAGAAACATTATGAATATGGGTTCCATGCACTGATTTATTTTTGCTTGTTTCACTGCCATTGCATTTCTTTCTTTTTTTTTTTTTTACATTTTATTTATTTTTTGATAAAGAGAAACAGAGCATGAGCGGGGGAGGGGCAGAGAGAGAGGGAGACACAGAATCCCAAGCAGGCTCCAGGCTCTAAGCTGTCAGCACAGAGCCCGACAGGGGGCTCGAGCTCACAAACCGTGAGATCATGACCTGAGCCGAAGCCGGATGCTCAACCAACTGAGCCACCCAGGCGCCCCCACTGCCATTGCATTTCTTTTTTAACTTGAGAGTGAGAGAGAGAGAGAGAGAGAGAGAGAGAGAGAGAGAGAAAGAATCCCAAGCAGGCTCCATGCTCAGCATGGAGCCCAACACAGGGCTCGATCCCACATCCCTTGGATTGTGACCTGAGCTAAAATCAAGAGTCAGATGCTCAACCGACTGAGCCATCCAGGCACCCCTCACTGCCATTGCATTTTTAAAAAAAATCTGTCTTGGGGCGCCTGGGTGGCGCAGTCGGTTAAGCGTCCGACTTCAGCCAGGTCACGATCTTGCGGTCCGGGAGTTCGAGCCCCGCGTCGGGCTCTGGGCTGATGGCTCAGAGCCTGGAGCCTGTTTCCGATTCTGTGTCTCCCTCTCTCTCTGCCCCTCCCCCATTCGTGCTCTGTCTCTCTCTGTCCCAAAAATAAATAAACGTTGAAAAAAAAAAATCTGTCTTGCCTATATTGTCATTACTGGTTTTATGTCGACATGCATCCAGTATTCTTTCCCCTATTCACTTTAGTTTCTTTTAAACAGCTTTTTTGAAATATAACTTCATGCGATAAAATTCATCACTTTTAAGTGGACAGTTTGATGAATCTGACAAATGCATAAAGCCATGTAACGTCCACCATAATCATGCTATTAACCACTTCTGTCACCCCCCAAACTTCCCTCGTGCCCCTTTGTAGCTGATCTTTTGCCACCCCCAGGCCCTTGGAACCACCGATCTGCTTTCTGTCATACAGTGTTGCTCTTTATTGAATGTTACATAAATAGAACCGTTCAGTATATAATTTTTTTGTATCTGCCTGCTTTCACTCGGCATAATTATTTTAAGATTCATCCAGTACCTCATCACTTTAATTGCCAAGTAGTATTCCACTGTATGGATACACCACAATTTATTTATCCATTTGCTATTATGTGGACATTTGGGTTGTCTCCAGTTTTTAGCTTTGATAAATAACGTTTCTGGGAGCATCTGAGTAGAAGTCTTTATGTAGCTGTGTTTTCGTATCTTTTTGGTAAATTCCAAGGATTGGGGCTGCTGGTAGGGAGGTGAAACATCTCAGTCTCTCCAGGACTGAGGAGTTTTCTGGGATGCAGGACTTTCAGTGCTAAACCATGGACAATTATGGGCAAACCAAGACAATTGGTCATCCTGTGCTATGCCATTTGGCAAGTGTGTTTTAAACTTTAAGAGAAACTGGAAATTTGTTTTCCAAAGTGGCTGCACCATTTTGTGTTCTTACCAGCAATATATTAGGGTTTTAGTGTCTTCATATCTTCACCAGTACTTGGTTATATCAGTCTTTTTAATTTTAGTTTTTCTAGTGGACTTGTCATGGAATCTCACTCTGTTTTTTTTTTTTTAATGTTTATTTATTTTTGAGATAGAGAGAGACAGAGCACATGTGGGGGATAAGCAGAGAGAGGGAGACACAGAATCCCAAACAGGCTCCAGGCTCTGAGCTGTGTGCACAGAGCCTGATGTGGGGCTCAAACCCACAAACCGTGAGATTATGACCTGAGCCGAAGTTGGACCCTTAACTGACTGAGCCACCCAGGTGCTCCGTCAGTCTGGTTTTTTTTCTTCTGTTTTATTTATTTATTATTTATTATTTATTATTCATGTTTTATTTATTTTTTAAACTTATATCCAAGTTAGTTAGCATATAGTGCAACAATGATTTCAGGAGTAGATTCCTTAGTGCCCCTTCCCCATTTAGCCCATCCCCCCTCCCCCCCCCTCCTCCAGTAACCCAATTTTTCTCCATATTTAGGAGTCTTATGTTTTGTCTCCCTCCCTGTTTTTATATTATTTTTGCTTCCCTTCCCTTATGTTTATCTGTTTTGTATCTTAAAGTCCTCATATGAGTGAAGTCAGATGATATTTGTCTTTCTCTGACTAATTTCACTTAGCACAATACCTCTAGTTCCATCCACATAGTTGTGAGTGGTCATCAGTCTGGTTTTAATTTGCATTTTTCTAATGACTAAGAATGTTGGACATCTTTTCATACAGTTATTTGTCATTAGAAAATCATCTTTGCTGATGTGACCACTCAAATATTTCACATATTTGCAGGTGGGTTGTTTGTCTTCTTCTTACTGAGTTATTAGAATTTCTTGTTGAGTTATAAGAGCTTATATAGTCTGGCTATCAGTAATAGATCAGATATGTTGTACAAATCTTTTCTACCAGCCTGTGACTTGCCATGCCATTGCATTGTAAGAACGGAAAGGTTTAAATTCTTTCAGATACTAGCATGTATTTTTAAGTTATATATTTTTGTGTCATTTTATTATAATAGTCATAAAAAAGCACAGAGGTTAATTTCGTGTTCATTAAATGGCTTAATATGACAACATGAATAACTTGTACTTTATATTAGTTGTTTTGATTGCATAATGATAACAAGTAGCTAACCTTACTGAGCACTTACTGTGTGCCACTCAGTGTTCTGTGTGCTTTATATATATGGACTGATTTTATTAATGTAGCAACCAGCTCTATTTGTTATCTCCAGTTTAAAGATGAGGAAACTGAGGCACAGTGTTGTCTGCTCAGTGTTAGACAGCTAGAAGTACTTAGTGCTGTTTATTTTATTTTGTTATTATTTTTTTAATGTTTATTTATTTTTGAGAGAGAGAGCATGAGCAGGGGAGGGATAGAGAGAGAGGGCGACACAGAATCCAAAGCAGGTTCCAGGCTCTGAGCTGTCAGCACAGAGCCTGACACAGGGCTTGAGCCCATGGACCATGATTAGATCATGACCTGAGCCGAAGTCGGACGCTTATCCGACTGAGCCACCCAGGTGCCCCTTGTGCTGTTTATTTTATTTCCTTTTTAATTTTTTTTTTTAAATGTAGGCTCCATGCCCAACTTGGGGCTTGAACTCATGACTCTGAGATCAAGAGTCATATGCTCTACTGACTGAGCCAGCCGGGCACCCCAAGTTCTACTGATTTTTAACTCCCTACCCTTCACCTACTCTTAGTGCCTTTTGGTTAATAATGGGGACCTGAAAACACAAACACTTCTTGAAATCAGCAGTAAACCCGACCATGTGAAATGGTATTGTTTTCTTGAAAATGGTAATTATTCACCGCCTCTTGGATGTGTGCAAATGTTTGGATTTGAGTGCAAATATGTCAGGTTGGAAGTGGGCTTTGAGAACTTGTTGTATATATTTTGAAATAAATGAAGGTGGACTTTGTATTTGGTCAGTTTGGAGGAAGGAGAGAACATTAAAATAATAAATCACATATAAATAACATAACACACTAATAATGTCATATAAAATATGATAAGTATCCAGGAACCTTGAAAGTAAATAGTAAGTTTAAGACCAGAGAAAGAGGCAAAATCTAGGTTTTCTTCCTTTTCTCAGAAGGAATCCTACAGTTAAAGTTATGAAAAGGGAGGGGCACCTGGGTGGCTCAGTCGGTTGAGTGTCCGACTTTGGCTCAGGTCATGATCTCACAATTTGTGGGTCTGAGCCCCGAATCGGGCTCTGTGCAGACAGCTCAGAGCCTGGAGCCTGGAGCCTGCTTTAAATTCTGTGTCTCCCTCTCTCTCTGCCCCTTCCCTACTCATGCTCTGTTTCTCTCTGTCTCTCAAAAATAAATAGACATTGAAAAAAAATGTTTTTTTAAGTTATGAAAAGGGACCAATCTAGTAAAGAGTTTAATTTATTTAAAAAGTTGGGGGTAGTAGTTATCAGTAATGAGCCAGTATTCTCTGAAGCTTCACTGCTTTATCAGCTGTATAACCTTGGGCAAATTACTTAACTTCTCTGAGTTACTGTAAGAATTAATGACTTAATACATTTAAAGCATTTGGCCCAGTGCCTGGCAAATAGTAAGCACTGAATAAACATTTGCTATTTTTAAAATAAATTTAATGCGTAGTGAAAAGTGAGCTAGCTCTATACAGCAAGTGTGAAAAAATGTGGACTTTGAAGGTTCACAGGCTTGGGTTTATCTCCAGGTCAGTTCCTGAAAGCAATTCACTAAATTACTGGGTATTTTTTTTTTTTTAAGTTTTGGGAAATGGTCCTTGCCCTGGCCCTGCCCTCTTCCTGCCTTTGACGAGAAGATAGCTATGCCCTTTCATGAATTGACTTCTGGGGACTTGACTTGCAGCTAATTGAGTTTTCTGTTAATCAGAGAATTGGTAATTGGCCTTCTTACCCTGGGTTTGAATCTCTGCTTGCCACTTACTTTAGCTGCATGACCTTGATCAAATCGCTGAGCTTCTCTGAGTCTCAGTTTCCTCATCTCCAAAAAGCAGAAGTAATAATCCTGATTTCTGCAAGATAGGTGTGAGAATTAAATGAAGTCAGTTGGGTGAAATCGCCAAGCACAAGATGAGGACTTAGTAAAGATTTTACATGTAGATGATGTTACTGAATTATTGTTCCTCCTTAAATATTCCCTCCTCCCCACCTACTTTATATAAATTAATAAATTGCTATGATACTTACTCTACACATAGAAAATGGGAGGATAAGTTTAAACCTAGTTCCAGGACACTGGCTTATCCATGAGGTTTTTCCAGGCTGAACAGTCTTGACATCATTCACCATGTGGCCAAGTACCTTTCTCATCTCGTGTGAAGCACTGAGATTGGCCATCCTGTGAAAACCTGGTTGTGACCCTCTCACTGTCCTGCTTAGAATCCTTCTAAGCCTTTATACCAGCTGGCCTCCGGCACCAATACAGAAAATGGGTAAAGGCAGTGCTATTTTGGTAGAGACAGTGCCCCTCTGGTTTGAAGGACCCCTTGCTCCTGTGGGTACCTGAAACTCAACTCAGGGCTAAAATTCCTTATGCATCTGAGAGCTTCATGCTCAAATTGGGTTTGATCCTATTCTTCTCTGGTCCCCCAGCCCCTTTGCTCCTTTGCTTGTCCCCACCTCTCCATGGGTGCCAGGCACTATTCTCAATGCTTTAGTTATGTGTATCAGCTCACTCAATTAACTAGTATTACCGCATCTTCGCATAAAGCTTGGGAGGTTAAGTAGCTTGCCCAAGGTCATACACAGTTAGTGAGTGTCAGAGTCAAGGCATAAAGCCAGGAAGTTCTATGCCAGAGTCCAAGCCTTTAAGCACTACACCATGCTGCCTCTTAACAGATGTGTGTGGGAGGCAGGGAGGCTAGGAAGCTCACTCTGCAATGCTATGTGAGGCCAGCCATATATGATTTCCTTGGGAAATTTATATATATTAATTTGTGCCATCCACCGTTATTAGACTGAAGGAATAATGTTACTTGTAATGTTCAGATATAATTTTTCCTTTTTCTTGAAATTTTTTTAGTTTATTTGAGAGAGAGAGAAAGAGAGAAAGTGTGTGTGTGCCCGCGTGAGTGAGGGAGGGACAGAGAGAGAAGGAGAGAGAGAATCCCAAGCAGGCTCTGAGCTGCCCAGTGTCTGACGTGGGGCTCAATCCCATGAACCATGAGATCGTGACCTGAGCCGAAACCAAGAGGTGGATGCCTAACAGACTAAGCCACTCAGGCACCCCTAGTTTTTCCTTTTTCAAATCCAAGATATAGAATGTGATTATAAACAATTGATAATAAACTTAATTGAGGAGAAACTTCAGTATATATATGTATTTTTCCCCTCAAGTTTTCCATTCGGTCTTACAGATACAAAAGCGATGAAAAATTTTAGTATGCATGCCGTCAGAGTATCCAAGGACCTACTAATGGAAGTTGCTAGAGTTCTTAAGGATCAAACACATAAATGGCATTGTTAAAAGTTTATTTATTTATTTTGAAAGAGCAAGAGCGGGGGAGGGACAGAGAGAGAGGGAGAGAGAGAGAATCCCAAGCAGGCTCCACACTGTCAGCGCAGAGCCCGACTCGGAGCTCAGTCTTACAAACCATGAGATCATGACCTAAGCTGAAATCAAGAGTCGGATGCTTAACTGACTGAACCACCCAGGCGCCCCCACAAATGGCATTTTATTTTTTTATTTTTAAAATTTTTAATGCTTATTTATTTTTGAGACAGAGAAGAGCATGAGGGGTAGGGTCAGAGAGAGAGGGAGACACAGACTCTGAAACAGGCTCCAGGCTCTGAGCTGTCAGCACAGAGCATGACGCGAGGCTCAAACTCACAGACCGTGAGATCATGACCTGAGCTGAAGTCGGAAGCTCAACCGACTGAGCCACCCAGGCGCCCCACGAATGGCATTTTAAAGACAAGTGGCATGTCTGACACTGAAAAGGTGAAACAGCGGGTCTATAGCACCTAGAATTCAAGGATATCTGGAAATCTCACCCTGCTCTCTCCTCTTCTTGTGTTTGTCACAGCCTTGCCCCTCTTCCTCTTCTTGAAGATGGAGAAGATGCTGGTGGGCTGCTTTCTGCTGGTCCTCGGACAGATCCTCATTCTCCTCCCTGTCGAGGCCAGGGAGCGGCCTCCCTCGAGGTCCGTGTCCAGAGGGAGACACTCTCGGACTCACCCCCAGACGGCCCTCCTGGGTGAGTGTCGATGCCTCTGTCGCTGAAGCAGGAGGGAAGAGGTGGTTGAGGGCAGACGTCCAGGCTAGGAGGTGGACACACGTCAGTCGGGAAGCTCCTCCCTGGGACTCCTGTTGGGTGTGTGGGGAGGGGTGGGGAGCAGATCTCATAGGCAACGGGTGCATGGGGTTTTCCAAATGAAATCGCACCCTTCTATTTCAAGGCCGTTTAATCTCAGGTTCACGACTTTTCTCCAATACACAAGGAAAAGATCTGAAAAGGTCCTGGTGTATTTATCTGGACAGGGGTGTGATAGTTTTTTATTGGATCTGTTCAGCTTATCTGCATGGCAGCATGGGGAAAAGAGCAGGCCGGCTTGTGGGAGGTGGGAGCGGCCACAGAAGAGAGGTGAGGGCACTGTGAGCCAGATCAAGATATTAGGAATAGAAAATGTCGGGCTTCTGTTGTGAACATGTTTTCTTCAGGTGAATCTTCCTCTTTCTCCAAGAGAAGGAAAAGGTCATGAAAACACATAGATATGGATAAATGGATCTCGTTGTAAACACGGGCTCTGGAAAGCCCAGGGTGTGGAAGCAATAGGAAGGTTGGCCGGTGGAAAGGGAATGGGTTTTGGCATAGACCTGGGTTCAAGTTCTGGCTCTGGTACTTACCAGATGTGTATATTTAGCCAGTGTTGTCTCTCTGAGGTTCAGTTTCCTCATCCATAGAATGGGAATATTAATGCTGACCTCGAAACATTTTTGTGAGGAGAAAATAAGGTAATACATGTAAATTGTAGGTATGCCATGAATGGTAGTTTAACCACAACTGTCATTTTACGAAGTCATTCTCTGAAACTGTGTTTTATAGCTTGTGGGCCAGCTGACAGAATCGGACTCCCTACGAAGTCCATTGAGAGAACTACCCTATTGCCTGGTAGCCTCAGCATTCAAAATTATAATCAGAGACCAGGGGGAACCCAAAAAAACTTTGTTTTGAGAGGTTGGAATCCTCACTCATGTTAACTGAATGATGGCCCCCTGATTCTGGGCCTTCCATGTCTTTAGTCTTCTGAGAATCTCCATCTCCATAGTGACTGAAATGTAAGACTTTTGCAAAAATGGCAAGGACTGGAGGATGTTTACTACATTGAAGGGCTTTTTAAAAACAATTTCAAGATGACAAATATGCCTGTCCATCTGTCTATCTATCTAGATATCTATATCTAGATATCCATATATCCATATATCTATAGCTATACACACACACACACACACACACACACACACACACACACACACGGAGGAAGAGAGAGAGAGAGAGTGGAAAATGCCTGACCCCTAGATCACCAGCAGTTAGGTGTCTGACGGGGCTTTCAGTATGAGCCACCACACACTTAGCTGGAAAAGCATCTCCCTCTCAGCCCTAAATACCTCCTCCCCCTCCCCAGCCACACACACACTGGGTCTTCCCTAGTTGTCAGCACTCACTGTCCTCTCCTTCACCCCAAGTTCAGGCTCTGACGTAGAAACCCCTTGTCTTCTGACATAAGAGACGGCGTCCTGTTTTGCCAAAGGCATCAACCCCACATCCAGTTTTGCCTCCTGTTTCTCATTTTGCCGGAGAATGCACCGGGGACACGGAGGAGGATGGAGCATGGCACATGTCCCCACCCCAGAGAGTGGCCAGTGGCTACTCCCGGACGCTCCAGAGGGCTGCTTGACTCGTGAACGTGGTTCAGTGAGAGTCATGAAGCCGGAAGGGCAAACACCACAACTTTGGCCTGGGTCCTCGTGTGTCACCTGCTTTTGGTCTCCTTTGACAGGGAACGAAGATACAGAAGCCACATTCGTTGTAGTCCTTGCCCTGGTCATGTGACCTTCTCTTCATTCTTAAAATATGATGTCTGACATTTAAAAAAATTTTTTTTTAATTTTATTTATTTATTTTTGGGAGAGAGAGAGAGCACGAGCAAGGGAGGGGCAGAGAGGGAGACACAGAATCCGAAACAGGCTCCAGGCCCTGAGCTGTCAGCACAGAACCCGACGCAGGGCTCAAACCCACAAACCGTGAGATCATGACCTGAGCCCAAGTCGGTCGCTTATCCGACTGAGCCACCCAGGCGCCCCATACGGTGTCTGACATTTTACGGGCGTTTGCTTTTCTCGACTTTTTGTTTTTTATGTTCTAAACATTGCCCAGGCACATTTCACTTCTGTGGCAAATTATTTTGGCTGTAGTTATGGTATGCACTACATGCTGTATTTCACTAGCTGCTTACTTGCAAGGGTGGTCTGTGCAAGTTTAACAGAGAAACAGAATTGTTTCTTAGGGTAATTCTTCATTTGGGTTTTCTGATTTTTTTAAAGAGAAGATTATATTTTATGTCTAAATTTAAGTCAGGGTTCCAGTAACAGCTTGAGCCAATTAAAAAATAAAAATAACGCACTATTTATCTGCCCCTCCTATGCATGTTTCCAGGCTACTCAGGTGGTAATCAGTGGTGATGTGTGACCACGTAGGCTCCTCCCCGTACTTTATTCATCCATCTGGGGTTTCTGCTGCTTGGCAGATGTGGGGGCTTTAGAAAGAACAACTGCCATTAGGAAGTAGTGGGGCAGACAGACATGTAATAAACACTTAAAAATAAACACTTAAAAAATATTTTACTTAGTTAATTCATTAATTAAAAAAAAAAATAAACCCCCAACATAACCCATAACATAAAATACTGGTATAAAAAAATGACATTTTCTAAATTAAAAAGAATAGTGAGAAGAACAGCACTGTTCTACATTTTTATAAACCAATTTAGTGCCTGACTTTTAAAAAAAATTTTAATATTTATTTATTTTTGAGAGAGAGAGAAAAAGCATGAGCAGGGGAGGGGCAGAGAGAGAGGGAGACGCAGAATCTGAAGCAGGCTCCAGGCTCGGAGCTGTCAGCACAGAGCCCAATGCGGGGCTTGAACCCATGAGCAGTGAGATCATGACCTGAGCCGAAGTTGGATGCTTAACTGACTGAGCCACCCAAGCACCCCTAATGTCTGGCTTAATCAAAGGCAGCTGGATTCTCACCTCATCTAGTCTGTCATGAAATGTTGTTTTGGTTGGACTACATGAAGAAAACATGGCTTCACACAGATTTGTAGTCTGACAAAGGAAAAGCATTCTTTTTTTTTTTTTTTTAATATAATTTATTGTCAAATTGGCTAACATACAGTGTGTAAAGTGTGCTCTTGGTTTCTGGGGTAGATTCCCATGGTTCATCGCCTACATACAACACTCAGTGCTCATCTCAACCATCCATCCCTTCTCAATGCCCATCACCCATTTTCCCCTCTCCTCCATTCCCCCATCAACCCTCAGATTGTTCTCTGTATTCAAGAGTTTATGGTTTGCCTCCCTATTTTTCCCCTTTCCCTTTCCCCATGGTCTTCTGTTAAGTTTCTCAAGATCCACGCATGAGTGAAAACATGATACCTGTCTTTCTCTGACCGACTTATTTCACTCAGCACAATACCTTCTAGTTTCGTCCATGTTAGGAAAAGCATTCTAATAGCCTTTTCAGATAATCGTGGATATTCTTCTTTGATATGACACCAAAACTTGACAAATGATGGTTTCTTAAAAGTTAGTTGCAGAACCTAAAACCACATCAGTAAACTTTTTGCACTCTATATAATCGTGAGAGAATAAGAATATAAAAGGCAAACATTAGTGCTATTATGGGTATAGTTCTGACCTCATGGACCCTTTGAAGTGCTCTCAGGGACCCTTATGGGTCCCCAGACCACACTTTGCAAACAGCTGGTTCAGGGCTGCATTCCTAGTGAAGGTGGAGATCCTCCCTGAGGATCTGAGCGGGCAGGGGGGAGGAGTGAGGCTGGAGCGTGGAGGTGGGACCTGGTCAGGCACTGGAGACCGCCATGCTTGTGAGGTGGGTGGTCTGAGCTGGAGACAGCCTGGGGGAGGGAACCAAATCACTTAGGGCAGGGGTGGGAATGCCTGGGAGACTTTAACAAGGCAACAATAGTGATCACTGCTGACTCCCTGTCAGTTCACTGTGCCATCTGGACAGTCTCAGTCTTCGTGGGCCGTGGCAAAGGGCAGGGAGAGCCTATACTTGCAGAGGCCACCAGAAAATGACAGAACGCATTCTCTAGCCCAAAGTCCCCTCCAGGCAACAATGCCAGCAGGTGGAATTGGAGCTGCAGGATGGGCCGTACCCAGAGAATAAGCCGGCGGAAGCCTCCAGAATCTTCCCCTCTGTACTCCTCCTTTATCAGTGGTCCACATCCCCTCCCAAACTCCCCACCTCCTCCTTAGGCCCCCTTCAAGGAGGGGCTAACCAGAGGTCATGTTGCCTCCACCCGAACTACCTCTGTCTTGCATGTGCACATTTTTTCTCTTTATTACTTGGGGGAGGGGGGTGGACCTGTTGCCAGGACAACCACTGGATTCATATCACCCTTTTTGGAAACCTTAACCCACTGTACTCTTGACTCTCCTTACTCCTAGAGCAAGAGTACACAAACTGTCTACACTTCTGCCAGCTGGCTCTCCCTCTTTTGTCTTTTACAAGGTCTTGTTGACACATGCATTCTTTTCTCAGTTTACCAATGTAGCCCATTTTATTTCTGCTAACTAACCTCGAAACCTTTTCCTTTCCTTGTGATAGATTCCCCTTCACATCAGTAGTACACACGGAATTCACATTTATGTTTTAAGAGAGAGTGTTTCAAGTGGGAGGCAGAGACTCTAAAGGAAGCTAGCCCCATAGTACGGTTAACAGGTGGTGGGAGCTGAACCACCACTCCCCCAGCGAACGCACACACGTGCACACACACGCACATGCTCTGCTAGGGAAAATTCCAGGGGTCAGAGGTGTTCAGGGGTACAGGCTACAGAATTCAGTGAAATTTAACAACAGTTAACTTACCAGTTAAAAATAAAGCTAATGAAGACAGTCTAAGAACTCATAGCATACAGCCCCAAGTTCTGTTCCTTGGCAATCACAGTACTTATAAGGGACTTACTTCCATCTTTGCACACATTTCCAATTAAATCTGACATCAAAATATTAGTAAAAATGCAATGTGTTTCATATAAGGACCTGAAACCTCCTAAATTAGCCGCATGACCGAAGGAATTGGCTGGCCAAGAGAATTAAGTGTAAGAATGTCCTACTCTCTGTTGCCAATGGCAGTTTTTGCCTACGTTGATAATTATTCACATTTTCAAGTGTTGGCTGCCAGTAAATGAATTTCCACATCCTAAAACAATCCTCCTAATTGACAAGTGTTGGCACTCTCAGTGAGGGAGGAAAAGCACATGCCAGAGGCCATCAGAGCTTTTGGCTTCTCAAGTGACAGACCCATTGAGGCCACAAATCCTACATGCCCTGAAGCCACCTTATCACGATTTGAACTTGTGTCTCATTCCCTGTGCTTTCAGCGGCTTTGTACACTCTCTTTCTTCTACCTGGAATATCTTCCCTTAGCGGAGGCCTGTGCATCAGCCAGGGCCAGCTCTTCCCTCTCCCAACCAAGTAGGACCCTCTTGGCCTCGGCCACAGACACCACAGGTCCTCTCCCAAGGTGTCAGCCCCATCTGCCTTGTATTTCTGGGGTAATAGTGGCACCCACTCAAGATGGATTCCTATCCTAGTTATTTTTCTACTTGTTTTTACCACTAGACTACAAACCTTTGAAGGTAAAGACTGTTTCTCACGTCTCACAGCACCTCTGGAGGCTACTCTCATTTACTGAGCCCCTGCTGTGAGTTGGGACCTGCTAGCTCATTTAATCCGAGAGAAAAGAGATAAAACACTGCAAGGTGGTTACTGGCTTATCTCATTTGCAGAAGAGGAAGCCCAGACTCAGAGAAGTTAAGCGATTTGGCAAACTTGTCAAGGCTTCTGCAAACCCAGAAAGAAAAGGTGCCCACTGCCACCCCTCTTAGGGAGAAGATGTGCGGCTCAGGGGAAGATATGTGTTTGAACAAAGAAGAGGGCACCTCACCCTCGAGCTTGCTCGCTGACCAGGAGTTTTTGAGCAGGCCATGAAATGCCCATCCGCATTTGGAGGTGCTGCTGCTTCTGCCGGTTACCCCGAGGTCTGCGGACCTCAAGGCCTGGCACTGGTCCGTCCTGCCCTCAGGAAAGCTCAGTGCTTGTTGAACGACTGAGAGGATGAGATGCACAGACGGCTGATTTCATCCCCGTTTGGATGCTTCTGGTCTTGGTTCCACTTCTACTTAGCAAGTGACACTGGGCAAGTCGCTGTGTCCTGCAGTCTGTTCATCTACAAAGGGAGGTGGTTGAAGTCCGTGATCTTCATGTCTCATCTAAGGTGTGGTGACATCACTGATTCCGGGCCTCCCAGACGCTCCTTCTCTGGCTCTTGTGGTGAAACGCCCACTTCGATCCTTGGCTTTCTTCCACTTTCTCCAGGTGGGAGAGCCAAGACAGAGCCATATTCTGGAGACTGAGGGGGCAGAAGTTTGGAGACAGAAGAGGTGGGGCAGTAGAATCAGGTAGGAGGGTGGGAGAGGGATGAAACAGCAGTATTAGGCAGAGGGGTGGGATAGAGTAGTAGGGTCAGGCAGAGAGGTAGAGGGGACAGTAGGATTGAGCTGGGAGCAGAGGTGGGGAGGTAGGATCAGGCAGGGGTGTTGTGGGCAATAGGAGCAGGCAAGGGGGTCGGGTGAGGCAGTGAGATCAGGCAGGGGGTGGGGGATGGGGGCAGTGAGATCAGGCAGGGGGTGGGGGATGGGGGCAGTGAGATCAGGCAGGGGGTGGGGGATGGGGGCAGTGAGATCAGGCAGGGGGTAGGGGATGGGGGCAGTGAGATCTGGCAGGGATGGGGGATGGGGGCAGTGAGATCAGGCAGGGGGTGGGGGGTGGGGGCAGTGAGATCAGGCAGGGGTGGGGGATGGGGGCAGTGAGATCAGGTAGGGGGTGGGGGATGGGGACAGTGAGATCAGGCAGGGGGTTGGGGATGGGGGCAGTGAGATCGGGTAGGGGGTGGGGGATGGGGACAGTGAGATCAGGTAGGGGGTGGGGGATGGGGGCAGTGAGATCAGGTAGGGGGTGGGGGATGGGGGCAGTGAGATCAGGTAGGGGGTGGGGGATGGGGGCAGTGAGATCAGGTAGGGGGTGGGGGGTTGGGGGCAGTGAGATCAGGCAGTAGGATCAGGCAAGGGGGTAAGGGGGCACTGGGATCAGGCAGCAGAACAGTGGTTCTGAAACTTTATTGCACATCAGAAGCTCCTGAAAGGCTTGTTAGAACACAGACTACTGGTCCCTGAGCCCAGAGTATTTGATTCAGTAGGTCTGAGTTGGGCACATTTCTGGAGATCTCCATTTGAGAACCACTGTAGAACAGAAATCTAGAAGGTGGGGTGGGGTGGGGGGATGGGCAGGAGGCAAAGATCTTAAGGAGGAGATGCTGTGGGGCATGAGCCAGAAACATTGCAGGATGAGTAACGTCTGCTAAGAAACTGCAGTTGGAGAGAATAAACTGTGGGCTGGGCCCACCCCTTCTGAAGCTTTGAAAATAAGCTGCTGGCGATTTTCTACCCCGGGGTGGGGAGTTGGCAAAGGTGGGCCCCCAGCCTGCATTGGGAGCCGGCCTCTTACAGCAGAGTGATTAGCACACATCTGAACCATCAAGTGGCTGGTGTGTGTCTTTGTCATCAGAACTAATTATACTGAAGGTTAATGCGTAGAGCTAATCAAACTGTTTTAACTATAGCAAAGGCTTTTCAAAAATAAAATCCTTTGAAGTAAAATCACACCCCCCTCTTCAGCCCTCCACAGCATCCTCTGCTTTACAACTGCAGCTGGAAACAAGGACTCAGTGGAGGGGCTGTCATGGCTGCTGCTCAGCCCAGAGGCATAAAATGCATCGCTTGGGGCGCCTGGGTGATTCAGTCGGACTTAAGCGTCCGACTTCGGCTCAGGTCACGATCTCACGGTTTGTGAGTTCCAGCCCCACGTCAGGCTCCGTGCTGACAGCTCAGAGCCCAGAGCCTGCTTCAGATTCTGTGTCTCCCTCGCTCTCTGCCCCTCCTCCTCTCGCACTCTGTCTCTCTCTACCAAAAATGAATAAACGTTTAAAAAAAGATCTTTAAATGCATCTCTTCATGCCTCTGCTCTGTTTTATATATAAACTAATGACTGTTATCATTCGTGTTTAATAAACTGCATAAACTGAATTCCTCATTCCTATCTTGTAATTAACATTGGAAGAATTTTTTTTTTAAGCATAGTATGTGACTTCCAATAAGCTACAAAGTTAAAAGCTTTCCTAGCCAATGGGGAAAACAATGATTTTTTTTTTCCCTCCTACAGATTCTCTCTCTCTCCTTCTTTCTTCCTTTCTCTTCTCTTAGATTCTTTATCCCCTTCTTCTTCCGTAACTCTCCTTTATCTCTCCCTCTTAAATCTTTCCCACCCTCCCTCATTTCCTTCTTCAGTTCCAGGATGTTCTATTCTCAGCTTGCCCATCTGTTTGGCAGCTGCAGTGTGCGTGCATGGGGATCACGGTGGGGGACATCCCTCTCTGTGACTGACATAGCCACTCTTCTTTTCTCTTTGATGGCTTGTCCTCTTGGAAAGGCAAGCCATACAGTCTTACCCCTCTGGCCAATCACGTCCCAGGTCTCCCTCACTGACGATAATAAAGTAATGATAATGAGGTCTATCTTTTTTTGGGTGGGGGGGGTCATCTACTATGTGTCAGGCACTGTACTAGGTAGTTCCCAGTTTATTCTGCATGGTATTATTATTCCCATTTTACAGATGAAGACATTGAAACTTACAGAGGCTAAATGGCTTGCTCAAAGTCATGTAACCCTTGAGCCGCAGAGGTAGAATATGAGAATACAATTTACCTTTCCCTCTGCTCAAACGCTTTTCTGCAACCCTGCCTCTTCTCTTTTATCCAACCGAATTGGACTCATCTTTCAGGACTCACTGGAAGCATTCCCAGTCTTTTAGGTTGGCATTTAATACCCCAACAATGCATTCCCCCAGCATGCCATATGTCTCAGCACAGCACTTACAGCCTGTACAGCGATTGCCTGCTTCATTGTCTATGTTGTATTGGCAGTGATTAGTAACGTGCCAGGAACACAACAGGCACTCGGTAGATACCTAGAGAAGAGTAAATGAACTAACAAATGAGCAAAGAGGCATTTTTAGAGAGGAGCCACAGGGCTGGTGAAGGTTTCTGAAGCTAGGGCATGTGGAAAACATTTGAAAGACCTGAGAAAGTTTAGCTTGAACAAATAGAAGATGCAGAAGGGCTCTCTGAAGGCTGTTATGGATGAGTCCAGACTTGTTATTAAGACCTTGAAGAGGAGATGCAGAACCAAACACTTGTGCTTTCAAGGACACAGATTTTTCTTTCATATGAAGTTTTGTAGCCACCAGATTATTCCAGGAAGGAACAACTTGCCTCTTCAGGCTTCAGGGATGTTGGAAGCCTCGGGTGTAGAAGCTTAAATAAACCTCTCCTCGGCAAACCCTCACATTCCAAGATTCTATGGAGTTGCCTGTGGAATTAGGAAATGAACTGGAAGATAAGGACTTTCTTCCCTATTTAAAAAAAAAAAAAGCTAAATATTTGCTTTCCAAGAACAATCTGCCTTAGGAGCCTTTCCAAGCACATAGTTTAAACAAGGGAGAAACTGAGAAATTTTTAGTGACTGGCAACATATAATTTGTTGAATCCCTGAGTTTCACTTCTGGCAATGGTAACTGAATGAATGAAAAGAATGATTACAGGTTAATTGTGTTCGCTTTTTTGGTTAATTCATGGAGGGCTTGTAGTCAGTTATTAGGATTAGACCTTTAGTACACTTGGCTTAGTAGCTGACATATAGCAGGTGTTTTTAACATAAGTGGGATACTTCGCTTTTTTATGTGCTAAATTTTATCTTCTTCATTTCAGTTCCTCATTTTTGAGTCATATCTTTTTCCTTCTTAACGTAGCAATTTAGAGTCATTTGCATATTTGATAACATGCTTTATATATCTTCATGTCCCCACTGAAAATATTAAAAGAATGTTTTATATTCTTTTGAAATGATTATAAACAATAATCATCTTTACTTAAAAAAATTCACACTTAAATATTTAATGACCACTAGGTACTGAAAATAGCTGTTTCAAAAAGTTGCCTTGAATGATCAACCTATAAACATTTCATATATTCTGGAGAGGAAATATTATGGAGACTCGAGTTGTGTATTAGTTTGTTAGGTCTGCCATAACAAAGTCCCATACACTGGGTGGCTTAAATGCCAGACATTTATTTTCTCACCTTTCTGGAGGCTAGAAGTCCAAGATCAAGGTTGGCAAGGTGTCGGTTTTTTCTAAGGCTTCCTTCCTAGGCTTGCAGCTAGCTGCCATTTCCCGGTGTCCTCACCTGCTCTTCCCTCTGTACCTGTCTACACCTACATTTCCTCTTCTTTTTTTTTTTTTTCATTTTTATTTTTTATTTTAGAGAGAGAGAGAACAGGCACACTCGAGCAGGGAAGAAGGGCAGAGGGGGAGAGAATCCCAAGTAGCCTCCACGCTCAATGCCAAGCCTGACTTGGGGTTCGATTCTGCAAACTGCGAGATCGTAAGCCAAAATCAAGAGTCAGATGCTTAATTGACTGAGCCACCCAGGTGCCCCCAAATTTCCTCTTCTTATAAGGATGCCAGTCGTATTAGATTCGAGCCCAGCCTAAGACCTCACTTTAATTACCTCTTTAAAGATCCCATCTCCAAATACAGTGACATTCTGAGGTACTAGGGTTAAGACTTTAACTAGTGAATTGTGGGGGGACACAGTTCACCTCACAGCCAGTTGCTTTGCTTTTCACTTTCATTTGTGGAGGACAGCATGTCTTCTGTGACATGTTCCTTTGATAAAACTGTTACTGAGTTACACCGGAGAAGCACACTCAAAGACTTCAGAGATGTGGATATTTCTGAGTCCTTAAAGCGGGTTGGACAAACATGGTGGGTTGGACAGCCAACGTCCTAGGGCTGCAGATGGGAAATGAATGCAGCATAGCCAGGATGGGAAGCCAAGTCCGAATAAGATTTTTCAAAAGCCAAGAATTAGAACCACTAGCTCAGAAAAGCCTTCTTTCAATATATCCAGAATAGGCTGATTTACAGGGGAAGATGAAAGGAGGGCAACATGTGTATTTTGGCTGCTCGGAGGATGGTGGGGCTGGGAAGGGAGGAGGAGGGAGAAGTTATCATAAGGCTGCAGCCAGCCAAGGAGAGAGAACATCAAAGAGGAGGCTGATGGCCAGATGTACAAAGAGCTGATGCAGGGGAAGGGTCTGGGGGGAGAAACAAGAGGAATGTAGGCATCTGACGACATGGGTTCAGAGCCAGGAGGGGCCTTCAGAAAGGCACGATGGGTTATGTGCACTGTGGGGCATTTGGCCTTGAGAAACCTGGGGAGAATGAGCCTCAGGGGACTTTAAAGTCACGTTGGACCATAACGTAAACTGGAGGAATCTCGTCCAGAGGGCTCAGACCTGGCAAAGGCTGCTAGAAGCTGCTTTCCATCTCTAGCTCTTAATTCCCCAGCCTGACATCAGGACTTGTTCCAGTCTACGGGATCCATTGACTGAATATGTCCTGAGAATCCCCACATTATAAGCTATGTCAGGCCAAGTGAAAGATGCAGAATCCTTAAAAGTTTGGGACTCATTGCTGGGGTAGCCAGGGAAGTGTTCCCTTCTCCTAGAGGTACCATTTGTCCATAATGTGCTCAGATGCCTGTCTCCCTGTGGCTGTCCTGTGTGATTGTCCCATCTACTGAAGGAAGCAGGCTCCTCCACTCCTCTAGTCCAGTCAAACTTGAATTTGTCTCCAAAATGCAGAGGAATAGGAAAGCCATTGATTTTACCTAGTTATGTTCCTGTACCCAGATCGTTTAGTTCTAATATGTTATTTTTTGTTTCATGATTTGCCTCAGTTTTATCACCTATTCCATTTGTTAAACAGGTGTGCATTGAGTATAGTGTTCCAGGATGGCATGGTTTTGGATGCCGATGATACTGCAGAGTCAAGCGGGTCTACCTGTCGTGCTTTAGGGTCGCATGGGTCTTTGGGAGGGAATTCATATAGGATCCATAAGAGAAGAAGTCCTCAAGAGCTAGTAGAACATACTCATAAGCCATCCGGGGTGGGGCCTTCAGTAGAGAGGATATATTTTACAACAAATTCAATTTCTTTAACAGTCACTAGTCTGTTTGGGTTTTCTATTTCTTCTTGAGTCTATTTTGATAATTGGTGTTTTCCTTAATTCATCTCTATTTTCAAATCTATTGGCATACATTATAGTTCATAACACTATCTTTTAATGTGGAGCATGGTACTCTTTAACAAAAGTGCTCAGTGTTTTGTTCCCATAGTTCACAAAGCTCATACCAAAATTCTGAAGGAATATTGAGACTGGAGGATGGTGTGCAGGGGGTGGGGTCGGGGGGAAGATGTCTCTATTGACTCTTAGGTTTCCCTGATAACACCTAGCACTTATAAGAGGGCTTTACAGTTTTGGAAACTTTTCTCTCTTTCCCTCACATAGCCCTTGAGAGGTAGATTTTACCACAGTTCCCAGCTACAGATAAGGACAAATCTGGTCAGAGATATTAACTTATTTGTGACATGTAGATGAAGCTGAAGTCACTCGTAGATCATGCCAGTTTATCTAGAAGAGAGTTTAGAGATCATGTAGTTGACAGGTGTTTAATGGGTGGGCAGGTGGGGCATGGACCACCACAGAGCCTTTGGATAGACTTCAATGGGTCCCTACTTTGGATGGGGAAAAAAATTACATGCTTTCTCACTAACCTCTTAACTGCAATTGAGCATTTCCTTCTATTATGATTGTAAAACCACAAACCACAGGAATAGTAGCATTACTGTATCACCAACAGAGACCACAGATATTTTCATGACACATTATAGTTGTCAGAGATAATTCAAAATACGGTTGATATGAATTGCTACTTTGAGATATATGAGTTAGTGGGCCCACCTTTTGTCCTTGTTATTTAATTGTTTTAAAGTACATTTGTATGGATAAAGGACCTGAATGTGAGACAGGAAACCATTAAAACCCTAGAGGAGAAAGCAGGAAAAGACCTCTCTGACCTCAGCCGTAGCAATCTCTTACTTGACACATCCCCAAAGGCAAGGGAATTAAAAGCAAAAATGAACTACTGGGACCTTATGAAGATAAAAAGCTTCTGCACAGCAAAGGAAACAACCAACAAAACTAAAAGGCAACCAACGGAATGGGAAAAGATATTTGCAAATGACATATCAGACAAAGGGCTAGTATCCAAAATCTATAAAGAGCTCACCAAACTCCACACCCGAAAAACAAATAACCCAGTGAAGAAATGGGCAGAAAACATGAATAGACACTTCTCCAAAGAAGACAACCGGATGGCCAACAGGCACATGAAAAGATGCTCAACGTCGCTCCTCATCAGGGAAATACAAATCAAAACCACACTCAGGTATCACCTCACGCCAGTCAGAGTGGCCAAAATGAACAAATCAAGAGACTATAGTTGCTGGAGAGGATGTGGAGAAACGGGAACCCTCTTGCACTGTTGGTTGGAATGCAAATTGGTGCAGCCACTCTGGAAAACAGTGTGGAGGTTCCTCAGAAAATTAAAAATAGACCTACCCTATGACCCAGCAATAGCACTGCTAGGAATTTACCCAAGGGATACAGGAGTACTGATGCATAGGAGCACTTGTACCCCAATGTTTATAGCAGCACTCTCAACAATAGCCAAATTATGGAAAGAGACTAAATGTCCATCCACTGATGAATGGATAAAGAAATTGTGGTTTATATACGCAATGGAGTACTACATGGCAATGAGTAAGAATGAAATATGGCCCTTTGTAGTAATGTGGATGGAACTGGAGAGTGTGATGCTAAGTGAAATAAGCCATACAGAGAAAGACAGATACCATATGGTTTCACTCTTATGTGGATCCTGAGAAACTTAACAGAAACCCATGGGGAAGGGGAAGGAAAAAAAAAAAAAAGAGGTTAGAGTGGGAGAGAGCCAAAGCATAAGAGACTCTTAAAAACTGAGACCAAACTGAGGGTTGATGGGGGGTGGGAGGGAGGGGAGGGTGGGTGATGGGTATTGAGGGCACCTTTTGGGATGAGCACTGGGTGTTGTGTGGAAACCAATTTGACAATAAACTTCATATATTGGGGAAAAAAAGAAAAAGAAATGTCAATAGCAATAGTACCCTATTAAGTGCACCATATAAATAAATAAATATTTCTGATAAAAAAAAAGTACATTTGTTACTATATCTCCAGCTTTTAAAATATCTTGATAACTGTAGTTCAAATACTTGACCTCTTTCTTAGCCATTGCATTTATTCATCCGTTTGTTTATTGTGGTAATAGGTATATATAAGATTAAACATCTTAAACCCTTTTGAAGTGTACAATTCAGTGAGTATATTCCCATTGTTATGCAACCAGCATCACTGTCCAGAACTTTTCATCATCCCAATCAGAAAGTACCCATTAAGAAGTGACTCCCTTTCCCAAGTGACTTCTTTTTTACTTCCTGTCTCTGTGAACTTGCTTATTCTAGATACCTCATATAAGTGGAGGGTTATAATTTTCATGCTTTTGTGTCTGACTTTTTTCACTAAGTATAATGTTTTTAAGTTCATCTGTGTTGTAGCATGTATCCAAACATTTTGATGGCTCAATAGTATTCCATTATATATATAGATAGATAGGTATCCATTATACATATATCTATCTATAGATATAGATATAGATATAGATATAGATATAGATATAGATATAGATATAGATATAGATACCCATTTTGTTTATCCATTTGTCTGTTGATGGACGTGGGTTGTTTCTACCTTTTGGTTACTATGAGTAATGCTGCTATGATCATTGGCATGCGAGTATCCATTTGAGCTTCTGCTTTCAATTTTTCTTGGATATATACCAAGGATAACATTGCTGAGAAATATGGTAATTCTCTGTTTAACTTTTTGAAGAACTGCCAAACTGTATTCCACAGTGGCTGCACCATTTTACATTCCCACCAGCAATGCACAAGGGTTCCAAGTTTTCTGTATTTTTACCAACGCTTGGTATACTGCGTTTTTTAAATAGTAGCCATCCTAGTGGGTGTTGCATTTTATGTTAGGCATTTAACAAGTTTATTCCGAGAAGGGATCATGGGCTTCACCAGACTGCCATGGAAGTTCTTGGTACAAATAAAGGTTAAGAACTAGGATGAGGGAACCAAAGCCCAGAGATGAAGTGATTCACCGGCAGCACCTATGACTTAAGACCAAGTCTCCCAGGGCTCAGGGGAGCTCTTTTCTCCTCCTGCCATATGGTCTCTTCTCATGTAGACATTTGCCCCAGCCAGTGGTCAGACTGAGTCAGGGCTGGAACCAAGCCATAAACCAACCAGCCACTGAAGCTGAGGCCAGCCCCAGACACAGGCGAGACAGACATAATCCTTGAATGCGAACCGCTGTAACCTAAAACTACCACACACAACCACAGCAACTAAATTTTTATTCACTCAACAAACATTGAGTACCTTGTGTGAGATCAAATTCCATGTTCAGTTGGAGTGTCTAAGGGGCATCCAAAGGGACATCCCTTGGAGATGCTCAACTGCTAGTTTGGTTTACAGGTTAAAGCTCAGGAGGGAGAAATAACCCTGCCTATGTTTCCTTTAAATACAGAATGGTGTCCTGAACTGTCACTCCTGGATCAGGAGCCTCTAGCTCTGCAGAGACAGCCTGAGATGGCTTCCTTTTTCCTGATAATCTCCTTGTGCCATTTTCTTACGAGCTTGCAGTCAACTGTGGCTCTTGAATCTTCCCACACCTGCTACCACTCTTGTCAGTTGGTGTTAAAAATAACAGTAGCTAACTTTTATTAAATGTGAATTCTGGCTTTCCACTGTGTGACCATGAATAAGTAACAAAACCACCCTAACCTCCAGTTGTCTCACTTGTAAAATGGGGATGATAAGAAGTGGGAATGACCATGCAGACAAATGGCTAGCATGGAGACTGGCACAGAGTAAACATTCAGTAAATGCTCATTGCTGTTATTGTCAATTTTAAAATTTATTATTAAAAAACACTTTGTGCATTGCAAAATGGAATTAACAGATCCCACTCTACGGTCACATCTTTAAATCTAGGAATTAGGTCTTTTCATCTCTGGGTCTAAGGCATCTGGCCTAGTAGCCTCCCACTAAACATGTACTGAATGAATGAATGAATGAATGAATGAATGTATGAATGAGAGATGACATTTATTAATATTATTAGTATTACTAATTTGTATTTATTTATTTGAGCATCTACTGACATATAAAATAGCATTTTTAACCATTTTAAACCTTAAATCAGATATTGGTCTTAGAGAAGAATCTCTACTGAATTGACTACATGAGTATTTTAGAAAATAGGCATACTTAGCAAAATAGTCTAATAAATTTTATTTTTTCAAATGGCAAAATTTGTACCATCAGATCCATCCCTTCATACATAGAATACATTTTTATTGAGCAGCTATTCTGTAGCAAGCTCGGTATCAGTAGTGAATTCTCTGGGTAGTAGGTAAATTGCAGTTGGCTTAAGCTAACAGTGGTTTTATGAAAAGAGATTTAAATATCTCACAAGAAGTTTGGAGGTCAGTGATTCCCAGCTGGTGGCAGCAGCTCTGTTTTGTCATTGAGGCCAGAGTTCTTTCTAGCTTTTAGATGTGTTGTCCCAGGAGATTGGCTTTCCTTCCTTGGCCTTTTGCCTTGTAGTCACAAGGTGATTGCCGTAGCTCCAAACATCACTTTTTTCCATGATCATGGTCAAGTCAGGAAGAGAATAAAGAGGACTTTTACATTCCTCGGTTCATTCCTTTTGTCAGAGACCAGAACCTTTTCTGGAAATTTCAGTAGAGTTTCCCTTACTCCTCACTGGCTCAAACTGGATTGAATGCCCACTCCAACGACCTAGTCTGGAGAGTAAGATAACCATGACTGGCTTGGTTCAGTAAAGAATCCTTCCTGGTGGGGTGGGGTCTGCCCTCATGGAGCTCATGGGCACCTCTTTTCTGCTTGAAATCTTAGGCAAGGGAGTAGGAAGGGGTCAAGGAGAGGAATGAATTTTAAGTCGTCAACCTCTAGTGTTGTCCACTCTACTGTGGTAAGCCATTTTCTTGAAAGCACACAAAATGGAAGGAAGGAAGTAGTAATTAAGGTGACAGATGAGAGAGAGCACAAGAAAAAAAATTACCCAAATGGTTGGTGCATGTTAAAAAAAACTAAAAAAGAATGTCAAAGCCTTAAATTTTATTACTGTTTTTTTTTTTGCAAATTTAAGGCTTGTATGATAAATGGAAATGTGTTAAATGCAATTTAAATGTGTTTAATGCAATTTAAAACTTGTATAGTAAATGCTTTATGAATTTTTCTAGGAATCTTGAAACACAGCTGGCTGAAATCCATACATATTGTCCGTATCCTATAGCATGCCGAGATTGATCCTGTAACTTCCGTTCTCTGGTACTGGTTTTGCCTCAAGAGCTAGAGTAAATGTGCATCTCCAGCCTTTAAACACTTTTTAAAACATTTTTTGTTATGGAAGTAATATATGCTTATTTTTGCCCTTGTTATCTATTGTATTCTTAGAGGTTCTCTCATGCAAGAGTAGATTTAATCTTGTTTCTGTAGAAGTTTAGAAATATAAATATCCAGGCATGCTGCTTCGAGTCTTTTTTTCCAGGAATAACCTTTGAGAGGTGAGAAGAAAGTTGTAAGCAACCTTCTTCAAGTCACGGTCTGATGCTGTTTTCTCGTGTCACAGGACCCCAGATATGTGCCTGTTCCTTCATTCATCTAACAAATAGCTGTTGAGTCACTTAGTGATGGGGGCGTTGGGAACACTGCTGGGAACAAAATAGGCAAAAATCCTTGATCTCATGGATCATGTATTCTAATAGAAGAAACAGACAATCAAAAATAAATAAGTAAAATATATATGAGAGAAGTTGATAAATGCTATGGAGAAAAATAAAGCCAGAAAGAGGGTTAGGAGTGCTGGCTGGGATGGGGGTGGGGAATTTTAGATCATGAAAGGGAAGGCTTCACTGAGAGGGGGCGCTTTCTACACGCCCCCAAAGGTGGTGGGGGGGTGGCAAGTCACTGAATCCAGAATGTTCAGGCTGAGGGAACAGCAGGTAAAAGCATGCCTGAAGTGTTTAGAAATAGCAATGCCAGTGTAGTGTGGCTTAGAGAAGTAACATGTGGGCCTTTGGGAGCCATGGTTAGGACTTTGGCTTTTCTCTCAGACAGATGGGAACCGTAGAAGGGTTTTAAACAAAGGAGTGAGGTGATTTCCCTTGTGTTTAAAGAATCACTCTGGCTGCTGGATTGAGAACAGTCTGTAGAAGGGCAAAGGCAAATGCCAGTTGGGAAGTTAATGTCATCATCCAGGTGAGGGATGTTGGTGGAGGTGATCATCTCTGGAGTGTAATGAAGAACTAAGAATTATTTTATTCTGTGGCAAGTTTCCCAAAACCTTCTTGAACAGTGCCAGTTGCTGGGAATTTATGGATACAGCCGGCAGGGTATCCTACAGTTACAACTAGGGAACATTCATGTCATATAAAGTCATGCAGATCGCACCCTTGTCTAGTTGTGTGTGGAAGTTTGTCGTTTCTTGTAGGTTAATCCTGAAGAGTATGAGTTCTAGACTCAGTTTCCCGGATTTGAATCCTGGCTCGACCGCTTACTACCAGTGTGACCTTACTCTAAACTCTCTGTGTCTCAGTTTCCCACCCGTTAAATGCAGACAACAGGTTGTTGCAAAAAGTGAGGAGTTAATACATGTACAACATTTAGCATTGTGTTGATATATAACCATTGCTCAGTAAACATTAGCTATCATTGTAGATATGGATATAACCATTTATAAAGGTCAAGGAACAGCCCTACCTAACTTAATTTCTTTCACACTGTGGTGTACTAGAACTGGAAAGGAACTGAGACATCATTTAGTCCAACCCTAGCGATCAAAGTGACATGCCCCACCCCCCTCCCCAAAAGAAGGAGATTATGTAGCTAATGTGGCAGAGTAGGGATCAGAACATGGACCACTGGACTCCCAGTCTGCTGTTTTTTGTGCTATGCCGTGTTGCCTCCCTATAGCCTTCAATATAATACCAGGTGGGGATAATAATAATCATAATAACCACAATAAGTGATTTTTTTTGACTCTCACTTTGTGCCAGGCACCATTCTACATGTTTTACACACATTCACTTACTTAATCCTCATGACAACCCTATGAGGTAGGTACAGTCATTGTCCCCATCTTACAGAAGAGGAGACTGAAGTTAGAGCAAGTAACTTGCCCAGGATGGGGAATGTGTGTTAGGTGGGGCACATGGGTGGCCTGAGAGTCAGGAGGCTGCCCTACCATTACACCGCATGATCTACATTCGCTGCTTGTAAAATAGGGACAGTGAATCCTGTCTTGAAGGTCCCTTTGGGTCTTAAAGTTTGCACATCCTAAATACTTTGTGATTATCAGGTCGGTAACAAATACCACTTTAGTTCATTAAACATGCTGTCTTATTAGCTGATCTTCATTTTAATGATCAGCTGCAAGAAAGACTATTTGTAGAACAGCCTAGAAACCAAAGTCACCAAGGCTGTGAGGGATGCTTGAAATGTTATTTCTGGCTTCCATGGCAACCCCAACATAGGGCGTTAAGCTTAATGGAGTCAAGTACAGCAGCTGGAGCCGAGCACTCACCCAAGTGCTATGAGTGACGAGGAAGCAAATAGCAGGCTCGGTAGTTGTCCTTTTGTGTAACCCATGGTCTCGGTATATTTTAGGGAGTGGAGACCTACGCCAAGATGAGTAAGGATGGAGGAAATGAAGCATCGTATCAAAGTGGAGAGAGGACAGTTTCCAAATGAGTTGGAGAATGAGAACGATCTAAGTGCCTGGGGGAGTCACTGTGGCGAGAAGGGTGGGGGAGGCTTGCAGAGGTTTCAGGGAGGGGAGGAGAGTTGGCCCCACTTTCACAAAGCTTGGAGGCACTAGGCCTTCAGGTGAGCTTTGTGAAGAGGACTGAACATGCCCAGTAGTATTTTTGTTTGTTTGTTTCAGTGTGTTTGGAGCTCTCAGTAGGAACCCACTGCGGATGAGCGTGGTGGCAAAATGCAGATATGTTGAGGAGTTGAGGGGACCACCAGGGCCAATGCGGGAAACAAAGCTGTCTAGGTATTGTAAAGAGAGAGGGATTTCAGGGGCGCCTGGGTGGCTCAGCGGTTTAAGAATCCGACTCTAGGTCTTGCCTCAGGTCATGATGTCACGGTTTCATGGGTTCAAGCCCCACATCGGGCTGTGCGCTGATGGTGCGAAGCCTGCTTGGGATTCTGTCTCTCTCTCTCTGCCCCTCCCCTACTCACGCTGTCTCTGTCTCTCTCAAAATAAATAAATAAACTTAAAAAAAATAAAGGGGGGCGCCTGGGTGGCGCAGTCGGTTAAGCGTCCGACTTCAGCCAGGTCACGATCTCGCGGTCCGTGAGTTCGAGCCCCGCGTCAGGCTCTGGGCTGATGGCTCAGAGCCTGGAGCCTGTTTCCGATTCTGTGTCTCCCTCTCTCTCTGCCCCTCCCCCGTTCATGCTCTGTCTCTCTGTCCCAAAAATAAATAAACGTTGAAAAAAAAATTAAAAAAAATAAATAAAGGGATTTCATACTGGGAATGAGGTACTTACATAATTGTTGGAAAGACTGGAGAAGTGGGAATTGGGTCCGTCACACAAGAATTCATTGCTGGGATTAGAATGCTCCTGTCACCATAACTGCATCCAAGAAGCTGGTGAGCAGATACTAGAACACCAAGCCTGTCTTTCTACAACCTTTCTTGCCAGCAGAAACAGACTCCACCTTGCTTCCTCCTTTGTGAGGATATCTAATTGGTGGTACCTGTTACCCAGAGCCCTAGCTGCCCCGGGGTCTGGGAAGTATGGCTCTTGTCGTTCTTGCTTCTGCGCTATTGGAAGATTCCTGAAAGAGGTAGCACTTCGTGCTGAGTGCCAACTGACGTTCCATCAGCGGTGATTTCAGGTGACATCTGAACTAACTGGGGCGAGCAACAGAGGTACGGGAGTGGGCACGGAAGAGAGAGGCGTTGGGAGGGTCCGGTTGCCGACCTAAGCTGTCTGCTCCACCCCTGAAAGTCCTTCAGGCAGACTCGCTCCAGGGTTAGATACCAACGGGGCAGAAACTCAACTCCTAAAGATGAGGGAACTGTCTTAAAATTCTCTCTGGTGCCTTCTCCATTAGTTTATACATAGAAGATATTAATTTACATCTGACACCAGGCTGGGGTCTTGAAGGGAAAGCAAGGGGTGGGAGGGTGGGCTTGGAGAGACTGGTTCTGGGTTGGGCCAGGGATGGAGAAGAGTGATGTCTGGGCTGAGTCAGGAGCCCCTAGAATGTCCCCCAGAGGAGGATGGAACACAGTGGTTCCCCATTGGCTCCTTAGCGAAGTCCAAACTTCTTCTTCTTTTTTTTTTAAGCAACTCGATGCCCGATGTGGGATTAAACTCATGACCCTGAGATCAAGAGTCATATGCTGTGCTGACTGAGCCAGCCAGGCACCCCGTAAAGTCCAAACTTCTTAATAGGAGGTGCACGCAGCCCTCCCTACCTGGCCCTGTCATCCTCCATGGTGCCCTTCAAGACCCAGCCATACCACACCCCCTGTGGTTACCCATGCACGTGAGCCCCCTACCCTGTTCCGACCTCCAGGCCTTTGCTCACACTGACCCTTTGCCTAAAGTGCCCACCCCGACTCTGCCTGACCAACACCTGCTCGTCCTCTACTAATAGAATAATATTACAAAATAATGTAGTACCCATCAGCTTCTCCAGCATCTCCCTTTCCGCCATCTTGGGATCAGTGCTCTCCTCCAGGCTCTCTCTAGTTGCTTGTGTTTTTCATAAATCTTCTGAATCTGTCTTTCTTTAAAAGGTTGTCAGCTCCTCCCAGGCTGAGATTGGTTCTCATACTGTATCCTCAATGCCTAGCACAAAGAGGGGGGCTCTATAATGTTTGCATAACTCAGCCAAACCAGAATGATGAGAGAAGTGTCTCCAAAGACCCATTTTGCCTTTGCTGGCAAAGGGCTGTGGAAACCGCTCTCCCTTCCCTCTGTGTGTGCCTGCGCCCTCCCCTTGCAGGGAAAGGGGTGCAAGACTCCGCGTCAGGGCCTCTATCCCCTTCCTCCTGGCTGTTATCTGTTCGGCCTGACCCTGCACGGCTATTCCCGGGCCTCTCTGCTCTGCTCCCGAGTTCCATTTGCCAAACTCCCAGAAAGCAGATGAGGCAATTGCTCAATTTATTAAGTTAAAACGCTCCTGTGGGTTAAATGCCCACTGCTTTTTTAAAGCCGCCTACGCTGTTTTTCACTTTGCAGAGAGAAGAAATCACCTAACTGTTTTCTCAGTACTTTCTGTGCTATCTCGTGGGGGGACGGGCGGGTTTTGAGGGTGTGTATGTGTGTGTGTGTAGGTTACGATGTTAAGATATGAGTCATTTCTCAATTTGGGAAAGGAAGAAAGACAGCGAGAGGCATTTTGATAGAGAATACCAAACTCACTCTGCACCTATTCAGTCACCTCAGTGAGTTTAAAAACCATCGATTATTTTAGGACTTCTTTATATTTTTCTTCATCGATTGGGAGAAAGCCTGTTTGTAAGACAAACTCAGAGAAGATGTGAGGGGCATTTTTTTTTTTTTTTTAGTGAAACTTTAACAAACTGCTTTACCTTGCAAGGAAATTCATTCAGTTCATTGGAAACTGTTTTCTCCAGGGCTAAACCGGGGCAGCTTTCTCTTTGGCTCCTTTGCAAAGAAAATTGTCCAGGGTTCTGGAAACCACAGTTGTTGAACCTCATATGATGTCTTTTCTTTCAGCTCATGTAACAGCTACTAGAGGAGACTGGTGTGATGTGGCATGTTTTTTCTTTCTTTCTTTTCCTTTTTTTTTTTTCTTTTCCATTTTGCTGGCTCGTTGGTACACACTCCCTGAGGGCCTGAGAGAGCTGTGTTCCTAAAGGAATTTATGACAATCAGCAGGGACGACTGAAATTTGAGCTGGTGTCGATCCAGGATCCCTCACTGCTACCCAAAGATGCAAGTTCATTCACCAGAACCTTCTTTAAAAAAGAACAACAGCAGCAAAATCTCATTGTGACGTTGGAGAGTATATTTTGCACAAAAGCTTCCCAGTGTGCATCTCCACAGCCAGATAGCACCCATCACCCATCCCTCCCAGTGCACTCGTCTCCGTCTGCTCTGCAGACGTTCTCCCTGGTAATAGCCGGGGAAGGTAGACACGGAGCAAACGTGGCCGTAGTGAAATTCCAGCTGCTGCCCGGGACCTTTGGTTCAGCTTGTGGGTGTTGGAAAGACCTTAACAGAATAAGGATTGACGTTCTGACCGTATCTC
Organism: Lynx rufus; assembly: GCF_022079265.1. Taxonomy (NCBI): domain Eukaryota; kingdom Metazoa; phylum Chordata; class Mammalia; order Carnivora; family Felidae; genus Lynx; species Lynx rufus. The sequence continues at coordinate 8,927,532 of NW_025814841.1, read as the reverse complement.
CGGTGTTCTTGAGAGAAGCACTTGGTATGTGGTGGCTCGACTTTTTACCCAGCTCATTGGAACAAGCAGGTCTGTGATAAAGAACACAAGGGGCCCCTGGGTGGCTCAGTCGGTTAAGCCTCTGACTTTGGCTCAGGTCATGATCTCGTGGTTCGTGGGTTCGAGCCCCACGTTGGGCTCTGTGCCGACAGCTCAGAGCCTGGAGCCTGCTTCGGATTCTGTGTCTCCCTCTCTCTCTGCCCCTCTCCTGCTCTCTCTCTCTTTCTCTCTCTCTCTCTCAAAAATAAATACACGTTAAAAAAAAGGAGAAGAAGAACACACAGAGCAGAGAAAAAAACTGGAGGGGCTCTGGCAGGATGGGGGCTTGGCCAGCCACAACATCCCTTCCCTCAGCCTTCTTCCATCTTCTTTCCTCCCCAACCAGGCATTCAAAGCAGGACGAATGGGAGCCAAGGGGGGAGTCTGTGGAAATCAACTCCATCTGGCTGTACTTGTTACTCTTCTCTTCAGTAGTTGGCCAAGAGGTAGAGCACGTATTTGCTCTATATTTTTGCTGTTTGTGCCTCCTTGTTCAGAATTACAGTCTCTAGCGACTCTTCTTTATGGTCAAGGGACGGGCTGTTCTGGCTGAACCTATGCCATGATTAGGATGACCAGATAATGATTCACCTTACCCTGCGTCATTCCACAGGCTTCTGTATGCTTGTCTCACCGAACCCCTGGACTGTAAGCCCCCAGAGGCCAGGGACTGCATCTTCTACCCGTCAACACCAACAACTCCAGCACTGTATTTTGCCCATAGTGCCTTCAGTTCTCTCCCCTCTGTCTACCAGCCCTGAGCCAGGGGGTGGTGAAACACAGATGAATAAAGCCCAGTGGTGACCCCAGAGGTCTGTCTTGCTGTTTTGTGGGTTTGCAGGCCAGTAAGTCTGGTATTTGTGGGATGACATCATGGCACATTGTCGCGAATGGTGCTTAGTGTCGGCACTGCCAGGTGAGGCACAAGGCACTTTTGGACGTGGATGCGTGCAGCAGGTGAATCCCTGGGGCTAAGGCACAGTGGTGCCCCCCACCGCAAGGCACTGGCCCGGGGTAGAGAGTGAAGAAGACATGTGCCCTGGGGGAGTGTGTCTTGAGTTGAGCTTTAACTCCCGGGGCTCATCCAGTCTCTGCTTCCAGTCCTCCCCAGATTTCATCGAGGGAAAAATGTGTTAATTGGCAACCAGGAGTTGCAGTTAGGTAAGGCTCTTCTCTGGGACATTTTCCTGTTCATAGGAGACTCTTTACATCACTTCACGTACTGGGAAGTAGGGGCTAACAGTGCAGGTCTTAGCATCAGACTGGCGTGGGTTTGAAATCCTTATCCCACCACCACTCTTTTGCCCCATGCCAGTGGACTTGTTATTCAGACTCTAAGGGTCAGCACTGGGGACAATAATGGTGCCTGCCTTATTTATTTTCTGAACCTAGTTGAAAGCCAGGACATAGCTGACACGTACATGATCCAACATCAGAAGAGAACATGGGAAAATCCAGGATGTATGGTTGCCATACTTACAAGGTCTCTCTCGGTCTTGGAAAGGGCTCCTTTGATACTGTCTTCTCCTCTGGACTCTTGGCTCAGTGGTACATGATCTTTCTGGCTCACATACCCCTTGGGATGGAGCTCTCAGATTTGTCTCAAGAATCAACGGAAAGGATTACAAGTGCAGATTCCCGGGCACTAGCCCCAGAGAGTCAGATTCACTGCCTGGGGTGAATTCACTGACTAGGTCTAGGGTGCTGCCTGGAGCTCGGCATTTTAAATACACACCCCAGGTGTTTATTCTTTTTTAAGTTTATTTATTTATTTTAAGAGTGGGGGGGAATAGCAAGTAGGCTCCACCTTGTCAATGCAGAGCCTGAAGCAGGGCTAGAACCCCTGAACCATGAGATCATGACCTGAGCCGAAGTCTAGAGTCAGATGCTTAACTGACTGAGCCACCCAGAGGCCCCCACACCCCAGGTGTTTCTGATGTCATCAAGACATTGAGGTTACTGCTGTGGGGGTTCTTTCTTATATCTCCACTGAGTGCTCCCAGTGCTCCCAGTTCCTGGAGGAGTAGCTGCACCTTCTCTCTTCCCTGTCCTTCCACCCCTCCCAGTCATACATGTGCATCAAAAAGATGATGGAGCATGATACCTGGAACTATGTGGATACCAGGGATTCATAGAAGATACCGCATGTGGCTGGGTGGCTCCATTCGTGAGATGCTGGTGGGAACACGTCCAAGCAGAGGTAATTGGGGGAGGTACCCGAGGACTCAGAGGAAGGCCTAATTTAGGCTGGTGGGGTGGGAGCATCAAAGAAAGGTTTTCAGAAATAGGTGCCCACAGGGGCGCCTGGGTGGCGCAGTCGGTTAAGCGTCCGGCTTCAGCCAGGTCACGATCTCGCGGTCCGTGAGTTCGAGCCCCGCGTCAGGCTCTGGGCTGATGGCTCGGAGCCTGGAGCCTGTTTCCGATTCTGTGTCTCCCTCTCTCTCTGCCCCTCCCCCGTTCATGCTCTGTCTCTCTCTGTCCCAAAAATAAATAAACGTTGAAAAAAAAAATTAAAAAAAAAAAAAAAAAAAAAAAAGAAATAGGTGCCCACAGGGTTGAGTCTTAAGCTGAGGAGGCAGCCTAGAGAGGATGTAGGAAACTACAGACTAATATTGTCAGGGGATAAGGTATAGGGTAGGGAGGGCTGGGCCAAAGCCTTCATTAGTTCGTTCTCCCATGAACATGATTATTTTTTAAAGTTTGTTTATTTTGAGAGAGAGAGAGAGAGCAGGGTAGGGACAGAGAGAGAGAGAGAGGGAGAGAAAGAATCCCAAGCAGGCTCCGTGCTGTCAGTGTGAAGCCTGATGTGGGGCTTGACCCCACGGACTGTGAGATCATGACCTGAACTGAAATCAAGAATCAGACGCTCAACCGACTGAACCATCCAGGCACCTCTCCCATGAACATGATTGATCATGCTGTCAGTGACCCTTAGGTGGTGGCTTTGGAAGAAATTGCTTTGATGAAAGAGTATCCTGAGAATTTACAGCTGCCAGGTTTAGCTATTGTGATTCTGATCAATGAAACTCACCAAAATATTCGTTTATAGGGAAGTTCTGCTGTAAAGAGAAGAGTAAGTTCCATTTGCGGGAGAGTCTCTCTATTCTCTCAGGCCAGGAAAGCCATTGATGAGAAGGTTGGGGTGGTGGGGAGTGGGGGGTGGCGCCTGGGTGGCTCAGTTGGTTAGGCGTCCGACTTCAGCTCAGGTCATGATCTTGCAGTTCGTGAGTTCAAGCCCTGCGTTGGGCTCTGTGCTGACAGCTCAGAGCCTGGAGCCTGCTTTGGATTCTGTGTCTTCCTCTGTCTCTGCCCCTCCCCCACTTGCACTCTGTCTCCCTCTCTCTCTCAGAAATAAATAAACATTAAAAAAAAAAAGAAGAAGAAGGTTGGGACATTATGGTTGGGTGGGATCTAAGGGCCCAATTGCAAAGGGTCTGGTTGGCAAATCGGTTTCATTCCCCAAGCCCCCTCCAGACACCAGGTGGAGGGAACTCAGGGTGCCAAGCCGGGAGCTGTGCTGTGGCAGAACTTTGATTCTGAGCCTGCGATTGATTAGGGGTCTCACAGGTGCCAGGTCGGGAAGCCAGGGGGATGGCGTGCAAAGCTTGGGATTTGCCATCCTGGCTTGAGATTTTATCACGTGACTGGCTGACAGGCAGATGTTCTTTCCCTATGGTTTATACCCTTGGGTTTTTGAGCCCTACGTGCAGGGCTTACCATTTATACCAATTAGATTTCATCTTGTTAGTTTTGACTCATCATTCCAGCACTCAGAAGTCCCTTCTGGTCCTGACTCCGTAGTTTGGCTTACTCGCAGTTGCTCCCGGCATCATGTGTGGTGGTGTTGAGAGACCCGTGAGTGCCCCAGCATTTGGAAAAATGTTTGGAAAATCTTACCAAGTGGGGAATGATTTGCTAATGAGTCCAAAGTATGTTTTAGATGCCATCAAGAAGCCCAGGGTGTTTCCCTAATAGAATATAATCAAGTTTTCAGGATGTTCCCCAGGGATTCTTTAGGAGGTTGTGAGTAGAGCATAATGGATTCACAGAGGCCGTAGCTCATCAACATTTACTGTCAGATGTCTGGCAGGGGTTATACAGCAGCTGGCGACTGACTCATAAGGGAATTGGAGACGGAGGGACTTGACCGTGGGCTTTGCAGCCCTAGCCAAGGAGCACGTGCCCCAATCAAGTGCTAAATACAGGGGAGTTGCAGGTTAAGTCACTTTGGGGGCATAGGATAAAAAATAGTCTAAACTGCCTCTGAAATATCCATGAAATCACCTGTAAGTCCCAAGAACTAGTCATAGTCTGGAGGAGGCACAAGGTGACAGAGCCACACGAGGTGGCCTCAGGGGCCATGTCTCAGGCATCTGTGGACATGTACTCATTGAGCATGACACTGGGTAGGGTTGTGGTGCTGTGTTACATGGTAGTCTTCTTTTTTTTTTTTAATTAATATTTGAGAGAGAGAGAATCCCAAGCAGGCTCCGCATTGTGGAGCCCGATGCGGGGCTTGAACTCACTAACCGTGAGATCATGACCTGAGCCGAAGTCGGACACTCAACTAACTGAGACACCCAGGCACCTCACATGGTAGTCTTTTCTCTTGGTCTGTCTGTCTCTCCAGCTGTCTTTCTTTGACCAGCCCATATACCACAATTCACATAAGCCAAACGCTTATGGGATGCAGTTTCCCTCGGCCCTCCATCACCCACATCCATCCTGCAGTTTCCCCGGGCCTTGCTCCTACTGATCTCTCAACAAGCACTTGTCAGATGAATGAGAATGGAAATGACCAGCAGCCGGATTTACTGGGCTACTGCTATTCAGGGAGGCAAGCATCTGTTTTATCATTTTATTCAATTTTTAAAAAGACAAATAGGCATGTAGCAGAGAGAAGGCCTTGGCAGGAGGGAGGCAAGTTTGAGCCATAGCTCCCAGGCTGTGATTCCAGGGAAGGAAGGGCCAGTGCAGTCCTGGTGTATCTTGAGTATGCTGAGGGTGACAGGTCTAAAAGAATAAAATCCTTCCTGAGTATTGCTTGGCGGTTAAGAGCGTGGGGTACAGAGGCAGACAAAATGGGTTCAGATCCTGGCTCCCCTCCTTCCCTACGAGGCCCTGAGCTAGTTATCTGGCCATTCTAGGCTCATTGTCATCACCTGTAAAATGGGATAGTAACAGCACCTACTCCCTAAGGTGTTCGTGAAGAACAAAGAAGCCAACAACTGGAAAGTATTCAGAACAAGGCCCAGTACTCATTAAGTGCTCAATAAACAGTAGCTATAAATTATTACTATATTCTTCTGAGTTTCACAACATCCCTGGCAGGTATTATTGTCACCATTTCACAGAAGAAGAGAGTGAGGGTCAGAGAGGGTAAGGAGAGGTGCGAGACCACATGGACAGAAGGTGGCAGAGGCTGGACTTACACTCAGGTCATAGGACTGTCTGTTGTATCACTAAGCATTTCAGAGCTCCTTTTCAGTCTCTGGATGAAATTATTTTACCCTTATTATAGATACATATTTTCCTTCCTCAAACATGCTTTGATCTTCCCAGGCAGATGGCACCAAATATTTACTGTACAATTACATGGCCGTGATTGAATTTAGCCAGAGCAAGGGAGGCTGATTAGTCAGGGGTCTGCAACCCTGAGGAGAGGAAATCCTTCCAAGGTTGCAACTATAATCCCGCTGGGGTAGAAATGTTGCTTAAAATTGTCCTGGCTCAGGTTCAAAGGTAAGAGGCACTAGTTTCCCCAACTTTGGGGGCTTTGAAGACAAGCTGACTGTACTGAAGTGCTGGTGACAAGGTCCAGACTGTCACTTTGTGGTTCAAGGGATGACATTTTATGATGTGCCCAAAGACCCTCATCCAGTGCTGTTGAAAGTCTGTCATGAGGGGCCAGAAGGAAGATTGCACACTCTTCTCCCAGGCTAGGGACACAGGGATGTCATTTATCAGAACCTGTATGTGAAGGGAACACACAGAGGAGAGTCTAGAAACACCTCTTAGCAGTCCCCACATGGAAAAGCTGTGGGGTTCTTCACAGCAAATATTTCAGAATGTCCCCAGCATCTACAAAGCTCATATTGTAATGCCAACTGTATTGAGAATTTCCAAGGTGTCCACCATGAGGTAGAGGAAGAGCCATTAGTATAGTTCCAGGTCTGACCCTAACGAGCCATAAGGCCTCACAGAGGTGGAATCACATTTCTAAGCCTCAGTTTCCCCTTCTGTAAAGTGAGTGACTTGGACTTTATTTCGATCCCTCCAGCTCTAAGAGTTTATTAGTCTATGAGTCTACGAACCAAAGTTCCAAAGTGGCTATGCTTCCTCACAAAATGGCAAGATTTGGGTCTAGAATCTATGTCTCTATTAGCAGAATCTACACTTGCTCTAGACCTTCCCGACTTTGTGGTTTTCATCCACCTCCTTGAACTGACTGCTGTGGCTCAATCCCTTTCACCTGAAACCTTGCTCCACCAGCCAGAATTCCATTTAACTCTGCAAATGTTGACCGAAAACTTACTCGGTTCCCACCTGCGTGGTTAGGCAGATGAATGCGACTGTTTCCCACTTGGGGGAATTCACAGTGAGATGGTGAGGTCCAGACTTGCCAGAACTTCGTTTCTCCAGAGATCCCTCTAGTACCTAAACTAGGGGTTCTCAAAGTGTGGTCCCTGGGCCAGCAGCATCAATTTTGCCTGGGAACTATCTAGAAATGCAGATTTTCAGGTGTCACTCTAGATCTACAGAATCAGAAATTCTGGAGGTGTGGCCCACCGATCTTAGTTTTGAACAATCCTTGAGGCGATTGGGAGGCACCTCAAGTTTGAGAACCACCGGACTGGCCTCCTCAGGGACAAGCTGAAAGAGTGTGGTCCTGAGCCCCTAAGGGACCTGAGGAGTTCTCCTGAGGAGCACTCGGTCACTCGGGCTGCCAGGACTGGCTTTCAGCTCACGGCCACAGCTCCCTTGGCACCTCCCACAATATTTCGAACCTTTGTGGTGTTTTTGTAAATGCCCAGGCGTTGTGGAAACTACACATTTGTTTTGACGGGAGCTAATCCAGTTTAGCACATAATTCCCCATGGAACTTCCAGGCTTCCCTTTAAATTGACTGTGATGCTTGATGGGATGTTGACACCATGACTAAGACCCACAGCAAAGATCCCAACCCCAGAGGACCTCCTGCTTCCAAAAATCTCCCGAGGAAGAGTTCTCAGGAAGCCAGTCTGCTGTCTCCTCTCTCCCTCCCAAGAAGGCTTTCCTTAATATCTTCCTCCACGGCAGGGTCTGAGCCTGGTTGCAGTTCTCCTCAGCAGGCGGAGGTCACTGGGTCACATTCTCCCTGCAGTGAGTTCAGACATCAAGGGTGGGGTGCGGGTGGCTCCTGGAGAGGGGCCAGCCTGGGTCCTGGCCCTTGTCTTGTGTCCTGGGACCTGCGGGTCTGTCGTCCACGGCTCCGACCCAGGGCTGTATGCTAGACCATCGGCACCTTTGTGAAAATTACAAGAGGCAGCCCTTCCAGCTGCTTCTTGGGGTGGACACAGCCCCTGGGGTTCAAGATTTCAGCCCCTTGCCTCATAGGGCAGGTGCCTGTGTGCAGGAACAGCGGCCTTCTCCCCAGCCAGGGCCCGGCAGGAGACAAATGGGGGGCGGTGTGGGCAGATAAGGGGGTTCCCACACACAGGACCCAAGGCTACGCTCTTCACCAGCGTCAGTTCCTTGAGTTCTAGCTACCACCTAATGCTGTGGGTGTTGGTATTGTCTCCATATAGGTTTTTTTTCTGTATTATAAGGAATTTTCAAACTTTCAGTGCCTCCATTTTCTTGTGTATCCGAATGGATATGACACTAGTCTTTCCCCTTAAGAGCTTGTTCTGAAAATCAAATGAGACCATAGAGAAGAATGCACTCTGGAAAATAGATTTTAAAACATCCCACAAACGTCAGGTTTTATATTGATCTTTCTCCCAGAGTCCTTGAAGGCAGTTTCTGGGGCCTCTGGTTTGAGAAATACATTTTGAATTCACACAGCCCCGGCTTTATGTGTGGGTGCAGCACAAGGTTGGTCTCCTGCCAGGAGGCTGTGGTTTGGGGGTGCTTCCTTGCCCCCAGATCGGAAGACTTGTGAGGCCACGCGGTGGACGAGGTGTGTGTGCAGGCGCTCGGGGCAAGTCACAGCCTGGCAAGCCGGCCTGGACAGGATGACCTCATGGGCCTTTCCCACTTTTCATCTCGATGACTGGGTTCACTGTTTCATATTTGGCTTCCTCTCTCTTTCTTGCAGCTGTGGTGATTGGGATTTAGGGCAAGCATTTGGGATCCCTTTTCTAATCCCTGTCAAATCTGGATTTAGCTACAGAGTCCGGGAAGGGGAGGAGGCACCCCCCTTTGGCTGGAGGCAGTAGCTCAGAACATCGGAGAAATTCCTCCACCCTCTGAGGGAGGAGGCCTCTCATCTCATCCCCTATCAGCCTCTTCCCAGGATGTGATGAGTTTCACCCACAGACTCAAACCTCTTCTAGCCTCCTTGTTTGGGGTTTCTGGAACAAGTATGGTGGGGGTGAGGGAGAGACTTAACATTTGCCTTTTTCCCATTAACTGTGTCCTTTGTCTCTCGGTCAGTCCCTTCTCCAGCTTCAGCACCCGCTCCCCTCATTGAGGTGGAGGCCCCCTCTCAACCAGTGCGGCAATGGTCGGCATCAACCACCTTGCAAACCACTGCCACCCTCATTGGCTTGTTATTATGTAACCTCCCTACAGGTGAGCTGAGTTACATGGTGTGATGTTAACATACTGTGCTCATCACCGGTGGCATCAGGTGCACATTTCCCAGGCCTTTCGTAGCTGGCTCGGGGTTACCCTCCAACTCCGTTCCTCTCTGCACCTCCTAGCAGCCCTTCACCGCTCACTCCATTTCCACCACCCTCGTGCCATCGTAGGCTTCTGTTCACGTGTCTGCCTCCACGTGTTCCTTCTCTGGATGCGAACGCCGCGTGAGACCAGTTCACGTCCTATCTCCTTGACCCCAGCCCCCTAACATCCCCGTTCTCTGAACATCTAGTGTCGGCACCGCGCTAATTATTCTTTCATTTGTTCCGTTAGTTAAGTTCCCAAGGTGGATCGTAAGCTCCTTGACGGTGGCCCCATCCTAGGCTTATTGCCTATTCCCTGCAGTACCCAGCCAGGCTTATGTGGCATGCAGTAAATAATAAAATCATTTTGGCCCCACTCAGGTGTGTGCCCACCTAAAAACTGTATTGATGGCTTTCTAGAAACTGAAGTGTCCGTTTATCTTGCAAAAATAAATAGTATCTTTGTAGCCAATACTCACGATCACACAGTCATGCACATTTTTTTACCCTTACAGCTTCCCCGGGCGGGGAAGAAAAGCCCGTGGAGATTGGAGGTCTGGAAGGTGACCCCCAGCCCTAGGATTTCCAACAACAGCCAGGCTGCCCTGGGCCTTAGCACTCTTCTAATGGATCTGACCTCTCCTCTTTCCCCAGAGAGCTCCTGTGAGAATAAGCGGGCAGACCTGGTCTTCATCATCGACAGCTCCCGCAGCGTCAACACGCACGACTATGCAAAAGTCAAGGAGTTCATCGTGGACATCTTGCAATTCTTGGACATTGGCCCTGACGTCACCCGAGTGGGCTTGCTGCAGTATGGCAGCACCGTCAAGAACGAGTTCTCCCTCAAGACCTTCAAGAGGAAGTCTGAAGTGGAGCGTGCGGTCAAGAGGATGAGGCACCTGTCCACGGGCACCATGACGGGGCTGGCCATCCAGTATGCCCTGAATATCGCATTCTCAGAAGCAGAGGGGGCCCGGCCTCTGAGGGAGAATGTGCTGCGGGTCATAATGATCGTGACCGACGGGAGGCCGCAGGACTCCGTGGCCGAGGTGGCTGCAAAGGCACGGGACACGGGCATCCTGATCTTTGCCATTGGTGTGGGCCAGGTGGACCTCAACACACTGAAGGCCATCGGGAGCGAGCCCCATGAGGACCACGTCTTCCTGGTGGCCAACTTCAGCCAGATGGAGTCGCTGACCTCGGTGTTCCAGAACAAGTTGTGCAGTAAGTCCTACTCCTCTGGGGCTCTTCCAGGGGGAATCATGAGGATTCCTTTTTTCATCTCCCCGTGTTGTTTCTGTGCTACCTTGTCCCAGGTACTGTGTTGGCAAGGGGTGTTCAGCAAAGGCCAGGATAGACATGGCATTCTCCTGGGGTTACACTCTGGCCAAGGAGACAGATAGTGAGGCTGTAATGATGCAGATAAGTAAGTAACTGCAGTTGTAACAGTATCATAGAGGAAGAATTCAGGGCAGGACCCAACCTAGACCAGGGTGCCCAGGGAGAATCCTCTGGGGAAGGGACGTTTGAACTCAGCAGAATGAGTACAAGCAGATGGGCAAAGCTTTTCTCCAACACATTGGACTGCCCTGGCGTTCCTTAAGCTAGAATTCATGAGTTGGAGTAGACATGGGGACGGGAGGGCAAAAAAATTCCACAATGTCTCCTTGGATGGGGCCGAATACCAAGCATTATTGCCCCATGGTGGTGCTAGTGGTGGAGATTTTCTCTTCGAAGAGGCCCAGTGCACGGGGAGGGCTGAGATTTGGTCCCCTCCTTCTGTAAGGGGGATACCTGCCCACATCCTTGAGCTGCCTTCTGCTTCAGGGGTCCTCTGCCCTCTCTTGCTTTCTGACCCTCCTCTCCACAAGGCTTCTCTCTCCCTTCCTTGCCAGCCTGCGCTCAGTTACCTGCGCCCAGGGCTCCTGCCTCAGCTTTCCATAGCAGGTCCGCTTGCCCTCTCCCCAGTTTCCTGCTTCTGCAGCTGGCTGCTTGTCCTTTCTTCCTCCAGGAGGGCAGGGGCTCAGGGGGCCACCCAGCCTCCTCTCTAGTCCTTGGAAACTGGAGACGTGCCTCCTGACCTGGTAAACAGTGTCTGGTGTTACCTTGCCCTTATCCGTCTGTCCCTGTCCCCTCCAACTGTCATGCTTTTTTGATGGGAAAGCAAAAGGAAAAAACCCATTTGGAAATAACTAGTGTTCCAAAGTATGAGTATGTGTGGAGAATGAGCTTAGGACCAGACTCATCTCCAGCTCCCCAAGAGCGGGGGCTCTGAGGACTCTTTTCTCAGACTCTTACACAGCCTTGGGACCCCCACTCCTCCCGCTGAAGCCTCAGGGAGGAAAGATGGTGTGTTTTGATGTGTTGTTTTTTTTTAATCCCCTGCTGAGCACTAACCTCAAAAAGCAGAGACTCCATTGTTTCTTGACTCTCAAGTCAAAAGATGTACTTAAAAAAATCAATGCCATGAAGAAAAAAAGAACCTTTTTCTCTGCAATGTCTCTTGGAGAGTTTTCAAAAGTGCCGTTTGGCCTGGCACGCAGAAGGGCCGTGTCAATGGGGTGCCATGGCCCAGGTTGCCCGGTAAAACTTCAACCAGTAGAACGCGCTGCAAACATTTTAAGGTTTATGACTTTAAATGACTTCTGCAGAATTTATGTTCCCCTTTTCCTGGAAATATTAAAAAAGAAATTGGTTCCGTGACAGTATTGATGGGTTTATTCATTTGTCTTGGAAAATGTCAATGGAGTTCTTTTATAAGCGCTCTGGATTTATCAGGAAATGGAAAGGCGATATGAGGCTAAGGATGTGGACTTGTGTGAATAAGGACCTTTTCTGTGTGCTTTATGGTCAGGCAGCAAAATTAAAAGGCAGTTTGGATCCTCCACCCCGCACTTTGTTGTAATCTGGAAGCTTTTAAGAAAATATTGGGATTATGCCATTCGTTCGTTGGTGTGGCCCAAGAACCCAGGCCTCCTGCCTGCCCGGAGGAGACCAGTTTCTCTCCCACCACGTGGCAGGGTTCTGCTGAGCAGACCTGTCAACCGTCTTGACAGGTTGAGGAGGTCCTGAGGCCTCTTTATCAACTGTGCAGTAAAGATTTCAATAACTAATATTTATAAAGCACTTACTCTTCTGTGTTTATATTTGATCCTCACAAAAATCTGGGGGAGACAACACAATACCATCCCTCCCCCCTTCACACCTTAGTAACTGCTTATGTGAATTCCCCGAGAACATATAGCCAGCAGGTAGTGGGTTCTCCTTCCGAAGCTCTTGCTCATTTCACTCCTCTGCACGCCAGGGGTTATAAATTCCTCTCTTAAGTAAACCATTTTCTGGTGGCCACCTCCACAGTCCAGCCATGCTGAATAAACCAACTTTGAGGTTGACATTCACCCCAGAATTTATAGGAAGCTTTGTAGGGTAGGGGAAGAGCAGACTTGAGTCTCAATGTCCCCACCTGCCACCTATATGATACTTAGCAAATCCGCTTGTCCTGGGCTAGGTACTTTCCATATGTTCTTCATTTAATACTTACAACAAGCTTATGTGGCAGATGCTATTATTATTCTCATCTTACAGAAGTGGAAACTGAGGCTTAGAAAGGATAAGCAACTTCAGATAGCAGGATCGGAGATTCAGTTTGCAGTTTCTCTGGCCCAAGCTCTTACCCTACCCTCCACGTGCCAGGCCTGAGGGTTCCAGGCTGGTAGAAAGATGCTCTCATCACAGAGAAGTGGGATGTTGGGTCTCCAAAATGTGCACCTCAGAGGCCTTGGAGAGGCACCAGGGACTGAGGGAACTCTGGTCAGAGAATACCTGGGTCTCCCTAGGAGCTTCTAGAGAGCTTTAAAAAGGAGATAATAATATTAATAATCATTGCCATTTATTTATTTACTTATTTAAAAATTTTTAACTGTTTTATTTATTTTTGAGAGGGGCAGGGGGAGAATGTGTGGGGGAGGGGCAGAGAGAGAGGGAGACAGAATCCAAAGCAGACTCCAGGCTCTAAGCTGTCAGCACAGAGCCCGATGCGGGACTGGAACTTATGAACCATGAGATCATGACCTGAGCTGAAGTCAGACGCTTAACCAACTGAACCACCCAGGTGCCCCTAATCATTACCATTTATTGACATTAATATGTTCATGCACTGTTTTGAGCTATTAGCCTACATTAATTCATTTTATTCACACAAGAAACCTGTGAAGTAGGTACTTTTACAATTCTCATTTTACAGAAGGGAAAAGTAAGACCCAGAGAGGTTCAATGACTTATCCAAGGTCACACAGCACTGTGGTAGTGTTGAGATGTGAGCCCAGGCATTCTGGCTCAGTGTCCACATCTTGACCATTAGGTGCTACAAAAACTTGAAAGATGAATAGGAGTTTCCTGGCTAACTGAGGGGAGTGCGGTGGGCGACAGCAGTAAGCCAGGAAAGGAAAGATATTTTCACTTGATTGTTCCATTTCATTAAAACAACAGTAACAGCAGCAGCAGCAGCAAAGAACTAGTCCAGATTCTCTCTTAGTTTTATAACCTGCTCAAGAGACACGACCCACGTTTGAAAAATGCTGACGAAGGGGTAGGCAGGAAAGTGGAGGCCATGGTGCAACTAGGGACAAGATTTCAGAGGGAAGGAGGGCTGGGGTTCCTGTGCTTCGAGCAGAGCTGACAAGCTCTGCTTATCTGCGGATCGGGTCGGAGGAGACAGGCAGTCTTCCTGTGTGGTCAGAGCCGGTCCTTTATTGTCAAACTAGGAAGAGATTAGGCTCTGGAGCCAGACTGCCCTTGAGTGGGAGACCTGGCTCTGGCTGTCACTGCCTGTGTGGACATGAACTTGGGCACAGCAGCGGCTTTTATCTGCCGGCGGGTGAATTCCCACACCAGCCACAGCAAGGCGGAGGCCGCTGAGGTTCCGTTCTCAGGCCACCCCTGAGGGCACCAGGGAAACTTGGAGACCAGGTAGCCTGTGAATTGAGGCCCTGTCTACAAGACGACCAAAACCTACACATCCTGGGCTCTGCCATTTTTGCCACCCAGGGAGAGAGGACACTGAATTTAGGCGCTGAAAAATGCAGGTCTATCCTGAGCTTTCTGATGACTCATTGTAACCTGGGCAGGGCTGATTTTAAGTAACCTCTTGCTACCTGTTGTATCAGCCAAGCCTGGTATTTGGAGCCTAGAGGCTGGCAGTTCCTACCCTAACAGCCCCACCCCGCCCAGGCCAGGCACAAATTAAGGCTCTAATAGTGTTCCTAAGACACACCTTTCATCCACCAGCCTGGGCGAAGTCTACACTTTTTATTACAGCCCTTTGGGGCTCTGGTGTTAAGCGGGAGGCCAGATGGATTTCAACAAACGCTGACTCTGCGTACCCAGTAATTGTTTCTTTCTAGACCCCCAGTCAGCCCTACCATTCTTTCGATCATTTATGCATCTGTTAATAGGCATTTATGCACATTCATATTTCCTAGTTAAAAAAAAAAAAAAATCCAGTCCTGGGTGGCTCAGTCGGTTAAGCGTCCAACTTTGGCTCAGGTCATGATCTCATGGTCTGTGGGTTTGAGCCCTGCGTTGGACTTTGTGCTGACAGCTCAGAGCCTGGAGCCTGCTTTGGATTCTGTGTCTCCCTCTCTCTCTGCCCTCCCCCACTCACACTCTGTCTCTCTCTCTGCCTCTCAAAAATAAATAAACATTAAAAAAAATTTTTTTTAAATCCAGTCTTGCCAGTGACCTAGTCTGCTGATGAGTGATTGCTTCCCCAGAGCACAAGGCCTTGACCCAGTTACAACCTACCAGGCCTTCTGAGAAATGCGTCCGCTGCTGGCCAGTGGAGGAGGCAGGACAGTCACCTCCCCTTCAGCACACCACAGAGGCCGGTCCCACGGGATGGCAGGGGTGGGAGGACCCCATTGCTTTTGGGAACACCAATCACTCATCCGTAAAATTTTACACACGGAAAATTTTTACTTTATCTTAGTAAAAAGATTTGAGATTCTTTTGCTTGAAAGTAACCGAAATTCAATTTGAACTAGCTTTTAAGGGGGAGGGGCCGTATCATATTACCCCGTGGAAATAAGTGGAAGAGTAACGAATGACAGTCCCACTTTCTCTCCACCTTCTCCTTCTGCCTCCCGTTCCTCTCTGTTCCATGGGCAGAAAGCATGCACCCTGTCAGCCCCCGACAGGTACCTGCCCTTGGTTTAAGCCTCTCTTCCCTCAGTTCTAGCTCCTGGATGCCAGGAAAGGACTCTGATGGTCACACCCTGTGCTGGCCAGTGGCATCCAGGAGCGGGGCTGCCTCATTCCAACTCATGGGCAGCTCCTACAGGTCCCACGCATTTGAAGTGAGAAGGAAGGGCAGTTTGTAGAAAAGGTGGCATGGGGGGTGGTGCTACCCAGACAAAATAATAAGTGTCTGTACTAAGGGTCCCTAGACACCATTCATGACTTTATTCTACAGGTAAAGAAACAGGTCTAAAAGGGCTACCCAACTTACCTGAACTTCCCTCCCTTGATCAAGGCAGAGCAGAACCGGAATCCACGTCTTCTGCCCTCTTATCTGGTACGCTTTCCATTATACCAAATCACAGTCTCCTGGTTCTAATTCTTTTACGGCGCATGGCCAAAACAACCTCTTTTAATTTCCCCGTTTGACAGCCGAAGGAAGTGGAGTTTAAGGAAATTAAGTAATTCCTACAAAGTCATACTAAGTTGTGAAGCTGAGCATTCAGGCAGTCTGCTTCTAGAAGCTGCCCTCTTCAACACTGTGCTGCCTGCTGCCCAACAGCTATTTCCTCTGCCTCACATCTCCTGCCCCCTTGTATTGTCTGCCAGGGTCCAGATGAGAAGATGGGCACCGGTCATCACCTGGGCCTCACACCAGTGGATAACTGGTGTGTGGCTGGTTTCCAAACTTGAGACTTCCTTCATTACAGAGACGGACACACCGAAAGTTCTTCAGGAATGCCCCCCGCCCCCCGCCATGCCTGTGGATAGTTGGGCTCCAACAGTCTAGGAAAGAAAGAGAACAGTGCACAGCAAATGCATTTTGAAAACAGGATAATGATTTTCCACTCATAAGGCTGTCAAAACTTAACCATTTTGATAATCCCGAGCACTGAGGTTTTTTACTCATGCATTGCTGGTGTGAACCAGCTTGCAAGGCAATTAGGCCACGTCTCTTCAAACTAGGATCCAGTCCTAGCAAAACCACCGCACTTGTGCTCAAGGAGATGTATCTGAGAATATGCATCCCAGCGTCAATGCAAGTGAAAATCTGGGAACTGTGCAAATGACGGCTGATGGGGAAATGGCTAAATACAATGAGGAAGAATCATAGGACGGATAGATAAAGCAATTGAAGGGAATAAAACAGATCTAACATATTTGATCAGATCTGAGATATACAGTCAATTCTCATTATTCTCAGTGATTATGTTCTATAAAGTCCTAGTGGATGCTGAATTTGCAAATACTGAACCACGACTCCTGGGGGAGATAGGGAGTTAGGTTCCTACAAGCCTCTAGTCTCCACATTTTTGTTAACTGATCAATACATAAACTGTTCTATGTGTCTAGAGGCACCTTATGTGATACACATGTTGATTCATTAACACTGAGCTCACAGCCAGCAGCACTGTTGTTGAAGCCAGAGCCCGAAGTGTATCTAGCGCACTTTCACCTGTAAGGCGCCTGCTGCCTGCTTGCACCCAGAAGCACTAGACGCACATCACTAAGCGCGTCACATCAGCAAACGCTAGCACTTCGGCATTCTGCTCGGGGCCGTGTTAAACAGCAAATTCACCCACAAAAAAAGCCCAAAAATCAAAAAACGAGGCACCAAATAGACCTCAAAAAGGACAGTTGTGTACTGTCTGAGAACTGAAACAAGGAGGCCACCTCAGCTGGCAGTGCACACATCAGGCGACTCAAATTTTTCATGACTGAGCCTGTCTGTGTTGATTTCACTGTGAGTATTGATTTCAGGGTTACAAATACATTTTAGTGAGTAGGTGAGTTCACAAATACGGAATCTGTGAATAATGGGGATCACCTGTTTGCAGCTTCACATCTTAACGTCTTTCACATTGGGGTGCATCTTAGATTCCCTGTAGATGGTATATACATCAGTACAGATAGAATCTGCAGTTAGTGTTGAGTGAAAATCCAAGGTGACGACCACTACGTGTAGGATGAGCTCCCATATATAAAATAAGACAATAAACCACCACGCTTCCCAATGCTACACCACGCTTCCCAATACGGCTGTGTATGGAGCAGTCCCTGGGACACGGTTCTAAGTATTTTACCATCTTAATTATTTTAACCCTCACAAGGCTCTTATGAGGTAGGAGCTATTTTTATCCCCATTTTTTGAGGGGGCTGCAAAGGGAGAGGGGGAGAGAGAATCTTAAGCAGGCTCCATATTCAGTGTGGAGCCCCACATGGGGCTCGACGTGGGGCTCGATCTCATGACCATGAGATCGTGACCTGAGACAAAATCAAGAGTCAAACGCTCAACTGACAGGCCGCCCAGGTGCCTCTTATCCCCATTTTATATAAAATGGTTAAGAAAATTGTCCATGGTCACAGAAACATATTTTTTCACACCAAAGTAAAACTGATTGATAGGATTTAACTACTAACTTTCCAAACATTGTTTGTATCTTTTTTAAAAGTTTATTTATTTATTTATTTTTATTCTTTAAGTGTAATTTATTGTCACATTGCCTTACATACAACACCCAGCGCTCATCCCAACAAGTGCCCTCCTCAATGCCCATCACCCACTTTCCCCTCTCCCCCAACCCCCATCAACCCTTAGTTTGTCCTCCTATGGTTTGCCTCCCTCCCTCTCTGTTTGTAACTATTTTTTCCTCTTTCCCTTCCCGCACAGTCTTCTGTTAAGTTTCTCAAGATCCACATACAAGTGAAAACATACGATATCTGTCTTTCTCTGACTGACTTATTTCACTTAGCATAATACCCTCCAGTTCCATCAACTAATGAATGGATAAGTTTATTTATTTTGAGAGAAAGAGAGAGAGCATGTGCGTGTGTGTGCAAGCAAGGGAGGGGCAGAGAGAGAGAGAGAGAAAGAGAATCTCAAGCAGACTCTGAACTATCAGTGCAGAGCCCGACAGAACCCGTCTCAAGGTTCATACCCCCAAAACCCTGAGATCATGACCTGAGCCGACCTCAAGGGTGGGGCGCTTAACTGACTGAGCCACCCAAGTGTCCCCATTATTTGTATCTTAACAGGAGTTAAAACACAGACTATCATATACTCACAACAATCAATCTTAATTGTATTGTTAAAAATTTTTAAAGTTCTACTGCCCTACTTTATTTATTTCCCACTGTATTTCTTACTTAGAAGTAACCAGACATATATGTTAAGATACACCATCAGTTTCACCAGTAGCTCCGTTTTCCTAAGCACGGGATTAATGAGATTGTTCTTAGCTTTTGAAAGCCTCTTTTATTTGGGCTTCATAAAAATGTATTTCTACAATATGGACATCTTTTTTGTTTATGAGAACACTTGCATAACTTGTACTCTGTTTATAATGATGCTTGTTAATTTTAAATATGTTCAAGTTGAATTATATTGAATAAAGTAATAAATTAAGATGTAAAAAAAAAAAAAAAAGAGAGAGCATTTTTATGAGCTCCAGACAGACTTATGCAAGAATTGATATATCTGAAAGCTGAGGGACTTCAGATACTAAATTCAGTAATATTTTAAATTGACAGAAAGATTAAGGAAACATGGAACTTAGGAATGAATTTTTTACTCCAAAATATTGTGTATAACACTTTCGCATATTAAAAGATTGCTCTTGGGATTTACGGCCCCCAAAAATTGTTGACTCTTACCATATCTTCATTTAATAGCTTTTCCTACAACCCCATTGCTGCCTACTGAAAATCCACATGTTAGCCAAAGCCCCCTCTGGTATCAGCAAACTTTCTGATTCCCCAATTGAGTATTATTAATTGAACCATGAAATTTCTCTTTTATGTAGATCATTTTTGACCTATTTTAGTGGATATCGGCAATTTCATATGGCACCTTAGCGTCATTTCCCTTTAACCTTCTGTGGCCCGTAATAGATTCCTGGTGGCATTTATCTAGAACTGACTAGTCCAATGAGAGGCTCTGAATCCCCTGGAGGGTAGGGACTCTAACTTGTTTTCCTTTGGGTCCTGCTTTCTCCCTCACAGAAGGTTCTGGGTGAATGTGGGTGGATGAAGTCAGAGAAGGCGTCATCATTGCCTTAATTTGCTGTGTCTTCCCTTACAGTGGTCCACATGTGCAGCATCCTGGAGCATAACTGTGCCCACTTCTGCATCAATACCCCGGGCTCATACGTCTGCAGATGCAGACAAGGATACATCCTCAACTCGGACCAGACTACTTGCAGAAGTAAGATTGCTTTGCTGGTGTATCTGCACTGTCCTCCTCTGCCCTCTGCTCTCTCTTAGGGCCTGTTTAATTCATATGTGGCTCTTCGCTTAACCTAGTCATCATCTCCTTAAGGAAAGAAAGGAGGTTTTATAACTCGTGTATTTTGTGTCGACCTCCATCCTCCACCCCGCCATCGTAGTGCTTGGACCAGAGCCAGCACAGCACATAGTAGGCCAGCAGGAGGAGTTTGGAAGACTGTTGGAGGCATCTCCTTAGAAACAGCCTTTTTGAATTCATGAGCTGGTGTCTTTTTCTTCCAACCTGTTCTTTAGGGGGAACCACTGGAGAGCCTTTTCATCCACTGTCTCTATGAACTATACCCTGAGGAATTGTTTCTGTATTTTATTCTCTTCTCTGAAGCATTGACTTAGGATGAGTTATTAACATTGGCTGGGAACGATTATGCCAGTTCTGTTTTAGAGGTGTGCAGTGATCTCCTAGCAGGGATCTAGTAGACCTATAAAGTCTCCTAAATGAAAAAGAAAAAAAAAAAAAGGTCAAACAGATTAAAAGTGCGGAGAGAACTCAGATTCTCTTTTTTTTTTTTTTGGCCAAGCTCCCAAACTAGACAACATACTGACATTTGAACCAGCGAGAGGTAATCTGCCTCTTAGAGGAGAGAATTCCCTATACACTGAGGGTGGTGCCTACATATGTATGTTTTTAAGTTGTAAGTAAAGCCACTGTGTTAGCCCATAGACAGCCAGGCTACCAAACCAGGCTTACTCAAGATGTGAGGAAGACCGGCAGGGGGACCTTGCTCCTGGCAGCCGAGGCGCGATGTGGTTCGAGATTCTGCCCGGGATCGGTGTCATGGCTGTGTGCTTGGTCATCCCCGGCATAGCCACTGCGCACATCCACAGGTTCTGTAACGGTGGCAAGGAAAAAGGGGTTGCCTTTATTATCCATATCATTGGAGTTTGATGCAAAGAGATAAGCGCATCTCTGGAGTTAATCGTTACCGTGTGTCAAAGGGTTTGGAGAATATTGATTAAAGAAGCCTTTTCCCGACTAATGAAGAATAACTCAGTTATGCTCATCTGCCCTTTCTGGAAGGTTATGCAGTGTATCAATGTAGTACATAATAAAAACAAAACAAGACAAAACAACAACAACAACAAAAAGATGTGAGGAAGACCGGCCCACACGGAGGCAAATAAAACTCAGCTAATCTGACACGCAGTTCATGCAACACATAATTGTTATTATACCTCATGGTAAGCAATTAAGCATTAATGGAAAGCATCTGCACAAATGGCTGTAATTAGTATCGCATATATAGAGCCAAACCACATTTTCCTGTTTTCTTCCCACTTCATTTTCGGGGTTGTAAATAGCTGGATAGAAGCCTCCTGCCCCCCAAGGTTAGGGAACATCTGCTTGACTCCTCCAGTTCTGTGGCCTCTGGAAACACAAAGCTTCCCGGTGCTATGTGTTCCTGGGCTCCTCCCAGACCTCAGGGTCCCAGATTTTTGAGTGCAGCCTGAATCATCCTGATCTTCTGCTTGAACCTCTGACCCTTCTTGAGTTTCCACAACAAAAATTGCTCACACCCACCGCTCATGCGTTTAATAGAATTCGCTGGGAAAATGGGGGAGCCCTGGCAAGGTCACCTCACACACTGCTCAGCAAACAACCTAAACATCTTTTTTAGACATCTCCCGGCCCTCTTCAAGAGCTCCGCCCGCCCCCTCTCCCAGCCTCTTCGGGAGCTCCCCTCTGCAAGGTGTTGCTCTGAAGAACGCTCAGCCTTTCGCCACCTCGCTTACTCCCGTCGTGCCCTTCCCTTCTTAGGAACACAAGAAAGTCCTCCCCTTGTCTTCTGCCTCAATGGCCTGCTGCAATCCAGGCATCTGCTGACGTCCATTTTCCATGGGCTGGCTTAGTCAAGTCAGAGGAATTTGGGGACTAGCAAATAAAGAATAAAAAGTCCTCCCCCTAGTGTCATGAGCCAGGCCTTCCCCACACCGGGTTTTGTCAACCCCTGCCTGGTCCCACCTCAAGCCTGGAGACCCCTAGGCTCTCCCCAGTGTTGATCTGTCTTGGGATCCCCACTATAGGAGGAGGGCTGTGGGTGCAAAGAGCATGAAGCAGAAACTGCCTGGGCTTCAGACAGACAGGAGCAAGGCGGCCCGGGTCAGAGGTTCTCAGGTTCCGGTAACTAAGAGCCACTCAGGAAGCTGACCCCCGGGGTCTCACCCCCAGAGATTCAGAGTCAACAGGTTTAGGGTGGGGCGCAGGAGAATGCATTTTCAGTGAACTTCTGACGTGGATTGCTGCCACGCTCTTGAGATCCACTGACATCAGCAACGGGGGGACCGGAGGAAAGGGCCGGAGTTAAGGGAGAAGAGAAGGAGCTGGAGCCAGGGGTCTGCTGTCCCATCTGACCCAGCCCTCCAGTCACCCGGAAGCAGTTAACCTCCCTTCACTGTCAGCACCAGACTTAGCTGAGTAGGTACAGTCATAAAGAGCAGTTATCTCTCTCCCCGCCCCCCCCCTTTCTTTCTCTTTCTCAAAGATAATCACTCTTGTTTGCATGTCTGAAATTCTATCTGGGCCAGTGGTATAGTCCACAGACTTCAATTTCAATCTTGACATTCAGGCTGTGCCTGTCTCACGCCGAGCTGATTATTTAAATTCCTTGACTCCACTTCCACAGCCATAAAATGGGAAGGGTGGTGACAAATTCATACCTGTCTCATCAATAAATCTCTGTCAGCCTGTGGTTTGGGTCTGCTGGACAGTTGAAAGTTGTGCCAAGGGAAGGCAGGGCCATACCCCGACTTCTGTTTATGAACGGCTGGCGGGGACCTGCCCCTACCAACATTGAGAGAAGCCAGTGGGCATGGAGAAGAATAAGACACAGTTCTTTCCATTTTTGAGCATATAAGATGTGCCAGGGAGCATGCAAACTACTGGGGGAAAAAATAGTGAATAAAACAGCAGTGTTCCTGCTCACTTTCTTGCATGGGAGTAATTCAAATAAACAACCAAGGTAATTGCAACCAAAAGCAATTGTGTCCCACTCCCAGCTCAGTGTGAGAGGTCAGGTCTAACTATAGCCACTGCACTTATTAAGTGCTCACCATGTTCCAGGAGCTCTCCTGGTGCTTTATATGTGTTATCTCATTTAATTCTGACAATAAGCTCTTAAAGTAGGTTTTATCATTCTCATTTTACAGAGAAGGAAAATAAGGTACTCCCCTCAAAACTTTAGACAGTTTACTCAAGGTCATATGGCTAGTACTATGACCAAACCAGAATCGAAACCCTGTTATGTAGGAGTCCATATTATTAGCTCTTAACCACCATTTGATACTGTCCCATGATCCTTGAGGGCCCCCAGATGGCAGTAGGGCAATCCTGCAACCAGAGAAATTCCTCCAGACCCAGGTTCACAGGCTCGCTGATCCCCAGGGAGACTCAGAACTAATTCAACAGGACTAACAATTAAATGATTGTCGTTCCCCAAGTCCACTGCTGTGACACTGTCACTATACAGAATGATTTGGGAGGACCTCTTGGGCAATTGCCTTCGGACGCGCACACACACACACACACACACACACACACACACACATGCCCCCATAGCCACCATTTTTTATTCGTACCTGTTTGTGTGAAGAGAGGAGGCAGACACAACTAATTCAGAGATCCTTCCGGTGGAAATGGGTACTGGCTGTCAGACTTTGAGCTCCCTCTCCCACATAACCCAAGAATTCTGTTCCCTCCTGGTGATGGCACATGTTCACCCACTACCTGGGATACCAGGTTGCTGCAAAGCACCTCCATCCCACCTCCAGACAGTGTGGACTAATGCTTGAGCTAAAATCCTACTCTCTGTGATTCCCACCTTTGATCCTATTCTGCCAGCTAAAGCTATATACCAGAAAGTATATTTCCTTTTCTAAATAAAGAGAAAACCCTTTGATTATTGAAGAGTGTCATCCCCCCCACCTCTCATTAATTTTCTCTTTTTCAGGGGAAGCATAAACACATCTTTAAGTAACTGGGTTTGGGATCTCTTTGTGGTCCATATTATCCTCTTCCGGACACTACTTGGTCAGTGTCTCAAAATGTGCTCTTCCATTAAAAGACTAGACCAAGCATATTAAATAAATATTGCCTTCAAAGTTCTGCCCATCTGAGCAATTTGGAAGGTACTGGAAGTCAACGTTGTGGCTTCTTCTGTCCTCCAAAATGTCTTTCCCATCTAATACCTCTGTATGAGATATATGGAAAAGTGCTTAGCAGAGTGCATAGCCATAAGGCTCAAGAGAAGTTTATGTCCTTTGTTTTCCCCTTTTAAAAAAAAATGGGGGAAAAACCCTCATGAAGTATGCCTGTCTTCACGTGTCTGTTTCCCACCATTCCCCTCCTCTTGAATTCCTTTCCCACTAGTAGGAAAGAACTTTATCTTCTTTCCTTTTCTTTATTTATGTTTTTAAATAAGGAATTTTCCCTCCCTTCTCGAATATTTAATCTATCTGGAAAAAAATTGAAAACACAACATTTAGAAATTTTCACTTGGCCAAAAAATGTAAACTGTCTTATCCAGCCTTTTTTTCTCTCTCTCTCAAGAACCATATCAAATGCATTTTATTGCTTTCAGTCTTCAGATATGTTTCTGACATTATTTTTTCCAAGCTATGCAAGTGACTTAATAGTGTTTATTTTAGAGTTTAATCAAGGGGCATGATCCAGAAAAACAATCATATTATTGAAAAGAGAAAAGAAAATTATAACCAACATCCTTCATGGATTCAGATGCAAAGATTCTTGAAGACTTAGCAAATGGAATCCATATTTATATACTGTAATCAAGACCAAATGAGGTTTATCCGAAGAATGCAAGTTTGCTTTAACGTTCAAAAAGCGATCAATATAATTCATGTTTAAAAATGAAAATATTTAAAAATGAAAACGTATATAATCATTTCAGTAGATGCAAAGTGTTGGACAATATCCAACACTCATTCATGATAAAAACTCTCAGCAAACTAGCAATAAAAGGGAAATTTCTCAACCTGATAAAGGGTATCTATGAAAAAACCTATCATAAATATATCATACTCAAGAGTGAAAGACTAAATGCTTTCCTCCTGAGAGAAGGAGTAAGAGTATGTTCATTCTCACCACTTCTCCTCAACACTGTACTGGGGGTCCTAACTGATAATCATAATGAAATAAAAAGAAATTAGAAAGTCATACAAAAAAAAGTAAAACTGTCTTTATTCACAGACTATGTGCTTGCTTATGTAGAGAGCTGGTGGAATCTTCAAAAAGCTACTAAAATTAACAAATGAACTTAGAAGGTTGCAAGATACAAGTCAAGATACCAAATTATTTGATTGTGTTTTTACATACTGGCAACAAAAGTCAGAAACTGGAAATATGTAAATTAGGGATAAAGTTTACAAAATTGTGCATGATCTGTACACTGAAAAGTACAAAAGATTTCCACAATAAATTGAAGAAGACCTAAATAAATGGAGAGATATACTGTATGATGGAATGGAAGACTTAATATGGCTCAGATGTCAATTCTTTCCAAATTGATCTATAGATTCAAAGCAATCCTTATCAAAATCCTAGCAGACTTTTTAAGGTGGAAACTGACTATCTGATTCCTATATGTGTGTGTATATATATATATATATATATATATACACACATATATATATGAACATGCAAAAGAACTATCATAGTCAAATACAGTCTATTCTTACTATTCATTATTATGTTTTATAAGTCTCTGTGAACATTGAACTAATGATTACTAGATCATTGTTCCTAGAAGAAATACAGGGTTAGGTTCTTGTGAGCTTCTGGTCACAGCATTTCATCAGTGAATACATAACCTTGTTTTGTGTGTGCCTCTATTTATTTTATTATTATTTTTGGAAATGTTTTATTTGTGTGTGTGTGTGAGAGAGAGAGAGAGAGAGAGAGAACAAGTGGGGGAGGGGCAGAGAGAGAAGGGACAAAGGATCTGAAGCAGGCTCTGTGGTGACAGCAGTCAGCCTGATGTGGGGTCAAACCTCAAGAACCTCAAGATCATGACCTGAGCTGAAGTTCGATGCTTAACCCACAGAGCCACCCAGGCGCCCCTGTGTGCCTCTTTTGAAGACTCCTTATTGAGTATATATTACTGATTGGTTAACATTGAACTCACAGCTGACAGCACTATTACTCATGCCTTAATGGAGATCATCTAATATACATGTTTTCTTCACAAGGCATATCACAGCTTTCTTGCATTTAGGAACACTGGACAGCATTTCAGCACTATACCTGAGGGCCATTTTAAACAGTGAAATCACCAACAAAAAGCACAAAAGGCAAAAAACATGGCACTAAATAGAACACAAAAAGAAAGCTTGTGTGTAGTATGAGAGCTAAAACAAGAAGGCAGAGCATTGCCTTTTTTGACCTTAACTGGGAACATATGCATCAGGTAGCTAGAATTTTTACCATTCTGTGGCACATACATCAATGGTCATGAAAATGCTGCAAATACTGATTTGTGTTACAAGTAAATTTTAGAAAGTATATTAATTAGCAAATATGGAATCTGCAAATAATGGGATCAATGAAAATTCTAAAAAAAATAAAGTTGGGGGCTTAAATTACCTGATTTCAAGACTAATTATAAAGTAATAATGAACAAAACAGTATGTATAGGTGACATCAATGGACCAGAATATAGTTCAGGAATAGACCCATACACATATGGTGAAATGATTTTTGATAAAAGCGCCAAAGCAATTCATGAGGAAAGAATAATGTCATCAACAAATACTGCTATAACAATTGGATTGTCATGTGTGAAAAAATGGACCTCATCCCTTACCTCACATCATATATAAAAATTAATTCAAAATTGATTTTAAATCTAAATGTAAGAAGGGAAGCAATTAAATGTCTACATGAAAATGTAGGAAAAAGTTTTTTGATGACCCAGGGTTTGGCAAGGATCTTTTAAATAGGATATAACACAAACAAACTCAATAAATTGCACTTCATCAAAATCAAAACATTTACTTTTCAAAATACGCTACTACCAAAATGAAAAGGTGAACGAACCATAGACTGAGATAAAATATTTGCAAAACGTATATCCAACAAAAGACCTTCGAATATATAAAGAATTCTTAGAACTCAATATTAGGGAAATAACCCAGTCAAAATGGGCAAAAGATTTGAACAGACACTAAGCCAGAGAAGATAGATGGATGGCAAAGAAGCCTGTGAAGACATATTCAACATTATCAGTCATTAGAGAAATGCAGATTAAACCCACAGTGACACGCCACCACGCTTCCACTAGACTGGATAAATTTTGAAATATTGACCCTAAAGTACGTGTTGGCAAAGTTGGCAACAGGAACCGTCATTGTTCCTGGCACAATGGTTCATCCACTTTGGAAAACAGTTTAACAGTTTTCTACAAAGCTAAATATGTACCTACAATATGACCCAGGCATTCAATTCTTAGGTATTTACTGAGAATAAATTAAAGTTTATGTCTAAACAAAGATTTGAACACAAATGGTCACAGCAGCTTTATTTGTAAGAGTCCCAAACTGGAAACAACCCAAATGTCCATCAGTAGGTGAATGGATAACAAATTGTGATATATGCATACAATGTAATGCGACTAGGCAATGAACAGAGTGACTGTTGACACATGCAGCAAGCTAGATGAATTTCAAAATAACCATGTTGCATGAAATAAACCAAACAAAAAAAGAGTACACACTGTATGATTCCATTTATAGAAAATTTCAGAAAATGGCAACTAATCTATGTGACAGAGAGTAGATTAGTGCTTGCCTGGGACCAGGGGCAGGGGGGCAGGGAGCAGGTAGAGGGATTACCAAGGGGCATGAGGAAACTTTGGGGATCTGGGGGTAATGGATATGTTCATTATCTTGATTATGATGATGATATGTTGACATGTCAAATTTATCAAATTGCATACTCTAAATTTATGCAGTTTATTGTATGTCATTTATGATTCAATGAAGCTAATATATATATAAAGAGAAAGTCAGAACAAGGTGGTTTTGGAAGGTGAGTGGTGCTGAGAGAAAGCCTGCAAGATAAGAGATTGGAGAGAGAATCATGGAACAATCAGGGGAGGCGTTGTGGAGGAGGGGGTTTTTCTAACAATGCAGGGCTTGTTGTCTTTGAGGGTTCTAACTAGACCAGACGGCCTGTCTGGAAGGGTTTGTTTGGGGCATTGGTGGCGGATGAGGGAAGGAATGTAAGCTGGAACCAATTATGGAGCAATTCGATTCCCAGCAGCGGTCTTTGGTGGGTAGGGGCACTGAGCACAGGGTGTCAGGGGTAAAACTACCTTGTAGTAAATTGAGTCTAGCAGTAACATATGCGTGGGATTCAAATTAGGTACCGAGTGGGTGGGGAAGTACCATCCATCCATCCATCCACCTACCCTATGTCCATTCACTCATTCATTTATTCATCCAATACTTATTGGTTCCTTCTAGGGGCCAGGCACTCTTACACGGTGGTGGGAAGAAAATGAGTGTTTCTCTTATACGTCTGAGACCCAAGAAACACTCAGATCTTGCTTTCCCTTGTGCTCCACACGTGTGGAGCAGAAGGTGAAAGATGCCATCAGTTTACAATTCTAATCAGCTCGGTCAGTTCAGTGCACGCTTCCTTATGCCCGCAGAATTAATTAGGAGACCATAGCAATAATTCCCACACCGGGGAGGAGTTTATGACATAGCGAGGGGATAAGGGGTGTGGGATGGTCGCACGATTTAGAATGACAGATCACTTCAGAGAAGAAACCTGGCTTTGAGGGAAAACTAGTGAATCTGGGAAGGAGCCCACACAAGTGGTTGGATGCAGCTGGAGAGAGGGGTTAGAGTTCAAGGAAAAAGCCCTGGCTGGATGTGCTTAGTGGTAGCAACTGACCCTGAGAATGGATAAAATCTTGGAGGGAGAGAGGGAGAGCGTGGAAAGGGAAGGTCAGGGTCTGAGCTTCGGGGCAGCCCACAAGGAGAGCAAGGAGCCAGAGTGGAGGAGCAAGCAGGCTGCGCCCACAAACAGCCAGCCCGCAGCTTCTGAACAAATGGCCTGCCTGGCCCCAGGCTCTGCTAGGACCGCCCTGAGCAGAAGAGGAGGACTGCTGAGCAGAGGGCGGGCGGTCACGGAGCTTCCTCTCCACCCTGGCTGCTGGGCCCCGGAACTCGGAGAGGGTCCCGTGCAGTCTGCTCACCCTCTGGCTGGGCCAGGCTACAGGGTTAAAAAACAAAGAAGAAGAAGAAGAAAAGAAAGGAATCTGGGGTGAGTAGCGTTCTCATGGGAGAATTGAGTTGACTGCATGTGAGCAGAGAGCCGGCCATTGGGAAAGGATGACCACACATCAGGGGAAAGCGAGTTTGAAGCTCATAGAGCTGCTTTTCTGCTTTCCTCTTTTCTCAAGCACCTAGAAAAGTGGTTCTCAGAGTGGCCCCCCAGACAGCAGCTCAGCTTTGCAGGGAAACTGGTTAGAAATGCAGACTCCCAGGCCTGACCCTAGTGCTGCCAAATCAGGGATTCTGGGGTGGGACCTAGGAATGTGTGTTTCGGGGGCACCTAGGTGGCTCAGTCCATTCATCGTCCGACTCTTGATTTCGGCTCAGGTCATGATCTCATGGTTCGTGGGTTCGAGCCCCGCATTGGGCTCCCTGCTGACAGTGCAGAGCCTGCTTGGGATTCTCTCTCTCTCTCAAAATAAATAAATAAACTTAAAACACACATTCCTTTTTTTTTTTTTAACAAGCCCTCCGGGAAATTCTGATGTAAGCTCAAGTTTAAAAACCACTGACCTACGCACTTTGAACTAAATCTCTCCCTGAGAGGCTCCACTCAGTAAGGAATTTATATTAAGAACGTGATGATGTGACAGCCGTTTGGAAATTGCAAAGTGCTCTATAAGAATAGGGCATTACTTGTGCATGTTTATTTATTTTGATCAACCTCATTCGGTCAGATTTACTTACGTGTTAAGGCTTTATTTGGGGGGATATCCCTTTAAGAGAATGAAAATTCTGTGAGTGAATAGGAGGACTGATTGAAAAATAATTCAGCTCTTGGGGAGAGAAGGATTCGAGGCACAGCTGGGGTTTGCCCAAAAGGACAGGTTTGTTTTTCTCAGTGACATTGGGTTTGTTTTGTTTCTTCCAGCGTAGAAGCACAAGGCTGATGACTCACATTTACTGTTGAAAGTCTTAAAATCCGAACTGCAGCTGTCAAAATAAGATTAGTGCTTTCAGGCACCATGAAAGAAGGGGGATGGTCCTTGAAACACAGGCTTCGGTTTGTGGAGTCTTAACTCTGGAAGGGCTTCAGATTGGTGCAGGCAGAACCCCATTGTTTCCCACTTGAGTGAAGTAACAGCCCTAATAGTACATTTCTCTTCTCTCTTGCTGCGAAAGATAACTTCTGATTTCTACATCTCAGGCTAAATAACAGCAGGAGCTGTTTGAAAAGTGGAACGTGTCTTTAAAGGTGTTCATTTTGCTTTAGCTCCAAACTAGCTTAAACTGTCATTGGTGTGAACAGCATGCAGTGTGGCTTGTCTCAAACTCTGAAAAGCCAGTAAAAACCCTTTGATTTCGCCTGGCATGATGTCAGCCACAGCAGCCACAGTCTTTGTCCCGTGCTTCTCGTCCAGTGTAACCAGATGGGAGGTTTTCCAAGTTCTCCAGCCAAGGCACAGCGCCAGGGTTTCGAGAGCACAAACTAAGGAAGGCACTTAAATCTAGGGTGCGTGCGTGCCTCGGGGCAAACACTAGGGTTGGATTTGAGCACAACTGTGGGGCTCTTACTTATCAAACCCTCAGTGATTTATCTCACCTGGGAAGACTGAGCAGCTGAAGTTAGCATCGCTCCCTGTAATTCCCAAGGAACTAAAAGAAGCAAGTAAATTCTGTCAGCCCTGTGCTAATGATCGCCTTCTGGTAAGGCATTGCTTGCGTTTGGTGAGATCTTTTGTTATAAAATTCACAATTGTCTACTTTGCCGTATCAGATCAATTCAGCAGAGAGTTCACAAACCACAGCTTAGTCAAAGATACGTTGACATTATTTAAAGAAATCTGAATCTATGTCTGGGTGTGGAATTTTCACAGGCACCCATAAAGTGACACTATATTGCAGTTGTGATGTAGGCAAAATTCTCAGTGAGACCACCTTCTGGCCACACAATATAAAACAGAAGTTCCCTTCTTTCCACACGCCCTACTCCCTTTTCCTGCTAATTTTGTTTGGCAGCACTTAAGAGATCTAACATACGGTTTTACCTGTTTATTTTATGTCTGGCCCCTATCAGTGGTGTGCTGGCAGATGTTTAACAACCAGATCTGCAGGGGGAAAATGCTCTGGTTTCTAATGTTCACTGACTCCTGTGGTGTAAATACTGACACCGTGGCCGATTTCAAGCCACCTGCCTGGCCTTGCTGACTACAGAGTAGGGGAGAGGTTGGCACTATCTGTCATGGGGGCTAGTGGGAGCTGGCCCCCTACACACCACTGGCTCCCCATTTGAATATTGGCTCCGTGGGCACAGAGATCAACTGATAGATTTTTTACCTCTTTTATTCACTGTTATTTTCCCAGTACTTTGAACAGTTTGACAAATGGATGAATCAATGCAATCATTCAGATATTTTTTTAGTTTGTATTTATTTAAAAATTTTTTTAATGTTTATTTATTTTTGAGAGAGAAACAGTCTTTAACAGGGGAGAGGTAGAGAGAGAGGGAGACACGGAATCCAAAGCAGGCTCAACGCTCTGAGGTGTCAGCACAGCCCAGTGCAGGGTTCGAACCCATGAACAGTGAGATGGTGACCTGAGCTGAAGTCTGACGCTCAACCGACTGAGCCACCCAGGCGCCCCTCAAATATATTTTTAAAAATTGACCATCTGCCAGACACCGTGCTAGATATTTGAGCTGGAGGGCTGAGCAAAGTAAGCCCTGCCCTCAGATGGTAGAGAAAATAGGATTCAATCATCATTGTAAGTGGAGTGTTAAACTGTGGTTGTGGAGATCTTGAGGGAGAACTTGACCTCTAATGGGGAGCAGTCAAATAAGAGCCACCTGAGTACTCCAGGCTGGTGGCAGTCAAGTCCAATCAACAGATGTCCACTATGCACCTGCTGTGTGAAGTGCATGGTATTATACAGGCATCCGGAGGAACTCCCAGGCTAATCCTGTCCCTTTCGGAGTTTTCAGCCGAGGTAAGATTGATGAGGGAGAAATACCTGACAACCCCATGCTTATGTAGCACAGACATGGGTTCATTCTCTCATTCGTAAGTCTTTACCGAGCCAGGCACCGTGCTAGGTACAGGGATGCAGCAGATAACAAGGCCGCCAGTTCCTTAGCTGTCGTGACCACACTGGCATCTGCAGCTGGGGGCTGGCTCCCAGATGTCACTGCACTCTGGGCCCCCTTCTGGTATGGGAACACCTCTTTCTGAGGACAGGGAGAGGTAGAGGCTCAGGAGGAATTTTGTTCCCATGATACTCATCCTGCCAGGATCCCGTTTCTGATGGAAGAGAGTATTTTTAGGACTCTAGGAGCATCCCTGTTGGGAGGCAGGGAGTGTCGGCCCTTGTCACTCTTCTTTCAGCAGATGAACACTTACGGAGCACCAAGCACACGTGCTAGGACAGTGGGCAAGGCTCTGGGAAATCAGTGAGTCAGATCAGCTCACATTCCATCGGGGCAGGCAGACGTGATCAGGTCCTTCCAATACCATTGGATAAATGCGTAAGCGCTGGAGTGGCTCTCAGAGGAAGGAGCCTTTAAGCCCAGCCAACCTGGAGAAGGCTTCTTAGAGGAGGCGACATTTGACTGAAGTCATGAGCCATGATGGGGGTCGTCAGGTAGAGAAGGCTTGGAAGGATCATGGGAACTCTGAATTCAGGGCTTCTCCCATCCCTCATGGTTTTATTACCCTTCAGTGAAACCCTCCGGCTGTGAGAAAAAGAAGCACTGTTTTTCAAAAGCATCAGGAGTCATTCAAAAATATCTGTGTTTGTTTCAAATGGAAGTGACCACTGCCAGAAAAACAATATTGTTTTGTCAGAGCCTAGTCCGCATGTATTCCTTTGTCTTTATTGAATTAAGTTAATCCCTCAAAGATTTCCCTGGGGACGGTGCAGATCACCAGTGGCCATAAATCCCCAACATTATAAAAACATTATGAAAGTACAATACACACGAAGCCAACTGGCAAGCTTGCTCTTTGTGGGGCCGGACTTCTGGAATGTGAGTGATAAGCCTCCTGTTCCTACCACACTCCGTGCCCGCACGTAGTGTCTGCGATTCTGTCAGCCACTTTGGAGAGGGAACCAAGGACAGCGGTAATTCTGAGATTGGTTTAAAAGAGGAAACTCAGCCTCACAGTCTCCGTTAATAAAGGGGGGAGACTGGCCCTGAGTCTGGGCACCTTCCACTTGGATGATTGTAAGGGACTTTGTATCCAGTTCGATGACACTCAACCCGGCTGCACGCTGCAGTTATTTGGGGAGCTTTCGCCAACCCTGCTGCCTGCATTCCACCCTGGCCAGTCTGGTTTAAGGAGCGGGGTGCCCTGGGCATCAGGGTTTTCTAAAGGTCCCCAGGTGGTTCTGATGGGTAGCCAAGGTCGGACGCTGCTGCTCCTGTAGACTGGATCTTGCAGTTATTCACAGGCCGTTCTTGGGTGTCCCAGCCCTGTCCCAAAAGGAATATGCATTGCCTCTCTACCTACCCTCTGGGGAGAGGTCTTTTGGAAAAAAAGATGGTTGCTTCAAGCTCCTGGTTCCTTGCTTTCAAAATGCTGCTTTCAGAGGGGTTCTTTTGTAGCATGTTGGGGTTTTTTTTTTTTTCATTATTATAAAAGCTCCTGTTAGAAACTCTTGTTAGAAAACTTGAAAGCAGATCATTATAAGAGCCTAAAAATCACCTGTACTCCCACTATTCCTTTGTAACCGCTATTAGGTGGGGTTCCTGCTAGATACCAAAGGAGGCAAAGCAGCAGCTAGGGCAGAGAAGCGAGACCCAGGTGAAGAAGCTCATGCCCCCTCACTTTAGAGAGGGACTTGGGATTTGGGGGGTAGGTTGTTCCAGTGTGTTGGGGTGACATTTTCCAATCATGAGGCTTTTGTGCAGGCACTGTCTCATCCCCACTAGGGAGCTTAGAGTCTAGCAAGGGCAACAGTAAATACACGGCTACTTAAATGCCTATGCAATTAACATTGTGATACATGCCAAGGGGAAGAGTGCAGGCCTGCACTGACAGCCGATAGGGGAGGCAGAAAACTCTGGCCCTGAAGAACAAGCGAAGGTCCTCATATCAGGAGGACCAATTTTTCCATCCGTGTGCAGACAGACCAGAGCTATTTCTGCATGGAATTAAAAAACAAACAAACAAGCAAACAAAAAAAACCTACTGCTGTTCCCAAACAAAGCAGTGATTTTATTTAACAGCTAGAAGTCCTCTAAATTTCCCAGAGCCGAAGAAGTTGCCAGATCCCTCCTTCTAAAGGACAACCCAGGTGGCATTGCCCTCTCTCTCTTTTGATGGATTTTACCCTGACGGGTCCCCATCACCTGCTTAATCGGCTTGGACTTCTCAGCCTACCTTCCAGCCCTCTGCCATCTGGTGTCAGTTGTCCTTCTGATCCCCCCTCCTGCTACTTCCCTTGGAATTCTCAGCATGGGATTTAGCTACCACAACTGTCCTACTTTCCTCATTTCTGCACATTCACTCACACTGCTCCCTCGGCCCATAGTACCTTTCCCGTTTTCCATTCTCTCGCCTATACCTGCCAGCCTTTTCCAGTCTACCCTTGACGATGGGGCTAGTTTATTCTACCTCAGGACCTTTGCATTTGCCATTCTTTCAGTCAGAAATGCTCTTCCCAGAGCTTCATGTTACCCTTAGAATACAAGCTGGGTGACAGCAGGAACTCCTTCCTCTGTTTGGTTCACCACTGTATCCCCAGGGCCTGGGACACTGTAGGTGCTTCATTTATTGATAAATGAAGAGTATCGGGTGATTCAGATTTTTCTTAGGTCTCTAGCTTAGGCTTGTAACTTAACTGTAGGTTTTATCATTCTTTAATGATTCACTATGATTTTTACATGAGCTGAAGTTTTTTCTGGTTATTGGTGTTTTTCTTCTATCTAAATCCAATGGAACTCTCGATTGGAGTTCCCAATTGGAAATCTAAGGTAAAATATACTGGTAATAGAAGAATTTGCATCTATAATTTTCTTCATCTACTTTATTGATTTGAGAATGAAAATACTTCTTTTTAGCACTTGAAAGCCTGAGTCCTTATTTGTGGAATATTAGGCATAAGCCTTTTTTTTAATGTTAAGAAGCAGATTTTATTTTAAAAAATTACTTAATGCATTTAATAGAGGTGATGAATCAATCAGCTTGTATCTTTTTATCAATTTTATATATTTATCTAAAAGCATAATAAATAATACAACTCAGTGGCACAGGTGATTACATTGAAGTGTAGCCATTGGATTGATTCAGGGATCAATCAGGCTTTCTAGTTAATTGAGTTTTTATTGTAGCTTTCATAGTGATAACTTTTAACCAGAGAAAACTCTTTTTAATATATTCAATTTCTTTAATGCTCTTTGATTTTCTCCAACTTTAATGGTAAAGTCACTGGAAGAGCTAGTTAAGAAACCAAGGCATTCTCCTAGCTGAGAAGTAATGTTTATCGGGTCAGCCTGTTTGTGCAAAGGAGAGACTGAGTCAGTGATGGATTGAAAATGCCTTGAACCTTTTCATCCTCTGATATACTTTTAGTTTCATTGCAGCAAATGCATTCCTGTGAGTGCATTCTTACATTGCATTTGTGTGAAACCCCAGGGCTCAGCACTTTGTGGACGCATAATAAATACTTGACCGACGTAGGCTCACTAATAACCATACATCCATTTATCCCTAGTAATCTTTGTTACCTCTACCTAACCTCCTTTGGCTTCGCCTTTTCCTCGTGTGTTGCTGGCGTGAATAAATGAAGCTCAAGGAGGATTTCCAAAGATTGTTCTGGTAGACAAATGGAATGAGGAGAAGTACGTCCAAAAAGACAGATGTAGAATTGGGACCTGCCATTTTTTGGGTGGAGTGACAGGTCTTCCCACTGTGCTCTCTCTCAGCTTCCCCATCTGCAAAATGTCAAAGACAGTGCAGATTATCTCCTGTAAACCTGTGGGACTGTGATTACAAAGCATTTTCGTTCTCGAAGAACAGGAGTGGTACTTGGTGCTGACCGGTACAGATGCCTGCTCATGATAACTTCTAGTTCTCGGGAACCATCGGAATGCTTCAGAGCACTTTCATGAACATGAGGAAAAGACAGACCTGATGTTAATTCGAAATTATTCGATGCATTTAATAGAGGTGAATGATTACAACTTTGAAAGATCTGTTTTTATTTACACATAAAAATCCACCGAAATGTTAATCGTGGTTGCCTCTGGATGGTAGGATTACAGTTATTCAATACGTTAAAGGTTATTCCGAAGGTTATTTTAGCAAGTGCTTGTTGTCTGGCCACGCGCAGAGGGCGGAGGGTCACGGAGGTGTCTTCTGATGGTGTGACTTTGCCCCAGTCCAGGATCTCTGTGCGGCAGAGGACCACGGCTGTGAGCAGCTCTGCGTGAATGTGCTGGGCTCCTTTGTCTGCCAGTGTTACAGCGGCTTCATGCTGGCCGAGGACGGGAAGAGATGTGTGGGTGAGTATTCGTCTGCCTCGTTCCATGAAGAAGGGCAAGTTGAGCACCGTGAGGAGGGAAGGGGAGCCCCCCAGTGACCCAGCTGCTCTCTTTTGAGTTTCAACAAAGTGCTCAGGTGTCTGGCCCAGTTTTGGTCAGAATGCGAACTCTGAAGACTTCATTTAGGGCTGCAGCTGGCATTTTCTCCTACTGGGTCCTCAGCAAAAGGCATATTTATGGTAATCTACGTAAATAGAATTGTCCCTTTATATACTACATCGCTTGAAAAGGACTGGGCTGGTCTTCAGCCAATGCGGAGGCTGTTTGGGATGGCCTGACTTCAGGACAGCTCATGTGTTGCACACTCACTTGCCGGTGGGCGAGCTTGCTGAGTGGCCCCTCAGGGACGTAGGCAGCCTTCCTCCTAAGTATAGATCTGCAGTTCGGTGACAGTCCCAAGTGGCCGCTAGGTGTAAAGCCCAGCTGTATGCAGGAAGACACCATTGTCAGAGGCAAGGAACAGTGGCCTCAAATGCGGACCCCAGGGAAGAAGTTTCAGGGGCAGTGCTTAGAATTTCAGGCACCAACTTGCCATCGGGTGAGTGACTTCCCACTTGAGCAACTCCACATTGTGTGACCTGGTGGGAGGTAGGAAAGGTGGGGTGGCATCTGATTTCTTCAGTGAAGGGTGATGGTTCTCCTCAGCACCTGGAGAGCGGGCCAGCACATCCCTCACGCCCCCGACCAGTGGGTCTGCAAAACACCTGAAACTCGCATGGTCTCTTTCGTCCTTCCTCCAACAAACAGTGCCCGACAAACAGAAGGTGTTCCATTAACTGAACTCAGTACTTAGGAGGCAAAAAATCTGGAGGCAAAGGAAGGGAAAGGGCTCGACTCACACCAGACCTGGAACCTGCATTTTTCTGACTCTAAATCCTGCGTTTTCTCTTCTGCCCACACCCCATTTTTTTCAGGGGCCTTGTATGTCTTCCTTCCCATAGTGAATGATTATTATTTTGCACATAGAATTGACATTTTCCAGCACACTTTGATACTTAGCTAAGGATGTGGAAGGAAAAAGCAACAAAGCAAAAACATGGGTGTCCTGTTCTTTGCAGGTGAGGATAGAATGGGTTTGCTTGCTTGTTTGTACACACTGATGGGAATGAAAACTCCACTCGTCACAGATGGAATTGGTCTCCGAAGCGGTTCTGTTTATTTTTTTCTTTTTTCTTTTCATTTTTTTAAAATGTTTATTTATTTTTGACAGAGAGAGAGAGACAGAGCACGAGCAGGGGAGGGACAGAGAGAGAGGGAGACACAGAACCCGAAGCAGGCTTCAGGCTCTGAGCTGTCAGCACAGAGCCCGATGCGGGGCTCAAACTCATAGACCACAAGATCATGACCTGAGCCAAAGTCGGACGTTCAACCGACTGAGCCACCCAGGCGCCCCTGTTTATTTTTTTCTTAATCTGCTGGTGGGGACAGCGATAGGTGGCAAGGCACCACATCCACTAGCACGGGCAACAAAGAAGCCGACATGTAAACACCAACTCTTACTATTTTTGCTTCATTCATTTGTATTCTGCAAGCAACATACTTTCGTTGAGGATGAGGATTAAACACATGAGAAAATCCCTGCTAATCGTTTGTTGTATTATCTGCTGGACTTTCCCCCATACAAATATCTAATTCAAAACATTTTGTTAATGTTTAACAAAATGAAGTCATACTATTTATTTTGTTTAACCTATATTTTTTCCCTCACCAGTTGTTAAATGGGTAGAACTTTGGGTGCTATTGGGTCAGAAGGAAATCAGGCCATTGGGAATAAGGCCAGGGGATAAGCTTCAGGAAAAGGGGTGAGGGTGACTGCTTAATTGGGTGAGGGAAGGAGCAGGGAAGGCCCAGAACATGTGTGAGTGATGGGGTGGAGGCGGCAGGGGGACGGGCAGTAGGGGCCATGGCTGGGGCAGGAGGCCTGCCCTGGCCCTTGGGAAACTGGAGGGTGGTGAGGAACCCAGTTTTCTGAGTATTGCCAAATAATTGCCTAACCATCTCTGTGTATTAGAGGACCTTTGTGTCTCTAATGGTTTTGCTATAACTTTGGGGGTTTGACATTTGCTGAAGAGTAACAAGCATGAGAGTAGATGCTATGGTTGCCAGGGAGCTGTTGTGGACTGTGTTTATCAGAGATGGGCATTTCTCTGCTGCTGAGTGTATGTAGAATGCCTTTCCTTGGGGGGGCATCAAGGCAGAAGAATGGGAAAATGGGGAGAGACTGTGTGTGACCCAGGCATCATCCACCAGATATTCCTGTCATCCTCCTCCCCAACCAAGCACCTGTTGGGGGCTGAGAGTGAGATGATTACATGCTGGTGGGCCATTGTTGCCAGTTTCCTTGGTTAGGGATAGGTTACAAATTTTCAGAAGGTCAAGTGCTTCTGGTGGGTTTATGCTGAGTGCATAACAAGTGGTGACGGTAATAGAGGCTACAGAAGGTCAGAGAAGAGGGTCGTTATGACGGCTAGCGTGGGGGGACATCTAGGCAATGCAGGAAGGGTAGCCATTGGACAAGTGTCCAGGGCAAGGGGAGATATTGAGGGCAGAAATGGTGTGGGGACAGCAGTGGTCATTGGGAGGGGCAGGCCTTGCTCCTGGGAGCTGGTGGAGGAGGGGGAGACTGTCACAGGAATGCCACACTGAAAGCTTAACAGGCAACCTGACCTGAAGACATCAGTCTGAAGGGGCTTGTCAAAGATGAAGACCCCGGGTGTCAGACTTAGACAGGAAATTTAGGGAAGCAAAGGCTGGTAAGGACTATGGAAGCATTCCATCAGCTGCTAGTTTGGGTGGCCCGTATGTAGATGGGAACGTTTAAGAATATGGGGACCATAAATCCCAGTTAATCCAGGACGATCCCAGTTTATGCCTTGTTGGCTCAATTCTCAATAGCCCTCCCTTTCACTTTCAAAGGGGTTCTATTTTGGGTGATAAATGATAGGATCACCCTAGTTAAGACCAGTCTGACTTAAACAATGGAAGAGACCAGCTCTGCTGAAGCAGAGAATTCCTACAGGTGTGTGGAGTAGAAGTAGAAGTGTGTGTGAAGTAGAAGATGAAGATACCAGGTGGAACCATAGTGTTCAGGGCTTTGAAAATCAGGCTGAAGAGTCTGGGCTTCATCTCTGGAAAGGAGACACTGACGGGTTTCTAATTGGGAATGGCAAATGCAAAGCCTCATTTTAGGAAACTTAATCTCCTTGTGGTGCACTGCAGGATAGATTCCAGAAGGAAGATGGTGAGGGATGGAAAGACCAGTTAGGAGACTCTGGCAGCCTTCAGGGGAGAGGTGACAAGGGCCGGAGTTTGAGTGGTGACTGAAGAAATGGAGAGGGAAGGAGTAGAGATGAAGAGAGGCTGTAAATAAAGGGGAGGAGGAAAAGTCAAAAGTGCTTTCACTTGAGTTTGAGCTTCCATGACTCTGAAAGAGAATGAGTAGTTTTAGACCAGGTGAGTATGAAGTTGTGGTGGGACCCCGACAAGGATGTGTCAAGAGGGAGAAGAAAGGAGCACCATGTGAAGAGAGATGGGTAGAGCCATCGATGTAGCCGGGAAGCAGCTCAGTCCATTTCTTTCTGAATTTTAATTTCTACTTATTTTTTACTTTAAACATTTATTTGTGTGTGTGTGTTGTGAGCCCAGGTCTTACTGGGCTCAAACCCCAGTTCTGCTGCTGGCTGGGCATGGGTCATTGCATTTCTGAGCCTCGGTTTTCTCACCCATATCGTAGAGTAATAATACCTACATCATAGTGTTTTGCGGGATTAAATAAGGTAACGAGTAAAGTCTCTCATACACGCGAGACAGTTATTACTATGATAGCATATATCATCATCATCATCATCATCATCATTTCCTGGCCGTCATGAAGTATGGAGTGAGGAGAGAGTGAAGGCCTGAACTTTGCTGGCCTGAGCCACATGTAGGGAGCGGGGGGGGGGAGGTGGACAAGTGGGGCAGGAAAAATATCCCTGAAGGAACAGCCTAAGGTTGGGGGCAGGGGTGGGAGTGGGAGAGGTGGGTAAGAAAATCAAAAGTCATGGGATAAGATGAGAAAGAGAATGTCTAGGCCACGGCAATATTAATGTCATGCTCCAGCGAGGCCAAAGGGAACAGAACTTAGGGGAAAAGCCGTTGAGTTGAGTCACTGATTCATCTCAGCAAATATTTCCTAACTCTCTGCCAGGCCCTCTTCTGGGCGTTAGGGACACAAAGATGACCAGGAGCCCACTGATGATGATCAAGAGGGGCGGGATAAAGGGCAGATTTCAGGAGAAGGGGTAGGTGGTAAGACAGTGGGGGCAGTAAGCCTAAACTATTTATTTAAAGATGTGCTAGAAATTCACCACATCCAGCAACGGGTGAACGGATGCAATTGTTTTCGGTTTCAGCGTCTTCAAAGCTGAGGTTCTAGTACTTTGACTCATCCCAGAAGTATGACTATGACCTGCATGAAAATTCAATTCGTAGCCAGACTCAGGACTTTTTAGGCAGCATTTCCACACTTTGGAGTTAGTAGAACATTAAATTCCAGTGTCGAAGTCCCATTTCCCTAACTGCTCATTTCACTCTGGACAGGACTGAATTTATTTCCACATTCAGGTGATTGAGAGTAGATTCCCAACTAAGGTCCTTTTTTGTATTGAGTTCCCTGTATTTGTAATCCATCAGCTACCACTAAAGCTGTGTTAATTTCCACCCAAA
The DNA here is from genome assembly GCF_022079265.1 of Lynx rufus. Lineage (NCBI taxonomy): Eukaryota > Metazoa > Chordata > Mammalia > Carnivora > Felidae > Lynx > Lynx rufus. Next base: position 8,886,588 of record NW_025814841.1, on the reverse strand, counting down.
ACAGCATTTTTCAGAGACCATTTATCTCTATCTTTAAGGGTGAATTTCCTGCTGTGCTTGTTTACCTCTGGTGTTTACCCACTGCCTTGTCTTTGGGGATAACTTTGATCCTGTTTGCATCTTATCTGTCTAAACAGATTGTAAACCCTTGGGGATAGAAGTCAATGATCGTACTTTTCATCTTTCAGAGTAGACTTGCGGTATGTCTTCAGTGCATTGACTGAGGCTGAGTGATTGATCACAATCTCAAGCACTCTTGTATTTAAAAAAAAATCTTGTCCCCTTGATTGATTTTTAAATTACAAAATCAATTTTTGCATATTAAAAAAATTGTCGGAGTATAGATGTGTGTAAAGTCAAAACCTGAAAGTCATTCCTCCCCACTTTTACTTTCTGGAAGTAATCACTGCTAAAAGCTTGGCTTCTCCTTTCTGCCTTTCTTCTAAGATGTCTTATGTATAGTATTTGCTTGTCGTCACCATCCAGGGTTTAGCATAATGCCTGATTGTATAGTAATTAATAAATGGTTGTGGAACAAATGAATGGCATTAAAGTATCCTATAACCCCCAAATTCAATGGTATCTGAATAAAGATGCAGGGCAATAAAAATATAATCTACATTTATTGAATGTTACTAAGTCATTGAAATACTTTATGTAGAATTGCAACAACCCTATGAAGTAGGTACTGTTGTTACCACATTTTGTAAATCTCTTAAGACCTGTCTCTGTTTGACTTTATCTGTAAATTGAGGATAACAATAATACCTATTTCAAAGGATTGTTGTGAGGGCTGAGTTAATATGTGTAAGGCATTGGGACAGTGCTGCGTTTGTTAATATTATTACTATCATTATATTGTCTGCTACATGGGCAACCGGTAAACATTAGCTAAGTCTGAATTTCTATATCCTTTATAAATTTTTGTCTTATGAATGCTTGCATTTAATAGTACGTCAGGTGTATGCCATTTGCAATGACACGAACAGAACTAGAGTGTATCATGCTAAGCGAAGTAAGTCAGAGAAAGACAAATACCATATGATTTCACTAATATGTGGAATTTAAGAAACAAAACAGGTGAACATAGGGGAAGGGAAAGAAAAATAAAACAAGATAAAAACAGAGAGGGAAGCAAACCATAAGAGAGTCTCTCTTTTTTTTAAAGAATTTGTGCTTTTTAATTTTTTTTTAATGTTTATTTTGGAGAGAGAGAGAGAGAGAGAGAGAGAGAGACAGGGTGTGAGCGGGGGAGGGGCAGAGAGAGAGACACACACACAGAATCTGAAGCAGGCTCCAGGCTCTGACCTGTCAGCACAGAGCCTGATGCAGGGCTCGAACTCATGAACCATGACAAGATCGTGACCTGAGCCTAAGTCTGACGCTTAACCTACTGAGCCACCCAGGCGCCCCAAGAGACTCTAGAGGACAAACTGAGGGGCGATGGAGGGGTGTTGGGTAGGGGGATGAGCTAAATGGGTGATGGACATTAAGGAGGCCACTTGTTGGGATGAGCCCTGGGTGATATATGTAAGTGATGAACCACTGAATTCTACTCCTAAAACCAATACTACACTATATGTTAACTAACTTGAATGAAAATAAAATCTTGGAAGAAAAAGAAATCATCCTGAGGCCCATACTCAGAACTATGGTGGCACATAGCTTGGGGATTTAGCACGGCGTTACTGCTGCCTTCAGAGATATTTTTTTCCACTAGATTCTCCTCTACCAATTGCCCTCAGTAAGGAGGGGATTGTTGATAATTAAGTGGGGGACAAGTGTGGGAGGATCCATCTTTATATTGAAATGTCAGGTTTTTAGTTCATCAGGTAACTGCTCATGTTTGGAGCTTGACCTCCCCCATTTCAAGACATTAAGTATTGGATTTGTCCCTATACTGGTTTCCTAAAGGCTTCTGTAACAAAACCACAGACCGAGTGGCTTTAACATTAGAGATTTCTTTTCTCACCGTTCTGGAGGCTAAGTTTCCAAAGTCAAGGTGTCAGCAGGCTTGTCTTTCTCCTTGGCTTGTAGAAGGCCACTCCCTTGCTGTCTCTGTATGTGGTCTTTCCTCTGTGAATATGCATACCTGGGTCCTCTGTGTGTCCATATCTCCTCCTCTTATAAGGACATCAGTCAGATTGGATTAGGGCCCACTCAAATGGCCTCATCCTAATCGAATCACTTCTTTAAAGATCCTATCTCCAAATACAGCCACAGCCTGACTGGGAACAGGACTTAAACGTACAAATCTAGGGTGGAGAAGACAATTCAGCTCAGAATATTTCCCTGTTGTTATCAAAATCGATAAGAAACTTTCTCCAAGTTTCGAGATCCTGCATAGAGAAATCCAGTTGTGCCCTGGTGGGAGAGGTTTTGTGAATCTGACTCTATATGTGTTATCTTCTGTATACTCAGCAAGTCAACTGCTTCTCCAATTTCTCTAATGATGAACTTGGTTTTTCTTACTCTGTCATCAACAAGCTTTAAAGCCCAAATGCTCCTCTTTGAAATATCCTATTTCTATTAATGCCATCCCCTTGCAGACTGATCCCCACTGAGGCAACTTTGGATTGTGACCACATTGTAAATCAGAGACCATTGATCTTAGGCTTCATTACCTTGCACCGAAGTATCGTTTATCCTTGGACACAGCTGAGTGATTTTGCACATATCAGGCAGAGACTGAATGTGGCATGACTGGCTTCTAACCCTGAGATTTTAACACTTTGTGATCTGGAGGGTCCAATTCCCTACAGCCAGGGAATTACCCTTTCTGCTTATAAATGAGAGCATAGATATGTCAGGCAAATAACTGAGAAAGGATTTTATTGAAGGAGATGAGGACTTGGAACAACAGAAGCATTTCTGAGTTACACACATAGAGCACATCCATACATCTCCCTCAACTTGGCCTCTCTTGTTACAAGTACAGTTTTGCAACCAAGGAAGTTATGCAAAGAACCCAAAATGTGTGGCAAAGGATGTCAGAGTTGAATGGACTGGATCTCTCTTGGTCTTAAAAAGCTTTTAGGTTCACGTGCCTGGAAGCAGGCTCCCCGACATGTAATGTTGTACTGATGGCCTCCGCTGCTGTGCCCAGCAGCCTTGCAGTCAGCTAGAGAGTGGCCCTCAAATCAAGTGGGATTTGACACCTTGGGGTTTTACAGCCCAGGGTCTTAAGACCCAGGAATGCTTAAATCCCGCCCTGCCAATCTCTCCTCACCCCTTCAGTTCCCCATATTACTGAGCACATAAAAAAACAAAACCAGCAAGAGAATCAAAGTCCAGGAGAAGCCTTCTTACTCTGTGAGATTGGGCCTGTGGTTGGCTGAGAGACGGAAGGTATTTTTCAAAGAGTGGAATCAGTAAAAACTGCATATCCAAACTTACCTTAACCTTTTTATTTTCATTTAAAACATAAAGGGGCGCCTGGGTGGCGCAGTCGGTTAAGCGTCCGACTTCAGCCAGGTCACCATCTCGCGGTCCGTGAGTTCGAGCCCCGCGTCGGGCTCTGGGCTGATGGCTCAGAGCCTGGAGCCTGTTTCCGATTCTGTGTCTCCCTCTCTCTCTGCCCCTCCCCCGTTCATGCTCTGTCTCTCTCTGTCCCAAAAATAAATAAACGTTGAAAAAAAATTTTTTAAATAAAACATATGAATGTACTTTTAATAATAATCTTTACTTACACCTTTAAAAATTACTAATTTAAGTTCATTTGTTGAATGCATGATTTAAAATTTTTTTCTTGCATAAAACATCCCCGTAATGTATGCTCCATGATTTTCAATTTTGCTTTCTTTAAATTGCAGCAAGGATTTGAAGACTTCTATAAAGCAATCTAAGAGCAGAATCCTTATAAATTTTTTTAAGATTTTTTTTTAAGTTTATTTAATTTTGAGAGAGAGAGAGCACACATGCACATTTAGTGTGCTCTGGGCATCAGGTCCTATATTTTCAGAAGGAATGAAAAGCATTGATGGATTAGGGATTGGTTAAGTGGAGGTCAGTTAAAACAGCTCATCTGCAACTTTATTAACCCCTGATCCATCCCTGGATGTTCTAGAGCATTCTGGAAAAAGGCAAGTTTGGAGTATAAGGCTCAGATTTTAGGCCTAAGCAAAGCCTCCAACCTGTCCTCAGTCTAATATGGGGCCAGCATACTCAGGAGTTCTTCTGAGGGACATAGATGGCTGGACTCAGAAATTACACCCACATGGTACATAAAGAGGAAGTTTCAAGAGAGAGGGAGAATCTGAGCTCCTGCCTTCAGGTACAGAGACCAGCTCACTCCTCATTGTGGTATTGTCAATTTCCTGGAATTTGGAAGTCAGAACTTGGAAGTCAGATCAACATCTCTTCTCTTTGGGGGGAACACTAAAATGTAGGTGGCCTGAGATGGCATGGGCTGACTGATGGCAGGTACCCATATCAGGGGTTGGGAGATTCTTAACATGAGGCCCAACATGTGGAGGCTGGAGGTGGGAAGTGCCTACTGCCAACACAGGTCAGTGCGGGCCACTGTATGGCCCGATTCTGTGACACAGACTCGGGCACGTGCCAGGGCTTGGTGTCCTTGATCTCTGTGTCCTTCGTTTCTGCAATTCTTTGCTTAATAGGACAATGGTTCTTGAATGATGAGCTATTAACTTTTAGAAGGATTTGGTGCTACGGCGATGTTTATGCTTTGACTCAACTCCAGCCACTGGCTAACATCCCATGACATGCAGATCCTGTAACTATGTGAATGTCCTGTTCCCACAATGACTTGTGTATTAAACCCTCCATTATTAGGCGCTGTTAGAACTCTTTGGGGAGGTGAAGTCACAAAAATGATAATTTAGACAGAGAGTTAATGAAGCCTGGAAGCAAAGGAATAAACAAAATGCAGGTTATTACCCTTTAAAACTGTAGACTTTGGGGCGCCTGGTTGGCTCAGTCGGTTAAGCGTCTGACCAGTTCAGGTCCTGATATCACACTCCGTGAGTTCAAGCCCCGGTTCGGGCTCTGTGCTGACAGCTCAGAGCCTGGAGCCTGCTTCCGATTCTGTGTCTCCCTGTCTCTCTGCCCCTCCCCTGCTCATGCTCTGTCTCTCTCTGTCTCAAAAATAAATAAAAACATTTAAAAAAAACTGTAGATTTTCCCTTTGCATCTTTAAAAAAATTTTTAAGTTATTTATTTATTTTTAATATAATTTATTGTCAAATTGGTTTCCATAACATTTATTTATTTTTGAGAGACAGAGCATGAGCAGGGGAGGGGCAGAGAGAGAAGGAGTCACAGAATCCAAAGCAGGCTCCAGGCTCTGAGGTGTCAGCACAGAGCCCGACGTGGGGCTCGAACCCACAAACCGTGAGATCATGACCTGAACCGATGTCAGACACTCAACCCACTGAGCCACCCAGGCGCCCCTACCCTTTGCATCTTTTGATCGCTGGGTTAAGTATGTCCTTGCCCTAGCAGTGCAGGGTTTTGTTTTTCAAGTCATACATGTGTATTAATTGCAGATGCCATTTCCTTTTTATTATTTCCAAGTTTCTGATGTCAGAATATCCTAAAAGTGATAGAGGAAAATGTTTTTTTTTTTTTAATTTTTTTTTCAACGTTTATTTATTTTTGGGACAGAGAGAGACAGAGCATGAACGGGGGAGGGGCAGAGAGAGAGGGAGACACAGAATCGGAAACAGGCTCCAGGCTCCGAGCCATCAGCCCAGAGCCTGACGCGGGGCTCGAACTCACGGACCGCGAGATCGTGACCTGGCTGAAGTCTGCCGCTTAACCGACTGCGCCACCCAGGCGCCCCAGAGGAAAATGTTTTTTAAAGGAGAAACAAATCATCCATAATCCCACCACCTTGACACAGCAAGAATTTTTATTTCTAATTCCCAGGCTTCAGGCATACCTTTGGAGCTCTGTTTTACCTGGGTGTCACCTCTGTAAATATTCAGTTTTGAGATCTACTTTTTTCACCACATTTTGTCTGTCTTCCTATTTACAATTATGTTAGGATTATAATGTTAACAACTGCCTAATGCCCGAATCTCCTCCCACAAAACCCAGTGCACCTGTGCCCCCGGCCCCCCACTCCGGCCCCGCCGTCAGTTTACAGCCACTCTGCCCTCATGCCAGATCCCCCAAGTCAGCCTCAATCCTTCTTTCTTCCTCCTGGCTCGCCTCTATTCCGGCAGGACCCCCACTGGCCCCACCTCAACTCATACCTGGTGTATTAGCTTCCTAGGGCTGCCATCACAACGACCACAAACTGGGTGACTTACGCCAACAGAAATGTGGTACCTCCTAGTTCTGGGGCTAGAAGTTCAAAATTGAGGTGCTGGCAGGGCCATGTTCCCACTGGAACTTGTAGGGGAGAGTCCTTCCTTGTTTCTGGAGGTGGCTGTTGACCCTTAGTGTTCCTCAGGCCGCAGCCACATCCCTCCAGCCTCTGTCCTCACATGGTGGTCTCCCTGTATGTCTGTGTCTTCACGTGGCATTCTCCTCTTCCTATAAGGACACCAGTTGTATTGGATTAGGGCCCACCCATATGACCTCATCACAACTTGATTGTATCAGCAAAGACCCTATTTCCAAATAAGATCAAATTCACAGGTACTGGGGGTAGGACTTCCGCATTCTTTTGGGGGACACGTTTAACCAGAACACCGCTCCCCTGTCCGCCCCCCCCCCCCGCCCCACCTCCGTCCTGCACCAACGTGGTTGAACCCTCCACCATTCCCCACTGGGATTATTGTGCTAGGCTTCTAACTGGCTTTCTACTGTCACATTTGCTCTCTATCGTCTAGTCTTGATTCCTTTGTTTGGAACCTTCCAATGACTCTCTCCTCAATGAGCATGAAAGCCAAAGTCCTCGTAGTGGCCTCAGTCCCTCCTGACGTGCACTCATTCTCCTCTCCCACCTGTCTCTGCTCCAGCCACCCTGGCCTCCCTGCTTGTCCTGCAGCATACCAGGCATAGTCCCACCTGGCAGCCTTTGCATTTGCTGTTTCTTTTGCTCAGATGCTTACTCCCCATTATCTGCTTGGCTCAACCCTCAGACCCTCATTTAGGACTCTGCCCAACGGCCGCCTTCTTATGATGCCTTTCCTGACCACTTCGGTCACCCTCTACCATCCTTCTAGCCTCCCCATGGTAGCTGTGGCTTTTCCCCACTTTATTTTTCCCCAGGATACTCTCTCCACCTTCTGCAAGCCTATCTTATTTACTTATTGTATTTTTTGTCCACCACCACCACTATCCAAGTGTAAGTTCCTTGAGGCCTGGAATTTTTATTTGTTTTGTTATTTGCTCTATCCTTAGCACCTAAAACAGGGCCAGGCCGGCAGTAAGGTGTTCTGTAAACATTTGTAGATTTTTTTTTTAATTTGTTAGTAATTTTATTTTATTTTTTTTTCAATATATGAAGTTTATTGTCAAATTGGTTTCAACATTTGTAGATTTAATGACAAATAGGACAAGGCATTTTCTTATAAATTACTAAGCCATTTACCATTATTAAATGTCCATCTTATTTTCAGATTTTTTTGTCACTGTAAATAATGCTGCTATAAATAGCTTATTTCATATGCTTAATTTCTCCCTTTTATCAGTTATTTCTTTGGGTCACATTTCCACAGTGAACACTGTCAAACGTCCTTCCAAGAGGATTTTTTGTCAATTTATAATTCCATCAGCCCTGACTCTGTTTCCATGTTGCCTTGCCACCATCGGGCTTTATCCCTTCTTTATTTTTGCAGTTTGATAGTTATTAGTGTCGTAGGCTTTGTGATTGTTTTGATTTGCATTTCTTAAACTTTAAGAATTTTTTTTAAATCTTTATGTATTTTTGAGAGAGAGACAGAGCATGAGCGGGGGAGGGGCAGAGAGAGAGGGAGACACAGAATCCGAAACAGGCTCCAGGCTCCGAGCTGGCAGCACAGAGCCTGACTCAGGGCTCGAACTCATGAACTGTGAGATCATGACCTGAGCTGAAGTCGGATGCTCAACCGACTGAGCCACCCAGGCACCCTGCATTTCTTTAACTTTTAAATACAATTGGTCATGTGTTCTTTAGTTTATCTTCTTTATACCTGCATTTTTTTTTTAATGTTTATTTATTTTTGAGAGAGAGACAGAGCTCGAGTGAGGGAGGAGCAGAGAGAGAGGGAGACACAGAAGCAGAAGCAGGTTTCAGGCTCTGAGCTGTCAGCACAGAGCCCGATGCAGGGCTCGAATTCACCAACCGTGAGATCATGGCCTGAGCCGAAGTCGGACACTCAACCGACTGAGCCACCCAGGCGCCCCTCTTTAGTTTATCTTCTGAAGTAAATTGCCGATCTAGACCCCTGATTATGTTTTGGGTGGTCGCGGGGGAGGTGCCTTGGAATCATATTTATTCATCCGCACTTTTTTGGGACAACCATCTTAATCCTCGTTGATATTTGTTATAAGTATGCTGTTATTTCCATTCCATACTATTATTCCCTTTCCTGTCTGTGTGTCTCCTTCAACTCTGTGTTTTCATATTTACAGCCGTGGACTACTGTGCCTCGGAAAACCACGGATGCGAACACGAGTGTGTGAATGCTGATGGCTCCTACTTTTGCCGGTGCCCTAAAGGATTTGCTCTTAACCCAGATAAAAAAACATGTGCAAGTAAGTTACCTACAAAAAGAGTTTGTGTGTGTGTTTAACAGTTTTTGGCTCGCACATTTTATTTACTTACTTATTGACTTAGTTTTAATTCCCGTGTAGTTAACATAGTGTTACATTAGTTTCAGGTGCATAGCACAGTGATTCAACAACAAAAACTTTCTTTGCTGCTATTGCTGTGGGCACCGTGGCCGGGGAATTCTCCCAAGCATATCGTGGCACAAGATGATGTGCTGCGGAGTCTGATGACTTCTGCCCCATTCTTCCTCTGTCAGGCCTTTCGTCACTTGTCCTAGGACCGTAGTCCACCCTGTCTCAATATCACCCTTCAAGGCATTTGACAGAGGTGTCTTTCATTGGAGACCACACGTGGGAATGTTCTTCCAGCATCTGCTGAACGTGCTGACGATCAGACCATCTGACTTCATGCTGGCTCAGCCGGGCTGTGCCCATCAGTATTAACAGAGCTTAAAAAATACTTTCACTGAAGCTCTGTGGCTTGTGGGCTTCAGCTCTGCCTCCACACGAGCATAAGAAAATCGCTGAGCCTGAAGGAGTTGAATGTGGTTGCTTCGGGGTGGGGGAGGGGCGGGTGGAGGGTGGTTTGCAGAGAACTGCTCCTTCTTTTGTTTGATATATTTAGTTCTATTTGATTTTAACTACACGCATACAGGTCAGAATTCACTTGAGCTCCCAACATCTGACCATAACTAAAGATGTTTTGCGAAAGGATTCCAAAAGCGTTCTTTTACATGTAAAGGTATGTCAGAGCACTTAAGGGATTGTGTGTGGGCGATCATCCTGTTGAGGGGTTCACTTGAGAGAAGGTTGTTTTTAAAGGATTAGGGCCCAGCATTTTTAAAAAGTGCAGCTGAATACCAGGTTAGTGTACGTTATCTCTGAAACATACATCAAGGAGAAAATAGGATTTCAATTCGTAAAAAGTTCATGTACCCACCGCCTTTCCAAAACACATTGATTATGGAAAGCAGGATATACGTGGACAGTTTTTTAAAAAGCACCCCCACAAAACTCCTGAAACCTAAGCTTGCTCTTCAACCCTAAATATCAATAGCTTAGAAACGCCGGAGCTGGAGACAAGGGTGGAGCCTGGAATTGCAAGGAACACGGCCAGTCAAAATATGCATTTCTAGAGCCCTAACCATGTGCCAGTAACAATGGACAAGGCGAAGGCCTTCCTGGAGGAGGTGATATTTTGGCTGAATCTTGAAGGCAGAGCTGTCACTTATTCACCGGGCAAAGAAGGCTGAGACCAGGGTGGCCGGGAGGAGGAAAGACGTGCCAAGATATAAGCCAGACAGGCTCAGGCCCACACCTGGCACACGACTGGCATGCGACTTATTGAGAGAAGAAGCGGATGATGAGTGGCCTCCTCTGGTCCTGGTCTCCCTTCCCTTCTGAACATTCTGAAACGTAAATCAGCAACCCGGGCTGTGGTAACAGCTGGGAAGGTGGTTGCCATGTTGACGGGTTGGTCTGTTCCTCAGAGAGGAGGCCATGTGCTGCCAAGGGCAGTCTCGGCCTCAGAGCAAATTCTAGCTCTTCTGCTTTTTCACTGGCTGGCCTTGGGCAATTGATTTGTGCTTCAGTTCCCTCAACTGTAATAGGGGATCATAATACTGCCTGCTTCATAGCGTTGTCTTGAAAACTAAATGGGGTAATCCATATAAACCATTTAGCAAATTGTCTGGTGCTGAGCAAGTTCTTTTAAGGCATGATACTGCCTTCAACGACTTTAAATTGGTATTTATTGAGCATATACCACATGCCCGAGCTAAGTTTAATAGTGCATAAAAAATTCAAGACTTGGCCCCAGGCTTCCACTGGGATGAGACCTGGAGGAAAACACGCGTCCTATCCAGTCTGCCTCCTGCCTCCTCAAAACTCCTTCCCTGCCTGAGACCCCCCGATTCCCACCCCCACCCCCAGTTCCCAGAGGCTCGCCATCACCCCCATCCTGTGGCTCAGTATGTCTCCTATCCCAGAATCCCTGGGGACGCGGAGAATTACAGGCCCCAGGATGATGCAGGCAAGGAGACCCTCCAGTCAACACGGAAGCTCAGGCGCACTGGGAGAAGAGGTCTGGCTGGGAGGCAGGGGAGGACTGGTCCAGCTGGGGGGCCTCGCCAGTGAGGCACGGAGCCCAGCAATTCCAGCGTGTCTCTGGACCCTGTCGGAGTCGAGACTCAGAAGTAGGCAGGGCTGGGTACTCAGAGGGGTCTGGGTGGGCAGCATCCAGGAGATGTGTCCCCTAGAAAAAGGACCCCCTTCCTATCATGCTTGGGGGCAGGGTGAGAACTGGACCTGGAAAGGCTACTGCCAGGAGGAAGGAGACCCCCCCCTCCGCCCGGCTTTCTTGGAAAGCTGCGAGAGTGGGAAATAAAGTGAAGCCCAGCAGTAAGAATGGAGACCCTTGGGAGCACCCCACATCTGTGAGGGACAAGAACTGTGAAATAGGGGCCAGTTAAAAAGACAGAAACAGGATGGAGGTGGAAACTCAGAATCAAGACAGTCATCCTGTTAGTAATTAATGAGGCATCACATCAGCTTCCAGCCAAGTCGGCCTGGCTGCTGCTGTGGTGTTGAGAGGTTTTTTTAAAACATTTTTTCCACTTCTCGTAAACTTGCAAAAAAAATGAAATAAAACAAAAGATACTCAGTTCCTTAAATTTCATCTCTATTTTTAACCAAAAGTATATTTGAAGGCTAACCCAATTAGTAAGTGTAATTATTGTCTGAAAATGTAGACTGTCAATGTAATATGCCAAACGTGATTAATTTATGATTAAACCAAAGTGTATATAATAGAGCCTTATGTTCCTGAACAAAGAGTATAATTTAAAATATGTAAGTATTCAAAAAGCACCACTTAAAAAAAAATTTTTTTAATGTTTATTTATTTTTGAGAGAGGGTGAGCAGAGGAGGGGCAGAGAGAGAGGGAGACACAGAATCCGAAGCAGGCTCCAGGCTCTGAGCTGTCAGCACACAGCCCGATGCGGGGCTCGAAATCACAGCCCGTGAGATCATGACATGAGCCGAAGTCAGACGCTTAACTGACTGAGACACCCAGGTGCCCCCCAAAAGCACCACTTTTATATCAGTTCTTTCCCCTAAAGCAACCTATCCAAGTCTATCTGAATATTTTGTAGAGGGGAAAAGAGTGGAAACATGCAGGTATGGTAACTTTGCAAAATATTGCCAAGACTTTTTTTCACTGTGGGAAAATAGACGTAATATAAAATTTACCACTGTAACCATTTTAAAGTGTAGAGTTCAGTGACATGAAGAACATTCGTGTTGTTATGTGTTGTTATGCAACCATCACTGCCATCACTGTCAGAATTTCCTTCTTTAAGGCTGAATAATATTCCATTGTATGTATACATCACATTTTGTTTACCCATTCATCTGTCAGTAGACACGTGGGTGGTTTCCACCTTTTGGCCCTAGTGAGTAATGATGCTATGAACATGAACGTACAAGTATCTGTTCAAATCCCTGCTTCCAAATTGCTAGATCATATTATGGCAAGACTTCTTAAGGTCTGATCTGAAACCACTACTACTGAGCCAGGCACGAGAACATTCTCAGATGTTCAGGGTCTTTTCCTGAGAAAGATAGAAGACTTCAGTCCACTGGACAGGGATTCATGTCTTTGGTATCAAGGAGACTGGGGGTTTCAAGTCTAATGCTTAATCATCTAATACCTGTTCTAGTGAGTAAAGGTAATTGTAGACATTTATAACATATAATAGCATGTTGCTATTTATTATTTACTGACTTTGAGATCATTATAGTCATTATTTTTTAGACTCCATTGATAACTTGGTTGGCATTTCCATCCTTTTTCAAGTAGGAATGCTTTGCATAGAGGAAAGTACTACATGAATATTTATACTTGCTTTAAAAGTGAAACCTGGAGGAAGGAAATAATTTTATATTGAATCCAAGGCATAAAATATAGAATGTATAGAATTTAGGTTTCATAGCCAACTTATGGTTAACCTACTGTAATATGCTACTTAGTTTTGTGAGATGAATTTTTGTACATGAATCAAAGATTCTCAATTGGAGGGGACCTGAAAGTTCAAACTAGTTCTAGCCCAACCACTCATCTCACAATATTCCCATCATGCTGTCATCCATCCTGCACTTAAATACTCCTACTGACAGGACACTCACTACACCCCATGCAGTGCATTCCATTTTGTGCAGCTCTGACTCTTAGAAAGTGGTTCATTAAACTGAGCTGAGAATGACTTCCTTGTACTTTGAAACTAAGAACAAATTAGGCTTCTTGTATTTTCTCGGTCATTAGGACTAAGTCATATCAGAATAACTTTATTTCGCTTAGTAGACTAGCTAGGCCTGGAAAACGTGGTAGGGACTATCTGTACTTTCACAGACATTGGACCGATTTGCTGATGAAGGCCCTATGCCTCATAGACCAGATGGAGGAACGTGTGCTGGATGAAAGAATAATTAATTGTTTGCATCTATAACTGGCTGAATGTCTGTACCCAGAAGATGTTAATTGCTGAGCTGAGATCCTCACGGAGGGAGGTTTTTTAAGCAGCCTGCCAAAAGAAGCCTGAAGAACTATATAAGAGCTGTCTTCTATCCTTAGTGATCCCTTGTTGGTTCCTAGTGGGCGGTGTTTACATCTAAACCCTCCAAAACACTCCACTGAGAGTAGTACTGATAATTGAGGCACCTGGGTGGCTCAGTCAGTTGAGCATCCGACTTAAGCTCAGGTCATAATCTCACAGTTCATGAGTTCAAGCTCTGCATTGGGCTCGCTGCTGTCAGCATAGAGCCCACTTCAGATCCTCTGTACCGCGCCCCCATCTTCTCTGCTCCTCCCCCACTCACACACGCTCTCTCTCTCTTTGTGTCTCTGTCTCTCTGTCTCTCTCTCTCAAAAATGAATAAATATTTATATGTAAAGAAGAGTGGTACTGATAACCGTTTATTCATTCAACAAATATTTGTCAAGCACCTACTATGTGCCAGGTGCCATTGGAGACACTAAGCATGCAATGCTAAGTAAAACGAACCAAAAGACTTCTGTTTTTTTGGGCAAATAGCTTACATTCTGTTGGAGCAGAGTAGATGAGAATACAGGGCTCACGAGAAAGTGGAATCTGAACAAACACTTGAAAGAGGTGAGGGAAGGAGGAGACTTTTGAAGCAGGGGAACTACAACACCAGTGCAAAGGCCCTGAGGCAAGAACTGTGAGACTTGGCAATGATGAGGGACAATAAGGAAGTCCATATGACTAGAACAGAGTGAGACATAGTAATGTAGTATGGTCCACAGAGCATACAGCCTGTCCTCTCTATAGTCATAGGTTTGCTCCCCCAAATTCCAGTGATACCTGTGAGCTCATGGCCACTTCCCTATACTGAAAGCCTAAAATGGCTTTGTTTGGTGGCTGTATTTTATGTTTGGGTATAGACATAAGAAGCTATACACGTTGTCCCCAGCAATTTTCCCTGATTATTTTCTTCTCCATTACTGGGCACTTCCCACACTGTTCTTTTTTCTATTTTTTAATGCTATTTTCCATGGCAACTAGTTTCACAATTATGAATGTACATACTTGTTTTTAATACCTTTCCTGACTACAAAAGTAACATATACTTACTGTAGAAAACTAGATCATATAGAAATGAAGTTGTATAAAATGAAATGATCTGTCATCACCCAGAGATAACCATTGTTAATACTGACTTGCTACATTTCCCTCCAGCCTTTTTATGCACATGAATATATTTTTATAGAGTTGAGATCATACAGTATAACATTAAATCATGAGTATTTTCACATGTCATTTTAAACTTTATCAAAAACATTTTAATGTCTTCATGATAATCGTACATATGTATCACAAAGTGTTCAATAATTTTTTTGGCTACTCTGTATTGTGATAAATGTCCTCATATGTAAGTCTTTGCATTTTCTGATCATTTTCTTAGGAACAAAACACAAAAGGAAACTTACTGAGTCAAAGTCTGTTAACAGTTTTAAGGCTTTTGATGTATATTGAAAGTTATTTCCAAAAAGTTTTACCAATGTATACTCTACTGTAAGCGTTTTGAGGAGGCGATTGAAAAAATTTTTGCTAACTTAAGAGAAAATGTTTTCTCACTGCTCTTTTTATTATCATGTCTAATTACCTTTCTTCATAAAATTAGGTAGTAATATATAGAGATAATTGACAAATACATGTTTTTTGGTGTTATTTGATTGATGAATAGTCTGTTCTAATTAAAATTAACTGAAGAAGAATTAGATCATATGATTAAAGGCCTCTGTTTATTAAAGAAATTGAACTTGTTCTTATAAACCTTCCCACAAAGAAAACACCAGGACTAGTTGGCTTAACTGGTGAATATAGGATGAAGAGCTAATATCAATACATAAATTCTTCCAGAAAACTGAAGAGGGAACATTTTTCAACTTATTCTATGAAGCCAGCGTTACCCTGATACAAAACCCAGGAAAATACATTACAAGAAAAGAAAACTACACATAAGTATCCCTCATAAAATTCGTGTAAAAGTTGTTTAAATATTTTTAGCAATCAAATCCCACAATATGTAAAAAGGATAATGCATCATGACCAAGTAAGATTTATCCCAGGAATCCAGAGTTGATTTAACATTCAAAACGTGATCAATGTAACACACGATATTAACATACTAAAGAGCAGAAACCATAAAATCCAACTCAAAAGATACAGAAAGCATTGGACAAGACCTGACATTAAATTTTGATTAAAAAAAAATTTTTTTAATCTTTATTTATTTTTGAGAGAGAGAGAGAGTGAGTGGGGGAGGAACAGAGAGAGAGGGAGACACAGAATCCAAAGCAGGCTCCAGGCTCTGAGCTGTCTGCACAGAGCGCCATGCAGGGCTCGAACTCATGAACTGCAAGATCATGACCTGAGCTGAAGTCGGACACTTAACCGATTGAGTCACCTAGGCACCCCTCAATTATGATTTTTAAAAGAAAAAAAAAAACCTTTCTGCAAACTAGGAATGATAAGAACTGCCTCCATCTGATGAGGTGCATCAGTGGAGAAATCATCAGGCAACACCATACTCAATGATGAAAGACTGAATGCTTTCCTTATAGGATCAGAAACAAAACAGGATGCCCACTTTCACCACCTCCTTTTAGTATTGTACTATAGGTTCTAGCCATTGTATTAGGGGTAAAAAAAGAAGGGCGGGGGGAGAAATGAAATCTAGGCTGGAAAGGAAGAATTAAAGCATCTTTATTAACAGACAACAGGGTCATCTATGTAGAAACTTCAGTGGAGTCTACAAAAAGGGGCTATTAAGTGAGTTTAGCAAAATTGCAGGATACAAGGTCTATATACAAAAAACAACTATTTTTTACATTTTTTTCAATGGAGAATCAAAAATTAAGATTAAAAAAACCATTTACCATAGCATCAAAAATATGTACTACCTATGGACAAATTTGACAAAAGATGTGAAAGACTTATACTACAAAAACTACAAAACATTGCTAAGGGAAATTAAAGAAGACTTAAATAAATAGATATATCACATTCATGGATCAGAAGGCTTAATACTGTTAAGCTGTCTGTCCTTTCCAAATCTATACATCAAAGCAATATCTATCACGATCCTAGTATGCTTTTTTGCAGAAACTGACAAGCTGATTCTAAAATATGTGTGAAACGCAAAGGATTAAAACAGTCAAATGGATTTTGAAAAAGATGCCCAAAGTTGGAGGACTTAAACTACTTGATTTTAAAAACTACGTATTTTTCCTTTTAAGGATATTGTGAGCCTTTCTCTCACTCATTTTGTTTCCTCTGTTACAAGCTAGGAAATTCTTCATTATTAAAATTCTTCATTATTAACATGATAGCCATAGGTCACATATTCTGTAATATAGTAAAATCCTCATCAAAACAAAAATATTTCTTTTATGACCCCATCAGCTGCTAATTATTTCAGGCAGTTTTAAACAGTGTGTTTAATTCCATTATAGCAAAATAATCAGACCCTTCAATGGAAGTCTCTTTCCCTATCTAAAAATACTCATATAAGTAAAATCCCATTATAAAAAATTCCATGTAACCTTTCTTTTCTCTTGGTGTTTTGATTTAAATTAACGTGTACCTAGAGATCACAATCTCTGACTGTGCAACCTTGAGAAAATCTAAGTGCAAATGAGTCCCGTGATGTAACGAGGACAGTATTTTACACTGAGAATATCTCTGTCATTTATTCCTTCTTTTTCCCAGGATCTGACTTTGTGTCCTATTGTTTGGCTCAGTGTCTGAGGGGTTTAAGTGGTCCGGAGTTCAACTTGGGGAAGATTTCCATTGTTTTAATTGCATAAATTCCATAAAACTTTGAGCTAAGCTCCCTCTTCCCAGCTTGCGAGACAACAAACAACACTCAACCACGCTTTTATTTTAGTGGCTTTTAACGTGAACCCAGACAAGGAAAGCATCTTCACAGATTCACTTGCTGCATAAACATTTTGTAACATGTTGAGAAAGTTCCCTCTGGGAGGCCATATCCCTAAACATGGAGATAGCTTCACTGAGAGATCCCTTCATAGCAGGACTGTTTGAGGTTACAGGAATTTATTATTTAGGGAAAATTAAGAATGAAATCCCCTTGGTTTTTCTCTGTGATATTTATTATTTTGTTCACCATTCTTACGATTTTTCTCTTTCCAGAGATAGACTACTGTGCCTCACCTAATCATGGATGCCAGCACGAGTGTGTTAACACAGATCACTCCTATTCCTGCCGCTGCCTAAAAGGTTTTATCCTGAATCCAGATAAGAAAACCTGCAGAAGTAAGTTGCACTGGCTGTAGAAGGGCTTGTTCTGATAAATGCTCTGCTAATTTTCCTTTTCCTTCCAAAACTTCAAGTATACGTGTACTCAGCATTTGTGCTGATACTATACTGCCCTTTATTTTACCTTTTGTCACTCCCAGTTCTGTGATGGAGATGATTTTTAGAGATTGACTAGACTGAGTCTGCCTATGGGATTCACTGAGCAAAGTCGAGGCCCAAACCAAAGCCCTAACCTACATGAAATGAGGGCGCACACCCTCCCTCCTCCTTAGCCCCACAGCATGTATTTGGGACCTTGCGAAAGAAAAGCCTGGGCCCGGAGACAGGAGGTAAAAGGGATTCGTTTCTTCCGGTCCTACCAGATGAGACACTTCCTGGCTGCTAAGAGGGGAAAATTGCTGCTCTATCCTCTTTGACATAAAGGAAAGAAAAAAACAGGACTCTGGGGTATTTCCGCAGCGTTCGAGAGGTACATGGTGTCAGCAGGATGAAATTAATGATGTCCTGAGTGACTCAAATGCCTGTCGGCTGGCACATCAAGGGGGATCTTGATGAGCATGAGCCCCAAATGGGATCTCTTTACACTAGACTGTCCCTGAGAAACCACTAGAATGGGAAGTCCACAAGGACAAAGATTCTCCTGTTTTTCTCACTCTTGAATCCTCAACACCTCGAGGGTTTGGCACGTGAAAGTGCGACACAAGACGAATGAATGATTGAACGAGTGAGTAAATGGATCTCTCTGAGATTTATCATCCTGGAGAAATTGCAACTCTTATTTGAATTGCTCAGTCTTGTTAGAAAGATGGCCCTTTTGGGGCGCCTGGGTGACTCCGTTGGTTAAGTGTCTGACTTCGGCTCAGGTCACGATCTCGTGGTTCATGAGTTCGAGCCCCACATCGGGCTGTCTGCTGTCAGCACAGAGCCCACTTTGGATCCTCTGTCCCCCTCTGTCTCTGCTCCCCACCCCCACCCCCACCGTCTCGTGTGCTCGCTCTCTCTCTTTCAAAAATAAATAAACATTAAAAAGTAATTAAGAACGATGGCCCTTTTAAGCCATACAGGTTGTGAACTTTTTAAAAGTATTTCCATAGTCAGTCCACACTTATGTACGCTGAATTGTTTGTGTTCTTCTGGCAGTGGTGTTTGTAGAACTTTCTGGAGCCTCCATTTAGGGGTGTATTTTCTTATGCGCTTCTTCACCACCTCTTCTTGGTGATATGTATGGCAGTGCTCTGCCTCAAAGCAGGACTGAATTTCCAAAAGTTTGACCATGTATTTCTTTTGAAAAAGCACTGTGGGCTATGTCACTGAATCCAGACAAGCCACATTCTGCTCCCGGCACGTGTGGACTTACCAACTCACTCTAACAAGTGTTTGACCTTGGATGGTGGTAGATGGTTGTAGACACCACATTTCAAAACTGATGCCTTACAAAAGGTAATCCCTGCTGCCTAGCCTCGATGCAAACCCTGGAACCATTTGAGCATGAAATGGGAATTTTAACCGATGGCATCATTCAACACACGAAAACAATGAAGTGGAATATTTTTCATTAGACCACACATGCATAACTATGGTGGAAAACCAACTTTTCTGGACTGGCCACGCCTCTCTGTGCTATTTACACCTTCTTCTAGGTCTAAGTGTGTTAGTGGCTGACTACACCCAGGGAAAATCAGTCGCAGGTGGACTCGTTTGTGGACCGAAAGCTCTTATGTGGGGAATAATTAGATCCGGTTCAACTCAGACACACACATTGTGGAGGAAAAGGGGAACAAGTTAGGCACGTGGCCATCAGGGCAGGGGAATATGCTTGAAAGTCTTCATCTCTTACCAGTCATCTAGGATTCCCTCGACCTCTGCCTCACATCCTGCCAGGAGAGGCACATGCACTAAGAGAGGGGTCCAAGGTGGTACATGCATGCATTGTTATCAAGAGGGGAGGGAAGTGGGGAACAGAAGGGCCAGTGGGGAGGCAGTGACCATTGGGAGCAGTTTGACCACCACAGACGGGCCTGTTCGCGGGTCGTGGCCCTCTCCACAGTCCCCGATGCTCCTTCATATATGTTGAGTGATTGTAGCTCCATTTCCTCTTTAGCCAGGTGCCCTACTTTTTCATCCAAGAAAAATGGAATTTGTGTCTAACACCCGATGTCCTCATCAGCCCTTCTCCCAACATCCTGCCTCATCGTTACATTTTCCATTGTCTGCTGCAAACCCAGCCCTGGGCTCCTGAGGTCAGCCTCCTAGAGCTGCCCCTGACTTCATGTTTGCACTCAGTCGATTATGGCAGACAGCTGTTCACGGCAACGAGCACTCACTGTCTCTCTAGAGCATTACATGGAAGAGGGAAGCAAGAAATTAGATTTAAGTCTGGAGTTTGTTATTAGGAGTTTGAGGATCTCAAGAGCATTACAGATCTCAAGCTCAGGGTACAGCCATTTACGTTTAATAGACAGTTGATGGATGTGGGCTATTTTCAAATCTAATAAGACATCTATTTTTCAGAGGAATTTGACGTTATCCAATTAAGGTGGAAAACACAGTTCAAGGCAGAATTCTACCGAAGAAAAGTCGCTCGGCCGGGATTTATTCTTCCTCCTCATCTGGGCACAATTTCTTTCTCTGGAAAGTAGTGTCATTGATTTAAGACATAAATTATTAAGGCGGTGGTGCAAAGCACAGAAGCCAGGACTGGCCTGGCTGTCGAGGGGGGGCCCGAGGGTGGAATCATATGTGGGTGTGACCCGGGGAGCTGGGCTCCAGGATTGCTCATGCTGGGCACCATAGCTGGTTTTCCCTGGAGCTGGAGGCATCACACTCTGAAGAGACAGGATGGAGATGGCAGGGCTGGTCTTAGCAGTGTCACTCACACTGGCTGTGTGGCCTTGAACAGGCTGCTTTTCTTCTCTGGACCTGGGTTTGCTAAACCAAAGGAACACGGCTTTAACGTTTTGTAGCCTAACCAATTTTTCTGAGACCTGCTAACTGTGCCACTCCATTGGCATTATAATTTACTGTCCAGGGTCACTAATCTTACATGTTTTGATGTCTTACCTTCTCAGTGAAGTCTCCAGCTTTTTACGAGTTGGCACGCATGAGCTCTGTTTAAAATGTGTTGTCAGAGGGGCAGCTGGGTGGCTCAATCAACTAAGCCTCCAACTTCGGCTCAGGTCATAATTTCACAATTCATGGGTTTGAGCCCCACATCAGACTCTCTGCTGTCAGATCCTCTGTGTCTCTCTCTCTCTCTCTCTCTCTCTCTCTCTCTCTCTGCCCCTACCCCATGATTCTCTCCCTCTCTCTCAAAATAAATAAATAAACTTAAGAAAAATAAAATACAATTTTTTGTCTGACCGTTCTGCCAACTGACCTCTCATGGGGCTCACTGGACACTCTGGGCTTCACCAGATAAAGCTACCTGCAAGCCTGTCCCACATGTAGTACCATACATTTAGCGAGGAGACCAGACCAGACACGGGGCACATTGTAGGTGCTCCGTAAATACTAATTAAGTAACGCGCATAAAGAAATGTAACTCAAGCATGTAAAGAAAGCAGAGATCTGCAGTTACTTTGCCATAAGTAACCATTTGGAGTCAGTGTTGAATTGCTGTTTGCCAGATAGCTGAGCGAGAACATCTTTAAGAATCTAAATGTTTTTGGGGCGCCTGGGTGGCTTGGTCGGTTAAGCGTCTGACTTTGGCTCAGGTCATGATCTCGCGGTTCCTGAGTTCAAGCCCCACGTCGGGCTCTGTCCTGACAGCTCAGAGCCTGGAGCCTGTTTCCGATTCTGTGTCTCCCTCTCTCTCTGCCCCTCCCTGTTCATGCCCTGTCTCTCTCTGTCTCAAAAATAAATAAACGTTAAAAAAAAAAATTAAAAAAAAAAAAGATTCTAAATGGTTTTCAGTTTAGGTATTTTGTAATATAAATCTTTCTTAAAGACAATGCTGGCTTTTAAAAAATTGTGAGAGGGGCGCCTGGGTGGCGCAGTCGGTTAAGCGTCCGACTTCAGCCAGGTCACGATCTCGCCGTCCGTGAGTTCGAGCCCCGCGTCAGGCTCTGGGCTGATGGCTCAGAGCCTGGAGCCTGTTTCCGATTCTGTGTCTCCCTCTCTCTCTGCCCCTCTCCTGTTTATGCTCTGTCTGTCTCAGAAATAAATAAACATTAAAAAAATAAATAAAAAATAAATTAAAAAAAAGAATCTAAATGTTTTTCAGTTTAGGTATTTTGTATATAAATCTTTCTTAAAGACAATGCAGGCTTTTAAAAAATTGTGAGAAAATATATATAATATAAAAATGGCCATTCTGACCATTTTTAAAAAATGCTTATTTATTTATTTTTGAGAGTGTGTGTGAGTGCCAGTGGGGGAGGGGCAGAGAGAAAGGGAGAGAGAACCCCAAGGAGGCTCCGCGCTGTCAGTACAGAGCCCAGAGTGGGGTTCCATCTCACGAACCGTGAGATCAGGACCTGAGCCGAAATCAAGAGCCGGTCGCCTAACCGACTGAGCCACCCAGGCGCCCCTGACTATTCTAATACACTTCAGTGGCATTAAGTACATTCACATTCTCTTTTTTTTTTTTGTTTAATGTGTATTTATTTTTGACAGAGAGAGAGAGAGAGAGACAGAGAGACAGACAGAGCATGAGTGGGGGAGGGGCAGAGAGAGAGGGAGACACAGAATTTGAAGCAGGCTCCAGGCCCTGAGCTGTCAGCACAGAGCCCGACCCAGGGCTCGAACTCAGGGACCGTGAGATCATGACCTGAGCTGAAGTCAGACGCTCAACTGACTGAGCCACGCTGGCGCCCTAGTACATTCACATTCTTATACAACCATCATCCCCTTAAACTCCAGAACTTTTGCATCTCCCCAAACTCAAACTCTGTACCCATGAAACGTCGACTCCCCGTTCCTGTCTGCCCCCAGCTCTTGGCAGCCACCATTCTATTTTCTGTCTCTCTAAATTTGCCTGTTCTAGTTACCTCATATAAGTGGAATCATACAATATTTGTCCTTTTGTGTCTGACTTATTTCACTTAACATAATGTCTTCAGGCCTCCTCCATGATGTAGCGTATGTCAGAATTTCCTTCCTTTCTAAGGCTGAATTCAAGTCCCTGCTTTTGATTCTTTTCAGTAAATAGCCAGAGGTGGAATTGCTGGATCATATGGTAATTCTGTATTTAATTTTTTGAGGAAACTCCGTACTGTTTTCCATAGTGGCTGAATGCTGCCGTTTTAAAACTGGGTTTACTGAAAGTAACTTCACCCCTCTCTAAGGCGTTAACAAAAGGATTCCTGCAGACCCTCCCCTATGTGGCTCCAGACTGTAGCACCCTTTGTACTCTGTCTCTCTCTCTCTCTCTCTCTCTCTCTCTCTTTTTTTGTCTGTTGGTATGTGGCCAGTGTTTTATTGACAGGCCCCTTTTCCTTCACTGAAGCCCCTAGTTTTGTGGCATTGTATTCTGGCTCCACACAGGTAAGGTTGTTGACGAGTTCGGGGCTGATGAACTGAAACCACACACAGCTAACGATTTTCTGGCCCCCCTCATGCGGAAGGGATGAGTTACAGAAAGTTCCCAGGGGTCGATGACCGTTGTGGTGGCATCTCTTCTCCCAGGCCATTCCCTGTGTGTGGTGAGAGTTCTCTCCGTGTGCTCAGTCTGCATCCACTTCTGCTCAAACTCTGTGTACATGGCAAGTTCCATCCGCCGGTCGCCTGGGAGGGCACATCACGGACCCTTGAAGGGATGATTGCCAGGCTGGCTGAGATCAGTCACGATTCATGGCTGCGGGGTCAGGGCGCTAGTCCCAAGAAGACAGGGTAACGGTTGTTGGCAAGGCAACCCACAGGGTCTGCCATGTCCCTACAAGAAAGAACAACGCAGTTAAACAGATCCGGCTCAGCCACAAGAGGGACGATTTCCTCCAGCACCAGTCTCCTAAAGGCCCCCCACAAGCTCATTTTATTTCCTTTTACAGTTCTCCATCTCCCCCATAACCTGCTCTTTGGGGTGGGGGGAGGATCTTGTGGTTTTAGCATTTTCTACCAGCAAATGAAATGCTAATTGGCTCCTGCCTATGATGACGCTCCCACCTGCTGGCAGAAACACAGTCTGGAGGGGGGTGAATGTCGCCATAGGACGCAACTGCAGCAATCTGGGGGGCATCAGATGTGTCTTCAGCTGCTTGATATGGAGGCTGTCATGATCTCACCCCGAGCGAGGCTGAGCATTTGGACCCTTCTTAATGTAACTGCCGTGTCCTGCCTCTCCTAGAGAGTTAGATATCTTACACCATCAGTTTTTGTTTACTCTGCCTTGCGCTGTCCAATGTCATTGTCAGATATCATTGAAGACAGCGGTTCCCTACATGCTTTGAGCCCTAGTGATGAGGTTAACTCGAAGGAAAGCCCAGTTGGATTTTCCCAGCTTTTCCATCTTTCTCGGGAAGCGATGGGCTGGGATATGGGGTCCTCAACCCATTTCACCAGCTCTTGGCCATCATAGGGGAAAAAGACCCATGCTGGAGAATCTAGACTTCTGATCCCAGGGTCTCCTTCCAGCCAGCTCCCTGAGAGCAGGAGCTCTCTTCTCCATCCAATAGAACACCTTATTTACTGAATATTTGCTGCGAGGGGCTGACCTCATAG
Source organism: Lynx rufus (assembly GCF_022079265.1). Lineage (NCBI taxonomy): Eukaryota > Metazoa > Chordata > Mammalia > Carnivora > Felidae > Lynx > Lynx rufus. Next base: position 8,862,405 of record NW_025814841.1, on the reverse strand, counting down.
CCCTGGGGGAGACCCAGAGCCTGCAGGAGGTCTGCCCTTTCTCTCTCTCTCCTCAGGAATCAACTATTGTGCACTGAACAAACCGGGCTGTGAGCATGAATGCATCAACACGGAGGAAGGCTACTCCTGCCGCTGCCGTCGGGGCTACAGCCTGGACCCCAACGGCAAGACTTGCAGCCGTGAGTGTGCCATGGTGGGGGTTCCAACGGGAGGGTGCGGTTCACACGCAGGCTCACTTCTGAAGCTGCTGGGTTTCCTGTGAGCCTGACGGTCCAACAGGCTTCACCTTCCTCGCCTCAGTTTCATCATCCATAAAATGGGACTGTTCGTGCCACCTACCTCATAGGTTTGTTTGTGGGGATTAAAAGAATCAATACATATAAAACACTTAGAAAAGTGCTGCTACGGGGCGCCTGGGTGGCTCAGTCGGTGAAGCATCCGACTTCGGCTCCGGTCATGATCTCGTGGCCCATGAGTTCGAGCCCCGCGTTGGGCTCTGTGCTGACTGCTCAGAGCGTGGAGCCTGCTTCGGATTCTGTGTCTCCCCCTCTCTCTGCCCCCTCCTCGCTCATGCTCTCTCTCTGTCTCTCAAAATAAATAAACGTTAAAAAATTTAAAAAAGAAATAAAAAAAGAAAAGTGCTGCTGAATATTAATAAGCATTCAGTGAATATTAGCTAATGTTATTATTCACTGTTGAGAGCACTGATTAAGTCAGACCCATCGGAATCTAAATCCAAGCTCTACTACATACTAGATGTGTGGCCCTGGGCAAGTTATTTAACTTTGCCAAGCTTTGATTTTCCCATCTGTTTTATTTATGTATTCATGTATTTATTTATATATTTAATATTATGTTTTTTTAATGCTTATTTATTTTGAGAGAGAGCGCTAGTGCAGGGGAGCGGCAGAGAGAGAGGGAGAGGGAGAGAATTCCAAGTAGGTTCTGCATATCAGTGCAGAGCCCAGTTTGGGGCTCAAACTCATGAACCGCGAGTTCGTGACCTGAGCTGAAACCAAGAGTCGGATGCTTAACTAACTGAGCCACCCAGGCGCCCCGATCTGCGAGGGTTTTTAAGGGGAATAGTCAGGACCGATTTAGGCTCTTAGCCTGTGCCTGGGCCAAGGAAAGCACAATGAAAGATAACCGTTCATTATTCCCACGGAGCCTGGGAGAGTGACCAGAGAGGCTCCGGGCTGGGACAAGAGGCCAAAAGAGACAGACTTCAGAAAGTACATGGGCTACCACAGGGCTGATCTGAGGGCGGAGCTGGGAAATATGGGACTTTTTGTTAAGCCTTTCTTAACTGTCTTGTGTAAGAGGCACAACAAACCCCCATTCGGTGATGTAAACGCACGGAAACTTGCAGGCTTTGCCAGCTGGCGGCTTCTGTCCTGTTTTATGAGGCACAGTCTCCACTGGTCCAGGCCAGCGGGGGCGGGGGCACACGAGCACTGCGGCCGATGCCTGGGACCCTGGTCTGCTGGGAGAGGGGCTCCGTGACATGGCCAGCGCAGAAGGGGCCCTTTGTGTGTGTGGCTTTCCACACGGCAGGCTTCACATCTGCTCCAGCTTTGGGGACAGAGATAGATTGTGAATGAGAACAGTGCAGCTGTTCAGCATTTGGACCTCAAACTGCCAGAAGGGGAAGTTTCACAGATGAAGTATTAGGGGCAGAGCAGTCCTGAGGAAAACTGGTTCCCCTTCAGTCGTTAGGGGGAACAAAGTACCTCGATTAGGCTTTCTAAGGACTGATCCCAGAGGTCAACTTTTGAACTAGAAAGTTGGCACTGCTATGCATTTGCCTCTGGAAGTCTCTGAGGTCTTATGAGAAGTGAGTGGGGAGCCGGAAGTCTTCCATTTGACAAGGACACACCCTGGTCAAGGTGGATCTGGGTACAGTCTGCCTTCTTTCGGGGGTACGGGGTCTGCCAGCTGACAGCCCTGGCAAGCATCCCAGGACAGGCTGGGCATGACCTGGTTGAGCCCACATAGAGCCCCGGAGGCCATAGCCTCTCCTCCCTCCCAGCATGCCTTGAAGGAGCCTAGAGGAGCTCAGGGGGAGGGGGCCAGAAGTGACTGGGCTATACTTTTCTCTCTGGGGATCTCATAAGAAAGACCACCTGGGGGCGCCTGGGTGGCTCAGTCCGTTCAGCATCAGACTCTTGGTTTCGGCTCAGGTCACAATCTCACCATTCGTGGGTTTGAGCCCTGCATCAGGCTCTGTGCTGACAACTTGGAGCCTGCTTGGGGTTCTCTCTCTCTCCCTCTCTCTCTGCACCTCCCCTGCTGTCTCACTCTCTCTCTCAAAATAAATAAACAATAAAAAAAAAGTTAAAGGAAAGAAGACCACCTAGTCAGCTTCAAGAAAGTGTAAACCAAGTGATCTCTTCCTAGGAGTTCCCAGAGAACCGTGGTATCCTGTTCCCCTTAAGGACTCAGGGAGCCCCAGGCCATAATGACAGCCAGTCCTTATGAGGTGCACACTCTGTGAGCACTTCCCAGGCACTCACTCACTTTATCCTCACATAAGAATTTTGAGGCATCTACATTCTTGTCCCTATTTAAAGACGGGGAAACTGTGGCACAAAAAGATTAAGTCACTTTCCCGCAGTCACACGACTGGTTAACGGTGGAACCAAGGTGTGAATACGGGCTTCTGGCTCCTGAGGTCCTGCAAGCGTTTGCAGTAGGCACATCCACCAATGGAATGTTCCAGAAGACATTAGCCCCAGGCCCTTCAGGAGTCCAAGAGGCCTACTTGATGGCCCTGCACAAGGTCCTCAGTGTCTCTCCAGTCCTTGGGTGTGCTTTTTCTCCATCAAGGAAATCTGGGAGGCAGCCTGCAGGGCCGTCTGTGGGAGCGGTTCGCCACAGCTGTGTGTTCACTGTCCCTCAGTGCTCGCTGCCCAGAGGGGCCAGCTGCGCGGCGTTCAGGTGCCAGGATCGGCCACACATGCAGGCTGTGGCTTTGGTTTGTTTTCAGAATCTGGGTGTCCTGGGTATGGGGGATAAGAACACTTTTTCTGTGTCACTTCCAGAGAAAAATGAAACTATACAATGAGTTCTTTCCCAGCGATACTTAATAAGCATCCAGTCGGCGATTACTGTGTGCCAGCTACAGTTCTGAGGGCCTTACATGTATCAACTCCTCTCCTTCTTGCCACGTTCTTCTAAGAAAGCGCCCATCGTCATCCCCCTTCCTCCAGCCGGGAAATGGTGACCCGGAGGCCAAGCGACTGACTACCCAGCAGCTCTTGGCGAGGAAGGGGTTGGTGCAGGTGGGATTTGAGCCCAGCTGCTTCGATGCCACAGCCTTCAGTCTTAAGCACCGTCAGCTGTGTGGCTTTGGGCCAGCAGCTCGGCCTTCCTGAGCCTTGCTTTCCTCCCCGAGATGGGGCTCACGCCTGCCCTTAGCCCTGAGGACTGCAGATTATGGTGCCAAGGCCCTGGCACAAAGTGCTGCTGGCTTTCACACCAGCACAGGAGTCACGCGCACTTTACTCTCTAAACCCAGACACGGGAAGGAAAACAAGCAAACCAGGCTGATTTTCCGGAGACCAGTTACACCTGGTTGCACAAAACCCTCCAGCACTGCTCTTTGCGATGCCCTTGAAGTCAAAGGCCCCTATAGGCTCCCCTCTCCAGGGAGGTTTGTGTTAATGCCCCGGTGCTGGTGAGTGTTGTTCCATCAGGTTATTTTGTCTTTTCCCGTGTGGCAAACGCAGGAGTGGATCACTGCGCGGAGCAGGACCATGGCTGTGAGCAGCTGTGTCTAAACACCGAGGAGTCCTTCGTCTGCCAGTGCTCAGAAGGCTTCCTCATCAACGAGGACCTCAAGACCTGTTCCAGTGAGTCCCCCTCTATGCTTCTCTTACATGGAAAAGGTTTGCAACACGAGTGGAAAATCTGACCGCTGCAGAGGAGGGCGCCTCGTGGTCCTCTCCTTCTCTGCTCTGGGGAGATTGTGGGGGATGTCCCCTGGGGACCGCATGCCTTGGTGGAGTGGGTGGGGGGCGGATAAGCAAGACTGTGGTCACTTGACTCCCCTCATCAGTAGCTCAGAGGCTTACTGACCACCTCAGCTGGCTGTCTGGTTTTGCAGGGGCGGATTACTGCTTGCTGAGCAACCATGGCTGCGAATACTCCTGCGTCAACACGGACACATCCTTTGCCTGTCAGTGTCCCGAGGGACACGTGCTCCGCAGTGACGGGAAGACCTGTGCCAGTGAGTGCTCTGGGTCTGGTGACCAGCGGGACTTGCCACCGGCGGTCTGTGGGTGGAGCATGTGCCAGGCTGGGCTTCGCGGGCACTGAGTGTGGGTTGAAGGCCGCTCTCAGTGATTTGAGCCCCGGTGCCGCTCCCCCTGCCTGGGAGCTTCCTCGCCCTACGCCCCAGCACAGCTTTTTCCTACTTCTGCCGTCTGCCGCGGGGCCATTTCGAAGCTGGACAGGGCCTTATGTCTTGGCCTCGTCTTCTCTACCACAATCTGGCAGAAAGTGGTAGCTGGCCTGCAATGCGCAATAATGATGGTGATGTGGACCCCTTGTTCAAGTCTGACTTCATGCCGGGCACTGTGCTAAGCACACACAACCCCGAGTTCCAGCAATACTGTGGGACCCCCATCATGCGGTGAAACTGCAGCTCGGGTTAAGGAAGGAGCCTAAGGTCACCCCTTTTAGAGGGTGGGTTCCACTCTGGTCTGTGTAACTCCAGAGTCAGTTCTGGGAGAAGGGGAGACTCCTGGGAAACCTTCCCTCTCCCATCCTCATAACCTAGCAGCAGATGGAGAAGTTGGCAGTGATGTTTCCTGGGTACATGTTTCCTTGCAGCTGGCCCCAACTCCTGCTCCATTAATTTAAAAAAAAAAAAAAAAAAAAAAGCCCTTGGACCTCCCTCTCTCCTCACTCAAGAATCTTATGCTTTCTGCCCTCCAATCCAAGCAGACTAAGGTAAAAATTTTAAAAATGGACACTTTGACAGAAGGTGTCAGCAATGGAGGAAAAGGACTATCATTTTCTTTCCCCGTCCTGCTGGTCTTTCTGGTTACAGGGCTGGCCTCCCTAACTACTGATACAATTGTGGCCACAACCTGATGTATCTACCTTTTTCTATTGTCCATTCACATGGGCAGGTGGACTGATGCAGAGCTGGGTGTGCCCCTCCATGCAGACTGTGAGAAAACATTTCCCTAGTTTGAGGCAGATTCTTGAGTCTCGACAAATGGATTATCCATTTATGGCTAACGTGTGGCTGCCTGCCTGACAGCTGCCTCCTGGACCGCTGCTGCAGCCAGCACGGAGAGGCTGTGGGCACTGGGGTGCAGAAGGAGGGTGGGTGCGTGGAATTGCATCGACATTTGACTGCATGCCGGAGCCAGCTGCGTGGGTTTTTTTATTGGTTTGCTTTCATTTTCCATCATCTTAGATTATCCATGCCCTTCCTTTGTCCCCTCCGCTCACTGTGATCATCACGGGCTCACTATAAACTGGCTGCAGGACTTCTAAGAAATTCTCACGGCCCTTCCCAACAAGCGCTGTCCCTTTTCCTTACAATCACATGCCCCCTTCCCCTCCTTACCCAGGTCCACCGCTGATTTATGGCACTGACCCTTTTAAATGTTGCGCGTTTTCCCTTTAACTGAAGTACAATCAGAAGTGAGTTTTGATGTGTATATATCTATGTACGGTTGTGACTGTATGAAAACTTGTGAGATCCTCAGATGGGTTAGAATTATCCTTTGGGAATGGTGGTACCTAAGAGACGGTGGTACCAGCAGCTGATACATAGGCGTTGAGCTATTCCCCTAATTGAAGGCTGTCTGTCTGCCCCGGGATGATTCAGTCTGGCTGCCCTGTCCTGTAATAACGGGCTCTGTTTTCAGTGTGGCCATAGTTAACTGGGGGCTACATTTCCCAGCTCTGTGCCAGATGACAAAGAGCCTGATGACATGACTCCAACTTTTTGGAAAAGCCTGCTGAGCTGTGGAGCAGGGGGGCCTGCTGGGGGCCCGCCAGGCCTGGCTCACTGTATAAGGGTGTCCTTCGCCCTTCAGAAAGGCAGCCTCCACATAGAGCCTTGATAGAAGATGGCCTGAAGAACCCAGAGCAGACCCAGGGTCCCAGGGCCCTGGAACTAAGTGGGCATTGTTACCCCCACACCCCTGGGCTCTCTGGCCTCTGGGATGAAACCTGTCCTCCCTTCATCCTGAACTTGGCCTCCAAGCTGTGATTGCCTAGATTCTCCCCAGGAGCCTTCCTTGCCTTGAGAGGTTGATGCACATAGTAGGGGGTCAGGTGGGGAGGGTAATGGGGCAATGAGACAGTGTCTTCTATGAGCTGCAGCTGAGAGGCCTCTCCCACCCTCTAGCTCCTGGTGATTTCCCCGCAGTAGACCATTGGCAAGGGCATCCCAGCCTCAGGCAAGTCCACAGTCTGGATGTGCACGGAGCACCCAGCCCACTGCACCTCCAGCTGCCCTGTCTCCACGCAGCACAGCCTTCCCTTCCCACTCTTGCGGGTGGAAACCAGCCTGCGGATGATGTTCCCCACGGGAACTTTCTGCTGCCAGGCCCCACTGGCACCTCCTCTTCTGCACCCCCTGCCGGCACAGCTGGCCTCTCCTACCCAGGACTCGCCCTGTGGTATGGGACTCTTTGTACACATCTGAGAACTAATGTGGCAGAGTAGAAAGGATGCTCAACTGAAGAGCCCAAAGGCTGGGTTTGAACCTTGTTGCTTCCACCCTGGGCAAGAGAGTTGACCCTTTCTGGATCTGATCGCCCAACTGTCAACTTGGAATGATTATTCCTGTTGCCACGTGGCACAGGGAGAGACAAAATTTGATGTGCTTTGGGAACTTGTAAATTGACATAAACCCCTAAGGTACCCTTGCTGTGGTCTTACCTCTCACTCGCACGGTTACACTGCCCTGTACTGAGGACAAGACTGAGGCAGCGCCTTGCCCTGCGGCGTGGAGGTCTGCTTCCTAGGGCTGGGCCTGCTTCTGTGGGAGGGGTCCTAGAGATGGGCCACTCTGGGGAAGGTCACACTCAGGAGCCCAAGGGCTGCCCTGGGGCGGCCCTTGCTTCCTTGTGGCGAGGGGAGGGTGCTGGCAGGGATCTGGGCCAAAAGCTGCAGAGCACTGGGAATTCTAGTCCAGCCACCACAGGTAGGTCTGTGGAGGCCTTGTCAAGACCTGATACTCCCTGCTTGACTTTGAAGGGAAGCAGCTCCGAGCAAAGGTAAATGGGGTGTTGTAATCTGCTCAGGCTGCCATAGCAAAGTACCATGGGTTGGGATTTTCTCACAGTTCAGGAGGCTGTAGGTCCAAGGTCAAGGTGCCAGCGTGGTCAGGTTCTGGTAAGAACCCTCTTCTTGGCTTGTGGATGGCCGCCTTCTTGCTGTGTCTTCACATGGTGGTGGGTGAGGAGAGAATAAGCTCAAAGGGCACTAATCCCATCATGGGGTCTCCACCTCGTCTAAACCTAACTACTTCCCCAAAACCCCACCTCAAATGCCACCACACTGGGGGAGTAGGGCTTCAACATATGAATTTGGCAGGGAGGGTGGGGGAGGGGGGCACAATTCAGTCCATAGCAGGGAATGAGGGGAGAGGACCACCCTCACCCTCAATGTATTGTAAGTTCGATGGAGCAGAAGGAAGCTTAGAGGTCTTGCATTTCTTTTGTGGTAAAGAAGCAGAGGAAGGAAACTGGTGCCTCCAAGCTGGCCCTGAGGTTCGGTGGAAGAGTCAGGAATAGAACCTGGGTCCCCTGATTCAGGACCTCTTGCCCAGATTGAGATGCCCTGTAAAAGTAGGTCTCACTTCAGCTATTTTTCTGGTTTGTCTCAGCAAAAGCCATTACAGAGTCAGCAAATGATTGGCTGCTCCTAGTTTTATTATAAAAAAATGCCAGAAAATGGTGTAATTCTATCTCCCGGGCCCCGTTACCCTCTTGGCAGGCCCCTGTGGCTCTCCTCCCTCTGGGGTGGGGTTGGTTCAACAACCTCCTACGTGGAACCGCAGACACAGGATTGCCATCTGTCATCACCGCAGAGGTGCGAGTCCCCGGAACACGTGACCTTATGATCGCTGTACCACAGACATCCGTGACTCATCGGATGTGGGATCCAGATGTGAGCGCTCAGCCCGCATCCGGACACAGGGCTGCTAGATGTGGGTCCTAAAAACCTAAAAACCTGTGCTTTGTCCCGAAATGTGTCATCATCCTGATCACAAATTGTAGATCTCATTCACGCTGAGGGTTTAATTACACGTGTGGACCTGCCTCCTGAAGGTTGAAAGGTAGAGGAGGCTGCTGTTGGAGGGAAAACGTTTTCTTCCCACATCCTGAGATTTCTCGAATGTCTTCTCATCCATTTCCTGTAAGTGATGGTTCCCAATAGAGTTTGTCCTCGCTCTCGTCTCTGGATTTAGTCTGGGTACTTCTGTAAGCTCTTGGTCCATTTGTTCCCATTCTCCACAGGTGTTTACCCCGTACCGTCAGTGGGCTGGGCGCATCACGCTGGGCGCTGGGCTTCTCTGGGGTTGATGCCGGTTCAGTTTCTGCCCTGACAGAGTTTAAAGTTTTTTAGGGAAGAAAGATATTAGAAACCTCTCTCGTGATGTGGAAAGAAGAGGTACCACAGAAGCATGCGCCGTGGTGGGGGGGGCCTCAGCTAGTCTAGAGAAAGTTTCCGCAGAAAGAGATGTTTGACGGGCCATCTGGAGACTGAAGGAGAGAGCAAGCCAGAGATGGGGGGTATTATGGACCGAATGTTTGCATCCTCCTAAATTCATATGTTGAAATCTTAACCACCAAAGGTGATGATATTAGAAGGCGGGGCTTTGGGGGTGATGAGATCCTAAGCATGGGAGGGCCTTCATGAATGGGATTAGCGCCCTAATAAACCAGATCTCACAGAGGCCCCCTAGCCCCTCCCGCCATGTGAGGATACTAGGGGAAGTCTACAGCCTGGGAGAGAGTCCTCACGCAACCACACTGGGACCCTGATCTCAGACTTACAGCCTCCAGAACTGTGAGCTATAGATTTCTGCTGTTTCCCAGCCACCCAATCTGTGGTGTTTTGGTTTAGCAGCTGGAACAGCCGAAGACAGAGGAGGAAGAGCATCCCAGGCACAGGAAACAGCGTGTAGAGGCCCAGGTGCAGAGAGTGAACTGGAGGAAGTTGAGTGTTCAGAGTACTGAGTACCGAGCACTGAGTGCCAGAGGGTGGCGGGTGAGAACCGGACCTGGAAGGATAGGAGGGGACAGATCACCGGCAGCGTTTAGACTTCCACTAAACTGTTTGGAGGCCTGGCCTCCCTTGAGAAAACTATTTTCTTTTGTCTTCTGCGAACCTCCCAGTCTGAGTAGACTCCACCGAGCCAGGATGACCACTGCATGTGCCACTGGAAACATGGGGGTGGTGGATTTGTGGTCTAATCACACCTTTGCCCCCAGCCCAGCTGACACGACTCACCTCTGCAGAGGGACTCTGGGAGAGTCACTTCCCCTCTCTGGTCATCGGCTTCCTCAACTGTAAAATAAAAGGCTGGACCTGTTTATTGCCCCGGCCCCTTCCAGCCCAAAGATGAGGCTAGTGCTCCAGAAACACCTGCTGAATGAATGATCTCCTTGCTGGGGTACCCACCGTTGTCCCGGGGCTGAAGGCACCCCGTGGTCATGAGTCAGGGATGGTGGCTCGCTTTGCCTGTTGCAGAACCACTGGAGTCCTTTCCTATAGGGGAGTGTCTGGCTCTGGGCAGAAGCTGACTCCAAGCTGGTTTCCAGACTTGGTTGAATAGGAAGCAGCTAGAACCTGAGCTCAGGAAGGTGACTACAGCCCATCTTCGGCATTTTCTTTTTCTTTTTTAAAGTTTTATTCCTTTAGGTAATCTCTACACCCAATGTGGGGCTCCAACACCAGACCCCAAGATCAAGAGTTGGATGCTCCTCTGACGGAACCAGCCGGGTGCCCCCCATATTTTGGCGTTTTCTAATTTACCACAGGTGGTTCCTTAATTTACGAGTGACCCAGAACATCCCTGACATGCAGAAACTGGGCGTCTTGTTGAGGAAATGTGAAGGGTACACTTTGCAAGGCTGGTGTAGGGGAGAGAGTGAGGCCCACCAGCATCCACCCTCCACAGGGTTCTCGTTTAAAACATCTACACCCGGGGCTCCTGGAGGGCTCAGTCAGTTGGCCTTGGACTTCGGCTCAGGTCATGATCTCACAGTTCATCAGTTTGAGCCCCACGTCAAGCTCTGTGCTAACAGAGCAGAACCTGCTTGGGATTCTCTCTCTCCCTCTCTCTCTGCCCCTCCCCCACTCACACTCTGTCTCTCTCTCTTTCTCTCTCTCAAAAATAAGTAAACATTTAAAAAATTAAAATAAAATAAAATAAAACATCTACACTAAACCCCTGGGAGGAGGGTCTGGTTACCCTTGATTTTCAGAGTAGAAAACAGAAAATGTCTCCTGTTACTCACCGGGTATTTACAGGGCCTGTTGTGTGTCAGGCCTTGTGCTGGGCGCTGGGAGATGGAGGGAAGGGCAGGTATGGTCTGTGGTCCCTTGATCAGAGCCCATGGGAACACAGTCCAATGAGGAGGCGGGCGAAAACCTAAACCAACATATGACTACCTGTTCAGTGACAGTGGTGACGTTACCAGAGAGGCAGATGCCTACTGGTTGGAGGCCCTGTGTGGGGAGGTCCGGGAAGACCTCCAGAGATGGTGGGGGAGGAAGGAGAGGCAGATGGCCGTGCAGACCACAGTGGTGGGAGGGCCTTGGCTTGGTACTGAGGTACGCACTGAAAGACGGCGCTCAGAGCTAGGGAGGGCGGGCAAGATGAAGCTGAAGGGAAGGTCCTGGGAACCTTGCCAAGGATCCTGTGTCTTTTCTGAAGATCCTCAGGGTCTCAGGCAGAAGGAGGGAGTGAGGGGAGAAGATGCGCCTTTTAGAAAGAGGACTCAGGACGAGACCGGAGGGCGTAAAAGGTGTGTGGGAACAAGTTAGTAGATGATGCAGCAGCCCAAGAGGAAGACAGTGGTGCTTGGTTCGTGGTGGTCGAGGTGTAGAGTAATCTAGACACTTGAGAGGGTCTCTGAGCATAAGGTCTGAGTCTGCTGCCACATCCCACCCCTGGTAGTTTATTGGCATCATCTGTGGGGCTTTTAAAACAGCCAGGCATCCAGGAAGCACCCTAGCCTCCCTGAAGCAGAGAGCATCTTACGCTGATGTAACATCATTAGAAGACAATTTGGAAATGCTCTTACCTTTTAACTAGACATTTCTGCTTCTGGATATTTATCTTTCAGATATACCTTCACATTGCATGTAAAACCATGTGCACAAGAATATCCACTGCAGTGAATTTCATAATGCTAGAAGACTAGGCACCACCTAAATGCCCATCCAATAAAACATTGATTAAATGAATTATGGTACGTGCTTTAAAAGTAATGAGGTAGGGGCACCTGAGTGAGCATCCGGCTCTTGATTTTGGTTCAGGTCATGATCCCAGGGTGGTGGGATCGAGCCCCACATCTTAGTGTGGAGCCTGCTTAGAATTTTCTCTCTCTCTCTCTCTCTCTCTCTCTCTCTCTCTCTCTCTCTTCCCACCACCTCCTGCCCCTCTCGCCCACTTACACTCTCTCTCTCAAAAATTTTTTTGTAATTTATTTTTTATTTTTTTATTTTTAAATATTTATTTTTGAGACAGAGACAGAGCATGAGCAGTGGATGGGTAGAGAGAGAGGGAAACACAGAATCTGAGACAGGCTCCAGGCTCCTTGCTGTCAACACAGAGCCCAATGCAGGGCTTGAACTCACAAACCATGAGATCATGACCTGAGCTAAAGTAGGATGCTTAACCTACTGAGCCACCCGGGTGTCCCCCCACCCCCGCCCCAAGAATTTTTTTAAAAAAGTAATGATGTAGACTATCAAAGGTGAGAGAAAGGCATGCTCTTCATTGTAAACACTTTGTTTCCCATAAGAATTTTTATTTAAATTTTAACTTATTTTTAGAATAGATCAGTGGTTTACATGGTTGAAAAGCCAAAACAATACAAAAAGACATACACTAAGAAGGTTTGCTCCCCCTCTTGCCTTTCCATCCCATTCCCTACCTCCAGTTCCTATCCATATGTGGTGGTAGCCAGCCTCCAAGATGGCAGCCGGAGATCCCCATCTCCTGGGATTCACACACTTGTGTAGTCCCCTCCCTCACTGTTGGTCTGTGTGACCAATAGCATATGGAAAGAATGATGGCTTGTCACTTCTCAAATTAAGTTATAAAAGACACTGTGGCTGCTATAGTGAGTGTTCTCTCGTTTCTTGGATCATTCAGTTTAGGGGAAGCCTTGTTGTAAGCTGCCCCGTGGAGAGGTCCACGTGCTGAGGAACTGAAGCCTCCAGCTAATAGCCAATGAGAAACCTAATCCTGCCAATAAAGACGTGAGTGTGCTCAGAAGCACGTCCTATAGCTTCACTAGAGCCTTGAGATCACTGCAGCCCCAGCCAACAGCTTGACTGCAGGCTCATGAGAGGCCCTGAGTCAGAACTGCCCCGATAAGCCGCTCCTGGATTCTAGACCCCCAGGAACTATGTGAGATAAGAAATGTTATTTATTTTAAGCTGCTAGGTTTTGGGTAACTTGTTCCATAGCGACAGATAGCTAATACACCATTTTCATTCGTTTGTTCTTTATGAAGATGTTTCTTTATGTGAGTAAAAGCCAATATATTATTTCCTCCCTTTTCTTACACACACAAAAAATGGTATACTGTATATACCCCATTCTATGACTTTTTTTTCTTCACTCAACGATATATTGGACATTTCATACCATTACATAGAGAACGTTCTCATTCTTTTTGCGGCTGCTTACTGAATATTTACTCAGCTAGTCCCATATTGCTGGGTGCTTGGGTTGCTTCCCCCTTGTCATTATTACAAACAGTGCTGCCTCAGACAACTTGAAAGTATATCCCTTCATATGGTACAAGGGTATCTGCAGGAGAGAATTCCAGAAGCAAAGTTGCTAGGTCAGAGGTACATTTTGTAACTTTGACAGATATTGCCAGACACCCCTCCTTAGGGGAAGTACGCCCTTTAATACATTTGCATTCTGAATCGTGTGTCTGTTTTGCCTTTAAAAAAATCTCTGCCCGTGATTCTGATGCTCGTGTGAGATGGAGAACTCACCACTGCTCTACGCTTAACTGATCAGATGCTCTGAAGGGGCAAGGAGGGAAAAGGTTAAAAACCCAAACTCTGCACATGCTTTAAAAGCATGCACCCGGGGCGCCTGGGCGGCTCAGTCGGTTGAGCGTCCGACTTCGGCTCAGGTCATGATCTCACGGTCTGTGAGTTCGAGCCCCGTGTCGGGCTCTGTGCTGACAGCTCAGAGCCTGGAGCCTGCTTCAGATTCTGTGTTTCCCTCTCTCTCTGACCCTCCCCCGTTCATGCTCTGTCTCTCTCTATCTCAAAAATAAATAAACATTAAAAAAAAAAATTAAAAAAAAAAAAAAAAGCATGCACCCAATAAGGTTTCAAACAGCTGCTAATAGGAATACCCAGGAGAACTCAGAAGCTGGGCCGGGAGCTCCTGTGATGGTCTATAGCCAAGGGTGACGTAGACAGTGGCTTTGGGCTCAGCAGGCTCCTGATAAAGGAAAGCAGCTCCCATCTGCCGGGGGCAGGTGCGGACCACCGTGGCTCAGGCGGTATGTGGGAAGACTCAGCCACTCTTCTCAATGGCAGCCTGACATGAAGCTGAGAGGACAGGACAGGGCATGCGGGGGGAAGCTCCAGAAAGAAGAGGTGGGGTGGGTTGAGGGGGTGAGTATTTGTCTGGATTATGGCTTGACAAGGCTGGACTGAAAGAGTTATAGCTATTTTATTATGTTGGAAGATGGAGTATTCTTGATATAAATTTACGGTGGAAAAAAATGCTCACCTCCACAGCCAGCCAGCTGTCTGTATTATGGATCACTCAATTATATTTCCACTCAACACTATGTGAGGAACTACCCCAAACCATCGGGGAGTGTTCTGCATTAATCAAGAGTCTAGATTGTGCTCAGAGAAGTAAGTCATTTTCAGAGCAAACGGGACAGCCCAGCTCTGCTTCGACTCTCTTCTGCAGTTATCATTTTAGTTACTGCAACATTTTCCCATCGGTCAAAGGTTCTGGCAGCACTTCCGCCCAAAGGAAGACACAGGCAAATTTCCCTCCATGTTTGAAAGCTCACTTTAGGAGACAGCAATGCAGTGTCGTTGGGGAAAACGTGCAATTTATTGTCAGAAGATTACATTTTGAGTCTTGGCGGTATCACTTAGTAGCAATTGACCTTGGCAAGCCATTAACCTTCCCAAACTTCGGCTCCCGGCTGGTAAGTGAGAATAACAACAGCTGCCTTCACTACCCCACAGGGTGCTTCTCAGGACTCCCCTCCGAAAAAGAAATACTGCAAAAATGGCTTAGAAATAAATGTGTGGTCCGTGACTGATTATAGCAGTGATTATGTACTTCAGAGCCTTTATTTAACCACGTCAGTGCCTCTCCATTGTAAAATTCTTCTCGATCTGAAATGATTGGCGTCGACTCTCGGAACTGGGTGTCGTTCTTATAAAAAGTCACTTCCCACATGTCCTCAGTGTCAGACTTCTCCAACGTCAGCTTGGTTTGCACAGATGCACTAACAGAAGCCACGCCAGCCCTGTGGACGGCAAAGCCATTCGTTCTGCTGTGTCCCACAAGCTCAGTGATCCGTGACTCTTCCGTCACATCCATATGAAGGTGGTCCCTTCATATCATCCCATCAGCAAAGCGTGTGGGCTCCACCTTCAGTAATCAGCCAACAGTCTGACCACGTGCCACCATCCTGGTCGGGGCCACCAGGCATATTGTGGGAGGTTTCTTCCAGCTTTCCGTCCTCCATCTTCGCCCACGCCAAGGGCTCCTTTTTTTTTTTTTTAATTTTTTTTAATGTGTATTTATTTTTGAGACAGAGGGAGACAGAGCGCAAGTGGGGGAGGGGCAGAGAGAGAGGGAAACACAGAATCCGAAGCGGGCTCCAGGCTCCGAGCTGTCAGCACAGAGCCCAATGCAGTGCTCGAACTCACAGACCACGAGATCATGACCCGAGCTGAAGTCAGGCGCTTTACCAACTGAGCCACCCAGGTGCCCCGGCTCCTTTTATAACAAAGCCACTCGTGTCCCTGCACTGCTTAAAATCCGCCAGTGCCCCTTTCTCACTCAGATCCCCCTGCTGCCTGCGAATCCCACATGGTCTGCCGCTTCTGGCCTACTGGCCTTGTCGCCTGCCAGGCTTGCATTGCTGGGGTCACGCTAGCCTCTTTGCCTTTCTTAAAACATGCCACACACACTCCTACCTCTGCAGTTTGCAAATGCTGTTCTTTGCTGAGGGTGCGGTTCTCTCCAGGTACCACACACTCACTGGTCTCATCAGAGCTCTGCTGAGTGTCACTGTATCTGACTGCAGCGGGACTTCCAGCCCGGGCACGTTCTCACTCCCTTATCCTGCTTTTCTCCGTGGCGCTTTGCCCATCTGATACATAGATTTGTCTATCTGTCTCCCCCCTTCCCTTCCCACGCCTGCTGTCCAATGTAAGCTTCTCAACAGCAGAAACTTTGTTTTATTCTTTGTTAAACCCCCAGAGCCTAGGAGGGTGCCTGACTGGGAGTAGGGGCTCGGGAAGTAGTTGATGACTGAATGGACAAGTGAAGAAGGGATTACCTAAGGGTGACACATACGTGCATACATGCGTAGATATGTAGATAAGTTCATGTTACAGTCATATATGATAGCCAGTGAAGTTTAACTTATTTTCTAGCATTTATAAGCCATTTATATCTCTCCTGTTATGAATGGTATTTCATGTCTTTTGTTCATTTTTCCTATGGAGACGATTTTGTCTTATTCACTATATATGAACAATTTTTGTTCGTAGACACGTTTTCTGTTTTGAAACATGCATTGTGGGATAAGACACTGCTTTAATTTAAGGTGTCTAAAATGTCTTTTAAGATTGAATAAGTCACTGATGTATGTATGAATCATTTCCTTCTTCTGTTTTTCTTATTCCAACTGGATTCTCAGAATTGGACCCCTGTGCTCTGGGCGACCATGGTTGTGAACATTCGTGTGTGAGCAGGGGAGACTCTTTTGTGTGCCAGTGCTTTGAAGGCTATATACTCCGGGAAGATGGGAAAACCTGCAAAAGTAAGTTTCTGCTGGAGTTGCCTCACATTCCTGTGTCTGTTCTCTGCATGAATTCCACCTTCCTGATCTCTGTTTAAATCAGTTATCCCCCGGAGCCAATGCCACACGACTACTAAATGTAATGTGGGGCCCTGGATGGAATCAGAAAAAAGGTAAAAACTAAGGAAATGTAAACCAACCAGGGACTTTAGTTGGTATTCATGGATCAGTATTGGTCCGTTTATTGTAACAAATGTATCACACTAATGTAAGATGCCCACACTAGTGGAACTGGATATGAGTCTGTAGGAACTCTCTGGGCTATCTTCCCAGGTTCTCTAAATCTAAAACTGTTCTAAAAAATGAAGTCTGTTGAAAGAAAACAAACAAACACATGGACGAATGAAAAAAGTCAATGCTAGAGCTACAAGTGAAGTTGCTTATTTATACCCTGTGGCAAGAAGGTTATGCTCTAATAGAAAGACAGTCTGAAATCCAAGAAATCCCAAGATCATTTATTAGCTGGACAAGTTGCTTAACTTCTCTGAGCTTCTCTTTGCTTATCTTCTTTTTTTTAAGTTTATGTATTTATTTTTGAGGGAGAGACAGAGAGACAGACAGAGAATCCCAAATGGACTCCACGCTGTTAACACAGAGCTGGATGAAGGGCTCAGACTCATGAACTGTGAGATCCTGACCTGAGCCAAAATCAAGAGTTGGATGCCTGACTGAGCCACCCACGTGCCCCTGTTCATCTTTAATAATATTGTTATTGCTGGTAGCACGAATCTCTCACAGAGACTACCTTATGATGAGTCTATTCTTACACCCCAGGAAGCAAAGTCTCTTCGAGGGGCCATGATACGCCTCTGTTTAACCCAAAGGGGAGCATGTAACTCTGAGCAAATGATTTTCATTCCTATCGGTCATTTTCTCCACAAGCTTCTCAAAGCACTTTACAAAGAGCAACTCGTGTTGATAGATTTGAAGAAAACGTAGGTAACTGGAATTATTACAGGAAACATAAGGCTCCAAGAGGTTAAGTGATTCTCTAAAGTCATGTGTCAGGGACAAAGCCAAAATTAGATTTCAATGCCACTAATCTAAATTGAGGTTTAATCTTCTAAGTAATCATGACATACCAAAGGTGTTTCCTTTTGATATCAGAAACTGCATCTGCAGAAAGCTGATGATTGAATGAATTTAATGAGACACCGAAGTAGGTGCTGGTGAGTGGGGGGGGGGGGGTGATACTGAGGAAGTTTGAAGAAGCTAAATTAGAGCCACTGAACTTCATCCTTAATTTTATCTTCCTCCCATGGACCACTGAGCTCAAGGAGCCCCGGGGTATGTGGTGGCCGAGGTGGATGGATCCTCCAAGGTGAAGCCTGGGGGAAATTTCTGTTGGCGAAATTGTTGTAACTTGCTGTGCTGTCCCCAGGGAAAGATGTCTGCCAAGCCGTAGACCATGGCTGCGAGCACATTTGCGTGAACAGTGATGAGTCGTACATCTGCAAGTGCCGGGAGGGGTTCAAGCTTGCCGAGGACGGGAAACGCTGCAGAAGTAAGTGGCCTCAAGGTAGAGATCAACTTTTCCGTCTGTGGGACTTGGACAGTTACATAGCTGCATTTAATATTTAAAATCTTCCTTTATAATCAATGTTACAATGACAAGTTCCTGCCTTGGGTGCTCTGAAAGTGTTTGTTGGGGAGCAGACTTAATTCTTCAGGAATTTCTCAGTCAAGGTCCTGAGCTGTCAGGCTCTTGGCTTCTGTCCGTTTTCTCCCAGTTGCTGGCCCTTCCACAACCATTATGTGGATGCCCAGAGCCTCCCACAGAGCCTGGCTAATCATTGGACAGTTAGAATCTCTGCCAGCAATCACTATGAGGATCCAAGGATAATTACAGTGCTTTTTCTTCTTGGAAGACCTTATAAGTAAGGGTAGAGGGTGAGAGAGGGACTAAGGGATTTTCTGTGGGTTTTAGATATTTTTTTAATGTTTATTCATTTTTGAGGTACAGAGACAGAGCATGAGTGGGGGAGGGGCAGAGAGAGAGGGAGACACAGAATCCGAAGCAGGCTCCAGGCTCTGAGCTGTCAGCACAGAGCCTGACGTGGGGCTTGAACTCACGGACCGTGAGATCATGACCTGAGCCAAAGTCAGACGCTCGACCGACTGAGCCACCCAGGCACCCCTCTGTGGGTTTTATTTATCCATTTTCCTCTATCATTTTCTTCCGTATGTCACTCAGTACAGATTGTGAGAGTTTACTTAGAAGGTATATTAGGGCTTCCCCAAAGAAACAGAACCAATAGGGTGTGTGTGTGTGTGTGTGTGTGTGTGTGTGTGTGTGTGTGTACGCATATTTACAGAGATAGAGGCAGATGGAGAGAGAGAGAAAATCTGATATCAGGGCAGGGTAGCAGACTGGAGACCTAGGAAGAACTGATGTTGCAGCTTTTATCCAAAGGCAGTCTCGAAGCAGAATTCCTTCTTCCTTGGGGTACAGGTGACAGGGATTCAGTCTTCTTTCTCTCTCTCTTTTTTGTTAAAAATTATTTATTTTTAGGGGCACCTGGGTGGCGCAGTCGGTTAAGCGTCCGACTTCAGCCAGGTCACGATCTCGCAGTCCGTGAGTTCGAGCCCCGCGTCAGGCTCTGGGCTGATGGCTCAGAGCCTGGAGCCTGTTTCCGATTCTATGTCTCCCTCTCTCTCTGCCCCTCCCCCGTTCATGCTCTGTCTCTCTCTGTCCCAAAAATAAATAAACGTTGAAAAAAAAAATTAAAAAAAAAATTATTTATTTTTAGAGAGAGTGTGTGTGAGAGAACTGGGGAGGGGCAGAGAGAGAGAGAGAGAGAGAGAGAGAGAGAGAGAGATTCCCAAGTAGGCTCCATGCTGTCAACACAAAGCCTGATGCGGGGCTCAAACTCACGAACCATGAGATCATGACCTGAGCTGAAACCAAGAGTTGGATGCTTAACCGACTGAGTCACCCAGGCTCCCCCAGTTTTCTGTCTTTTAAAGCCTCCAAATGGTTGCATGAGGCCAGCTCTATGGACCGTATTCTGCTTTACTCAAAGTCTAATGATTGACATGTTAATCTCATCTAAAAAATACCTTCACAGCAACATCTAGACTGGTGTTCGACCAAATAGCTGGGCACCATAGCCTAGACAAGGTGACAAATAAAATGAACCATCACAGCATCCAGAGAGAGACAGATGGAGACACATGCACCCAGTGGAGTGGGCACTAGGAGAGCACAGGGCAGGGATCTTTCTCCACTGTGAGATTCTGAGCTGCTAATCCCTATTTGGGGGACTTTTGAAGCCGTCTTGCTTTTATGACACTCTGCTCCAGTGGGCAGGATGGCTCTGTTTTAGTTAAGACAAAATCAGTGCATTTGCTTTTGAAGTTGATTCGGGGGACTCTCCTCCCAGACTCCCTTGAGACAACTGGGGGCGTCCCACATGTCAGCAAAGCCGGGTTGAGTGGAACCCACGTTCCTCATTCCTCCACTGGGAAGAGGGGCTTCTACCTTTAGCAAGAGTTCTGTTGGAACGGCTGAGTCCAGGGATGCCCGTGGGACACTGGCGGAAGTCTGCAGGCCTCCCTGCGCCCTCCTGTCTTGCCTTCACTCTGCACTGTGGGGACCACGTCCACGGCTGTGCTCCTTGTGTCTGCCCGAACTGTCGGCTCATGATTTTATTTCTGTAAACGCAGGCGTCCACACGGACACCATTTGTTCCTGCAGCGTGTTTTTTGCTCAGTAAGTTGAGCGGTTATACACTTGTACACCGGGCATGACGCCTACTTCTTGGAATTTGGTCACTAGGTCAGACACCCCCATTCCCACTTCTTCGGGGATCTGGAGTGACTAACCCCGTTCTACCAGAAGCTTTCTTTCTAGGGAGCTAACGACAGAAAAGAGCCACAGGCTTTCATGTGATGGGGGAGGAGTGCACAGGGGACAGCCGTCTCAGCCGAGCGCTCAACTTGCCCTGTTGACCTCGGGCAACTCCACGACATTTTCTGAGTTTCTTCATATATACACAACTCTAATTGTGCCTGCTTTCCTCTCCTCACAGGACGTTGTGGAGCTTGAAGGGTGTGACTACTCTGAAATGTTTAAAGTACCTCACACATTAGAAATGCTCATTAATTAAGGCTGGGGTGTTTGGGATATCTACGGGGAAAAATCAGTAGCTTGAGAAAATCAAAACCCAAAGCAACTTCATATGATTCCAAAAATTAATAAGAAATACAGGACACCCGCTCACCCATCTTACCATTCAGGCTTGTGGGGGCTGGGGCTTTCTGAGAGGAAACTCCTCCCTTTCCACTTCCTGTCCTGAGTATTAAAACGAAGAAGGTCTAGGAATGCCTGGGTGGCTCAGTCGGTTGAGCGTCTGACTTCAGCTCAGGTCATGATCTCACGGCTCGTGGGTTCAAGCCCCACGTCGGGCTCTGTGCTGACAGCTCAGGGCCTGGAGCCTGCTTTGGATTCTGTGTCTCCCTCTCTCTCTGCCCCTCCCCTGCTCGTGCTCTCTCTCTGTCTCTCTCAAAAATAAATAATAAACACTAAAAAAAAATCTTAATAAAAAAGGCTTAATTCTCCTTTATAATAAAGATGGGTTTTTTAAAAATGGATTCCTTCTGTGGTCTGTCCTGACTTGACCATTCAGTCCGGCTCATTCCTGCATGGATGGGGTTTCTCAACTCTCTGCATTTCCCTCAGGGAAGGATATCTGCAAATCGACCTACCACGGCTGTGAACACATTTGTGTTAATCGTGGCAACTCCTACATCTGCAAATGCTCAGAGGGATTTGTTCTAGCTGAGGATGGAAGACGGTGCAAGAGTAAGTCATCTGAACTTGGATTTCTGCTTTAATTTGGTTTGGGAGCAATTGCTCTTTGGAGTATTTTCAGGAAACAAATCCCTCACCTCTCTGCTTGTCTCATAATGGAGTTTAACTAAAGCACCTGTGGAAAAACTTTTGGTTTTAGTTGACAGCAAGTTCACTATCAGCCAAAAGGCTAGAGTAATCTTAGGGTGAATAAGAATATCTGGAAACAAAGAGGTAAGACTTGTCTTCTGCTCTGTGCCAGGGAATGACATTCAGTTATGGGCATTGCATTTTAGGAAGAGGGAGATAGAGCAAAGTTTAAACATTAAAAAACAAACAAACAAAAAACCAATAAAACAAAAACAAAAAAAAACCCCCAAGGTAGCAGAAAAAAAAATCTTAAGAAAATTATTTTATAATCCTCAGAATAGAGAAGACCTTTCTAAACACAACATAAAACATAAAAACCATTTTTAAAAAAGAGCTGATGTATAGTGATAGATTAAAGCTATGATACCTTTTTTTTCTTACCTATTACAGAGATCAGAAAGGTTGATGAGTCCTTATGTTGACAAAGGTCTAGTGTAATAGGCAGTCATAAAGTTATCAACTGGGTGTCTGAATTGGTACCAACATTTAGGAGGGCAGTTGGGCAATATTTTATTTTAATTTAAAGTTAGACAGTACAAGTTGGGGAGGGCCAGAGAGAGAGAGGGAGAGAGAGACTCCCAAGAAGGCTCCACACTGTTAGTGCAGAGCCCACAAAGCTGTGAGATCATGACCTGAGCTGAAACCAAGAGTCGGACACTTAACTGACTGAGCCACCCAGGGGCCTCTGGCAATATTTTAAAGGCAATTCCACTTCTATTTGTATTATGTAAATATAGAGAGATATAGATATACACACACATACATATATACATATACATATACCCTTTTGTAATGTTTGAATTCAGTTCCAGTATATGTATTATTTTTTAGGAAAACATATTTAAAGAAAAAGGATAGTGACAAGCAAGATTTAGAAACCATCACAGTGACAATGTTCATTCAGTATGATGTCAAGTGAAAAATGAAGGAAGAAGCGGGATCTTTATAGAAAAAGACCTAAGGTACCGTTCAAATGCCAAAGTGACAGTGACCTCATTCATGATCTATAACATACCCCCAGGGAAAGAAAGAACAGTGAAGAGAAACTACAGCCCAGAAGCAGGACAGAGACACTTTCAGGGAAGCCATGTGATTAATTAGTTAAGATCATGAGCTTTGAGTCAGGCAGACCCAGACTTTGACCCTATTCTTAGTACTCGTGTGACCTTGGACAAATTATTTAACTTCTCTGAGTCTCCGTTTCTTCAGCTATAATATGAGGATAATACCTCACAGAAATGTCATGAGAAATCAGTGAGATCAGGTATTCGAAGGTTCTTAGCCCAGTGCTGGCACATACTAATTGCTTGACAAGTGGCAGCTCTTGTAATCATCAACCGCAGAGATGTCCAGAGATGGGGCTTTAATGGTGAAGTGATGACTTCTCCATCAGGAAAGGTGTTCAGGTCCGGGCTGAACTGGCTGCTGGGTAGGGATATTGTAAAGATGCAAGCAACACGAGGGCTGCACGAGTGACTTTAACGGTCTTGTCCAACCCTGAAATTCTGGAACTCTGTGAAAATTATGTTCTGAAAGCAAATCACAGCTCCATTGCAGTCTCCTTGACTTAACTACCAAAAGAAAATGCTCAGCTGCATGCAGTTGGAGTGACCGTCCTGCAAACGAGTAGCCAGCAAGGGAGCTATCATTCTTCCCAGGTCTGAAAGCAAAAATCTAGCACTTCTTGCCTTGTGCTCTTCCACTCTACGTAGTGTTCTTATTTCGTGGAGAAGCCTTCTGTGCCTCTGTGCATGGAGGCTGCAGGTACTGATTTTGTTCCGTTAAGAAGAGTGTGTGGGGGAGGGGAGAAAACAGACCTACTGCTGGAAAATTATTCCAGTCTTTTTGCAATCTGCTAGAGAGCCCTGTGCATGCCTCCTGAGAGTCTTCCTTCCTTCCTTCCTTCCTTCCTTCCTTCCTTCCTTCCTTCCTTTCTTTCTTTCTTTTTTCTTCCTTCCTTCCCTTTCCTTTCCTTTCCTTCCTTTCTTTTCTTTCTTTTTTTCTTCCTTCCTTTCGATTCAAGAATAGGCTATGAATGTAAATGAAGCTCTGAACTGACCTTTCTTCTTTTACTAATAAGCAATCAATAAGTTAAATAATAGGGACAAGAACTTAATGGGAAAGGAGAACTCAATCCCCCAACACGCACACACACACACACACACACACACACACACTGCATATTATTTGGGCCCATGCCCAGAAATAATTTTGCTTTTGTGTGTCCGTGTTTATATTGTTTCTATTGTTGTGCTCTACTTTCAAATATTAGACAACTGCTTGATATATAAAAGAGAATGTTATATCACATACTGTAGACCGTTTGAAATGAGATCATTCATTCAGGATCTGTAAATTTGTTTTATGTGGCCCTAAATAATAAAGTCTGTCCACGGCCAGATTGCTTAAGTAGTCATGTAGAGCTTTCCTGCCAACCGTCTGAGTTGCCTGAATAGCTTCCATATAGATCGAGAATTCACAGTGATGATTCATTTTTCAGCTTGAATAGGTCAGGAGGCTACTTATAGGTGTGCTCCCCAATGGGCACCACCTCTGTCATTTAATCTGCCAACAAGCATTTATTGAACAACTGCTGCGTGCCAGGTATGGGGGTACAGAAGTGAGACCAGAGGAGGAACTTGCAGACCAGAGAGATCGACACATCCTCAGGTAGCTAGTGTGCCGTGTGGACTGTACCAACTACCCTGGACTCTAAGCACTTTCATGTGGGGGATTTTGCCTTGGTCCCTCTTGCAATCCTGCCTGCTGCCTTGCGTGAAGCAGGTGCTCAAGAAGCCAATTTTCGTTGAATACATTAGCCGTTATTAGGAGTACACAGAGAGAGAGTAATACAAGCTGGGTTCCTAGGGAGAACTCCCTGGAAGAGATGATGGCTGAGCTGAATTTAAGGATTTCCTTCTCTGCCGTCTGTCAGAATGCCAGCACTGGGGTGATGTCACCCTCCTGGAGGGAAGTTATAGGAATCTTTTGGAAGCTGTCAGGCCCTACAGTACTCTAGACACAGTCCCTGCCAGACTTGGCTGTCAGTGACCCAGAGTACGGTGTGGACCTGATTCCCCTGATGACTTGTGCCTCTGTTGTGTGATTTTGCTTACGAAAAACACTCTTTTTATCAATTTAACAAGCCACATGGGAAGGCAAATTGTGAAAATTATCGTGGCTCCTGACTCCCACACCTTCCGCCTGCCCCGTGTATTATCTGAAGAACAAAGGTAGTTCTCCAAAGTGGCTCGGCCTCCAACTGCAGCGTAGTTTTCTTCTATGTGACCCTTTAACTACCTCACCTTTCCTCTCCTTCCTGCAGGATGCACTGAAGGCCCAGTTGACCTGGTCTTCGTGATCGATGGATCCAAGAGCCTCGGAGAAGAGAATTTTGAGATTGTGAAGCAGTTTGTCACTGGCATTATAGATTCCTTGGCGATTTCCCCCAAAGCTGCTCGCGTGGGACTGCTCCAGTATTCCACGCAGGTCCGCACAGAGTTTACCCTGAGAAACTTCAGCTCGGCCAAAGACATGAAGAAAGCCGTGGCCCACATAAAATACATGGGCAAGGGCTCTATGACCGGGCTGGCCCTGAAACACATGTTTGAGAGAAGTTTTACCCAAGTAGAAGGGGCCAGACCTCTCTCCGCACGGGTGCCCAGAGTGGCCATCGTGTTCACAGATGGACGGGCTCAGGATGACGTCTCGGAGTGGGCCAGTAAAGCCCAGGCCAACGGTAATAAGGGATGGAGGTGTGGCTTACATCACTTCAGGTTCAGGTTTCTTAAACTCACCGGGTGGTCAAAGGGTGGTGGGTGACAGGAGTGAGAGCCTCTGAGCACTGGGAGAGGCTTCGCGGCAAGTGCTCATTCACCTGTGCTGCACTGCCACCTAGAGGCTGGAAAGGGAGCCCGCGGGCGTCCAGGACTTGGGAGGCGGGCGTCTTGCGGGCTGTGCTGTTAGTCTAGACACCAAACCCGCCTGACTAGTCACCAACTGCGATTTCCCAGTGTGTGACCTCCAGGGGAGAGAAGCGAGTCTGCACGTGCTGTTTAACCACAGATAGATATATGACCGTTTCCAAACACTGGTCTGGTGGCTTTAGAATCACCTCAAGAGTTCGGTAAAAATAGATTCCTGGTGGGAGGAACTTTTGCTGATACTTTTTTTTTTTTAAACCAGTGCTTCAGGTGAACTCTGAAAGCACAATAGCCTTCTGATAGCGAACACTCTTGTGTTTGTAGGAGGCAAAAGTTAGCTTCTGAGAAAATCAAAATGTTGGAAGAGATTACCACTCTAGGCTCTTATTCAGGCAAGCACAGCCGTACAAGCACAGTGCCTAAGGTGGGGGAGACGGGGACTTGAGCTCACGTGAGTTGTGCAGAGATGTGAAGTATGGCAGAGGAATACGGCCTTCCGAAAAGGAAACCCGAAAGCTAGGATGGTCGGGAGAGGTAGCGGAAGGTGAAGTGACTGGATTCCTCGGGGAGATGAGGAAACTTGAGACTTTGCAGCAGTTTGCTTGAAAGCCACTTTCTTTAAGAACTTGTTGAGGGTGCATTGCTTTAACAAGTCCTATAAGGGGGGAAAGGGTGTGCAGACCAGGCCTTCGCCTAAGACTTTATGGAGCCGTTCCCTGACCAGGCACATAGGACGTGTGTGACTAATCTGAGTCCATGAACAAGGAGAGAAAGTACTAGCAATCCCGTTAGTGAACTCCATTCCTCCCCACAGAAAGGCTGGCTCACACTGACATTCAACGACGCTTTGTGAAGGAAGCCATTTTATTGGTATTGTACCTCCTCTTTCTATTGTCCAAGAATAGAACATTGACTCCTTTTCCTCTAGCCCAATAGAATAGTAGCCACAAAAAGTGTCCTGTTCTGAATCATCTGAGTGGACTGTGAAACTGGCTGCTCATACTCAGTTCCTCTGCTTCCAGACTAGCTTGCTAGAGCTCATGTCAAACCCATGAACCCCACTAGCCTGCATTTTTTAAGTTTATTTCTTTATTTTGAGAGAGAGAACAAGTGGGGGAAGGGGCAGAGAAAGGAGAGACAAAATCCCAAACAGCACAGAGCCTGATGCGGGGCTCGAACTCATGAACTGTGAGATCCTGACGCCAGCTGAGATCAAGAGTTGGATGCTGAATCTGCTGCACGACCAGGTGCCCCACCTCTACCCTGCATTTTTAAAGCGCACATGGGGAAGCATCTTGTTTCCAAAGACAGTGGTTAGCCCTCTTATTTGTCCCATTAAGACCCATCTACCTTACTCTTTCCCCTACTTAAATTTCCACAAATCACCCAAAGACAGGTAAGTGGTAGGTGAAATTTGGTTCTAAAATCAACAAGATATGGGGCGCCTAGGTGGCTCAGTCAGTTAAGCATCAGACTTCATCTCAGGTCCTGATTTCATGGTTCGTGGGTTCGAGCCCCACATCAGGCTCTGTGCTGACAGCTCAGAGCCTGGAGCCTGCTTCAGATTCTGTGTCTCCCTTTCTCTCTGCCCCTCCCCAGATCACGCTATGTCTCTCTCTCTCAAAAATAAACATTAAAAAAACTTTTTAACCAACAAGATTTACCTGAAGTGACATCCTCTGATGACTTTAATTATTCCTATGCATAGCTAATATAATCTTAAAATAGTAGTTCTCCTTTTTAGGGAGTTTGATCAGGTCACTGGGCTCCTGGACAAATATGTTGAACTCGCCTATTGACCTTATACAGACTTAGAACAAGACATAACTCTTTCCCCTTGGCTTAAAGAGCCATTTTTATGTGTATTTAAAATAAAAAAAAAAAATCTAGCCTAATGAATTAGCCAGAGCAAGATATCAGTGCTAAAAAAATGTTGAAAATCAAGCAGAATTTAAGTTCTTACCATGTTTTACTTTCAAGTGAAGCACCTATGGAGGAAGGCAGTCTAGTGATTTCTGTTGTTTAGAAAAGCTTTTGGAGCAATTTCATGTCCCTGTTGAAATCTAAGGTTGGTACTTGGGTTTGTTCTTTCTTTCACACTTTGGGGATTTCCACTGGTCTGCAGATTTCCCTTTTCAGTTTAGCACCCCTCATAAGGCTTTGTCCTTCCAAGAGATGTGAGTGGAAAGCAGCTTCCCCTGCCCCGCCCTCCCACCCCCTCCTTTAAGGATCCTGTCCTGTACCTTGGAGAAGTAGAATCTAGGTTAGAAGGTCATAAATTGACCTGTTTCTTAGAATTCTCCCCGAAGAGATTCCCATTTAGTAAGCCATAAGATAGTGCTCTTTTCTACTCTATCCCTAAGGCTAATTCAGGCAGAAGCTGAAGGTTTGTTAAATGACCTTGCCCTGAGCTGATCAACAGGTTGGTGGTCTAGCTCCCAACTTCCCCTAGAGGTTTCACCTTCCTCCCTCTTGGAAACCCCTCTTTGTTTTCCGTAGGGCCAAAACAGAAATGGTGGAGAAATAAAGGGAGGGGGACATGGACCCCTCAAGTCACACCACTTAATCCCCACCTGGCTCTGGGTGCCGTACAGACAACTTCCAGACCCCGGGAGCACAGCTCTAACTACCTTGTTCTTAATTTGCTCTGCAACTTAGGTATAACTATGTATGCTGTCGGGGTAGGAAAAGCTATTGAGGAAGAACTACAAGAGATTGCCTCTGAGCCCACGGACAAGCATCTCTTCTATGCCGAAGACTTCAGTACGATGGGAGAGATAAGTGAAAAACTAAAGAAAGGCATATGTGAAGGTACTATCGCTTACCTATAGGAGAGGTCCTCACATCACACAGGACGGCATGGACCTCTGAATGAGAAATTCTCAACCTCTTCCTTCAAAGTGCTTAAAAAAGTGCCTCCCTGGTGTTCAGGGCCAGTAATGCCTGGAAACACTAAGCACAAAAAGGGGAACGGGAGAGAGAGAGGACAAAAGGAACAGCTAGAATTGATGACTGCTTGCTGCGTGCTGAGCAGTATGATAAATCTTTTGACACACCAGTATACTTAATCCCCAGAAAACCCCCCCAGAAATGATCATTTACCTACGAAACAACCATTATACACATCAGAGAGCCAATGCGCAATTTCAGGATATGCCTATGATGGAGTGGAAAGGGATTCATATTTCAAATTTTTAAAGAATGCCTTCCTGCATGGAGCACTCCTATTTACAGAATGTAGATTCCGTTATGTCCAAGAGCTCCCTCTGCTTATCTCCACTGCACTCCTGGGCCAGGAAGCTTCTCTATAGCAGCTCTGCCCAGCTCCCCTACTTATGTCCCAGGTTCAGTCACCAGTAAAATCCCAAGCGAAATCATGTGTTTCACTCCTCTAAAGGAAAACACAACGAGATGAAGGGGGACCCAGGGAGGCAAGGCCTTTCAAATTTCTTTTTTTTTTAATTTTTTTAGATGTTTATTTATTTTTGAGAGAGAGAAAGAGTGTGAGTGGGGGAGGGGCAGAGAGAGAGGGAGACACAGAATCCGAAGCAGGCTCCAGGCTCTGAGCTGTCAGCACAGAGCCCGACACAGGGCTCAAACCCACGAACCATGAGTTCATGATCTGAGCCAAAGTCGGACGCTTAACCGACTGAGCCACTCAGGCACCCCAGGCCTTTCCAATTTCTGATGCGAGTAGATTCGATTTCACCTCTAGGCTGTTTAGTTCAAACTGGAATGTTCAGTGGAGCCTTTGCCACTAGAGCTTAGTCCTTGGACAACTTTAAGTTTCTTCCCCACCCACCTTGTAGACATGACATTTTTGGAGGCATTCTTAAGGAAGATGCACTTGAGGGGTCCAGGTTTCTCTTACTAGGGAACACCCCCAGAGTGATCTTGGATTACCCTGGGAACCAATTGCTTCTTGAAACTGGCATCACCAAATAAAACCAAAATCCCCTGGGTTACAGCTGGTAGGTAAGGAGCTGGTCTGGGACCAGTTTCCTAAAGAGCACACATGCATGCAGACAGCTGTCACTCCTGTTGGTCATCTTTTTCCTCTCAGCTCTGGAAGACTCGGACGGAAGTCAGGACTCCCCAGCAGGGGAACTGCCAAAGAAGGCCCACCAGCCAACAGGTAAAATCCTGAAAAGCCAATAGGTAAATTTTAAAAAGCAGTGTTTCTAGAACCTTTGGTGGTTGCTTCCGCCCTCAGACAAAAGTTGTAAAGGAGTGAAAGTGAGTAAGATTTGAATTACGTTAACTATGGCTTTTTTCCCTTGGTCAGATAGGAAACATTTGCTCTCCACTTTAAGCCCTATTTGGTAATAGCCTCTCTGCTGAGTCTTTTGCCACAGTATGTCCCCAAAGTAAAGCCGTGTACTACATGCTAGGAACATCAAGTACCTTACTGAGACAGCTGATGGCTGTCTTAGAACCACAACCGTGGTAAGCAGGTTTGACTTCAGTTTTCTTTCTCTTTACAGAATCTGAGCCAGTCACCATAAATATCCGAGACCTACTTTCCTGTTCTAATTTTGCAGTGCAACACCGATATCTGTTTGAAGAAGACAGTGTTTCACGGTCCACACAAAAGCTTTTCCATTCAACAAAATCTTCAGGTAATTCCAAATACAGTATTACTAGAAGGGAACGTGATACCAGCCTCTTAGCTTGCCAACAAACTCAGCTGAGAGGAGGAAAAGTAAGGAGGGAGGAGGAACCAGGATAGAGGATAAGAGAACAGCTTAAGTAAAATGAGAACTCAAAAAAAATTAACTGAAAGAAACTGGGGCAGCCTTCCCTGCAGTCCACACGAAAGGCAGTGTTGGAAGTGTACATGGCCCTTTCCTGGTATTTACTGGATCTGGCTGTGCGGAAAAAGTTGAGCAGTTCCTTCATTTTGGTTTCTTCCGTATGCTGATTCAGTCCTATTATTATGCATCTGGGAAGCCTGGTGGGTTATAGAGGTGAGTGAACACTTTCCGTGTGCTTTCTCAGGAAGTCCTTTGGAAGAAAAACACGATCAGTGCAAATGTGAAAACCTAATAATGTTCCAGAACCTTGCAAATGAAGAAGTGAGAAAGTTAACACAACGCTATATCCTTTTCTAATATTATGCTTCTATGTGCAATGCAAAGAATCTTACCAAACTTCACAAATACTATTTGTGGGTGTATATCAAATGAAACTATTTCCATGAAGTCAAGAGTAGTGAACTCCCAGAAAGGCTTTTTTACTTAAGCAACCTGATAGGTGTTTCAGAGCCAAGGGCAAGCCAAGCTTCGTGGCCAGGGTCAAGCACGTAGTTGCTATCTGCTGTTCTAGGGGTTTAGCAGGAAGGCCAGTCTGCCAGGAAAGTAAAAGTCTGCAAAGTAAAGAGAAAACAGACTGAAAATTTAACTGCCTCTCTGCTGGGAGGAAAAGGAAATGTACTGGGTCTGATGTGCATCAAAGGTACAGTAAGTACAGGCAAAGAATGTGGACTGAAGAGGTTTCAAA
The DNA here is from genome assembly GCF_022079265.1 of Lynx rufus. Classification (NCBI taxonomy): domain Eukaryota; kingdom Metazoa; phylum Chordata; class Mammalia; order Carnivora; family Felidae; genus Lynx; species Lynx rufus. The sequence goes on along the minus strand of NW_025814841.1, from coordinate 8,831,740 downwards.
CTCCATCTAAACTCCAGACCTTTCCTTTGGCCCCAAGCCATACTGCAGCCACAGTTGGTCAGTGTGCAGTTTCTAGAAGACTAGGGTTTTTTGTTTGTTTGTTTGGCAGCAGAGATCTTTTATATCAGCACTCTAAGATGAAACATGCTATCAAGGGAACAGCAGGGTCCAATGATTCATTAAACCAATTATTACAAATAAAAGGAATGCTTTGAGATAATGGAGAAATGAGGATTCAGTGTTTTTATACTGCCAGCTGCTCTGAACTTCAAATTACAGTAAGCTTACTAAAGCTGGCTGATGTCTATCTCCACATGCATCAATTAGCCTATAGGGAAATGGTTGAATCCTGAACTATCTCTGTGCCAATGGGTTGATATAATAAGGAACAGATGTAGCAATTCCCTTTCTGAAAGCTGGAAATATGCTCCCTCAAGTAAAACAACCTGACAGTGGTTAACGTGGGTGATGAATCCAGGCTTTCACTCTGTCACCAAGGGGATGGGTGGAGGGGATTAAGGAGCTTATGTGAAGACAAATGCTTGTTCTAATGCCCCTCTCCTCTGCCTTTTCCCACCCCACTTCTGAGGGTGTTTCAGAAGTTGACTAAGGAAGTTACATATAAAAGAGCATAGGGGCCCCTGGGTGGCAGAGTCCGTTAAGCGTCCATTTTGGCTCAGGTCATGATCTCGCTGTGCTTGAGTTGAGCCCCACATCGGGCTCTGTGCTGATAGCTCAGAGCCTGGAGCCTGCTTCCGAATCTGTGTCTCCTTCTCTCTCTGCCCCTCCCCTGTTCACATTCTCTCTCTCAAAAATAAACATTAGATTAAAAAAAAAAGAGCATAGGTCTTAAGACTTCAAGGCTGCTACCTTTTTGCTGTATCTGGCATCATGGGTGAAAACTCCCCGATCTCTTTTCTTTCCTGACATTATTTACTAAGGCCTCATCCTTCTCTTCACATTCCCAACATTATCACTCTGGCTCCCAAAGGTGTGCTGTGGCAAACTACAGGCACACAGATGTGAGTAGAATTAAACATTTTTCTGAAAGAATTTTAACTGAACTCTCTGGCTTTGATGTTAAAGAAACATTTAACCTGAAAGAGATTTATAGTGTTGATAGCATGTGTTAAATGAAAACCTCAAGTCAGAGTTTAAAAATTCTTAACAGAGGGGCACCTGGGTGGCTCAGTTGATTAAGCATCTGACATTGGCTCAGGTCATGATCTCATGGTCCATGGGTTTGAGCCCCATGTTGGGCTCTGTGCTGTCAGTTAGAGCCTTGGAGCCTGCTTCGGATTCTGTGTCTCCCTCTCTCTTTGCCCCTCCCCGACTCATGCTCTGTCGCTCTCTAAAAATGAATGAACTTTAAAAAAATTAAAAAAACTTAACAGAAGTGGAAAAATTTTTATTTTTCAGGACAAATTTTTATGTAGATAAATCAAGTTTGTATTTGAATGTAAATAAAAACAGGCAATTCAGATTCCTCTTCCTTAATTTGAGATTTACTAGAAGAAATGACACAGAGGATGGAAGCCCTGGAAAATCGCCTGAGATACAGATGAGGATTTGAAATGCTCTACATATTTGTACATCGTATCAAGGCTGACAGTGAAAGCAGTTCGGAGCCCCGAAGCTCAGGCTGTTGTTACTTCTAGGTTGTCAAGTAAAACATAAGTAGTACTGAGAGAGCTGGTTTGCTATAGAACAAAGACAAAAAGTGTACACTAACTTGTATACATTTATTGAGAAAGAAAAATCCTTCAGAATCCTAAAATACGATTATCAAGTGAGAGCAAGTAAGCTATGCAAGATATTCTGTAACATACTGTGGACCTGATTTGCTTTTGTCTTGTCCTGCCTTAGTGTGTTGCAATCTCATTTGACTACAAAATAGTTTGCAGTCTGAATTCTGTAGAACACTGGCCATAGGAAAAGCTATTTTTTTGTATTGGACTTTTACCTTGATATATGTATATGGATGTATGCATAAAATCATAGAACGTATGTACTTGAATTAACAAGTTGGGATTTTTTTTTTTTTATATACAGTATTAAAGTTCACCACTTCAGAGGATGGTATTCTGTGTAAATATTCCTAGTTTAACTTGAAACACAAGGTATGTGTATATGGGAAATGGTCAATATGCATTTGAAAAAAAGTATTTGGGGCACCTGGGTGACTCAGTTGGTTAAGGGTCAGACTCTGGATTTCAGCTCAGATCATGATCCCAGGGTCGTGGGATCAAGCCCCACGTCAGGCTCTGTGCTGCATGGACCTTGCTTAGGATTCTGTCTCCCCCCCCTCCTCCACACACTCTCCCTCTCTCTCAAAAAATATTTAAACTTGCTGGCAATCAGGAAAATGCAAGTTAGGCAAAAATTAGTATGTATGACAAGGATGTAAAAAATGGAGCTCTTGTACACTACTAGCGAGAATGCAAACGGGCATGCTCGTGCAAATGGACATTTTAGTGAAACTAAAAATGCCCACAACCCTGCACTCTAGCAACTGCACTTACCAGCATCTAACTAGAGGACTTTAGCACATACAGGCAAGGAAACCTGTACAGAATGTTACTCGAATTTACAAATTAGAAATAACCTAATCATCATCACAAAGAGAACTGTCAAATTGTAGCACAGTCCATACCTCAGAACTACTATCCATCTAAAAGGAATGTACTAAAAAAAATAAAAATAATTTAAAAGGAATGTACTAGGGGCGCCTGGGTGGCTTATTAGGCTAAGCATCTGACTCTTGATCTCAGCTCAAGTCTTGATCTCAGGGTCATAAGTTGGAGCCCTGCATTGGGCTCCCACTGGGTGTGAAGCCTACTAAAAGAAAAAAATAAATCAGGGAACCCGGTGTCTCAGTCTGTTGGGCATCTGGCTCTTGGTTTCTGGTCATGATTGCATGATCTCACATCCCTGAGAAAATAAGAAAGTTGGAATATAAGGGTCAAAGGAGACATCAAGTCTTTCAAAGCACTTAGAGCAGCAGGAAACAATACAGGTAACAACTTCATGAAGAAATGAAGACCCCCAACATGACATCCTTCCCATGGAAGCTACTGTATTTGAGGCCAAATGATGCTTTTTAAATGAAACACCTTTAGTATGCTTGTTTAAATATTTTAAAATGAGTGTTTTCATCAGAATGTCCTCCCAAAAGGCAGTGTGGTAGAGTGAGAACATCTAAGCTTCAATCCTATCTGAAAATCACTGGAATTTAAGTATAAAAGTTGTGTGGTTCAAAGTATCAAACCTCAGTTTATATTTGTATTTGAGTCACCCAGTTGACCCTGAAAACAGGTTTTCATGAGGAAGTATTGATTTGGGTTGGCCTTACCTTCTGAGATACACTTCTAGTTCAGGCATTGCTTCCTTGGCACAGTTGTACTTCACTTTTTGTTGAGTCCCTGCTCCCCCTAGTGGCTCTAGACTGTACCTCCCCCCCATTTCATCGTAAGGTTTTCAACTTTCTTCATATTGGGAAGGAAAATGCCTTCATAAGAAAAAAAGGTCTCCAACCAATTCATCACATTTACATATTAATCCAAGATATTTAAGATTATCTAGAATCTGAAATACTTCCCCATTTTCCTTGTTTTGTTATTTGTACATATGTCTCAGGTGTTAAAAGTTTTGCATTCAGGTTTCATTATTTGTGTGACTTTTCCAGGCCTTACTTTCTTCATCTGTCAAATGGGACTAACGGTACTATCTCAATGGATTGTCAAGAGGATTAAATGGCTTAACATGTACACTACTTATGTTTTTATTCTTCAGCCTCCTAGAATTATCTGACACAAAGAAGGTAATTTAAGTATATGTTGAGCAAATGAATGCTTTGCTTACCTTACCCTGAGGAAAGTACTTTGGAAGATTCCTACTCCTAAATTACCTTTTGAAGCAAAGAGATAGGAATAGTAAATTATAGTAAATGTACAAGATGTTCAAGACCTACTATAAACAAGACAAAGATGAAATTCTGGCCTAGAAAGCCACAAGCATATCAATGAGAATTCAATGTTTAAACCCTAAAGTCATTATTCACCCTGTTTGAACTCCTAAGTGACAACAGAGTTGAAAATGCGGAATCTCTGTCCTCTAGGATCTTAGTTTAGTGAGAAACAAATGTGGCTAATGTTATAAAAAAAGGTTCTATGGTAACTCAGAGGCACCCCATCTAGACTGGAAGAGGATGTTGGAGTAGGCCTGGAAAAGGAGGGGAAGGAAACCAGATGCCTCTGCACACAGGGGGAGCATACATCTAAGGGGCAGCTGGAAGTTAAGATATGCAACAAAGCAAAGAGAATTTTCCATGAACCAGATCTTCCAGAAGGCCCAACTCATTGCATTCATGGCCACCAGCCTCAAGTTTGTTTTCTTCTCTACGTACCTTTTGCCCCTGCCACCATACCACACCGATTACAATTAATACACTCCACAATGACCAACCTCTTCTTTCGGACATTTTTATCTCCAGACGTAACAACTCAGTACAAGTATGGAATAAATCCATTTGGCTGGAATTTCCCACAATCCCCTGCATAAGAGAGCTTCCTAGCCAAACACATTACTTTGATTATAATCGGAAAATTACATGTAAAAATGCCAACTTAGACCTTCCCAGATCTTCCTGACCAGTGGTATTTTCTCCAATTCTGGCAGCATTTTAATGGCACTTCATCACAGCTGTCCCAGGCCAGAATGGGTGAGATACATTTCCTATCTACTAGCTTTAAACTCGTTTTCTCTGAACTGTAAATTCCTTTCTTGCTTAAAACAAGGAGTGCACAAAAAGCACATATAAAGAAAAGGCAAAAGCCGAATGACCTTAGAGCATATTATCACTACCTAGAAGCCCCTAAAAATCACCAATTATTTCCTAAAAGCCATCGCTCCAAAATGCCTGCAGCCACAAGTCCTGCAACAGAATCCTTACAAAGAAATGGTACCCTGGTGTTGGCAACAATGTATCCTTTCAGGTACACCCCTTCACTAAATTGTAACTGGTCAAACTGGAGGGAAAAATAATCCAAAAATAACCCAAGTAGCTGCAAGCTCAATTTGAAAGGCAAAATTTATCAAGAAGAAAATAAGCACCACAAACTTCCTTAACCAAGGGCAACCATTTTTAACTAAGGAACAGACTAATGGCATTAGAGACCAGCAGTAGTCTGACCAAGCAAGTCTTATCTGACAGATTTCAAACATTTTAAACCACCTGGGGGATACCAGTCTCTGGATGTGAAGATAGGAGCACTTAAGAACATTTACAGGGGCACCTGGGTGTCTCAGTCGGTTAAGGGTCCAACTTCAGCTCAGGTCATGATCTCACAGTTCATGAGTTTGAGCCCTGCATCAGGCTCTGTCCTGGCAGCTCAGAGCCTGGAGCCTGCTTCAGATCCTGTGTCTCCCTCACTCTCTGCCCCTCCCTCACTCACTCTCTCTCAAAAATAAAACATTAAAAAAACATTAAAAATTTTTAGATTTTCATATCTCTGTGGCTGTTGGCCAGGAGATGCTACTTTGAAAACATGGGGTAACATTTGGGGGTGTCATTACAATATGGAAGAAACATGAGTAAGAAATATCCTGCAGTATTCAGCCCTCCACAACAAAGAATTATCCCATTGAAATGTCAGTAGTGCTCCCAAATTGAGAAATACTGAGTAACTGACTAACCAGTAAAACTAGTTGGTAACAGCTACTCTTCACATGGTATCCATAACATCAAATTCCAGACATAAACTAAAATTATGTAATGTTATCTTGAAAGAGACCCATTCCCCCTTCTACAAAACTGGGAACCTGACCCACCCATGGTTACCATAGCAATTAAAGCCTCAGGGGTGCCCGGTAGTTCAGTGGGTGATGTGACCGCTGCTCTGGTCACAATGTTGCAGTGCCTGAGATGGAGCCCCAAGGCGCTGGATTTCGGGCAGGCCTGCTTAAGATTCTCTGCCCCTCCCCCACTGGCATGCTCAGCTCCCAAAAGAAACAAAAAAAAGTCTTGTGACATTCCAGAGCATATTGACGGCCTCATCAAGGTCTCACTCATCTAGGTCTCACTCATCTACTACCCGGTTTTGGGTAGTACGAGAGTTGGATCATCTGAAGTCCAAATGATATGATACGGTTATTTCTGACACTTTTGCAGCCTTAGAGCACAGCATTGCATACAGTATACCCCACCAGCAACATTTGACTCTGTAAGTCAAGACATATCTACAGTATTTTTCCCTAAATTAACTCCTGAGAATGTTCCAAGGGAAATGTGGGAAAAGGGTTCCAATGGACATACATGGAAGACGTAGTATGCAGCTTCCTAAAAATCTGAACACCAAACACTTCACAGTGCTATCTTCCAGGAATAAAATTATATAAAACAAATGTTGGGCAACTGGATTTAGCACTTATTGAAGGCCTGGGATTATTCTGAGGGGCCCTAAGTACATTTCTTCTACCTGAACCACTACACACCCTTTGGAAAAATCCTTCTTCATTAAAGTTCAACAGAACTTTTCTCAGAATGAAAACATTTCGGGTGAGGATATTTCATTTAATCCTCTCTGCTACTCATTTGTAGATATAAGCTGCCTTATGAATTGCAATTCTGGTCAAATTCTGGGTATTGATCTTTGCTGCCTCTCAAACATATTCAAATAAAAAATGCCAACAATATTCCAAGATTGGAATCTCTTAAAAATCTAGTATAGGAAAGGAACTCTGCACTCCCTTTATAAAAAGGAAAATGGCAACTGAGATGTACAGCTATTAACCCAAGTCTTGCCACCATATCTAAATGCCTCATCCTCTCAAATTCTATCTTCAGGAAAATGTATGGGAACAGAAAGATACAAAGAAAATAACGGAAATGAATACAGTTTTTAAAACAAGCTCTAGCCAATTTTATTAACGAAAAATTTTACGTGATTTACTTTTCACCAGTCTGTTCTGGCATGCTTCGAATGATATCAGAATCACCTGGAAAATAAGACATAACAGTTTTACAATTTGTTTAATGGCAACTGGTAATCATCACATTGGCAATGGTTATCTTCAAAAGTTGTTACACTAGATTTGCTGTCATTTCTCAAGTATGATCAGATACCTAGAGTCACAGACATTTTCCACGGATGCATCATGTAAGTCAGACTTGGTTTATCACCAGCATTGATAAAACCAGACCTAGGGAAAGAACTAAGTCTGGGGACACATGCATGGTCTTAATATAGCGAATGTTTAGCCTGCCCTGATTATTACAAAATCAGAACAGCGAGAATATTCGCAGTCTTTTATGAATTAATTAAAAACTCCTAAGTTCTAAAATATAACATGATCTGTATCTGTAGCCACTTCTTTTTCTCAACTGAATCTTTATCCATCTGTCCTTAGGCAGCCAGTAAGGATTCCTTTCTACTATTTCATTTGATCCCTCCTCCCCCTTTATAATTTCACCTTTACCAAGGTCCTAAATTTTAAGGGCTTCAAACAATTTTCATAATCTCAAAGTAAAAAAACTTCATTTACACCAAGACCTATCATAACGTACTTATATCCGTTATCAATTTTCTGTGAAATAAAACTACAGGATATCCCTTGCCATATATCCATATTCTGAATATCTGAACCTAGTTAGCAAAGATATTTGTATACCAAAGAGTACTTGTAATTACATTCTAAAGGGAAAATTCTTTTATGACTTAAAAACATACCTGGATCAATAATAGCCAGTGTGCACACTCTGTAGTATTTCCCACACGCTGTGCCCAATTCAATATTATTGCCGCTGTAGTGATGGACACCAGTTTTGGCCAACATGGCATAGTATTCTATTTCAGACTTCCTTTGGTAAACAAAAGACAAATAAATAAATGCCATACCAAATGACTGACAGATTAAATGTTACTATTTCCCTCAGAAGTTTTAACTTCCAACAGTCATCAAATCAATAATCACCCTAAAAAAAGTATCATATCCATTAGCCAATACAAACCATCCTTTCCTTTGGTCTTTTCTAAGAAATGGGACACCCAGCAAATATCTTCTGAATACCTATGTTTAAGACCATAACTATGCTTATGGAAAAGAGGGCAGGATGTGAAATAAAAATATTTACTTAGCATTTACTACACATCAGACACTTTACATAATCCCACAATAACCTCTTAAGTAAAACATACTCAATTTTTTTTTAACTAATAGACATCCAGGCACAGATCAGTAAGTGGAGGTTCCAGAATCCAAACCTGTGTTATGTTTCAAAGATAAACTATTTCTGGAGGTGCCCAGGTAGCTCAGTCAGTTAAGCATTGGACTCTTGGTTTCAGCTCAGGTCATGACCTCAAGGTTTGTGGAGTTCAAGCCCTGTATTGGGCTCTGTGCTAACATCGCGGAGCCTGTTTCGGATTCTCCCTCTCTTTGCTCCTCCCCCACTAGTGCTCTCTCAAAAATAAATAAACTTTAAAAAATTATAAAAAAAAGATAAACCACTTTTATCACTCTCTGGTGCTCTGAATCCTAGATGGGGAATGATACTACTTACATAAACTTAACATTTCTGCGTCAATTGAGTAGACAAACATTAATGGTTTTACAAATTAGAAGAGTCCTAATGGAACCTTGCCACTACTCAAAATATGGATCCACAGACCAGCAGTAGTGTGGGTGCTTGTTAAAACCGCCTAATGTTAGAGGCACCCGGGTGGCTCAAATGGTTAAGTGTCCACTGACTTTATTTCAGCTCAGGTCACGATCGATCTCATGGTTTCATGGTTCGTGGCCCCTGGTAGGGCTCTGCACTGACAGTGGGGAGCCCACTTGGGATTCTTGCTCTCCCTCTCTCTAGCCCATTTCCTGCTCTTGGGCACTCTCTCTCTCTCTCTCTCCAAATAAACATTTAAAAAATTTCAGGGGCACCTGGGTGGCTCAATCCATTAAGCGGCTAACTTTGGCTCAGGTCACAATCTCTCAGTTTGTGAGTTTGAGCCCCACTTCGGGCTCTGTGCTGACAGCTCAGAGCCTGGAGCCTGCTTCAGATTCTGTGTGTGTGTGTGTGTCTCTCTCTCTCTCTCTGCCCCTCCCCCATTCTCACTTGGTCTCTCAAAAATAAACATTAAAAAAAAAATTAACAGGGGCGCCTGGGTGGCGCAGTCGGTTAAGCGTCCGGCTTCAGCCAGGTCACAATCTCGCGGTCCGTGAGTTCGAGCCCCGCGTCGGGCTCTGGGCTGATGGCTCAGAGCCTGGAGCCTGTTTCCGATTCTGTGTCTCCCTCTCTCTCTGCCCCTCCCCCGTTCATGCTCTGTCTCTCTCTGTCCCAAAAATAAATAAACGTTGAAAAAAAAAAAAAAATTAACAAAAAATGCATAATGTCAGGTCCCATCCCAAGCCCATTAAATCAGAACCTGCATTTAACAAGATTACCAGTAATTGTGTGCACATTCACGTTTGAGAAGCACTGATATAGAAGGTAAGCCTGAAGACCAAACCATGGGATGGGATGGAGAACAGAGCACTCCAGGCAAGCCAATTATGTACAGACACCCTATATAAAATGCCACGAGAAGGTTACGCATTACCACAGAAAAAACTCAATGCAGTGTAGCAGACTGATCACATGGCTTATATTCTGTACAGTCCAAGTCTCTTTAACTTATTTTCCATGCTAAGTTCAATTTCAAAACAGTGAAGTCAAGCAAAAACTTGGGGAACTAGGAACCTGTAGCTCCACAGACAGCCTGAGCTTTTCTTACCTTAGTTTTACTATACAGTAACAAGTTCAAAAAATGGGAATACTTTTTTAAAAAACTTATTTATTTTTGAGAGAGAGTGAGAGAGCAGGGGAGGGGCAGAGAGAAAGGGAAAAAATCCCAAGCTGGCTCCAAACTGTCAGCACAGAGCCCTATGCTGGGCTGGAACCACTAACCCACTAACCCTGAGATCATGACCTGAGCAAAATCAAGAGTGGACACTTAACTGATTAAACCACCCAGGCAGCCCCCAAAACGGAGTACTTTAAAAAAATTTTTTTTAATGTTTGTTTATTTTTAAGAGAGAGAGACAGAGCATGAGCAGGGGAGGGGCAGAGAGAGAGAGGGAGACACAGAATCAGAAGCAGCTCCAGGCTCTGAGCTGTTAGCACAGAGCCCGATGCGGAGCTCACGAACCGCAAGATCACGACCTGAGCCGAAGCTGGACGCTCAACCGACTGAGCCACCCAGGCGCCCCAAAACGGAGTACTTTTCAAGAATGACCAAAAAGGCATGACACAAAATACATGGAAAAACAAATTTCTGTGCTTCCCTCAAAGTTTGACGTTCCATGGTTTTTCCCCTTCTTGCCACACTTCTCCAAAGTACAAGCTTACAAAGAGAAAACATGATGGGGGGGGGGGTGGTTCAAGACCCAAACACCACAGAAGCATCCGTAAATTTTCTGCAGGTGCTCGCTCCTAAAACAAATTTTACATAAAGCTGAGTTAGCGCTACCCCGATTGCCGAAGCTTACACTCCTGCATATTCACTTCGATGAATATGCAGTGGACGATACACACACTCAAGGTTCCTTGGATTGATTACCTCAAGGCTGGGCAGTTGTTGGCGAGGATGACCAGTTTCGCTTTGCCATGTCTGATCATTTTCAGAGTCTGCTTGTACCCCAACACGTACTTCCCACTTTTCATAACGAGTTGGAGCCTAGAGTTGATGGACTCCAGCGACTTTTTCTACAAAGCAAACATTTAACACGGACCTGAAGGCCTTGTTTTTAACCATCTCAAAACAGAATCCAGCTTTTTGGAAGCTGACCCCTTTAAGAAAAACCTCCTAAGTCTAGGGTCCCAAGTCACTGAGAGGACCGCTCGATTTCCTCTCGGGTCCCTCCAAGCCAGTGAGCACGCTGTCTCCCCGGTGTGCTCAGATCGGCCCACCCCGGCCTAGACATTCCTCCACGTGAATCGGCTTCCGGCCCTGCCCCGCTTCACTCACCGTCTTCTTTGCGGCCACCATCTTCCTGCCTTAGGTGCGGGGCGGACCCAACCTAGAACATACAAAGGACAGGACAGGTCGTTTAGGATCAGAACTCCAAAGAGCAACTCACTGCGCTGCCAGTGCGGCCCGCACCTCGGCCCAGCAGAGCCCACTCACCAGAAGCAACCGCCAAAATGGCCGGGAGAGAGAAAGGAAAGAGTTCCCACAATGCAAAGCTCTTCACTGCAAAGCCGGGACGCCGGAACCGGAAGCAAGCCGCAAGCGGAAGGGGCAGGGCAAGAAGAGGAGGACTGCTGCAGGTTGCTGTTAGTACAGCCAGTTAGAGAGGCGGTGGCGTTCTGTACCTTCTCTTGCTGCGGGACTTAAAGCTGTGCCGGTGTGTTGCTCCCAGCTGCAGACTCGAGGAACGTCGAACGGGGCGGGAGTTAGAGAAGCCGACTGAGGGTGAGGCGGGAGGGGCGGTGAGAAGAGGCGGCTGGATTCACGGTCTTGCTGCCGCTGAACTCGTCTGTACCGAAGCCGCGGCTCGTGGGGAGACTCGAGGAAGGCTTCGGTGCGCCTCGGCTCCCGGGTCTACCTTCCCGCGTCAGTTCCGCGCGGGCCGAAGCAGCTGTGTGCCCTCCCCTGTCTTCGCCCAAGTTGCCGGCCTCTCGGAGAACGGTGGCGCCCCCGCGCTGGCTTCCCCAAACTCACCTCTTAAGTGGCGGTGTTAGTGCGACCTTGTAAGCTCAATTTGCAACAGAGAGCAATAAACAGGTCTAATTTAGAAATCTTTTTGTTGTGAACGTTGGACCTTGATATAAATGTCCAGTGAAGGATCATTCAAAATAGGAAGCACAGAGCTTCCAAAATGTACCAGCACCAAAAATGTAAAATCGGACCAATAGGTAAGCTGTCATTATGTGTCAACTTTTAGGAATCAGGAACAGTCACAGTTGCTCAAAGACCTGTGAACAAGGATATTTATTTTGGTATTATTTTTGATGGCAAAGGAAATCAGAAACATGCTCATCATTTTTTTTTTTCTTTAATGTTTATTTTTGAGAGAGAGAGACCGAGACCGAACACGAGCGGGGAAGGGGCAGAGAGAGAGAGGAAGACAGAATCTGAAGCAGGCTCCAGGCTCTGAGCTGTCAGCACAGAGCCTGACTCTAGGCTCGAACCCACAGACTGCAAGATCATGACCTGAGCCGAAGTGGGATGCTTAACCGATTGAGCCCCCCGGGCGCCCCAAATGCTCATCGTTCTGTATGTATGTATATATGTATAATATATAATGTATATATATAAACAAACCAATACATGTGTTTGTATATGCATACAAAATTCAAGTCTGGAAAGCTAATCATCAAAACTCACCACTGGATAAGATATGAGAAAAGTGGGTGATGAGAGGACATTTTTTACCTTAAATATTTCAGTACTACTTGAATTATTTCACAGCATGCATTATGTAAAGTTCCTTATTAATCATAAAGTGGTGATTTAAATAGATCTTGTGAAACATCAGTTATATCTGAAAACAATATTTCTCAAAGAATGGCTCCCAGATCACGTAATTCAGAATCACCTTGAATTCTGACTCTTGGACCCCACCCAGGTATGTGGAAGAAGTGTTTGGTGGGGCTTGGGAATCGTTTTAATAAGCAGCCTCAGTGATTCTTATAAATACTAGAATTTGAGGAGTAAGGACCTAAAGAATGAGGGGCGCCGGACTGGCTCAGTAGGTAGAGCATATGACTCCTCTTGGTCTTAGTGTCATGAGTTTGAGCCCCATGTTGTGGGTAAAGGTTACTTTTAAACACACACACACAACTGAAGAATGAGATGGGCAAGTTGTTTTTGAGGCACGCCTGCTTAGGTAAAGACATAAACTAAATTATGAAGCCTTACACTTTTATACTGAGCCCTATATTTTCAAAGCTTTTTAATACTAACTTTCTCCCAAAGTAATCAGGATAGAGATCACCCCCATTTTAGAGATTAAATGATTAAAGTACTTGATATGACTTTCCTGGGGTACTTTTCATTATATGTTACCAAGTTTCTGGTCCTTACTATATATGTCCTCTCTATACTTTAAAGAAAAGCCTGGGGCGCCTGGGTGGCGCAGTAGGTTAAGCGTCCGACTTCAGCCAGGTCACGATCTCACGGTCCGTGAGTTCGAGCCCCGCGTCGGGCTTGGGCTGATGGCTCAGAGCCTGGAGCCTGTTTCCGATTCTGTGTCTCCCTCTCTCTCTGCCCCTCCCCCGTTCATGCTCTGTCTCTCTCTGTCCCAAGAATAGATAAACGTTGAAAAAAAAAAAATTAAAAAAAAAAAAAAGAAAGGCCTTAGTTGCTTTCTTCCAGGGATCTTATTATTTTGAATTGGAAGACAGAGAAGCCCAAAACACTTATGTATGAAACATGACCACAAAATATTTGAGAATTCTTCCTAGGGGATCTTAATGGATTTTGCTGTATCTCTATGGAGACAGATTTAGGTTCTTGGTTTTTGTTTTTCTTTTCTTTTCTTTTTTTTTTTTTTTTTTTTTTTTGGTTTATTTTTGAGATAGAGTGCAAGTGGGGGAGGGACAGAGAGAGAGGGAGACACAATCTGAAGTAGGCTCCAGGCTCTGAGCTGTCAGCACAGAGCAGAACAAGGGTATTGAACCCACAGACCATGAGATCATGACCTGAGCCAAGTTGGACACTTAACCGACTGAGCCACCCAGGCACCCCAGGTTCTAGGTTTTTCTATTTAATATCTGCATGACTTGGGGCAAATTGTCTAAAGGTTCTAAGTCTCAGTTTCTTCATCAGAAAACTAGAATAATATGTCTATTTCATAGTATTGTTGCGAGGATCACAATAAATGTAATGGTGTATAAAACATCTAGCATAGCCCATAGTACAGAATAAATGGGCAGTGAATATTAGTTCTCTTCCTCAATCCAACTCCTACCTCCCCAACCTCCCCAACCTCCCCAGCACAGCCACCCCCCCCATACCTAAAGTCATTCACAACATCATAAAACCTATGCACTAGGGGAAGAAACACTTGCAATACAAAAATGACAGTCAAATCTTTTGGCTCAAGAAGATTTTATAAAATTGTGGCACCTGGGTGGCTCAGTTGGTTATATATCCAACTCTTGATGTCAGCTCAGGTCTTGATGTCAGCTAGGTCTTGATCCCAGGGTCATGGGATCCAACCGCACATTGGGGTCTGTGCTGATGGTGCGGAGTCTGCTTAAGATTCTTTCTGTCGGGGCACCTGGGTGGCTTAGTTGGTGAAGCATCCAGCTTCAGCTCAGGTCATGATCTCAAAGTTTGTGGGTTCAAGCCCTGCATCGGGCTCTGTGCTGACAGTCTGGAGCCTGCTTGGGCTTCTCTCTCTCTCCTCTCTCTACTCCTGCCCTGTTTGTACTCTCTCTTTCTCTCAAGTAAATAAATTTAAAAAGATTCTCTCTCTCTTTCCCTCTGTCCCGCTCACTTGGTCTTTCTAAAATTAAAAAATTTTTAATTAAATTTCCCACCTTTGTATTTTATTAGAGCAGAAATTGGCAAACTTTTTCTATGGAGTCAAATAATAAATATTTTAGGCCTTTGAGGCCATATGTTCTACGAGGCAACTACTCAGCTCTGCTGTTGTTTCACAAAAGCAGCCATAAGCAATATATAATGGCTGTGTTCCAATGAAACTTTATTTACAGAATCAGGCAGCCGGCCAAATTTGGCCTGCAGGCCATACTTTGCTGACCCTTGTGTTAAAATATTACTCTTACTATTATTAAAAATGGGTGCTTTAAGTCATGTCCTCATTCTAAAGAGATGTATGTTGAAGTATTTACAGATGAAGTGTCATGATTATCTGCAACTTATTTTTGAATTGCTAAAATAAATGTAAATAAAGTCCTAAATGAAGGTAGACAGTTGGGTAGAGCAAATGCAGCAAAGTGTTAACAATTGTTGAATTTAAAGTGGAGGGTATTTAGGTATTGGGTGTATTATTCAACTTTCTTGAGTTTGAAAATCATCATACTAAAAAGTTGGGAAATATATATGCTTTAAGAAAGGACTTTGCCATTAGATATTATTTTGTTTTTTTCTGGATGCCCATCTGTAGCATTTCAGAGTGATTTTGAAAAAATACCAACAGGTAAATGTGACAGAATAGAATTAACACAAGGCTTTGGATTTCCATTCACCAAAATCGCTGCTCCAAGATTCTGAGAACTCTGCAGGCACCTGCATTCATTGTGCTTTTGGTTTATACTTGCTATGGGAATTAAAAGTGACAGGCTGCATTCCTGGTTAGAGCAAATACTAACAAGTTCTTGTGATATTCATTGGTTCAGTACACTGGCCCATCCCCTTAAGCGGTTAAAACTATCATATTCATTATCATCGCTATTACTTAGTGTCCAGATTAGGAAGTGGCCCGTTAATACAGGTGACCCTTGAACAACTCAGAGGTCAGAGGCACTGACCCCCCACATTTTCAAAAGCCCATTGTATAACTTTTGACTCCTAAAAAACTTAACTACTAATAGCCTCCTGTTGACCAGAAGAGCCTTATCAATAACATAAACAGTCAGATAATGTATTTTTTATATTCTATGTATTATATACTATATACTTACAATAAAGTAAATGAGAAAAGAATATGTTCCTAAGAAAATCATAAGAGTAAATACATCACAGTTCTGTACTGGGGAAAAAAAAATCCACATATAAGTGGACCCTTCCAGTTCAAATCAGTGTTGTTTAAGGGTCAGCTGTAACTTGGAACTCTATTTGTCTAACTCAACCTTCACATTCTTAAGTCACCCGGACATTAAACATGCTCAGAAATCTGGTGAGGGAGGGACAGTGAATCCAAGTGAAAAGATCCTGTAAACTGAATGAATATTGGTGACCTTTTGACTAACTAAACACACATAGACCAATATAAGAATTCTGAACCATTAGAGGACAAAGGGGAATGAATGCTACCTATTCCTCTGCACCCTTTCTGCCTCCACAATAATAAGGAATCCAAAATATTTCTTCTGTTCCCCTCTCTGTTCAGACTAGGAATGCTCCAGACTGCACTGGATTAAAAATAAGCCAGGGAAATGCTTTCTCTTTTTTTTTTTTTTTAAACCATTTTTCCATCCAAGGAGCATAGGTTTTTTATATTCTTGGATACAAAGAACCCAGAATACTTCATTCACTATTTTACTCTAGAGGGGTGACATTTTAGGAAAGTAGTGTCTATAAATGTCTTTGGATTATTTTATATTTCTTAGAGTCCATTTTTGAAATTTTAGTATAAATGGGGTTACTATGTTTCTACGTGTCCATAATAACATTTTACATATTCAGTAATTTGGAAAGCCTTCCATGTACATGTACTTTTATCCTTAATAAAGCTGTAATACACAGATTGACACTGATGTTTTTTGCTTTTAACTGGAACTTAATTAATACTATACATGATGTAACTATGTCATGCAGATCAGAAAATGTCACTGATTAGCTAATGAAGAAATAATAAATGCAAATTTGTGACATCAAAACATGAGTATGTCAAAGAAAAATGATAAAAGGACTCCTTGGAGGTGAAAAGACTTATGAACTATGCTTTCAAGATACAACTCAATCAAGGTACTATTAGCATTTAAAATCGCAGTATCAGGTATGTTCAGGTATTATCAAGAATAAGACAGGACAGGTAATTGCTAAGGAGACTAGTCATGGAGAGGGGGAGGTAGGGTAATCATTGTTTATTAGTCTAGATACTTAAGTTGTGAGCAACAGAAACAAACTAGCTCAGTTAAGCATAAAAGGAAAATTATGTTGTAGTTTACCAAGTGAACAGGAAGCTTGGAGAGTAAGACCTAGATGTGTGCATACTAGTCATGGGAGAAGCAGTACCATTTATCAGTCACTGGTTCAGAACACTCTGCAAACCACAGGATAGCACTCCAACCTTCAAAGGGGTTTTATCTTGGTTGGTGCCATAAGGGAGTGTTTACTGTGCCCTTCCATCATCCTATGGGTTTAGCTGCTTCTGGCTATTGAGGTAGACGAGAAGACCAGTAAATCACATAGAAATTAACCTATTACATTACTTGTCTCATAGTAAAGTGAGTTATTTAATAAGATACACCGAATGTATTGTCTTGGTGTGTAATGTCTTGATGATACCATCCACTAATGGATGGTGCTGCCAGGGGCCCGAAGTGCAGGAAAAGCAAACATAATCCACTGTCTATTAAAATAAAGATTTTCTGGTGCTTCAAAAGAGGTCTGATCACTCTTTCACAAGGTGGCTGATAGGTCCCCTCAAATTATAGGTGCCATTTTGGAGGCTTACACTTGGTTACTCTTACTGCTGCTGGCAAACTGGGCACTTACCCAGGGAAACCATGTTAAGTGGAGGAACATGGTATTGAGCATATATATGGCTTCTCTCCCTGTTCTTAGAGCCATTTTATTCCTGAGTTCATTGAGCAAGACTTGAGGTGGCTCATGAGAAAGATTTTCTAACATCCACAGGACACCTGATTAGTATTACTCACCTGATTATAAAATGCTTCCTCTGAAGAAAAATGGAAGAGACCACGGCTTGGCTGACAAATTATCTTCAAGGAAAAGTAAGATACCCCAGTCAAAAAATAATTGATGGGGAAAGGAGGAAACTTAACTGGGCTCAGTAAGCATGAAAACATTAGGACTCAGAGAATTTCAAGTTAGTGTTCATATTTAACCAATCTTGGGGCACCTGGGTGGCTCAGTCGGTTGAGCATCCGACTCTCAAATTCAAATCAGGTTATGATCTCATGGTTCGTGGGATTGAGCCCCGCATCAGACTCTGTGCTGACAGCACGGAGCCTGCTTTGGATTCTCTCTCTCTGCCCCTCCTCCCCCTCTTTCAAAATAAATAAATAAACTCAAAACAAAATCTGTAAGTTATTGCAGCTCTTTTGAGGAAGAATGGAGTTTTGAAAAATTTCACTAGCTAAATAAAATTAAATGTGACTTTAACTTACAAAAGCGTCGGCTGGGGGCGCCTGGGTGGCGCAGTCGGTTAAGCGTCCGACTTCAGCCAGGTCACGATCTCACGGTCCGTGGGTTTGAGCCCCGCGTCGGGCTCTGGGCTGATGGCTCAGAGCCTGGAGCCTGTTTCTGATTCTGTGTCTCCCTCTCTCTCTGCCCCTCCCCCGTTCATGCTCTGTCTCTCTCTGTCCCAAAAATAAATAAAAAACGTTGAAAAAAAAAATCAAAAGCGTCGGCTGAAGTGGGAACCTGCTCTGGACTGACTTGTGTTCCCTCCCTCCCCCATTCATATGTGGAACCCCTTACCCTCAATGTGACTCAATGGGGAGGTAGGGTTTAGGAGGTAGTTAAGGTTAAATGAGGTCATAAGGGTGGGGCCCTAATCTGTTAGGGCTGTGGCCTTATAGGAGGAAGAAGATTCCACCCCAACCCCTATGTGAGGACACAGCGAGAAGGTTCCCACCTGCAAGCCAAAAAGAGTTCTCACCAGAAACCAAATTGGCCCGTACCTTGATCTTAGACTTCCCAGGCTCCAGAACTGTGAGAAATAAATATGTTATTTAAGCCACCCAGTTTATGGCATTTTGTTAGGACAGCCCAACCTAACAGCCTTTTGATAGCATTTATATAAGACATAAATATTCCCCCAAATTTTGGTCTATTCTGCCAGGTCCATTCACATACCTCTCCCCCTAAACTTCCTTTCACTAATCCTGTCAATTTACTCAGGGACTTGAAATCCAGCCAAATCCTTAGCCACTCTCAAAGTACTTCTCTTGGGACATGGTAACCCTGGATAGAAGGCTAGAAGAGTCATAATATGTATTTGTAATGTTGTAAAGTGTACTTCCTCAAAGACACCCAGTCTCCTCCTCACTGGAAGGGATTTGTGAATTGATTGCTGGGGTGGCCTAGGCTTTGTTGGGCCTGCACTGCAGGAAGGAAAGAAAGGGGAAAAGTGAGAAGAGAAGGGAGCAGGAAGGGAGGAGAAGGGGGGATAGAGAAGGAAGGGAGGGAGACCTCTAAATACACTGTAGAGACCATAGCTGTGTACCCCTATGGCCCGTGTAAGGAAATATGCCAAATTTCAGGCAATTTGAGCATCCAAATCAGTAATGATGGTGTTATGGTCTGAATCGTGTTCCCTCATTCATATGTTGAATTCCTAAACTTTATAATATGGCTCTTTTGGGGACAGCCCTTTAAAGAGGTAATTAAGGCAAAATGAGGTCATATGGGTGGGCCCTAATCCAACATGACTGGTATCCTTATAAGAAGGGGCAATTATAGGGTGCCTGGGTGGCTCAGTCGGTTAAGCGTCAGACTTCGGCTCAGGTCATGATCTCACGGTCCGTGGGTTCAAGCCCCGTCGGGCTCTGTGCTGACAGCTCATAGCCTGGATCCTGCTTCAGATTCTGTGTCTCCCTCTCTCTCTGACCCTCCCCCATTCATGCTCTGTCTCTCTCTCTGTCTCAAAAATAAATAAACGTTAGAAAAAGAAAATCACCATTTGATAGCCATCATAGTAATAACTGATCCCAGCAGGAATGTTAGTGTATGCTAACAGTAGCAGATAAAAGTTTGATGAGATACAGGGTATTAAAGTCTTTCTCCATAAATTATGGAGAGTAAAATCGTAACTTTTTGGCGGCAAACTTGGCAAACACTACCCTAACTAATCAAAGTTAACATCACCAGCAAGGGGACATCATGTGCCTATGTTACAACATAACATCTTGTATTCCAGCCCAAACTGCATTGCCTGAAAACAGTCATAAGGAAACATCAGACAAATCCAAATTGAGAAATATTCTACAAAATAAATGGCCTGTTCTCTTAAAAAATGTCAAGGTCATGAAAGACAAAGTCTGGGGAACTACATCAGATTAAAGCAAACTAGGGGCACCTGGGTGACTCAGCCCGTTAAGCCTCTGACTTCAGCTCAGTTCATGATCTCACGGTTCATGGGTTCGAGCCCCACGTCGGCTCTGTGCTGACAGCTCAGGGCCTGGAGCCTGCTTCAGATTCTGTGTCTCCCTCTCTCCCTGCCCTTCCCCTGCTCACACTCTGTCTCTCTCTCTCAGAAATAAATAAACATTAAAGCAAACTAAAGAGGCATGACAACTAAATGTAATGTGTGGTCCTGGATTGGACAATTGGCCAACGTTGAATATGAGGTGGATTAAATAGTATTAACAGCAAACTTCCTTGTGGTAACACAACTGCTGTTATGTAAGAACAGATCTGCCATCCAAAGCTGGTCTACCAATCAATAGCCACGGGCCACAATCGCCTCCTCCCCCCTCCCCAGCTATTTAGTGATGATTCAGATGAGCCCTCCCAGTCCTTCGTTCTCTCCGGGGCATCCTCCCTATGCCTCTCTGAGTCTTTTTTCCTCTCCTCCTTGACCCCACCCTCCACCTCCTGCCAACCGGGCTCCCTGTTCCTGTCTTCTGCTTCCTCGTTCCCGCCTGCCCGGCCCCCTGGCCCCTTCCACCTCCCGGCGGCAATCTTCCCTCGCAGGTGCGCCCGGCACCCCGGCGCTCAGCTGTGCGCTTGCGCTCTGCACCCGCCAGAGCGGGGCCAGCCGCCGGAGAAGCTTCTGCGCCGCCGGTGCAGTTTGCGCGGGATCCGAGCCCCTGGCCGAGGCTCGCGCCAGGCTGGGACAGGTGGCTGCGCTCACCCACAAGGCCGCCCTTCTGCCCGCGATGGGCTGCTCCAGCAGCGCCCTCAACAAGGCCGGCGACGGCAACAGGCTCCGCAGCGGTGAGCAGGGGACCCGGCTCCACCCTCGCCCGGGCCTCGGGGTCGCCTTGCTCCCTAGGGTTCCGAAAGGTGCGACCCGCCCGGCAGGGGGCGGGCTGCTCGCTGAGGACGGGAGTGGAACCCAGGGCAGAGCGCCCCTCCCTCCCGAACCCCGGAGCGCGGGTGCTGGAGCTGCGGCGTGGAGGTCCCGGTGCGCCCCAGCCGCGCGCGCTGCCGGACGCGGGAGGCCGAGGGCCGGGGCCCGGGGTTATCCGCGGGGCGAGCGGGGAGGTGGCGTTAAACCCCTACCGCGCTTGGGGGTTCCCTTAAACAGATGGGTAATTTCCTGCCCTTACAAGAGGTGCTATTTAATCTCCTAAAAGCACGAACTTTCAGATCATATAAAGCTGCAAATTCCCTGGGAACCATTAGTTTCTGGTCCTAAGGAGAAACGTGATCCCCGTTTTTCTACCAAGACCTTGCCCTTCCGTCAGCATTTCAGCATCAGAGATGGTAACGGATGCGGAGAGCACAGATGGACATTCACTCCATCAAGTAGGATCCTGCACTTTTGAAGAGGTCAGATACACTTCCCCTGCCCTTCGCTTCAGTGTTTTCTTGACGAATATGCGTGCCATATAAAGTGGTCATCACCGAAATTCAACAAATACATTTTGAGCGTCTATTATGAGATAGCCAAGTGCCTGGCTAGATGCTGGAGATACAAGTGACCCTACTTTTGAGGGTCAGGGATAGAAGAGACAGGCAATAAACAAGTTAAACGAATGATTAAGATACGTTTCTGACCGTGGTAAATCCTGTGAAAAGAGTAAGCAGATTAATGAACTAGAGAATGGGTTTTATAAGCACTTGTTAGATTCTGAATGGCTGACATTTTGGATAAAGCTTCGAAGGTTAAGTAAATTCCTTCAAATTAGTTTGCAGTCATATTCAAGGCTAACTGTAGGGGAAAATTTGCACTCAAGTTCATTCTTTTCCACAGGTCTTCTTTTAGCATCTTGTGTTATTCCAATAACACAAAAATGACTTTCTCTCTGATTTTGTAGTAGCACAGGGTTTTCGGGAATGCTGTTTCAGAGTTGAGACACCGTGTCCTAGTTAGAAGTATGTTGCGTTGAATTCATTTTCGGGTGTGTGATAATTTATTTTTAATTTCAGTAGATAACAGAAAGCAATAAAAAGTTTAGAAATAAGCAAAGTAATTAAAGCATGTTTAAGTGTGATTCCAAACCCTTTGTCTCTGACAATGCAAAGTGAAGAAATATCCATTCCTTGTGTACAATAGTTGCTGACCTTTCTCCTAAAGAAAAGAAAGCCTCTGTACCCCAAATATGCTCTCAAGAGGCCAGTGCAAAAAGTTAGTTAATTGATTAATTAGAGGCTAGTACAAGGAGAAATTTCTTTAACGTTTCATTTTATTTTATGAAGTCAGGTGGATTTTACATCCTGCTCCATGATAAATCCTTGTTGGTTTCAATATGAAAAATTGAGGAAAATTGATGCTTCAGGAAAGGTGCACCATATTTGGTTTTTCTCATCCCCCTCCATGGTCCCAGATATCCTAGGAGTAACATACTGATTTAAAAAGCAGAGAACTAAATCATCATAGATTTTTTTTTTGATAAAAACATGACTGAGGGGAATGTTACTCTTAGGGAAGGGCAAAAGTATCCAATAGGGGGAAAGGGTTTTTAATCCTCTCAAAAAATAATGAACAACGTTTTTTTTTAAAAAAAAAAAAAAACACTTTATCACCAGTATTAATAACTGTCTACATAAGTCACACCTTTTCATTTTTTATTCATGCTTTCATCATTGTTCTAAGTTTTCACAGATGTTGTTCTGAAAGAAATATTTAAACGCCTGACAACCAGTTTCAGTGCATTGAAAATTAATTAATACGCTACATAAACTGCTCAATGCACGTATTAAATCAGTCAACAGGTGCATTTTGCTTTTGATGCCCAATCACACAATACTCTCTTGTAATTGGATACTATTGTATGTTCATCAGCATTTCAATGCTGATCCATGATCTTGAAGGCTCAATAAATAATTCATTCCTGTTTCTGCAGCTCAAAACTTCTTTAAATCCTATATATAATCCTAAGTCTGTGGGTATGAGCTTTTAGATGAAAAAATCCAAGTTTATTAAATGTCCTGTATATGCATTTACTCACTGTACCCCTGGTGCCTAACAATATTTGGCGCATGGTTGTTGAATGAATTACTTCATTTAATCTTTAAGACAATACTATGACTAAGTATTATGATCATCCCCATTTCACACATAAGGAGCCCTGTGACCTTGGGCAAATTATCTACTCTTAAAAGTCAGAGCTGGGCTTTGAATTCAGGTACTCTGATTCCAGAGCTTGACTTCTTTCTCTTTAAACCACCTGTGATAACTAGATTTAAATCTGATTTATTTTATTTTTTTATGTTTTTTAATGTTTATTTATTTTTGAGAGAGAGAGAGAGAGAGAGAGAGAGAGAGATAGAGAGAGACGGACAGCGTGTGAGCAGGGAAGGGGCAGAGAGAGAGGGAGACACAGAATCCAAAGCAGGCTCCATCCAGGCTCCTAGCTGTCCTCACAGAGCCTGAAACAGGGCTTGAACTCACCAACAGTGAGATCATGACCTGACGGAAGTCAGATACTTAACTGACTGACCCACCCGGGCACCCCGATTTAAATCTGATTTAAATTTCAGATCACTCTGGATCCCCATTAAAGGTGTGTTCATCCACTATGCAAACAACAAAAGAAATACAATAAAATGTAATAGAGCATTATAATTTAATAAATTTAATAATATAATCACAATATTATAATCCCTAAATAAGGTATGTATTGTAATATATTATACAGATGTGATATATAACTTATAAATTTATTGGATATTAATATATAATATACATACTTTAATACATATTTGTTTACCCCTAGATAAGTTGGTAAAATATGAAGCTTATATATATTACTTCCAACTATAAACTATAAATATTTGGGGGACATTTGTTTAACCCTAGAGTTTTTTTTTAATGTTTATTTATTTATTTTGAGAGAGAGAGAGCAGGGAAGGGGCAGAGAGAGAGGGAGGAAGAGAGAATCCCAAGCAGGCTCCATACTGCCAGCGCAGAGCCCAATGTGGGGCTCAAACCCATGAACCATGAGATCATGACCTGAGCTGAACCCAAGAGCTGGAGTCAGTCAATAGACTGAGCCACCCAGGTGCCCCTAACCTTAGATGTACATAGATGTAGAGAAACTACCAGTGTCCTCCCATAGAGGTACAGATAATCTTCCTATCACACCAGAGATTCTTTAAATTTACAGTACCAACCTTTAAAAAAATTTTTTTAATGTTTATTTACTTTTTGAGAGAGAGAGAAGGCATGCGGGAGGAGCAGACGGGGGGAGACAGAGGATCCAAAGTGGGCTCTGCATTGACAGCAAATAGCCAGACGTAGCACTTGAACTCATGAACCAGGAGATCATGACCTGTGCCAAAGTCGGATGCTTAATCGACTGAGCCACCCAGGCACCCATCACAATATCAACCTTAAAACCCTATGGGTTGATGTTAAAATATACGAACTAGCCTGTAAACTGGATTTGTGTTGACAGTTCTGCCCAACTTAATTTTCTGTAACTGGCTTAAGAACTGTTGTACATGATGCAGTATTAGCCTACAAGCAAAAGAATCATTAAATAATGGGTTGGAGTAGGTTACCTCTGAGATCTCTTATAGCTCTAAAATCCTATAGCATTAAAATATGAAGCTGTTTATTTTCTGGGCTTACGTTTATTTTTTATTTTTTTTTTTTCAACGTTTATTTATTTTTGGGACAGAGAGAGACAGAGCATGAACGGGGGAGGGGCAGAGAGAGAGGGAGACACAGAATCGGAAACAGGCTCCAGGCTCCAGGCTCCGAGCCATCAGCCCAAAGCCCGACGCGGGGCTCGAACTCACGGACCGCGAGATCGTGACCTGGCTGAAGTCGGACGCTTAACCGACTGCGCCACCCAGGCGCCCCTCTGGGCTTACGTTTAAATCAGATAGCAGCTACTTGGTTAGGTTGCTGTTAGGCTGAATAGGAAAATCCATTCTACCGATCACACAGATGCATTTGTTCTGACCCAACAGACACCAGATGACTGACTAGGGAAAGAGGTGTGGAGGGATCAGGACAAAGGTGGGTAGTCAACTAACTACCCAGTGCTACTCAAAGTGTAGAGCAGGGCCTGGTACATGATACGCATAGATTTTTACTCAATGCCTTAAAATGTGCGAGGAAAGCGGCTTTTCTTTCCAGAAGGACTATTAGATTGAGTGGAATTTCTTATGTTTGTGGAAGCAAATTCTAATTATTAGGGCAATATTCTGTTCACAATTGCTGTTCTTTTCAGAGCCCCGAGGATCTGATGGAATCTGAACACAAAGGTTTTGTTGATTTTACAGACTAATGGACCCACAGGTGTCTAGGTCTTTGTATCCGAACCTTCCTCCCTGCCAGCCTTCTGTGTACATGCACAATTATTGCTTTTCTCTTTCCTAATATAAATCGCCACCCGTTTCTGGCAGACTTTCTTCCTGAGATCTTACAGCTTAAGCACCAGCATTGACAAAGTAAATAGATGGTAATTATTGACAAATTCATTGCTAGGTTAATGTGTACATTTTCACTGACAGCTATAATCATTTGTTTATTCTCACCTGAACTCTTGCTAGCTGCTTGGAGTCCATGTTACCTAGGCAATAGAATGAGGCTTGAATTTCATGCTGTTATGTGAATTGTTCTTTGTTCTGTGGAGATACCTTCAGCCTTCAACCAATATTTTCACATAGTGACATTTCAGTCCTAAGCAGACATTTTTTCTTTGTAATTGAAGAATAAACATCAAGATTAAAACTCATTAAAAAATTTTTTTTAATGTTTATTTTTGAGAGAGAGAGAGAGACAGAGTGTGAGTGGGCAAGGGGTAGAAAGAGAGGGAAGACACAGAATCCGAAGCAGGCTCCAGGCTCCAAGCTGTCAGCACAGAGCCGGAGGCGTGGCTCGAACTCACGAACCATGAGATCATGACCTGAGCTAAAGTCAGACGCTTAACCAACTGAGCCACCCAGGTGCCCCAAAACTCATTTTAATGGACTTTCCTTGCATGCAGATGTTATATAAATGGGGTTTCTTTCTTGAAAATGTAGAAGTAGGAACCAAGTCTTGTATGTCTTTGTGTCCCCTCTAGAGCCTCGCACACAGAGGATGTTTGGCAAGTTTTTGTGGTAGGGTGGTTATTACATACAGCTAATTAAAATGGAACATAAGAATTGCATACATGGGGGCGCCTGGGTGGCTCAAAAGATTGGGCGTCCAGGCCTAGATTTTGGCTCAGGTCTGGATCTCACAGTTTATGGGTTCAAGCCCCATGTCAGGCTCTGCGCTGACAGTGCAGAGCCTCCGTGGGATTCCCTGTCTCTCTCTGCTCTGCTCTTTCTCTCTCAAAAATAAATAAATAAACTTTTTAACAAAGAGGGAATTGCTTGAGTGGTTCAAAAATTTGCAAACGGTTGAAAAATGCATGCTGTGAAAAGTGTACCTCTGGTCCTGTTTGCACCAGCTACTTAGTTCCAATCACACCCATGGGTAAATACTTTTATTAGGTGGTTTTTTAAAAATTTTTCTAGGGGCGCCTGGGTGGCGCAGTCGGTTAAGCGTCCGACTTCAGCCAGGTCACGATCTCGCGGTCCGTGAGTTCGAGCCCCGCGTCAGGCTCTGGGCTGATGGCTCGGAGCCTGGAGCCTGTTTCCGATTCTGTGTCTCCCTCTCTCTCTGCACCTCCCCCGTTCATGCTCTGTCTCTCTCTGTCCCAAAAATAAAAAAAAAAAAAAAAATTTTTTTCTAAAGTTTCCTTATACATTGTAAATATTGTTTCCCTCTCTCATCTTCATTATAAAATGTATTATACCCACCGTTCTTCACCTTGTTCTTTTCACCTAACAAGACGGACATCTTTCTATCTTGATATATAGAGAACGTCTTTCTCCTTTTTTATCCTTGCTTAATAATCCATCGTGTGATTTGTTTAACCAGTCCCCTATTGATAGGCATTTGGTTTGCTTCCAATTTTTTCTAGTGCAAACAAGGCTGCAATGAATTCCTTTATATATGCATCATTTTGAATGTGTTCAAGCACAGCTGTAGAACAATTTCCCAGAAGTGGCATTATTGGATTAAAGGGTATGTGCATTTATGATTTTGATGGATATCTGCCTAAATGCCTTCCATAAGACTTGTACCAGTTTACACTCTCCTCAACAGTATAGTACTCTCTCTCTCTCTCTCTGCCCCTCCCTTGCTCACACACACACACACACACACACACACTGTCTCTCAAAAATAAATAAACATTTAAAGAAAACTAAAAAATAAAAGGGGCGCCTGGGTGGCTTAGTCGGTTGAGCCTCCAATTTCGGCTCAGGTCATGATCTGGCTGTTCGTGAGTCTGAGCCCTACATCGGGCTCTGTGCTGACATCTCAGAGCCTGGAGCCCACTTTGGATTCTGTGTCTCCTTCTCTGTCTCTGCCCCTCCCCTGCTCACACTCTTCTCTGTCTCTCTCTCTCAAAGATAACATTACAAAAAAACAAAAATTTTTTGAAACATTTCAGTAAGTTTCTTATAAAATTGAAGGACTTTCAAGATTAGTGCAGCCACATCAAAACATGGGTGTGGAGAAGTCAGGAGACAAGGCAGGAGCTCCACTTGGTTCCAGATACTTTGGACTGTGATCTCATTTAATCTCCACAGGAGCCTTCTGAAGCAAACATCTGTATCACCAAATGCAGCTAGGAAACTACAGCTTCATGAGGATAAATAGCTTGTCCGAGATCTCAGAGCTAGCAAGTGATAGGGCTGAAGCCCAGTGTGTGTGACTCAGAAGCCGCTACTCTTTTCACAGTCCAGTTCCATCTGGAGTCTAGTCCACTTCTGCGACAACTCATTGTATGGCCTTCCCTGTAGGAAAAACACAATCCATATTTGTTTGGTGGGTGGATGGGAGAATGGATGGATTGACAGAGATGGGGACTCAGGGGAATGAGAAGTCCTATTTAGAAAAGCACAGGGATTTCAACAACAGCCAAATGATGGAAAGAACCCAAATGTCCATCAACTGATGAATAGATAAAGAAGATGTGGTTTGTAGATACAATGGAATCCTGCTCAGCAATGAGAAAGAATTAAATCTTGCCATTTGCAACAATGTGGATGGAACTGGAGGGTATTATGCGAAGTGAAATAAGCCAGTCAGAGAAAGACAGATATCATATGTTTTCACTCCTATGTGGATCTTGAGAAACTGAACAGAAGACGTTGGGGAAAGGGAAAGGAAAAAATAGTTTCAAACAGAGAGGGAGGCAAACCATAAGAGACTCTTAAATACAGAGAACAACTGAGGGTTGATGGCAGGGGTGGGGGAGAAGGGAAAATGGGTGATGGGCATTGAGGGGGGCACTTGCTAGGATGAGCACTGGCTGTTGTGTGTAAGCAATGAATCATGGGAATCTACTCTCAAAGCCAAGGGCACACTGTATACGCTGTATGGTTAGCTAACTTGACAATAAATGATTTAAAAAATAAAAAAGAGGCAGAGGGAGAGTAGGAATCAGGACCCAGGTAATAACAGAAACTGGAAGGAAACATTGGTTGAGGTGGGCTTGGGAAGAGAATAGGTTGTGAAGAGGGTCTCCTAATCAGGCAGGAGAAGGTCAACACAGCAAAACAAAGCTTTATTGTGTTCTTTTAAATCATGTTCCTGTAAGGTTGCCACATGTCCCAGGTATTACCCACAGTTTCACTTCTGTGTTAATGTTTTATAACATCAAGTTTAAAATAAAAACCTAACACTTGTGGGGGGTTACTGAAAGGCTCACCAAAACTGATAAAAGCATCAAACTTGGCCAGGCTTCAAAAGCTGGTGTGTTTAACTGCATGTAGTTCTACGTAATTTTTTTAAGCAAAATACCAGAATATAGCTCTCCAGGTGAGTGTTAATGTCTGGGAAGTATCAAAATGACCTCAGAAGCTTCTTTACAGGGGTGCCTGGGTGGCTCAGTCAGTTAACTGTCCAACTTCAGCTCAGATCATGATCTCGCGGTTCATGGGTCCAAGCCCTGCATCAGGCTCTGTGCTGACAGCTCAGAGCCTGGAGCCTGCTTCGGATTCTGTGTCTCCCTCTCTTTCTGCCCCTCCCCCACTCATTCATTTTCTTTCTCTCTCTCTCTCAAAAATAAATAAATGTTAAAAACAAAAAGAAGCTTCTTTATGTTCCCAGGGATGTTGCTGTTGTTCACGTTCTTTGAACCCCTCCTTGGGAGTTTCCATCAGGTTCTGGAGTTCATTCTTTTGTATATATTCAAGGGTGTCAGAGGTTTGCCCTTTAAGGATTAAGATTGAAAAGAAAAACCACATTGTTTTAAACAGCTAAACACCCATGGGAATTACTTTATGAAGGTAAATGAAATAGGCCAGGCGATGCCAGTGTGCTCAGAAACAAGGAGTGGTCATTGGAAAAAGGCAAGGAAAAGAAAGGGCAGCCTGTGTTGTAGGGGCAACTTCAGCTGACATCACTATCTTCCCCATGGAAGGGCCCAAGGGTCTGTGGGTCCCCAGGATAACTGGGCTGGGCTGTGGTGACTGGGTGGCTGGAGTCCCACACCTAGGAGGGATGACCCTCTTTTCTCAAGACTACATACTCAACAGTTCCTTATGGCTGCTCCTCTGTCCTGGCTTCTCTAATGAGACAAAAGAACTCAAGACCCAATAACATGTTCTTCATTCATACTGAACACTGCTT
The DNA here is from genome assembly GCF_022079265.1 of Lynx rufus. Lineage (NCBI taxonomy): Eukaryota > Metazoa > Chordata > Mammalia > Carnivora > Felidae > Lynx > Lynx rufus. The sequence goes on along the minus strand of NW_025814841.1, from coordinate 8,802,091 downwards.
GACATTCAAATCTGTATGGCTCTGAAAACTTGCTTGAGATGAGCACATTATATCAGGCTAGTTTAGATAAATGGAGTGTCCAAATGTACATTAAGTAGAAAAATCAAGATGCAAGAAGATCAAGAAGCATCCGTAGACAGCAAAATGGCACCCTTGCCCTATCGATCTACTGTAGGGTCACCAAAACTCGCATTTCATTTATAAACAATGTACTCTGTAGCCACGACACTGTAGAACACTGTAGAACATGACAAAGCAGACATCAAAATAGCACCAATTAACACCATCCAAGGTAGATATAAAATGAACATGACCTCATAAGCCAAAGATGGAAATGACTCATGTTCAAGAGGCCACTCAACAAGCCTTCTCTATGACCTGAACCCCTAGCATTTCCTGGCTTCTTTGTAGCTGTACCTTTTGCCTCGCCCCTAGGTACCCCCTTTCCCAGACCCCCCTCTCTCAGTGATGGACCTGTCTCCTCTCCACTAAAAGAAGTGTCCTTGACATCCACTTCCTTGGATGTAGCATCAAACCAAGGTTTTTTTGTTTGTTTGTTTTTGACTATCAATTAATAGTCTGTTCCCCTCATCAGGATTTTCCCGTGTGGTGACAATACTTTCTCAAGCCTGTAATATATTTTTCCTTACACTGAGTAAAAATGTTTTCTTCAGAGGCTTGCCTTTAAAACTTCCTCTTAAAGGGTCCCTGCAAGATGAGAACATTCCACGCTTTGCAGACAGCCCTGATTGATCTGTCGTTGTTACGTTCTCAGCCTTGCCCACCTAAATGCTCCTCTAGTTCTGTTGATGGTGACAGAAATATATTTGTCCCTGTGTTGCATGTATCAGAGCCCCCCAGCCTTTGAGAATGAGTTTCAGTGTGCCAGCATTTCTCCCAGCCCTTAAGGCAGCTGGGCAGGGAGGGACCTTGCTGTTATTGATAGTGATAAGGAACTCTTTCTCCTTTTCCCTTTAGTTGATTTTGGGGAGGGGAGCTATTCTTACCGTTTCCATTTTCCTAAGACTGATAGGAACCACATAGTTTCTTTTGGCTAATTTCCTTTTCCTTTGCAGTGGAGTAGTAGCCTCTATAGACTAGATGGTTATGAGAGGATTTGAACGTGTGAGTGTGTTTGTGTGTGTGTGTGTAAATTTCAACATATGGGAGACAGTATAGAGTGCTGATTAAGAATGTGGGTCTGGAGTTAGACTGGCTTCAAATCCTGGTTCATGATAACTTATTAGTGGTATAACTTTGAGCCACTCAATCTCCTTGTGCCTCAGTGACTTCATCTGTAAAACAGAATTAACAATAGTACCTATTTCATAGACTTGTTCTAAGGAATAAAATCAGTTAATACATACAAAGCACTTAGAGGTAGCCTAAATAGTGCTTAGAATAGGGATTGACAAACTTGCCTGCTGGCCAAATCCAGCCCACCACTTGTTTTCATAAATGAAGTTTTATAGGAACACAATTATGTCTATTCATTTACATGTCATTTGACTGCTTTCTTACCATGGTGACAGAGTTGAGTAGTTGCAATAATGACCCCAAACCAGCAAAGCTGAAAACATTTACTGTCTGTCCCTTTACAGAAAAAAAAATTGCTGACCCCCACCTAGAATATTGCCTAGTAAGTCCTCAATAAAAATCGCCTGCCATTAACATCAATTTTAGTAAATCTCAATTTTTTTTGTATTGCTTTTCCAAGATCAAGTTTTGTTTTTTTCCTCAAGATCAAGTTCTAAATCCTGGAGTTTGTTGATTTCCTGACATTTTCGTTTTGGTAAATTTGTAAAAGGAAAGGAACTGTTAAAAATATTAAGTTAGTAATAAGGGCACCTGGGTGGCTCAGTCGGTTAAGTGTACGACTTCAGTTCAGGTCATGATCTCACAGTTTGTGGGTTCGAACCCTGCGTCAGGCTCTGTGCTGACAGCTCAGAGCCTGGAGCCTGCTTCAGATTCTCCCTCTCTCTCTGCCCCTCCTCGGCTCATTCTCTATCTCTTTCTCTCTCTCAAAAATAAATAAGCATTTGAAAAAATCTTTAAAAAATTGTCTTTAAAAAAACTATTAAGGGGGCGCCTGGGTGGCGCAGTCGGTTAAGCGTCCAACTTCAGCCAGGTCACGATCTCGCGGTCCGTGAGTTCGAGCCCCGCGTCAGGCTCTGGGCTGATGGCTCGGAGCCTGGAGCCTGTTTCCGATTCTGTGTCTCCCTCTCTCTCTGCCCCTCCCCCGTTCATGCTCTGTCTCTCTCTGTCCCAAAAATAAATAAACGTTGAAAAAAAAAACAAAAAAAACTGTTAAGTTAGTAGTAGCACAAGTGGTACAAAAATAGCAAAAAATCATAAAAGTGGAATGGGAATGATCCAAGTTTATGAAACGGTTTTTCTAAAGCTATCAGATGTTATATTGCTAGGTTACATGCTCTTGTACTTCTGCTGCTATATTAAAAAAAAAACTTTTATTTTAGAAAAGTTTTAGATTTACAGAAAATTCATGAAAGTAGTGCAGAGAGTTCTCATAGACCCCATACCCACTTTCCCTCATTACTAACATCTTGCATGAGTAGGGCAGGCTTGTCACAATGAATGAACCAATGCTGATACATTATTATTTTTAAAAATTGTTTTAAGGTTTTTATTTATTTTTGAGACAGAGAAACAGAGCATGAGTGGGGGAGGGGCAAAGAGAGAGAGAGAGAGACAGAATTTGAAACAGGCTTCAGGCTCTGAGCTGTCAGCACAGAACCCGATGCAGGGCTCAAACTCACAAACCATGAGATGGTGACCTGAGCTGAAGTTGGACACTTAACCGACTGAGTCACCCAGGCGCCCCACTGATACATTATTTACCAAAGTCCATGCTTTATTCAGATTTCCTCAGTTTTTCTCTAATGTCCTATTTCTGTTCTAGAGTCCCATTCAGGATTCCACACTACAGTTAGTTGTTGTGTTTCCTTAGGCCCCTCTTGACTATGACAGTTTTTCAGACTTGTTTTCGATGACCTTGACAGTTTTGAGTACTGGTCAGGTATTTTGTAGACCGTCCCTCAATTGGGATTTATCTGTTGCTTTTCTTATGATGCTCCTAGGCTTGTGGGTTTTGGGAGGAAGACCACAGAGGTAAAGTGCCCTTCACATCACATCATATCAAGGGTACAAGTTCTCAGTGTGACTTATTACTGCCTCGTAAGCTTTTCTAAGATTCTGAAGCTTGAAGAAGGGCGAACGTAGATTTTTGTTTTATACTCTAGTCTTACTGAAATCTTATAGTTAAAATTTTTTTAAATTTTTTTTTTAATGTTTATTTATCTTTGAGAGAGAGAAAGGGAGAGAGCAGGGGAGGAGCAGGAAGAGAGACACAGAATCTGAAGCAGGATCCATCCAGACTCTGAGTTGTCAGCACAGAGCCTGACCTGGGGCTCGAATCCATGAACTGTGAGATCATGACCTGGGCTGAAGTCGGATGCTTAACCGACTTACCTTGTGGAGTTTTTAGGAAGATTGAGTGAGATAATCCACAAAAAGCTCTAGGCAAAATGCCTCAATAAACATCAGCCACAAGGCCTGTTCAGGTTGGTGAAGTGTCGCAACTTAACATGATCTTCACTTTCTCCCTCTTCGTCCTTGCTCGAGATGCCTTTGATTTCGTAGACTCAATTTCTGCCCAAATGTTGGATCCCCGTGTGCCAGTAATGACCATCGGTCAATGAAGCTGTCTGTTTTTAGTGGTGAATACTGTTGATAATTTCAAAAGTGATGTTTTCTGCAACAGCTTCTTTGAAGTAAGAGTCTATCTTCTAGGAGTCTAAAAGAAATGAAATTGGAAAATCTTTTCTGAAGGAGGTAACTATTTGTCATTACTTGGCTCTGTAGCTTTTAGATATCAGCCTTCCCCCTCTTCAGGCCCTACATCTCCATGTATGCTCATCAAGTGTTCCAGAAGTGTCTCTCCAACTACATGTTCTTGTTTCTTTATAGTTAAATTTCCACATTAGGTTTACCTTCATATTTTATCAAATTTACTTTGTGATGGTCAAAACTAAGTTTAAATGTATCAAACCAGGTAGTTCTATTAAAAAAGACGGCTTGTTCAGGGTGCCTGGTGGCTCAGTCAGTTAAGCATCGGACTTTAGCTCAGGTCACGATCTCACTGTTCATGGGTTCGAGCCCTGCATCAGGCTGTGTTGACAAATCCTCTGTCTCCCTCTCCCTCTGTCCCTCTGTTGCTCACATGCTCTCTCTCTCTCTCTCTCTCTCTCAAAAATAAATAAACATTAAAAAAAAAAAAGAAGCTTCATGGGTGCCTGGGTGGGGCTCAGTTGGTTAGGCATCCAACTCTTGATTTTGGCTCAGGTCATGATCTCATGGTTCGTGAGTTTGAGCCCCACGTTGGGCTCTGCACTGACAGCGCTGAGCCTGCTTGGGATTCTCTCTGCCCCTTCCCTGCCCATGCTCTTTCTCTCAAAATAAATAAATAAATAAATAAATAAATAAATAAATAAATAACATTTAAAAAATTATTTTAAAAAAATATGGCTTTTCCAATTTTTATTTACAGTCTCTAGGATTTTTTTTGCCTGATGGTTTCACACTTCAGTTACATGGGGTATTGCTTAAGTTCATCTCTCTTCAACATGAATGCCCTGCCAACATCTACTGACTGACAGAACGCACCCTTGGGGCTTAGCATTTGTGCCACGGCCCGCGAGGAAAGTGTTTTTACATACTTTAGTGAGGGAAGAGCACAGACACATCTAGAATAGCTCCACTAGTAGCTCCACAAATGTTTGTTGGATAAATGATAGGATGAAAGTGAGGAGAAAACAAAGAAAGAAAATGGGAAAGAAGATGAGTAGACTCTTCCCTTGGGGCTGACTCATGTGGCATCTGGGTTCCCAAAGCCCAAAAGCTGCAGGAACCTAGAAATGGTGGCAGCAAGGGAAAATACCAGGGAAACCCCCCCCCCCGACCCCACTATTCTCATTGATTCTCTAGAAAACCCAGCAGACAAACCAGTGAGGTGTCTGGGATGTCTGATGGGTCATAGCCATGGGATAGGAAATATTGACCTCAAGTTTTTCTCCTCGCTGGGTAGAAACTTTTCATTTCTGATTAGGGTAATGAACGGAGTTGAAAAGCTTCTATTGTAATGTGAATTTCAGGTATGTTAGCTCTAGTTCTAATCCCTTCTGTAATGTTGCCTAGTATTTAACTTCTTTGTGTGCCTATCACAACGGTGCTTACAACCAGGGTTCTGTTAGTTCAGCTGTCACAACAAATTTGTGCATGGATCAACTTACAACAGAATCAAGAGAGATAATGAGCACCAAAGGATTAGGCCCAGAGCAGTGTATGATTTGATAAAATGTAGGGTTCAGAAAACAGACACATCTTTAAACAACTTTGGATGTGGAAACAATGCATCTCTCCACAATATTTATTATATAGTAATACAGATTAGGCACAGAATGTCTTCTGTGTGTGGACCAAAAAATCTCACTGCTTCAAGTTAGAGTGCTAGAAGAAATGATGTAGTACCTTCTTCTACCTCAAGGAGGTATATCTGGGATTCACAAAACCACGCAGACAGAGCATGTGGAGATTCTTGGGTGAGAGGTAAGGCATAGGTACCAAGTCGTACTTAGTGAGGGAGGTAGCCATTATTTGAATCTCCATGCAGACAGTAAACTTTTTTTTTTTTTTCTGACAATAAACTTAAGGATGGCAGGGACCAGATCTTCCTTGTCAACCGCTGTAAACTGCTCAGCTCAGAAGAGGTATATTAGGCACTCGAATACTTGAATTCAGTGAATAAGTGAAATCAAAGCCAACAAACAGAATGAAAGAGATTTATTTATAAAAAGCTGCCGGTGGACTTTATTAATGCCAGTCAAGTCCTGCCTGACATTATGAATACTATCACATTATTGATCAATAATCACATTAAAAAAATTTTTTTTAATGTTTTTATCTTATTTTTGAGACAGAGAGAGACAGAGCACGAGCAGGGGAGGGGCAGAGAGGGAGACACAGAATCCAAAGCAGGCTCCAGGCTCTGAGCTCTCAGCACAGAGCCTGACGCAGGGCTTGAACTCATGACCTGAGCTGAAGTCGGACGCCCAACTGACTGAGCCACCCAGACACCCCAATCAGTAATCACATTTTAAAACTTACCATGACGACACAATTCTGTAGGTCAACATTGACAGTTTTATAGTGTTTAGGGGACTATTTATCCAAGCTCTTTAATGTTGACGTTCATTCTTTCTGGTGCTCAGTTAGCTGTAATTTATTTGACAGGGGCCACCACTAGACCACACAGGACCTTTGTGAAATTAGAAAAAGATGCCCTCCCCGCCCCTGACACATGCAGCCTTGCAGCCTGCAGGTGCACAGAGGCTGGAGTTGAGCTCTCTCTCTCTCTCTCTCTTTCTCTCCCTCTCAGCAGAATGCCCTGTGCAGTGAGAAACCCGCACCTGTGTAGTTGTATGCTGCTCCCCCCAGTTTACTGAGTACCTTCTCACATCACACACAGTATTGGGGAATACGCATATTATCACCTCAGTCAATTCTCCAAAGAGGCCTGAAAGGCAGCTCTCATATTCCCATTTTACAGATAAGGAAACTGAGGTCTAGAGAGGTTAGGAGCTTGTCTAGTTGCACAGTTGAATAAACGGTGAAATCAAGATTCACGTCCAACGTCAGAACAGTCTGGATTGCACTGTTGTTCCAGCTGAAGAGGAGGAAGGTCAAACAGATCCAAAAATCCTACTTCCCTCAGCGGCTAGGGATAAAAACATTCTGAAGGATATGCAGTCTGGTGCCTGAGAGGAAGTGTTTGTGGCAACTGTAGGCTTCATTGCTGTATTCTCTGAGAGGTGGTTTGAAATTACCATTTATTTTCCAACCTTTTCAGTTTTTTACTTTGATCTCTTTTTTTCTGAATAAGCTTAGAGAAAGGTACCGATACTAGAATGAATGAAATTACCTTACGTTTCTGTTTGCCCACCATAATGTCTTCCTTTCTAGGGCCATCAAGTGAGGTATGATACCGGTGACGGCTAGCATGGACTGTCACTCAGTGGTGCCAGTCACTGTGCCAGTGCTTTCCACTAGCAATGTGATGCATGGAGTCCTCACAACGACTCTGCTGATACTGTTCCCATTTTACAGGTGGTGAAACTGAGGCACAAAAAAGGCTTAATCAGGCTAGTGAGTACAGGAGTCAGGACTCAAACCCCCCACGTTATGGGTGTTGTCTTCAAGGTCATACAATCTCTGCCCTGCCTTTTAGAACAGATTGTGCTCTTCTCTCACATAGGAAAAAAGAACTTTGGGGCTATTAGGTAAGAACTATTACTCCAGGGGCACCTGGGTGGCTCATTTGGTTAAGCGTCCAACTTCACCTCACGTCATGATCTCACAGTTCATGGGTTCAAGCCCCATGTCAGGCTCTGTGCTGACAGGTCAGAGCCTGGAGCTTGCTTTGGATTCTGACTCTCTCTCTCCCTTTCTCTGCCCCTCCCTTAATTCTCTCTCTCTCTCTCAAAAATAAGTAAATAAACATTAAAAAACAAAGGAGAAATAAAAAAAAAAAAGAACTATTACCTCCAAAATACATTCCTTTCAAAATTCAAGCAGAATGCAGTTAATTAATATAAATACAAAATGAATGTGGTGTCACTAAACTTTTCTCTTTTATTTTTTTTTTGGTGATTATTTTATTTATTTTTTATTTTTTTCCTCAAGTTTTTATTTAAATTCCAGTTAGTTAACACAGAGTGCAATATTATAGTTTCAGGTGTAGAACTGAGTGATTCATCACTTTCATACAACACCCAGTGCTCATCACAAAACTGCCCTCCTTAGTACCCATCACCCATCTAGCCCATCCCCCATCCACCTCCCCTCCAGTAATCCTCAGTTTTGTTCTCTATAGTTAAGATTTGGTGATTAAGAAAAAAAAAAAAAGTTTTGGTGATCATTTTATTTATTTATTTGTAAAAGTTTATTGACTTATTTTAAGAGAGAGAGAAGGGGAGGGGCAGATAGAGAATCACAAGCAGGCTCTGTGCTGCCAGCATGGAGCCCGACGCAGAGCTCGAACTCACGAACCATGAGATCATGACCTGAACCAAAACCAAGAGTCAGATGGCTTAACCGACTGAGCCACCCAGGTGCCCCAAGATTTGGTGATCATTTTTAAGACGTTTTATCTCCTTTGAACTACCTTAGAAAAATATTAGAGACAGTGACATTCTTCTGTAATATTTCCCAGTTTGGCTGACTATTTTCAGGTTATATTATAAAAATATTATATGTCAAGGGCATTTGCCTACTTCAAGTATATCAATAAGATTAGGAAAAGTACCTAAGAATGAAAATTGATACTGTGATCATGGGCATAAATGTTCTAGTTATGGCAAAAATTGATAGAACACTTGAGTATTTGTGACACTATTCATGGAAAATAACTTTTTATAAAACTTTTGTTTTTGGAGAAGAAAACTTGACTTAGTCTGATAGCATAATATGTTTTTCAAAATATAGAATTGAGTGACTTTGGTTTGGGTGTGTTGACACATTCCCCCCCATGGCTTTCTGCTCTAGAAGAATGATGCCTTTAGAATGCACCCACAGCTGGCACAGTTGGATGAAAGTCGTTCATGTCATTTAACTGACAGTACTAATCACCGTAATAACTATTTTACCAGAAAATATAATTTGGCAGACATCTGTGATTAGTATACTAACACATTTCCTTGTTAATTTCCTTAGACAACCCTCACCAGAACATCCTTCGTGTGATCTGAATGAATCGTCCTGTCATAATGAATTATTTTGTAGGCCTGAGAAACCACTTTTATTAAGTTGCCTTAAGTGCTATTAATTTGAAAACCTTCTTCATGATGAAGCCTGAGGGAGAGGCGAAGGATAGCCCTTCTCCCTATTCTGACATATGACCCCTGGGGGGCCCACAGCCAGGGCCCTGAATCTCCCCACATCCTTCCCAAAGTCTGCTTCTCCAAGCCTCAGCTTGAATTACTCTCCACCCAGGGCTTCCCACCCAGCCCCAGAGGCCGGGTGGGAAATGATTTAGTGTGAACACATGTATTAAGGAGAGAAACAGTTGGCAGTGAGTTGAATTAATGACAATACATAAACTAAGGAAGAGAAGACAATGACAATTATTATTTCAGGGAAATACAAAAAGAAATTTACGCGAAGTAAGAGCTTACTGTTTGGCTCAGTTCTTCCTAGCAGACATACTCATTCTATGGACATGCACTTGAATGTTGATTTACCCAAATTACAACATGATTACTATGTTAAATGATTGCTGATATATAGTTGGTGAATTGAAAGGAAATGTTAGTGTGTAATGGGAGAAGGTGTGGTGATAGAGGTAGGAGGAGAAGGAACCGAAGCCTTTATTTTCCATAGTGGGAGTTCACTGAAAAGCCCAAACTGAAAAATCATGAAGTAGCAATTTGCTTAGAGATATAGAAGAAAAATATCCCTTCAGACAGCCAAAAGAATTAAAATATTTGCCCCTCGGGAAGGGGAAATGGGAGAGGAGATCTGAGTATTAGTTGTGCATTTTACATTAGATAAGCGATATTCAGTATAAATGTATGCATATGTAACTGGGGTGAGGAGTAACTTAGGGAAAAAATATTAAAACAATTTTTTTTACATTTATTTATTTTTGAGAGACAGAGAGAGACAGAGCACAAGTGGGGCAGGGGCAGAGAAAGAATGAGACAGAATCTGAAACAGGCTCCAGGCTCTGAGCTCTCAGCACAGACCAGACATGGGGCTCGAACCCACAAATCATGAGATCGTGACCTGAGCTGAAGTTGATGTTGAACCAGCAGAGCCACCCACGTGCCCCAGGGAAAAAAGATTTAAAAAGAGAAGAAAAGAAAAACAATCTTTGGGGGGAAAAAAGGGTAGAAGTGTATCACCTAGAGGTCCATTTTAACATGTTGGTTTATTTTCTCTCAGTGTTTTCACCATCTATTTGTGATTTACTTTTTCTTCCTCCCCCTTTCCCTTCCAACCATTGACATTGCTATACTCATACTATATATGAAATTGGTAGCTAACTTACTGAGCACTTAAGTGCACGCAAGACCTTGTGCCAATACACATTTTATATGCATCATTTCGTTTGATTAACCCAACTGTGCGTGCCAATATTTTAACTTATTATATCATAAATATATTTTTTAAGTTTTATATATTTATTTTGAGAGAAACAGAGATAGTGTGAGAAGGGGAGGGGCAGAGAGAGAGAGAGGGAGAGAGAGAATCCAAGCAGGCTCCATGCTGTCAGCGCTGAGCCACACGTGGGGCTCGAACCCACAAAACCACGAGATCATGACCTGAGGTGAAACCAACAGTTGGATGCTCAACTGACTGAGCCACCCAGGTGCCCCATAAATATTTTCTTATATTAACATATCGTCTTCATAACCATCTTTTTTCATGGTATAATAATATTCCATCCAGCAGAATATTTATCTTTTCCCCAACTTATTAGACTTTTAAGTTGTTTTTTAATTTTTGCTATTGTGAAGAATACTGAGATGATATATATATATCAAAAAATATATATTTTCCTGACATTTGTGCTTTTAGAATAAATTTCCAGAAGGAGGATTACTGGGTCAAAGAGTATAATCATGTTGCCAAGTTGCTTAGCTGTCTAGGGCACTTTTGTGTTCCTCCTTTAATGTTGATGCCTCGTGCAGCCTTGATGTGGGGGGAGAGAGAGATTCACTGCCATTTTACAGATGTGACAATTAGGAGATAAGTCCCCAAGGTCACACAGCTGGGGGAAGAGCCAGAATTACAATGCATGGTTCCCAACTCTTTCTTGATTTCTGCCCCCCAGATGAAATGAAACGCAGGTTGAACTGTCCCTGCCACTTTCCTTCCCAGACATCTTGATCTTTACCGAGTGGAGCCTCTCCGTCATGGGGCCCTTTCCTTCCACTGAGGCCCATTCTGCTTTGGGAAAAAGTAAGACCTCTGTAGCAGCCCAACACCACACACTGAAATCTTCTACTAAGGCTAAGGGTGAGAAGGAGAAAGAACATGAGAAAAAGCAAAGTGAAATGTGCTTATCGAGAATATGGGAAGGTGTCTAAGGAGCAAACAAGAAAATATTGTAGTTTTGGAGGACGTGTTAGAGCTGAACACAGTAAAGAAGTTTGACTTGGGGAATGTTTAGGTCATGGTATGGCCTCTCTTTACTCAACTATACACAGGACTCTCTCTCTCTTTTAAGTTTGTTTATTTATTTGGGGTGGGGAGAAGGGCAGAGAGAGAGAGAGGGAGGGAGAGAGAGAATCCAAAGCAGGCTCCACACTGTCAGTGCAGAGCCAAATGCAGGACTCAGTCTCACGCACCCTGAGACCATGACCTGAGCAGAAATCAAGAGTCAGACTCTTCAAGAGTCGGACGCTTAACCGATAGAGCTACCCAGGCGCCCCACCACCGGACTCTCTTAAATCTACTTCTTTTTTTTTTTTATGTTTATTTATTTTTGAGAGAGAGAGAGAGAGAGAGAGAGAGAGAGAGAGAGAGACAGAGCACGAGCAGGGGAGGGTCAGAGAGCGAGGGAGACACAGAATCCGAAGCAGGCTCTAGGCTCTGAGCTGTCAGCACAGAGCCCAACGTGGGGCTCAAACTCACGAATGGTGAGATCATGACCTGAGCCGAAGTGGGATGCTTAATCGACTGAGCAACCCCGGCGCCCCTTAAATCTACTACTTGATTGTGATATATTTTCTGAGGATAGAAACTAACCAAAAATTTGTATTTTTTCTTTTTCAAGTGAATATTCAAAAAGTAACTTTGCATATCTATTTTTCAACCATAGAAGAAAGCGAGTCCTGCTTTGCCCAACCCAAACCACATACTCCGGGAAAAGAATCATCTACTCTTTACGGCAAGGTACAAAAGGAAAGTCCTCCTCCGTTAGAGAAGCTCAAGATTTCAGCAGCGTCTACAGCTAATGGTGTTAAATCCCTCCGGGAACAGCCCCTGGCAGACGATACTACAGACCCACCAGGACCTACGGAAGACGCTCAGCCTTTAGAAGGACCCAGGGAATCTGAGCCACTTCAGCCGCATGTCAAAGATGATACTCCCGGAGCAGGAGAGAAGAATGACACGGAAGCAGTGACAGAGGCTCAGTCTTTAAAAGGAAATGCTGAGACTGAATCTGCAGGAAGAGATACGAAGTATCAGCCGTCGAGGATCACAGGAGAGAGGGACTCTCCTGGAGCAGTGGAAGGTACTGAGAATCCACAAACTGCCAGAGAGATGAAACCTCTAGGAACAGAGGAGAAAGTTCCTCCTCTGGAAGCAGCTAGAGAGCCACAACCTCAAGAAACAATGGGAAAGGGTGAACAGACCCAGCTCCCAAAAACAGTTCCCAAGGAGAATGAATCTCCAGAAGGATTGGAAGGGGGTCAGTTTGTGGAAATGGCTGGAGAGCAGAAACTTCAAGAAACATTGGGAAAAGATGAGCAATCCCAACTTCTAGAAACAATTCCCAAAGAGAGTGAATCTCCAGAAACATTGGAAGGAAGCCAGTTTGTGGAAACAGCTGGAGAGCGGCAACTTCAAGAAACAGTGATAAAAGATGAGCAATCCCAACTTCTAGAAACAATTCCCAAAGAGAATGAAACACCAGAGGTATTGGAGGCAAGTCAGTTTGTGGAAACAGCGGTAAACAATGATTTGCTCCATAAAACTCCTGAAGGTCTAGGAAATATGGAGCAGATTCAACCTGAAGTAATAGTCAGAAGCATGGAGCATCTAGTGGGAATTCTAGAAACAGGAGCTAATATGGAAACGGTCAGGAAAATTCGCACTAATGAAGAGGACCAACACATTGAAGGTAAAAGTGATGTTGTCCGAAATTCAGGGTTGTTTAGATGCGCTACCTAAGAGATCATCCCTGGGGATCTGTATTTCAGGGGTTTGAACTTCATTTTACCCAAACCAAAAAGACTTCCATACCTGAAAAACAAGCTCTTAGCTTTCTAGCAAAAATCTTCTAAACCATAGTCTGTGTCTGAAATTTTTAACCTGGAGTTTCATTGTTGAATACTCTTGGATGTTGAAGGCAACATGTTAAAATTTCTGAGTTTTTCCGAGTTCACTTTTCATCAGGCCCCATGGAGGGTACGAGGATCCGAAGTAAAGATGAATAGGTGGTTACTGGGGGAATTAAGCTTCTAATGAAAGAATACCCACATAATGGATCTTAGACTATAGTTTTCATCTTTGCCAATCTTATCCTTAGAAAATTACGGTCAGTCTGCTTGTGTCCTCATATAGTCCTCTTGTCTTTCCGGGAAGACTGGAGAAAATGTATTATGTCTTGGTAAAATGTGTTTTTAAAATGTACCTCACCAGCATAAAACAAAGGGTATCCATACTGTTCTTTATTAGAATTATAATTTAAAAATAACATTTCTTCTGGGACATGATTTACATTTTGGTAAATTTTAGCTTCATACTACAGTATAATTAAATAAAGCACACGTTTGTCTGTTTCTTGATTCATTTATTACCCCAGCAGTTTTTGAGTGCTAATCATATGCCAAGTTCTAGGGGTACAGGAGATAGGCCCTGTCCTCACGGTGCTCATAGGCTAGCGGGAAGAAGGCAGAATGGAAACAAGTTACCACAATCTATCGAGGTAAGTGCTTTAATGAAGGTGTAGAAAAGTGCTCCAGGGAAAACAGGGGAGATGTACTTGTTGCACTAGGGTTAGCAAACTCAAGTGGTTAGGGCCTAGGATAATGACCGTGAGTGAAGCGAGGGGCACATGTTATGGCATGGGGAGCCCTGGGGACCGTGGTGAACAGGAGCACTGTCCTAGCAAAAGAGGCACCGCTTCTTGGCTCCATCCATGAGCATGGGGGTCAGTGTGGCCCATTCTGATTTCTTAGGGAGACAGATTTGTATCTACAACGTCCAGACTTTTAAATATTTGCAATCTTTTTTTTTTAATCTCTTTTTTTAATGTTTGTTTTTGAGAGAGAGAGAAAAAGAGACAGAGTGCCAGCAAGGGAGGGGCAGAGAGAGAGAGGAAGACACAGAATCCGAAGCAGGCTCCAGGCTCTAAGCTGTCAGCACAGAGCCCGACATGGGGCTCGAACTCATGAACCATAAGATCATGACCTGAGCCAAAGTTAGATGCTTACCCGACTGAGCCACCTAAATGTTTGCAGTCTTTAAATGTTTAACAATTGTTTTCTTTAAACACCATAATGGCCCTAGGTTTCTGGGCATGCCTAGACCACCTTTTCATTTAGATATAAATGGAACGTTTTTAAAACACTTTTTAAAAATGTTTATTTTTATTTGAGAGAGAGTGAGAACATGCACACAGAGGGGCAGAGAGAGAGAGAGACAGAGACAGAGACAGAATCTGAAGCAGGTTCCAGGCTCTGAGCTGTCAGCACAGAGCCTGATGTGGGGCTCCGACTCATGAGCCATTGAGATCATGACCTGAGCCGAAGTTGGACGCTTAACCAACTGAGCTACCCAGGCGCCCCCAAATGGAACTTTTTATTTATAGTATGTTCTGCTGTCATTTCTTGGGTAATTCTGTAGCCTGATTTTATGTAGGAGGATGCCAAGATAGGAGATGTTAAGTGACATCAGCCATTCAGAGGATCTGAGAGAATCAGGGCAATTGCCTTTCCTTTTTTTTTTTTTTTTTCAAGGGTTACATTTTTAAAGATGTTTTATTTATTTTTGAGAGAGAGAAAGAGCAAGGGAGGGGCAGAGAGAGAGGGAGACACAGAATCTGAAGCAGGCTCCAGGCTCAGAGCTGTCAGCACAGAGCCTGACGCAGGGCTCAAACTCATGAACTGTGAGATCATGACCTGAGCTGAAGGTGCCCCAGGGCAGTTGCCTTTCTAGATACCATCAGAGAAATGTACTAATTTGACCTAAAGAGCAGAAACTGCCCCACTGGAAGTCAGCTGTGAGGTGCTTTATGGTCAATGATAAATGAGAGTATCTTAATATCTCCTTTGGTTACTTTTCCAGGTGAGACAGGAGAAAAAGTTGAAACAGAGATGGAGGATGAGAAAGTAAGTGAAGGGACTGGAACAAAAGAAGAAGAAACAGGGGAAGCTGTGGACCTTTCAGCAGCCATGTAGATGGATGTGGTAGCAGAAGGATTAATAGGCACAGGTGTTGTGATAGAAAATGTAGTGAAGTGTGTGACTTCGGATCTGATTGTGTCTATAAATGTCTATGTGTTTTATACAAGGAGTATGGTTATCATGTTCTTGATTACATTGTTCCATAAAACTGCTAAGCTGTAAACAGTTTTCTCAGGCACTTAGAATAGTTATACATTTAGAACTACAGTAGCCACGGCCAGTAAGGACTAGGGTATAGGATCACTGAAGAGTGTGAGGGTGTTTTCTTCACTGTGGCAACACGTCCATTCGGTTCAGAAAATGACACCCTAAAAAGAAAGTATAAACCTTAGGTGTAGGTGGCTGGAGAAAGGATTTAAATTTTAGGGAGCATATGATAATCAAGTAACACAGTTATAATTACAGCGGGATAAGAATGAACAACATCAGGGCAAACTATATCTAGTGGGTTTTTTTTTTCTTTTTTTTTTTTTTTTTTTTTTCTGTTGCAGAATTTAAAGCTGGTAGGAACCTACTCACCTTAAGTCTGTCTACTACCATAGACTCTTATTTATGTCAAAGGAGTGCAGTCTCTGGTGCTGTTGCAAGATCAGGCATTTCCACATTGAAAGGCTACACATTTTTCCAGGTGCCATTTTAAATCAGTTGTTGATTTTACACTTATGTGAAGGGTTTCATTGGTGTTATCCTTTTAACTGACATTAAAGGCGTTTTAAACTTATTGACTTTTAAACGTATTTCAGAGACAACAGACAGCAAGAATTAAAACCTAGATTTGCTGCCTATGTGGAATTTATTCCCTGGGTCCTGTTTTGTTTTGTTTTTCAGATTGCTGTGGCTTAATGTTAGGCTTTCGAGGTAGAAAGGAGCTAAGAAATCAAGATTTAGAAACCATTTATAATATTGCATTAATGTTAAAATGATGCACCATTGAAAGTTACTTTTCACGAATTCTTCCTAAGTTGCCAAGGGATTTTGGTAAAAGATTATACATGAATATAGTAATGACAATAGCAGTCTTGTCTACCATTGGGGACCTGTGTTTATGTATATCAGAATAGAATTATATTCTGGAAACATTTTGTTTCCTTATTTGTAAATGTGTATTTTTAAGATAACTGCTCAGATGAATTAACTAGACTCTTTTATTTTTAATTTTTTTTAATTTAGTTAACATATCATGCAATATTGGTTTCAGGTTTAGAATTCAGCGATTCATCACTTACATACAGCACCCAGTGCTCATCACAAGTGACCTACTTACTACCCATCACCCACAGCCCATCTGCCACCCACCTCCCTCCATCAACCCTCAGTTTGTTCTCTGTTGTTAAAGTCTCTTGTGGTTTGTTTCCCTCTCTTCTTTCTCACCGCCCCGCCCCGTTCATCTGTTTTGTTTCTTAAATTTCACATATGGGTAGAATCATATGGCATTTGTCTTTCTTGGATTTGACTTATTTCACTTAGCAAAATACATTCTAGCTCCATCCACATCATTGCAAATGGCAAGATTTCATTCTTTTTGACGGCCGAGTAATATTCCATTGTATATAAATAATCTCTTCTTTATCCATTCATCAGTAGACTCTTTTACTTTGGCTTTTATATTAAAATGACTACTAAGATGACTTGTAGTTAATTTCAAGAATATAGCATACAGGGAAGAATTATCTTTATTCTGATTTTAATAGTAGTTTATGTTTCTGACTTTAAAGAGTTGAAGTAGACAACAAGAGGGGGTACTTGAGTAGATGATGTCCCCCTTTCTGCAAAGTAGCTCGATTGTGATTTTATTGAGACCAAGGACTGTTTTGTGTATCTTTGATTCAGGCATTTATCTCCTTTCATGGAACATTATAGGCACTTGATAAATATTTGTCAAATCAATACATGAATAATAAATACCCATTTATGTTTAATTCATTAGAAAAGAATATATTTAAGATATCAATTTGTGTAGCACTAACATTTTCTTGAGGGCTGCTCAAACTCAGCAACGTGCTATATATTTGGTGTAGTTTTCTGAAAACAGCAAAATTTTGAGGTCAGGAAGTGTATAAATCAGAACTGATATAACATCTCTCAAGCTGACTTTTGTAATCCAAAGGTGTTTTTCCTGACCAAAAGGTATTTTTATACAGATATCTAGTAAGTAGAGAATGACAGAGCTCAGTGTAAAATATATCTGATCACCTTAAAAGGTGGAATTGTACTTTGTATCAAGTACTAAAATAGTAAGATTCATTTACTTAATAGACATAAAGGTCCATTCTCCGTTGTGTGAATTTTTTTTAATCATTAACATGTGTTAAAGAGACCTATTCAGAACTGATTCTTGAGAGAACTCTTTCTCAAAGGCATTATTATATAGTTGTAATATAAAAGTTTTCAAATTGTCTATTAATCCTACTTTTTCCACGAATTACTAAAATAATTTATTCTTAGAAAATTTTGGAAATTTGTATAAATTTCTGGTGCTTTTTATACTTTTGTCTTTGGCCTTTAGTGTGGTTATTAAGACATTTTTAGAAACCGTTCTTATTCTCTTAGATAATATTAGTACATTTTTATTCAAAACCTATAAAGAAAATTAAAATGTTCCATAATATTTGAATATTCTAACATTGAAATATTTCTTCTAAATAATTATTTATTTTTAAAAATAAAACGAAAGTAATAAGTGCCTGTAGTAAAATTAAAATAATACGGAAAGCTATAAAATGGGCAGTGAAGTTCTTCCTCCCATATCTTTTAGTCCTTCTGTGAAAAGATAATAAGGTTTCTTGCATATAGTTCCACAAAAAGGTAATGTACATGCCATGCTATATGCATAAACCAAAACATGAATGTATATTTTCATATCCACATTGTAAAACACAAATGAGAATTTACATAGGCTTTGTATTACGCAAAGTGCATGTGAAACCACAATTCTGTTCTTTCCCGTGTTTAAATGTTTCCCTTTTGCCTAAGACTGGTAGACAGCACAGCCAAGTGCTCTCTGCTTCTAAGTGCTCAGACTCTGAGAGATTATTAATTTTGCCCCAGATTCAAAATGCACAAGTTGGACAAAAGGCTTGAACTATTCATGATGAATTAATAGAGAAACTACCTTTGGGGCTGGATTCTCTCATCCTGGGGGGCTGTCTGGCCCCAGGATTGTAGCCCCGTTTGTGTTCTACTAAGATAATCTCAGTATTTTCTATACCTAACTGGGAGGGAAATGGTGAACAAATGATTTGTCTGCTAGCATTCCCAATAGGGAGTGAACATTTGCATTTACCAACAGAGGGTGCCAGTAACAAAGCTAGGAAGTTCCCGGTCTGACTCAGGAACACTGGGCCAGAAGTGCTCTGAACCCAGAGTCTCCCGGGGAACCACAAGATAGGAGTGTGTGGTCAACCTGTGACTTTATTGCCTTTTCCATTTCGACTTTGGAGTAAGAGCTCCTAGCATAGCCTTGCGCAGTCAGAACACCCACATCCCTCCTAACAAATGCTTTGTCCCACACTTGGCCTTGAATTAAGAATGGCTTTAAAAGGAAAATGTTTTTTCCCACATTTAACTAATCCGATAGTGTTGGGGAGTCATCACCAAATAACCTTGATAGGGTTTACATCTGTGCTCTCTTGGAAAATACAAAAGCTTGTTAGAGCACCTAATATCACAAACATCTCATTTTTTTTTTAACATTTATTTATTTTTGAGGGAGAGAAACAGAGCACAAGTGGGGGAGGAGCAGAGAGAGAAGGAGACACAAAATCTGAAGCAGGCTCCAGGCTCTGAGCTGTCAGCACAGAGCCCGACACGGGGCTCGAACCCACAAACCGTGAAATCATGACCTGAGCCGGAGCCGGATGCTCAACCGACTGAGCCACCCAGGTGCCCCACAAACATCTCATTTTTATAAAGATAATTTGGCGACCTACCTGTGAATTGTTTCACAAATGTCGGCAGTGCGAACATCATAAAGCCACCCACATTTGGAAGGGAGGAGAGAATGACCCTCTTCTTTTTCTCTCCCCACACCGCACCAAATAGCAGGGCAGAGGTGTGTCTGAGAAGTTAAAATTATTTGTTTACAAGATATCCTTTAATCTGAAACTTTGTCAGCTCTCCTCTTCCTCAGAGTTTATAAAGTTAACGAACATTTGGTTATAATACAAGGTTTTAATTGCAGGAACAGAATCCGTGTAATCCCAGAGAGCAGATGGCAGGTATGGAATTTCTGTGTTCAGTTCTTGTTACGGTCAACAAAAGCTAGGGGACTCCCCAGCATTACTAACCCATGTAGAATCAAATCGGAGGCCATTATTAGCTTTATTCAGTAATGCCACTCAGCGCATTTATTGGGCAATATTTGAGATACTGCAAGCTCACAACTGTATTGTTATTTTTGTGCCTAATGAAAGAAGTCTCCAGACATCAAAGCCAGCCTTTTACCCCTTTGGTTTCATAATGTGCTCTTATTGACATGAATAAACATGTTACTCATACCCATTACTGGGGACGGAGATCAGTAAGCCTTACCAGTTTCCGGAAAGAGTTCTGAGAAACCAGTTAGGGATACTAATTTTTTTTTGACACTGAAGTATACTTGACAAACATTGGTTTGAAATCTGCCTCAGTTTTTTTCCTTGTAGAACATAAATGGCTTTCAAATTTTTCTTAATAAAAGTAACTGTAGCAAAATATCATTCGTCTGATTATATAAATTGATGAAAAAAGTAATGCATATTATATTGAGTTGATTTATATAACCGTTATTCCAAATACCTTTAAAAAAATTTTTTTAACGTTTATTTTTGAGAGAGAGAGAGAGAGACAGAGCGTGAGCGGGGGAGGGGCAGAGAGAGAGGGAGACACAGAATCTGAAGCAGGTTCCAGGCTCTCAGCTGTCAGCACAGAGCCCGACGTGGGGCTCGAACTCACAGACCGCGAGATCATGACCTGAGCGGAAGTCAGAGGCTCAACCGACAGAGCCACCCAGGCGCCCCCAAATACTTAAAAAAAAATTACTTGGGGCACCTGGGTGGCTCAGTCAGGTGAGCGTCTGACTTTCGCTCAGGTCGTGATCTCGTGGTTCATGAGTTCAAGCCCCACATGGGACTCACTCCTGTGAGTGCAGAGCCCGCTTCAGATCCTCTTCCTCTTCAGATCCTCCCACTTCCTCTCTGCCCCTCCCCCGCTTGTGCTCTCTCAAAAATAAATAAACCATCTAAAAAATTACTCAATGACAAGAGCAGAGGCTTTCTATGGCAGCTGTACTGTGGTAGGGTGACTTCGGGTTGGCAAGAGTTCAGCCCCAGCACCAACTAGGAAGTCACAAGGTCCACAGGTGACTTTCTAACCATCACCACACTCATAGCAGTTCTGTGAGGGGACAGACACGTAGTTTATTTCAATTACAGATATTTCTTCTTTAGTGGGTCAGTACGGATTTATTTCATGTTTTCCGGGTATCAGAGTTTTGTTTAAAAAGTGTTTTTGGCAAAAGTAACACTGGTATTGCCTAAATATTTGAATGTGACACAATGATTATTTAGGCAATAATTGCAAGGAAAGATTTACTATGAAATAATCACTTTTTTCTTAGTATCAAATGAGTACATGTTCACAGTAGAAACTTCAGAGAATATAAACCTTAAAAGATGAAATCTAAATATTACACATAATTGGTCAAAAATCACATTGATGTATATGAGGGGTTCTTCTTTTTCTTCAGTATTGGAATACAAAGTTAGCTAAGCTCAGCTATGGATAGAACTTTAAGTCTATTGAAAGGTTGAGTGCAGCATTTCCAGATTTTCCTCATTGGAATCTACTGGGAATAATAGGTTTTAGAGAATGTTCCAATAATAAATATGTGCTATGTTAGTAAATACTAATTAGTGCTATATAGAGAGAAGCTATGCCCCAGTATGTTAGCACTTAGCTGGCCACAATTTATGATAAATACTTTTTTTGATATCTTAGGGAAAAACACTGAAACTTAGTATTTTATTTAGAATTATTTTTAATACTAACTGCTAACCAAATGTTAAAGACTGTAAGCTCTTCAGAGGGCAGGGATGGTTCCCTACTGAGCCTAGTATAAATTTGGCACTCAAATATTTCTTGATGATCAATGCTCTTTAATTTTATATAATCTTGATGGTTTCCTCAGAACTGAATATAACTGGCTGTAGGGGAAAATGTGGCCAATTTTTTTAATAATTATTTTGTACTGCTGGTTCAATATTTACAATTTTGATTGAATATGTTATTAGAACTAATAAAGTGTTTGAAAATGTTTTGTGGTGTATTTTTTATCTGAAACAATTTTTTATTACAGAAACATACAAAATTACTTTTGGCTCTTTGTGTCCTTCAGAAGGAAAAGTATTCTTTAAATTACACCCTCTGTGAAAGGTAAGGAATTTGACAATAGCAGGGAAATATCTTTTTAGACATCTCATGATCATTTAGTGGTTGCACATTTCAACAAGATTGCTATTTCTGTATGTTTGAAAGATGAACTTTAAATAAATGTTCCTTTTCACCTTTAACAAAATCTAGTGATTCTCTTTCAGTATGAAAAGAAGACTCAAAATCCCAACCCAGCCACTAACAAGTTAATTAACTTGGGTAGCAGCATTTTATTTCCAGCTTTTTCATTCTAGGGTTTGAATTGAAGCCATGACCTATTTATAATTATGCCCCTTAGACCCAGTCTGGCTTGTGTCTCTAATTTCCTGGCTACAGTGATTGGTTAAGAATGGGCCCCTCATCTGAGCTGGACCAATCAGAGGCTTCTCTGGGACACTTGCCAGAGATACCAGGAAATGATGCCTTAATGCTGGAGTTAGGACCTTGGTGGTCTGTGTGTCTGGGCCTGCAGCTACTTCCTCTAAGAGACAGGTGGAGCCAGGAAGTTTTTGGTGTGTAGATGGGTAAATAAAGCCAGCTGTACTCTGGACTTCTCTGCTACACGAGTCTAAGAATTTCTTTTTTTCCACTTATACTAGTTTGAGTTGCGTTTCTGTCATTTACCAAGAAGAGTCTTGACATTAAAAGTAGAAAGAGATGTTTTATAAAAGAGCTGGAGAAAATACTAAATATAAGAGCAGAAATTAATTATAATAAAAAGATACAATAGAAAGGATCAAGAAAGCCCCCAAAATGATTCTGTAAAAAGGTTAGGAAAGTTGATAAACTCCTGGGCAAGACTGATCTAAAAAAAAAAAAAAAAAAGGGTGCCTAGTTTCGCCTTTTCTAGAATGCCCTATAATTGGGATTGTGCTACGTACAGCCTCTTCAGATGGACTTCTTTCACTTAGCAACATGCATTTAAGTAAATGCTTATGCCTTTTAATGGCTTGACAGCTCATTTCTTTTTATTGCCAAATAATGGGAAGGCTTCTAGGATTATTATCATCATCATAGCTATGTGCCAGGCATTATTCTAAATGCTTTATACATATTAATTTATTTAATCCTTATAACTTTATAAGGTAGGTCCTACTAATATCCCCATTTTATAGATGAATCAGCGCCATTTTACAGAATAGACCAGAGATCTTAAATGCCTTGCCCAAAGTTACAAGCTTATAAATGGTGGACCAGGATTTGAACTCAGGTAGTTTGGCTCTAGAGTACATGTCTTTAACCACTAAACTATACTGCTTCATGTAAAAGTGTCTAAAATAATTTTCAGTGCCTAATCTTATCAATTTACTCTGCCATACTCCCAAACTTGCCTACTTGAAGAGTTGTCATACTTTTGTTAATAAATTTAGTCATTTAAATTGCAGAAACTTTTGCATCTAGCATGTTATTCCATACGATTCATAATTGTTAAATACTGGTAAATAGAGGTGGACTTTTTGAGCCTTTGTTGTGTGTTAAACTCTGCAAAGTAATTTTTCATATTCATTATTTTATTTCATCCTAATGACATCCCTTTGAGAGGTGCAATTATGTCTCAGGAGACTGAGGCTTTAAGAGGTTAAATAACTAGCTGAAGGTCGTGTGACTAAGTGGTAGATGTGGGCCTAGAACCCCAATGGAATTACTCCAAAGTCTGTGCTCTTGTTAGATGCTCTAACAAGATTTTGTATACTTAAGAATGGTATGCGTACGTTTAAGAATGTTATGGCAGCCTTGCTGTAATATGATCATCTGGAAAACACAGAACTGTTTGGAGGAGGGGTTAAATCACCTAAGGCATGTTCTCACAAAAGAACACTCTCTGACAGTTTAAAAAATGAGGTAGACATATACCTATGTATACGGACGATCTTCAAGACAGAAGACAGCAATCTGAGAATAACACATAAAGTGCCACTTACGTAAACAAGTGGAAACCAAACTGGATGATCAAGTATGTAAAGAAAATGGTCTGCTGGTTATAGTGAAAACTCTTAGCAGTGGTTCTCTTTGGGGAGGTTAAGTGGGATAGACAGTGAGTGAAGGGTACTTTTACTTTTTTAAAAAGTTTATTTATTTTGAGAGAGAGAACGCGTGCATGTTCGTGAGAAGGGGTGGGGCAGAGAGAGAGGGAAAGAGAGAATCTCAAGCAGGCTCTGTGCTGGTGGCTCAATCCCACGAACTGTGGGATCATGACCTGAGCCAAAAATCCAGAGTCAGACACTTAATCAACTGAGCCGCCCAGGTGCCCCTGGGTACTTCTTTTTAATCTATACACTTCTGTGTTGGAATTTATTCTACAGCAAGGAAGTATTCATGTAGTACTCATCTAAATTAAAAGACTTTAATGAATCAAACACAAAATAGTTATACACAGCCCGATTACAACAGTGTAAACGTGCAGAAAGTCAGAAATAAATTTTGAGAAAAAAATAGTTGGAGTTTCAACTTCATGGTTCCCCCCACCTTTAGGTAAGTGCTTAAATGTATAAATTAAACTGTTAAAAAATAAGTGAACAGATCACACCAAGGAAAATCTGCATGTCTGTTTATTTCCATTAGAAAAATATTATCTATGAAAATTGTGGTCCACTCTCTTCCCCTTCACCTCTATCATTCAAACTTCAGTACTTTAATTTTACTCAAGTGAAAGCAGAGTTATACAGCTGACGTGAGAATTCAATATTTCACATCATTAAATTAATAGGCTTTAATTGAATTAGGTGTGCTTTTATTATTTATCAGGAATAGCAACCTCTCTCTCCTAGATGTTATTTCCCTTTACTTTCATTTATTTGAGAAAGTACGGAATGCACGTTTTTTTTTCCCATATCCAGTCATGAGTATGCGTGTGATTTATAACACCAGTAACGGGAGTTGTCATCCGATCTTCAGTTCACACTCAATTCCCCTTATTATATGGTATTTCCATAGTGACTTCCAATGTTTTAGTCAATCATACACTTTCCAACGTCAACTGTAAAAATTAAGATGTTAATTTAAAAACATTATTGAGATTCCAGACTGAATAATGCCGGCCCCGCTTATAGCGACGCCGTTGTGAGAGGTCCTTGGACAGCCACTGCTTCAATCTCCACACGGCTTCCCTGCAGGGAAAATAAGGAAGCAACGTTTAGGTAATTTTTTACAAATTAAGAGAGCTGTGCAATACCTACTAAAAACGTATGCAACTAACAGCAATAGGGCGTTTTTAACATTAAATTTCTCAAAGAAAGAAAGGACGAGGAGGCATTCCCTGGGAACCTACCACAGGCCAGGCTCTCGTGCCGAACACGTCCATAAGCGTTAGCACATAGGATTCTCACTGCAGCTATATCAGACAGTGTTCTCTCCTCAGTCCGGAGAATGATATGCTGAAGCCTGGAGAGGTTATTCAACCTGTCCCAGGACACAGAGCTAAGTGGCAGAGGTTCAAACCCATGTCTTCTGATTCCAAGTTCAGAGCTCATTCTACTATACCCAATACCTTAATTAAGTTTGATGATACTGAGCATTCCAGTAACAGCCAATTAAAACAATAAAAAATACCACTCACAATTACAAGTGGAAGCCAGTAGGGGCTGCTTCTTTGTAGGCAGGAATACCGTGCTACTAAGAGCTTCTGATTAGGCTCGAATACCAAATTAGGAATGGTGAGAAAATATGTGAGCCACTGGTTTTGAGATTCTTTTTCTAATAGAAGGTCTATGTGTGGCCTTAATTTTTAATTTTCTTAATTTTTATGACAACTTTTAAAAATTTCTTAAGTTTCTTGGGGCATCTAGGTGGCTCAGTCTGTTAAGTGTCAGACTCTTGATTTCAGCTCAGCTCATGATCTCGAAGTTTGTGAGTCTAAGCCTGCCTCAGGCTCTGTGCTGACAGCCCGGAGCCTGCTTGGGATTCTCTGTCTCCTCTCTCTCTCTGCCCCTCCCCGGCTTGTGCTCCCTCTCTCTCTCTCAAAAATTAATAAATTAAAAAAAATTCTTAAGTTTCTTAATTTTTTTTCCTTGTACATATAATATTGGGTATTTCCTTTTAGTCTTTAAGATCCTGGAAACCAGAGGGGTGCCTGAATGGCTCAGTTGGTTGGGCATCTGACTTTGGCTCAAGTCATGATATCACTACTCGTGAGTTTAAGCCCTGCGTCGGGCTCTATGCTGACAGCTCAGAGCCTGGAGCCTGCTTCGGATTCTGGGTCTCCCTCTCTCTCTACCCCTCCCCGGCTTGTGCTCTGTCTCTCTCTCTCTAAGGTAAAAAAAAAAAAAATTAAAAAAAAAAAAAAGATCCTGGAAAACAGATTATTTCTTTTTTTTCTTTTAAAAATTTCCTGCAAAAGTGCTTAGTTTGTTATATTCAGAAAACAATGTAGGCATTTAAAATTGTGTACATTAAGCCATACAGAGAAAGACAGATACCATATGGTTTCACTCTTATGTGGATCCTGAGAAACTTCACAGAAACCCATGGGGGAGTGGAAGGAAAAAAAAAAGAAGAGGTTAGAGTGGGAGAGAGCCAAAGCATAAGAGACTCTTAAAAACTGAGAACAAACTGAGGGTTGATGGGGGGTGGGAGGGAGGGGTGGGTGGGTGATGGGTATTGAGGAGGGCACCTTTTGGGATGAGCACTGGGTGTTGTATGGAAACCAATTTGTCAATAAATTTCATATATATATAAAAAAAATAAATAAATAAAAAAAATTGTGTACATTAGCCATTTGAAAGTGTACTTACTTTGGGCAAAGCAGCAACCTGGTAAGCAGCTCTTGCAGGAAAACTGCTCTTAAAATCTAAATTTAAAAGCATTTCATTTTAGTTTTCAGACACTGTATTGTGACGGCACAATCAAGAATCTGGTAAGTGCTTCATAGATCTATTAGTGCTTAGATACAAGCAACACTGAAAAAAAAGAAGCTAACATTCATATTAGTTTGATAAAATATTTTGCCATAGGATTCCTATGACAGTGAATACTTTTAAAAATGTCTTCGCTTTCTGGGAAAAAGGAAAATATTCACATGCTTTGAGACTTTGATCTTGTTTGATATGAATAGGGTTTTATTTTTAAAGTGATACTATATGATATGAACTCATTTAAGCATTCAAACAACCCTATAAAGTTTTATCCCCATTTTGCATATGAAGAAACCAAGGCCTAAAACCATTAACTAATTAACCAGCTAAGGATTCTGAGAGCCAGAACAGAGATGGTGGCGAGGTCATATCACAGCACTAAAAAATACAATTTATGTGTTATTATTAGGAGGGCTTAAAAGCCTGAGAAGAGTGTATCAATATTAAGCTTTAGGAAAATGAATTTGTAAGACTGTAGTATATTATTCTAGGGAATCCCATAGAAGTATCTTGGATCTTTTTCATGGGGGCACACTGTATGTTTCCAATCAGACAATTCTTTTAGGACAGGATCTATGGCCATTTCTTTAGCATCTCCTATCACTCTTAATTCATAATGGACAATCATTAAGGTTAATACACTCATTTCTCTTAAAACGGAATACAGTAATGAAGCCAAATTACTTACACTGTTTGTAGACTTCATTGACGGTGTTGAAGTCATTTATGTCAGCCAGCAAAACAGTTGTTTTTACCACTAAAAGACACATACATCGTTATTAGGTTTAGCTATTTGGTCTCACTCAAAATATTACTTAGAAAAACATATGGTTCTGCGACTGAATTGATTAAAATGGGCCTGAAATTAAAACAACTTTCAAAAGCAACCAACATATGGCATGACATATTACTGGATGCTCCATATTCTTCAAAAAGAGTTATCAAACAGAAATGTGAAGGAATCAAACAGGTATCAAACAAATGTGAAGGAATATCGAGTTGCTCACCGTTAGTGAAGTCACAGCCTGCAGCTTTCAGAATTTCACCCATGTTTGTAAGAGCCTATGAAGCAAGGCAAGAAAGACCTAAGGCACTGGATGGATGTTACTTTAAAGCTTTATTTCAACTCAATTAATCAACTTTTACTAATATCTCCTTAAATAGCTTATGTTGCAGAAAAATCCTCCCGTTCTAGGAAATTCTACTCCTTCTAGGCCACCTCTATACAAGGGAATTGCTTCTTGGCTTTCCTGTAATGGAATGAATCTTTCTGACATATAGTGAGACCTTGTCTCCTTTTGTGAGTAGAAAGACTGGACTGAAGTCTCTTCTTCAGTGCTAGAGGGTGCAAAGTTCTCAGCCAGTGTCCACTAAGCTCAAAGAGATAGCTTCTGGAGTTCTGAACTCTGTATTGCTTTGAGGGTAAATAAAAGCTAGTGAGCATTAAAACATGTTTCCTTTTAAAGCAATAATTGATTTTAAAGAGTTCTATCTTTTTCCAAAAAACAGTATCAGTAAATTATGCATATGCTTGACACTCTGGCCTTTGGAAAAACATCAGTTTTTCACTCATTCTTTAATGTACAATTTTTTCAATTCATTATTCCTCTTTATTTTACTGGGCACATTATAATATTTGATATTTTTATTTATTTTTTTCTTCTTTTTTTTGAATTGAGAGAGAGTATACATATGCATGTGGGGGAGGGGCAGAGGGAGGAGGAAGAGAGAGAGAGATAGAGAATTTTAACCAGGCTCCACGCTCAGTGTGGAGTCCGACGCAGGGCTCAATCTCACGATTGTAAGATCACGACCTGAGCTGAAACCGAGTCAGGTGCTTAACCGACTGAAACACCCGGACACCCTGATATTTTTATTTAAAAAAAAAAAAAGTCTTCTAAATAGGTAATACATAGATATGGCAAAAAAATTCAACAGCTATAAAAAAAGCCATATACAGTGAAAAGATATCTCCTACCCTTACTTCCTTCTTCCCCAGCTTCTTGTATATCCTTGAAGAGACAGTCCATGCTTACACCAGCATAAATGCACACCACTCACACCCCACACACCCTCACACACACACACACAGATGGTAGCATATTGTGCAAAGCTGTTTTGCATCTCTGTTTTATTCTATCACCTATCAATTTATGTTGGGAGATTTTTCCCCATTAATTTAGTTGTATGGAACTAGCATGATTTATTTCATTAGTTCCTTATGGATGGACATTTAGATTGTTTTCTATCTTTGGATATTATAAATGACTCAGTGAATGCATAAAATTATAATTTAATTCTATTTATTGGATCAGAATTATACTCCTCATTCTTATTTAAAAAAAAATTTTTTTAAACGTTTATTTATTTTTGAGACAGAGAGAGACAGAGCATGAACAGGGGAGAGGCAGAGAGAGAGGGAGACACAGAATCTGAAACAGGCTCCAGGCTCTGAGCTGTCAGCACAGAGCCCGACGCGGGGCTCGAACTCACGGCCAGTGAGATCATGACCTGAGCCGAAGTCAGACGTTTAACCGACCAAGCCACCCAGGCGCCCCTCCTCATTCTTATTTTAAAAGACACATATTGCACCTAATCTTTTTTTTTTTATTTATTTTTTTAACGTTTATTTATTTTTGAGACAGAGAGAGACAGAGCATGAACGGGGGAGGGTCAGAGAGAGGGAGACACAGAATCTGAAACAGGCTCCAGGCTCTGAGCTGTCAGCACAGAGCCCAACGCGGGGCTCAAACTCACGGACCGCGAGATCATGACCTGAGCCGAAGTCGGCCGCTTAACCGACTGAGCCACCCAGGCACCCCTGCACATAATCTTTGATAGTTCTCTCTTACTAACAAATGTTGACTGTTACTTCTGTGGGTTTTTTTTTTTTTTTTTTTTGCAGCTAAGTGGCCCTGATAAGAAATTTCCCAATCCGTGTGGAAGTGGCAAGATGCTATCTGATTTCAATAATTTAATTGAGATTGAAGTAATTTTATTGAGAGAGCTGACATATAATATTGCATCAGTTTTAGGTATGTAATATGATGATTTGATATATGTATATACTATAAAATAATTACTGCAGTTTAGTGACTATCCAAACATTCAGGTTTGAAGTCACCCTTGGAAGGTAGACTTTTTTGTTGTTGTTAAATGATTCCTCAAAGTTTGGACTTTCTGCTGATATAAAACTGTCTTAAATCAATCAGTAAGGAACTTTAAAAGCATTTATCTGATAACCTCTATAAAAAATCAGCCAAATGGATTCTTAATACTTTCAGTATTAAAAAGCAATAAAGAAGGGAACTTCAAGTGTGAAAAATGACTTACTTGTTTGGCTTCCTCTGCCACCCCTCCTGGCACGAGCTGTCCACTTGCAGGGTCCATGCCTATCTGTCCTGAAATGTAAATGGTCCTGTCGACTAACACAGCCTGACTGCAATAAACGGAAATACAGTATGTATATAAAATATAAAACACAAAATTCAATGCTAAAAGATTTCTTTGCTAGGACACAAAAAGCACAAAATGTAAAATAAAAGAATAATAGGACTTCATTAAAATGAAAACCTTTTGCTTTTTGAAAGAGATCTTTAAGAAAATGGAAACACAAGTCACAGATTGGGAGAAACTATTTGCAAAACACATATCTAACAAAGAACTTGTCCCCAGAATATATAAAGAACTCGTATAGCTCAGTAACATAAACAACCCAATAAAATATGGGCAAGTGATTTGAGCAGATATTTCATAAAAGAAGACATATGAAGAGCTAGGGAGTACATAAAAGATTCTCAACATTATTACTGATTAGAAAAATGTAAAGCAAAACCTCACTAGATACCATTACACCCAGTAAGATGTCACTGATAACAGTAAGGATTGGTGAGGATGTGAAGTGACCAGAATCCTGTAATATGTACCCCATTGGCAGGAGTGCAAAAATCCAGATGCTTTGGAAAATAGTTTGGCAAGTTTCTTAAAAACTTAAACATATACTTAATATACAACCCCAGCGATTTCTTTCTTAGGCAGCTACCGAAAAGAAAGGAAAATATATGTCCAAAGACTTCACATGACTGTTCAGAACAGCATTATTTATGATAGCAAAAAGGAAAAACAAAAAATAAACATCCACTGATAGATCCAACTAAAGACTACATATTATTTGATTCCACTTATATGAAATTCTAGAAGAGAAAGTATAACAGCAGAAAGTAGATTAGTGACTTCCTGGGGACAGTGGGGACTGACCACAAATGGGTATGAGGGAATTTTTGGGGGGGTGATAGAAATGTGCTAAAACTTGACTGTGGTAGCAAATGCATGGCTCTAAGAATTTACCAAAACCCATGGAACTCTAAACTTAAAATGGGTGAACTTTAATGTAACTTACACCTCAACAGAACTGCAAGACAGTAACAACAAAAATGCAATGCCAAGAGCACTGCTAGAAAAGAAGTAGTTATTTTCGGACAAGATTCATTACTGCTTCTTGAAGTGTCAATTAAGGATCCACCTATGATGGGAACACTTTATTTCTATAAAGTGCTTGTTTTTGGAAAAGGCTTGTTTTGTAATGAGGATACTAAATTTCAGAATTAGGGTACGATCACAAGAAACAGAATAAGCCATGCTGAGACCTGAAAAAGAGTCAAACAAATCAACTTAAAAAAATGTATTAGTTTTTGGATAAAGAAAACACCTCTGTTGTTTCTCTTTTTAATTGTGGTAAAAAATATATATATACATATATAAGATAAAATTTATCATTTTAACCAATTTTAGGTACACAATTCAGTGGCATTAAGTACCACCATTTTTAAAATCCTGATAAAGAAAACTTAGTATCAATTTAAATTTAGAAGTAAAATTTGTCTTATCATTTCCATGTTTATTTAGAAAGAGCATCTTCTCATTTCCAATGTTACATTTCTAATATTACATTCTCATTTCTAATCTTCATTTCCCCTGATTTTCCCTGACCATAACTTTTCTCTTTATGATTTAAAATATAGTATGTATGTATATACTTATCTATCTATCTATCTATCTATCTATCTATCTATCTATTTATGTAAGCTCTACACCAAATGTGGTATTGAATTCATAATCCTGAGGTCAAGAGTCGCATGCTCTACTGACTGAGCCAGCCAGGCACCCCTATAGTTCTTTTCTTAATAATTTTTTGAATAAGAGAACATTCACATGGATCAAAAATCTAGAAATACAAAGAATCTCAGTGAAAAATCTCCTCCTTTCTCTCCTTATCCTCCTCCTGCCCAGTTTCCAGCCCCTACAGATAACGAATGCTCTCCTTTACGTATTCTTCCAAGGTTTCTTCACGCATATATGAGTAAAAATGAAATATATCTTCTCCCTGTTTATATAACATATGGTATACTAAATGCTCTTCTACATTTTGCTTTTTTCACTCAATGGTATATCGCAATCTTTCTATAACTATATGCAGAATGCATCCTTATTCTTTTAACAGCTGCATAGTATTTTATTGTTTGGACATACTTTACTAGTTACCATCAATTCCAATATATTTTAAAAATGTATTTATTTACTTATTTAGAGACACAGAGAAAGATCGCAAGCATGGATGGGACAGAGAGAGAGAAGGAGAGAGAGAATCCCAAGCAGGTTCCGCACTGGTAGTTTGGAGCATGATGAGGGGCTTGATCTAACGAACGGTGATATCATGAACTGAGCTGAAATCAAGAGTCCAACACTCAATTGACTGAACCACCTGGGCACCCCTTGATTCCAATATTTTGCTACTGTAAACAAAACTACACTGAAAACCGTATCACACACACACACACTCACACACACACACACACTTTCCCTGGGCAAGTACTAAGCCTTTCTTTCATCTGAACCTCAGAGGAGCCATTCTTATACCATGAGCAGGATCTTGTCTTATAGTATAACTAGTTCTGTTCTTATCCTATTTCTGGGGTATGCCAGACTGACTGTAAACCCCTTGAAGGCAGGAGCTGTGTCTTACTGTCTCCAGCTGTGCAGGGCCTAGGTGATTTCTTGCACTAGTGGGCACACAATAACTTCTTGTTCATGTTTTGCTCTCTAACCACTTACTAGCTTAAATGACTTTGGCTGTCAGTAAAGTATCTTTTTAGCAGGACCCACTGGCTTATTGTGTGGACTTGGAGAGCGAAAGAGGGTAGATTTAAACTTGGTTAATAGGATTTAGAAAGTCTAGAAATTCTTCTCAACTATCTGGGCCATAATAGATAGCTATTCACCCTGGCCCAGAAACAGGAAACTATGGTGTTTGTTAATGTGTAAGCTTTCTTCAGGTTGAAAAGTATCATCAACTAACAAGGTTTTTATTAACTGTCCTGTGTAGAATTAGGCTACCTTAGGCCCTTTGCAAAGTAATTTTAACTTTCCCTATATTTGAAATATAGTTTAAGCCCATTTGCATTACCATTGGTCAAAAAATTTATTGGGGCGCCTGGGTGGCTCAGTCAGTTGGGCGTCCGACTTGGGCTCATGTCATGATCTCACAGTTTGTGAGTTCGAGCCCTGCGTCAAGCTCTGTATGGTAACAGCTCAGAGCCTGGAGCCTGCTTCAGATTCTGTATTTCCCTCTCTCTCTGTCCCTCCCCACCACTTGTGCTCTGTGTGTGTCTCTCTCAAAAATAAACATAAAGCAAACAAAAAAAGTAAAAATTTATGATAGTAAAAAGGAATTCATTTATTCTCAGAAAACTAACAGACCTCTAAGACTATTTGAGCTATGTGAATTATCGCTTATAGATTAGTGAAGAGATGTTCACAAAGATAATTAGCTAGTTAGCTCTTCCTGAGAATAAGAAACCTACTATCCACAGACAAGTCATTAGGTTTCCAGAACATTTAAGTGTATTGTTCTACTGCCAACTCAAAGGATAATAACACTTTCAAAAGAATCTTAGTAAGAATTCTCATTGTAATTGTAATGTATTGTAATCTATGCCACATGGACTATCGCTTCCAAATGTCATGACTATTTGGATAGTGCGCTAACAAAATGGAAAGCAATGCAATGTGATGTTGAAATCTCTCAAGGTTCTGTCCTGGGGTACTCCTGAAATGTGCTCAGCTGATTAGTGAATTGGTGACAACACCCCATCCATCACAATGCCAAAGATTGAAAGTTCAACACATTTGAATTCTTCCTAGAGAAGACCTGGAATTTTCAACAACTGTGCTCATAAAAACTCTATGCACACAAATTTGTTTTCAAATGGTTCTTAAAACATGTCTAATTAACTTTATCAGGATATAACTAGTTCCTTGGGAGTGTGGTTTTCTTCAAGATAAAATATTGAAAATTAGCACCATTTTTAGTGGCCTTGTATGATCTCTGGATACAAAATAGCATTAAGGGCACTATGTCCTGGGAAGTCTCCACACAGTGAGCTGGTTGATGTTTTTTCTCTCATCATACTGGTATATTAAATTTCCCTTCTTTTTTCTTGCAGCTCTATAAAGTCAACCAGCATATTACTGCCCTGCTTGTAACGTACACACTTGAGGAAGGTGTATGCTCCAGGCTCTATAATCACTTTGTCTGGTTAAGTGTTGATTTTGTTCTGAAGTAAAACCACCGGGTGATTGAGGAAGAACGATCCAGAGCAGAGGAGGAAAAAGATTGCTGATTTTTACTTTTATTGTAATACCCCCATAACTATCTTTAATGTCTTCTCCAAATAATTTTTCCTCTTAAAAGAACTCTGACCGGGGGCGCCTGGGTGGCTCAGTCAGTTAAGCGTCTGACCCTTGATTTTAGCTCAGGTCATGATCTCATGGTTTGTATGTTCAAGCCCCACGTTGGGCTCTGCGCTGACAATCTGGAGCCTGCTTGGGACTCTCTCTACCCCCCTACTCTCTGCCCCTCCCCCACTAGCGTGTGTTCTCTTTCTCTCAAAATACATAGAAACATTAAAAAAAAAAAGAAATCTGATCATGTCATTTCCTCTACAAAAACATTTGAATGCTCCTCAACGCATACAAAATAAAGTTTATACTCTTCAGTTTAGCACTGAAAATGATCATAGTCCAGACCTTGCTAAAAGCTAATTTTTAGCAAGAAGCAAAACAAAAATTTAGATTCAAAGTCCAACTCTGAACCTGTGTTTCCCAAAGTGTAGGTCATATACAAACACTGAATCACAGTAAGGAAATGATTCCCTTTTCAATTTTCTTTCAGTAATTCCATAGCAGGAGATAGCAAACTAAATGATGAAGACTGAGCTCTAGAGCTTGACTAAGTTCAAATTCTGTCATATCCCATCCTAGTGGGCATATTATTTAACCACAAGTAGATCAATTTCTTCACCCAAAAAACGAGTACTGTAATTAATAACTGTGCACCTAAAGCACCTAGAAGAGTGCTTTGTGCTGAGTGAACATCATTAAATGTTAGCGATTATGACATCAATCCTCTAATTATATGAAAGAAAAAATACCATTTTTAGGGGGAAAAAATCTTATCACTTTTTTTTCTCTTTTTTAAAAGTAGGCTTCATGCCCAGTGTAGAGCCCAATGTGGGGCTTGATCTCTGATACTGAGATCAAGACCTGAGCTGAGACCAAGACTCAGATGCTTGGGGCACCTGGGTGACTCAGCTGATTGAGCACTGGATGCTTGTTTTTGGCTCAGGTCATGATCTCAAGGTCAAAGGATCAAGCCCTGCGTCAGGCTGAGTGTGGAGCCTGCTTAAAGATTCTCTCCCCCTCTGCCCTCTCTGCATTGCCCCCATCCAGCTTGAGCTCTCCCTCTCTAAAAAAAAAAGCCCAACACTTAATCTACTGAGCTACCCAGGTGCCCTGAAATTTATCACTTTTTTTTTAAGTTTATTTATTTTTGAGAGAGAGAAAGAGAGAGAGAGAGCATGAGCAAGGGAAGGGCAGATAGAGAAGGAGACAGAGAACCAAAGCGGGCTCTGAGCTGTCAGTCCAGAGCCAAACACGGTGCTTGAACCCACAGACCGAGAGATCATGACCTGACCTGAAGTCTGCCACTTAACCAACTGAGCCACCCAGGCGCCCCTGAAATTTATCACTTTTAACAGAGAGAGCAGTCTTAGGTTCTGAGCCAACTGTGGCAGCTTCCCAGAATTACGCTTTTTACTTATTTGAGCTTATTTTTTTTTTTACTGTTACCTTCCTCAGGTTGTTTTCTATTTAGAGTACTGTTGTAAAGTTTCCTTTTTAAAGGTGTTAAAGTGAGCCCTCTTAAATAAAAGTGTTAAGTAAATTATGATATAGGTGGTACACAGATTTGGCAAATGGAAAAGAAAAAGAGTAAAAGTCGTAGTTGGATTACTAAAGCTTCCTCCAAAAAATATGCCATGTATTCTTCCACCACTATGCCTCAAGTCATTCCCTCTATCTGGAATGAACTTCGCCCAATGACTTTCTGCTGAAGTTCTTAATAAAGTAATTTAAAAATCACTTTACAACAGTACTATACAAATGGCAAACCTAACCTTCAAAACCCAGCTCAAGGACCACCTGTCGCAGGAGTCCTCTTAAATCTTTCTCTTCCCCTGTCCCCGGTTATCAGCAATTTCTTTCTTCTCCTTTTTTTTTGCCATCCCTGCCCCCATGACTCCTTATTCCCACTGCACTTATTTCTAACCCTGCTATCGTAATTATTGTTCTGCCACCTAGGAGTGCTATTTCTCATGGCAGTGTGGTTTAGAGGATGGAGCTAGGGCTTGTTCAAATCCAGTTCTGCCACTTACGGACTGTCTGACCTCGGACACAGGTTTTGTTTTTTTTTTTATAAAATGAGGATGGGACTCAGAGAAGAAGGTGGTTGTCACAGTGGCCGCCATGCAGCATGGACTAAATGAAAATGTTTCCTTTTCTCTCCCCTACGTGTGTGAATGTCTTTCACACTGGATTGATTCTTATACATTTTTTGCATCCTCTGCTGTGCTTGACATAGGGTAGGTACTCAATACATGTATTATATCATAGTCCAAGTGGTTCAGTTGTAAGTTTTCCATCTGTGATTCTTTTAACCGTGATCAGATACTACATTTTTAAAAGGAAAAATGGGGAAAGGGTTACGTGGTATACTTTATGAAGTATTTAAAGTAACAAAAATTATATTAGAGACAAAAAGTCTCCAAGAATGCATAGGATGAGATTTAGTAGTTTTAAAGCTGAGACATTTTCAGAAAATACAGTTTTTTTAAAAAAGTAATTTAGAAACTTCTGGGTGGCTCAGTTGCTTAAGCATCAGACTCTTGATTTCGGCTCAGGTCATAACCTTGAGGCTTGTGGGAATGAGCCCCACGCCGGGCTCTGCGCTATCAGCCTGGGATTCTCTCTTCTCTCTCTTTCTCTCAAAATTAATAAATAAACTTAAAAAAAAAAGCAATTAAATTTTTTATATTAACAGCACTTCTGACAAGTGGGAGTACATGTACACAGTGTAGACTTTCTGGCCAGTATATACACATTTAGCTAGAGCATGTCAGGGCAATCTTAGCAAATGATTTTCGTTGTGCTGTTTTTATTAGTGGGAAATAAGCATGGGCAACTAATTTATACACATCCCACTGCATTTCTCTTTGGGTTGTAAATATCAGTGTCTTAGGTAGATGAGCAGCGTTTTTCTAAGCGTCTCTGTCAAAAAAATTCAGCTCTCCAGAGAGACACTCACATCTGTTCATGGGATTTATTCCTTTGAATTAAGAGAGGGTTAGACCAAACATTATACGAAGTGAAAGAAGTCAGTCACAAAGGACCACATATCGTAGGATTCCATTTACAGAAGTCCAGAACAGGCAAATCCACAGAAATTGAAAGTAAATTAGTGGTTGCCAGGGGTTAGCAGGAAAGAATGGGGAGTCACTGCTAATGGGTATGCGGTTTCTTTTGGAGGTGATTAACATATTCTGAAATTATGTAGTAGTGAGTATTTTGTGAGTATAATAAAAACAATAACAACAACACTGACTTGTACACTTTGAGGGGGTGAATTTTATGGGCATGTGAAGTATATCTGGATAAAACGGTTACAAACAAAAAAAAGTCCAAAAATTAAAAAAACTGACTACTTGGCAGGCAGAACTCTGTGGCCTCCAGGTCCGGGCAGAGTCCCAGGGAACACAAGCTCCTGTTGCCAGTGGGGCTCCCACTGGAAAGGGTATGTTAACCCCTTTCCCGGGTTCAGTTTCTCGGGTTCAGCGTGTTCGAGAAGGCTGGACCCGATGAAGGTCGAAGCCCGCTCCAGGTCTGACCCAGAGTTATTCCAACCTCGGATCCCTGACCCCACAAGCCCAGAGTCCATCCGCGCACCCGCCCGCGTCGTTACCTGTACGGACCGATGGCCCCTGGAGCTTTCGCAGTGCTGATCACCTTTCTGATTAAAGATGCCATAGCTAACCCTTTTACTTGCTGCCCCTCCAAGAGAGAAATGCTGCACACCGCCCCGGCTTGCGTCTCACGGGACTGACCTACCCAGGGCAGAACCCCCGTGGTAACTTGTTTCCCGGGCGGGGGGAGGGGGTTCGCTCTGCATTCTGGGAGTTGTAGTCTGTGCGGGGCTCCTGGCCACGTGGAGGCCACGGCCGCGCTGGCGCATGCGCCCTGCAGATCGCTTGCCGCACACGTCTCCACGGAGGGTAGTGTTGCGGAGCCTTGTCGTTCTGACCCGAGGAGCCCTGCCTGAGAGCCTTTGGCAGGTAGGTCGTGACGGGCTGGTGTCCCCCAGGGTCCGCGAGTTTGGGGGGAGTGTGCGTGGCGGTACCCCGCCCGGCGCCCGCGCACCGTGCCGGCTTTCCTCCCGGTTTTCTTCCGCTCAGACCCCGTTGACCTCCTCTTCGTCCCTTGCAGCCTGCGCCTGGGCCCCGCTTTGCGGCCCCGCGCCTCCTACGGCCCCTGTGCTCGAGCCCCCTGCGTCGGTCATTTCCTCGCCTTGTCCCGCCCGACGGACGCCGTTCTGGGAATGGGCATGCACCCGTATCCTGCCGACCACTCTAAGGAATGAGTTGGGTCGTTCAGGGGACCACGCTGAGATCTGGGCGGCGTCGTCCACCTAACGCCGCTCCCATGTTCCCATTCACGGGTGCCTCTAGCTTTACAGGTCTCCACGCATCCCCCTCACATCTGAAGTGAGAGCCCTGGTGATTGGGATCTGCTTTCAAAAAGGAAGATAGGCTGGTCTCTTGGCAGATAGTCATGCTGTGTCAGAAGGCGTGGTACTTGGCCAAATATTTCTTATTCTGTTCATAAATGTATTATAGGCACACTTCACTCCATTTATGCATCACGTGTACACTGAGCAAATTTATGTTGAGCCCCACTTTGTGCAAGGCACTCTGCTAGGTGTGATCTGGAATATTACTAATAATGGTCTCTTCCATCAATAGACTTTTTTTTCTTTTTCTATTAAATTGGGTTTGTGGTGTTAATACCATTCATGGCTCCCCTAGAGATGCCCTGGTGATGAATCTCTGCTGTGGGTCAGGATCGCGATAGCATTTTGATATCATCAATCCACCTATAATAAATGAAGATTTATTTTACCAAAGAATCAAATTTTGAGTTACATGAATATTTATTTACTAAATGTTTTTTATTTTTGCATGGAATTTCCCTTTCCCTATACCAAATTTATTATTTTCTTTCCAGAAATGTCTAATGCAAAAGAAAGAAAACATGCTAAGAAAATGAGAAATCAGCCCACCAACGTGACTTTATCCTCTGGCTTCATGGCGGATAGAGGCACAAAGCACTATAATGGAGGTGGGAAATCTTTCCAAGCTCAAAAACAAGGTAAGATACACACGGTACTCCCTCCACTCTGTTTGGATCAAAATGCTTATGTTAGCTCTTTTTGATAGTTATTATTTAAATGGTTAAATGACCTGCACTTTTTAAAAACAGATCAGTTGACCTTCATTATTCGCACATTTTGTTTTGCCCATTCACCTAGTTGTTAAGTTTATTTGTAACCCCCAAATTAATACTCATGGTACTTTGGTGGTTATTCGTGGATTTGCAAGGAGAGGGAAAAAATTTGAGTCACCCCATATGGGCATTCTCAGCTGAGGTTCCCAGCTGCCTTGGTTCAGCTTTCTTACAGAGATGGCCAGAAGGTGGAGACTCTGGTGGGCCAGTGCGGCATAATTCGGGAAGCCCCTGCTCTAACTGAGGATTGAGTTCTAGTTGTGGGTGGCCTCAGGCAGATCACTTAACACTTCTGAGCCTCTTTTTTCTAGTTGTAAAATAAGGGAAACAATCTACTAGGGTGAGTTGTTTTTATGATTTGAGATCGCAATCCATGTGATGTGTATGTATATATATATGTATGTATGTGTGCATATATGTGTATATATGTACGTATATGTGTATGTATACTTGTGTACGTATATACATATATATATTTTTTGGAACAGTGGTTCAGTATTTGCTAATTCAGCGTTCATTGTGACTTTATAGAGCGTAACTATTGGGAATGACAAGAATTGGCTGTATGTATCTTAGAACAGATATATTTCTACCTTAACAGTTATTATTAAATTACACTTCTTTATTTCCTAAAAGAAATAGTGTTTTATATACATTTAACTTGTGTGCTGGTTTT
This sequence comes from Lynx rufus, assembly GCF_022079265.1. NCBI lineage: Eukaryota > Metazoa > Chordata > Mammalia > Carnivora > Felidae > Lynx > Lynx rufus. The sequence continues at coordinate 8,761,994 of NW_025814841.1, read as the reverse complement.
AGAACCTTATAAAGTGATATCAAGGTGTTAGTTGTTCATTGGGTAGCAATAGAAAATGCCAGTTTGGGAAGATAGCAAGCAGGTGGGCAAGAACTTTTGGGGGACACTTTAAAGAATAGTGTGCATTGGGTCTGGTGAAGTAAATTTTAGACTCTTCTATTTGTAAGATTTAGATTTCAGATCCAACAGTTGATGCCTATCATGCCACATAAGCCTTAATGGGTCTTACCTCATTTAAATCTCCCAGTGACAAATCTTGTAACATGTTTCATGGTTTATAGGGGCTTAATAATTAACAGTATAATGGGAATAAGAGGAACACTGTAAAATTCTCTGCTAGTCTCTCCCTCCCTTTGCAGACCGTGATTTGATGTCTTAAAGTCAGTGGTTTCAATGCACAGACATTTGTATAGACTTTGCTTTTATTTCTTTTCTTTAATTTAACACAGGCTCCCAGCTTGAGTGTGGCAGAGAATTACGACAAAAGACTGAATATAAAAAATCATGTAAATTGTAATATTGAAGGGAGCTTAGATTTAAAATTTATGTTGTACTCATAATTTATTGGAGAAAAGTTCAGAGAAAAGTTCCCTCATAATTTATATGCAAGGTTTATTTGTCATGCTGACAAGATGAGCCAGTATGCTGCCTGCTAGCTTTATCACCTTGGTCAAATTAATTCACCTCCCTATTGTAGGTAGATTTCCTCCTCTTTAAGGAAAGATAGTAATAGCCACCTTACTGGGTAGTTGTAGGATTAAAAACCTAATTAGCATTGCCACCCAGCAAATGATGTTCTCCACTGTAATCTGTATTCCTGGTAAGGCTGACATATTTCTTTTTGTTTTCTTTTTGAAAACAAACTAGAGCTTCTTCCTGGAACTTCACGACCGCGGCATAGCAAAATGATCCACCATTCCCCAGTTGATCCTGATGTGAATGAACAGTCTTCCTCCAAAATAATGTTTAAAAAGAAGGGAGGATGGAAAGCAGGTCCTGAGGGCACCTCTCAGGAGATTCCCAAGTATATAACTGGTAGGTGTTTGTGAAGAAGTGAAGTTTGATTATACGATGAGCCCTTTGCTTCAGTGCTCTCCACCTTGGCCCTGCCTCCCCGTCTCTCTCCTCTCCTCCTTCCACTGGGGGTTCTTCTCGCCTCTAGTCTGGACTGTGGCTGTAGTTTCCTTGGGCCTGATTGCTCTCCATTCTTCAGTTTCTCTTTTTTTCCTCTTCTCCTTGTTCTTGTAAGTCCTTATCTGTGAACTGTTCTACTTTGTCCTAAAACCTTTTCCCTCGCCCCACTCCTTTTTAAAATATAAAATGGCGTCTACATGCATTCTCCAAGGATGAAACCGAATTTAACACACTCCGAGGGCAACCAAGACCTTTATTATTATTTTTTTTATTAAAAAAAATTTTTTTTAATGTTTATTTATTTTTGAGACAGAGCGAGACAGAGCATGAACGGGGGAGGGTCAGAGAGAGAGGGAGACACAGAATCTGAAACAGGCTCCAGGCTCTGCACTGTCAGCATAGAGCCCGACGCGGGGCTCGAACTCACAGACGTGAGATCATGACCTGAGCCGAAGTCGGACGCTCAACCGACTGAGCCACCCAGGCGCCCCAACCAAGACCTTTAAATACCTGTCTCCAGGCCCCTTCAGATCTCTTCTCCTGTTACTCCCTCCCTCCATCACCTGCACCCCTGGTATGCATAACTCTGTATTCATTAGGTATGCCTTCTGGTCTCTGCCTGGTGGGAAAAATGCACTTAAATGTCCCCAGCACTCTGTTTACTTCAGAAAAAGGTCTGCTTTTCAATAAGGAAAACTAGTAAAGTTATGATTATATATTTAGAAAAAGCAAAAAATATTAAAGAAAACAAACTTTTGAAGTCACAACCTTTGTGACTTCAATTTTACTTTTTCTTTGTTTTCTTATGTGATTATTGCACTTGAAAATGGTTGTGGTTGGGGTGCCTGGGTGGCTCAGTTGGTTAAGCATCTGATTCTTGATTTTGGCTCAGGTCATGATCCCATGGTTTGTGAGATCAAGTCCCACATTGTGCCCTGTGATGACAGTGCACAGCCTGCTTGGGGTTCTCTCTCTCTCTCTCTCTCTCTCTCTCTCTGCCCCTTCCCTGCTTACATGCTCTCTCTCTTCCTCAAAATAAATAAATAACTTTATGTAAAAAAAATGGTTGTGATTTATATTGCATGTAGCCCTCTGTTTTAAGGAATTGTTTGTAAACATGCTTTTAAACTATTTTTATGGTTAAAAAAGTAACACTGAATCCTTATAGAGAACTTGAAAAAAAGTAGAAACAGAATGGCTTTATATATAATACAGATATAGCCACCAGCTGTATTAATCTAATTAAGGGTTTGGGTGGTGGGTGAATTTTAAGTTCATATACTTCAAATCTGTCTTCCTTCTGAGATTGACCGGAAGTATTGATTCTAGACTTGTCTTTAATTATCATGCTGTTTTTGTCTACAGCTTCTACTTTTGCTCAAGCCCGAGCTGCTGAAATCAGTGCTATGTTGAAAGCAGTGACCCAGAAATCTTCTAATTCACTGGTTTTCCAGACGCTGCCCCGGCACATGAGACGGAGAGCCATGAGCCACAATGTCAAACGCCTTCCCAGGCGGTTGCAGGAAATCGCCCAGAAAGAGGTATATGTTTCACTTAGTGTAAGTGTTCAAGTTAGTAGTTCCGAAAAGAAATTGAGAAATGTTAACCTAATAGAATTAAAGTGAAAACCAAAAGCAATGTACTCTTTTGCATTACTTTTGGATTTAATCATTATCCCCCACCTTCCTCCTTGCTATCTAATTAGCAAGCAGTTGGATATTACATATAGCATTTGGAAACCCTTTCTTTTTTCTTTCTTTCTTCTTTCTTTCGTTCTTTGCTTCTTCCTTCCTTCCTTCCTTTATTCCTTCCTTCAATTTTTTTTTTCATTAATTTCAGATCCTTTTTTTTTTAAATGGTGTTAAATAGTTGATGTTCAGCTGTCAGATTAAAAATAAAATCCTGACCTTCTTACCACATAAGCAATTTTAGCTCTACGTTTTGGGGGTGTGGCCAGCTTAAAGTTGGAAAATCAAGAGAAAAAGCAGCAACAATGCATAGTACTTGCCTTTTGACTTTTTCAGCGTTGAAAACTTGAAACTTGGATTTAATTTTTCCTCAAGTCTAGTTGTTTTTGGCTTTATCAAAATTCTTCGCTTGGACATTTTCAGGTTGTCTCAGCTACCCATGTCTTTACTAGTTGATTCAAAAGTTCCTCATGGAGTGCCTTCTGTGTGCGGTACTATACTGGTGTTGGGGTGAGAGGAGTTCAGCAAACTAATGGAGAAGAGTTTTGGTTTTTTTTCCCCCATAAAAGTTTAGCTCAGCTGTGGAGGAGAGTAAGAGTGAAAACTGAACAGGAATTTTGTGCTTTCTAGATTTAGATTGTAAGGTTTGTTTCCCATGGCATTTGTCTATCAGTACCTAACTGACATTGAAATGTATGGGTTTTCCTCACCTCATGTTTTTCATCCTGTTTTGGGTTTAGTTCCAATCCCAGAGGTTTACAAAACAATAAAACCAATAACAAAAGAGCTGGCATCTTCTTCTCTTGCTCTCTAACATGAATAGCCACAATAAGCTTGCGTTACTGTGTGGAGCATTTTATAAAGACTCTAATCCTCATAGTCCACAAAGCTTGCCAGTTAGTAAGTGATAGAACTGTGCTTCCTCTCTGAGTTTGCCCGTTTCTGAAACCTTCACTCTTGCCTTCTGTCTGCTCTTTCACTGGAGAAATTGCCAAGTCAGAAAATTAAGCACACTGATGGAGTCTGAAAGGTACTCCCACCTAATCTAAAGTTAGTTGTTTGAATTCCTCACATGTAACTTTTATTTTGAGATAGTTACCAACTGGGACCCGCCTCTCTTCTTGAAATCGCAGGCAGAGAAAGCAGTGCACCAGAAAAAAGAACATTCAAAAAATAAATGCCATAAAGCTCGAAGATGTCACAAAAATCGGGTGCTAGAATTTAACCGTAGACAAAAGAAGAACATATGGTTAGAGACTCACATCTGGCACGCCAAACGGTTTCACATGGTCAAGAAGTGGGGCTACTGTCTCGGGGAGAGGCCGACAGTCAAGAGCCACAGAGCCTGCTACCGAGCCATGACAAACCGTTGCCTTCTCCAGGTATGCTTCTCTAGTTGGTTTTCTTTTTATGTTTGTTTAGACGAAATGGAAGTGATGTTTGGGCTCAGCTCTAAAGGATCAGGAAAGGAGAGTGTTGACGCGGCAGAGGAAGTCAGGTAAGAGGGAAGAATTGAGGTAAATTCGGTGTGATAAAGATGAAGAGAGTGAGATCATTAAGAGAGGATAACATTAAGGGGAGATTAGTTCAGGAAAAATAGGTAGGAACCAGGTCCTGCAGGGTCTTGGTGGTCATGTTTGAGATTTATTCAGTATTGATTCATTTAGAAGTCATTCATCAACAACAAATATTTGTGTGCCCTTAGCAGTGTTCAGAATGCTGTTGTAGATGTTTAGGATTCAGTGGGATGCTAGGAAGTTTGTTTTAAATTCTCTGAGAGGACAGTTTGTTTTATGCCTGGTAATAGTATTTATCTGGTCGTCCCTCTCCCCTTCCCCAATTGGTAAATCAATGGCTTTCATTCTTCCAGGACATATTTAGAAATTTACTCTTGGAAGATTCTGCCTTTCAGTGGCAGGATGGCCTTGACCAGGTTTTATTGTTTTTTAAGATTTTTTTATCTGAGTGTAGTTGACAAACAGTTACATTAGTTGCAGGTGTACAAAATAGTGATTCAACTTCTCTATATTTTATGCTGTGCTCACCACAATGTAGCTACCTACCATCTGTCACCATCCAGCACTATTGCAGTGTCATTGGCTGTATTCCCTGTGCCTGACCCTTTATCCCCATGACCGATTCGTTCCATAACTGGAAGCCTTGGCCAAGTTTTGAAAACCATTGGTGTTAGGAGTCTCTGATGCCTCTTGAAAGCAGTAGAGGAGAATAATCAATATAAAAACCTTTAAAAAAAAGTTGTGGTAAACTATACATAACATCAAATTTTACTGGTTTAATTACTTATTTAAGATTTTATTATTTATTTTTTAAAGTTTATTTATGTATAAAACATTAAAAAAATTAATTAAAAAAGGGGAACCTGGATGGCTCAGTTGGTTAAGCATCTTACTTCGCTCAGGTAATGATCTCATGGTTTTGAGTTTGAGCCCCACATGGGGCTCTCTGTTATCAGCACAGAGTCTGCTTGGGATCCTCTGTCCCCCTCTCTCTCTGCCCCTCTCCCGCTTGTTCTTGTTCTCTCTCTCAAAAATAAATAAAACATTAAAAAAGTAATTAAAAAAACAAAGTGTATTTATTTTTAGACACAGAACAAGTGGGGGAGGGGCAGAGAGAGAGGGAGACAGAGAATCCCAAGCAGGCTCCATGCTGCCAGTGCAGAGCCCAATGGGAGGCTCAAACTCACGAAACTGTGAGATCATGACCTGAGCTGAAACCAAGAGTTGGACACTTAACTGACACCCATGTGCCCAAGGTTTTGTTTTTGAATAATCCGTACACCCAGTGTGAGGCTCGATCTTGCAGCCCTGAGATCAAGAGTCACATGCTCCACTGACTGAGCCAGGCAGGCACCTCTTTTAAATATTATTATTTTTTAAGGCTTATTTATTTTGAGAGAGAGAGAGAGAAAGAGAACAAGCCGGGAAGGGGGAGAGAGAGGGGAACAGAGAACCTGAAGCAGGCTCCATGCTGACAGCAGAGAGCCCAATATGGGGCTCAAACGCACAAACTGTGAGATCATGACCTGAGCTAATGTCGGATACTTAGCTGACTGAACCACCCAGGCACCCTACCTTTAATTATTTTAAGTGCACAGTTCTGTGTCATTGACTATAGTCATATTGTTGTCTAACTATTATCACCATTCATCCCCAGGTCTTTTTCATCTTCCCCGTTGCTCACTCGCCTACTCCCAGCAACCACCATTCTACTTTCTGTCTTTAGGAATTTGCCTATTCTAGATACCTCATATAAGGAAAATCACACAATATTTATCCTTTTGAGACTGGCTTACATCACTTAACATAACGTCTTCAAGGTTCAGCCATGTTGTGTCGTGTGTTGGAATTTCCCTTCTTTTTAAAGCTGAATTGTACTCCATTGTATGTACATACCACATCTTGTTTATCTGTTTATCCAGCAACGGACATTTGGATTGCTTCCACCTTTTGGCTGTTGTGAATGATGCTGCTATGAAATGAACTTGCAAATATCTTTTCCAAGTCTCTGTTTTCAGTTCTTTGGGTATATACTTAGAAGTGGAATTGCTGTTTCACATGGTAATACCGTGTTTAATTTTTTGAGGAACTACCCTACTGTTTTCCATAGAGGCTATGATATTTTTCATTCCAACCTGCAATGTGCCAGCGTTCAATTTCTCCACGTCCTCACTGATACTTACTATTTTTAGTTTATTTGATAATAGCCATCCTAATGGGTGTGAAATAATACAAGAACCTTTTAAGGGCTTTTGATTTGAAGATTCAGCAGCAGAAATCATTGATTATAGTAAAATCCTTTATCTATATTGTGGAAACTGGGATCCAGAGAGATAAAGTGACTTGTCCAGGGTCATGCACCTTGTTGGTGGCTAGGTAGCCTTTGGGCAGCTGATTTCCCTGGCCTGTGCTTTTTCTGCCATACACTGCCATTTCCCAGATTTTAAGACAGATGGGTAAGTTACTTCTTATTTGGGGCAAGATTTTTGCTGACGTTATCAGATATTTTCTTTACATTTGATCAGCCCTAAGTAATACAAATAATAGCTAATAGTAACAGACATTTTTGAGTACTTAATCTTATGCCAGGCCTGGTTTTAATGGTTTATATACGTTTACTCTTTTAGTCCTTACAACACCACAGCAGATGTAGTTAGCATTATTTCTACTTTACAGATGAGGAAACTAAGGAACAGAGAAGTTATGTAATTTACCCACGGCTATACAACCAGTGAGTGGTGACGTTGAGATTTCAGCCCAGGTCTGATGCCACGACTTCCAGGCTATTAACCGTTGTTTGGTGCTGACACTCAGTTGTACAGATTTGGGTGTGGGTCACCTGCACACTGATAGCTGACGGTGGAACCCTGCTGCTGGGAAGATTTCTGTGTGTGTGATAGCACTGATTTCTGTGAGTTTGTCAGAAGCTTAGCTATAGTTTCCCTTTTAGTCTCAGGTGCTGAGTGTACTGAAATTGCTTAAATGTGATGTGGCAGAGGGGCTGGTTTGGGGGTCAGTGAGCCCAACTCGAATGCTGGCTTCTCCACTTGCTGATATATAGCTTTGTTCAGGGACAGTCTCTGTGTCGGTATCCTCGTCTGTCATACGGCAGCAGAAAGTACCTGGCTTGTCACGTGTTGGTACGTGTACCATGTAGTAGATGACAGCCCAGGCCCTGGCACCCAGCATCCGTTCAGTGACTGTTACTGTTGTTTTGGTTCTTTAACATACTTGTTTTACTAGCTCAGTTGATCTCTTGCCATCTCATTTAAGTTGGTAAGGTCTTGCTCTCATTACTTTCATTTTTCCTTGAACATTGTTTAGTCAGAGTTGAATATCCTAGTCAAGATTAAGCATGGGAAGAATATAGGATAAATTAGTTACGACATGTCTCTAGGTTCGGTGTTAAATAATCTTGGAGTCCTGAATTAGCTAACCGAAGTGAACTTTAGCATAATTTTGCAGAGTATGTTGATATCGTGGTATTCTACTCTGATTTCTTAGATAGATTTGGGGGAGGAATAACCCTTTACTTAGAGGCAGCAGTTTTTATACTCTACTTAAAACTTGTTTGTAAAAATGGCATAAAACGCAGATTAAAAAAAAATGTTTTATTTATTTAAGTAACCTCTGCACCCCATGTGGGGCTCGAATTCATAGCCCCAAGATCAAGAGTCTCATGCTCCTCTTACTGAGCCAGCCAGGTACCCCCACAGATTTTCTTTCTAGAAAAGACACAGTAACTTAAATTTTAAATGAAAATTCATTTTGATTTTGCTTTAGATTGGTTTAAAAATATTTGCTAATGTCCTAAGAATAGACAGGTTTCAGGTTTTGTCTTAAAGAAATGATAGCTTTGGCAATTTGTTTTGAGTCTTGGACTGGTAGAAGTTTTTCTGATGTGACTTTTGGCGTTTTACAATTTTCCCCATGTCCCATTCTAAGTATTTGATTACGTCTCTTCCTTTGTGCAGGATCTATCCTACTACTGTTGTTTGGAGCTGAAGGGCAAAGAGGAAGAAATACTGAAGGCACTTTCTCCGATGTGTAGCATAGACACGGGTAAACTGGTTTTAAAGCTGAATGCTCTTTTAGTCTTTGCGTATTTGTTCATTTCATGAGCAAGTAAGTGTTTTGGAATTTAAATATATATAAAATGCGTAAGACAGTTCTTGTTCCCAATGAGAATGTTAATGTAAGAAAGGTGGGGTGGTTTCAAATTATTTGTAACATTGTTAAGTGGAAGGTGAGAGAACCTTTATTTTGGTGTAGTGAATTCAGTGGGGCAAAAACTCAGTCCCCATTCATCCATTTATTCATTCATTCAGTGTTTATTGAGATTTTACTGTGTGCCAGGCTTTGATCTATGCAGTAGTCAACACCAGCACCTCATCCCTCATAGAGATAGACAGCAGATAACAGGATAGCAATCAGGAAATACTACTACTATCTCAGCACTGGAAATGAGAGAATTTTGTTTTTGTTTGTGTCAGGACTGACTTTCGCAGCAGTTCACTACTTGTCTGGAAAACGCCAAGGTAGTGTCATACTTTACCGGGCAAATAAATACCCTAGAGAGATGCTGGGGCCTGTTACATTTATTTGGAAGCCTGAGTGGACCCTTGGTCACACTTCTGAGAGCAGGCAGTTATGGATCTGGCTTCATCCAACTCTGAAACAGGTATAATCCTTGAGTTATTTGCTCATGACTCTGTTACTGCATTCTTAATTCCTGTTGAAATCAATGCTCTGGAAATTTAAATAGTATAAAAGTTTCGCTGAGAACTTGGTATTAGAATATAGGGAAGAACGTTATGTGAATATGAAATGAAGCAAATCTTGACCTTTCACTTTTTAGTAAATCCTAAGTGGAAGTAGAGATAAAACCCACCATATTATGTACGCAGTGGCTTGAAATGCTGCATTTGGTCTAATGGTCCTACCAGGTCTGAATTGCTTCGTTGGTATCCAGGTCCTTGTAAGAACCTTTTTGATGATAAGAAGCTATTTTGAGTAATTCAGATGATTTCTTTTTTTTTTTTTTTAAGTTTATTTATTTTGAGAGAGAGAGAGCATGTGTGTGTGTGTGAGGGAGGGACAGAGAGAGAGAGACAATCCCAAGCAGGTTCTGTGCTGCCAGTGCAGAGCCTGATGTGGGGCTTGAACACACCAACCTGAGATCATGACCTGAGCCGAAATCAAGAGTTGGGCGCTTAACCGACTGAGCCACCCAGGCGCCCCAAATTGTGATGATTTCTAATCTCTCTTTTTTTTTCTTGGCATAGTCACTGCTTTTTTCTGGTAGACTTTAAATTTTCTCTTTAATCTGATTTTCGAAAATGTTAATTGTTCAGAGTAGTCACATTATTTTCATTAATCTTTGACACTTTGAAGTTTTGTTGTTTCAAGTGTCGTGCACTGTTCAGCAGCACCAAAAAAGCTTTTTGATAAATCATGATGAATTTCGTTTAATTTGTAAAGGGATAAAAATGTATATTTTTAAAGGAAGAAAAAAATAATACGAACTGAACTACCTGAAGTTTTTAAATATTTCCTTAGGATATTTTAGAGGAAATAAAAGTAGCGTGCCAGTGTATGGAACCCATCAAATCAACTGTCTGTACCCCAGAGCCCCTGCTGACACCATCGCAGGAAAAAAGCCAAACGGAACTACCTGATGAGAGAATTGGCAAGAAAAGGAAACGGAAAGATGATGGAGAAAATGCTAAACCTGTTAAAAAAGTCATCGGTGACGGAACTAGAGATCCACATCAACCATATTCTTGGGTCTCTCCAGCCACAGGCGTTATAATCAGGTACAGGTGAATTCTCTCTGAATCCTCCGAACAATTTTAGTGAAGCCTTGTTCTGTTTTTGCCAGTGGCTCAGACAGTGTGTATGATGAAGGTTTCCATCTTAAGATCTTTTCTCTCTTTCAGTGATTTGACGATGGAGATGAACAGGCTCCGGTTGATCGGTCCACTTTCCCACTCCATCCTAACTGAGGCACTAAAAGCTGCTTCTGTCCATACCGTAAGAGTAAATGTGACTGTAGTGGTTTAATCCAGTTATGTCCTTCCTAGCAAATTTGAAACCTAACATATTTCAGTAGCATTTTGGGCCACGCCCTATAAATGTTTATTTCTCTACTTATGTTTAGTATCAAATACTTTGTCATCTTTCACTTCTAGAGGAACAAATCTGGGGAAATCTAGTGAGTAAACTAACTTGTTCTTGTTTAAGTGCATACTCTCCTTGCAAGTTTGTGAGTTTTGTGGGTAACAGAGAACCCCTAAAATCACTGAAAGTGTGTACCGGGTTTTATTTGTTTGTTTGTACTTCTGTGGTGCATATTTTCTGGGGCTTGTTTTAAGGGTCTGTGATCCCTAAAAGGTCAAGAGCAGTATGTCTAGTGCAGCAGTGTCCAGTAGAATTTTCTGTAAGGATGATAGTCTTCTGTGGCATCCGTATGGTAGCCATTAGCCACATGTAGTTCTTGAGCACTTGAAGTGTGGCTAGTGTGACTGAGGAACTGATTTTGTACCTTCGATTAATTTTAATTAAATAGAGATAGCTCTCTGTGGTTGGTGGCTACCAAGTGGACCACGCAGGTATAGAGAGGAGAGATTAAGTTAGGAATCAGACACTCGGATTCAGATCCTGTTTGTTTCCCCTGGATTAGTGCAACTCACCCTTCTGTTGACTGTGCCTCTCACAGATTTGACATGCCAAATAAGATGTTAAGCCTGAACAGGTTTTGAGCTTTTAATGAAGAAAGATACTTTAAAAAACAAAGACAGCTTCTCCTTTCCTCCCTCTCTCTCTTTCTCTCTCTTCCCCTCTCCATCGCTTCCACACCTGCCTCAACCTCTGTGTCTCTTGCCTGAATACTGAAGCAGCTTTTTCGCTTCCTCTACTGTTCCTTCTTTTCACTCCATTCTCCATGCAGGCAATGGAATGATCTTTTAACAATTTATTCACATCATGTTACTTTGCAATTAAAAGCTTTTGAATAGTTTCTTATTGTATTATGGTAAAATCCAAAGCCCTTAATGTGACTTCATACTCTTGTGCCTTCCTGCCTCTGCCCTCATCTCTCCTCACCTGCATCTCAGTCACACTGGCCTTCTTTCAGGTCCCAGAATATGTCAGATCTCCTCTCCTTTAGAGCCTTCACACCCCCTTTCCCCACCGGGCTGAACTTTCTGCCCCCCACCTCCTCCTCCGGCCCCTGCCTTTTCTTGGCTAAACCTTCCTTGTTCTTCACATTTCAGCCTCTATATCGTTTCCCTCTAGAATCCTTTCCTGACCCCCAAGTTAACTTATATAAGTTATATTTCATCATATTTTGCACATTTCCTCAATTTATATGTCTAGATCTGCTTAGGTACTTATGCGATGTTCACATGGAGCTTTGATGGCAAAGACTCTGTCTCCAGTGCTTAGCACAGTGCCTGGCACAGAGTAGGGGCTCCACTCTAGCTAATAAGTTGCTCAGTGAGGATCTGAACCTAAGAAGTTAGGTTCCAGAGCCTGTACTTTAAACCTGTAAGCTATGTTGTCTGAGTTTCTGTGAGGTAAATAGCCCATATGTTAACAGGGTGCTTCTTTAGAATCTGTAGGAGCACATCCTACTTCAGTGAACTTCAGTATGAATCATGGCTATAGGTTCTCTTCCTTGGTGTGTAACTGGTGCTTGAGGTGTTCTTTGGTTTTTTTGTTTTAAGGGTTTTTGTGTTTTGTTTTGTTTTGTTTTGTTTTAAGTAATCTCTGTACCCAACATGGGGCTCGTGACCCCATCGAGAGTCATACTCCTCTCTGCCAACTGAGCCAGCCAGGTACCCCTGAGGTGCTTTTTGAAACCTTGCTCGATTCCTGTTTCTGTCTGAGAAAAATATAAGTAAAGCATTTGTGTGTCTTATTTGAAGTTTTTTGGAATAATGTGATTATAAGATATCTTTTTGCTTTTTCAAACAGAAGGTTTTGTTTTCCTTTGGTGGGGAACGTTTTGTTACTTAAATTGGTATGAAGTTGGTGGTAGTAGGAGAGGAGCAAGGAGCAGGCCTCTTTTGTCAATAGTGTGCTGACAGAAGAATGCAGCTATGGAGTAGCTTGGGTGGTCTCTCTGAAAACCATGGGTATTGTTAGTGTGTGAAATCTCGAGAGAACTGTAACACTATGTCCTTGCCTCTAGTGAGAAGAGTAGTCAGTCTGGTGTTAATTACTGTGTGAAATATAATGGCAGTTTCTCACATATCACAGCCATAATAAAATTATCAAGTCCGATTCATTATTTGGTGAATAGGAATTGTTATTTTTCAGGAGGGAGAGGACACAGAGAAGACACCTCACCATTGGTGGATTGAAACCTGTAAGAATCCTGATAGCGTTTCCCTTCATCACAAACAAGAAGCCATTTTTGAATTGTTGGGAGGTATTCAGAGGGAATGCTGACTGGGTGGTTTGGGGAAGAAGGGAGGAGTGGGAAGTGGGTTCAAAGAGTGTTTTACAGTTGGGCTGCCTACATGGAGTGGTACTTTTTAACTTGTTACTGCTTGTCATAATATAGCAATAAAACATGTCGGAGAGGTACCTGACTCAGTGAGCGTGGGAAACGCTATTTGAATATATGTTAGTATTCCAAATAGCTCCCATTCTGTTATGATAGGTAAACACATAGACCAGGTACTAAACCAAGGACTAAACTTACCTGTATGTAATTGCGTTTGTGTATAAAGCTACTGTAGTTATCAATGATGGAAATACACATGTTCGTGTTGTAAAATGTTTTGTTAATTTAATGTTTTTGATAAGAAACGTCATTCTTTATGAATGTTAATTTACTCCCTAAAAGTATTAATAGGAAAAAAGAGGAATACATATTTTTTAATAGCCCAAGAAGAAATTTTTATTAAAAAAATTTAAAATATAAGCATATGTGTATATATTGTGAGTGACTTTGTGTAAACTTGGTTTTTTTTGTTTGTTTTTATTTTTGTTAAAGGAATAACATCACCAGCAGAAATTCCAGCCGGTACTATTTTGGGACTGACAGTTGGGGATCCTCGAATAAATTTGCCTCAAAAGAGGTCCAGAGTTTTGCCCAACCCAGAAAAATGCCAAGGTAAAGTTTCTAGAACACCCTTGGTTTTCCTTACAGTTTTGAGTAGTTTAGTCCCGTTGGAAGAGTTCTGTCTGACACCTCTGCATTAACTTCACTTATGAAAAGTTGGGATGATCTTTACCTGCCTCCTTTTCAAGGTGATTATGACCAAAGGAGATGGTGTGTTTGGAAGTGTCTTTTAGCTTTGAGACATGTAGCCTGATCCTTACGTTCATTTTTTTCCCCCTTGAGTTCTTTATTTTTAGTATCTGGTAAAAACTGTCTTTCTGGAAACTGGGTTCCCTGAAAATGGCTGGCATTTCAGAATTTTAATTGTGAGGAAGGGATCTGCACCCGCAGCTGGTCTTGTGCTCATTGGAAGCCTCTGTCTGACCATACAGATGATCCAGGTTCGAATCCTGGCAAGGCCATCCCAGGTGCTGAAGGGTAAGATGTCTTGGTTTAGACTCAGTGGAGTGGCTCACGGGAGTTGTTTGGTGGGGGTGGCCTAGGGCAGGAGCTGGCTAAAATTTTAGTCTAGTCTCACGTTTGCAACACTGGTGCTAATATCTCATTGTATTTACTGTCATTTAAACACTCTTCATTGGAGGAATCATAAAATTTCTGTTGTGAATTTTGAGAGGAAAAATACAGGTATGTGTAGTAACAACTTCAGTTTTGTTTGTTTTTTCGTTTTTTTTTTTTTTTTTCACCTCCACATGTAGTTAATAGCTTATTAAGGGAGCAATAAATTACTGTCTCAGGACCTTACATGAAAGGTGGATTGGATGAGAGAGGTGTAGAGGTGTTTGAAGATATATAGGCGACTTAGTTAATTATGGAGCCTTAGACTTTTCTCAATGAGTTGTTGCCTCTTTCTTTTCTTTTTTGATGGCACTATGGTCTGGTGCAACCATGAAAATTGTAGTGTTCACTATGCCATTAAATGTTGACTACAATAATCGCCTTAAAGCCATGGTTAAACTCTATTTAGTTTCCTTGGCTGCCTGAAATCCTTTTTTGGAATGAGGCAGTTACATATTAAACACTTTTAAAAAAATGTTTATTTATTTTAGAGAGTGAGTGAGTGGGGGAGTGCAGAGAGAGAGGGAGACAGAGGATCTGAAGCAGGCTCTGCGCTAATAGCAGAGAGCCTCGTTTGGGGCTTGAACTCACGAACTGTGAGATCATGAACTGAGCTGAAGTCAGAAGCTACTGAGCCACCCCTCTATTAAATACTTTTTAAGGCTTTTATTTTAATATAAATCAGTTCCAGGAAAATTAAAGTTCATCTTGAAAAACATGATTTAATTTCTATAAAAGCTTACTGTATTATCGGTCATTGTATTTTATTAAAACCGTTTTAAGTAATTTCTTTGAAGACGTAGTCATATGTGAGTCACATAAAGCAGTAAACTTTTTAAGCAGTTAGTATTATATCAATATTACTAACAAATGTGACATATCATCTAGGATGATAATTCAAAATTAAAGTTAGAAATAAACTTTGATGAGCTGGGTCAATTGATGGAAGACTAATCCTTGGAAGAATCTCAATGTCATGATCTAAAACTTAATTCTCTGATGTAGAACTTCCAGTTTCTCTTTCTATATCTGAAGTCATTCTCTGCCTTTTTGACTTAGGAAATTACAAGGGTTTAAGGAGCTATATGCCAGGAAAGGGGCATTTGCCCCAAAACCTAAATACATATTTTCTTAAAAAAAAATTTTTTAATGTTTATTTTGAGAGAGGGAGGGAGGGAGGGAGGGTAGGGACAGAGAGAGAGGGAGAGACAGTATCTGTAGCAGCTCCAGGCTCTGAGCTGTCAGCACAGAGCCCGACGTGGGGCTCAAACTCATGAACTGCGAGACCATGACCTGAGCTGAAGTTGGAAGCTTAACTGACTGAGCCACCCAGGGGCCCCATATTTTCTTCTTATATCACAGTATCCGAATGATATATACCCTCTCTTTTCAGAGTTCTCTAATTCCTAGTACACATGAGAAGATAGTTTGTTATCCACATCAGTCAAACCCTTCTTTATGGTTTAAGTAACACCAAAATTGGTCCATTTTGTCTGTTAACAGCCTTAAAACCTTAAAGGCTAAAGGAGTGTCTTTTCTTACTCATTCAAGCCCCTTTCAGTCACAATTTTTATGTTAATGAGGTGGAAAGCCTCTAAGGATGGTGGGCTGGTGACCAGGGGAACCAACCACAAGGTTAGAAGGTTAGAACTTTCAGCCCTTTTACCCCTGCCCCATCCAGACCTGCTTGTGGAAAGGGGCGGGGGTTAGAGATTGAGTTTCATTGTCAACAGCAATGATTTAATCAGCCTTGCCTACTTGATTAAGCCTCCATAAAAATCTTACACTGTTGGGGTTCGGAGAACTTCCGGTTTTTTAAACACATGGAGGTGTTGGGAAGGTGGTTAAGCCCAAAGAGGTCAAGGACATCCCTTCCCTCATACCTTACCCTATGCATCTCTTCCATCTGGCTGTTTCTGAGTTAAATCTTTTTATTTAAAAACAGAAAAGAACATTACATTAGTAGTAAGTAAACTGTTTTCTTGAGTTCTGGGAGCCATTCTAGCAAATTATTGAATTTGAGGAGGGGGTCATGGGTGAGACCAATTTATAGCCAGCTGGTCAGAAGTACAGGAAACCAGGGACTTCGAATTGGCATTGGCATCTGAGGAAGGGGCAGTCTTGTGGGACTGAGCCCTTAAACTGTGGGATCTGACACCATCTCCAGGTGGATAGTGTCAGAATTGATTTGGATTGTAGAACATCAGCCGGTGTTGCAGAATTGCTTGCTCTGGGGAAAATGGCTACACATTTGCATGTCAGAAGTATTGAGAGTAGAACACCAAGAGTGCAGAGAAGGAAACAGTTTCTTTCAGTGAAGAACCTGAAGTAACGATGCATATTGATGCTTTGAGGGGGGCCTGGGTGGCTCAGTCAGTTGAGTGTCCAACTCTTGATTTCAGCTCAGGTCATGATTCCAGGGTCATGGGATTGAGCCTCTTGTTGGGCTCCATGCTCAGTGTGGAGCCTGCTTAAGATTCTCTCTCTTTCCCCACCCTGCTCTCTCCCACACTCACGCGTGCACGCTCTGTCAAAATAAAAAATAAAAATGAAGAAAAAGTTTACTTGATCATTTGATTCTTGAATTTGATTTAAATGTTAATAGTGTGTTTTTGCAAATCTTTTCAACATAACACAGTATTTCACCATGTAAATAAAATCGAATTTCTCTTGTACTGTTATTTTAGTATGTATTCTCTTTTGCATCTGCTGATTTGCCCTGATTGTTTTAACTAGTCTTTGTCTTCCAGAGATGAATTTGCTTTAGACAATGCTTTACGTTGTGCTCATGGAATTTTTATAATCTTTCTCTTTACCCACTCTTTGGTAGTGTGTACCCAAACCACGGGAAGAGTCAAGTTGCCTTTAGAGTGATAGGTGAGAGATTGTCCCTTTTTACAGCTTTTCCAAGCACCTTCAGAGCACTGATCTATAGTTGACTCTGCAAAGTGTCCAATTATTGGTCATTTTGCCCCAACTTCTCTGTTTCTGCTCTTGGGAGAAAAATCCCTCAGCTTCAGCTGCACCCCTTAAACTGTTCTGCATATTTAATTTAGAGTGAATCTGAAGACTATAAATTTGGTTTATTTGATTCCCAAATGAGAAAAGCATTTATTAATTTCCTTTGCTTCTGTAAGGAAACTTATTAAGAAAGTTTTAATTTAAAATTTGGTCATCTTCAAATCTACTTAAGAAAGGAGGAAACAAGCTATTTCCTTCAACCTTTAAGTTATTCTGGAGTTATGTAGTTAATTAGAAGGCTTTTGCCTGCGTATGAAAGAAAATATGCTTAACATGAGCCTTGGGCAAAGGACTTAGAATTACATTCAGAATTGATAAGTCATTCGAGGCCCACTTGCGTGCATGCAGACTCAGCTGGTAATACTCTCTTTCTCTCAACTACTGAAGACTGTTGACCTAAAAGGGCCTTCCCTTTTGCCTTCAGACATACTCTGTTTTGTTTTAAATAGATGTTACATTTTAGAGCAGCTTTAGGTTCATAGCAAAATTGAGTGGAAGGAATAGAACGTTCCTGCTCCCACATATGCACAGCCCCCATGAAACTGCATTGACACATGGTTGTGCAGAGTCTATCGTTTATATTACGTTCACTCTTGGTGTTTTATGTGGGATTTGACACATTTATAACAACACGAGTCCACCATTGTAGTATCATAAAATAGTCTCACTGCTCTAAAAATCTGTGCTCTCCCGATTCATCTCTCATTCCCTCTCTCAGCCTTCATCTTTTTACTGTCTTCATAATTTTCTTTTCTAGAATGTCGTATAGGTGGAGTCATACAGTATGTATCCTTTTCAGATTATCTTCTTTCACTTTGTAATATGCATCGGAGCTTCTTCCATGTCTTTTCATGGCTTGATAGCTCATTTCTTTTTAATTCTGAATAAAATTCCATTGTCTGGATATACTACCTACTTTGTTTCATCTATTTGTTTACTATTATTTTTTAGACTATTTAGAGGTGAGGTCGTGCTTTCCTGTGCCATGTCTTTTGTCTGCAGCCAGCTCTGAATAGAATCCCAGTTCTGTCACTCAGAATCTATGGCGGGACCCCCCAGGAAGGCATTCTGGGTAGATAGGGGCTGTTTGAAATGGAGCCCGTTTGCTCCTAGACAGGCTGTGTGAACTTCACGGCACACAGCACTGTTACTCGGGATGCTGTTGGTTATTATCTCTATGAGGAACCGCAACAACTAGAGGCAGTTTCTGCTTTAAGGAGCTTTTATCTCAGATCTTTTCATCAATTTAATATTCTCTATCTTTGTTCTCCCCTGAAATCTGTCACACTGTGGCTCAGTCACTTCCAACTTATTTTTTTCTGGCCATCAGACCCATGCAGGTACGTGCCTTTGAGTGACCTTTCTTTATAGGCAGTTTAGACCTTAGCCCAAACTCAGGAATTGTCTTTCTTTCCTTCTCTTTTTTTTTTTTTCTTTTAATTTTTCAGTCCAAAAAAGTAAGATCTGGAAGATTTTTTACCCTTAGTGGACTGTATGTAGGAAATCTCATCTATCAATATATATGTTTATAATTGAAAAAGTTTCTCCTTTTCTTCCCACTAGAGTACTTTTTGGCACGGTGTAGCTTATTTAAAGGGAAGAAGCGATAGATTTCACAGAAAATACGCTCATCTTAAAGGAGTGGGAAAAACATGTTTTACAGAAGGAATAAATACTCAGTGAGAAAGGGTTTTAAGAGACTTGAAATAATAGGGCAGAAGAGAAGGCTGGTATCTGTTGGCTCACCACCATTGGGCCAAGAATGATATTAAGAACCCTGAAACCAATAGTTAAAATGTGGCTTGTACTGTCATAGCACATTATAAAGAAATTATTCACCTGTGCAGTAGTTCCTAGAATTTGGTTATCTTAAATGTGGAATTAGACAATTATTTAGAGGCAGTTGAATATGATGTTTATATCTTATACATTAAAAATAAACATCAGAAATAATAAGTTTAGGAGGCTTTGCTATTTCACAGACTAGTATGAAGCCAACTATAGGGATAACATAATTTCTAGTCAAGTAAATTTTTCTAGAGAAGTTGAGTGCCTACAGAACATTTTCTTGTAACAGAAGGTCAGCCGGCAATGTTTATAGTTTGACTTCATTGATCTAAAGGATGTAGTTTGAAGGCTATTTCTTTTCCCTCTTAGATAATGAGAAAGTTAGACAGCTGCTTCTGGAGGGTGTGCCTGTGGACTGTGCGCATAGCTTTATTTGGAACCAAGCTATCTGTAAGAATGTCACAGAGAATAAAATCTCGGATCAGGTAACTAATGGTGTAAGGATTATTGGTAAAGTCCTGAAGACAGGTTGAAATTCCTCACTCTAGATGCTGTAAAAGTTATTTCATCCTTTATAGAATCTCATAGACTTCTTTTATTTTTAATCTATTGATCCCTTATTTATGATTTTTTTTCTATTCTTAGAGAAGAATAATCTCTCTAAAAAAGTTAACACAGAGAATTTTTCTTAAAAATGATAATCCCATGATTTAAATACATTTTTCTTTTATTGTTTTTTTTTCCCCCTTATAAATGTTCTGTCTTTAATTTCACAATGATTGACCTCCTACCAGGACCAGGAATCATAGTAGATGATAGGATAGATGGCTAGGGTATGTTCGAAAAAGTATAGGGTCAAGGGAAGCCGGAAGCCCAGGTGAGGGAAATTGGGGAAGCTTCTTGGACGGAGGAGCTGGAATTTGAGCTCTCAGATGGGTGGTCAGAATTAGCAAGACTTCTTGGGGCCAGGAGCCAAGGCTGCAGCAAAGAAAGGATTGCTGGAAGTAAGACCAGCATGTGTGAGGGCCCGGGCTAAAAACAGGATGATGTATTCAAGAGTATCCAAGTAGATTGGTGGCTTGGAGTTGAGGGTGAGGCAGGAGATGAAGAAGTGAATAGGGGCCAGAGCATAAAAAACCTTGAGGCATTTTAAGGATTTGAACAGAAGATATCAGGTGCCATGGAAGGTTTTAAGTCGGCCACATGATCAGACATGGCAGCAGTGTGGAAGATGCATTAGACTAGGTAGGAATGGGGCTGGAGGCAGAGCTGCTGGAGAGAGGACGTGTGGTTGGATGGCCTTAAAAGAGACCTTGGAAATAGTCCTTAATTGAGGATGTGATGGGGGCCTGAACTGGGGCAGGGTGGCTGGAGTGGAGGGCCTGCGGTTGAATACAGACTCCTGAAGGTAAATCTGACAAGACGCAGTGGTTGCTTGGATGGTGGGAAGTGGGAAAAGAGGAGCCTGGTAGATTAGTTCCTGATAGTCTAGCTTAGATTCCGCACCTCAGGTAAAAGAGAGCCAGAGCCTGATTTGTCACAGCTGCATTCCCAAGTTCTAGAAGAGCGTTTGGCACAAAAATGGTGCTCAGTAAACATTCGAATGGATGAGTAAATGAATGGGCAGTAAATATGAGAATGGATGAATGAATGAGTGACTGAACAATTGTGGCATCATTCAGCTAGGTGGGGAACATGGGAGGAGAGCAGATGCAGTGGGGACAACTTCAGTCTGGGGTAAGCTGAATGTGAAGGTCCTCAGGACTTTCCAGAGCAGATGCCCAGAGGACAAGTTTTGGTCCCAGGAGGCAAAGTCCCGGCTAAGGAGATAGATATTTTGGAATTAACAACATGTAGAGATGGTAGTGAAAACTCAGCCGGAAGTAAAAATAAGGGAGAATCAGGGCTTGGTCAGGCTTGAGGGAGCAGTTAGACTTGGCAACACGGAGGCAGTCTCTTGCATGGTTTCTCCAGTGAGTGCTAGGCTTCTCTCCTACCTGCTCATCTCTTTTTACAGCTGGCAAGAAAGTCTAAGACGGTGTTGTTCACTGCTCCCTTCAGTACACGTAACAAATAATTTATAGCATCTTCTCTTTTAAATCTTTAAGACCTGGTGAGAAAACCTGGTGAGAGCGTTTTCCCACTTGCCCCTCCTTGAAAAAGTTGTTGATTGTACCTCTTTTACCTCATGACAACAGATCTTAACCAAAGTAAATGTAGGGACTGAGAATCAGAAGATAAGATTAATCCTGATAGAAGAGATTAGTAGAATGGATGTATATTATTTTATAGTTTTGAGTCATCTGGTATATTGTAGCTCAAATTTAAGATAATTTGGCATTTTCTAACAAAGCTCTTGTATAGAGGAAAATCGTTGTAGGAGGAATACCATAAATTTCAAATGGCTCACATTTATTTATTGAGAACATTTTTTTCTTGTTTTTTAAAAGAGCATTTAACTTTCTAAAGCTGCTTATAGGGAGAACCAGTAGAATCTCCCAGAAAATTAGGGTTGTTTGTCTTGAATTATTTTCTTCCACTTTAGGATTTAAACCGGAAGAGAAGTGAATTGTTGGTGCCCGGGTCACAGCTTGTTTTAGGTCCCCGTGAATCCAAGATACCTATACTTTTGATTCAACAGCCAGGAAGGGTGACTGGTGACGACCGACGAGGCTGGGGAAGTGGCTGGGATGTCCTGCTCCCAAAGGGCTGGGGCATGGCTTTCTGGATTCCATTTGTAAGTTCCTTTTCGATTCCGACTTTACAGTGTGTAAAATACATTCCCAGTAAATACCAAGAGCTGAAAGTGTTCCAGACATCACGCACAACTTAGAAATTGAGTTCTATTTTTCTACCCTTTGAGCTATGATTCTGATATGAGATACTTCATAAAGTCCCTGGAGCCAGGTTTTCATTAATAAGAGTTGGGCTGACATAATGTGGATTTCTGAAATTTTAAAAGTGTCCTGATTTTTGAATAGTAGTGGTAACAAAATGTTGAAGTTGTTTTTTTTTTTAATTGAAGAAATTTGTTACATTTTAAAATAATTTTGGTGGGCAGTTGGGTGTCTGACTTCGCCTCAGGTTCAAGCCCCACATTGGGCTCTGTGCTGACAGCTCAGAGCCTGGAGCCTCCTTCAGATTCTGTATCTCCCTCTCTCATTGCCCCTCTCCTGCTCACACTCTGTCTCTCTCTCTCCTTCAAAAATAAACATTAAAAAAAAAAAGAATTTTTATAATTTTCTAATGTTTATAGATGTATAGAATACATTTTTCATTTTTAAGTGCTGACCATATATTCCTAAGTGCAGCTAAAATTTTTATTAAAATCGAGTGTGTTTTTTTCTTCCAAAGAGTTTAAATATTATTTTAAGAGAGTAGAAAAGACATGTACAACTGTTAATTCACACAGGTGATTAATTTTAGCAATTATGCCTAGTACAAGAGATACTCAGTTAATCATTTAAGGATGGGAATATTTCTTGGGCGCCTGACTGGCTCAGTCAGTAGAGCATGCAACTCTTGATTTCAGGGTTGTGAGTTCGAGCCCCATGTTGGGCATGGAGCTTACTTAAAAAAAAAAAAAGAATGGGAATATTTTTAAATAATTTTAATTTTTAAATTATGAAGTGTTTCAAGCATACAAAAAAGTATAAATCCTGATATAATGAATACCTGTGTACCCTTCACCCACCATCCAACTTACAGATTTATTGGAAGCACTTTCTCTCTTTTCTCTCCAGTTCTGTTTCCCACCCTCCTTCTAAAAGAATCACTATTCCTATTTCCAGTGTTTGTCACTACCTTGCCTATTTTTATAGCTTATTAAGCATGCTTGTATCCCAAAATAAAGTAACTATATTTGACATGTTTTTAAACTTTATATATCTCACCATATATATGCTTTTACAACTTAACCATATTCACTCAACATTGAGAGTTTTCCATATTAATGGGTGACTCTCTGTGTCATCATTTTTACTATTGTATAACCCCTTGTAGGATTATCCCACACCTATCCATTCCCTTTTGATGGGCATTTAGGTTGTTTCCCATTTCCCCAAACAAACATTAAGCACTAATTTTACTGTAAGTTGGTACGTTAAGATCTTTTTGACATTTCTTTTAGATCTATCGAGGTGCAAGAGTTGGTGGGTTAAAAGAGGCTGTGGTGCATTCTCAGTATAAAAGATCGCCTGACGTCCCTGGTGATTTCCCAGACTGCCCTGCTGGGGTTCTTTTTGCTGAAGAGCAAGCCAACGGTCTCCTTGAAAAGTACAAAAGGTAAGAAACCGGCTTCTTTGGTTCCTAATGTCTTAGGAAGGGAAGGGCCTCCTCACTTTGGCCAGTGACATTTGGAATAGCTTCGGTAACTCTTACACTACGTGGAGTTTTCATAGACTTCCTTTAGTTCTTAGTTCACATGACCAAGACATAATTAAGTTAGGATTGTCTCACATCTGGCCCTTCCAGGCGATAGACCCTTCCTTTGGTCATTTGCTGACATTGATGATGGTGCATGCCTAAAACTATGGGCCTGAGTCTCAGACACTTGTTCCAGATTTCCACTACCAGCCCCTGCCCCCTCGAGATAGAATTTGTGTTTTTTTATAACTGGTTATTGAGGTAATAACATATTTATGAAATTAAAAAAAATTTTTAATGTTTTTCTTTTTTTTTTTTTAATTTTTTTTTTTTAACGTTTATTTATTTTTGAGACAGAGAGAGACAGAGCGTGAACAGGGCGGGGTCACAGAGAGAGGGAGACACAGAATCCGAAACAGGCTCCAGGCTCTGAGCAGTCAGCACAGAGCCTGATGCAGGGCTTGAACTCACAGACCACGAGATCATGACCTGAGCTGAAGTCGGACACTTAACCGACTGAGCCACCGAGGCGCCCCTGTTTTTCTTTATTTTTGAGAGAGAGAGAGACAGATTGTGAGCAGAAGAGGGTCAGAGAGAGAAGGAGACACAGAATCTGAAATAGGCTCCAGGCTCTGAGCTGTCAGCACAGAGCCCGATGTGGGGCTTGAACTCATGAACAGCGAGAGCATGGCCTGAGCAGAGATCATGACCTGGGTCGGATGTCAGATGCTTAACTGACTGAGTGCCCAGGCGCCCCCCATAGTTTTTTGTTTTTTTTTTTAATTTTTTTTTCAACGTTTTTTATTTATTTTTGGGACAGAGAGAGACAGAGCATGAACGGGGGAGGGGCCGAGAGAGAGAGAGACACAGAATCGGAAACAGGCTCCAGGCTCTGAGCCATCAGCCCAGAGCCTGACGCGGGGCTCGAACCCACGGACCGCGAGATCGTGACCTGGCTGAAGTCGGACGCTTAACCGACTGCGCCACCCAGGCGCCCCATTAAAATTTTATTGAAACTATGGTAATGTGCAAAAATGCTTTGTAAACTGGTGTAGTCCTTCCTTCCAAAGAGATAAGCACTATTTTTGCATTTTGGTATCTATCCATCTAGACTGAGTTTTCTTTTCTTTTTTCTCACTGGGGGAGTGGCCAGTGAGGGGCTTCACCAACCCTTATACTATGAAGTGCATGCTAACTTTGAGAACCTGTATCCTATGACTCTGTGGGCTCCCAGAAACAGAAACTCTCTTGTTTGTTGTGGAATCTGCGACGTCTAGCCAGTGCCTGGTGCACAGTGTCCTTAATAGCTTGTATTAGTTGATGGATGAAGGAGTAGAAAGTGGGATGTTGTAGTTCCTTGACCGTGAGCTCAATTATCGTGCTTTCCTGTTCATGCAGCCACAGAGGCAGGCAGTGCCTGGTTTTCAGACTTTGTCAGGGGATAGGTGAATGAGTGAGTGAGTGAAAGCACAGAGACACTTTCCTGGATTGCTGGCTTACAGGCTCTTAGAGGGCAGTAATCATGTAATCTGTGCCTCCTATAATACGTAGCTCTGGACTTCGATGTGTTTGTTAAGTAATCGACAGTAATACTTCTCATCCTTTAGATTTTTTTTCACGCATACAAATTTTTCTTAAGTACAAATATTTTTTTTCTAGAATGTTTAACTTCTTTATTTAGAGAGCACGTGCAGGCTCGAATTGGGGAGGGGCAGAGAGGGATAGAGAGAGAGAGAGAGAGAGAGAAGGAGAATCTTAAATAGGTTCCATGCTCAGCACAGAGCCCAACTCAGGGCTTGAGCTCATGACCTGAGCTAAAATCAAGAGTTCAGTGCTCAACTGACTGAGCCGCTGAGGTGCCTTTGAGGTACAATTAAAACTTTTTTTTAATGTGTATTATTTTTGAGAGAGAGAGAGAGAGAGAGAGCGAGCGAGCAGGGGAGGGGCAGAGACAGCGGGAGATACAGAATCTGAAGCAGGCTCCAGGCTCTGAGCTGTCAGCACAGAGCCTGATGCAAGACTCGAACTCACAAACTGCAAGATCATGACCTGAGCCGAAGTCAGATGCTTGACCCACTGAGCCACCCAGGCGCCCCTAGGTATAATTTTTTTTGAAAAGGGATTATAGTATGAATACTATTTGAAAACCTGCTTTTTTAATTTAGTAATGTATTACGGATGGTTTTCCCATATCCATAAATGTGACTCTAAACCAAGTGTTGGCAAACTTTTTTCACAAAAGGCCAGATGATAAGTATTTTTGGCTTTGTGGGCCTTTTGGTTTCTATGGCAGCTGCTCAGCTCAGCCCTGCGTTGTGTTACAAAGGCAACTACACATGATGATGCATAAATGAATGAGCATGGCTGTGTGCCAGTCTCACTCTGTTTACGGACACTCAAGTTTGAATTTCGTGTAATTTCATGTGCCATAAAATATTCTTTTTTTTAAACCATTTCAGAATGTATAAGCTTCTTAGCTCACGGGTCATTTCAAAGCAGACAGCAGCCCAGGTTTGATGTGTGAGTCATAATCTGCCAACCCTTGCTCAAAATACATCTGAACAGTTGCACAGGACTCCAGTGTGGGTGTACTGTAATTTGTCAGTGGCCCTTTGGGTTATTTCTTATTTTGTGCTATGTGCTTTTATAAATAGCTTTCCATACACATCTTTACACTTTTGTCCGGTTTATTCATTCATTTAATATATGTTTATTTAGAACCTGCTATGTGTCAAACACCTTGTAGGCACTGGGGCTACAGCAGGGGAAGGCAGGCAAGGTCTGTTCCTGCCTCCTGGAGCTTATACTCTTTTTGTTTGTTTTTTTGTTTTAGAGTGAGAGAGAGACCATGCATGCGAGAGCTGGGGAGGGGCAGAGGGCAAAAGAGAGAGAATCTGAGGCAGGCTCCACACTCAGCACAGAGCCCGATGTGGGGCTCTACCCTGGGATCATGACCTGAGCTGAAATTAAGAGTCAGAAACTCAACTGGACACTCAACTGACTGAGCCACCTAGGCGCCACCCAGACGCCACCCACTGAGCTTATATTCTTGATGAAAGCACATGTTTCCCTGCTGGTGGGAGGGATCCAGGAGAGCGGAGGGAGGCTAACCTTGCAAGAGCAAAGCTCTTGAGTGGGGAAGAGGGGATGGTGTTCTATAGGGTCAGGCTCAGATCTCATTTTAGCAGGCTGGAAGTCTGGCTCTGAGTGAGACGTGAATACAGATTTAGGTAGTGCAGATTACGTACTACTCTTCTGATCGTGACCGTCTTCTCAGTGAACAGAGAGGCAAGGGTATCAGCTAGGAATAAGAAGGGACCAGAGGCTGCTGGAGATCTGAGGAGAAAAGAATCGACGTGGACAGTTTTCCAGGAGCATGGAACATAAAACTGCTGACTGGAGAAGTGTAAGGTAGTCCACTTGAGTTTTGTGTTTACGACAGGACTGTTCAGCACTGCTGCGTCTTCTTCCCCAGTTGTGTTCTGCCCATCAGGGGCTGGTGGGGTGGGCGGAGGGTTGGATGTAACCGGATGGGCTTTGCCAGGTGGGGTGAGTGGAGGGTCCACGAACAGGAGAGTTTGAGCTTTATAAGGAGAGGTGCAGCGCGGTGGTTTACAGTGAGGAGATGTAAATTACAGTAAACTCTAGTGCTTGACTTGTGGTGGGGAGGGGTGGGTGGGCTGGACTAGGAGTGGGTGTGTGGGCAGCTGATGGGGGACCTGGCTGAGGAGGGAGAGCCAGTGGTTTATCTGATGTCACGTGCTTCAGGGGGCTGGGGTCTTGGGGGGAGGAAGGAGAGGAAAGATGGTCTGCGGGCATCAGGAGGATATCTGCCCCACTCAGGCCCGTGGATGTAAAAACCAAACAGCTGCCTCTGGAGAGGAGCTGGAAGGGAAGAAAGCACTGACCTTAGGCTAAATCCCACGAATAAGCTCTCTGGTTTAAAAAAAAAGATACACATCTCAAGGATTTGTTGTACTATTGACAATTGCTGTTTGTGTTAATTTAGGATTTCATCTGTAGTTAGGAGAGGGCCTGCTTCCCCTTACTCCCAGTAACATAGGATATCACCAACTTTTATTTATTTATTTTTAAAGTTTATTGATGATTTTGAGAGAGAGAGAGTACAAGTGGGGGAGGGACAGAGAGAAAGGGAGAGAGAATTCAAAGCAGCTCTGCACCCGCAAACTCAGGAACTGTGATATCATGACCTGACATTTGTGTAAAATGGGTACAAAAAGGAAAGAAATACGTACGTATCTGCACATATGTACAGAAAATGTCTCCGGAAGGGTATGTTAAGAAATGATACTATCTCTTGTAGGGCAGCTGGTTCATTTATTTCCTTTTAAAGGTCTTCGAGTGAGGCAGGTACCCCAGGAGCATTTTTCACCAGCCACAGGTCAAGAGTGAGGGAGAAACTTCACCACCATCCTTTCTGTTCCTTTGGAACGTAGAATGTTGTAATGTGCAGGGACATCAACCGCACAACTCCAGGGACACCATTCACTTGTAGTCTTTCAAGAACAGCACTCCCTGGAGTTGTGCAGAGGCCACATGGGGCCACTTTGTGGACGCATTACCTTTTGAAATTAAAACTAAAGAGGGGTGCCTGGGAGGCTCAGTTGTTTGAGTGTCTGACTCTTGATTTCAGCTCAGGTCATGACCTCACGGTCATGGGATCGAGCTCCACTTCGGGCTCCGTGCTGAGTGTGGAGCCTCCTTAAGAGTCTTTCTCTCCCTCTGCTCCTGTCCCCTGCTCGTGTGCTCTCTCTCTCTAAAATAAAAAAAATAAATAAAAATAAATAAAATCAAATTAAAACTGAAGAAAACATAAGCTTGGCCAGTAGAGTTGGTGGTTATTCTTTATCGTATTTCTTGGAAAACATTTTTTTTGTATGTTTGTTTTTTAAATAGAGATGAAGTATAAGTGGCCATAATTATTTTAATGGTCCAATCCTAAATTGTTCAAAATTGGTTCTCCTCCTTGATTTTCACCAGGCGCCCTCCTGCAAAACGGCCCAACTATGTTAAGCTTGGCACTCTGGCACCTTTCTGCTATCCCTGGGAGCAGTTAACTCAAGAGTGGGAATCAAGAGTCCAGGCCCAAGAGAAATCACCCGTAGCTTCCTCTCCACGTGGTGAGGAGAGTAACTTGAAAAGAGAGAAGGTGCCTTGTACCCCCACGCCTGAAAAATCCGATCAGCTGTCTGATGAAGTGGGCATGTCTCTGAGCAGCCCCAGCGAGCCCAGAGAAGTGATGGACACAGAGCGTCCAGCCCAGATGGGGACTGAGTGGGTAACAGGACCAGCTGCCACCAGCAGTCTCCTCTGCGTTCTTAGGTAAGTGCACACGACTTCCGGATGTGTTCTAGATTGTCTGTTTTAATACTGACCGGGCTACAAGATGTAAACGTTATCTTTGTTCCTTTATGCAAAGCCCACGGGAATGCATGGACTTTCTGGAGGGGAAAGCCAGTCCTCCAGTGTCCATAGAGGGCTCAGGGAAATAGCTGAGTCACATTTGATTTGGGGCATGATACTAACTGACCCATAAACCAAGGCAGTTGTTCCCTGTGACCTGTTTCATTGGTCTTTGCTTAGAAAGCAGTACGCTCGTGACTGTGACCTTCAGTAATGAGGAACCTCTCGAAGCTCTGAGCAAGTGTTCTTTCCTTAAATCACTGAATTAGATTTTTTCTAGTTCCTTTTCAGTGATCTGAATTTATGAGCGATTAAGTGCCCATTCATTGGACCATCATCACATTGAAGAGGCTACCGTACAAGACATGTTCCTGCTGTAGCCTGTTAGACTGTGCTTAAGTTACCTTCTAGTCTGTGCTCATATTTTTAATAAGTGCTCACCTCTCTTGCCTTATATTTATTTTTTATACAGTAACCTTAGAATTTCATATCCTTCATTCCCTATAACTATCTCAGCCTTAGGTTCTGTCTTTCTGTCTTATTTTTTTTCTGCCTTCATCTTCTTAAACCTTTAATCCTTCAGTGTCTAAGAATAGTAGTCACATAAAAACAAAAATATCATTACAGAAGTGTATTAATGTCTGTTTTTAATTTTTTAAAAATTACAGTTTTGATCCTTTCCCACATAGAGTATTAAAAAAGTCAAATTAACTCTAGCAGTGCCCAATCTTCTAATTGCATGTTTTCTCCTCAAACAAAATATCCTCAAACGTGTGTCTCTAATTCCATATAGGAGTAGAAAATCACTGAAGCAGCTGTCAGCCTGGTGTGGGCCCAGTTCTGGACCCCGTTGGGCAGCCCAGCGAGCTCCCAGCAGCGGGCAGCAAGCATTGACCAGAGAGGCCTGCCTGTCCATCTTGGACCGTTTCCCCAGGGCCCTGGTATGGGTCAGCCTGTCCCTGCTGGGGAAGGGCAGCCCCGAGCCGCACACCATGATCTGTGTTCCAGCCAAGGAGGATTTCCTCCAGCTCAGTCAGGATCGGCTGTACTGTGGGCCCCACGAATCCAAGCACAGTGACCCATTCAAGAGCAAGATCCGGAAACAGAAAGAGAAGAAGAAAATAGAGAAGAGGCAGAACCGAGGGTGCACTGTGTCTGAGGGTCCGGCCGGGGCATACCCTGCATCTGGGCACCACGCTCTGACCCTGGGCTTGTGGTCAGGCCCTCTCCCGGATGTGACTTCTCATTGCTCCAGAGTTCTCCTTGGCTTTGTCACCCAGGGAGATTTCTCCATGGCTGTGGGCTGTGGAGAAGCCCTGGGGTTTGTTAGCTTGACGGGTCTGCTGGATATGCTGTCCGGCCAGCCAGCCGCAGAGAGGGGCCTAGTGTTGCTGAGGGCCCCTGCCTCTTTGCAGTATCGGTTTGCGAGAATTGCCGTGGAGGTGTGAATGCTGGTTTACGTCCTTGCAGGGCGTAGATGTTAACTGTTTGCCAAGTCCCACCACTGGAGAGCTTTGTTTTTGCCATGTTCTGTTTTAAAATACCACGTGAAATGCCTTAGAGACCAGAATAAAAGAATTCTGTATTATGCATGTGATGAAATACTGACATCATTCCATTATTCCAAGATCATTGGTCTCCATCTTTCCCTGCCCTTGCTCAACAGTTTAAAATTATTTGCCACATAGCTTTTATATTTTGGTTTCTTGGTCTGCGTAATTCTTGCTGAAAATAATCAGAAGCTCTCCGTTTTCTTGTTCCTTTTTTATAAGGAACAAAGGGCTGTCAAGTCTGTTTGAAAAGCCTTATAGATGTGTGATAAGTAACAGTGGTTGTTTGATGACTTGATTGCTGCAGAAGAGGAAAAGGCTCTAAACATCTGGCCTCTGTGCATGAAATAGGGTTCCCCGTCTGGACCATGTTCAATTCCATACCGGAACCCACATGCCTAACGCTTTACACCATGCAGACGGAAATTGTGGAAAATTTATTGCTGCCCATTTTCAGGCAGGCTCGGTGTATGGCAGAGGTGTTGGGGTGGAATCTGAATGGGGTGCTGATCTTTAGGACCGTTTGTCCTCTTTGCTGTTGAACAACGCATGATTCTAGGAGTTTCTGGATTTTTCTGTGCTTTTTGTTTTTGCAAAGAATTTCTCAAAAACACCGTAAAGAATGGTTTCTCAAAATATGTTCTATGAAATGTGTTATCTAAAAAAAAAAAAAAAGATTCCGAGGTCAGATTGATTTGGGAAACTCTGGATTAAACCCAGTTAA
The DNA here is from genome assembly GCF_022079265.1 of Lynx rufus. Classification (NCBI taxonomy): domain Eukaryota; kingdom Metazoa; phylum Chordata; class Mammalia; order Carnivora; family Felidae; genus Lynx; species Lynx rufus. The sequence continues at coordinate 8,731,095 of NW_025814841.1, read as the reverse complement.
GCAATTTCTTTTTAAAGGATTTCTAGAACCTTCCATGTGATAATGCACATTGTGCCTCTCCAGGAAGTGGATAACAGCTTACAGTATTTTCTAAATCTCTTTGATGCCAAACTTCGTTTTGCAAGGAGCACTTTGTAGGACCAGTGTTTTTAGGAACACACTTTGGGGTATGTGGCTGTATACTGCAGCACTCTGCAAGGTAATGACTTTTCTTTTTAATGTTTATTTATTTTTGTGAGAGAGACAGAGTGCAAGTGGGGGAGGGGCAGAGAGAGAGGCAGACACAGAATCTGAAGCGGGCTCCAAGCTCCGAGCTGCCAGCACAAGAGCCCGACGTGGGGCTCGAACCCACGAACCATGAGATCGTGACCTGAGCTGAAGTTGGATGCTTAACTGACTGAGCCACCCAGGCGTCCCTGCAAGGTGATGATTAAAATAACAAGCTGCTTTTAGACACTCATGCAGTCATGATGTCCACCTGACGTTTGAGCAGGGTGTGAAGGTCTCATCTTGTCCCACAGGAAGAGTAGAGTCATTGCTTTTTTCACTTGTGGAGAAAGTAGGTGCTCATTCACTTTTAGTATCCATGTGTATGTCACACCGACAGACCCTTGTCTTCTGAGCACACATTTCTAGCAGAGTTTGAGTGTGGTTTGTTTTAACTTAAATGTACAGTTAAGCATTATTTCATGTAAATGCGTTGGGTTTTTGCAGTAGCATTTGGTATAAATGCCTTTGGGGGTGACGAGTTGGGGAGAGAGACAGCAAGTGTTACAGTAGCTAATGAAATGTCTGATGTTTCTCCTCTCGCCATGCCTCTGGATGTATTTGTATCCAACCCAAATGAGACTGAAAAAAATAGTGTAACTTAGGGGTGTCTGTAAACAGAATAAATTAAAGTGTCACCTGATGTTCCATTGTGAACGTTTATTGGACCATTCCTCAATTTGTTTTCTAGGCTCTGAGCCACTTCATCTGTGGCTTAGCTCTCTGGATGACAGAAGTCTGAGCGTGCTGTGAATCACCTGACCTCATTCCGTGCAGCGCCCTGCCTGGGGCCTGCTGCCTGCTGCCTGCATCATGAACAGGGCAGTTAACTCTGTTTTGTGGTAGAAGGTCAAAGAACTAGGTGCTGAAAGGATAGACTAGCATTTCCCAAAATCTGTTCATGGGAGCTCTGGTCCCTGGAGATGTTAACTGGAAAAATGTGATGGCTAAATAAATTGGGGAAAAGCTGTATTCCATATTCTCCTATTGAAGATCCACAATGAATGAGTGTAGTCAAGGCCCTGCAGATACCTGCAGGAAGGAAAATCTTTCACAGACCCGCCCCCCCCTTTTTGTTTTTTTTTGTTGTTTTTATACCTATTGTCCAGAGAAGACTAATTTCATAGATTATAGTTTGCAAAACACTGATAAAATATGCACATATTCAGTGAAGGATGCATTTCTTCTATGAAAAAGACATAGGAATGGTCTTATTCTCTACAGCAGTAGAATGAATAACATGTTTATTTTGATCCTACGAGTGCTACAGAGCTACCAAAAAAGTAGTGTGGCTCCTGGCCTCTTGTCATGGGGGCAGAGTCTTCAGAGTTTGCAAAATCAGGAAGTGTCCTAAAAAGCAGAGTTGTGAGCTGAACACCTGGAGACCAGCTACACACTTCCTGAGTTGTGTGAGAAACAACTGATTCTGTAGGATCATGCTCAGCTTTTACATAAGTAATATTTTTACATTAATACATATTCATCATTGAAAACTTAGAAAAAAAAAGGAAAACTTAGAACATGCAGATAAGCAACAACAAACTTAAAATCACCTGGATTTTCACCACCCAGATGTAACCACTGTTACCTTTCTGGTACATATCCTTCCAGGCCTTGAGGCGTGCGTCTAGTTTTCGGTAAAAGAGCTTCATGGGGCACCTGGGTGTCTCAGTCGGCTAAGCGTCTCTTGATTTTGGCTCAGGTCGTGATCTCACAGTTCGTGAGTTCGACCCTCGCATTGGGCTCTGTGCTGACAGTGCAGAACCTGCTTTGGATTCTCTCTCCCCCTCTGCCCCTCCCCTGCTCGTGCACACCTTTCTCTCTCAAAAAAAAAAAAAAAAAAAAGCTTTGGTAATTGCTCATCTGAAATCCTACGTGGTACCTGTGCAGGTTAAGTGCATATTGCCAGTTCCTTATGGAGCTTGTTTAGTGTGACCCTGAATGTTCATACCTTTATTGTAGGTAACTGACCCATCATGCACTCATTGTATTGCTGACTTGGCTGCTGCAAGCCTGGGGGGAGGGATCCTTTCTTCCCAGCCAGGGGGAAGTGAGGTGGGCAGTTGACAGCTGGGTGGACTCTGCTGTGGTCTTAACTGGTCGGGACTGGGCTGCTTAGCAGGTGATAGAAGATAACAAAGACCAGCAACTGCGGGTTACTCAGAGCGCCACCCCCAGTTACACAGCGGTTCTGGCCACCGCCGTTCTCTCCAGAAGTCAGTAGCACGGGTCTCTTTGACAACCGTGGCTTTCAGTCCTGGCTGCACGTTAGAATCACCGGACAGCCCAGGCCTCTTCCTCCAGAAAGCAGTCTCGGGTTGGGCCCAAGCAGTGGTATTTCTTTAAAGCCCCAAGGCTGTTCTGATGTGTGACTTGGGCTGAGGCTGTGGTGGTAGGACGTCTGGCTCTTTGGAGCCCCTGCATCTTGGGAAGGTGTGAATGAACCTCACCACTCTTGTGCCTTTAGCAGGCCCAGCTCACAGGTCTGTCGACTGCACTGTGAAGCAGCTAGGTGGGAACTTAATGAGAGGGCCGGGTGGCCCTAAGTGGGGACTTCCATCTGGGGAGAAGGCCTGGTTTTGAAAGAGAAAACAACATGGCTCATTACATGTATAACCTTCACTATTTGGGAGTATAAAATATTTTCTCTGGGTGAGTATCCTTCCAGATCATCAGTTCTCAAACTTGGCTGCACCTGGAATCACTTGGGGAGCTTTCCAAGCCCTGGGGCCTGGGGCCCACCTCCCAGAGATGCTGATTTAACTGGTGAGGGCTGTGACCCAGTGTCTGGGATTCTTAAGAGCTCCCAGAGGTGACTTGGCAGCCAGGGTTGAGAACCAGTTCTAGACTTTTAATATGAGGTTCTAGTGTAATTAGGCAAGGACACAGAAGCCTGTCAGTAACACGGAACCGTGCAGGGTGGGAGCAGATGTAGGCTGTCTTGAGTGGGGGCACAGCTAACACTGATGGCCCTGGGTAGGATCCTGCTGGACCTGAGGAAACAGCCAAGTTCATGTAATGGCATCTTCCCTTTCCCGCTTCTTTAAAGTTAAAATTTAACCAGGTACTGTTCTGGAAGAACCGCACTAACCATCTGCGTGCTTTCACCAAGGAAATGTTTATAAACATAGAACTTTCCTTGTTCTTCCCTCCAATGGCTTGTTTTTTGGTTCCTTGAATAACCAAGCTCTTGGTGACTCCAGGACTTGGATGCCCTGTGCTCTGTGTTCATGGAACGTTCCTTCCCCTCTCCCCCCAGTTTCTGCACCCCTGTCCCCTTTTATCCCATCCTTCCAAATTGATTTCATATTTCTCAGAGAGGCTTCCCCCTGCCTACATTATTTTCTATCACAGAAGGGGTTTATTTCTTGATGATATCACAACATTCTTTGGTTGTTTACTTGTTTATTAGGCTGTGAGCCTCACGAAGGGGAGACCATGTGTTATTTGATCATTCTTGCACCCCAGGCCCGATCTGAGCCCCTAACCTGTGCCTTGTATTTAGTATATTTTTGTTGAGTTGCTGCGTTAATCAAAGCATGTTGATAGTAAATTGTAAGATACTGTTTTATCCGAGGCATATGTTGCAATGGACTAAAGAGCCACTAGGTGGTGCCAAGACCTCATGAGAAAGCAGCCTGCTGGGCAAAAACAACTAAAATACAATTCAGTCGTGTATGTCATTGTGTAAAGGGGGGCGGGGGGTAATGAAGTTACAGATCAATCAATATTCTTTCTTTTGGGGCAGATCCATACTCTTAAAATCCTAGTTTGAAAAGTCTCTGTGATTTTTAAAGAGGGTCCTAGATAAGAAACAATTTGCATATCTCAAAAGTGAATCCCCTCCACGTTATCCTTGGGAAGTACACCCCCCCCCCCCCCGCCCCATCACAAGCCGAATGCCTCCAATGACAGGGAGCTCATTCCTTCAAGGATGCTCCCTTGGCACCATACTGTGGTTGAACTACCCCTTCAGCCCCAGCTTAAGCCTATCTCCCCTCCTCCTGACTTATGTCCACTGATATTGAGAGCCAGACCTTCTAGGAAGGGAGTTTTGCTTTCTCTTCTCCAGGCTAAAAAAGCCTCATTTCTTTAGCTTTCCTTCTTGTTTCCAGCATCTCACGGAGGATCTTAAATTTATTTTTTGGACACAACATAATTTGTTCCATGCACAATCCTGCACAGCTGGGTGACCCTCAGGCAGGGCCGCTGGCTTCAGGGAGTCTCAAATGTTCTGGGTCACCGTGGGCCCTCTCGGAAGTCTCCAGCTTCCTCTTCCCTTGCTCTGCAGGATTCAGCCGCCACTACTTGAGGCATGCGTGAGCTTGGTGTTTCTCAAAAGCAGAGCCTGGAACAGCTTACCTGCGGGGTATTTTAGGAAGTGACCTAAGGGGACAGAAATGTGGAGACTGGCAGAGTGCAGGAGGAAGGAGTGGAAGCTGATCCAAGCGTGCATTGTTTAGCCGGTTGCCCGTGGGCTTACGCGCCTCTGAATTGTCCGCGAGAGAGAAGGCAGTCTTCAGTTCCCAGCTTTCAGTCCTGCTGGTCAAGGGTTGTCCCAGGGAGCGTTCCTTTCCTTGCCCCTCCGGGTTTGTACAGGTGCTAGAATAGCTGAGTCTGCTCTGTGGGCATCCCATGGAAGGCCAGCAAGAAGCCCCTAGGACAGAAACAAGAGGTGCAGCTAAGACAAGGTGCTGTTGGGCCACACCTGTGCCCCTCAGGTTGCTGCAGCTAGAGCTGGACAAGAAGTGTGCCGAGGGAACGTGAGCCGAGACAAAAGATGTCTAGCCCAGAGCTCTCAAGAGGTGGGGTGACTATTTCCTGTTGTGACTTGTGAGGAGCCAAGAGGTGTGTGTGTGTGTGTGTGCGCGCGCGCATGCATGGGGGGCATGGGAGGAAATGTCAGGGGTGCCTGATGAGCACTCTGGAATAAGTACCAGCAGTTGGCATATAGATGTAAAGTTGATCTTGCCAAAGCGGGGCGGGGGAGGGACAGTTACGGTCGGGCTTCTGCGAGCCCTCAACTGGATCTGGGCAAGGAGCTTGATTCTCCTGTTTGTGGGCACTACCCGGCGTGGTTTTGAATATTTGCCACTGTGTGCCTGCAACAGTCATTAGGGCACAAGCCCTGACACTGTTGTCGGGAGATGTTCTGTGGGCTCATCCAGGGCTGGCTTTCCCAGCATTCTTGCCCAGCGAGGCCTGCAACTTCCTTGTGCTCACCCCCTGCCCACTTCATCACCCCCACTCCCAGCCCTCACCCCCTCATGTTGATCGGTTTCCTCAGTAAAGTGGAGGAGGTTGGGGAACAGTCCTGCCTCTTACAGGGCGTTCCTGAGACCCGCAGCATTAGAAGGGCAGGATCTCAGGCTGCACCCCAGACCTGAAACAGGTCTGCACTTGAATAAGACTGCTAGGGGGGATTCGTGGTCACAGAAAAGTTGCAGGAGCAGTGGACTGAGTCAGTGGCTTCCGGACCTGGTGATCATCAGAAGCATCTGGGGAGCTTGCTAAAAGAAATTTCTGAGCATCTGCGGTATGGCCCCCAAGTCTGTCATTTTTATTAAGCACCCTACATGATTCCAACACAGACCATTCATGGGATCGGGCTTGAGAATCACCAGGATGGGCATCTTTGGGTTTTTGCCAATCCTGAGATTCTGGTATTTTTGATGCTGACTTTTCACAAATGTGAATGTCACTCTTTCTGGGTGTTAGGCATTCGTAAGGCCTAAATGTTTGCTTGTTTGCTTGTTTTAATAGTGAGGCCTAGTTTCTCGTTGCTAAATATTCTGGTCGAGAGCTTGTGTTTCTCCAGCATTTAAGTAATGTCCGGGTACTTTGCCAGGCCCCGCGAGCTCCCACGACCTCACACTTTGGGGATGCTCCGGTGGCGTCTGGGACGGCCCGTCAGCCGTTAGGCTCTGGATGGATTTGTCTGAGATGCCAAGACCTGACTCCCTGTTGAGAGATGGAGCCTGAAGCGTCACAGAGAGAGGTCAGAGCGTCTGTTTGCATTTGGTCTCATCCGGCATCTTGGATGGCCCCGAGTCATTCCTGTCCCCCTACATCATGCCCACACAAGCCTGAGTGGTCTCGAGGAAGCACTCCAAGCCTTTGCCCGGGGAGCCGTGGCTCGGGCGTCTGTGGTGGTGCCCCCCCCTCACAAAAGGATAAGAGCCGAGTGGGCTTGGCACTAACTGGTCCTCAGAGTGCCCAGCACTGGGAGGTGAGAGGAGGGAGGTCAAAGCCCTCAGGGCACCCCACCAGGCTGAGAGGCTACAAGAGGCTCCAGACCGAAAGAAAGATTTCCTCAGAAGGTCTTCCTGGAACTTGGGCTCTCATGCAAAATAATACCTCATGTCATAAAATTCCATGATGCATCATTATTTTCTGCCTGTCACTAGCCTATAGGGCTGTCCCTTTGGAAAAGTAGGAACTGCTTCTTACCAAGGGCAGAGCTTGGCTCCCCACACAGCTTGGCAGTCTTACAAGTGACCATACCTGGGCTGGGTACTCCCTGTCGGGAAGGAAGTGGTGGCCAAAGAGAAGCAGGCCTTCAGTACGGGGACAATGACGGTTGGAATTTGGGGTTTTGTTTTTCCTGGGCAGGCATCATCACAGAGGGCTCTCCCCCTCCCTGCCCTTCCCAGAGGCCAGCGATGAGGCTAGCTGTGGGCTGGGTGTCCGCCATGTTCCCAGTCTAAATCTGTAGATTCTTCCCTAAGTCAAAGGGGAAGGGAAGGTGGGAGGTGGGGGGTGTGGTAACCAAGAGTCAGGCCAAGAGCAGGGATGGCTAGGGAGCCCCCAAACCCCAGCATGACACCTCCCTCATCATAGTCATCCATGGTTCCTTAGCCTTTATCTCCCTGAGGTGTGAAAAAAATTAGTTCTACCAGTTTGGCCTGTGGAATGGAGTTTTAGTTCCCAGTTATTTCATTCAGCCATTAGTAATGATAAAGAGGGAACACTAAGAACCCACCATACACTAGGCTTCATGTGCAATATTCCATTTAGTATTTGCAACCACACTTTTATCATTATCTCCATTTTTGCAGACAAGGAAACTGAGGTTTAGAGAGGCTTGATAATTTGTTGGAAAGACACAGAGTTGGGGTTTGGGCATAGATCAGCTGACTTCAAGTCTGAGTTCACAACGGCATGCCATGCGGTCCTTGCACCCATCCCCCATCCATTTGGGCACAACGTGTCTCCTGTTCTGTGCCGGGCACTGGAGGGGTTAGATGCAAACATGAATCAGGCGGGGACTTGTCCTTAAACACTTCAAGGTCAATGACGTGTTGCTGTGGTGCCATGTGAAGGGTGTTGGGATTTTGGCTCTTGGTCTGGCATAGGAATCAAGCTTTCTCATCCTGATGTTTTCCTAGGAAAAGATGGTCCTGAGTCCCAGGAGATTTATTTCATTCGCTTTTCTTGCTGTTTAATTTTGCCCTGATATGCTGCTGTTATTTATGACTCCAGCACCACCCAAACCATTCATCTTGCCATCGTTAGGCAGTTATGAAAGGCCTGTGATTACGTCTCCCAGTTGGCCTGCTCGTATTTAAAACATCAGCCAAAAGCAAAACATGAAAACACGCGCACACACACACACACACACACAGCCACCCCTTCACCTAGAAAGAAGTGGGTACACTATGCAGCATTCTTTTTCTGAATCCAGAGAGGTCGTCACCAAGCACTGGCCTCTCCTCCCGCTCTGCCCCGTGTTGGTCTCCAAAGCCTCTGCTCATTTAACTTTTTGAATCTTGCCCATAAATCAGCGGGCCTGGCTCCCCAGCCTGCATCACTCTGAGCCTGCTGCTCCCTCGGCGGCTCGTGTGGGCCTCCTTGGGCAGTTACTCAGTCCCGGCAAGGATTAATGTTAATCTCCCGTTCATGTGATTGAGTCAAGAGTTATTCTTTCCATCTGTCACCCCCTAGGCCAGAGTTCTATGTCCTTGCTTCCTCCTTCCCGGAGGTTTCTGAAGGCAAATGGTGGCACCCCTGCCCATGGACGTCGCAGGGTGAACGCTGGGCAGCTTTCCTACAGGGCGCCTGGATGAGGCACAGACTTGAGTGATGGGGTGAGAGCTGAGGGGCCCTGGGCAGGCAGGTGCCTTCTTCGACGCCCCCCGCCCCCCCCCAATTCTGCTGAGGAGGAAGATCCCTTAGTCACACAGCTGCACCGTAGCAGAGCTGGGACCAAGAACCCAGGTCTCCTGACGGGGCCAGGTGCTTTCAAGACCAACTTTTGAATACGGATTTTTTTCCGGAAGAGTCTCAAATCCCTGAAGGAAGAGAGAGCACGTTGCCATGCTGGATTCAAGTTCTGCATCTCCTCTTTCTTCCTTTCGGCCATCCCAACTTTTCTTCAGCGGTTCTGCCCTGCGCGTTTCTCCTCTCAAGGTGCCGCCTGGAAGGCTTCCTTCAACTCCCGTCGCTTCTTGGCTGAAAGGCAACGGGCGGGTCCTTAAGCAAATTCAGTGTTCTTGTCAATAAAAAATGGAAATAAAATTGTTATCTACCTTGCTCTCTTTTTTTAAAGTTTATTTATTTTGAGAGAGAGTGAGAGAGCATGTGAGTGGGAGAGAGAGAGGGAGAGAGAGACAATCCCAAGCAGGCTTTGCCGGCACGGGACTCGAACTCACAAACCGTGAGATCATGACCTGAGCTGAAACCAAGAGTCACGCGTAACCGATTGAGCCACCCAGGCGCCCCTCTACCTCGTTATCTTGAAGTGAGACTCAGAGGAGTCATAGAAGCCCAAGTGTCTTGTTGAGCACTTGCTGTGTACCTCTCACAGAGCCTTGGCTTATTTGGCATGGATTATATCTTTAGATCCTCGTGGCGATTCTATGAGTTTTATCATCCCCATTTTATAGAGAGGGAGACTGAGGTTCAGTGAGGTGAGGGAACTGCCAGGGTCACGCCACTCGTTGGGATCAAACCCACATCTGTCAGCGTCCTTACCCAACATGCTCTTTGGTGAGGGTTCGCCACACCCTGTCTTTGCCCCTGTGTCTCACATGCCATTTGGGTTCTCACAGCGACCCCTTCTTCAGTGTCTTGGAAAACAAGGGCTTAAGATATCAAGATCAAAATAACCGTGGTCAAAGCAGTGCCTGTCCAATTTCAGGGACTTCACAGAGGAAGAGAGTGGGCCTGAGGATGACCGACCCAGGATCCGGGTTTTCCTAACTGTGGGCAGGAGAGGATGACGCAGCGACAGGGGCCCCTGGCGCTTCTCCGTCCGTGCAGTTCCCAGGCATGGCCGCAGGGTGGCGCCGTGGACCGACACAGGCGCCCCCATAGGTCTCAGAGAGGAGCCTCGGTTCAGTGCCAGGACTGCTTGGGATGGAGGGACTTTGGGGGACCCAAAAAAGCACCAAGGGAGAGGCGTTCGGTTTTGTTGCTCAGTGCTGCAGCCCGAGAACTGGCCGAGCTCTATGTTCCTTTGGATTCAACGGGTGCTTGTGGAGTTCTATCTGCAGACCGGGCCCCCGGCCTTGGGGACCCCAGGGACATGCATGACCAGGTCTGTCGTTGGCCCCTCGGAGCACGCGGTCTCTTTGGGAAGGCAGAGGAGGACGATGTCGCTCCCTTCAGAATGAATACAAAGAAAGGACCGTTTGTCGTGGCCTTAAAAAAGAATGAAAACTTGTATTTTCTTTTCCAAGACCAAAAAAACTTCATTCTCTCCCTCATCCACCCCTGGCTGCTCACTGAGGGTGGGTCATCCCCAATCAAAAGTGGAGTCTGAGGATCTTAGGACTGAGATGAATGTTCTAGAGACTAGAAAAGGGCCCTTCTTACTAACACAGCTCACCATTTATACTCAACACCCTATCTCACCTGGGGCAGACCCCGGCCTCACTGAACCTGGCAAGCTCTATGTCTTTCTCAAAACACTGCTCATTCTAACCCTTTTTGTGTCACTTTTCCTGACTCCTCCAGAATTAACTACTCTCTCCTCTGTTGTGTACCCTCCTATAACCGGGCATCTAATCACATTGTGAAAAAGCTGTTTGCACATCTGTCCTGTTAGACTAAAATGTCCCCCGGGGGGCAGAGCTCCTGGACTTGGATCCCCAGCACCTCGTGCGGTCTCAGACAAGCAAGAGGCTCATTAGGTACTCATTCAACTTAATTACGTTACTTGAGAGAGAAGGCACACAGGCTTTTTAACACATTATCTAATTCAATCCACACAACAGCACTGTTTGCTTGGTATTATCTGCACTATTTTATTTTCTTTTTTTATGATTTAATTCTTAATTTTCATATTTTAATGTTTATATTGAGAGAGAGAGAGAGAGCAAGCAGGGGAGGAGCAGAGAGAGAGAGGGAATCTGAAGCAGGTTCCAGGCTCTGAGCTGTCAGCACAGAGCCCAAGGCGGGGCTTGAACTCACAAACCGCGAGATCGTGACCTAAGCTGAAGTCCGACACTCAACTGCCTGAGCCACCCAGGCGCCCCAATAATTATCGGCACTGTTTTATAGATGAGATGATGCTTGCTGCAGCAAGAGATGAACCTTGAAATCTCAACGGCTAAGCACACTCAGCAGTTACACCTTGCTTCACAGTCTGGTGTGAGTTGGACAGCCTGTTCCCCCTTGAAGCTACTTCATTTAGAATACACTCTCCAAGACCTGGTTTAGTCAGCTCCCGCTCCTGTAACAAAGTACCGCAGGCGGAGGGAGGAGGGGGGCTTAATCAATAGACGCTTTTTTTTTTCAGGGTTCTAGAGGATGGGAAGTCCAAGATCAAGGGGCCAACATATTCCATCCCTGGTGAGGGCACTCTTCCTGGCTTGCAGATAGTTGTCTTCTGGCTGTGTCCGCCCATGGCAGAGAGCGAGTGAGCAGGACAGTTCTGGTCTTTCTCTTCTTATAAATACATGAATCCCATCTTGTCTCCTCACCTCCCCCTCCAAGACCTCACCTAACCCTTATCACCATCCAAAGACCCCACCTGCAAATACCATCGCATTAGGGGTTAGGGCTTCAACATAGGAATTTGGAGGGGGGACACAAACGTTCGGTTCATAACGGCTGCCACCACACAGGCACATGGATTGTCCTGGCCCCCAAGTTAACCTCTGTTCACAATTCAGTGGCCAAAACTAGCCATGTTGTCTCAACATAAGAGCAGGGGTGGCTGAGAAACTTAACATGTATATTGGGTCAAACACTGCCGCAAAACCACACACACGTGTGCTTATATACACATGCATCTACACAAATGCACCCGCATCCACGTAAAGATACGCATACGTGAGCGCACACACCTATGAGTCATGCTCCAACACAAGTACTAAAGATGAAACGCCACCATAGACGCAGAGAGCTTGCACCATACCACGCGTCCAAAAACTAGAGAGAAAGGACATGTGTAAAGCAAATCTGCAGGCTGGGAAATTAAAAGGGCTGTGTTTCTTAAAAAAGATTTTTTCCCCGCACCATTATTTAGCAAAGTATTATGCTTAGGACTGAAAGCAAAATGCTGCTGTGGAGGAAAGCTCGAAGAGCAGCAGGCAAAAGCAAGGATGACGCGGAGAGATGCTAATGTTCTTTCTGTTTCTGAGGATAATAGTTCTGGAGACAAGCAGTTCTTGGGCGGTTTATAGAGAGCAGCAAGACATAATCTTTGCAAGATTTAGCTTGAGCACCAGAGACAGTTGTTTTATTTCTCGGAACGAGTTTGCATATATATAGAAGCGGGAGAAGCAGGTGGGGGAATACACCTACGGCCTCACCCTCACCGGGCTTTGTGCTGCGCCCTCCTGGGGGAGTTGGCTGACACGGAGGCTCAGAGGAACTTTAGGGAGGTTACTCGATGACATTTTGACATTGCCGAGATTGGAGGTGACACATCTTTGTGGGAATTAAAATATTTGGGCCAATTATAACAATAAACATGCCCTAAAAGGGAAAAGAGAAAAAAAAAGCAGAGGTTTTAAGCCCTCGGTGTTGACTGATCTCTCCCACCCTCTTGGGGGAGGCCTGGAGCGAGTGTCTGGGACACAAAGACTTTCTTTCCTGCGGGCATTTCTGGCCCGGCTCAGGAGATAATGAGATGCCCTGGGAGCTTTGGATTTCACTCTGACAGTTCGCTCCAGTTTGATCAGCATTCTTGGAGTGACGGCTAGCTAGGGCTTGGCACCTGTCTGGGCACTCAGAACACGAAGTCCTCTTGGTTTCTGCCTGCAGGGAGCTTGCAGTTTGGCAAGAAAGACAACACATGCATTTTAATAACTGTAAGACAAAGTGGAAGGTGGGAGACGGTGCCGAAGGGTGTGTGTGTGTGTGTGTGTGTGTGTGTATGCGCATGTGCGTGTGTGTGCGTGGGGAGAGGGGGATTGCGAAGCGATTCCGGGAGTCTTCAGACCAGGCTCAGGAGCATGGGTACAACTCAACCCTCTGACGTGGGAAGAGCACAGACCCCTGCACACGGTAGCTCCCGCAAGCACCGCAGGGTGCACCTGGCTCTCGAAGGCAAGTCCACGGGAAGGGCGGGAAGGGCGGGAAGGGCGGGAAGGAGCTGGAGCCACGCCACGGCGGCTCTGCGTGCTGTGACATTTGACTTCCCGTGACCATCAGAAGCCCCACATCAGCACCAGTGCAGTATGGGAAGCTGCATCTTGCAGTTGGACCGTGGGTAACGGGAGTGGGGAAGGATCAGAGGCCAAGACAACAGTGTGGAGAGGTGGGTGTGGCCTCGGGGACAGGTGCTTGTCCCTCTGGGGTCTGCCCTCCACACCCAGGCAACCACGGCCAGGGCAGCTGCCTGAACTAGAAGGAGACATCATGATTGTCATCAGTGGCCAGTACCTCCGTCCACTGAGTACTTACCTTGCACCAGGAAGCATACGAAGTGCCTTCCACAGGGAGCCTGGAGTCAAGCAGCCTGGATCCGTGGCCCAGCTCCCCACCTCTGCCAACTTCTTAGGCTCAGTTTCCTTATCTGTAGAGCAAGTAATGGCAAGTGCTGGTTGAGCGCTTACCCTTTGTCCGGCGGTTGGTTTCTGAGCCTGTGCGGTTAGCAGCAAAAGTCTCCTGCCTTGGGCAGCCCTGCTGGGCAGTGATGAGGGCAGTGTGAGATAATGGGGGTGAAGCACTCAGCACTGGGCCAGGCACACAGGGACATCTCCTTGTAAGATGCTGTTATGGATGGAATGCATGTTGCCCCCACCCCCCAGTTCCTATGTCGAAGCTCTTAACTCCCCCCACCAACCCCAGTGTGGAGATGGGGCCTTTGGGAGGTGGTTAGGCTTAGATGAGGTCATGTGGGTGGGGCCCCCAACATAGGATTAGTGTCCTTTTAAGAAGAAACCTCAGAGAGCCTGCACTCTCTCCAAGCTTGCACAGAGAAGAGGTCATGTGAGCACATGGTGAGATGGCAGCCACCTATGAGCCAAGAGGACAGGCCTCAGAATGACAACTCCCTTACTGACACCTTGATTTGGGACCTCTCGTCTCCAGAACCATACGAAATACATTTCCGTTGTTTAAGTCACCCCGTCTATGGCATTTTGTTATGGCAGTCAGAGCAGACTAAGACAGTCACCTCGCTTAATCCTTAAATCTCTAGGTCAGTGCCATTAGACCCATTTTCTAGATGAAAAACTGAGGCAAAGAGCATTTCGGGGGCATGACCTGGGCGATACAGCTGCACAAGCTCCAGTTCTAACCCCGGCTTGGAACCGCACCTCCCTGAGGCAGATGGGAGCGTGGCTGCCAGGGTTCAAGTCTCTTGAGCCCTGAACTCTTTATTGCCCATGACAAGTTCCCTTTCCTCAGCTCAACTCAGGAGTCTCATCTGTGAGAGGAGCAGAGTTTGGAAAGGTTAATTATGACAGCGACATTGAGTACAAGCAAGTGCAGGTTCTCTGTCGGGATCTGAGCCCAGATCCATGAGTTACATGAGAAAGACCTGCAGGTGCTGATAGGGCTTTGCAGGGTGGTTGCTTTCGCTAATCCTTCTACTGCTATTAGCTGTTACATAATAACTGGTTCAGAAAATGGTATGGTGCCTTCTCACAAAAGTAAAAATAGAATTACCACATGAGGGGCGCCTGGGTGGCTCAGTCAGGCAAGCGTCTGAGTCTTGATTTCAGCTCAGGTCATGACCTCGAGGTTTGTGAGTTCGAGCCCCACATCGTGCTCTGTGCTGACAGCATGGAACCTGCTGGGGATTCTGTCTGTCTCTCCCTCTCTCTGCCCCTCCCCTCTGCTCTCTCACTCTCTCTCTCTCAGAATAAGTAAATAAATGTTAAAAAAAAGAGAATTATCATATGATTCAGCAATGTTATACTTCTGATATAAATCCGAAAGAATTGAAAGCAGATACTTGACTATGAGGAGGGACTCGTATATTCATGTTCACAGCAGCCTTATTGACAACAGCCAAGACGGAGAAGCAATTCATGGATCAATCAACAGATGAATGGATAAACAAAATGCGGTATACGCATACAATGAGATATTACTCAGCCTTAAAAAAAGAAGGAAATTCTGACACGCTGCACCATGAGTGAACCCCGAGGCCATTTTGCTAAGTGAAATACGTCAGCGCAAAAAGGCAAACACCTTGCAGTGACTGTGACAATTCTCATGGTGAGAACTAGCGTAAACATCCAGCCAGAGAGGCTGGCACTGGGCCTTTGGAAGACCGTCCCCTGGGCGAGGGCGGTTTGCCCAGATGGGACTGGGTGAAGATGGCTACCGAGGTTTGCCTCCCCGGTTCTGGAGGTGACAGGACGGAAGGCCGCCAGCCTGTGGTCCCGCCTGGGCTTCATGTTGGTAAGCGGCAGTGGTGTCTCTGCCTGCTCCCGGCCATCTGCCAGCCCTGTGGTTCCAGGCTCACCTCCCCGCGACGGCCAGAGAGCCGTGTCCCGTGTGAGTCGGCCAATGTGCTGTTTGGTGGCCGGAGGTTAGAAAACTTGGCTGTGACTTCCTTGGACAGGGCATGAGATGCTCAGCCTTTTCTGCTTATTTCTCCAACTGTATAAAGACTGGGAAAGCTCACTGTGATGCCTCCTCTATGAAGCCCTCCTGGTCTCCCCCACCGCAGACTCCATGCAGTTCTTCCTCTGTGCTCCTGTTGGACCTTGATACCCACATGGGAACAGAAGTCACCTGGAACTCTAAACTTGGATGGGAGGGCTGGGTCACTGCAGGGCCCCTAGCACACCATGGTGCAATCCCTGTTTGTTCTAGAGGCGAATGAATGAGCAGGGGAGCCCTGGGCATGCAGGAGAGAAGACCCTTGTTCAGCTTTTCCCTGTTTCCTTTGGATCTCACTTCCTTTCCCACGTCTCCCACCACCCCACCCCCCCCATTCACTGTCATGTTCGTTTAGCCTCCCCTTAGACTTTCCCTCATGCCTGGGGAAATAAAACCCAGTTAGAAGTCAGTTCCAATAGGGTAAGAATTGGGTTGACGTGATTTAATTACTGCCTTTCCCAGAGGCCCTTGTGGGCAATGACTGGATGTCACAGAAGACAGGGTGGTGGGGCACCTGGTGACTCAGTTGGTTAAGCGTCCGACTCTTGTTTTCAGCTCAGGTTATGGTCTCACAGTTTGTCAGTTCAAGCCCTGCGTCTGTCAGCACAGAGCCTGCATGGGATTATCTCTCCTTCTCCCTCTCCTCTCCTCTCCTACTCATACTCCCTACTTCTCTCAAAAAAAAAAAAAAAAAAAAAGACAGGTGGTAACTGGCTTCCAAGGGAGCTCCCAGGGCACTCACCTCTGGGTATCCCTCTCCACATTGAATTGGGGCTGGCCTGCATGATGAATAGACTATGGTAGAAGTGATGGGGGGTGACTTCCAAGATCAGGTCAAAAAGGCACCGCACCCTTGGTCCTCGGATCACTTGCTCTGGAGAGAACCAGCCGCCATGACATGGGGAGACTCAAGCCGTCAGTTCTGGGGAGAGCCCCACGTGGGCGGGAGCACAGGCCCCACATCCACAGCCAGCAGCAATTTGCCAGTCACATGTGGGCTATTTTAGAAGTGCATCCTCTAGCCCTGCCACATCTTCAAATGATGGCTGCCTTCCCTGGTATCAACCTGCAACTTCATGACCATCCCCTGAGCCAGAAATGCCCACCTAAGCTGTTCTTGAATTCCCGACCCACAGAAATGATTAGAGATAATCAATGGGTATTGGTGTTTACGTCTCTTAAGTTTTGGAAGGACTTGTTATGCAGCATTAGCTAATTAATACACATAGGACTCAAAGGGCAGAATTTCAGACATGAAGACCCTTCCTGTAATTGAACTGCCCACTTCCGCAGTGCAGTCTGGGAGTGTTTTATTTTGTATTTAAAAAATTTTTTTTAGTGTTTATTTATTTTTGACAGAGAGAGAGACAGAGCATGAGCAGGGGAGGGGCAGAGAGAGAGAGGGAGACTCAGAATCTGAAACAGGCTCCAGGCTCTGAGCTGTCAGCACAGAGCCTGACTCGGGGCTCGAACCCACAGACCGTGAGTTCATGACCTGAGCTGGAGTTGGACGCTCAACTGACTGAGCCACCCAGGCGCCCCTGGGAGTGTTTTAAAGTCACAAGTTCCACGGTGTGGCCCCACCACCAGGTGTCCCGTTCAGCAGCCGTGGATTCCCGCCCTCATCTGCTGACCTTCAACCCTTCCCTCCTAAGGGGGCCCCAGGAGTATTATACGTGAAGCCCTTGGCTGGGGTTGCAGGGACACAGGGACACAGGGCTCCCCCGCTCCCATCCCGGACACACGCTCTCCCAGGAGCCATGAGGAGCCTCGCTATTGCTTGTCCACTGGAGCCCCACATGTGAGCACCAGGCTGGATGCACCATGCACTCTGGGAGCTGGTGAAGTGCAGGTTCTGTGCAGGGGCAGAGAAGAGGCCATCTTCCCCTGCCTGTGTCGCCTAGGGGAACTGCACAGCCACACTCTTGGGGCTCCAGGGACCTTAGTCTCTCCACCAAGCAGCATCTACGGCTTGCCTCTCAGCTATCTGAAAGCTCACACGCAGAACCTCGGACCTTCCTCTGCTCAGTTTGGCATTCTTTTGCCCAATAGGACTCTGTCCTACTCCTTCTGACACCAAACGGCCAGATTCTGGCAGGGACTGGAGGTGATGGAGTGCCGTCAACACCAGCAGTGTCTGAGGGCCCGGGCCAGCCAGCCAAATGCCCTGGGATGCTCATGCGGGGCCGCTGGCATTACTGCCCTGAGATCCTGTCCACTCTCCTCTTTGCTCGTCACACTCCATTTCCTGTGACCGCCTTGCAGCTCCTGGAAGGTGGCCGCGGGCTCCTATTCTGCCCTGCAGACCCTTCTTGTTTCTTCAGCACCTACCAAGTTTTGCTGGTGGCGGACTTTCATCGTACTACTTAATATCTGACTCACGGAATCAGTGCTCAAGACCAACTTTGCTTGATAACCCTGGAAACATTAGGTGTTCTCTCTGTGTGCTTCTGACTCCCACACTTTGCATGCTGTGTGGGTGCCCACAGCACAGCGTCCTCGTCCCTTTGCCCAGCAGCATTCAAGCCGGGCTGTTATCCTTGCTTCTCCAACACGGTCTCCTTGCCATTGTTTTCTTCTTCATTCCTCAGACCTCATCTGAGATAAATCTTCAAGCCCTCCACTCCTCCCCGAGCTGGTCTATGACTCACGAAGCCCCATACTTCAGAACAAACAGGCCGTCCCCAGCCTCCCCGCTCTGCCCTCCCTGACCCAGTGCTCTCTCTCCAGCGATGATGGACTTTATTGCAGCGCCGGGTTAGGGTTTGGTCCTGGATTGGTGATGTTATTAAAAACAGATTTAGTAATGCTCCAAGCAGTCAGTCCGCCTGTCCAGTAATGGTTCATCATTGTCATAAAGCTGAGGGGTCAGCTCATCTCTGCTTTTAGGCACGACCACACATACGTCATGCCAGAGAGAAGGGCTGATCTTTTATTTGTTGTTAGTTTTCAAAGACCTCCGGAGAGAGTTCAGCCTCCCTCGGAAACCCACTCCGGTGAGAGCCAGCGGCCCCCAGGCCGTGCCGCTGAGCCGTGTGTGTGCATGTGTGCGATGTGCACGCTCCAGGGGTGCTGCAGAGACAGGGACCTTCTGCCCCCACTGCTTGCCCCCTGCCCCCTTCTGCAGGTGCAAGGGTGGGAGACAGCTGCAGCAGAGGGGAGCAAGCAAGGAGGGCGGGAGCAGTGCGCCGAGGACTGCACCGTGCCTTGGGTCCCCACACCACTCAACTCTGTGACCTAAGGCATGCTGATCAGTTTCCTTGCGCCTTAGGCCCTCAACTGTGGTGGGGGAATGATAATGGTTACTTTGCAGTGTTCTGAGGCTTGCAGATGATACACGCGAAGTGCCTTGTCCTTAGAAAGTGCATCATAAATGTCTGCTATTATTGGGAATAGAGAAAAAAAAATGATGCCTGGGGGAGGCAATGGGAACTTTTGGACTTGAGAATCTCCTGAGAACAGAATGTGTGGTCTGTGTGGGCAGACGTCAGCCGGGGGTGAATCCTCCAGGGAGACTCCTCTGCTCGCTGCACCGGGTCACGGAGAAAGCCTGAGGCCGCTCCAGCCGGTAGAGGGGCCCGTCCCTCTCTTGTTTGCATCCTGGACACTTCCAGCTGACTGGCCATGGCATCATGTCCTCAGGCCGTGGGGGGCACGGGCACACTGCTGTGTGTTCTGTAGGGGGGGGCAGTGGGGGGCGATACACACTGCCTGACTTGATGAGAAGCAACTTGTCCCTGGCTGTTGGTTTCCATGGCAGCACCAGGAAGAGCAGCCAAGAAACCAGGCAGTTATGCTTGAAAAAAAAAGTAGTATGATTTGGGAACCTAGTGACTGTCATAGCCCTGTGTATGCAGAATACAGAAATTCATTTATGTAACAAATATTTGATGAGCATCTACCACATTCGAGGCATCGGAGGGCATAACAAAGATCCCTGTTCTTGGGGAGTTCCCACTGTGGCAGGCGAGGGTGGAGAGGCAGACAGCAAACAATAAACATAATAAAGACACAAATTATACAGTATTTTAGGAGGTAAGTGATGCTATGGAGAAAAAGAGGAGGAAGAGAAAAAGCTCATGGGAACTAAGAGTGCTGGGTGAAGGTGGGATGGGTTGCAGCATTAAATACGGTGGTCAGTGACATTTGAGCAAAGATTTAGACAACTTTCAGGGTTAGCATGGTTGCGAGAACAGCATGTGCAAAGGCCCTGAGGCAGAAGTAGGTGTGGTATGTTCAAGGACCAGGGAGAAGGCAGTGAGGCTGGAGGGGAATTGGAGAAGGAGGTAGGAGGGGGCCTTCAGGGCAGAGAGGTCATGGAGGTCAGATCACATAAGGTCTTTGGACTTGGGCCTTTCTACATGAATGACCAGTCAGAGGCTATAGCAATAATCCAGTGGGAGATGATAGTAATGACAGTGGAGGTGGTGACAAGTCCAGGGCAAATCCTGTTCCACAAAGAGTTATAATTAGATACCAGGAATCAGATGAGCTTGTAGATGACTAACTCTAAGTGGAATAACCTAAGAGTGGCACCAAAACAACAGCAAAAGAAAGAAGGGATTCTCAAGAGGGAAGGAGCACATCTGGCTGATAAAATCATTAAATCTTCAAATGTTAGAGATGGGCTTTGAAGGGTGGAGGGTTCCAACGGGGAACAGATGTGGGAAGTCAGTTAGGGCAGGAGTTGCAGCCTGGGAAAAGCAGGAAGGGCAGAGAGGCCGGGACAGGCTGAGGCCTTTCTCTCTCCATCTCTACTCTCCTGCCTCAGCCTGAATCTGAGGGAACAGATTGGGGCAGACTGGTGGGGGAGCTGGGGAGCTGTTTCAGGTAGGAGGTCAGGAGGACCTAAAATGAGGGCAGCAGCTAGGGGTCTAGGAAGAAGGGGAAGCATGGGCAGGATGCTTGGGAGAGAGGTCTAATGTGATCTGTGCGGTGATTGGCTGGCAGACAAGGGAGGAGTCAGAGATGGCCCTGAGGCCCAGCTTGGGCCTAGGGAGCATAGGGGTGCCCCTAAAAGAAGTAGCTGGGTGGCAGGGGTGCAGAAGAGAGGAGAGGTGGTTGGGCGATGACTTTGCTTTTGGACATACTGACACCAAGATGTCCAGGGGGCCGTGGTCAAGCAGGGGTTGGGAATGCCGGTCAAAGCTCCACGGCCACACTCCGCTCTCTGCTGATCTGCGCCGATTTGTTTGTTGAGGAGATCACAGAAGCGGCGGGAAGTCTGCAGGACTAGGCTGGGAAAAGGGGCAGGAGCCAGGTGAAACCAACTGGCTGGCTTCGGCAAGCACTGAGTGGTGTCACCCGCACGGGCGCACTGGCGTGACAACTGAACGTCGGATGCCGACCCCTGCCGGTGACAAATGAATACAACCTTACCCCGTCTCGTGCTTCAGACTCCGTGTTCCGGGAGGGAGCGTGAACATCCGGGGGTTGGGGACAGGGGGTCTTGCCTTACGGCTTTCGCAGTGGGAGGAGGGGGGAGTTTCCGCTTCCCAGCAAGGTCTGTGCCATGGAGGTTCCCCAAACAGGGGGGGTCACGTGCTGGAAGCCACAGGAGACACAAGCCCCTAGGTTACTTGGTTAGTTCTGCTGTACCCACAGATTGGGGGTGCATAAATACAGAAGTGTATTAGCTCATAGTTCTGGGGTCTGGAAGTCCAAGACCAAGGTGGGAGCAGGATCGGTCGCTTCGGAGGGCGGTAGGGCAGAATCTTTCTATGCCTCCCTCCTAGCTTCTGGGAGCCTCAGGTGTTCTTGGGGTCATAGATGGCTGTCTCCTCCCTGCATCTTCACATTGTTTTCCCTCTGTGGACCTCTGTGTCTAAATTTCCCGTTTTTTCCACAAGGACACCAGCGGTAACTGGATCAGGGCCTGCCCTAACTGATCTCATTTTTAACTTGATTACCTCTGTAAAGACCCTCTTTCCATATAAAGTCACATTCGGAGGTAGTGGGGGTTAGGACTTCAGCGCCTACTTTGAGTGGGGGGTGGGGGTGGGGGACACAATTCAGCCCATAACCGTCCCCTGCAGTGGCACGTTGGTTTGGCTCTTTTTTGTCACTTCATTTCCCTTCCTCTCAAGAACAGGATGGTTTTCATCCTGATGACTTTAGAAAGCTATTTATGTAATTGTCAATTGCTAAATTATGGAAATGAAATAAATCTGCTTTGCTGCTTCAATCATTCATAAAAATCAGCTAATAAGCTTTGGTTTGCTCTCAGCAACTTCTGTTGATAGAGTGTGGATCCAACACTCTGGTAGTGGAGAGTGTCCCTAGCCACGGGATAAATGTTTTTTCCATTATTAACTTTATTGTTGTGGTGCAAAAGTCAGTCGGCAAAGTGAAGCTGTTCTCATTGCTTTTGGACGGGAAAACATGTTCGGCACGTGGGCCGTGCACAGGGGCCATATACCAATTTGCAGCGAGGACCCGTCACCCCTAGCCCACCCAGGCACCGCTGGTTTGCCACTCAGACCTTTTCTCCAAACCTGTTTGACGTCCCCACGGTTGTCAGAAAGGACTTAAAGTCACACATGTGTCCTTAGGCCCGATATATTCGGCGCCTCTGCTTAGTCCTTTTGAATAAACTTTTTCTGTCTTGTCACCTTGGGCCTTTGCTGGGGACCCCGGCTCTGCCTGCATTATTCTGAAGGAGGACGTGAGGTCTTTGTTCCAGCCCTCAAGCCCCCTCTTTCTAGCAGTCACCCAGTCCCTCCTGTATCTTCTCTGAGGTCCAGCAGGCCAGAAATATTGAGCTCTGCTGTATAAGTGGGGAAACGGGGTCACCAGAGGCAGACAGGCACCCAGAAATCTGTTTCCCTCTAAATAGAGCTAGAAAAAGGAGATTTGGGGATTCATCCAGCAGACCCCCCAAGATAAACCTACAAGCAACCAAAGAAAAGGAAGTGGGAACATGGAAGAGAAGAAATCATCACTTTTATGTTCTTTGGAGGGGGTGTTCTCTCCAGATGTCCAGAGAAGCCCCTGGCCTACAGAGAGCAGCGGCGCTGAGTAAACAGGAAACGCCAGGAATCTATTTTTATTTGGTGCTGTCTTTACTTTCCCTTGTTTCAGTGGAAAATGAGTCTGGATTCCACAAAACTCCTTAGTGAACAACAAATATAAGCGGAGGCAATGCCAAGGCTCTCGATCCTCAGCGGTGGTTTGGATCAGTTTCTTCTTTGCGGAGACCTTGGAGGCTGGGGCTGGCTGTGCCGGAAGCAGGTGGCTTGCTTTAGAGGAGGCCCGTGGAAAGGCAATCGAGGGGAGCACTTGGGCCCCTGTAGCAGATTTCGGTCCTCCTCCTCAGAAGCCTGCCCTCCCCACCCCGCTCCACGGCAGCAGCGGAGAAGGGGGGCGCTCCTGCTCATGTCCCCTCCTGATCACGTCCCCATCAGAGTCAGCCCCTGGGGCTGGAGGCTGGAGACCTCTGCGCCACGGGGAGAGCGTGGCCATGGCTCTGCGGTCTGCAGGGATGTCCGACTGGTCCCGAAGCAGGGCAAACTCCGCAGGAGGAACTCCTCGTTTGGCCAAAGGGCTGCATTGCTTGGAGATGTCTTCCTCCACCCCTGCCCTGTTCATTTCTCTGGTGTTGCCGTAGGGCCACCCGTAGGGAGCTGGTGGATAGTCAAGGAATGAGGTGATCATAAGCCTCTTTTGCTACTGAACTCGGGACTTTTTCTTGTTTGTATGTTTAGGTGCGACTGATGTTTCCCTCTACATTGGGAAGGTTTCCCATTATGTCTGCTGCTCCCCTCGGAACACCTGTCTTCATCCCGCTGCCCTCCTCCAGCACCGCCCCCCTCTCCCCCCCCAAGCAGATGCCTTGACTATTCTTAAATTACCATATATCAGGTTTACTACACTTTTAAAAAAGAACAAGGATATGATGTTCATTAAGATTAAGCCTAGGAGGGGCGCCTGGGTGGCGCAGTCGGTTAAGCGTCCGACTTCAGCCAGGTCACGATCTCGCGGTCCGTTGAGTTCGAGCCCCGCGTCAGGCTCTGGGCTGATGGCTCGGAGCCTGGAGCCTGTTTCCGATTCTGTGTCTCCCTCTCTCTCTGCCCCTCCCCCGTTCATGCTCTGTCTCTCTCTGTCCCAAAAATAAATAAACGTTGAAAAAAAAAAATTAAAAAAAAAAAAAAAAAAAAAAGATTAAGCCTAGGAGCCACCAGAAACTTGTGGTCATTTTCTTGGGCCCACCTTCTCCTGTCTCCTATCTGAAGACCGCCCCCTACTGGTTACGGACTGTCATTGAACAGTGCTGCCCTGTAATTTGAATGCTGGGAAGAGCTTCTTCCTGAATTTCATGAAGCGATTCTCAAATGGGCTCATCCTTTCCCCTTATGTGCTAGCAACAGCCACATCTAATGTTTTCTGTTAACCCCATGAGTGTTGGGAAAAATCAGACCCTTCCCACGGCCAGGAACGCAGTCTCTCCAGCCAGCTGGAGAAGGGGTTGGCTGTTATTTTTTTTTAATGCTTATTTATTTTGAGACGGCAACTGCAGGAGGGGCAGAGAGATGGAGAAAGAGAGAGAGAATCCCAAGCAGGCCCCGTGCTGTCAGAGAAGAGCCCAATGTGGGGTTCGATCCCACGAACTGTGAGATCATGACCTGAGCCGAAATCAAGAGTGGCACGCTAAACCCACTGAGCCCCCCAGGGCGCCCTGGCGGTTGGCTGTTTATTGTAAACATGCCTCTGAGAAGGAGGTGAGCTTCACTGACCTGGACCTTCCCATGTTGGGCCTGGGCCTTGGCTATCTGTCACCGAAACTTGCTGGTCAACCCCACTCTGCATCTACTTCTCTTATAGTATTGCTTACTGCCTCTCTTGCTTTGCCAACAGACTTGGTTCTTCCATGCTCACAATTCCTTCTTCTCTATAACTTCAGTCTCCTACTGACCATGGCTTGCTATGGCCCTTGCTGTCCCTTCTGCCTTCACACCTCCCCAGGAGGGCTCCCAGCCTCAGCTCCCCACCTAACCCCTTGACACTCTCCACATCTCCCAATTCAGGTTCTGGGGAGTGCAGTTCTGGCTGGCCCGGCACACCCTTCTCTGGGCCCAGCTTTTCTGCCCAAGGCCATCTCAGGGGTCACCACCCAGCCTTTATGGCCTGGCTACACTGGTCATTTCTGGTAGGATGTGATGTGCCACAAATGCAAAGCCTGAATTCAGTCCTTGCTTCTTGAATGTTTATTATGCCATCTAATATCGATGGTGAATGACTAAGAAAGATAAAGGGGAATGTCATGAAATTCTGAGAGGCGAGTTTCTTATTATGTCCTTAGGTCCACCCTGCACCCCCAGAACTGAAGTTAATGCCATCATTTCCTTCACAAATCAAACCCGAGCCCTTAATTCTGTGTCAGAGCTGGCCACTCAAGGCCTTCTAACCTGCCTTTCTCATCCTATCAATTGCCTTCCTCTTCGAGTGACTCCATGTTGCAGACATTTCCAAGCTTACTCTGAGCTATTCAGCTTCTCTTTTGCTCACGGGCTTCCATCTAGGTCTAAATTCTATATGGACTTGGAAGGCCAGCTCAATACCTGCGTTAGTTTCCTAGGGCTACCGCAGCAAAGTACCACAGACTGGGCTGCTTTAAATAATAGAAAGGTATCCTCTGATCAATCAAGGTGTTGGCAGGCTGTGCTCCTTCCCAGGGATCTAGGAGAGAATCTTTCCTTGCCTCTTCTCATTTCTGGTGGCTCCTGGCATTCCTTGGCTTATGGCTTCGTGACTCCAATCTCTGTCTCTATCTTCATGTGGCTTTTCCCCCAGTGTGTCTGTTATCTTTTCCTGTTCCATCTCTTATAAGGACCCTATTATTGGATTGAGTAGTCCAGAATGTAATCTAAGATGACATTGTCTCAAGATCCTTAATTTAATTACATCTATAACCCTTTGGCCAAAGAGGTCATATTCATACGTTCTGGGTGTTAGGAGGTAGACAAATCTTTGGGGGGGGGCACCACTTAACCCACCATAATCCCCAATTTCTTTTTGAAGACTGCCTCCTAGTCAAAAATGACCGCTTTCCTCTCTGGGCTCCCATAGCCTTTATTCAAGTCTTTTAAGGAACAGTTGATGTTGTCTTGTGCAGTGTAGGTATAGCGATACTAGTGATAAGAGTGTGGATTGCAGAGTTAGATGTCCTGGGTTCAAATCCCAGCTCTGCCAGTCGCCAGCTGAATGACACTGGTTGAACCACTTCACTTTTTTTGCTAGAGCTAGGATGCAAGGAGGTGCTTAGGGCACAGCATTTAAGGAGCTACTCACTCTCAGGGCCCCTCAGGTGCTGGGTCAGCCCTGTCACCATACCGAGAGTAAGATTTCCATGATCTTTCTTCAATTTCATGCCCCAGGTGCCTCTCTTGACTTACCCTAGTCTCTGCCCTGCCTCTTGCCCTGTTTTTTTAATCTCTAAGATAGGGATAATGACCTCCCTGGTACAGAAATTATAAGGGTTAAGTGAGTAGCACAAGTGAAAGACTTAGCACAGCGCCTGGCACATCATAGGGGCTCAAGAAATGAAAGCTGTTGTTTACCAGACAGTAAGTTCCTGCAGAGCTGGTCTTCATGTCGAATTCATTTTTATACTCCTAATAACCTTAAACACACTGCATCGAAAATAGTATGTGATCAATTACGTTTAAGCGAATCAATCAGTCTTTGGGAAGTTTGAGGCATGTGGTGATTGGGTCTATAATCAGGCAAACAACTCAAACTTCAAGACCCTGGATCAAGAGTGCTTGAGTTGGGTCATTTCCTGGTTCGTGTTTAGCGTCTTAGAAGGTTTAGGTGAGGAACTTTGGACGGAAGGAGTAGAGCCCAAACCTCAGAAAATTGCTGAGGTTGGTTTTCAAATTAGAACCATGAAGGAAAAGTCTCCCAAAGTGGGATGTGTGCACACTGGAAGGATTAGCTTGCGTCTGGGTAGCAGCTCGAATGTGCAAAGTGGCTTTGGTTCACGCGTGCTGGTCACGTCAGGAGTGGAGGGGCTCCTTCTCTGGCACTTGCCAGCTCCCTGGGAAGGAGATTCTTTCCTGGAACACGGGGGCTATCTTGCACCTTGCCTGGAACTCTGTGAAACTGTTGGCAACATCTGGCTCAGCTGGGTGCACCCCAAAACACCACATTTATTTGATACTGGAGTTGATATGCCTCTCTTACATTGTGGTTGGGACTCATTAACTCTCAATAAGGACCAACACTGAGGGAGGAGTTTCCTCTCTTTCTTGCAAAAAATGTTTCCTTGGACGGGTCGTAGCTCCTGTAACTGATTTGCTCTCCTGGCACAGGGCTGCATGTTGTGTGGTACCCTGAGGCTGGTAAGAAAGGGGACAGACTCAAGAATTCCTGGGTGGGAAGGCTTTTCCCTGCACTTACCACAACTGCTAAAAACGCGACGTTTAATAGCCCAAGACTGGTCTGTATTTGCATGGAAACCATGTTTGTGGGGATTTTTTTCTTTTTTAATTCCAAGACAGCCATAATAAGAGCCAGACTGTTGATGAGTCCAACGATTAGAAGCAGCTCCTAAATTTCCCACACAATCACGTTAGGCTCAATTCTGAGATCTTCTTCTAAAAGTTCAACACGTGTGGTGTTTATCTAGCAACTTCACTAAAGCACTCAGATCCACTAGCGCCAGACATGTGAATTAGGTAGGCAGTGGCCAGTGCAAGGATTATCTCCATAACCAGCCCTGGAATTTAAGGAAAGCAGTCTGGCGGGGGGGTGGGGGGTGGGAAGGTTCATTTTAATTACTGCTATATTTATGTCCATAACATCACTATTAAATTGGCAAGTATGAAGCAGCCTTTAGCGTGGCCGAGCGCAGACGGTTACCATCCCTGGATGAGCTGTGCGCTTGGAAACAAGGAGCACAGAGAGGGTTCTTGGCTTCCAGGAACTTGGCTCAGTGTTTCAATCCATTTAAGTCATACCCACCATTTACACCTGCTTCTTTTGGAGCCAAACTTGCACATTATCACCATTACTCTTCACTAGCACTGACATTGCAATAATCTACGAAATCTGCCTTTTCCTGTTCTTTCTTTGCCACAAAATAGAATTTCCAGGAGCTTCTGGGGGTGGGATGGGGGTGTTGAAAAATACATTCTGAGTCACTGCTTGAGAAGTTTTTATTGTATTTTTTTCCCAAGTGATTCTGGTAGTGAAAGTATTATGGTTATAGACTAAGCAAACACTTAAAGTGAAAGCAATCAGATGGTAAAGTCCTCTGCTTTGATGAAAGGTAGCTCGTACGCACTTCTGAGGCTATTATCAACTTGGACTATGGGACTGGAAAGGCTCTTCCAGTTCAGGTAGTGGTGCTCACAAAAGAACCACTGCTTTCAAGAGAAACTTGGGCACCCATAATGAACTCACCGCTTCCATCTGTATCTTACATAAGCAACAAGATCCTAATGTAAATATCAAGACATGGCTCCACCATGCCATAGCATCCTAGTTTGTCATGGACCATGAAGTGCCACTTTTTCAACTCCTGAATGTCCAAGGAACAAGAAAGACACTGCATAGCAAGGGCAAGGGAGTCTGGATTAGGGCTTGGCAAACTACAGGCCTAGGGCTGACCACCTGTTTTGTAAATAAAGTTTTACTGGCATACAGCCGTGCTCATTCATTACGTATCATCTATGATTGCTTTCATGCTATCATGGCTGAGCTGAGTGGCTGCGACAAGCAACATTGGCCAACAGACCCAAAAATATTTACTCTGTGCGTCTTTACAGGAAAATTTTGCAGGCCCCTCGTCTAGACAAACAGTCAAATGAGTCAAGTATTGGCTAAAGGTCCCCGATTCACAATGCCAAGAGAAGGACTGGGTTGGCTTTGGTTGTTGTCATGCACTTTGTAATTTAAAAAATCTTATGAGCCAATACAACTAAAACTCCTATTCACCTGGCTTTGAAGAAGCAATGTGGAAAGTAAAATTAGGTCTCGATATATTTTGTATGTTGCCTGGACTTCTAAAGCGTTGCTGGATTGCTCAAATGTGCATAAGTCAATGTCATTTCACAAAATTTTTAAAAGATGCGAATGTTGGCAACTACTAAAGTATTGGCATCATGCTTGTGTCTGTGCAAAATTCTGCAGTGCTCAAAACCACGTGCTGTAGCTATAAATGGAGTCCCACTTCAAGTACAACTCTTTAGTCTAAATATTTTCGCAATCTTTGAAACCAGTTTTAAGAGTCATCAGAAATCTGTAGTTTAAGACACCAGACACATTTCTTAGCTGAGCCTTCAAGTGCCAACATGTTGGACCGATTCAGTAAAACATGCCATAAATTATAGGACTGTTTTATTTGAATTAGGGGGATACTTTCCACAATAGCAGGAATTCTTACCAGGAGTTCAAAAGCCAGACATGGGCTCTAGGCTATTATTCATACGTGGGTGATAGATTCGGATCTTGCCTTTGTGGCCAGGTTTGGTCAGGAGCATAGGTTACGACAAGGAACGAGGCTGAAAGACCCAAAGCAGTTCAGACGACAGTCTCAAGAGCTCCGGGATAAACAACCTTTACAAATGCCAGACAACTGGCCTGAACAATTTTGGACTGGCATGTCAGACGTGATCTGAAGGTTTTGAAATGTCATTAGGGATAGGGCTTATTACTTGATTTTGGTTACAGTGAAGGCTAGCTTTTTTCTTCTCATTTAAATATATTAGCAGTTCATAAATAACAGATATGATTATGGACTCTCCCTACAAATATATCTTAGTAGGTATCTGACTAGTCACAGCAGTGGAGCCAGGCAGGGTACAGCAGCACATGGCCTTCCCCTCTGGTCTCAGCTTGGGCCACCTGGCTATGTCTACAGACTTCAATGGCTAAAATCCAGGTCTCTAATCATAGCTGTCCTTTTGCCTAGAAGAATTTATAAAGCTCGAGATAATAACTTGGGGAAGACATGGTATGCTAGTGAAGGTAACACTAAGAACTTAAATATGAGTTTTGACCCTTGTGTCAGGAGTTAAAATATACCCAGTAGATAAGTCATAAGAACTAAACAAATACAGGCATAGGATATGAAGTTTTCAATTTCAACTCAAGTATAATAGGATCATACAGCTGAAGAAAATGTTCATCATCCTATGTTTTTTGAAAAATTGGTCCTAATTCTGAGGTGGTTCCTTTCTTAATCTGAAAAAGTTCACCAGCCAAGGTACACACCATCACAGAATGCCACTTACAAACTCTAATTTTAAAGACAAAAGGATGGTTATAATAGGGCTCATTTTCAGGAAAGATGATTCACCATTCTAACTTAGGAATAGAAAGGTGAGATCTTTATGGGGGAGGCTCATAAAAGATGTCGTAGGAGAAATGAATGTTCTCAAACCTTTGGTACCAGAATGAGGTTGTGGGATTAACATGTCTCTTTAAAGCAAAGCAGCTGACGCTCTAAGTCGAGTGGGAAGAGCAGCCTATGTGCTCTGTAGCCAAATCGTGAACGCACATTTTTGTGTGACAGTCCTGCTTGAGTAGCCAGGCCCTAATTAAGATCTAGCCAGTTAGAAGTTCACTAGGGGCAAGTCCAGGGTGTGGGGAACACTTCAAATTACATTCCATGAAGACATGAGGCTGTCAAGGCTTAGGAAGGCCCCGCTGTCCGCACAAATGGAGACACGGTGAAGGACCGGTAATGCTAGCTAGCACATGTCAGCACAGAAAAGCTGTGGACACAAATGGAACATGTGCAGTTTTTTTCAAAGGTGATATCGAATAACAGGCCAGAAGCCATCCCTCTCGGCATTTTAGACCTCTTTCTTCTCTCCACTTTGGCTCTTCGTTGAGTCACTTCCATCAGGCAAAGTTCCATAGGATAAGCCATTTGAATCTGGTTGTATTTTGTCCAGTGTTTGTTTCCCTGTGGAGATAGTAATCACAGAAAATCTTTTGTGCTCATACAAAAGGATAAGTCTTAATAATTTCTCCTCTCTCCAAGCCACATTTTATTCCCCCCCCACCTTTTTTTTTATAATATGTGGTCACCCTCTAAACAAGAGATAAACACCGGGAAGAAAAGGCCTCAGAACTCCATGTCCCTTGACTGTGACCATGCGCCGTCCACAGGAGAGAGCTGTCTCCCCACCGCACAGGGCCTACTGTGCTGGGCATGGAAACCAGGTTGGATCAGTCACGGGGGGGACATGAAGCATCCACTCATCTCCACACCTTCCTGCCCGGTGTCCTTCCCCCTTTTCCATGTTTGTTCTAAGTATATAACAACAGAGAACACAGACTTTCATAGCAGATTCTGGAAGCTGCTACTGATCCTATGTATGGGGCTTTGTGAAATGAAAACTCGGGTTAAAAATATGAAAACTTTATTTTCCACCCAAGAACTTCTAACCATACACGTCATTTATAATGCACACCCTTGCCGCGAATGCCAATTCTTGCCCTGAATGCTCTTAGCTGATCAGGGGACTCAAGAGGGAAAGAGAACACAGAACTTCTTGGGCCATATTTTCCCAGTCATAGGGAGAAGGCTTTAATGAATTTTGCTTTGAAGGTTTGGGCCTAACAGAATGGTAAAGGAAGCTGTCAGATCACCGTTACTTCCGTCTAGAAACCTATAGGTCACCCCAAATCCCTAGCAAAGCTGGAGATACTGGGTGGGCAGGAGAGGGGGTAAGGACACAGCAAACTTTGCTTTGTTCTGAACATTGCTTCTGTTGTCTACGTGACTAAAGCAAGTTATTTCCCAGTGAGAGTGGGGGACTGGGAAGACGGCGCATGTTACCTGGATCAGGATGAAGGCAAATGTGGGGGAGGGGAAGAAGCTATTCATGTTCAGGTGACTGTGAAGAACATCCCTTTTGGTCCCACAGTGCAGAAGCCACTGCAGTCTTTCCAGGAACTATATTCCTTAGCAGCCCAACCTCCTGCCCTTAGATGTTCCTTCAAAGGCTCCCCAAGCAGCAGGGGTCTGCTGTTGGCAGCCATTCCCCACTCCTACCCCTCACCCTTTTTCAGTTTAAGGAAATCCAAAAAGGAAATTTGTGACATCACCCAAATCAAGAAAACAGGGCCAGTTCTTTTATATCCCCAGTGTTCTGTGCGAAATTGACATTCAAATAAATGATTACTAACACTTACAGTTAAAACATCACTTCTGGTTTCATCGCTAAATGTACATTTTTTAAGGATAAGAATTATGTTTTATATTAATTTTAACACCCCAAATAATAGCAGCGACTACCAATTTATATGGATAAAGTTTTCCATCATAAATTAAAGAATAGACAGTTTACCAGGAATATTTCCAAAATCAATGTAAGACTGTGGCAGATGTTCCTTATCTCGATTTCTTGTGATCAGAAACACACCAAGGAATGACAGAAAACACCTGTAAGAGTAATATTAATAAGGAACACAAGAACATGAAACAACTCAGGGTGTTAAATAACCGAGCTCCATATTCTACATGATGACACAAATTCCGTTGGTCTTGTTTTTTCTGTTTTTCATGGTAAGCCTTCTAGAACTTGTCTTAATTGCTGCAGCCAATAATACTTTCCCCCAGAACCAAGACCTGGGCAGCTTCCAATAAATCTCTGCCCCAGGTTTTTACCATCTGGAGGCTAAATCAGGCTCTAAACCCTTTGGGTAGACACTAGGTCTCATTTTCTATCCATGCATGCCCAGACCCATTACTGGCATGCAACACAAGCAAAAAAAAAAAAAACAAAAAAACAACAAAGTTCTTTAATTTTCTAAGAAATTTAATTGTCCTTGGCCATAAGAATAGTCATAGTTTCCAGATCCTAGAAGTTTAGGCTCGCCCAAGCATCTTATGAAATTGAATTTTCAAGCTAGATGGTTTTCTACACTGAAAATAGTCTGGGCTCAAGTCTGCATAACAATGGTCATGCAGAACACCAGATCAAGAAACAGCTAAAGTGCTAAGGGAGTGCCAGCTGGAACCAACAGAGGATCTTAGACATCGGTGACATTCTGTCAACATTCTGCCCTCTGTTTGCAAGAATGTCCGCAATCATGCCCACCAAATCTCCAGGAAGGGGGAATGATGGGCGTCCAGATACAAGGAAGGGGTACCACCAATCTGATGTTATTAGGTCCAAAGCTAATAATCTGTCCTAGACTTGACCTTTTATTCTAGATAATCCCAGAGGCATCTGTGGTTCCTGAGTGAGATCTAACCTAGAATTTTCCAAGAATGAGGTAAATCTGATTTAGTACAAAAAGGTCATGGAGTAGCTACAACAACCAGTGGATTTATTGAGACTTTGGCTGGAACTGAACATCCCCAGTTTTAGAACCCTCAGAGAGATACCCAAATCACCAAGTCAAAGACACGGAGTCCTGTGTAGGGTCATATAACACCCTGTGTAGGGTGTTAAATTGAAAAATATGTTTCTTTTAAGAGCTCAGGAAACTAATTTTTCTTATATTACCTTCCAATTTTCTATACCTGAGGTACAATGCCAAAAATCCTACATAAAAGTAACAGGATTTCACATTCCTTACTTCTGAGACACTTACTCACCCAAAAATATATATAAATATGGTAAGAAAAGCTGCACCAAGGAATTCCTGATAAAATATGATACCTATAACGGGAACGAAAGACAAACTTAATTTTAGGATAAGAATATATATAAAAGCTACACACTGTTTTTTAAATTATGTTAATGTATTATTTTTTCTAGGCATAGGTACCCTTAAAATGCACATCCAGTAGCTTAGTTTGAAAATATTTGCAAGCCACACTCAGATTTTCAGTGATTTCAAAAAGAACATAGATTCGTAGGCTCTATGTAATGTATTCTTATTATACAATCAACACAATTAACATAACTTTTGCAAATAGAAATTTCTTATCCAGTTTAGGATTTAGCCCACTGGAACACGCAAGAAAACAAAACTCTAGTGCCATTTCCTACCTACAGTTTTAGGCCAGGGGTCAGCAAGCCTGACCTGAGAGCCTGCGTGGACTCTGGGGCCTCTGACACAGCATTCCCTTCAGGGCAGTTGTTGGCCACCCAGGCTGTCACTCTTGGCAATGCCCCGTGTGCACTCAGCCACTGGAGGGCACCGTAGTCGTTCCACCCAGCCCTATTTCTCACTGTCAACCCCCTCTCCCTTCTCTTTCTTCTGGTCGCCCTTTTGGGGGAAGGAAAACTTGGATGCGTTGTTTACTATGAGGAACTTTTCTTCTCTCCTTGTTGGTCTCAAGGATTTCTTCTTGGTCTAAGGTCCCAAAGCCTTCATAGAATTTTTTCTTAAAGTCATCTTTAAATTATGTATTACTTGGAATTGGATTTTTGTGTGTGCGGTGTTATCCTTGCTGGTTAGCCAACGAATATTTACTGAGTCCTTTGGGCCAGCTACTGTTCGGGGTGCTACAGACACCATGATGAACAAGACAGAGCCCTATATGAAAGGAGTGCTCTCAGAAGCCCATCTCCTCACCTGGAGAATAAACTTCGTACAGGAAGGAACCACGTTCAGTCCTAATACATATCTGTTGAATGGATGAGCAGGTTTGGAAGCATTTTTCCATGTTATTGCACACTTTTGTGTAATCATTTCAATGTTTCCATGTTATTCTAAGTAACTGCCCTATAATATTCATTTCTTTTAAGGGCATTTTCAGCTGTTTTGAAATTTTTTTGCTGTAGAAAATTAGTGATAAACTTCTTCATACGTATTTTTTTCTCAGCGTTTTAGGATTTTTCATTTATTTATTTGTTAATTTGCTTGTTTATTTGTTTAGAGAGCTTGCACATGTGCAGATGGGGGGAGGGAGAGGCAGGTGGAGAGAATCCCAAGCAGGTTCCACACTGTCAGTGCAGAGCCTGATGCAGGGCTCGATCTCACAA
The DNA here is from genome assembly GCF_022079265.1 of Lynx rufus. Lineage (NCBI taxonomy): Eukaryota > Metazoa > Chordata > Mammalia > Carnivora > Felidae > Lynx > Lynx rufus. The sequence goes on along the minus strand of NW_025814841.1, from coordinate 8,696,926 downwards.
ACTGTGAGATCATGACCTGGGCTGAAATCAAGAGTTGGTTGCTGAACTGACTGAGCTACTCAGGCACCCCAGGATTTTTCTTGTTACTGCTGCTTAACACAGAATTTCTGCTTCAAAGAGTAGAAACATCTTTTTTAAAATCCATAGTAAAATACAAATGACAAAAAGTTCACCATCATAACCATTTTTAAGTTTGTAGTTGTGTTAAGTATATTCACATTATTGTACACCTAATGTCCAGACCCCTCTCACCTTGCAAAACTGGAAGTCTCTACCCATTATATGACAAGTCCCCATTTCCCCCTCCTCTAGCCTCTGGCAATCACCATGCTACTTTCCGTATCTGTAAGTTTGACTACTCCGATACCTAATATAGGTGGGATCCTACAGCATTTGTCTTTTTGTGACTGGCTTATCTCATAATGTCCTCAAGGTTCATCCATGTTGTAGCATGTCTCAGCATGTCCTACCTTTTTAAGGCTGGATAATAATATTTCATTGTATGACATACTATTCCACTCATCTGTTGATGGACATTTGAGTTTCTTCCACCTTTTGGCTGTTGTGAATAATGCTGCTATAATCCAAGCATACAAGTATCTGTTCAAGTCCCTGCTTTCAATTCTTTTGGATATGGACCTAGAGGTGCAATTTCTGGACTGTATGGTAATTCTATGTTTAATTTTTTGAGGAATAGTGTTTTCCAGAGTGGCTACTCCATTTTATAGCCCCATCAACAATGCACAGAGTTCAAATTTTTCCACATCCTCACTGACACTTGTTAATTCTTTTTTTTTTCTTTTTTGCTAGTAGCCATCCTAATGGGTAAAAGGTGGTGTGTCCTTGTGGTTTTGATTTACATTTCCCCAATGATTAGTGATGTTGAGCATCTTCTCGTGTGCTTATTGGTCATTCATACATCTTCTTTGGAGAAATGTCTGTTCAAGTCCTTTGCCCATTTTTAAATTGGGTTATTTTTGTTGTTGTTGTTGAGTTGTAGGATCAAAGATTAGAAACATTTTTAAGGCTCTTGATGAAGACAATGAAACCCAGTTCTCGGAGGGTAGTGCCATGCTACCCAACTCCATGAGAGTGCCAGTAATACTGCAGCCTTCTTGGCGTTAGTTATTGCAATAAAAAGAACAAAACAAAAACTTCACTAGTTCGTAGGCAAAATATGATATCACATTGTAATTTTAAGCTAGACTTTTTGATGGGGGCAAAAAAGGAAAATTAGTCAAGAAGCTTCATCTCCATTCCATACTTCAGTAATAGCAGATGAACTATTATCACTTCCAGAAAGTTCCAGCCTCTCTGACTCATCAATTACTTGGCGTGCTAAATATTGAGATTCCAGCCCTGTTGGTCCTACTACAGAAATGTTCTTTTCAAGGGAAGTACATTTTTTACACGTCTTTACAACATTAACTATTAGGCTGTATGTCATGCCTGTACCTCTTTTGGGGCCCTATTATTTTTGTTTCTAACAATTCTAGGGCACACTAATGTGCCATCTTTTCATACTTTCTTTTGTCAGCAAGCATAAAATTCTAAAAAAAAATCAGATGTCTTGGTATATGATCTTTCTCTTTAAACGTAAGGTTCAGTTTTGGGAAATAAAAAATGCATCGATTACTTTTAAAAACTGCCCACTGGCAGTCACATTGCCATGAAATAAGAAAGGTGTGTCAATTAGGAAACATAATCCCTAATTGCTTCCAAAATACATAAACTTTGCTTTGGGAAATGAACTTCCAATATAAGAAGGTAGTAAATATATCCAACAAGCCAATAAACTAGGGCATAACAGTACTAACCTTAGGAGTGATATACTGGAATCTATTATATTTTGGTTTGGACCAAGTTTCAAATTTATGCTTTTTTTTTTTTTGATCTCTTTTTTTTAAAATTTAATTTATTTTTTAAATTTACATCCAAGTTAGTTAGCATACAGTGCAACAATGATTTCAGCATACATGTAGCACCCCATGATTCCTTCATGCCCCTTACCCATTTAGCCCACCCCTCCTCCCACAACCCCTCCAGTAACCCTCTGTTTGTTTTCCATATTTAAGAGTCTCTTACATTTTTGTCTCCCTCACTGTTTTTATATTGTTTTTGCTTCCCTTCCCTTATATTCATCTGTTTTGTATCTTAAAGTCCTCATATGAGTGAAGTCAAATTTATGCTTTAAAAAAAAATGCTATTGTGTCTCACATATATATGTTTCTGAATTGTCAATAAATACAAAAGGACTGTAATAGTAGAAAAATAGAGGCCAGAGCAGTGAAGATAGTAGCTTCTATTCTCATCTGCCTGCCTTTCCCTGGAACACTGGATTCAGTTTTGGACCCCAGTCTTTGATCTAGGTGATCAGTGGTAAGGGGCAAGGAAGGAAGAGTTAATGGAAAGAGGAACGTTTGGCCCAGAGACAAGACACAAGAGGACCCTTCAGCTGCTTTGATTATCAGAAGGGCTGGCAAGGAGGGGCGCCTGGGTGGCTCAGTTGGACTTCGGCTTAGGTCATGATCTCGCGGTCTGCGAGTTCGAGCCCCGTGTCGGACTCTGTGCTGACAGCTCAGGGCCTGGAGCCTGCTTCAGATTCTGTGTCTCCCTCTCTCTCTGCCCCTCCCCCGCTTGTGCTCTGTCTCTCTCTCTCTCTCTCTCTCTCTCTCTCTCTCTCTGTCAAAAATAAACATTAAAAAAAATTAAAAGAAGGGCTGGCAAGGAGAAGACTCCAGAAAGCAGAAGGTAAGAGTCTTGAATTTACAGGGAGGCTAGTTTCAACCCCACTATAAGGAAACACTTTCTAATAATTAGAGCACTCCAAATAATTAGGGGGATCCAAAACAGGACTGAGCTGTCTCGGGAGACAGAGAGCACTGGGAAGCCTTCCCACAAAGGAGAATAACCTGTCTGCGAGGATGTTATGGAGCAAATTCAGATCCGGGTGGAGGTGAGCAGGGTATGATACTGGCTACGTAGGTCCTTTTAACTGAAGATTGCTTGGCTGTCTTGTTTACTCCGAGAGAAACTTTATTTATGCTTTTGTGGGGGTCGAATCACCCGAGCAGAGAAAACCCAAGCTCACCTGCGATAATGGCGCTGGTCGTGAAGAAAACATGGTTAATGGGCACCACCATCGCTGTGTTGTAGAGCTTCGTGGCATGATTCAGGAACCTAGAGCAGAAGGCACTTACTGAAGCTCTGGCTTTAAGAGACGTTCAGCAACAAGTTAACAGTAACCTCAAGAAATGCATGTCCTTAAGCTACAACTACAAAGGGAAAGGAAGTGCAGTAAAAGGGCATTTCCAATCAGCAGTCATAGCTTATATGCATCTGATGTATGAGATCAGATGTCAGGTTTTATGGTCTGTTTAAACCAACAACAGTAACAATGAAAAGCAATTAATCATATTCTGAGGCCACAGAAGTTTGAGTTGGAAGTGAGTCAAGCTGCTGGACCAGTATCACACTGGAGCTGATTCATTAGGATAGACCCTAGAATCTGTTAAATATCATATCTGGGGAATAGTGTAGCTATCCATTGACATGCCACATGCCAAGAAGGAAGATGGAGAAGTAAAGGAATGTTTAATGTTTCAAAAACAATGCTCCGTGCTCCAGCTGCACAGCACATGTAGGGAGCTCAGTTTTGCACTCTGGCCACCAGCAGGACTCAGGTTCCCACATCGAAGCCGTGCTGCCCTGTCATTGACGTCAACTGAGCAATTTTAAAAAGCACTGACGTTTAGGTCCTGTCTTAGCACAATTAAAAAGAAATGCTTTGTGGGTAGATCCCAGGTGTGTCTGAGCACACGTGTGTGTACATGCATGCATGTATATGTGTGTGTATATGTACCTATCTATGAACGAACAAGACCACTCCTCAGGCGGTTTTGATGGGTGGCCAGTTCTACAGTTCTAGTGCATTCACGGGGCACCAGTGTGGAAGAGGCAGGGACTGGGACAAGGGTGGTGGGAATGCAGGGTGCCTTGGGTTGGACCTGCCTCTTAAATTCATAAAGCTGAGTTTAAAGATAACGATGCTAATCACCAAATTCCAAAAAGATGTTATAGCCGTGCTGATGAATTCGGAAGAAGAAAGGGAGATGAAACAAAGTGGCAAGGCTCAAGCATTAGAAACACACTCATTCTCATAAGGAAATGACAAATGAAACAGTGACAAAACACTGGGTTTTTCCAGTCACTCTCCACCTTCCTTGCAACAGGCCCATGTCCGACCCAGAACTATTAGGCTTTGCTGCTAGCATCTATGGAGGGAACGGCTCTCTTCCCGAGTTTAGGCCCTGATTTCCCAGCTGGCTCCGGGATGGAGCTTTTGCACAGCATTTTGGGATAAACAGAAAACTTCCTGGCTGGCTAAAGACAGCCTCGCAGGCAAAGGCATAATCATGATGTGAAACGGAGGGGAAGTGACTGGAGCAGAAGGAGGTGGCGGAGGGTGGGGGGGAGAGAAGAACAGAAATTTAAAATGTTCCATGTCACCACTCTTAGGCCCCAAGAGAAACATAAAACAATCATTCCGCGATCCCATGGGTACAAAGAAAATTCTGGCCAAGGATGCAAAGTTCTGGGGAAAGGATTTCCCTCCCGGCCAAACGTCTGGTTTTGTCCATCCCTGGGCAATTAATGAGCATGAGCTAAGAATGAAGGTGAAGGGTTCATGTATTTCCTATATTTAGAATGAAATCCTGGATGTGGACCTTCCCCTTTGATTTATTGCTAATGACAACCTGCGTACGATGGATATTAATTACAAGCAGAAGAGCATCAGGAAAGTATCAAAGTGCACTTAGCTAGATTGCGGCCATACTTTAGAACTCACAAGACATGAAGGCAAAGCTTAGTAAAAACTTATTATTGGACGCGAAGGAGAAAGCAAGGCGTGCTGGCTGAGGACAAGCTGAAGGCCCTTCACCCTCAGAAATCAGTTACACCTCATTTTAATTATCCACGGACGCCAATAAAGATTAATGCTCAGAGAAGCACGGGAATGTTGAAAGATGAGTGAATAGGTAGAAGCTAACTTACTTGACTTGGAAAACACAAGACGCTATCATGATGATAAACATGATATAGAAGATGGGATAAGTCAGTTGCATTTTATCCGTCACAGAAAAAGTGATCATGCCTGAGACTGCTTTTACTGAAATGACAGTCAACGAGGCTGAAAAAGAAAACAGGAGACACAAATAAAATAATTTTTGGGACAGAATTACCAACAAATATCTGAAGCTTACACAGTAGAGTGGTCAATACTCCAGTCATGCTTTCAGGACGCAGGCTTGTGAGAGGTGGGGGTAGGACGTGGCTCCGGACAAGGGGTAGCCCGGCCGCTCAAGCCGTGCGGCACTTTGAATTTGCCTAAATCAGCTAAAGATCTGCTACGCGACTGGGTGCTTTTTATCTTGGGAGCAAGATGCTTATTTTCCAGCCCTCACTGCTGAAAGGATGTCGCAGAGGTTATAATTACTAGGAGATGGGAGAGGAGAAAACAATGAAGGTGGGGGAGAGAAGCGAAGTCAGACAGTCCATGTGACATGAGTGGGAAAATAACTATTAAACGATACTGAAAAATCGAAAGCCAAATAGATGAGAAAACTGGAGAGTGGAAAGCGACTCCCTCTGTGAGTTTACTAAGAATTGTACTGAGTCTATGTCTGAGCCTTTTTGTTTTTTTTTTGTTTTTTTTTGTTTTTTTTTATATATATATATATGAAATTTATTGACAAATTGGTTTCCATACAACACCCAGTGCTCATCCCAAAAGGTGCCCTCCTCAATACCCATCACCCACCCTCCCCTCCCTCCCACCCCCCATCAACCCTCGGTTTGTTCTCAGTTTTTAACAGTCTCTTATGCTTTGTGTCTGAGCCTTTTTGTTCATAAATGTCTAGAAGTCTCATGAAAAAAAATTTTTTTTGAAGACAGTAATAGGAAGCAGGACCAGAGCTGAGTATCCATCTCTCAGAGTCAACCATAAATCTAAGGGTTACACAAGCACTTTCTATTTATACTCTTATGCTAAAGAGGAACCTGGCCTTAGGCAAACCAATTTTTCATGGGTTCCCAACAGCAATGAAGAAGTGACTTGATAAGGTTATAATATGAAAGCAATGAGGCATTTTCTAGAAACACCATGTCTCTGTAGGAAGAAAATAGTGTTTTCTTTTGGTTTTAGGTTGCTTAAATTTAATGTCGCATCTAATTCCGTAACTAAGCTGAAACCTACAGAAAGTGAAAAAAAATCATTTTTACGTGAAATCAAATAACTCTAAGTCAAAGGCAATGCGAACAAGAAACATTTTCTTTGTGCTGTTGGTCGACCTGGTCATGGTATATCTGAGCTTTATCCCTTTTAGCTTTTGAAAAGGCATTAGATAGAGAGAATGTTTAAAATAGCAGCTGATGGCCAACCAGGGAAAGCCTCCCATAACCTCCTTTTCCAAAAACTGAAAATATACTTCAACTTGAAGAGTACCAGGGCACACTTCCAAATCAGGCACTTTCCTTTCCATTAAAAATCGTAACAGAGAACAGGTGACAAATTCTAAAAACAAACCCCCAATCTGAACAAAGAGGCCCTTACAACTGGGTCCCTCTTCATCTTTAAATAGCTTTTGACCTGATCATCTTACATGTTTTCTACAGATTATGACAATAGTCCTATCTCAGCTAATCTAGGAATTTTATCTGCAGTGATGTGCGCCACTTGATGGTTTAAGTTTGTAAGGTTAGCTCTTGAGGGACCTTGATTTCCTCTTCAAAATTTTGCTTGAAATTAGAGTACAATGTGGTTATGGCCTTGTGGTCTGAACAGCCAGGTTTCCCAAAGGGATCATTAATGGGGAAGGAGTTGAACACACTATTCCATTAGCCTCAGAACCTCAGGATTGCAAAGGCCCTTCAAGGTCATCTAATGCAACTACCATCTGATGTTAAATTACACTTGACCGCAAAACAAAAACAAAACTAGACTTTTTATTAAATAGCTAAACCAACTATTGGCTTGCTAATACAGTTAATCACTGTATTTCCAAAGCATGTACAATCACCAACCAATTAATCACTCTTTATTGTAACTCTGCAAGTTATTTCTAGGCTGGTGACAAGTACTTCTGTTTTATTTTTGGGTGGGAATGTGCTTGGTGAGGACAGGTGAAAATACAAAATTTAATATGCTATCATTCTAATGTATACATAAAAAAATATAAAGTGCTTATATATTTTCTATTTTTATATACAGAAAAAAAAAAAGCTAGGAAAAAATGCCAGAAGAAACAATGTCAAGATCCTATCGGTAGTTATCTCTAGGCACTGGGATTATGAAGAACCTTTAAACTCATTTTTTAAAACTATAAAAGTTTATATATTCCTTTAAGAAAATTTGGAAAAATGCAGAAAAGCCTGGAAAGAAAAATGAAAATCACCTGTAATCTCAACACTCATCCCCAAGTCATTTTTAACATTTGGGAATATTTCTTTGTAGCTATTTTCCTGTCTCTGGATATGAATACATTATAATATATGTATATACATATGTTATATATATATAACAAATAGTATATACTATTTAGGAACCTAGTTTCAACTGCCATCAAGTATTTTCTATGCCATTAAATATTCTTCTGAGCATGATTTTCATCAGCTGTGAAGTATGCTTTTGCATGAATTATACTTCATCTTGGTAATTCCCTATTTTTTGCATATTTAGGTTACTTAGGTACATCCTTTTTTTTTTCTGGAATTAAAAATGAGGTTGTGATGAATATCCCTGAACATATATCTTTGCAAAGCATTCTGCCAATTGCCCTAGGAAAATGAGCTATGGGGCGGGGGAGCGGGGTGGGGGTGGGGCTCTGGTGACAGATGCTGTTCTTCTGAAATATACTGGCAAGCTGCCTTCTACACACTATCAGTCACATTCCCATAGTACTGTGAGGCAGTGTTCAGTTACATGGATTTTAACCTTTTTCTTGATGGCCCTCTCTGTTTTTCTTATTTCTCAACGATAGACATGTATTACTTTCGTCATCACAGTGGTACTGCTTTTGCCTGACATAGCTGACCTGTGTTTGAAATCTGGCCTTCTCAGTTTCCTCCGACTTCATCAACTGTTCCTTCCAGAGACTTTCCCAAATTGCTACCTATGTCTCCTTATTAGAGCCACAAATATTTCACTTATTAATTTGGCTTCCATAATCTGAGTATGCTAAGCATAGAGAAGGACTTCCTAGCTTTCTCAGCTTCCTGATCAGTTGAAAGCATCTTTTTAAAAAATTGTTATTTATTTATTTTGAGAGAGAGAGCAGGAGAGGGGCAGAGAGAGAGGGAGAGACAGAGACTCTCAAGTAGGTTCGGTACCATCAGTGTGGAACCTGATGCGGGTCTCGAACCCACAAACCGTGAGACCATGACCTGAGCTGAAACCAAGAGTCAGACGCTTAACCAACTGAGCCACCCAGGTGCCCCTAGTTGGAAGTATTCGGTTGGGAGTTTTAAGACTTAAGAAAGACTGCAGCCACAGGCCTGGGGAGCCCCTCACCAGAAGCCAGTTTTCTTTCTTCCTGGTTGCCCTCACTTTCTATTTTCTTTTTAGTTCATTTTTTTTTATCTATCACATAAACAATATTAACAATAAAGTAAAAACAAATCCACCTGCATACTACTGTTACCTCTCACTCATCTCCAGCGTCTGCTTCATGCGCCCTTTTAATCACAACGAAGGTAGGTACCATGTTGTGTGCTACATTTTCCATTTAATTTGACACTATAACTATTTTTCAAAGCTGCTACATGGTTTCCATAATCATTTTTTCTTGTAGAAGTCATTAGTGATCATTGTAAAATGCCCAACCAGCACAGGTAAGTATAAAGGGAAGAGTGGGCAATCTTTTTCTCATTTCTTAGTATGATGACAGCACTTGTGCTATTTCTCCAGCATGTAGGCTTCAGCTTTTGGTTTAAGAGAAATATATTTTTCCAATTTCACAGAAACAGAGACTAGAATGGTGGTTGTCAGGGGCAGGGAGTAGGGGGAAGGGAGTGATGTAGGTCAAAGGGTCTAAATGTTTAGTTTAAGAAGAGTAAATTCTGAGGATCTAAGACACAGCATGGTGACTACAGTTAATAATGCGGTATTGTATACTTCAGAGTTGCTGAGAGATCTTAAGCATTCTCATTACACACACACACACACACACACACACACACACACAGTTCACTATGTTAACTATAGGGGGTGATAAAGGCGTTCATTATCATGAGCTCAGTAATCATTCTGTGATGTATATGCGCATCAAATTACCACGTGGCATACTTAAATACATACACTCTATGTGTCAATAATTTCCCAATAAAGTGAAAATTATTAAAAAGAGAGAAATACGTTTTTAACACAGATATCTTTCTATTCTGATTACATTTCAAATTCTTTATTAGGAACGGATATTAAATTTTAACATGTCTTTTCAGCATCTGGATATTTACATGATATTTCCCTTTTTGAGCCATTAACATGATGAACTATATCAATGGATTTCTTTTTTTTTTTTTAATGTGTATTTATTTTTGAGACAGAGAGAGATGGAGCATGAACAGGGGAGGGTCAGAGAGAGAGGGAGACACAGAATCCAAGGCAGGCTCCAGGCTCTGAGCTGTCAGCACAGAGCCTGATGCGGGGTTTGAACTCACGGATGGTGAGATCATGACCTGAGCTGAAGTCCGACGCTAACCGACTGAGCCACCCAGGCGCCCCATATCAATGGATTTCTTAAAGAACCATGCTTTCATTCCCATAATTAATTTAGTTAATTCAAATGTTTTCTCTGTGCTCACTGTCCTCAGTTCTAGGTAATTATATACAGTGTAACTAGAACAGACATGGCTGTGTCCTCATAGAACTGATTAGGTGGAGAAGATGAGCAATATCAGAATGTAAATATGTAAGTAGGATATGTAAGTATAAATTGTAAGCGTTACAGAGAAAAAGAACCGGTTTCATTAAGACCACTTGGTCATGAAGTATGTCGGGTTTTTTTTTTTTTTTCTGGATTCTACTTGCTAATTTTTTGAGACTTTTACATTAATATTGAGTGGGGAAATTAGTACAGGGTATTCTTACTGTGTGCTACTTGGGATCAGTATTGATACTCATTATGTAAACAAAACGGGAAAGCTTTCTTCTTATGTCCTCAAATAGTGTGAACAACAACAACAAAACAATCTGTTTCTTAAAGATTTAACCTTCTAGGTTGAAAGTAAAGATGGGGGGTGGGAGGGAGGGGAGGGTGGGTGATGGGTATTGAAGAGGGCATCTTTTGGTATGAGCACTGGGTGTTGTATGGAAACTAATTTGACAATGAATTTCATATAATAAAAAAAAAAGAAAGTCAAGTATGTAGGCCTGGTTCTTTTCAGCATGTAGCTTTTTAAACCGTTCTTCCATGTCCTCCATATCTATTTTCCTTTAAAAAATAATCAATTTAATCAAATTTTCATCTTTGTTGTCGCTTTTATTTCTAATTTTGTATATTTGAGATTTTTCCTTTTTTTTTTTTTTTGTCTTATGAAGGATATATTTTAATGTCTTTTAAGAATAGATTGTTGGGTTTATTTATCAATCCATTGTTTTTCTGTGCTCTATTTCATTAATTTTTCCTTTATTAATCACTCCTTTCTGCTTGCTTCAGCTTTATTTCAGTGTTTTTTTCCCTCCTGTTTTGAGCTGAGTGCTTGACTTACATTTAATGTAATGAATTTCCTTCTGCATACAGCATTAGTCATAAACTACAGGTTTAATATTAAGTGTTTTCATAATAATTTAAAAATATATGCTGCAATGAAAGCTTGGTTTCTACTTGGGCCCAGCTGCAGTTTAAAAGTAGTGTCAGCATTTCCAGATGTTACAGTTTTACTGGTTTCTGTTATTTTTGTTATTATTTTCTGTTTTTATTTCACTGCGATCTGAGAATGTGGTCCATACTTCAACTTCCTGGAATTTATCAAGGATTTCTTTGTGGGCAATTACACAATTAACTTCTGTAAATGTCACACAGGCATTTGAAGGCAGGTGTATGGTCTGTTTTCAGGATTTAGAGTTCAACGTTAGAGCAACATTGAGGACTCATTCTTCGGTCCTTATAGATCTTTCTGTCTACCTACCTTCCATGAACTAAGAGAAGTCTTCTACTCCTCTCATATTTCTATTAACATCGTTTTCAAAAGAGCTGCTGCCTGAATCTCCTGAGGGCCCCTGGCCTTGGTGTCTCCCCCTCCCAACCCTCAATTCTGCCACGATGAGCAGCTAAATACTAATATGGGGCCTCCAGGAGCCTTTGCTTCTGCCTGGGTTTTAACTTAGATAGTAATAGTATGCCCTTTTTGCTTTCTTTTCCTTTCAGTCTGAGTTAACTTGTTTTAGATGACATTTATGTGTGAAGTCAGAGTATTTCACAACCAGCAAGGGCTGGTTAGAAAGGTCACCATTTCTACAACTCTTGTGGAGCTAAACCAGAGAACTGTGGATGAATCCAATTTCAGAATCTTTTTTCAAAATCAATCTGGGAATTTTTCTGAAGCCCAATATGGGAATCTTTCTTTATTATTAGGTGAATTTACCCTATTTACATTTATGATCATAACTGCTATGTATGATCTTAATTCTGTTATCTTATTTTCCTATTTATTTTATTTTTTTTTTAATTTTTTTTTTCAACGTTTATTTATTTTTGGGACAGAGAGAGACAGAGCATGAATGGGGGAGGGGCAGAGAGAGAGGGAGACACAGAATCGGAAACAGGCTCCAGGCTCTGAGCCATCAGCCCAGAGCCCGACGCGGGGCTCGAACCCACGGACCGCGAGATCGTGACCTGGCTGAAGTCGGACGCTTAACCGACTGCGCCACCCAGGCGCCCCTTATTTTCCTATTTAAAATGTCCTTTATTTTCAATATTTTCCTATATAATGTGCATTTTATCTCTTAGTTGTTTGCTTTTGTTCTCCCTATCTGGCAATTTGGAAAGAAACAACAGTAAAGTTCTTCTTCCGTTCTTTTCATCAACAGCATACCTGACTGTGGTATAAATTCATTTCTACAAGTAATTATCACAAGTACAAATCTTCCAATTCAAAGGAGAGAACTAGTTTGTGAAATGAAGATGGACAAATGAAACTCAGCTCCTCCTTAGCATGAAGGTTGCTGCCTGTCCCAGTGGTACAGGTATAATCTACAGAATCATAGCAAACAACACACGACGTATGGTTCATTTTATTGGCAAGGAAGAGGAAAAAAAGAATTATAAATAACTTTTTAAAAGTCAATTTTCCAAGTGATTAGTGAGAGCTCCTAGTGTTGATTTATATGAAGACGTGTGTGTGTGTGTGTGTGCATGTGTGTGTGTGTGTGTGTGTGTGTGTGTGTGTGTAAGAGGAGGGGGAAAGGGCAGATTTAAAAATACACAGTGGGCTTACAGAACCATCAGTTTTAAAATCCTGGGGAAAAAAGGAAATGGGTAGATAAACAATGAATGAAAGAAATGTAGGGGCGCCTGGGTGGCGCAGTCGGTTAAGCGTCCGACTTCAGCCAGGTCACGATCTCGCGGTCCGTGAGTTCGAGCCCCGCGTCAGGCTCTGGGCTGATGGCTCAGAGCCTGGAGCCTGTTTCCGATTCTGTGTCTCCCTCTCTCTCTGCCCCTCCCCCGTTCATGCTCTGTCTCTCTCTGTCCCCAAAAAAATAAATAAACGTTGAAAAAAAATTAAAAAAAAAAGAAATGTTGTATTTAAGAAAATCATACTGCTTACATTTACATTTCATATTAGCCATATTTTGGTAAGTAATTCCTGATAAAAAAGTTTCAATTGGGATCATTCTTTTGTTCCTCTTTTAATATTTTTCAATTACATCCTAAGAAACAAAATCCTCCAACTGTCAGAGAGCAAATAAAATTACTCAGAAGTAAAAACGCTGACATGTTTTTAAAGGAACTAAACAGACACCACTTGTAGATATGGGTGTGCAAAATACAGTTTGCGTGATTGAGCCTGGGTTTCTTTCTGCAGACCAGAGTTGAAAAGTAGAAACAATGAGAAAGGAACAGAATGCTTAAGTGTTCTCCTTCAAACCTCTTTTTTCACTTAGCATGGTTAGATTGGAGAATGAGAGAACAGTGCGTTCTTACCTAGAAGTGCCACCAGGCTTAGCAGGATCACCATGTGCTTCATTGCTTTTCTTTTATGGAAATAGAGGAGGGTGCAGAAAATTAATATTTCGAAAATCTAGAAGTGAAAAAGATGCAAAAGAGTAGAGTATCAATTATTTTACACACAGTCTTCTGAATGCCACACTTCTCTTTCTGGTTTTGCAACAGTTCGTTCCCCTGTGAGAATTGAGGGTACCTGGCGTTCCTGAGGACAATTACAAACATATGAGGACAACATATGGAACCTCAGCCATCCAGACCCAGAGCTCTAACCTCACCTATATGCCAACGATGCCGAGATCGGCAACCCTGATCTCATTTACCCAACTATCTTCTAGACATCTCCACGCGTACATTTAATAGCATAGCACACAAATGCGGGCAGTAAATTCCTGAAGGCCTTCCTTCCCCACCTATCCCTCGTGGGGCCTTCACCCCTGCAATGAATGGCCTCACCACACACCTTTTGCACCAGCCAGCAACTCCTTCCTTTCCATCACTCCCTGCCGCCCTCTCTCTGACCACTGCAACAGCTTCCAATTCGTCTCGGATTCTACTCTTGCCTCTACAACCCAGCCATTCAGCGGCCAGAGGAATCATTTAAAAGCACAATTTGAATAATGAACTAGGTCATTCATAGAGAGTGTATATGATACACATATAAGGTATTTACATAATATGACAAGTAGTCATGTGCCCTGCACCTAGCCAGAGAAAGAGAACCTACCCATACTTTGAGGTCTCCTGTGCACCCCACCCCAATTGCACCCCCCTCCTCCTCGGCTCTCCCCAGCAACCACTACACTGAATTCTGTGTTTACTCTTCATTTTCTTTATGGTTTACCACCTTTCATGTGTCTCCCAACAGCGCCTTGTTTATTTTTGCACATGTCTGGACTTTATACATGCAGAATCAAACTTGGTTTTGATTACTTGCTTTTTTCCCCCACTGTGCATTGTTTACGAGATTTATCCAGGATGATATATGTAATAGAATTATATATTATATCCAGTCATTCCTTTGCTTAAATCTCCTATGGTTTTCTATCACATTAAGAATAAAATCCTGGATGGCCCACCTCTGCCAGGCACAGATCCCCCACCCCCTGCCAGTTCTCTGCAATGCTCAGATTGCTCTGGCCTTTGCACTAACTGCACTAACTGTTGGAGTTGCCTGGAATACTCCTTCCCTGATCTCCCTACAATGGCTCCTTCTAGTCACTCTAGTCACTCAAAGGAGTCACTCAGCTTACACATCACTTCCTCCAAGATGTCTTCTCTGACTGCTCTAACAGAGCCACCCCTCATTTACTGTGGAGTGTAGAATATTTCCTGTTCATGCATTTGTATGTTTCTTGTCTGTCTCCCCAACTAGCACATCAGTTCTATGAGAACAGGGACTTTATCTGTCCTGTTTGCTACTGTCTTTAGTGCCTGGGCACAGTCAGTTACTCAATGAGTATTTATGGAATTAATGAATAAATTACACCTCAAATTTATTATGAACACCTTGCCAAAAACCAAGACTTAATGTCTAATAAACTGAGTGTTCAATAAATATTAATTGACTGAATGTCTAAAATTTTCCTGCCCATAAGAAAACTCTAATGTAACTTGGAGTTCTCAGTTTTATTTTTGTTTTCACTTTTTTCTTTTTTTGAAGTCCTTAAGATAGCCTGATGCAAGTTATTTTTTTTCAAAGAGGTAGTATCCCTGGCCTGAAATCGTAAATATGAATGTTTACTTTTCTGACATAAAAACACCACCATTAATTTTTTCCTTAAAAATTACTAGAGTTACGGACTTCAGTACATTCAGGACTATATTTTACTTATGGAGCCATCTCTAAATCAACATGAATCTCTACTGTTTCAGTTCAAGGTTTGCTTTTTTCTTTTTTTAATCCTCTGTGGGCATGGAAAGCAGCAAGACCATATCTTCCTCATTTAAAAACCTTTCATCTCATGTGGAAGATTAAGTCATCCCTCAGCTTTTTCCTGGTAAATTAAACCAATTACTTTAACTTTTTCTTAAAGGACTTTTTGCCAGGTCTTTAATTGAATCAAGCCATGCTACAAAGGCTATTAAACTCCTATCACTTTGTCTTCCCCCAAACTGCCATCACAACATGGGTTGGGTGTCCCCACCTCTGTGCAGCTCATCAATCGTTAGCAGAAATACCCCTGTCGGCTTCACTCCCCTCTCAACCACAGGCTTCCATTTCTCACACTGACATAAACAACTCACGGCAGCATTTGGAACCACTGTATTTGTTGCTGGAAAGAAGGTGGCTCAGCCTGCATTAATGCACAGAGTGTCTTAGCTAAATCTGTTAGCGGGATTATTAATTGGGGGGAAGGGAGAAATGAGGGTAGTTATCAGTTCTAAATATCAAATATGACTTTCTTTCTTCCTTCCTTTCTTCCTTCCTTCCTTCCTTCCTCCCTCCCTCCCTCCCTCTCTCTTTTTCTTTTCTTTTCTTTTCTTTCTTTCTTTCTTTCTTTCTTTCTTTCTTTCCTTTCCTTTCCTTTCCTTTCCTTTCCTTTCCTTTCCTTTCCTTTCCTTTCCTTTCCTTTCCTTTCCTTTCCTTTCTCTTCCAAATTCCATCTCTGTGGTTAACACAAGCTCCTATGACTCACAGAATGGCTGTCATTGCCCTACATTCTGCCTTGTGGCAAGAGGTCACGGAGCTCCCAGGAATAAAATATTCAAGCAGCATGAATTAATGTTAATTTTTTTTCCTAGCAACATTTCTCCCCCTCTCTGAAAATATCACTGTTAAAGCGGCTGTGATTTCTACAGGTTGCTGAGACCCAGGGAGAGGCTGCTTTGCTGATTGCTGTCTCAGAGGTCAGAAATAATAACGGCACTTAACTGCAGGCTCACCACCCGCTCTACTTGTACCAATTCACTCAATCCTCACAACCTGAGGAAGCAGGCACTATTTTACAGATGAAGAAACCAAGGCTCAGAGGGGTTAAATGACGTAGGTCTGGTAGGCAGAATAATGGCCTCCCAAAGATGCCCATGTCCTAATCTCTGTAACTTGTGTGTATGTTACTTTACATGGCAGAGGGGCTTTGGAGATGCAATTAAGGCTATGGACCTTGAGATGGGGAGATTATCCTGGATTATCCAAGAGGGCTCAAAGTAATCATACGAGTCCTAAAAGGCAGAGAAACATCCCAGGCATGGTCAGAGAGAGATGGAACATGAGAAAGAACAGCGTCAAGGAAGGCTGGTGGCCTCTAGAAGGTGGAAAAGGCAAGGAAATGGATTCTCCTCCAGAGGCACAGGCAAGGAATATAACCCTGCCAATACCTTGATTTTAGCCCAGTGAGACCCGTGTTGGACTTCTGACCTTTAAAACTGTAAGATCATAAATCTGTATTGCTTTAAGCCACTAAGTCTGTGGCAATTCATTATGGAAGTAATTGGAAGCTAACTTAGGTTCTGGTATCTGAAGTCCTTCCAGAAGAACAGAATCTTCAGGATGAGTTTTCTGAATTGACTCTGGGTTTTTCTGGATTGGTTCTCTCATCTAAGTAGATTTAAAGGCACTCATCACCCTGTTTTTGGTGGTGAGGAGTACTGGCGGGCCATGGGATGATGTGACAAAAGAGATACAGGCTCCTGGGCCTTGTTTCTGAGGCTTCTACTTCATGCAAGCCTTAAACGTAACACGAACATGGACGTTCCATGGACATCCATCTGGTGCCGGTAAACACCCGAGACAGGGAGATGCTGTTGGCCAGCCTGGGATACAATTTTACAATCCTCTTTTGAGAAATGTACAGCTTATTCAGACTCTAAAATGCTTTCTTATTCATTTTAGTAGTTATTTGATCAGTCCTAAAAAGCAATTCAGGTACTACATTTCTATTCAGTGTAATACAAGGGTAGCTAGATGAATGATCCTTCAAAGAATAGCCTTAATTGCTGTAATTATGATCTCTGCAGTCATGGTTTGCAGAAAAGGCATGGAAACCTCCATCTCTAAGGATTAAATATTAGTTACCTCGATGTTTAAGCCAAACTTAAACATCGATGTCAGATTTAAGCCAAACTTCAGTTCAAGAGCTTAGCATGTAATTGGTAACATCTAGAGTCTTTAGAGAGGTAACATAAAATGGATTAAATTCTAAACTAAGATAATGTAGATATATTCCCTTTAGAGTCTGAAGCCAATAGTGTTATTAAAAAAAATTTTTTTTTTTTTAAGGTTTATTCAGTTTTCAGAGACAGAGACAGAGCGTGAGAGGGGGAGGGGCAGAGAGAGAGAGAGAGAGAGAGAGAGAGAGAGAGAGAGAGAGGAGACGCAGAATCTGAAGCAGCCTCCAGGCTCTGGGCCGTCAGCACAGAGCCTGACACGAGTTTCGAACTCACAGACCGTGAGAGGCGCTCCCCCATAGTATTATTCAAATGTGACTTTATTAAAGATTTATTTTATGCTATCTTATAATATCTGGAATTAGTTACATTTTTGGATGACATTTACTTTCAAATATACTTTCATTATTTTATGGGAATATGGGTCTCTCCCAGGGCTGTAAAATTCCTGTTACAGGACTTCTTCTCTATACCCTGGATGTCCAGTCTGTTGAATGAACTAGTGAATAAATGAATGAGTGAATTTAACAGTTGACTTTGGAAAACGGCAAAATACAAGTAATGTCAGAGTTTCTTTTATGGAAATAGAAGGTTTAAGAAAGAGTAGTTTCGTTCTTTTAAATGTTTTCTCTGGGGGCGCCTGGGTGGCGCAGTCGGTTAAGCGTCCGACTTCAGCCAGGTCACGATCTCGTGGTCTGCGAGTTCCAGCCCCGCGTCAGGCTCTGGGCTGATGGCTCGGAGCCTGGAGCCTGTTTCCGATTCTGTGTCTCCCTCTCTCTCTGCCCCTCCCCCGTTCATGCTCTGTCTCTCTCTGTCCCAAAAATAAAAATAAAAAACGTTGAAAAAAAAAATTAAAAAAAAAATGTTTTCTCTGGTGTTAAAATAATATAAGACACGTCATCATCAAACACTGCTGCTTATTCCAGGAAATCAAATCTTGCTGCATATTTAATCTCCCAAGGATTCAACTCGGGCTATTCATTTTCTGGTCACCAATTGGGTGACCCTTTTCTTACTGGATGAAGAATCTGTTTTGCCTGTAGGCAAATAATAATAATACATTGGTAGGACTTCAAGTCTCAGCTATCATGAAAATGGATTTGATTGATAAAATCTGTGATTGTTAATGGGCTGGGTCTGCTGGACAAGCAGGAAGTTACAATGGGGCAGAGGAGAGACACAAAGAATGACAGACCTGAAGAAGGCTAATCTGAATTAGGCAGTCCAATCCTAAAGTCTGATGTACAGGGGAAGGGGAGCCTTCCAATATAAAAAGGAGGAGAGTTCAGGAGAGAAGACACTGAGTTCAATTTCTGAGACATTACATTCGAGGAACCCATGACACGTCCAAGACAGGGATGAGCAATCAGTGGACAGATGAGAACACAGAACTGCCTGGGAGAGAGATGTAGACTGGATTTAGAAGTCTTTCTAAAGGATGATGGGGGTTGTCAATGAGATCACACTAGAAAACCTTGGAAGAATATGTAGCATGAAGAGATCAAGAGTGGTGGGCATGAGAGAAGGATGTGCCCACAAAGAGTATTGGATGGCCTAGTCAGAGAGGAAGGGGAGAAATCGGGAAAATAAATTGAGGAAGCCACAGAAGAGAGGGGTTCAAGGAGAAGATGGGGGGTTATGAGTAAATGCTGCACAAGGTTCAAAAAACAGCAGGACCAAAAAAGCAATTCCATTTGGCAATTTGTTGGGGGGGGGCACGGATCTATCAGATGATAAAGAGTGAGGAGTGAATAGGAGTTGGGAAAGTAGAGGGGAGAGTAGAGTGGAAGGGAAATAGGACAGTTAACTGAAGAGTGTATATGGATGAGGATTTAAAAACAAAAACAAAAACAAAAACAGAGAAACCTAGTTTGTTTAAGTAAAAGAAAGCAGTATAGAGGGAGACTAGAAAGAGAAAACACCTGTAAGCATTTGTGTTCTGGTGGTCGGAATTATATATCAGAGATGGCGAGATATATAGAATTCCTGTCACAAAGATTAAGTACTGCCAGATAATAATGTAATATCATATAGTTCCCACTGTAGTATCCTGGGTTACACTTAAAGCAAAGTTCACCAGTAAACATGTCCCTGCAAATGCCAATGGCACAGTTTTGAATAACAGGTATATGAAGTAGGGTCATACTATTTTACCTATTTCAATGGCAGAGGACTAGATCAGATAGCTTTTCAAAATCATTTCTGATGCTAAATATGTATGATTCTCTGTGCTTTGATTCTTCTTGTTGAATTCACAATTATTTTACTAATATAGTTCTCGGTTAAAGGTCACGTAGTCTATCCCAGTTTTCTTCTTACCACCTGCCCCTCCTGGAATACGCTTTTTCTTCAATATAAACTGACTTCTGAAACAAGTTACACATCAACCACCACAAGCACGTTCTCTCTATACTCACGGGGTACAGCCACTACATCAAATAAAGTATCCCAGTTAGTGGCTTCAAATTTCTATATCAGCTCATTCCATTCTTTCTTTTACACATCTCTCAGCATTATCCTTCTGCTGTCTACTTCTCCCCAGACAATCTGGTACATGTTCTCAATGAACACTTTTTTGAAGAAAATATCTATCTTGAATTAAAGCCAATGAATTAAAATGTGTCTTCAGGTATTTCCCTTTGACCTGGGAAGAGAGGTTTTTGGGGTTTGTGTTTTTACTTTGAGTTGTCCTAAAACACATTGCTTTGGAATTTGTTGGATTAAATATTGTGGAAATTGTTCCAGTAACAGGTCAAGAATAGGATACTTGGGAAACTGGGGGTGCTCTATTGCTGATTTAGTGTTTCAAATACTTTGGTATTAGTCAAATCTATTTATGGTATAATGAGATATTAATGTTGAGAGGCAAAGATTATATTCATTCTCTAACATCTGTAGGTACAAGTGGTCTAGATAATCTAGTTTATGGGATAGTAAAAAAATTTTTTTAATTCTTACCACATAGATCAGGAACTGCCAGCCAACAAAGTAATACTGTACTGTTCTTGCAGAGATAGACTGAGTTCTATTTGGAGCAAAGTTCACCAATAAATAGGTTCCTGCAAATCCCAGTGTCATACCTTTAAATAAAATTGAAAAGACAAACCAAGTTGAAAAGGGATATTTAAGCCTTTTTGTCAATGCAAACATTACCTACAGACGGAGTATTGCTTGTAAAAATGCCTACAGCCCCTCCCTGTTAAAATACAATTCAGCAAACCATCCCTAGATAGCACCCTGCATTCACATGATAGCATTATCTTTAAAAGGGGGATAAGGGCCAGGGAAAGGATGGGGTAGGACATGACTTCTGATTTTTCTTGTTGTTTCAGATGAATCCTTGCCTCCTCAGAAAACCTTTCCCCAAAGATGGGAAAGATCAGAACACGTGCATTTGGAGACATGAAAACACATCCAAGCTGGCTGTTTGTTTCCACATGGACCACTAAGAAAATGATAGATCCATCAGAGCCCAGAGAGTGGGGAAGTTCAACACCTGACGATCTACTCACTCATCTTTGCAGCTTGTACACGCACACACACACACACACACACACAGACACACACGTGATTTTACACTTTGAAACTCTGGTAAAAGAGCACCTTAATCATTGCCATTTATTAGAGACCTTTTAACAGAAATGACAAAGGTGAATGCTGACTTTGCTGTAAGATTTATTTAACCCAATTTAGAATCTAGAATTCTAGGAGTAACTTAGTAAAATATCACATTATAAACCTATGTAAGCCATGTGTTACTGTCATGCCTTTCACATTACTTAAAATAATGGAGGAAACCTCATCAGGGAAATACAAATCAAAACCACACTGAGATACCACCTCATGCCAGTCAGAGTGGCCAAAATGAACAAATCAGGAACCTATAGATGCTGGAGATGATGTGGAGAAATGGGAACCCTCTTGCACTGTTGGTGGGAATGCAAATTGGTGCAGCCACTCTGGAAAACTGTGGAGGTTCCTCAAAAAATTAAAAATAGACCTACCCTATGACCCAGCAATAGCACTGCTAGGAATTTACCCAAGGGATACAGGAATACTGATGCATAGGGGCACTTGTACCCCAATGTTCATAGCAGCACTCTCAACAATAGCCAAATTATGGAAAGAGCCTAAATGTCCATCAACTGATGAATGGATAAAAAAATTGTGGTTTACATACACAATGGAGTACTACGTGGCAATGAGAAAGAATGAAATATGGCCCTTTGTAGCAACATGGATGGAACTGGCTAAGTGAAATAAGCCATACAGAGAAAGACAGATACCATATGGTTTCACTCTTATGTGGATCCTGAGAAGCTTAACAGAAGACCATGGGGTAGGGGAAGGGGAAAAAAAAGTTAGAGAGGGAGGAAGCCAAAACATAAGAGACTCTTAAAAACTGAGAATAAACTGAGGGTTGATGGGAGGTGGGAGGGAGGGGAAAGTGGGTGATGGGCATTGAGGAGGGCACCTGTTGGGGATGAGCACTGGGTATCGTATGGAAACCAATTTGACAATAAATTTCATATTAAAAAAATAATGGAGGAAAGAAATGTGTATGGGAAGAGGGGCCACATAAGGAGGAGTAGAGGGAGGCCTTGACCTTGCAAATAACACTGAAGACTGCTTATTTATTAATAATCAGCAAAGAAAAATGATATAGGTAGCATTTTTCAGACAGCACCCTTGAAAACATAATTCAACTTGTTTCATAACTGAGGTCAGTGTTGTTGTGTATATAATTTACAACCAGCACTGACTCCAACCTGAAGCAATTTGGTTTGTCTATAAAATCTCACAATTCAAAGACACCAATTTCCTGTTCCTCTTAATCAAATGATTTAGGGTTTTGAACTCTAGTTTTTGAGAACAAATAGCATTTGACTTTTCACACAAGCGAGACAATAGCTATTCAAGGTATGTGTAGAAGCTATAAAATAAGCTTCTTCTAATGTAAGAACTTACTCAGTAATACTTTGTGAAGGCAGAAATTACATACAAAATTGTAAAAGCTATTTCTAATGAGAATTTTAAAAATGAAAAAACAATATACATTATTAAGCATTGCAATAAAGAGAAAATAATAAAAATCGTACATAAGAACTTGGGCAAAATTATTGTTCAGCCCTGTCCTTTCTCTGGAAAAGAAAAAAAGATCTTGTAGGAAAATTGTTCAATATTAGGTTCCTAGGAGGATGGAATGAAAAAACACACACACAGTTTTCTAAACTTGGTATACTGAAGTAGAATAAATCCATTGAATACAACTTAAAAATCTCAGAGACTTCCAACTTCCTTTTGTGAAGTCCAAATTTCTTATTTTTATTGAATTCCTCTGCCGGTAATTTTTTTTTTTATCTCCTATAACAGTATCTAGTGTCAATTAAATTTCTTTTTTTTAATTTTTTTAATTTTTATTTATTTATTTTTTAATCTATGAAATTTATTGTCAAATTGGTTTCCATACAACACCCAGCGCTCATCCCAAAAGATGCCCTCTTCAATGCCCATCACCTACCCTCCCCTTAAATTTCTTTTTTTAAAGTTAGTCTTGAATGGGCAACGTAAGGTGAAAAAAATCTGAAAGACACACAAGGGTGGTGAGTGAAAAGTTAAATCTTTCTCACACCCTTATGGCACACTAGTTCCCCTCCTGGAAGTTAATACTGCCACCAAATCTTAGATTTCCTTTTCCAGGGATGTTTTATGCAGGTGTGTGAGAGACTGCATAAGTTTTGGTTTTCTACACAAATGATAGCATATTATACACACTTGCTTTTGTTCTACTTAACAAAATATCTTGGAGAACATTTCACATCAGTGTATGTAGGACAGCCTCATTCTTTTCAAGTCTGCATAATATCTCATTTTTGGATGTTGCATTATTTCACTTAACTTTCCAAAAGGGTCCCTGGTTCACATCCTGACATCTCCTTTCTTGCCTCACATCTGCTTCCTCATTTGCATACTGTGCCCATTTTCACCAAGGTAGATCTTCGCTCCATTTCAAAACTCCTTGAACACAAATGAAATGACTGATGATTTTGCAATTGTACTTTCAAAGTACTTTTGTACATACATTATTTCACTTGAGCCCCATATCAGTGGGAATCTAGTAAAGAACTCTATGGCAGCTCAGTAGGTCGCACATTCTTTCTTTTTATAATTTTAATTTCAGCTTCCTGTGACAATTACAAAGGCAGTTCTAGAGAGCTGCTACCTGTTATATGCTTGTCTACTTGGTATCATTTGTATTTGTGTGATTCACTGTCTCCTGTATGGATCATGTGCACATTTTCCATAAGTGTGTAAAAGTGTTGAAGATAGTCATTAGCAGGTCCTTAAATAAATTTCCTTAAAATGTATTTATAGCCCATCTTTTTCTAAAAGTGGCATCTAAAAGATGTCATTTCCTGATATTTTTTTTCTCAGTGAAGCCACACATATTCTTTCATTTGAAAGACACAGATTTCTAAGTTAGAAACTTGCTAATTTACCTTCTGCTGGCCCACTTGCCCAAGGGAGTAATCTGGTAGCATAAGATACTCCAGGAAGGGAAGCAGCCCTTGGCATGCCCTTTGCCCATGGAAATGATTACATTACAGATCAAAACTTGGATCATGAAAGGCTAATCCATGCTGAAACTGCCCCCACAGATTTCAAATTTCGCTGCTACTTGCTGGCTGGAAGAGCTTAGGCATGTTATTTATCCCTCTGTGACCTAGTCTCCTCATCTCTGGGTACAATGAACTTATCACACCTGCTACACTCCAGAATTTGGCTGAGCAAGAGGCCAAATTCAGCTCTGGAGAGCTGAATAGAATTGAAAGCTCACCCGGAAGCCTGATGTGACAGAGGACCCTGGAACAGATCTACCTCAGGATACAGACCACTGGGAGTCAAAAGCTATCTCAGAAAAGCTTAAAAATTAATCCCAAACTGGCAGCTCTTTCTGCCCCTGGGTCCTGTCCCTGGGCTATAATAAAAGCGCCTTTTTGCACTGAAAGTATCTTAAGAATTCTTTCTTGACCGTTCACTCAGCAGCCCAACATTTCTGGTGCCCAACCTAGGGCTGTTCTTCTTTCTAGACTTCGAGCCTTGGTACAAACTTAAGTTACTCCCTCTTTTCTTTTACTTTAACTCCAGGGGCTTCTCAAGAAATATGGTCTTATTGGAACAATCTCATGTTGACCACTCTGGCTGCAACCCTTGAGCCTGTAACTACTCTCCAGGGAGGATAAAGGCCTGCCTTTTGACTGGAAGCCAGTACCCTGGCCAGAATGGTAACAAGACCCAGAACTTGATGCCCTCTCTTTATCCACCCCTCCTTTTTTTTTTAGACAGAGAGAGAGCGAGTGTGAGCAGGGGAGAGGAGCAGAGGGAGACAGAGAGAATCTTAAGCAGGCTCCACACTCAGTACGGAGCCTGACACAGGATTTGATCCCACAACTCTGGGATCATGAACTGAGCCAAAATCGAGAGCAGATACTCAAACGACTAAGCCACCCAGGCACTCTTATCCCTGTTCTTATACAAAGCATGGGACAGACACCTGTCACTAGGATTGCTGACAACCTTAAGACTTCCATGCGAGGTTTCCTCCTCATTGATCCAATGTGATCCCCTCCACATCCCTGGTCTAGCCACTTCTGGCCATGAGACCACTGGGAACCAGCCAAAACCGATGTCAATATCAACTGAATTAAAAAACCCAACTGGGGACCATTTCCTGGGAAGTTGTCTGTAAAGACTACATGTATTGGAATGTCACTTAGACCATGATGGATTTCTATCTTTACTATTCTTCATCAATGTCCCCTACTAACTACTTGAATTACAGTATTAGGTAATTTTGCCTTGTAGAACTTTTTTAGTGTCTCCCTCGGTTAAAAATGGCAGGTTCTCCATGGTATTTCAGTCTATTCACTGGCACCAATTTGTAGTCTAGAATGCAATGGGGGAATTGCAGGGATATTGACATCTCTTCAGTAGACAGGCTGGTATTCATTAACAACTTTTTGAGGGAAGCTCTGGTTGCTCTGAACACTAGGAACCCTTGATATGACCCTGAGTGGAATGCCATCCAACAGTCAGGGGGATTATAGTAATGGACTTTTCTTCTTCATTCCCCCAAAACTCCCCCTTGGGATGTCTCTTAACCCACTGGAGACAATTTGGATTGCAAGATTTAATGAAGAAAGGACTCATCTTCTTCTGCAATAACACATACCCTCAGTACTCCATAGGAGACAAAGAAAAATGGCCCATTAACAGATACTTAAACTTCAACACTATTTATCAATTAGAATTTTTTTGTAAATGTCAGGGAAAATGGACCGAAATCCCATATGGCCAGGCCTTTATGGTGCTGTACCCAAACTCTGATCTGTCCATATTCTTTTACAGGGCTTGAGGACCCCCCTCTCCTCACCCTCGACCCTCAACCCACCAGCTCAGCTGCCTTGGGCCCCTCTACCACCTTACCTGTGTCTTGTCCTGTTCTCTATGTGCCAATCCTTTGTCTCCCCTGTAAACAAGTTGCTGCCAGGGTCCTGTACATGCCTCTCTCTTTTTCCCGAATTACTCATCTTTGTTTACTTCTTCTCAAAATATATCTTGAGAGGACGAAACAAATGAGGCTTCTTATTGCATGTGGGGGCTTCTGCCTGAATTATTAATGGCTATGATAATTGGAGCCAATTGTCTGTGGTAGTCGCTAAACCTCAGGACAGGGGCTTAAAGAATATTCCTAAGCAGAGGCCAGAACTCCTTTTGTTTCAGGGAGATTCCCTGTCTTCTCTGGCCTGGCACGGATTGGCTGTTTTCACCTTTTGTCGGTGGAAAGAAAGTATGTGTCTGTTCATCTGTCCGAGCTTGGTCTTTAGGACCAGGGATCCTCTTTCTCTGCCCTCGGGGCTGTTACCTGCCTCCAGCCTTGCTAGCAGCACCTCACCTCTTCTGCTTCCCCTGCCCTCCTCCTGTTTCTGCACAGCCCGAATAACCTGCTCCTATACCATCCTCCGTGCCTCTGGTGTTACTGGCTCCTGCTCCTCCTACCCTGCTATCAAAGAGCAAAGAGTACCCCCTTGGACTTAAAACACCCGCTTCAGATTTCCCCAGGTAAAAAACTGACAGCGGGGAACAAATTGATTGGCTTTTAAGTGGACCTAGGTGCAACATATTCGGTAAACTAATTTAAGTTTGTTGGATTAATTAAGATAGACATGTCCTTAGAGTTATCAGCATGAAATATAAAACCTTTATTCTACCAAGGATTACTGAAAGTTAAATAAGCCTGTGTTATCTTTGTTGCAATTTGTCAGCAAAAAGATGACTTAAAATGATGGTTAATTTTGTCTTAAAGTTCTCATGGGTAATTGTTAAAAAAAACCCAACTAGGTTGAATAAATGAAAATGTTTATAACTTTCAAAGTCTTTGATAATCTGAAACCTTAAAGTTTTGCTTGTATGATAAATTGGATTGGATTCATTGGCTATCTAAGTCTTTTCCAACAAAGATAAAATACTAACACATTAATTACTAAACATACGTTTGTGCTTTTGGTTTCTTACAGCAGAGAAACTGAGGATACTTGGGTCTGTTGGTAAACATGCTTTATGCTTTGTTGAAATAGTGGATGGCTCCACTTTCCTTATGATCTCGTTAAAAAAAAATATATTCAAAATTGTATCTTTAATCTTATGATCCAGGGAAGATCATGGACTGTCACTGGGGCTGTCTCTAAAAGAGTAACAATCCGGTTTGAGAATGGAAGGACTGAACAGGAAGGAACTGGTTGGTGTTTTCTGACTGCCTGGTGAAGACTTCTCCCCACTGGTCTTAAGAAGACAGAAGAAAGGAAATAACACACTTAACAGAACACAGAGAATGCGAGTGGGACTATGTTTGCTACCCACTGCTAATCTCAGCAGACTAGTGCACAAAGCACCAAGAGCTGAGCCTCAGAGGGAACCAAAGACGGAGCAGTCAGGCAGCTGTGGGTGAGCGGCAGGTGGGGTCAGTGAATGGGTGATGCATCTGCCACCCTCATGGCCAGTCCTGTACAAAATATACTTTCTCATCAAATACAAACTCAAGTCACTTAAATTTCTACAGTGAGCTTGTGGGAGTTTCAGATTTAGCTTGACACAATACACAGATGTTAATAAAATTTCTTCCTATAAACTTGTCACATATGCACAACAGGGAAACAAGCTCATCTCTGCTCTTTACAGTAAATGGACTAGGTATGGTGGGAAGGTACATGCCAAGTGAGGGTAATCTTTTTTTTTTGGAAGTGGTGTTCTTAAAACTGTTAATTTCATTGACAAGTATGGCTGACATGAGAGTTACATTACATCACCATCATACTAAAATGTGATGATAATAATAATAGTAATACCTAATACTTCTAAGCACAATTCTAAATGCTTTATATATAATTAACTTAATGCTTACAAAAAATCTGTGAAAAATAACTATACTGTTAAAATATTATACTATATATGTGCTATATAATGATCTTGTTTGGGATGTTCTTGCTAAGTGGAGAGCTTGGATGAAAACCTAGGTAGTCCATTTGCTTAACAATTACACTCTCCCACCTCTTGTATCCATAAAGAGCCAGGGCTGATGAATGGACAACTCAGGGCTGTCATTCATGTTGTAGGCTCAGTGGGTGGTGCCCCAGCCTAGGTATACAGGCCAGGAGCTGTACAAAGCATAACCTAAAGCCAGATGCAACATCCCCACTGGGGATAGACAGAATCAACTCTCCCTGGCAGTGGTCCCTGGGCTTCATGACTAGCCCCGAGGTTCTTTTAGAAAAGCATCTTCAAACTGGTATTCCCTGGAACCAGCTTCATAAAGCAGATGCTCCACCAAAAAGAGTCTCAAGTCAAGTCTATTTGGGAAGAGATGAGTTAGACAAACTTGAATAGTTCTTTTACTAGAAGACCCCCTCAGATCCTCAATGTGCTAGTGTTCACTGTGAATCTCCTAGAAGAGGATATGATTGTAATATTTTCTAAACATATCTGACCATTTATATCATCCTGAAGGAGTGTTTTGAGGAATATTTTATACTTTGGGAACTGCCTGACATTTAACTGGATCCAGCTGTGAGAACGCAGCCTCTGTTTCAAGAGGCTACTGATCTTCTGTTGTAAAAGTCTCCTATGGATACTTGTGGGCTAAGAATGAAGTATAAAAGTGGTCAAAGGGAAAACAGCCTGGAATCAGGTTCCTCTGATACTTCTGTTCACTGGCACCTAGAAGCTGACTTCCTCACGTATGGAAGCCTTGGGTTCTAAGATCTTTTTGTACAGTTCTTCAGCTGACATCTGGTTTCCCAACCCACCCTTCCCCTTAGGTAAAACCTGAAATACCCCACTCCCCAACTGGATGCCAGCTAGTGTTAATTAACTAGTGTCTAGCTTCTGGACTCTGGCTTGACCTGACTTCTGGTAGCCTTAAGAGTTTTTTAATGTTCAGCTAACCTGATTCCAACACAAATATTGCAGTCTAATTCTCTTGGTCCTTATAGTATGTCTCCTGATCAATGGGGGTCTCGCTGTTGCTTTCGTGACCAGGAGTCACAGAATAAACTGGTTCCCTTAACACCAAACCATTTGGGATGTCTTCCCCTCAGAACAATCTCTCCAGATTCCTCAGGCTCATAGTAGCTATATATATATATATATTTTTGTTTTGTTTTTTTTTTTTAGAAAGAGAGAGAGCAAGCACGCACGTGCCTGTGACTGGGGGAGGGGCAGAGGGAGAGAGAATCCCTAAGCAGGTCCCTTGCCCAGTGTGGAGCCCAGCGCAGGTCTCAATCTCATGACCTTAAGATCATGACTGTGAGATCATGACCTGAGCTGAAATCCAGAGTTGGACGCTTAAGCCACTGAGCCATCCAGGCGCTCCATAATACATAAATCTTAAAGCAGCCCTGGATTGGGAAGTCTCAATAATGTAGTGAATCCAAATAGTCCTGAACCTAGAAGTCTCCCACCAGAAAGTCTCCCACCAGAAAGTCTCCCATTCTTTTTTAATTTTTTTTTCAACGTTTATTTATTTTTGGGACAGAGAGAGACAGAGCATGAACAGGGGAGGGGCAGAGAGAGAGGGAGACACAGAATCGGAAACAAGCTCCAGGCTCTGAGCCATCAGCCCAGAGCCTGACGCGGGGCTCGAACTCACGGACCGCGAGATCGTGACCTGGCTGAAGTCGGACGCTTAACCGACTGCACCACCCAGGCGCCCCAGAAAGTCTCCCATTCTTGAGGCAACCCTGAAACCAAAATAGCCAATCTGTTCCCTCAACCAGAAATGATGGTTTGTTTGGCTAGATTAGTATTCTAGATACTAGCCCTAAATCAAGCTGACCATTTGGTGTGGAAGAAAGAAGGAAAGAGATGGTCTTCATGTCATTTTTAATCTCTTGACATTCTATCCAGGGAAACCATTTATAGGTGACTTAAAATAATCAAGTTACTGGTCTCTGAAGAGTACTGATGAATTGACTGTCATTTTTTTTTTTTCTTATGATGATACTATCTGGACTTAAGTCAACTAGGTTCTCACAGCCTATTAGATTTAGTACTTTTGATGACTAAGGGAGGAGAGAGGGGGAAATACTATAGGTTTTGGCTGAATGAAGGGGAGAGAAATCTGGTGCTTTTTAAAGGAAAAATAATCATTAAAATAATTTAAAGTTATTAATCCACTAAGAATCAGAGCACAGTCCAAACCCTGTCATTGAGTTAATAATAGTTGGCAATTCCTTTCAGACATAGCTTTTGTGAGGTCATTTTTTGAGGCTAGTGGTGAAAAGCTTCATAGCCACAGAGCAACATTTGGCAATAAATTAGTTCAGCTTGTTTCCACATGGCCCAAAAAAATCTTCATTTGTTCCATCATGAAAAACAAACTTTCATTTGCTTGAGGCAGGGAAAAAGAAATGATTTTCTTTTGCACATTTTGACAATTTAATTTTTAGCATGCTTATATGCTAATCCTTTTTTTTTTTTTTAAGCCACTAACTACTCTTTTCTCTGTTTGGTTTTAGTCCCTGTAAAGAAAAAAAAATGCATTTTTAGCTTTTAACAGAAAGAGCTAAATTTTCCCAAGGCAACAACAATACAGACACAAAGAAAATACATATGATTTAACACATTACTGAGTGAGGTTGGGGAAAAATCCTTCTCCGTAAGTATGAAATGGGTTATTACATTTCAGATCAAGATAATTTTATGACTTGCTCTTGGAGGCATGGGTATGGGATAGGTGGCTACAATTTTTCTTATTCCTATGACAACAGATTAAAGTTAAGAATTGATCACTTTTAACTATAGTCCAAAACAAATATGGGATCAGCTACAGAGCCCTACTCACAAAGCATTAAATTAGGAAGGCAAAAATACCCAATTAGAATTGTGGAAAATATTAGCTGAATTATTAAAGTTTGCAAGTATATCCTAATCAATGTTTCCTCTGATGAACCATTAGAGTGTAGGGATGTGTGACTGTGGTAGCAGAAATAATGATCAAAGCTGGGGGTGCCTGGGTGGCTCAGTCAGTTAAGCATCTGTCTTTGGCTCAGGTCATTATCTTAGTGGTCCCTGAGTTTGAGCCCCACGTCGGGCTCTGTGTTGACAGCTCAGAGCCTGGAGCTTCCTTCAGATTCTGCGTCTCTCTCTCTCTCTCTGCCCCTCCCCTGCTCACACTCTCTCCCTCTCCCTCTCTCAAAAATAAATAAACATTAAAAAAAATCATGACCATAGCTAACATGGAAGATTTATTACATGACAGGCCCTGTTCTAAGACTTCTACCTCTAGGAACTCACTTAATCCTACAAGATAGGTAATATTATCTTCATTTGAAACGTGAGGAAAATGAAGCTTAAGGAGAGTAAGTAACTTTGAAAGGTCACACAGTTCTCTGTCACTAGAGGCTCACCCTCAACCATTACGCTATGCTTATATCAGGCTGCCATTATTAGAATACTGGTCCACCATTTACTAGTTATATGACCTTGGACAAGCTATTTAACCTAAGTATCAGTTCTGTAAATAGGTTGTTCCTACATTTAAATGAGATAGTTCATGTAAAACACTGATAGTACCTGGAAAGAGGAAATGTTTAATAAATATTAGCTATTATTAAAATAAGAGAAATTAGCAAAGAATCAAAGAATTAATAGAGGTTTAATTTACCATTATTATTTTTTGGTGTGTGTGTGTATATGTCTGTTTCTTATTCCCTATGTTACATTTTTAATATTACCTTTCAGGAATGAAGTTGATCATAGACATGACAATTACATCAATAGGGCTTTATATTTCTCAGAGTGCTTATATGAATTATCCAGTTTGATCCTTAGAACAGTCTTCTATGTTTGTCAACAAACTGAGGCTTAGAGAAGTTAGGTAATATCATGTCAGCCACATAGCTGACAGCAAAAGTTGAATCCAGATTTGAACCTATGAAAGTGAGTTTAATTTACATCCTTTGACATTGAGCTAGTTTCTTGCTTTTAGTAATGTTCTGTTGATCTCGGGTTTTCCAAGTATATAATCAAATCATCTGCATACACTGATATTTCTATTTCTTCCCTTTCCATAATTGTGACTTTCATTAATTTTTCCCGATCCTAACTGGCAGCAGTTGAGTGCCATATTAAATAGAAAACTTACCCTGCCTTTTTGCACCTTTGTTAATACTTCTTGTGTTCGTCCCTCTGTACACTCTCCTCCAAATGCTTGGGTATTGCCTGTGCCTGTCCTATCCAGCTATCAGAACTGATTCGAATGTTACCTCTGCTATAAAAAAATTCTCTCTGAGCTTCTCAACTAGAGTAACTCTCTTTATTCTAAACCAGTGGTTCTCAACTGGGGGTGGTTTTGTCCCTTGGGGGACATTTGGCAATATCTGAAGTTGTTTTTGGTTGTCATTACTAGGGCGGAGGGTGCTCCTGTCATCTAATGGGTAAAAGCCAGGCAGGACGCTGGTAAGCAGCCTACAACACACAGGACAGCTCCCCGCAGAGAAGAATTCTCCAGCCTAAAATGTCAGCAGTGCTGAGGTTGAGAGATCCTGTTCTTAACTAAAGCCTCAAGGCATTAGGATACATACTGCTTTCTGCTTTTAAAAAACTTATTTATGTATATATTTTATCACCAACTGTATTATTTGAGGGCAGAGATTCTGTCTTCGCCATCTTTTTATCACCAGTATTCACAATAGTTAGCAAGTCTCCCTATATATCCATCTGTATTTCTTCATCAAATACTTTTGATTAATTTAAACATTAATCAACCATTAACTATAAAAGATGACATATGTTAGATAAAATGATTTAGAGTTTCCTTAAGGCATTTGACAAATGAGAAAAATAATGTAAGATGTAATTTGTTTTTAATTTATAAAACTCAGGCATTGCTCATTCTTATTTCTAATTCTGTACATCTTCCCCAAATGATTCCACAAACCAAGATATATTAAAAAAAAAAGAGTATAGAAAAATAATATATTTAAAAAGATACAATGCATATATGAGTGCATTTGGAAAAACATTTTAACCATGACAAATTTGATGATGTGGACTAAAAACTCTACTAGCAGAATCAAACCAAGGAGGAAAAAGAAAAAGTGAAAACACTTTCAAGACAACAGGCTCAAGGGAAACACAATCAGGGAAAACAAATGCTCAACATACCAACACTGGCGTCACATTTAAAGCTCAAATTTTTTTAAAAATGTGATCTCCTTGGAAGTGAGCAGCCGCTCCTTTATTTAAAGTGCCTAAAGTACCATATTCGTTATCATATGTCAGCAGCAATTCAGAGAAGACTTTGTCAAGGAAGAAAATATGAACCTCCAGAATTCTTCTCACAAATGATATTTCTAGTAAAACGTAGAAGATATAATCAATAACATGATGGCTCTGCTATATAATAGCAACCCTTCTTATAGCCAGGAAGGCTGTTATTATTTTCTACTAACAGCTGTATTTCTAAATGAAAATCTGAAGGGGAATGTTCTCTGTTGTTTTTGGAAAGAGCAAAATACAAATTAGGTGGTTAATTGGTGCATCTAATTTTTGTGTGGTTTTCATTTTTATGCAGGACTTTCACTTGACAATGTAACAAATACATCCTTTGAAGTGGAAGACTCTATTAGGTAATACAGATGTTTTCTTGGATTTTATTATGCTCATGAAAATTTCATAACATTCATAATAATAGTATAAAATAATAATTCGCTGTGGTCAATAGCATGGGCAGTGGGCACAATGAAAACAGAAATAGTTCACATGAAAGTGCAGATGGCAACTCCAAGAAAGAATCCTGGTCACCTCTAAATGAGATTTATCCATTTCAGCAATTTGTTCCCTGTTTTTAAAACACATATTTTTTTTATGGATAATATTATTTATTTCCTGATCAAGCAGTGCTATAATTACATGACTTAAATAATTACTTACCTAGTAAATCTGAAGCTCTTAAATTTTCTTTCAGAAACATAACAGAAATAATGGCACTACCTGGAAAGGAAATGGCCATCAGTGGTGTTTCCAATATAAAAAACGTACATTACACGGTACCATCTGAAAGAAATTAAGCTCTTTGTGTCTTATACCTGATTAGCTATGTCCTGGTCAGAGACACCCAGCAGCTGTGGCTGTGAAAACAACTCCCTCTCGCCCCCTCATGGTTGAGGATAAATAAAAACTGGCCTGGTTTACAATGGACCTAGGACAGTGGCTGGGATAATGCCCCATGGACAGCAAGGGCAAAATAAAGGTTACTAAATAACTAAATGAATAGATGAATAGATAGATAGGTGATAGATAGGTAGATAGAGCAGGAAGGGATGGAAAGGCAGAAAGAGAGAGAAGGGAAGGAAAGAAAGAATGGAAAGAAGGAAGTTTTAATTTTCGACATATGCCAGACTGAAACTCATTATTTCCCTTCATCTCCTCCTGTAATTCCTATTCCAAGGGGCACCTGGATGGCTCAGTTGGTAAAGTCTATTCCAATGACACCTCTAAGGAGCCTCAGAATCCTAGGACTCCTGCCAGTCTCCACTCTCCTTCACGCGACACGTCCAACAGCATCCTGGGTCTGTCAGGTCCAGATTTCACCAACTGTCCGGTTCACCCTCCTCTTCAGTCCACTGTCACTGGGCTTCATCTCAGGCGTAGACCTCAAGCTCCTGCCACTTTCCTCACACATTTGTCCTCGATCTCTTTTATATTCTATGCCCAACCTTACTAAAATCATCATAATTCCCAGAACCATCATTTAGTTTCATTCTAATTTTTTTTCAATTTTTTATTTTTATTTTTTGAGAGACAGAGACAGATAGAGCACTAGTTGGGGAGGGGCAGAGAGAGAGGGAGACACAGAATCAGAAGCAGGCTCCAGGCTCTGAGCTGTCAGCACACAGCCCAACGCGGGGCTCAAACCCACAAACTGTGAGATCATGATCTGAGCTGAAGTCAGACTCTTAACTGACTGAGCCACCCAGGCACCCCTCATTTAGTTTCATTCTAAAGGACTTTTATTCATGTTATTCCCTTTGCAACTCTGCCTCCATTTTTGAGACCAACTCTAGACTCAAGTATCACCTCTGGATTCCCCCAGACCCAGTCGACCAATCCACTCTTTGGTGTGATTGATTACCCCTTGTCATATAGCTTTCATGTTACACGGAAGATTTATTTGCCTATCCCCCACCCCCAACAAAGACTATCAGTTCCTTTTACTCTGAGATGTCTTATTTTTCTAAGATCTCCCAGGTGTAGCTAGCACATAGATAAGAGAGTTGGTGGGATCTCCGCCCTGCATTTACTGGCCCTCATAGTGTAAGACCCTCTTTCCCATTACTGAAGCTACTGAATCCTCAGCCTCTAACTGAGCCTTGACCTGTTTCTATGGCCTCAGGTTGTGTAGGGTAAGTTGAATCTCTCTGAGTTGTTCCTCTTATGGAGCCATTCCTCTATGAGTAGAGGCATGGGAAAACTCAAACTTGCAATACTACAAAATAATACACATCATAATTTGAATTTTAAATTTTTAACAGAAATTATTAGCAAGGCTTTTAAGTTTGTTTTTTAAAGTAAAACTATACAGAAGAAAATAGGGAAGAAAAGTCATCATAAAAATAACTCATCACCTAGAGAAAACTGTAGTTAGTATGTTGGCACGTTTATTTTACCTTAGCGGAGTTGAAACTATAATGCAATTTTTTTTTCAGTTTCCTTAGCTACCATATTACAAACAATTTGCAACATCATTAAAATTTTTTTATAGATAAAAATTTTAATAAGCCTGTATAATAATCCATTAAATCAATTAAATTTGAATATAACTATATCTGTTATTCTGGCAATTGATTTAAAACAAAATAAATCCACACCAGAAACCCTCATTCAAGATAAGCTGGGATTCTCATATGTTCTCTCCATCTTTTTCTCAACCTCGCTCTCTCTTATTCAAGTTGAGCTATTATTCAAGTCCTTGCAAAATTCTCCTGGGCAGGTTATTTATCGGAATGGACATTTCACACAGAATAAACGGAGTGTGAAAAATGTCCACCAAGCATGAACTTAATTGGGTGATGTGACTTTAAAACATTAAAGCAATGTTTCCTGTACAGATACATAGCCCATTAGGTTAAGAATTGAGTTCAGGACAAGGGTAAAAATGTATGAAAATTTTCCATTTCATATTTGGACCAAAACAATTCAGGGAAACTAATTTAACATTTCAGAGAATTAGAAAAAGTATAAAAAACAAGACCCCATTCCCATCCCATCACTGACCTCCTGTGTAATTACATAAGGAATGTTTTCAAGTGGAGGGAGATCGATCAATAAAAAATAGGTGAATTATCACTACTAACGTGTACCAAATCCAAATGTATTCCATTATAACAATCCTTAAGATGACTATTTCACAGCAAAGGAGTCTAGTAAGAAGGCAGACATTGCTTACATGGAATGAGGAAAGCTTAGAGCTGATAGGAGATACAAAGACAATGTACCTCAGGTTCTAAACTTTATATCTGGGAGACAGGTCCAGAGGAGTTGTTTGTTCATTCGTTGATCCATTCACTTAATAAACATTTATATTACAGGGCACCTGGGTGGCTCAGTCAGCTAAGCGTCTGACTTCGGCTCAGGTCATGGTCTCATGGTTTGTGAGTTCAAGCCCCACGTGGGGCTCTGTGCTGACAACTCAGAGCCTGGAGCATGCTTGGGATTCTGTGTCTCCTTCTCTCTCCACCCCCCCCCAAATAAATAATCACTAACAAACATTTATATTACAGCAGAATCAGAACCAAAGCCCACATTTCTTTATCCCCAGTCCAGAGCTCTTTCTTGTACACTACACTCCATTGCCTCCCTTGAAGGTAGAAAGGCATCATTTTCCTTCTTTTCTTGTTGCTCAACCAGTTCCAAAAATAATTTCATTTTTAGAACCCATGGGGGCCACCTGGGTGGCTCAGTCAGTTAAGCATCCAACTTTGGCTCAGGTCATGATGTGGTTCGCGGGTTCAAGCCCCACATCGAGCTCTGTGCTGACAGCTCAGGGCCTGGAGCCTGCTTCGGATTCTGTGTCTCCCTTTCTCTCTGACCCTCCCCCTCTTGCTCTCTGTCTCTCTCTCTCAAAAATACATAAACATTAAAAAAAAAAGAACGGATAGGGGAAAAGAGGTAGGTGACAATTTCATTGCTAAAAGAAAAATGGGACATGATTGGTAACAATAAGCTTGACATATACTTATATGCATCAAATTATATCAATTGGCTACAAAATATTTATCAGAGTTTTAAGAACATTAATATGCTTTTACTTTATGAAAGAACTTATATCTAATGCATTTCCATACTCATTTTTTTCTGTTTTAAGAGAATATGAGGTTTTCTACAAAACTGTTAGATAAGAGAATAAGATTTTTTAGGTTTATTTATCTAGCAAACGAAGCAATAAAAAAGAACATTCTGTTAAGGAACATTTACTTGTAATTCATTTATCTTTCAAAATATGGTTAAAATGAGAGCTGTGCTGAGCAAAAAGACAGTATCTGAGCAACAGCTAATAACATAACTTCTAAGTAGAACAGTAAATTTTTAAAATGAGAAAAAATAAACTGAAGTGCCTCATATATAGTTGCAATCAGAGATTTGTCAAACTCAACCCTGTCTAGTTGTTGCTATAACGACCACCACTGCCTGATGAACATCTAGGAAGAGGAAAGAACCACTATGCTTTTGCTCCCGTAGTGAAACTTAATATTCAAAAATAGAGCATTTCAAGATGAATAGTTTTTTTGGTTTTTGCTTTTTTTTTTTTTTAATTTGAGAGAGAGGGCATGTAAGAGGGGGAGGGACAGAGGGAGAAGGAGAGAGAATCTTAAGCAGGCCCCACGCTCAACGCAGAGCCTGAGGTGGGGCTCAATCCCCCTGGGATCATGACCTGAACCCAAATCAAGAGTCAGACGCTCAACTGACTAAGCCACCCAGGCACCACAGGATCAATAGTTTAAAAAGCATTAAAACAGGACACAGTTGTAAACTAAACAGATTTGGACTAGGTATGATCAACCTATAGTTACTACTGAGCATTTACGTCAGCACTCACATTTTGTGTGCATTTTTGACTTGAGGCATATTTGGGCAACAGGTTCAAGAACGCTTTTCCATTCTAGCCTTCATACGGACACAGATGGATACAGAGTGCTCACAGACATGGGTCTACACAGAGAGTACTTGTGGACGCTGAATTAAATTCATTACACAGTGTCATATGGTGACCCCAGAGGCAGACACTGAACCACAATGACCACAACGCATTAAAAAAGAAAAGGTGAAAGGTAGCATATGAAAGATAATGTACCAAAATGTAATCAGTGGTTATGTAGAAGTTGGGTGGCGGGGGGAAGATAGCAGGAATATCTTCTGTTAGGAGAAAAAAACAAAAAAAGCTTCTACAGTGTTCCTATGGAGCCATTTATTAATGTATTCATTTGGCCCTAAAGTTACAATGCTTCATTATCAGGAAGACTCTCAACAACAATTATTATGGATGAGTCAACTATTCTGTTTTTGGCCATTAAATGTCACTCAGATTAGTAATCAGAACAGAGTATCCTGTCCAGTCAAGGTTGATATAAAGAAATGTACATGTGGGAATTCTGATTTGGATTTCCAGAAGAAATTAGATAAAGGCCAACCAAGATTCTGGTGGCTTCAGCTGAACCAAGTCTAGATGTGGGCGAGGGTGCCAGGTCCAGGGGTCGGCTGTGGCCTGGTGTTGGGCTTCCTAACGTTCCCTGAAATGAATCCCACATTTGTCCCTGATTTGCCTGCTTTGACATCATTCAGATTTGGTCCAAGGACTGGCTGTTATAAGAGTTGATGCTCTAAAATCCATAGCAGGCCTCAGGTGAAAGGAAAAAAAAAACAAACAACTATAAATTAATCTGGCGCATGAGAATTCAGAAAGATTGTACAAACTTGATTTGGATTTTCTTCTGTAATAGCTACTAATGGGGATCAGTAAAACAGAAGTTAAGCATCAAACTTCTAGATGTTAACAATCAAACTCAAGGGTAGATTTTTACAGGTGAGTTTAGATCTTTGTGTCTGTAGAATAGATAACTGAGGATTCCCTTTTTACATTAAGATATATGTGCACTTTACTAAACTCTCTTTACCCCCCAAATAATGATTTTTTTACTAAAGGTTTAATGGCACAGAAGAGTTCAATAACTATTTAATGCATTATACTATGGCCATTGAAAAATATCTTGCTCACATTTATTTACTACTTTTCATTTTTTACCCTTTATGACAACTTAATTTTTTATTTTATTAAAATAATTTCTTAATGTTTATTTATTTTTGAGAGAGGTAAAGACAGAGCATAAGTGGGGGAGGGGAAGAGAGAGAGGGAGACAGAATCAGAAGCAGGCTCCAGTCTCTGAGCTGTCAGCGCAGAGCCCGATGCAGGGCTCGAACTCACGGACGGTCAGATCATGACCTGAGCCTAGGTCAGACACTTAATTGACTGAGCCACCCAGGTGACCTGACAACTTAATATTTTAAATCCTTTTTAAAATTTGGGGTATAATTGACATACAACATTATATTAGTTTCAGTTATACAACATAATGATTTTATATTTGTATTTGTTTTATTTTTTAAGATTCTTTCACTTAATACTTTACCGAAGTATAGTTATATGCAATGCTATATTAGTTTCAGGTATACAACATTCAACAATTCTATACATTTCTCAGTTCTCATCAAGATTAGTGCACTCTTTTTAAACTTAATTTTTTATTTTAGTATAGTTGACACACAATCATATTAATTTTAGGTGTATAATTTAGTGATTTGACAGGGTTATACATTATGCTGTGTTCACCACAAGTGTAGCTACCATCTGCCCCATTACATCACTATTACAATACCATTGACTGTATTCCTTATGCTGTTGCCTTTTATTCTCATGACTTATTCATTTCATAACTGGAAGCCCGTATCTTCCTCTCTCCTCCACCCATGTTGCCCAAACCCCCATCCCTTCTCCTCTGGCGACCATCAGTTTGTTCTCTATAATTATAGGTCTGATTTTGCTTTTAGCTTGTTTATTCAATTTTTTAAGATCATTTTTTTTAAAGATTCTACCATTAGGGATTGCCTTAATAATTCTGAGTATTTCCTAAGAATACTGAGCATCTCTTCATATATCTGTTGGCCATTTATGTCTTCTTTGGAAAAATATCTATTCAGGTCCTCTGCCCATTTTTTAATTGGATTTTTTTTTTGGTTGAGTTGAATAAGATCTCTATGTATTTTGAATATTAACCCCTTATTGGATATATTATTTGAAAATATCTTCTCCCACTCAGTAGTATGCTGTTTTGTCTTGTTGATGGTTTCTTTCACTGTACAAAAGTTTTTTATTTTGATGTAGTCCCAACGGTTTATTTTTACTTTTGTTTCCCTTGCCTTAGGAGACGTAACCAGAAAGATTTTTCTGTAGCTCATGTCAGAGAAATTACTGCCTATGTTTTCTTCTAGGAGTTTCATGGTTTTAGGTTTCACGCTTAGGTCTTTAATCCATTTTGAGTTTATTTTTGTGTATGGTGTAAGAAAGGGATCCAGTTTCATTCTTTTGCATGTTGGCTGCCCAGTTTTCCCAGCACCATTTGTTGAAGAGACTGTCTTTTTCCCATTGTATATTCTTGCATCCTTTGTCATGGATTAATTGACCATTTAAGTGTGGGTTTATTTCTGGACCCTGTATTCTGTTCCATTGATTTCTGTGTCTATTTTTTGCCAGTGCTGTACTGTTCCGATTACTACAGCTTTGAAACATGTCTTGAAATCTGGCATTGTGACACCTCCAGCTTTGTTCTTCTTTCTCAAGACGGCTTTGGTTATTCGATTCTTTTGTGGTTCCATATGAATTTTAGGGTTATTTGTTCTAGTTCTGTGAAAAACATTGTTGGTATTTTGATAGGGATTGCATTAAATCTGCCGATGTTTGTATACATTGCAAAATGGTCACCATATTAAGTCTAGTTAACATTGCTCACCATATATAGTTACAGAATGTTTTTTCTTATAATGAGAACTTTTAAAATTTACTTTTAGCAACTTTTAAATATGCAACACAGTACTATTAGCTATGGTTGCCATGCAGTGTATGACATCCCATGACTTATTTATTTTATAACTGGAAGTTTGTACCTTCTGACTCTCTTCAGTCATTTCACCCACCTCCCATTTCCTGCCTCTGACAACCACCAATCTGTTCTCTGTATCTATAAGCTTGATTTTTTTGTTTGTTTTTCAGATTTCACATATAGGTGAGATAATATGGTATTAGTCTTTCTCTGAATTACTTCACGTAGTGGAATGCCCTCAAGGTCCATCCATGTCATAAGTGATAAGATTTCATTCTTTTTTGTGGCCGAATAATATTCCATCATGAATATACACCATTTTTAAAAAATTAATCCATTGATAGATACTTAGGTTGTCTCCATATCTTGGCTACTGTAAATAATGCTGCAATGAACACAGGGATGCATATTATCTTTTCAAGTCACTATTTTGTTTCTTTGGATAAATACCCAGAAGTGGAATTTCTGGATCACATGGTAATTTTATTTTTAATTTTTTGAGGAACTTCCATATTGTTTTCCATAGTGGCTGCACCAATTTACATTCCTAACAGTGCAATTTACATTACTAACAGTGCACAAGGGTTCCCTTTTCTCCACATCCTCGCCAACACCTGTTACTTCTTATCTTTTGATAATAACCATTCAAACAGGTATAAGGTGATATCTCATTGTGGTTTTGATTTGCAATTCCCTATTGATTAATGAAGTTGGACATCTTTAACGTACTTGTTGGTAATCTGTATGTCTTCTTAAAAAAAAAAGTCTATGCAGATCCTGTGCCTATTTTAAAATTGGATCATTTGTTGTTTTTGCTATTATGTGAGTTCTTTATATATTTTGGATGTTAACTCCTCATTTGATATATGATTTACAAATATTTTCTCCCATTTAGTCTTTTCTCCCATTTGTCTTTTCTCCCAAATATTTTCTCCCATTTGTCTTTTCATTTTGTTGATAGTTTCTTTTGCTGTGCAGAGCTTTTTAATTTGGTGTCGTCCCACTGTAGTTTATTTTTGCTTTTGTTGTCTTTGCTCTTGGTGTCAAATCCAAAAACATCATTGCCAAGAATAGTGTCAAGGGGCTTACTGCCTATGTTTTCTTCTAGGAGTTTCATGGTTTCAGGTCTTACATTCAGGCCTTTAATCCATTTTGAGTCAATTTCTGTGTATGATGTAAGAGACTGGTCGAGTTTCATTCTTTTGCATGTGACTATGCAGTTTCCCAGCACCATTTATTGAAGAGACTGATCTTTCCCATTGCATATTCTTGGTTCCTTTGTAGAAAATTAATTAAACACATAGGCATAGATGTGTTTCTGGGCTTTCTGTTTTGGTCCCTTGATCTGTGTCTGTTTTTATGCCAATACCAAAGAGTTCTGATTACTATAGTTTTGTAATATCATTTGAAGCTGGGGAGCGTAATGCCTCCAGCTTTGTTCTTCTTTCTTAAGATTCCTTTGGCTATTTTGTGGCTCTATACAAACTTTATAGCTGTCTTTTCTAGTTTTGTGAAAAATGCTGTCGGAATTTTAATAGGGATTGCACTGAATCTATAGATTGCTTTGGGTTGTATGGGCATTTTAACAATATGAAGTCTCCCGATCCTTGAGCACAGACTATCTTTCCATTTATTTGCATCATCTTCCATTTCTTTCATCAATGTCTTACACTTACAGTGTACAGGTTTTCCACCTCCTTGGTTAAATTTACTCCTAGGTATTTTATTCTTTTTCATGCAACTGTGACCACTTCTTAAAAGACACATTTAACCCCAAATTAAAACAATTACACTTTACTCATCTGTGATTATGGATATAATATTCATATCTGATTCAGTTATAAAAAACAAAACAAAACAAAACAAAACAAACAAACCAACCCTTGGTCCATGGGTTACAAATTCAAATGCATACAGGGGCCAAGTAGGCAATCCTCTGTAGAGGAAAAAAGTAATGAAGATGGTGGGCTGGGGCAATGAAGGGTGGTAGGGTGTGATGATGAGGTTGAGGGGCTGGTGTGATGAGGGCGGGGAGCTGTAGCTGTGGGGAGCAGTAGGGCCGTGGTGACTTGGAATATACAAGATCAGTGAAAAGTGGCAGCCATGATTCAGCTCTAGCCACATGCAAGTCCAGGGTTACCAAATCTGATTCTTTAAGGCAAACCACTTTTTGTGTTTCATGGTCCAGTTTTTAAACTAGAAAATTAGTTTGTATTCTTTAAAAGCATTGCTTAAGCCAAACAAAACACAGCAAAGATCTGATCTACAAGACACCAGTTTTTGGAATCTCACCTAGTCTGCAATGAAAATGTCATCAATTTTCATTTAGTGTACATTCCATTCATTGGTTAGCCTCTGTGATCTGAAGGGAAACCAGGCTATATCTTTATAATATAGTCAAGTAGAAGACAAAGTAGTAAAGGAAACCATTTCATAAAAAATAACCCATGACATGAAAAGAACATATTTATATAACAATGCTACAAACAGATCCTCACATGTAAATATCTGGCTTGTGGTTTCTGACCACTTACAATGGCAACTTTATTGTACTGCTAAAAAGCAAACCACGAAAGCACTTTCCCGTCACTCACCATCAAGCTTCAAACATGTGGACACATTGAGCGTGCTCCCAGGCTCAATCAACTCTAACTGTATGGAGGTACTGAGTGACCCAAAATTATCATTCCCTGTTGTAGAACTGTAGGGGAAAAGTAGGTCAATTACCACATACTCTATGGAGTTAGGATTTGAAAATCTGAAAATGTGAGAGTTTGAAAAGTGTTTCTTGATAGAGAAAAAAAGTCCTACCACCCATACCGGCAGGAATGCAGCGGTCAAGTTGTTCATATTAATATAAAATTTGCTTGTGTCACTTATTGAAGATACTGGAGAGATTATT
The DNA here is from genome assembly GCF_022079265.1 of Lynx rufus. NCBI lineage: Eukaryota > Metazoa > Chordata > Mammalia > Carnivora > Felidae > Lynx > Lynx rufus. The sequence continues at coordinate 8,652,980 of NW_025814841.1, read as the reverse complement.
CAAAGGTAATTTGTATAATTTCAAACAAGGAAATGTACCTGGATTAAGAACAACAGTCCTTTCTTTTCTGCATTTGTCTTGACACACATTAGTGATTAAGCTTGAAAAGACTCTGAAAAAGTAAAAACTCTGTCGCTGAGAGGATTAACTCTGTATTATAAATTCAATAGCACATTACTTCGTCAGTAGCAACTTCTCTAGAAACACATCCTCAAAAAGTCAGGATGGGTGGAAAAGACCTTTCAAATAGAGTTTTTTAGGTTTTAGGAATGCTCTCAGCTAAGTGCATGAGCAGACATAAAATGAGAACTTCAGAGTTTAATTCTGCACATTTTATTTAGGCTGGTCTGGGGACAAATCTGCTGGGGCAGACAACCCAAAGCCACCGAGAAAGGGATATTTTCTGCATATTTCCAACATGAAAATAAACGTCTGCGTGAAGTGCCCACAGGCAGCCCATGCGGTTTAGAGCTCTCGTGATTTCATCCAGGCTGGCACTAAGCACGGGGCTCCAAAGGACAGAGAGAATTCGTAGCATCTAGGTCTGTGGAATGTTACAGGTCACTTGCTTATTGGTCTGTTTATGCTTCCTTTCATTTGTTTCTAATAAAAATCTTGGAGACCAAAGTTTCTGCTTGAGATGACTTCTTTAGAGTTCCAAAAAGGCCTCACCAGGGCTTTCTGGCTACACTATGACCATCATCTAATGGGTTACAGACACACTTCAGCTTACAGCTCTATCACGGCACAACAGAAATACACGAAACAACATATATCCCACATCATGAATTTCCATTTGGGCCACAGCCAGCATGTTAGGGAAAACTGGAGATGGAAAAGACTTAAGAGTCACATGTCTCATTCTCTCCTCATTTTCTCAGGGCATTTGGCTCTCTAACTTTCATCTAAATTCACCCATCACACAGTGACTACTTCTCTTAGGAAATTATTTGAGGGCCAAGGAAATCTCGCTGCTATCGATGTTATCATTCCACGTAAAATGCCAAGTGTTTGATCTCATACAATTCATCTCAAATTTCATCTACTCATTACTCACTTCTATACATCTGGGCATTAATGAAGTAAAATAGCAAGTTTGTGTGTCTTATACATTACCTGACATAGTGGATGCTCATTCAATATTTGTTTCTTGCCTTTATTTCTAAATTACTGCCTGAATTTAACTTGGAAAAGGCTGATATAGTCTGTGAACTCTCTTCAAATTACTTTAAATCAATATACTCTCAGAGGTACGGAACAGAGAAATGTCATTGGTGCTTCTACTTTGCCCTATTTCTCCCACCCTCCCTGGCCCTACAACAACCTTCCTTCATATTCCACTCCCTTACCACCCCTATACAAATTAATTTTTTGTTGTTGTTTTGGTTTTCTTGTTTGTTTTTAAAAAGATTTTTTTAATGGATATTATTTTTGAGAGAGACAAAGAGACAGAGCATGAGTGGGCAAGGGGCAGAGAAAGAGGCAGACACAGAATCCGAAGCAGGCTCCAGGCTCCGAGCTGTCAGCACAGAGCCCGATGTGGGGTTTGAACTCATGAACCGCGAGATCATGACCCAGGCTGAAGTCAGGCGCTCAACCAACTGAGCCACCCAGGTGCCCCCACAAATTAATTTTATATTGAGTAAGGTCTACCATGAATCTCCTTAATTCCATGTGACTTCAACTCTTTCGGTTGTTGATGGCTTCATGATTTTTAACCATCTCTCAATGCTTCAGCACAGCATAGATCAGTCATGAGGATGAACAAAAAAAGGAAAATGTGAAATGAAAGCCTGTACTTTGTAGATGCACAAATAATCTAACTTAACCCCCAAAGGACAGGCTTAAAGACTTTTAAGTATTTACAAAAGTAAATATCCATGAGTTCCTTGCAATGAAATGTTTAACCATTATGCTTTTAAGCAAATGTTTTTCTCTTCCAACACCCAAGAACAGAACATCCTATCCTCATTTTATCAAACTTCAAATTCAAACCAGCTCTACAAAGCTGTATTGTGTGATTTTCCTGTACTACGCTTTCCTGGAGGAAGCAGACGGAAAGCAAGCAGACACACGCAGTCACATCTCCTAGGTCTCAGTTAAATGGTAAGGACAGGTATTAAACAGGTCATTGTGAGCATGATGAAAGCTGCTGGAGGGGAAATGCAGGACCAGGGCTGCTGTGTGTGGTTGAGCAGGTTGTACAGTGCACAAAGACACAAAATCTGAGGAAGCACCACCCACATCTCACATCTTGCTGAGTTGTATATCTCTCAGGACAATTCTATGACAGATGGTGCCCAAGCATGCTGTACTAATGAAATCACTGTATCACAGTAATTTGCAGACAAACAGAAATAACGTATCACGAGAAAGGCTGCCTTTTTCTAATTCACAAAAAGACACCATGTAGACAAGAAGAGGGCCCTGTAGGGTGCTAAGGGAACAGAGAGAATAAGCCTGTTTAATTTAGTCTAGAAGCCAAGAAAGACCTTCTGGGGAGGGAAGGATTAGTAGTAGTTTAAAATTGTACTACAAACTCCACAGAATATCCAACTTATTTCTTTTTACTAGATTTTTGGTATAACAGTTTCTCTAAAAACACATTCTCAAATTGCAGTTAGACCTTGAAAGAAATCTGCCCTTCAGCCTCTCTGAAGTTCATTAGCAAGTAAACAGAAGCCATAGGAAGCCAGAGCAAGAAGACAGAAAGTTACACACACATCATAGGCTGCTATGCTTTTCCTAGGACAAATTTCTGTGTCTGTTTTTTTTTTAAATATTTTTTAACATTTATTCATTTTTAAGAGACAGAGACAGAATGTGAGTGGGGGAGAGGCAGAGAGAGAGGGAGACACAGAATCCAAAAGAGGCTCCAGGTTCTGAGCTGCCTGCACAGAGCCTGATGGGCGGCTCAAACCCACAAACCGTGAAATCATGACCTGAGCTGAAGCTGGACACTTAACCGACTGAGCCACCCAAGTGCCCCTGTTTTTGTTTGTGTGTGTGTGTTTTTTTAAATGTATTTTGTCTTGGTAGGTTATTTGCAAATTCTGGTATTTTCCAACACATTTCAGTAGGAAACATGTGGAACGGTCAAGGGGTAATTGCTGCTCCATGGCTGGACAAATGAGCTGTGAGGATCCTACTTTTCTGCTCCCTGAAAATGAGCCATTACACGGATGAGAACAATGGAAAGCATTTCTTAAACTGGTTCCTCCATTTTAGAGAATTTAATCATCAGCCATCTTCTGGGGGCGTGGGAAGGGATGCCTTATGAAGAATGAGCTTTGTTTCTAAGTGATACTAATAATTATAAATCACAGTGACAGTAGCTAGTGTTGTCTACATGTCAAACTCTGCACTTCGTATCCAACACTGTTCTTAGCCATTTGCGTTTACTCTGCTTTTCCCCAGGACAACTTCTGAGGTAAGAACTCTTCTTTATTTTTTATTTTTAAGGAATCTCGACACACAGCATGGGGCCTGAACCTACAACCCTGAGATCGAGGGTCGCACGCTCCTCCCCCGACTGAGCGAGCCAGGCGCCCCCTGAGGTAAGAAGTCTTTGTATCTCCACTTTACAGGTTAGGGATCTGAGGCATGAACCTGTTTACATAACTTGTATGAGGCCACAGAGCTTTCCAGCGGCAGAGCTGGGATTTGAACCCTGGCAGTGTGGCCCCAGAGCTCATGTTCTGGACCATTCAACTGCCCTGTCTGGTTGGGACAAACATCCAGCCTAGGCTAGAGACGAAATTGAGAAATAACCACTAAGCTTTCTTAATTAATGGAAACACAAACACAAGTCAACATCTAGAACTAACCACACTGCCAGTGTAACTAGCCTATCAGTCAGAATGAGCGTTTGGACGTATTCTCCAGTGAGAAAGACCTTCAGGGAGAAAGCGTAAGGTGACGCAAGAATACTAGGGCTCTGACATTCTCAGAAAGCTGGACCCAGGCCTGGGCATTCAGATCTGCCAGGATTATTTCCCATTATCCAATCCTTAAGACTCAGACAGGCTAGATCACTCGCTCGTGCCGGGCAGTGGAGATTAGAGAATTATTAATGTGAGCACTGCATTAAGAATTCCCTAAAGGGTTTTTTGCAGAATTGCTGTCCTTTTTCTTTTCTTCTCTTTTTTTTTGGGGGGGGGGGCGCAGACAGAAGGAGGGAGGGAGAGAATCCCAAGCAGGCTTTTTTTTTTTTTTTCTCCCCCGCTGAGTGTGGAACGGAGCTGGCGCTGAGTGAGCCTGACACGGGGCTCGTCCCACGGCCCTGGGATCATGACCTGAGCCAAAACCAAGAGTCAGATGCTCAACTGACTGAGTCGCCCAGCGCCCCAGAACTGCTGTCCTTTGAGGATGCTTCATATAAAAACGTTTTGTGGTCGGTAGGTTCCAAAAACCTGGCCGACTGCACCTGCCTCTGAAAGACTGACAGTGTGCCCAGAAACCCAACACTAATGAAACCTGGCTGACATTTAAAACCCAATATCACAGGGGCGCCTGGGTGGCTCAGTCGGTTGAGCTTCCGACTTCGGCTCAGGTCACGATCTCACCATCTGTGAGTTCGAGCCCCGCGTCGGGCTCTGAGCTGTCAGCACAGAGGGGCCTGCTTCGGATTCTGTATCTCCCTCTCTCTCTAACCCTCCCCTGCCCATGCTCTGTCTCTCTCTGTCTCAAAAATAAAATAAAAAACATTAAAAGAAATTAAAAAAAATAAATAAAACCCAATATCACAGAACTCTGTTTGATTATGGAGCTCTTTGCCTCCTTTGGAACCACCAGTAAAACCAGGGCCTGAGGAGCGCGGCTGCAAGGTGAGCCTGTCAGCAAGGAGCGGCAGAACACATGGAGAAGGGGAAAGCAAGGAGAAAGGAAGATGCTCTGAGGCAGGACTGTGAGAAGAGCACAAACTGAGATAGCCATACTGCTTACCATGGTGTTTCTTACATACTAGTCCTAAAAACAATTTGTTCAGTTAAACTTACAAAGGGAAAAGGAATTTTGATTATGTAACGCAAAACAGCGGGTCTGACATATTAGGGGGCCTGCCATGCTGTGGGTAGCGAGATTAGAACACATGATTACCCACACGGTATCTCCCCTCACTTCCGGAAAGGAAAAAAGGAGCATGGTGTTGTTGGTGTGAACCAGATCACCTCGGCAGAGGGAGGAAGAGGGCAGAAAGTACCTACCCTTCGGTTGGACTTCAGAGCTCAAGCTTTTTTTTTTTTAAAGTTTTGGATTTTAATTTTCTTTCATTCTTTTTTTTTTTTTTAATTTTAAAAGTAACAAAAGATAGAAGACAGACCAGGCAAGAATATGCAATCCCCCATCCCATGCAACACTGCAATGTATACTATCTATCTTTTTTTTTTTTTTAACTCAGAAGGAAATTTTGATTTCTTTCATGAATTTCTCAAGACATAACAGTGGGGGGAAAGTTCCAGCACAGAAAAGTGTGGACGCTTTTCTGCCTCATCTGTAGACAGAGCCATATGATATGGCTATTTTAAAAATACTCTCCTTTTTGTTTCAGGTCCTTTAGAGTTTCTAGAATCTTTATAAGGAAACTCAGGGTGGTAGGGGTTTGTGCTGGGGGCTATTCTCAATCACCAGTGGTCCACAACCCTCCTACGACACTTCACAACCTAAATGCAGCTCAGGAATGTGTGGGAATATTTACTCGTGAGCATATACTAGTTTGCAAAGATTGCAAAGTAGGAAATGGCTTGTATTTGAGGCTGTAAGTTTACTTCTTTGAACCATTTTATGGGCAGAGAGGGAGGCTGTTAAAAAGATTGTAATGTTGAAATATCAACTGGGGCTAAAAGCACACAAAGAATGTAGCATTAAGAAAGGTCCACCTGTTAAACCAGTGAGCTCAGAGTGTGAACATGAGTGGACTGGCCCCACAGGGGGCTTGGGGAGGACAGGGCACTGTCTAAGGTGAGTGGGAAAACTTAAGCTTCCTATTACTAATGAGAGCTTTGAGCAAGTCAGGCCAAGAGGAGCAGCCTCACGGGCAGCTCAGCTGAAGGGCTGTGAAGGGTATCAAGGTGACCTTAATCTCTAGCGACTTCCAAATGCTCACTTTAGGTCCCACAGAGCTTGGCTATATTTCATTTCTGTGAAATCTCTGACCATTACAACAAGTCCAGCCACACTCCCCTTCCTTTGAGCTAGTTGGACCAGCTCTCTTTTTCTTGTTCCCAGAGGAAAGGATTCCCAGGGCTGAGTGACTCGAGATAACTGCAGAATTTCAACTGAGTGTACCAACCCTCCTCCAGGTGTCTGTTTATATTCCTGGACACTGTTTTGTCTACTTCCTGGAAATGAAGCATAAAGCAAAACAAGAAGCAAAAATAAAAACCAGCTCTAAATATACAGTCATTATGAAGAAAAACACATTTTCAGAATAACTGGGGCCTGTAGAAGTCCCAAGGTGACAATATAACGAGATCTTTTATCTATTATTTGTCAGATCTTGAGAAGAAAAAAAGAAATCCACAATGTCCACATTCATAGTATGTGTAGCAAAAAGAAGATACACTAAAATTGCTCATTTTATTGGGATGTTAAAAATGGTAAATGATTATATAAATTGTGTGCCTATTCAGAGAAGTAACAGTATGGTAATTTTAACTGAACAATTTCTAGAAAGCTACAAAAGTGTTCTTTGCTAAATATTCTACCCTAGTACACCACGGAAGTATTTTAAGTAAGATATTTTGAATGATTAAGAAGGAGAAACTACTTTCAACATAAAATAAAATTCTCTTTGAATATACATTATTTTGGTTTAAACTCTGCTTTCTTTAAGAATATCATATCCTTAGGAGAAATATTAAAATCAGGACATGTGAGCACATCTTATGCTTGATCTAGCTGTTACCAGACAATAATCATCAACTTGTTTCTATTTCAGTGAAGATTTCAAATTCACAGACATTTAGAAACATGCTGTTTCCATAGCAGCAAATAAAGAGTAAAATTAAAAGGATTTTTATTGATTTTAACAAGTCTGGGAAAATTTATTCATCTTTTTAGCAGTGATTTTGCTCTTTTTTTTTAGTCTTTAGCAACATCTCATATTCTCTTTTCTATATATATTTAGTACATCATGTAAGTTTTGAAAAATAGGTTAATTGTGACATTACCGTAAATGTACACATTCTTATAGTAATGGAGAATAACCAATATTTGATCCTTAGTGTAAAAGAGATACTGAACTATGCAGTCAAGATGAGGCATCAAATGCTCTAACTACAAGCAACATCAGCTTAACATCTGAATAAAATACAACACTGTACACATATTTTTAGATAATTCATTAACGATTTAAAAAGCATGGTATAACATTTGCTGTTACTATTAATTTATTAAGGCGCACACACTGGAAATAAGGCTTTCAAACATCAATACTACAGCTATAAAACGCAAGTTTCTTTCTGGTTAATGTGGCAGCATGATGGCAGATAAGTGAAACCAGCAGTATAATCGTGCCAAGTTAACCTGCTAAGAAAATAGGACTTCATTCCTTTGTTCGCGTGTTGTTTAAGTTGTATGTTTTTCTGCCAATTATTCTGATGTCTAAAACTTTCTATTTGTCAAAACACAGAGAAATGGCTCACCTGTAACAGAGACACAGCCTAACGGAGCGATGAGAGTAATGGGGGCAAATCCGTAGGCTGCAAAGTTGCCCATCTCCCCAACGGCCATGAGCACGGCCCCAGCCCACCACAACATACTCTTGAAGTATGGCCTTGGGTGTTCCTGGTGTGCTAACTGGACATGAGAATATTTCTGGAAGGAAATCAGGATGCAAATAAGAAAGTATCTCTACCACAAATTAAAACTTGCCCTGAAAAGTTTTGGTCCTATGCATTTGCATCATGGCTTTTATTTGCAGGTTATTACAGAGCAATTGCTATGGCTTTCTGCTTGTTCCAAACATATTAACTGCAGAAGTGACTCCCATTGATGGAGAATTTTGTGGAGGAAAGGGCCTTCTCACATAGGAATGTTGCTTAATTCTGATAACTGTAAAGTTAGTACCAGTCTTCCTCTCCAAAGATGAGGAGTATGTTAAGGAGTTAAGTGTCTTAACACTACTTTCAGAATGCCGAAAAAGTTCAGATGCCAAAATAAACATTCGGGAAATAAAAATAATAAGTTACTAAAGGAAAATCCTTTGAAAATGGATTCAAATGTATGAGTCAAAGTAGCTATCACAATAAACATAGTAAGGCAGAATGCTTTGATAGTTGGGGGTTGGGGTGATAGATGCTTATTTACATCTGGTTTGAGTATTTTTTGTATTTGAAACATATATATTCATGGCCATTACATAAAGCCCAATTTACTTATTGATTTTATGACAACTGAACTTACTTTCTTATAAGAAGTATATACAATTCTAGATTATGTTTGAAAACTTAAAAAAATAATAAAAGTACTAGAAGAAAACAGAACATTAAAAATAAATCTTGGTTTACGCCAAGATTATGAACAACTTTGGTACAAATTTGTGGTACCAATTTACAAACTACTGAGGCACCTTGCCTAGGATATGCAATACTATTAAGATGCCCACAAAAATATTTAATTTCTTTTAAAATTAGAAGAAGAAAAAAGTGAACGCAATCCAGCCTAAGATATATTTGTCTTTATGTCAGTGAGGTCATAAAATATAATTGTTTAGATTTTTTGTGGAAGAAGGATCCCAGGAGGGCAAAAGTGCCTGAGACCCCTTCAAGCCATAATGTGTCCCTAGATCAAACTACACTTAGAAAAACAAGCTACTTCTTACCTGAATATTTAGGGAAATACTGATTACCAAGTTTCCTAAGATGGCCAGCAAAACTCCAAAAAGGTGAATCTGTAAAAGAAAATGTTTTCTTTTTTCAGTAACACTTGTAAGATATTTACTAAAAATCCCCTCCCCACCCAAAACAATAAAATTTAAGTTGATACATTCATTCATTTGTTCATTCATTCAGGATCATTTGGATTATGAATAGTGGTTTTGTCAGAATTTGGTTTTTTTCACTTTAGTCAAATATTATCCTTTAGAACTAGCTCAATGCTTTACTGAATTCTCTAGATATTTAATTCACTAAAATAAAGAAAATAGTTAGCAGGTTCTTTTTCTAAGGTGCTTCTTATTTATCCTGTCTGTCAATTTTCCTCAGCAACCCCCCTGATTGCGGTGTTCATTGCCTCAAGTATGGACCGTAAAATTGTTTCCCATCTGGTTTCCCTCTCTCCTTTCTCTTAACATATTCTGGAGGACTGTAGTATGAAAGAAAGATCACTGGCCTTGGAGATAAAGGATGAATCTGAGATTCAGATCTATTTTCTTTTTTTTTTTTAACATTTTTTTTATTTGAGAGAGAGAGAGAGAGCACAAGCAGGGGAGGGGGGCAGAGAGAGAGAGAGAGAGAGAGAGAGAGAGAGAGAGAGAGAATCTCAAACAGGATCCATGCCCAGTACAGAGCCTGATATGGGGCTTGATCCCACAACCCTGAGATCATGACCTGAACTGAAATCAAGGGTCGACCATTCAACTGACTGAGCACCCAGGCGCCCCAGATCTGCTATTTTCTAACAGGTAACTTTGAGCAAATTATTTCAGCTCCCTGGCCTCAGTAAACAAGAAGATGTTGAATAAGATGTTTCTAAAATCCCCTTCCCTCTAAAGTTCTATGATCTCCATCAGGGGTAGACTACATTTTCCTACTACTCCATTAAATATGCTGTGGTATGGTCCAGATGAGGACGGCTTATGGGGAACTGGTAAAGTAGTTTTATATTCGATGTAGTTGACTGTAGAGAAACACTGTGGCTTTCTCTGATCTTGCTTTCTCAGACTCTACATGGTAAGTGCCTTTATTCCTTCTTCTTCTTCTTTTTTTTAATTTATTTATTTTTGGGGACAGAGACAGAGTGCAAGCAGGGAAGGGGCAGAGAGAGAGGGAGACACAGAATCTGAAGCAGGCTCCAGGCTTCAAGCTGTCAGCACAGAGCCCAATGTGGGGCTCGAACCCATGAAGTGCAGGATCATGACCTAGGCCAAAGTCAGATGCCTAACCGTCTGAGCCACCCAGGCACCCCTATTTCTTCTTTTAGAATGTCATGTGCATCACTAGGTTCTATGAAGAGATGGCAAACTGTCTGAGGGAAGAGAACCATGTCTTAGGCTTCTCTTGGATCTCCTACATCATCTACTTTATAAAATTAGGGGCTCTTGAAAAATACGTGCTGGAAAAAGTATATAATGGTTTAAAACAAGAACTAAAAAGAGATTAAAAAATAAGTGCTTGGGGAGCCTGGGTGGCTCAGTCAGTTAAACATCCAACTTCAACTCAGGTCATGATCTTGCAGTTTGTGAGTTCGAGCCCCACATTGGGCTCTCTGCTGTCAGCCCAGAACCCACTTTGGATTTCTGTCTCCTTCTCTCTCTGCTCTTCCCCCACTGGTTCTCTCTTTGTCTCTCTCTTAAAATAAATAAACTTAAAAAAAATAAGTTTTTACACATTGCTGAACATGTTTACTTCAAAAGATGCATTTACTGCTCCTATCAAGGCACAAAAGCATCATATCTTTCTACCAGGATAAATTAGCAGTGATATCAGGGATCTTCCCCCTTCTTTTTCTACAGTACACAACTCCTAGCTAGCTTCAAATTCCAAGGAGTTATTTGAATTTCAAAAGAATATTATAACCACAAGGAGCTCTTTTCAGAATGCAAAATGCCTTTGAAGTTTTAAAACTTTATTATATGTGCTGAAGTGAAATTCAGTGTTTTTAAAAAATGAAGCAGAAAAGTTGAAAACCCATTTAATAGCTGATATATAATATCCGTAGCCTTTAATCAGTTAAGAATGTTCTTTTCCTAATAAAGGCACTTGGCAATAATTTTGATCACTATTCCTCATGGGGAAAAATCGTATCATAATTGTGCTATTTCCATGCTTTCAATTTATAATCGAATGCGTTTGGCAGTAATTACGAAAATAAAGTTTCATAAGAAGTTTGGGATTGAATGGATAATTTTGAAATCTTCCACAATTACAACAGTAAATTATAGAATAGAAATAACTTACTTCAGTACTTTAAATCACTCACTGAATAGTTTGAATTGAACTCACTACCAGGCTGAGTGTTTAGAAATTGGTAGCAAGATTTGGCAATAATTTCTTGGATGTGAGACCAAAAGCACAGGCCAAAAAAACAAAACAAAACAAAACAAAAACCAAGACTAGATAAGCTGGACTCCATCACGATTAAAATCTTTTGTGCAACAGCAAAGGAAACAACCAACAAAACTAAAAGGCAACCAACGGAATGGGAAAAGATATTTGCAAATGACATATCGGACAAAGGGCTAGTATCCAAAATCTATAAAGAGCTCACCAAACTCCACACCCGAAAAACAAATAACCCAGTGAAGAAATGGGCAGAAAACATCCGGATGGCCAACAGGCACATGAAAAGATGCTCAATGTTGCTCCTTATCAGGGAAATACAAATCAAAACCACACTCAGGTATCACCTCACACCAGTCAGAGTGGCCAAAATGAACAAATCAGGAGACTATAGATGCTGGAGAGGATGTGGAGAAACGGGAGCCCTCTTGCACTGTTGGTGGGAATGCAAATTGGTGCAGCCGCTCTGGAAAGCAGTGTGGAGGTTCCTCAGAAAATTAAAAATAGACCTACCCTATGACCCAGCAATAGCACTGCTAGGAATTTATCCAAGGGATACAGGAGTACTGATGCATAGGGGCACTTGTACCCCAATGTTCATAGCAGCACTCTCAACAATAGCCAAATTATGGAAAGAGCCTAAATGTCCATCAACTGATGAATGGATAAAGAAATTGTGGTTTATATACACAATGGAATACTACGTGGCAATGAGAAAAAATGAAATATGGCCTTTTGTAGCAACGTGGATGGAACTGGAGAGTGTGATGCTAAGTGAAATAAGCCATACAGAGAAAGACAGATACCATATGGTTTCACTCTTATGTGGATCCTGAGAAACTTAACAGAAACCCATGGGGAAGGGGAAGGAAAAAAAAAAAAAAGAGGTTAGAGTGGGAGAGAGCCAAAGCATAAGAGACTGTTAAAAACTGAGAACAAACTGAGGGTTGATGGGGGGTGGGAGGGAGGGGAGGGTGGGTGATGGGTATTGAGGAGGGCACCTTTTGGGATGAGCACTGGGTGTTGTATGGAAACCAATTTGACAATAAATTTCATATATTAAAAAAAAATCTTGTGCAACAAATGACACTATTAATGGAGTGAAAGGTGACTTACATGGTGGGAGAAAATATTTGCAAATCATATATCTGACAAAGATTGATATCCAAGATACATAAAGAACTCTTACAATTCAACAACAAAATTGATAACCCAATTAAAAATGGGCAAAGGACATAAGAGACTCTTAAAAACTGAGAATAAACTGAGGGTTGATGGAGGGTAGGAGGGAAGGGAAAGTGGGTGATGGGCATTGAGGAAGGCACCTGTTGGGATGAGCACTGGGTGTTGTATGGAAACCAATTCGACAATAAATTTCATATTAAAAAAAATTAAAGCCACAAATGACTGAAAAAATAAAAATGGGCAAAGGACTTGAATAGACATTTCTCCAAAGAAATTACACAAATGGCCAATAGGCACATGAAAAGATGTTCAACAGCACTAATTACTAGGGAAATGCAAATCAAAATCACAATGCGCTACCACCTCACACCCACTGGGAGGGCTATAATAAAAACAAACAAACAAACAAACAAACAAACAGGTGCCTGGGTGACTTGGTCTGTTGAGCGGCCAACTTTGACTTTGGCTCAGGTCATGATCACAGGGTTGTGGGATTGAGCCCCATCCCATGTTGGGCTCCTCACTGAGTGTGGAGCCTACTTAAGAGTCTCTCTCTCCCCTTCTCCCTCTCTCCCTCACTCAAGCCCTCTCTCTAAAACAAACCAGAAAACAACAAGTGTTGGAAAGGATGTGGAGAAACTGGAACCCTTGTGCACTGCTGAAAAGAATGTAAAATAGTACAGCTGCTGATCATACAACACATACAGGAATTAACTCAAAATCAAAGACTTAATGGGGCGCCTGGGTGGCTCAGTCGGTTAAGCGTCCGACTTCAGCTCAGGTCACGATCTCGCGGTCCGTGAGTTTGAGCCCCGCGTCAGGCTCTGGGCTGATGGCTCAGAGCCTGGAGCCTGCTTCCGATTCTGTGTCTCCCTCGCTCTCTGTCCCTCCCCCATTCATGCTCTGTCTCTCTCTGTCTCAAATATAAATAAACGTTAAAAAAAAATTTTTTATAAAAAAAAAAATCAAAGACTTAAGAGCTAAAACTCTAAAATTCTCAGACAAAAGCAGGAATAAATCTTTATAATCTTGGATTTGGCTATGGATTCTTACAGGTAAGATATCAAAGTCACAAGCAACAAAAGAAAAAATAATTAGACCTTATTAATATGAAAAAGTTTTATGTTTCAAAGGACACTAATAATAAAGTGAAAAGGCAATCCATAAAGTGGGAGAAAATATTTGGAAATCATATATCTGATATAGGACTTGTACCTAGAATATATATAAAAAAAAAAAAAACTCTTACAACTCAATGACAAAAAGAAAAATATCCCAATTAAAAATGGGCAAAGGGGGGCGCCTGGGTGGCTCAGTCGGCTAAGCGTCCGACTTCGGCTCAGGTCACGATCTCATGGTCCGTGAGTTCGAGCCCCGTGTCGGGTTCTGTGCTGACAGCTCGGAGCCTGGAGCCTGCTTCGGATTCTATGTCTCCCTCTCTCTCTCTGCTCCTCCCCTGTTCATGCTCTGTCTCTCTCTGTCTCAAAAATAAATAAAAATTAAAAATAAAAATAAAAATAAAAATGGGCAAAGGACCTGAATAGCCATTTCTCCAAAGAAGACAAATGTCTGACAAGCACATGAAAGGATGTCAACATCATTAGTCACCAGGTAATGCAAATGAAAAACACAGTGCTGTACCGCTTCACACCAAATAAGGTGGCTATAATCAAAAAGTCAGATAATAACAAGTGTTGGTGAGGATGTAGATCAATCAGTAGCCTCATACACTGCTGATGGAAATACTAAATGTTACAACCACTTTGGAAAAACAGTCTGGCAGTTCCTCAACATTTTAAGCGTGGAATTTCCATTTGACTCAGCAATTCCACTCCTAGGTATATATCCAAGAGAAATGAAAACACATCTACACAAATACTTGTACACAAGTGTCCAGAGCAGTATTATTCATAACATAGCCAAAAGTGAAAATGACTTAAATGTCTATCAACAAATGAATACACAAAACGTAGTATATATTCATACAATGGAATATTATTTATCCACAAAAAGGAATGCAGCATAGGTATATGCTACAACCTGGATGAACCTTGAAAATTTTATGCTATGTAAAAGAACCTAGTCACAGAAGACCATGTGTTAAAGGATTCCTTTTATATGAAAGGTCCAGAGTAGGCAAATCTATTAATAGAGAAAGCAGATTAGTGGTTGCTTAGGGATGGGGAGAATGCAGGGCTTGGGGATAACAGCCAAAGTGTGGAAGGTTTCTTTTATTTGCTTTTTTTTTCTTTATAATTTATTGTCAACTTAGCTAACATACAGTGTAGTTTTGGCTTCAGGAGCAGATTCCCAAGATTTATCACTTACATACAACACCCAGTGCTCATCTCAACAAGTGCCCTCCTCAATGCCCATCACCCATTTTCCCTGCACCCCCCAACCCCATCAACCCTCAGTTTGTTCTTTGTATTTAAGAGTCTCTTATGGTTTGCCTCCCTGTTTGTAACTAATTTTCCTTCCCTTCTCCCATGGTCTTCTGTTAAGTTTCTCAAATTCCACCTATGAGGGACAACATATGATACCTGTCTGCCTCTGACTGACTTATTTCACTTAGCATAATACCCTCCAGTTCCATCCATGTTGTTGCAGTGACAAGATATCGTTCTTTTTCATCACCAAGTAGTATTCCAGTGTGTGTGTGTGTGTGTGTGTGTGTGTGTGTGTGTGTGTGTGTATACATCTTCTTTATCCATTCATCAGGTGATGGACATTTGGGCTCTTTCCATAATTTGGCTATTGTTGAAAGCGCTGCTATAAACATTGGGGTACAAGTGCCCCTATGAATCGGCACTCTATCCTTTGGATAAATTCTTAGTAGTGCTATTGCTGTGTCATAGGGTAATTCTACTTTTACTTTTTTGAGGAACCTCCATACTGTTTTCTAGAGTGGTTGCACCAGTTTGCATTCAAGGGTGGAAGGTTTCTTTTTGAGGTGATGAAAATATTTTAAAGTTGATTGTGGTGATGGTCACACAACTCTGTAAAGGTACTAAAAACCAGTGTTTTTACAGCATTCGGCGCTGTATGCTATATGATTTACATTTTAATGAAGTTGTTACAAACAATAAAATAATTTTTAGTACACAAAGTATTTACTTTTTTTTTTTTTTTGGCCCAGAGAAATAAAACGTTCCCAATGTAGCTAGCTCTCTTACAGTCTCTTCTCACTTCCAGAAGAGAAGTTAACTTTTTCCTGAAGTTGATTTAGATCAATTTCTTTCCTTCCTAGATTTGCTTTTATTATCTTTCTTTACTGAGTTTTTCATCTTCATTTAGACTCTCAACTCATTAGCTTTTCCTCTTTCTTCCTATATAACATATGCAAGTGCAGCTATATATGTTCCTTTAAAAATTTTTTAACGTTTATTTATTTTTGAGACAGAGAGAGACAGAGCATGAACGGGGGAGGGGCAGAGAGAGAGAGAGACACAGAATCCGAAGCAGGCTCCAGGCTCTGAGCCATCAGCCCAGAGCCCGACGTGGGGCTCGAACTCAGGGACCACGAGATCGTGACCTGAGCTGAAGTCGGACGCTTAACTGACTGAGCCACCCAGGCGCCCCTATGTTCCTTTAAGTACACCCTCTGTTTTGGTTCCATGCATACTTTTGGCATGCACAGTTTCCATTGGCATTTAGTTCTAAATATTTCATAAATATTGTATTATTTTTATCTGAACCTTATATTATTCAGAGGTCTGTATTTTAATATTTCTAAATGAATGGGGATGTTGGTCATTGCTTTCTTACCAATTTCTAATTTTATTGAGTTGTGGATAGAAAATATGCTGTGTGTAAATTAACATTTGCTTTTTCACCTAGTATATGGTGGAAAGTGAAATTTGTTTTGTGACCTAATAGTGTATGGTCAAGTTTTATAAGTATTCCATGTATGCTTGAAAATATTCTTTAAAAATTGTTTATTTGTTTTGAGAAAGGAGTGAGAGAGTGTGCAGGGGAGGGGCAGAGAGAAAGGGAGAGAGAATCCCAAGCAGGCTCTACACTGTCAGTACACAGCCCGGTGTGGGGCTCGAACTCACGAACTGTGAGATCATGACCTGAGCAGAAATCAAGAGTTGGATGCTTAACTCACTGAACCACCCAGGAACTCCTGAAAAGAAAGTATTTTTAATTGTTGGGTTAACATATTATATATGTATTTTTTTTCTATCCATCTATCTACCTATCTCCATTAATTCATTGCTCAAATCTTTGATAATAAATTTCGGACTGCTTTGCCTATCAATTGCTAATATAGGTATATTAAAAATCTAACTAAACATGGATGTATCCACTTTCCTTTTAAATATATTGAATTTTGCTTTACATATTTTAAGGCTATGGAGTTAGGTAGGTATATAAAAGTTCAGGATTGTCTTATCTTTCCAGTTAATTATTGCTTTTATCATTATATATTGACTCTTTTAATCTCAATAACCTTTTCCCTTTAAAGTTTATTTTATCTGATATTTATATAATGTAGCTGCTTTCTTTGGATATTTGCCACTTTCCATATCACTTTACTTTCAACATTTCTGTGTCATTATATTTAGTCAGTTCTCTTATACACTGAAAATAACTGAATTAAAAAAAAAACCTGAGACTTTCTGTTAAACGGGAAGTTTAGTCCATTTTATTTATTGTGAGTAAAAATATATTTTCACTTGTTTCTACCATCTTTTTTTGTATTTGCAGTTATTTTGCTTTTTCTTTGCTTTCTAATTTCTCCTTTCCAGAGTCTTCTTGGATTGATTGAGCACTCTTTTTTCTTCCCCTTACTCTTTTAGCTAGGAAGTTATACACCTTATTTATATTCTTTTAGTAATTCTTGTGTTTTTTCAACTTTTATTTTGAAATAATTATTGACTCACAGTAGGCCTCAAATAAATGTAAAGATAGGTCCCAAGCACTCTTTTTTGGTTGTATTTTTTTTAATGTTTATTTTATTTTTGAAAGAGAGAGAGCATGAGCAGGGGAGGGACAGAGAGAGGGACACAGAGGATCTGAAGCAGACTCTGCACTGACAGCAGAGAGCCCGATGTGGGGCTTGAACTCCAGAACCGTGAGATCGTGACCTGAGCCGGAATGAAGAGTTGGACACTTAACCAACTGAGCCACCCAGGCACCCCCCAAGCACTCTTCCCCCAGCCTCCCCTCACAGTTCACATTTTACACTACTATACTAAAACATCAAAATCAAGAAATCAGAATTGGTAAAGATCTTGTTCAGATTTTACCAGCTATACTAGCACTTGTGTGTGTGTGTGTGTGTGTGTGTGTGTGCGCGCGCGCGCACACGTGTGCGCGTGTGTGTGTGACAAGATCCTCATCTGTACCATCACCATAAGATTCCCTTGTTACCCCTTTACTGATACACCCATCTTTTTCCCCTCCCCAACCCTAACCTGTAGCAACCCCTCATCTGTTCTCCATCTCTAGAATTATATTAATTCACAAATGCTACATAAATGGAACCATGCAGTTTATAAATTTTTTGAAATCGGCATCAGTCTTGAGGTTCATCCAAGTTGGATCAATAATCCTTGATCCTTTTGATTTCTGAGTAGTATTCCATGGTATGGATGTACCACAACATATTTAACCATTCACCCACTGAATGACACTTGAGTTGTTTCCAGTTTTTGGCTGTATGAATAAAGCTGCTATGAACACTGTGTACAAATTCTGCATGAAAATAAGTTCATTTCTCTGGGATAAATGCCAAAGGTGTAATTCCTGGATTGTGTGGTAAGCCTATTTTAAGTTTTGAAAAGAACTGCCCAACTACTTTCCAGAGTGGCTGTACCATTTACACTCCCAACAGCAATATGTATGAGTCATACAGTTGCTCTAATATTAAATCTATCATGCATTCTTGACATAAATTCCACTGTTAATAAACATTCTATCCTCCTGAACATTATAAAAACTTTTAGCTACAGTCTCTTCCCTCCTATGTTCTTGGTGGTCTATTATTAGTTCCACCTTGCTTTTATATCCCCAAACGAGTCGTTGTTATGATTCCTTCATACAATCAATACTTGCTTATTTGTTCACGTTCATCTACTTCTTTGCTCATCACTGTTCTTTTAAAACACATAGCTTTATGGAGATATAATTCACGTACTATTATGTTCACCCTTTTAAAGTGTACAATTCAACACTCTTTTAGAACATTCAGAGTTCTGCAACTATCACCACTGTCTTGATTTCAGAACATTTTCCTCACCCCCAAAACAACTTCCACACCCATGAGCAGTCACTGCCCATTCTCTCGTCCCCTCAGTCCCTGGCAACCACCAATTTACTTTCTGTCTGTATGGATTTGCCTGCTGTGGACCTTGTATATACTTGGACTCATACAATATGTGACTTCTTGTGTCTGTTTTCTTTCACTTAGCATGTTGCTTTCAAGGCTTACTATGCTGTAGCATGCATCAGCATGTATCAGGTATGTAGAATGTATCATTCCTTTGTATGGCTAGGAAATATTCCATTGTAAGAATATACCACATTTTACTTATGTATTCATCAGGTGGTGGGCATTTCGGTTGTTCCTACTTTTTGGATATCACATTCTCATATCTTAGTTTTTCTTTTGGGTTCAATGTCCTTCCTGAAAAAAACTTTAGTAGCTCTTTCTTGAGAGAGAGAGAGAGAGAGAGAGAGAGAGAGCATGCTGGAGGGCCAGAGAATCTTAAGCAGTCCCCATGCCCAGCACAGATCCCAACACGAGACTCCAACTGTAACTGTGAGATAGATCATGACCTGAGTCAAAATCAAGAGTTAGACACTTAACCAACTGAGCCACCCAGGAGCCCCAATTAGCTCTTTCAGTCAAAGCTTTGAATTCCAGTTCTCTCTTATTCTGCAAAAATCTTTATGTCATCTTTCCCTTTGAGTACAGGAATACAGGCTGACAGTTACTTCATTCAGTGCTCTGGTAATATCATTCCATTGTCTCCCGGCCCTTGCTGTTGAGGAGTAGGTTGTCAACCTAATTGCCGCTCCTTTGCAGGTAGTCTGGTATTTTTCTCAGGATGCTTTTAAGATTGTCTTTGTCATTGGTTTTCAGCAGCTTCACTACCATTTTTCAGCATGTGAATTACTTTCTGCTTAGAACTCATGCTTCCTCAATTTGAGGACTCCAGTCTTTCACGAATTGAGTTAAGTTCTTAACACTCCTCTCTTTGAATGTCATCCCCCTTTTGTTCTATTCCCTCCACATGGAAACTCCTGTTACCAGCATGTGAGATTCTTAAATTCTATCCTCCTTGTTTCCTAAAATATCATGTTTTCCAACTCTTTATCTCTGTAAACTGAATTCTGGATAATTTCCTCAGATCTGACTTCTAGGTCAGTCTCCTGACTTCCCTCCTCTGATTTGAGTAGTCTTTATACACTTCTATGTCTACATATACTAGACTGTACTGTGATGATTTTGTACAAGCTCATTTCCTCTCTAGACTCTAAGTTCCTTGAGGGCAGAGCTGTGACTTACTTATCAACTCATTTCTGTAACCCTAATGACTAGTATAGGCACTGGCACAAAGAAGTTGTTTATTAAATGCTGTTTGAACTGATTATAAACTGTCTAGAGATAGTACATTTTGGCCTTTGATCCTAGGAAGATCTCAAAGGGAATATTTTGTAATCAACTGGAGTTTGAATACACCATGCTCTCAGTTTTTGTGAGAACACAAGCTTGCCCAGGAACTCAGATTTCAACAATTAAGAGTTTCTACCAGTGTACAATAAAAAGCTGCTTGCTGACTTTAAAAATCTAGTGAATGTATATTACGCAAAGAATAAGAAATATGTAGGTATAAAGCAGGTGTCAGAAACAGAAACAGAAAACTGGCATATCTTATTCTTCATTTTTCAGAAACTTTACCTAATTATTTAAGGTTAATTGCATACTCATTAAGTTCATTTCACACGTAATTATAAATAATAGTAATGCAGTAAATCCTCATTAATGTCCCCAATTGAAAGGAGGGAAACTTCAAATCTGCAGTGTTTTTAAAATAAGATGATTTAATTACCTTCAAGAACATACAGTAACTTGAAGTAACCAAAATTAAATGCTGTTTGCAATTAGAGGCTCTGGTAAATGTGCTTTAATGGCTATAAAATCCTCATCTTCAGGGCGCCTGGGTGGCTCAGTCGGTTAAGCGTCCGACTTCAGCTCAGGTCATGATCTCACGGTTCGTGAGTTCCAGTCCTGCATCAGGCTCTGTGCTGACAGCTCAGAGCCTGGAGCCTGCTTCAGATTCTGTGTCTCCCTCTCTCTCTGCCCTTCCCCTGCTTGCTCTCTCTCAAAATGAAGAAAAAATGTTAAAAAATTTAAAAAAATCCTCATCTGCAAACAGGAGTATCATTTGCATATAGTGAGCAGGCCCTTATAAACTTGCCATTTAAATTACAGGTGTCTAGTTTACATCATTACTTTATTCAGAGTGTTATGTTTTGTAGCATTTTAGAATTACTGGAAGTTGAGATCTCCTCTCCCCGACCCCCTTTCTCCCCTCACTGATTTGGAGACTGGTCAGGAAAGAGAACAGAGGGCCCGAGAAGGCAAGTGTCTTGTGCAAAGTCACACAGCTAGAAGCAGGCAAACTTTGGCAGCAAGGTACCCAGCTCATGTCTGAATCACTATTTCTGACTGCAATAGGTAACCTTCTGGCTAGTCAGTGTCAATTTACTACACTTTTAAAATCAGAGTCTGCTTCTTTCTCTCAGTGCAAGTAAGATAAAGCAAAGATAATAGTCAAAGGGAGAGGTTGCTTCGCCCCTTAATAATGCAGTTAGAAGCATGGGCCGGACACACAGAAACATGCCCTCAATTCGTTCAGTGCTGACTCTTGTCACCACTGTAGCTTAATTCCTGACTTTTCCAGGATGTCTTGGTAAACAGATGGTAGGAGCCACAGCTAGTAATTTATCTGGAATGAGATTCAAAATACCAGCACTGAGAAGGATCAGTGATGTTTTTGTGTTATCTGGAAGAACTATCTTCTATCCTACCTTTTGTGCCAGCAGGTTCTTCAGATATTTTGCATAAAGTTGTTGACCTCTAATCCATGGGTGGGGGTGGTTTGGCCAGATGGAGGTGGGACATAACAGGGGTGTATGGACTTGGTAATAGTCTGTCTCAGTTCCGGCTTTGAACTCAAACATATTCCTGGCTTTGCCTTCAAACATAAATTTAGAATCAGAACCCAGTGGAGCTAGTGCATGGTTCAAAAGAACCACAGTTTCAGGGCTAGTTTTGAACACTGCAATAGTCATATTCACCTTGCAGCTGGAGTAAGGCTGTCTCTCCCGTTCCAGGCAGTAAAATATGCCTGAACACGCAAATGACAGATTCAGTTTCTAGTACTGGAAATGCCACAGGTTGAGTGATTTAGGTCAACTAATCCCTGTAGGAATGACCGTTAAGAGCCCAAATTGACAAAGGGATGACGCGTCTGAGAAATGGGTGTTCAGTTCACCGTGTCTCATGGGAAACTCTCAGGAATGAGCTGGGGCCGTTCTGCATTTGCACGTTGTAAACAGGTAGACAACTACTTCATCTCTAGAACAGTTAGAAAGGGACAGGAGGATGCCCAAATTCTTCGTAATACTTCGTAATACTTAAGTATTAGGCATGAAGACTCATAATGTGTACAACTTACTTCCAAATGGCATATCATAACATAAAGTACAAAACATACACACAGAGAACAAATGTTTCACAATGCTAACAACTGGTGAATCTCCAGGTGAAGGACATGTGGTGTTTATTATCCACTCTTCTTAATTTTCTAGAAGTTGGAAAATTTTCAAACTAAGAAGTTTAAAAAAAATCACTGCTTTACAGACTCAATGAAATTAAAGGGAATATGGATTCATTTAAAAAGAGTTAAAAGAAGACATGTTAGCAAGAAAAGCAAGAAACACAAAGCAAGCTGGCTGAACCAAGGAAAGATATTATGGAGAAAAATAAAACCATCACTTAACTTAAAACCACGTGTAGACACTGCCTGGGAAAAACGCACAATGTAGAGGGAAAGGACATGCCATGCAAGTGATTGGAGAGAAGCTGCTAGATATGGGAGACAGACAGCTTGAGGAAGCTCACCTGTGGTGCTATTCATTCAGTCATGCGTCTGTTTGGTATTTATTTAACAACTGCTGAACATTAGGTTCTATGTCAGGAACTGAGGATGCAAAGTACCCTCAAGGAGCTCAGAAGAAGTAGAAAGAGCACCAATTACAAACAGACTACCACCTGTGAAATCTGTACTAGAGATAGATGCTATGGAAACAGAAGGGACAGAGAGTGCACATCTGCCTAGTTCGGAGAGTATATTAGCCACAGAAGCGGCTGCTATGACAAATTACCACAAACCTGGGAGTGGCTTAAAACAAGAGAAATTCATTCTCTTACAGTTTTGGAGGCCAGAAGCCCAGAGTCTATTTCACTGGGCTGAAACCAAGATGGCAGAGCTACATTCGCTCCGAAGGCTCTAGAGGAAAATTCATATCTTGCCTTTCCCAGTTTCTGATGGCTGCTGACATATCATTGCTTTATGGTTCTATCACTCCAACCTCTGTGGCCACCTCATCTCTTTTTTTTTGTATGAAATCTCCCTATGCCTCCCTCTTACACAAAGATGGCATTAGGGTCCATCTAGATAATCCAGGACAGCCTTCCTATCTTGAAATCTTTAACTTAATTATGTCTGCAGTAAACAGGGTGCTTGAAGGGCCCTGCAGCAGAAGATGCCAGCAGAGCTGGACGAGAGAGGCAGGCAGGAGACGCTGTGTGCCATGAATCTGTAGGTGGTGTTATGCATGGCACAAAAGACTCTAAACTAGAGGATAGGTCCAGATTTTCCTTTTTTTTTTTTTTAAGTTTATTTATTTTGAGAGAGAGAGAGAGAGAGAGCCAGAGCACAAGTGGGGGAGGGGCAGAGAGCGAGGGAGACACAGAATCCAAAGCAGGCTCCAGGCTCTGAGCTGTCAGCACAGAGCCTGACGTGGGGCTCGAACTCACACACCGTGAGATCATGACCTAGGCTGAAGTTGGACGTTGAACTGACTGAGCTACCCAGGCACCCCCAGATTTTACTTTTAAGAAGACTCATCTTGGGGCACCTGGGTGGCTCAGTCGGTTAAGCGTCTGACTTCAGCTCATGTCATGATCTCACGGTGCATGGGTTCGAGCCCCATGTCAGGCTCTGTGCGGACAGCTCAGAGCCTGGAGACTGCTTTGAATTCTGTGTGTGTCTCTCTCTGTCCCTCCTCCTCTCACACTCTCTGTCTCTCTCTCAAAACAAATACATAAACATTAAAAAAAAAAAAAAGCAGAAGACTTATTCTGGCTGCAGTGTGGAGGATGGACTGGCACAGAGCAAGACCAGAGAACAGGAAGGCCATTCAGGAGACTACTTCAGGAATTCAGAGAAGAAGCAGGGGCAATGGGGCAATGGGAGAGTTAATCACAATAGGGCCAGGAAGAAACAATCTTCATATTCATAGTGGTAAACACTGGAGACAACCTGAAATATGTAATGCTTTTTGGATTACTGAATGGGTTAGACTGTTCTTACCACTAATTTCCTTTGCCCTTGTAGATAATTGAGTTGTCTGCAATACTCCAAACTGAGTTAAAACTATAATCCCATATGTGAAAAAAAAAAGAAAGAAAGAAAAATGTTCAGGCATGAACAGATTTTTAATTTGTTATCTTGGTTATTGTATGCTATAAGGTTATTACCTTTCTATCCTGAAAAAGTCTCATGATATTGGATCCAAATCTGGTGATTTAAAGCCAAAAGAATAGATGTGCATTACATAACACAGTATATTGTTGCTATCCTACAAGCAGTTCCATGCCAATTTGTAATCAACCTTAAACCTAGGCAGAAAAAGCCCAACATATTGCCTTCTCATACAATTAAGAACTATTACATTTTGTCTTTTCCTTGGGAACACATTTACTTACATAATTGTACATTCATTATTTTTAAAAACCAAACTCCATTAAGGATAAGCCTTCCTAAGCTTACCAAGAAGCCATCATGTTTTTTGCCTTAGAGAAATTTAAGCTACAGTAGAAAAAATTTACGGGAAAAGTAATATATTTAATAATATGTCCTTTGGGTGCTTTTAACACTTTCTTAAAAGGAGAGCAACAACAGTCAAGAGAGGTGAGATACGAATTCAGGAAGTCTTAAACTTGGTTCCATTATAAAACAAATCAACCTCCTATAAGGTTGGGAAGGGAATCTTTGAAACAAAGTCAGACATGCTGAACACTAAGAATGTTACTGTTTCCATCCAGACAGATATAAGGTCCCATAACTTTCAAATTTTGCAAGGACACATTCATAATAATAATTTTAAAACTCTGTAATCCCTTGTCTTCAAAGAAGCAAGATTGCAGTCTGCCTTTTGTGGGGCCAGCCTAGGGTGTGGAAGAGGCTTTCCACCCTAAAGCTGGGAACCTGAGAGCTCTCATAGTTATCCTTCCTGCACACCTGTCTGAGTTTCTGGGGTACCTGTCCTTCTGAAGAGCAAAAGGCCTTTGGCTTGCCTCCAACTCTGTGTTTGGTCAGCTCCATCCGCCTGGAGACTGAACTCTGTCGTCTAGTCAGGCATCAGCCACCAGGGGAATTTCTGCCTCAATATGAGGGAGAAATAACGACATTGCCATTCTCTGACAGACTTCTGCCAGAGACTTCTGTGGCCCTTACCACCCACCACACCAGATCTTCCTGACAGAAGGCAGGAATCAAGTTCAAATTTTCTACACCTCTTAGGCACCGTGACTTGCACGTTTCATCACCTCTAAAGGGCCACTCCTCACAGCCAAGATAATTTCCCCTATCCCCAAGCTCCTCATTCCAGGCCAATGATAGTGACTATGATTTGGGTCTGCAAATGTAGTTCCAAAGATTAATAAAACATTCTACATGTAACTCACAATTCTTCTCTACTTTATGGCTGTGGCAGCTGCTTATAATATGAGGTCTGTTTGTACCTTGCTCACAAAGAACCACTCAACTTCTCCACTGCTGTGACTCAGAGAGCCATATCTAAAGGTATATGATAGTATTTCCTCTTCTGTTTGGCTCTTTTATTTACAAATACATACCTGTACTATGTTAGTCTGGAAGCTTAATGTAAACAGTCCATCAGATAGTATAAGCAAGGGGTAGCTTCACACCAGCCTTCAAATGTTGTTTATCAAGTAATTATAAAACAGTCTCTCCCTCTCCCTGACCCTCTCCCTCTTTCTCTCTCATAAACACACACACACACACACACACGCACACACACACACAATACACACACACACACATACATACACACACACATATATATGATACATCATATATATGTCTACATTTTGAGGACATGGTCCATGTTTTCTGATTTCTTTGACATCACTGTCCAACACTGCTTTGTTAAGAAGGGCTCTCTGCATGTGATTTTTATGGAGTGGAATACTGACTGCATTTTAGGCTCTCATTTGTTGTTAGCTGATCAAGCTCAATATGGGCTGTGACAACAGGGAACACAAAGTTATGTCCCTAACAGCCCTGGAACAATCAGACATCTATAAGTCCAGAGACTGACGAAGAAATAAAAAAACCCCAGAATACACAGGATTAACACCAAACTCGAATGAGATATTAGAAATGCTAACCTGGCTTCTAGGATTGCACACAGTATTGCATTCATATACCATACCTTTTTTCACCTAAATCCACTAAACTTTTAGGAGTTTCCAACTTACTGAAGAGGTGATTGCTGATGGTAAAGAAATTTCTAAGCAGGTAGAGTCAAGATAGAGACTAAGCAAGGTATACTACCTTTGCCAAATGATTCCCTTTGACTTTTCCATCAATAGGAAAGAGAGGGGGCCTTTGTAGATTTTTTTTTTAAGGTGTGTGAGGGGTGAAGTAAGCCACCACTTAGACCTTGTGCTAATAAAAATATTTTAGAAATTGATCTTATAATCTAAGCTTCTAAGGAGATTATACTAGTCAGGTCTCACCCACAAAGACAAGCAGGCTAAATAGGAGGCAACTTTTTGGGGGCTGCTCATGTGAGACAGGATACAGAAAAGGAAGGTCCTAGATGAGTTGCAAAGGGTGTTAGCTTAAGAGTTGCCCAAGAAGACCATAATCCGCAGGAGGACACTGTTGTTAGGGCCATATAGTAACTCCTTTTCTTGGTTATAGGACCCCTCTTGCAGCCAGCCCTTCCCACATTCTTTGGGGACACCAAGCCCCGTAACTCTAGCTTTGGTGACTGGCATGGGAAAGGCCATGGACCTAACCTCATCCAGTCAGACTAAAGCCCATTTATTTTCATTGGTTGAGAAAGTCAAGCTTCCCCTCCTGGAAGTGGAAGGGAGAATGTGGGCTAGTGGGGCAAATCTTCTAAAAGTGGAACCAACAAACTCTAGGAACAAAAGTTGAACAAAAGGAACAAAGGAACAAAAGTTGAAGAGTACAGTGAGATACTGAGCCTTCACCATGTTTTTAGAGCCTCTGGGTCAAGGCTTAGGTGGACCCAGAGTTCTTCTGGACTTTCATGTTAAGCTGATCAATTTGCCTTTACTTAAGCAGTTAATGTCAGGTTTTCTGTGACTTGCAAACTAAGGTCTCTTATTTACAAAACATTCTTGGTAGGGAAGCTAAGCTAAGCTAGAAGACAGAACTAAAGGCCAGTGGTCCAAGTTACTCCAAGAAGAAACCAGTTGGAGGGGTACACAGAAGGAGAGGTGGGTGATTTAGGAAACCAGTGTGAGACTGCAGGCAAGCAGCAGGACTCTCATTGTAGGAATGACCTGTCAAGGCCAGGGTCTCTGAAGGGGTCAGGCCAGGACAAACACAATCCTTGGTGAGGTGCGGCGCTCAGGACGAAGCATATGTTAGCTTGTATTTATATAAGGGAATAGTCTGTACCTCCTGACATGTGCCAAAGATGACAGGAGGCCGTGCCAAGAATGACCAAGGGCCAGGCAAGTGACAAGAGAAGGTACAGGCAGGGAACTATGTGAGGGGGCATGGACTATTACCTTCCAGCTTCCAGGCAGTCAGGACATTCTGTGAAGCAGGAAAGACTGGGCAATGAGCTTTACTTCATGGAAAAGGTAGGTTTATCTGGAACACAGCAGGAGATGAATTATCAAGAGGTGCAAACGGAATAGAGTAATGTTGGGTCTTTGGGAGAAAACAAATAAACAAGCACACCCAAGCTAAAATAAATGGCACGGAAGTCTCAACATTAACAGTCCCTCCCAGGTTGGGAGTGCTGGTCCTTCTGCTTAAACTACGATCAGTGTCTGATATTGTGACCACATTGCTGCCACCAAACACGTCTGTCACTGTTCCCAGTGCTACACAGCCATCTCCCCGGCCCAGGAGTCTGGAAAGTGGCCGAAGCCATAGGAAGAATCCTTGCCTTAGTGCTTCAAGATACCAAGCGTTCCAGTTAGGAAATTACTGCAATTAGGAAGTGTTCTGGAATGTGAATACGTTTGGAGAGTGAACGAGCAGCAAACACCAGAGGGAATGAGGAAGGCACTGGATACAGAAGTCAGTGGTTTTAGATTAAAGAAAGAAAAGTTACCTCAAACACCTAGTATGATTTCTCTTATTTCTTTCCATTTACAAGGAACTAAGTCCAACAATTACTAATTATTAGAAATATATATTTCATGGCATTTCCTATAATATAGGTTGACTGCAATATGACTAGTAATAGTAGCCAGTATTTGAGTACTTTCTCTGTGCCTGGCACTTTGCTAACTTCTGGACATTCACTAGCTTTTCTTTCTAAAAAAATTTTTTTTTAGTGTTTATTTTTGAGACAGAGAGAGACAGAGCATGAGCAGGGGAGGGGCAGAGAGCGAAGGAGACACAGAATCCGAAGCAGGCTGCAGGCTCTGAGCTGTCAGCACAGAGCCTGACATGGGGCTCGAACTCACGAACCGTGAGATCATGACCTGAACCGAAGTCAGGTGCTTAACTGACTGACCCACTCAGGCGCCCCCATACATTATCTTTTCTTATTCCTCTGTCAACCATAGAAAGTATGTGGCATACTGTTATTACCATTCCAACAGAGAAAGCCAAGATTTGGAGAAATTAGGAAACTTGCCAACACCTCTGGTAAAAAGACTGAGCTTTTAAAACTGCACTATACAAAACCAAAAAGGATAGTTTAGGGGAATATCATCCCTTCCATGGTAAGCTCTCAAATGCCAACTTGAACAATCATCAACATCTTAAGAAGAAACTGCCTAAATAATTCTCAGTTGTTTGTTTAAGCAAAGTGACTATGGCATACCACTTCCCACAGGGTGTATATGGTATACCATTGTCTACCTGGGTAAAAAGCATGTAAGTTGAACAGCTGTAGCAATGCTAATATTATTTTTTAAACTTAAAAAAATTGTAGGATACAGACAACCGCAGAGAGAATGACAGAGATGAATAAATTACTTAAATGAATTATTATAAGGTAAACACTCTTATAACACCATCCAGATCAAAACACAGAAATTGGGCACACACCCAGAGCCCTCCCTTTGCCTCACCCCATCGCAACCCTTTCCCTTCCCACAAGGAACCACTGGCCTGACTTGACTGCAATCATTTTCTTGCCTTCCCTTTAGTTTTATCACCCAAGTGTGCATCCTTTTTCAGATACGGTTTTTAGGCCTATTTAATTTAATTTAATTTTTATTTTTTATTTTTTTAGGTCTATTCTAATCTACAGCTCCTCTATCCATTCTCTCCCTTTTTTGTTGTTGTTGTAAAAATGATTTTTGAAGAAATGGAACCATTTAAACCTATAAAATGACAAAGTTTCCCATAGCCTGAATTTTGTTGATTGCATCAATACAAATATTATAACTAGTTAGTATAAATCAAGCCATAAGGAGGATATCAGGTAGATTGAAATGCAAACATCTTGTCTGCCAAATTCACAGAGGCATTAAGACTCTTCCTCTAACAAAACCATGGGATGATGATGATGATGATGATGATGATGATTTTTTTTTTTTTTACAAAAGCTTTGATATAGTTGCTTTGAGGTAATCTGTTTCTTCCTTCCTCTTGCTGCCTCATAATACATACATCTCACAGAAAACCTGGTAATGGGAAAATGCCACGTTGGATATATAAGGAAGGTAAAAAAACAAAAAACAAAAACCAAACCCCAATAAACATAAACTAAACAAAAAAGGGATTTTTCTTGGGAAGGAAATGGAAAGGACCAGCAACCTCTACCCAGTCCTTTGGTTATTTATAAGTTTGGGCACTTTTCTTTCTTTAAGAGATAGCCAGGTGAGCTACCAGCAGAAAAGAAATAGATGGTAGCAAAGCAAAATTAATAAAAGGGCAACATAAAACTCAATGTGATTCTTCTTTGGTGCAATGAAACAAGCCCTATTCATTCCCCCCTCATTTTTCCTCTTACCACCACATTCTTTTCAAGCCTTAGTTTCTAAGCAATGGCCTTCAGGCAAGGAATAAGAATAGCTTGTAGTTAGACCTACTTGTTATAAGATCTAGAGGCAAATTATTTAACACAAGTTTCCTTACATGAACAGAGAAGATAATCTGTACCTTACGAGGTTGTTGGGGGGCTCCGCTGAGATAACAGCTATAAAGTGTCACATAGTAAATGCATAACAAATGTCAGTCTCTTGGTTTTGCCTCTTCTCTGCCAAGTCGTATCAATTTTCCTTTAAATATGTTGACTTTAAAAATTCAAGCCATTGAAAATTAAAAGTGCAAATAAAGGACATAAAAAATTCTGAATTTTCATTTCACCCTATGCAGAATAAACCTTTTTGACAATGTCCTTGTGAATTTAGATACTTAGCAACATGCTTAAACTTGAAGAACCAGGGTCAAAACCCCTCCTTCACAATATTTCCTACATTCATCCTTTCTGTCCATTCCTTCCACAACCTTGCTGGTTTGGCACTACTTAATCAATCAGATAGCAAAAGGGAGACTGGAGATCTTTTATTCCAACCCTCGTTTTACTGGAAAGGAAACTGAAGCCCAGAGTTACTTGCCTAACCACACTCTCTAGTTCACAGCAGAGGCTAGACTACAGCCTCTAACACTGGTTGCAAAATAAATGCCTACGGGGGCCAGTAGGTAAAAGAGATGAGAGCAAAGGGAGGGTCTTAGGTGGGGAGCACAGCTGCTCTAAACTGTGAACTTCAACGCGCAGTTAGCTTGTGGGACAGGTGGGGAAGAGGGCCAAGTGCTGCTAGAACTTCTAACATTTAAAGAGATCATTGAAACTTGAAACTTCATATACAATCGACTTGCTTTTAAGGCTGGCAATGTATTAAACATTTTTTAAAGCCTCTCTGCCGGTCAAACAAGACACATCTGTGGGCTGGATTTAGCCAATTTGAGGCCTCTGCATCCTGCTAACCTTAAGTTCCTTTTATTTAATTTGCTTTGATTCTCACACTCCTTGCTCAAAAAGCCTTCGATGGCTCCCCATTGTCTACAAAGTCCAGATTTCTTAACCAGTCCTTCAAGGCAATCCATGGCCATATTTAAGACCCCAAATTGTATTTCCACCTTACAGTCTCCATCCTCCACTGCAACCAGAATGGCTAGTGACCTGTACACCAGGTACAAAAATATTCAAAAAGACACCTGACCCGGCCTCATGGTCTGTCCTTGGTCCCCAGACTTTCCCTCTCTTGGAATGACTTCCACCTGTGCACTCCCATCAGTGAAACTCTGTCCACCCTTAAGTGCCCAGCTTAAATACCACCCTTCCACAAAATACCCCTGATGGCCCCTACGAAAAGCCACCTTGCTCCGAATTTCTTTAGGACTTTATATCACTCACGTGACACTTAAAGCATGCTGCCTGCTTTTGGAGTTACCTGCATAGTTCATTTCTCCAAGCACCTAGCAACACTCCTAGAAGGAAGGGTCTGGATCTGAAGACT
The DNA here is from genome assembly GCF_022079265.1 of Lynx rufus. NCBI lineage: Eukaryota > Metazoa > Chordata > Mammalia > Carnivora > Felidae > Lynx > Lynx rufus. Next base: position 8,621,558 of record NW_025814841.1, on the reverse strand, counting down.
ACAGTGTTTTGTACAAAGCAGGGGGCTCAATAACCATCCTAGAAATATTACCTTTTATACTGAAAACTTGTGGGTCGAACAGGAAGAAAATACCTTTACAGAATTCTATTGCGTCTGTACTTTCATAGGTAGACTCCTGAGTGACCAAAAAAGGGGTAAAGACCTCACTTCTCTGGTTCCCCAAAACATTTTCCCCACTGAACTACTACTTTCTACCTGCTTTGAGATTTCCTCCTCTAGAAGCACTCACGTTTTTGCCTTGGACAACACTGATGCTAAGAGACCACTGTTAAATATTCATCTGTTATGTGAAAGTGTTGGTCTTTTTCTATGAGGAAGGTTAACTTATCAGTCTGATGGTTATCACTTGGAAAGACAGAGAGAGACTGAGCTGTTGGCGAACAGACACTGTCATCAAATAGTTTAGTTGTGGTAAAATTGATTAAACCCTGACTATCCAGCAACCAAAGCTAATTCTGAGCGGGAGCGTCTTAAACTTGTATCTCACACTTTGTTTTTCTGGAACCACCCCCATTTCCAGTCATCTACATTCAACTATGTCAAGAAAGAAAAGAAAAAAAAAAAAAAAAAAAAAAGGACTCCATTTTATCTTTACTTGACCTGGCCAGCACTGGAGGCACTCAATAATATGTTTGCTGAATGGATTTTAAAAAATCAATTTTCACAGTCCTGTAAGTCTTAAAAGATGGCCTAAATTTATACAATAATGGGAAAAGTTGATACAATCTTACCTCAAACGAGCTATAGTTTAGATGTCAGCTGAGTAATTTCAACGAACATATCCTAGATACACCCTTTTAAACCTGTATAAATATATACTGTCAATGGCAAGTTAGACCTTGCAAACATAAAGTTAAGGCCTCACATTTATGTCACGTGGTAACGTGGTTGATGTTAGAGAGCCAAGACAATATTGAATTCCAGGAAACATCAAAGAAAACTGATTACAGGGGTTTCCACCGTGAAAACAATGTTTTTTTCCTGTTCTGGATGATGCCATTGTAGGTCACAACTACTGACCCTCTAAGTTCTTTACCAAAAGAAAAACAGTCCATTCTTAAACCTTTACTGGGAGTACTTCTAGCACAAGCACATTGTAACATGCTTATAATCTATAGGAGCATAAGCATCGTTTAACAGACTCAAAGAGCTTCCCATAAAAAGCAATTCTTTTCTTTGTAACTCCTGTGAAGGAAGAGGTCCAATAGATTACATACAAAGAGGCTCCAAGTTCCCTCATTTTTCCTACTTTAGGAAGTTTTGTGGTAAAACAGATTTAAAGCAAATAACTCTCCTCTTTGTTGAAAACTAGTAGGTTGAACACGCTTATTTTGTCTTTATATAAGTAATCGTCTGTGTTAAATCTCTGAAAACAAAATTTTAACATTTTAGAAATGTATATTCAAAACGCTTTTCGAGCATAAAAGGAATGCTAGGCCTATTATTATTGATGAAAACATGATTTAGACCAAGAGTAACAACCAGTTTGATTACATTGTTGTAAAATAAGAAGGCCCACGGATCTGTTAAAGAACAAGACAAAACACACTTATGATCGCAGGTGGAAGCCTGGGATCCACTACATCAAGATCACTGGCCCCCACTTGAAAGACTATGAACACGGCTAGAGGATGGGCTCCCAGAACTGTGTTTCTGATCTTAAACCAAGCCAGAAAGAAAGGGAAAGCTCCAATCCCTTTTGATCTCGTTCAATGTATGTTTCCAGCATAAACTGGCCTCGTTTAGGCCGACGATGTTTTCCCAATAATACTCCGGTGAGACAGGAGGGAGTCTTGCAACTGCAACCCGAGAATACCGGTGTTCTTCGCACGGAAATGGAAAAGCTGTGTGCTGAGACTGTGGGGACATACACGCACGCAGAGCATCTGCACGGAGGTGACATTTGGTTGCCCTTCATGAGCTCCCTGCTTCTGAGAATGGAGTGTCACTTATTATTATTTTTTTAACTGTAAAATGATCCTGGGAGGGGGGTGGATTATGGGTGGAACGAGATTCACCCCACACTCCTAGAATCCTTCCGGGAGAAGGCGGATTCAGGCTGGAGGGGCGGGAGTGTTCGGGACCGAGAGACTCAGGAGTGACCCCGCGGAGGTCACAGCCGCGGACCTTTGCGCCCCCGTCCCAGGGACCGACGCCCGGGGGACGAAGGCGGGGGCGCCCGAGCTCTCCCCAATCAGGGGCAGTTAAGTGAACGGCTGGCAACATCACAGCCCGGTGTCCTTTGAGAGCCGGCAGGCGGGCGGCCCCGCCCGTGTCCCCACCGGGCGACGGGCCCGGCCGGCCCTTACCTGGTTCCTGCGGTACCACGCACCCGACAGGGAGCCGTTGCCGGCGCCCAGCGCCCCGTACGTGAAGTTCCGGGACAGCTCGTCCACCGCAGCCGAGGCGGCGGCCATTGGGGCTCGCTCCCGGCGCTCGGGCTCGGGCTCGGGCTCCGGCCGCTCCCGGCCCCGCCGCTCCGCCAGGCGCCGCGGAGGGGGCGCGCCCTGCCGAGGCCGCGCCCCGGCCGCGCCGGAGCCACTTCCTGCTCGGCGCCGGGGACGGCGGGCGCGCCGGGGCCACCTGGCTCCCGCCCCCCCGCGCGGCGGCAGGTGCGGCTCCCGCCCCGCGCGGCCTCAGTCTTCCCGCGCCAGGTGCCCGCGGGGAGCCCGGCCGGCCGCGGCCTCCCGGGACGGCTCGCGGCGCACTAGACCGCGCAGGGCGGATCCCCCGAGCGCGCCGGGGGGACCGCACCTGCAGGGCCGGGAGGGAGGTGTCTCGCTGCCAGCCCCGGCCAGCGCTCGGGCAGCAACGCACGGAAGTGAATGGGAGACAAACGCACCCAACCCAGCGCGGCCAGCCACCTTCCTCCCTTCGCCCCGTCTGTACCTGGCAGCTCCAGCCATGACTTTTCTCACTTGCTTTTTCAAAGTTGTTTGTATGTGGGAAAGTCACGAGTTCCCGGAAATACTGTAAGCAACACGAGAATAAAGGTTGGATCGATTACATCTCGATGCCAACAATTGATAGGTCCTCAGTAAATATCCCTGCAAGGAAGGAAGGAATCTGCGGTAGCTGGAGGATGGAGGACCCCAACGTTTCTTTCAGAAATGGGTTTTCCTTCCGATGAAACCAGAAGGAGTTGCGGAAACTTTGCCAGCTACTGGATATAAGAAGTTAGAATCGGGGGCGCCTGGGTGTCCTCAGTCGGTTAACCACCCAACTTCAGCTCAGGCCATGATCTGCGGTCTGCGAGTTCGAGCCCCACATGGGAGCTCTGTGCTGACAGCTCAGAGCCTGGAGCCTGCTTCAGATTCTGTGTCTCCCTCTCTCTCTCTGCCCCACCCCTGCTCAGGCTCTCTCTCTCTCTGTGTCTCAAAAATAAATAAAACGTAAAAACAATTTTTTTTTAAATTCTACTAGGTTACTACAAAGGATTTGTAAGATATCTTGAGATTTTTAGGATTCTATATTGTTGCCTGAAGCACTGGAACTTAACAATTCTTTTGTTCACAAAATGCTGAGGTTCTTCTTACATAACGTGTTTTGACTGCCATGACTTCATTACAGAGAGACCTTCATGAAGAGAGAATAGTTGCCTAGTGGAAAAACTGGGAGAAAGTTTTCAGTGTTTGTTAGGGGAAGTGCACGGGTGAGAGAAGGAAATGAGGGAAAAAAATCATTTTAGGTAGAGAAGTATGAAGGCAAGTAATCACCAAGTTCTGCAGTTTTTTGCTTGAGCACCCAAAATGTTCAAGGAACAGTTAATATGGTAGCTAACTACTTGCAACTTTAAGAGGCTCATTTATTTCAAATTAATATCTGAAGGAAGAATGTTTTTTTAAATATCTTCTGTAATATCACATTGTGTTGGCGATTTATTAATGCTTCCATCAGTTGAGATGCTTTAGGGTACAAGTCACAGAATATCCCAATGCAAGTGGCTTAGAGAAAAAACACCTGTTATCTCTGGAGGGAATGTGGTTCTATGTGGCTCTGTGATGTCATCACTTGCATCTTTCTGCTCTACTATGCCTGATGTGTCAGGCTTTTCCCTTTGCGCAGTGGCAGCTCCAGGCATCGCATGCAAACATGACCGCATTTAGAAAAAAGTCAAGGCATTTCTTCTGATGCATCTTTTTACTGGAGAGGAAAACCTTTTCAAACTCTCCCAGCAGACTCCCCTTCAGGTCCCATTAGCTAGGATTAGGGTCACATGCCCATCCACGTTCTACCAGCAAGGGAGGCTGGGAAAGTGATTCTTGAGCATTTCCAGTCTCCATAGTGGGAGGCGAGCTCTGTCAGCAAGGAAGAAACCAGGATGGGGTGGGAGGGTACTATCAGCAGAGCCTGGCACAACCACTGCTTAATATATTCTATCAGCCAGATTGTAACTAGTCATACAGTCTCTAACAAGCAAGATAATAAATGGATCGTGTTACTTTGCTGTTTAAAATGCTACCAAACCTCTCCATTGACACAATAACGTTCACACTTCTTAAGCTTGGCATATGAGACACTTTATAATCTGACCCCCATACTCTGCTACACTCAATTCACTCCCGTTTTATTTTTTATTTCTTTAAAAAAAATTTTTTTAACATTTATTTATTGTTGAGAGACAGAGAGAGACAGAGTGTGAGCAGGGAAGGGGCAGAGAGAGAGAGAGGGAGACACAGAATCTGAAGCAGGGTCCAGGCTCTGAGATGTCAGCACAGAGCCCGATGCGGGGCTTGAACTCACAAACTGTCAGATCACGACCCGAGCTGAAGTCAGACGCTCAACCGACTGAGCCACCCAGGCGCCCCCATCTTATTTTTTAATTAAAAAAAATCATTTTCTGTTTCTTTGCATTTATTTAAACAACTTCTAATTGTGGAGGAAGACAGCACTTGGTACGGACTAGGTCCGTGTGATGTGTAGCCGGTGACATGCTGTTCTCCAGATTCCAAGATGCCCCTGAAGTTTCTGTGGCTGTCCTGGTGTGTGGGGGTGGTTGGAACAAAGAATTCGTGACCAATGTTCTTTTCCACACAGTTCACAAGGAGGCGGCAGGAATGCTGTGTGAGCTATTTTGGTCCTGGCTGCGTAGGAGTTGCTGGAGGCTGCTCTGGGGTTTGTGACGGCCTCTACCTCTTAGGAGGTTTCTTCAGGGGATGTCCTGTTCACTTTACAGGACACCAAAAGCCTTTAATCAACTGCCTATTTTTAGTGCTGAAATGGTGGAGGTCTGTTCCTCAGTTATCTCAAGGAATTCTATTCAGATGCCACATCATTTGAAGCTAAAACCTGACTCCACGGCTGATTTGCTGTGGAGTTGCTTGACTTCTCTGTGCTTTGCATTCATCATCTGTAAAAGGAGGGATAATGAGTACTGAAACATAGAGAGTACTCAGTAAATGCTATCTTTTACTATTAATGACCTTGGGGGAGGGAAGAATTCCTTAAACAAACAAATACACACACACACACACACACAAAATACAAACCACAGAGGTTAAGATTGATACACGCAATTGCAATAAAAATTAAGAACTTTCATAAATCAAGACCATAAAATATAAAGAGATAAGTCATAAAGTGAGAACATTGTCACGACACATAACTGACAGGGGCTCACATCCAGAATATATAAATAACTCCCATGGGTCAATAAGAAAATGCCAGATAACCCAGTGGAAAAATGGGCAAACACATAAATAGGCATTTTTCATAAGGGAAAGTAAAATGACTGAAAACTATATAAAATGGTTCCATCTCACCGATAATCAGGAAAGCAAAAAAATTTTTTTAAATTTATATTGTCTCAGTTCATTGGGGCTGCTATAACAAAATACTACTGACTGGATAGCTTATAAACGACAGAAATTCTTGGCTCACAGCTTTGAGGATGGGAAGTCTAAGATCAAGGCATCAGCATAGTCACATTCAGGAAGACCCTCTTCTTGGTTCATAGCCAGCACCTTCTTGCCATGTTCTCACATGGTAGAACGGGCTAGAGATTTCTCTGGAGCCTCTTTTATAAGGCGCTAATCCCATTTATAAAGGCTCCACTTCCTAAGGCCTCACCTACAATTACTATCAATCTTTGGGGAGGCTCGGATTTTAACACATGAATTTTGAGGGGGGGGACATAAACATTCAGACCACAGCACATACCAAACATTGGTAAGGATGTGGAGTAACAGAAACTCCTTTTCATTGCTGATGCTATTGACATTGGACAAATTTGGCATTATTTGGTAAAGGTGAAGGTGCATATATGAATTTCACTCTTAGATGTATACCTCAGAGAAACATCTGCACACTGATAGTAGGAGAGGTGCACCAGGATAAAAGAGCTCTTTATAGAAATTTTTATTTTTATTTATTTTTTTATTTTATTATTACTACAAAAGATACACATTTATGTCTTGTGACATAACTTTCATAACTGTGATATATTTTATAACTAATACAATGGATTAATCAAGAAAAAAGAAAGCAAGGTTTTGTGGTCAAAATTTCCCAACAGTTCAAGGTCGGTAGACCTGGATTTAAGTTCAGTCTTCTATTCCTTATCAGCGGCATGGCTTTGGGCAAATTCTCTGAAAGTCAGTTTCCTAATTCATAAGGTTGGGAATGATATTTCAAAGGCTGTTGTAAACATTCAGTACTTGGTAATATGAGCGAGAAACACCTTACAGTCAGCTCTGTTCACCAAACACTTGGTGCCAGGAGCCAGAGGCACAGGGATGAATAAAGCATGGGCTCTGTGCCCCAGGGGCTGACAGCGACGTGAGCAGACAGGTAAACAGGTAACTTTAGGGTGAGAGCTGGGAGACAAGAAAAAAGTTGTTCGCAGCTCAGCTTGGGAAGGTAAGTGGTACCTGAGAGGGTCATCTAGAAGGGGGTGATGAGTGTTCTGAATCCTGAAGGATGAGTTAGCCAGTGCAGGAGAGGGGTGGGGGTGAGCAGGGCTGACAGCAGGAACAGGCATAAACCAAGACCAGAGGCCAGGGACAGCATAGTGTGCATATTTCCACATTAGTCTTGGGTGAGAGGAGATCTACCCTAGAATAGGGACAGGAGGACCAGCAGGGCCAGGAAATTTAGGTTTCGTGTGCTGGGGTATCAAGGTTGGACTTGACTCCTAATGGAAGCCACTGAGTAAGTTTACAACAGGTCAGGATTGGTGCTTTAAAAGATTCCCTGCCGGAAGGGCAGGGATGGTTTAGGTGGAAAACACCAGAGACAGAGAGACAAGTTAAGAGGCTGCAATGACTCAAGTGAGGATACATGACGACGGCTGGAGAGTGGAGAGATTTCAGAAATGTTTCCAAGCAAAACCAGCACAACCTGTTGATGGGGCAGGGGAGGGAGAGAGAAGAAGGGAAGGAGGGGGAGGAGAGAGAAGAGAGAGTCTACGATGTGTTCTAGTTTGGGCTACTGGCTGCTAAGGCAGCACAACTTGCCCACACTGGGGACTAGGAAAGAGGATTCTGTTTAGGGGGAGAGGGTGAGCTCAGCTAGAGTTGAAGGTTCCTTGAATTTGAGGAGCTTGTGGGGCATCTGAGCAGAAAACGATGTGCACGATTATCCTAAGATGCAGGGGTGAGGTCTGGGGCCAGAGAGATTTGGGAGTCACCAGTGTGCAGGTGGATGAGACTGGCCAGGGAAACCACATGGCCTCCATCTTTTGGAGTAGGACCAGGCAAACTTTTTCTATAAAGGGCCAAATAGTAAATAGGTTTTGTGGACCATATGGTCTCTTACCATAACTATCCAACTCTCCCGGTGCAGTGCAGAAACAGCTACAGGCAGTATGTAAATTAATGTGCATGGCTGTGTTCCAATAAAGCTTTGTTTACAAAAAACAGGTGGCTGGCACAAACCAGAGTTTGCTGACTCCTTCCTTTTCTAGAGAGAGAAGAGCCGAGTGCGGAACACAAGGCCAACAAGGACCACTTGAGAGGTAAGAGAAGAAACTTGCCGGTCCTCTTGGCAAGTGAGTGACAGAATCCCAAACCAAAGGGAAGTTCAGTAACTGATAACTAAAACCTGGGACAGCAGGGATGGAGCCGGACCACTAGATCCAGGAACTGATTTTTGGGCACGGGCTTCACCCTCAGGCCAGCCCCACATGGTGGGGGCATGGCCAGAGCAACTCCTAATGTCCATCCTTAGAGCCTGGGTTCAGAAAGGTAAAGGGAGTGTGACAGGTTGGTTACTGTTCCCGGTTCTTCGTGCCCCACTCCCATGCAGGGACATTTGTATTATCCACTCCCACTCCTCCCCACCTCCCTCCCCTCCAATTACCAAGTGACTGCAATTCCTCCCACCTACAGGCAGCTTCTCAGTGATGCTGGGTTTGGCCACACGGTCTGCTTTGGAAATGTGGATAGTGACAATGTGACAGTTCTGGGTCAAGGCCATCCGAGGCATCCTGTGTTTCATCTTGCTCTGTATTCCTGGGCTCTCTTCTGAGAAGAGTAGGCCCTAAGTAGCCGCTGGTCCAGAGAGAATGAAGCCTGGGAAGCACACCTGAGGCCAATCCTGGCCACATCGGGCCTACAGACTCATGGATGAGAAAATAAATATTGGTTGTTATAAGCCACTGAGATTTTGGGAGTATTTGTTATACAGCAACACAGATCCATTAAAGGTGTGCCCCAACCAGCTTCATTTAGAAAGTCCTGGTGGAAAACTGGCCTGATTTGGGACGTGTGACCCATCTCTGGCTCAATTACTGAGGGCAGAGAGATTTGGTTTTATGCTTGGCCCACAGGGATTGTTGCTCACTCTCTTCAGGGAGGTGGGGGCAGTTATCAAGGTGAGGAGAGGGAGGCTGAGTGGACAAAGGCTACAGCCAGTGCCGTGAAGAAGTGGCATAGAGTCATGCCAGGGAGACGGGCAGGGGAGAGTAACAAAAATGAAGGTATGTTGAATTATGCCACAGGTGGCAAAGAGAAGGGCAAGACAATAAATGAAAGGTATTCATTGGCTTTGGCAATAATGACCAATAGAAGCCTGAGTGGTCTTTGCCTGGGTGGTTTCAGTGTTGGGGGTGCCAGCCAGGTTATAGTTGATGGCAATATTTCCATAAACTGTAATTCACTATACTAGTGTTAGCTATTCCTAAAAAGGACCTGAGGTAGGGAGCAGGTTAGGAGTCCGTTAAGGGAGAGTCAGGAGTTTCACTTACTAGCGCGTGTCTTTGAAGCCACAGGTGGCCCCGGGGAGAAGGGAGTGTTGGGATCACCCACATGAGAGGGAGGTGATTTTCGAAGTGGGAGATGTATCCCCCAAGGATGGAACCAGGATGAAGGGTGGAGCACAGTCCTGGTGTGACCCTCAGGGCCGACAGCAGCAGAATTGTATCTGGGAACCAGACATGAAGGCAGGATCCAAGCGACATGGAATTGAAAACAGCAGGATTTAGTGAGAGATCACGAGGGAGGTGAGAGAGGCCAAGGGAGGAGAGAGCTGATAAGAGTATCTGGGCTCAGGCCTGGAGAAACGGTACCAGAGCCAGTCCTAACACAAGTGTCCAACTGGCAAAATATTAGTCTAGTGCCCTCCCCCTTTTGGGACTCTGACCTTCTCTTGATTTCTTTCCAGGCCTCTTTCCTTAGCCCCTGTCCTCCTTCTGCATCCTGTCTCTCTTGCCTTTACTGACATCTGACTGTGTGGGACTTCCCAAGGCTGTGTCCCACCCAAGCTGGTCCTCCCCAGCCAGTCACCCAACATCTTTCCCTCTGCCTCCTCTGAAACTGTACTGTGTTGTGTCTCATTCCTTTGGTCTCCACTCTCAAGGTGGCATCTAGGAATGGGTGCATGCCAAGATACTAACGTTAATAGGTCTTCTTCCATGGCTATTTGCATTCTAAACAGACTCTCCTGGTAACATGACATCTTAACCCAAAGGATTTTTTCTGTCAAAGGAATAAGAATTGGGCAGATGGAGGTGGGGCATGCAAAGTTGCCTCTCAGCTCTTACCATATAATAGGTTTGTCACTGATGGGGCTTGTCATGAACTGGAGAAGACATTAAGAGAAAAATAAGAACCTTAGTTTTAGGTGACAACACAACAGATTTTAGATGTAATTGCCAAATGAAGACGCCTTGATTTGGGAAATATAGGGCTAGACAAATGGCCACAAACCCGAGGTCAAGATGTAGTTACCGATATCTTGGTATTATCCTTTTCTTCCAGTTTATATCTTCCGTGCTGTGGCGGAGTCCGGACTTCTGCTGCTCAGTTAAGAAGGCCAACTAGGTGGGCGAATTAGTGAAGGTTCTCCAGAGAGAAAGAATCAATAGGAGATGCAGATATAAATATAGAGATATGGATACAGATCTCATGTGATTATGGAGACTGAGAAGTCCCAAGATCTGCAGTGAGCAAGCTGGAGATCCAGGAGAGCTGATGGCGTCAGTTCTAGTCTAAACAGAAGGTTTGAGACCCAAGAAGAGTCAAATTTTCAGTTCAATAATGAAGGCTGGAAAAGACTGATGTTCCAGCTCATCAATCAGGCAGAAGGAGATCTGTCTTACTCAATCTTTCTTTTTTTAATTCAGGCCTTCAACTGATTGGAGGAGGCCCACCCACATCAGGGAGGGCAATCTGTTTACCAGTCTACTGACACAAATCCTAATCTCATCCAGCAACACCCCCACATTACACCTAGAATAATGTTTGACCCAACGTCTGTGTGCCCTGTGGCCCGGTCAGGTTGACATTTAAAATTAACCGTGACAGTGAGCTCCTCAAGGAGGGAAATAAGATGATCCTGTGTTGCATTGAATACCAATGAAATGGCCTGTGGAACCAGGTGTGACAAATGTGGCAGGCACAAGTCTCACAGACATAAATTTGATCATTTGTACCACTTTTCTTTGGCCTGGAGCTTGGTTTCTGTAGTAATCCAATTTGTCCTGTAGGTTTTCTATGACCGTTTTACTTGAACAGGATTTACTTTCTATCTTTCTCCGCCTCTCCTTTTCCTTCTCCTGCATCGACATTATCATCATACTGTCATCAGCAGTAGCCGAGGTTTATTGAATGCCTGGTGCTCTCATAGCTCTGTGCCAGGAAGGAATCTGGGATTCATGGGGAGAACTAGATCTATCCCTTGCTTTGAGTGGCTTAATTACAGTTCAGGAGACAGAACATACACGTAAAGAGACAGGTAAATGCAAACCAACTATGAACTAGTTAACTAGGTGCTAAGTGCAGTGGGACCTTTGTCTTAAGACTGCTGAAAAGGAGTGATTAGCAGCTGAAAGTGGTCTGGAAAAGCTTCAAGACATTTCTGACCTTTCAGCAGGGCCTGAGGGAAGAGTGCGTCCAAAATAAGTGTCAGGAAGGAGAGAGACGGCAGGAAGGGAGAATGCCCTGGACAAAAGGGAAAAGTGTCAGTGTGTGCAGGGACAGACAGCAAGTCCCGGTTTGGTGGGCTCCTGAGCCATCGAACAGCTTGATGCCTGGAGAGTGGCATCCAAGAACAGCTTTAGGTCCAGGTTGCTAATTAAAATTTTTTCACTGTGTGTGAAATTTTCCAGGATCAGCAATGGAGAGTCATCTGCATCTCATGGAGGCGTCTCCTCCCCAACACAACTTCCTAAACCTGTCCAGCCGGTCAAGAATCACTGCTGCTCTACCCAGTGACACACACTCCCTCTGAAAAAGCCTGGAATTGCACATGATTAAAAGAAAAAAAAAAGCAACTAAAGAAAAAGCCTCTGTTTTCACGTGCACAGTTAATGCTGTTTTTCTATGGTTTGTCCTGTTTGCCTGTCACAGCAGTGGTGTGCTGTGGATTTAAAGCAAGCATGGACTGGTCTAGTGGTTCTCCCGCAGGACCCTGCTCAGTGCTGTGCTCAATTTGCTTTGGGGACGGCATAGAAACTGTGCGTGCGACCAGACGAGACAGTGTTAGCTTTGCTTCCTGTCAGCCAGTAGGGCAGCTCACTTCCTCCCTCCAATTTCCCCAGACTTCCTCAGACCTCGGGAGGCTGTGTAGGTTATGGAGAGAGTCAAACACTGTGAGAAACTACACATGCTCCAGTCCTGCTCTGCTACAAACCAGTTGTGTGGCCTCAGGCAAGTCCCTTTATCTCTCATTTGTTCATCTGTGAAATGAGAGGTTTGGACTGATGACCATGCAGAATGTTTCCAACTCTGAAGGATGAGTTTAGGAGGATTTGTACCTTCTTTGAATTGCATCAGACAGTGTTTTTCTCCTCTGGCTGCTTAAGGGAGGAGAGAGTAGCTCTAGAAGGTCCTCATTCCTCTCTCTAAAATGGCTTGAGATATTAGTCCCTAATCAAAGAGAGTTGGCTTTTACCTACCAAACACATTTTTTTAATGCTTATTTATTTTTGAGAGAGAGAGCGTGTACGCATGAGTGGGGGAGGAGCAGAGAGAGGGAGACACAGAGTTGGAAGCAGGCTCCAGGCTCTGAGCTGACAGCACAGAGCCCCAAGCGGGGTTCGAACTGGAGAACAATGAGATCATGCCCTGAGCCAAAGTCAGACGCTTAACCGACTGAGCCACCCACGCACCCCCTACCAGATACATTAAAAAAATATCTCTTATGGGTATTTTCAAAAGATGGACTATTTAGAGAACTCTAAATGTAGGAGGACTAACATTCAAATAATGCCACAATTTAGTAGCTGTATGATCTTGAACCTGTTCCTTCAATTTCTGGGACTCAGTTTCCTCATTTGTATAATAATAGTAACAATGACAAGAACCACAGTCCTGAAGGGAATTGTGAGGATTAAATATGTAAGCATCAAGCCCTTAGGACAGTGCCTACACATAGTAAATATCCATGAACTGGAGCCATTAGTATGAGTGTCGCCGGTGTATTGGGGAGGAAATGAAGCCTAGGGTTATAGCACTTGCCAGCGGGAACAGGATCAAGGCAGATCTGAGTTTCAATCTGGGCTTTGTCTCTAACCAGCTGTGTGGCTTGGGCAAGTCATTTTACTTCTTCATGCCTCAGTTTCTTGCTCTTTATGGGAATAATAATAATTCCTGCTTTGTAGAATTATGAATGAACTTCCAGCAAGACAAGGCATTCACTGAGCCTGAAGAAGACAGAGCAAGCATTCCACAAATTTCATCACAATTGCAAACAAACAAAAGTAATAACAAGTGCTGTGCTTCCTTCCCCCACTGGCTTTCCTCCAAGGGTGGCAGTAGTGAAAGGAAAATGTCCTGAGGAGAGGGATTGAATCATGCTTTGTAAGAGCAAGACCATCTCCACCTGGTTTATCCTATAGCTTCAGTATCTAGCAGGGTGCCCAGCACATGCGGACCCCAGAAAGAAAGCCTTTACTGATAGTGGAAACGAGAAAGAGACGCTCAGAAGTCATTCTTCTTTGACAAGACCTGGCTTAGTTTTCAGGCTTTCAGGCTTATGTCGTCTTCTGCCTAAACAATTCCACCCAGGAGGACATTCAGAGATGTCGAGACCCCCTCTTTACTCCAGACTAGTCCTGTCCAAAACAAATATGATGTGAGCCACATATGGAATTTTATTTTATTTTTATTTTTAAGTTTATTTCTTTATCTCTTTAGGGAGGGGAGAGGAGCAGAGGGGGAGAGAGAGACAGATTCTTAAGCAGGTTCTATGCTCAGCGTGAAGCCTGATATGGGGCTCAATCTCATGATTGCGAGATCATGACCTGAGCCAAAATCCGGAGTAAGACATTTAGCTAACTGAGCCACCCAGGCACCCCCCACATATGGAATTTCAAAACTCTTAGTGGCTTTGGTAAAGTAAACAAAAATAAGTGAAATTCATTTTAATAATGTACTTTATTTGACCCGCTATATCCAAAATATTATCATTTCAACAAATAATCAAAATTAAAATCAAAATCAAAATTATTTAATATTTTTTGTATTAAGTTTGAAATCTGGAATGTATTGAATTTGCTGCAGATCTCAATTCAGGCAGCATATTTCTTTTTTTTTTTAATTTTTTTTCAACGTTTATTTATTTATTTGGGACAGAGAGAGACAGAGCATGAACGGGGGAGGGGCAGAGAGAGAGGGAGACACAGAATCGGAAACTGGCTGCAGGCTCTGAGCCATCAGCCCAGAGCCTGACGTGGGGCTCGAACTCACGGACCGCGAAATCGTGACCTGGCTGAAGTCGGACGCTTAACCGACTGTGCCACCCAGGCGCCCCGCATATTTCTTTAAAAAAAATTTTTTTAATGTTTATTTTTGAGAGGCAGAGAGACAGAGAGACAGAGCAAGAACAGTGGAGGGACAGAGAGAAAGAGAGAGAGAGAGAGAGAGAGAGAGAGAGAGGGAGACACAGAATCCAAGGCAGGCCCGGGGCTCTGAGCTGTCAGCACAGAGCCAGATGCGGGGCTCGAACTCACAAGCTGTGAGATTGTGATGTGAGCCGAAGTCAGCCGCTTATCCAACTGAGCCACCCAGGCGCCCCGAGAGAGCATATTTCACGTGCTCAACAGCTTCATGTGTCTAGTGGCCCCTATGTTGGAAGGCATAGCTACAGACTAAGAAAGCAAGATCAAGCCTCTTCTTCCATGCACCCTCAAACCCACCCTTCAGTTTCACTTCCTGTCTGAGGACCCACTTATTTCCCAGGTGGCTGCCCTAGAGAAAGGCTTCAGGCTTCTTAGAAGATACACCCACCACCCACATGGCTGTGCTCTGCCCTTACATGTCTCCCTAGAAAAACCATACGAGAACACAACACCATAGCCTCAACGCCCATTCCACAGGATATACACGTACAACAAGGAATTAATTTTTCAAGGCATTTCCAAGCTTGCTACTTGAAATATCAATGATCTAATAGTGTCAACTACCATCCTCTTTTTTCAGTCATGCCTTTGGAGATCTTTTCCCACTGTGATCTGGCCTTTATTTAACCCTCTTTGGTAATTCACTTATTGAGGGCCTGCTATGTACAAGAGTTAGGAGCATGGTAATGAGCAGGAAGAATGCAGTCAGTGCCTGCCTTGGGAATGTTAAACTTGGGTTGGACAGGAGGATGAGTAAGCAGGAT
Organism: Lynx rufus; assembly: GCF_022079265.1. Taxonomy (NCBI): domain Eukaryota; kingdom Metazoa; phylum Chordata; class Mammalia; order Carnivora; family Felidae; genus Lynx; species Lynx rufus. Next base: position 8,606,495 of record NW_025814841.1, on the reverse strand, counting down.
CCTTTTTTTTTTTTTAATGTTTATTTATTTTTGAGAGGGGGAGGGGAGGGGCAGAGAGAGAGGTGAGACACAGAATCCGGAACAGACTCCAGGCTCTGAGCTGTCAGCACAGGGCCCCCAACCTGGGGCTTGAACTGACAGGCCATGAAATCATGACCTGAGCCGAAGTCAGATGCTTAACCGACTGAGCCACCCAGGTGCCCCAGCAGCTTACAACATGGTATAATGGGGGGAATAAATACTAAGTACTCTGGAAACTCATAGGAAGGCAACTAACCTAACACAGGAGTCTGTGTGTGTACGTGTGTGTGTGTGTGTGTAAGGGGGCAATCAGGGAAGCAACATCTAAAGTAAAACCTGAAGTTTGAGTTAAAATTGGAGTGTGGGGTTGTTGGGTGTGGGGCTGGAGAAAGAAAGAGAACATTCCAGGTGAGAAGAGAACAATCACATGTTCCAGAGGGTTCAAAGTAGGGGGTCTGCAAATCATCCCATCCAGCTGGAGTCTGGGAAGACTAAATTTGTGGCTTGGGTAGGCGTAGAGGAGGCAAGGAGTAACTGTGGTTAATAGGTAGGGCTTTATTTAAATTCCATTGTAAAGATCCTAGGAACTCTAGCTCTGGTTCTGATTTCTTGCCTGCTGTTTACAGGGTATCTCCATGTTTCACTTACATTCAGCATGTTCCAAATCACTCATCACCTTCACCCCTCTGCTAAATATTCCATACCGGTTCTCTATCCTAATTTCTCTGTCTCTCATAATGAGATCAGCATAATTTCAGTCCCCCCTGCAGCTAAGACATCTTTCATCTCTTCTATATCTTCACCCCTGTACCCAAGCCATCACTAAATCTCACTGATTTTTTGACTGAGTGTCTGAAGGCTTTGGTTCAAGCACTTTCTGGCTTCCTTGAAGATAATTCATCACTCATTTTTCTATAATAGCTTTAAATTTTCACCAAGGCTATCCAAACTCCGAGTGGTATAACTTGTACTCCTTTGAGATATCATATTGGAACAAACCAGCAGTTTTAAAAATCACATCAGATTATAAAGTAGGAAAATAATTCCAGCAGTCCAGAAAAGCCCCAAGTAATTTTTGTTGGAAAAACATTTTATTTATTTTTTTGATTCTAATGTCTTCTTATGTCTTAAAAAAAATCATCTACCTTCCTCTTGAAATTGTAAGGTCATATTACCAACATAGAGAATCCATAAATAGGGATTTTTATTTGTCTAATTGTGCCCCTCCCTTTCTACACAAGCCCTTTCCTGGATGTATTACCTGCATGTTTACTCACTCTAAAAAAATGTTCAACACTGTTTAAACTTGCCCTTGATTACCAAGTATCTTACTTCACGTTGGCTCGGCAATTCATTATAACCACACCCTGTACTGGACATGGAAAATTTAAAACACAAGAACCAGACTGCATTTTGTGTCTCATGAATAAATGAGAGGAGAAACAATGATCTCCTCTGGTTGCATTTTGTCAAATTGTAAGCAAAATGTCCACGGGCTGAAATTTCCATTTTAATCAGCAAGTATTTAGTGAGATTTAAGGACTGTGTTCAGCATGAAACTACTTGTTAGAGGTATGGTAACCACGTTTTCTACAAATTAAAAATGAGGACACATGGTGTGACAAGTACTGAAATCAGTACTACCCTGGAGAATTTGGGTTAAACTATTTGATTGCTTTAGGAAATGCAAGATAAATATTGTCCCTCAAGTTTATAATTTTATTGGAAACACAAGTCCAACACACATTTATTTACTTGGCCACCGAAGAGTGAACACTTAGCATAGGAGGTACGTTGTTAGCTGGTAAAGTTACAAAGATGGAAAATGTAGACGGTTGCCTTAAATGCTTTCTGAAACAAGGTAGGACCTTGTGAGGCTAATTTCATGTGTCAACCTGGCGAGGCTACGGTGCCCAGTTGTTTGGTCAAAACTAGCCTCGATGTTGCTGTGAAGGTATGCATGTTTTAGTTGCAATTCACATTTACATCGGTAGACTTTGTACATCTACATCAGTAGACATCCACAATGTGAATGGTCCTCATCCAAACAGTTGAAAACCTTACGAGCAAAGATTGAAGTTCCCTTCAAGATGGGAAAATTCTGCCTTTAGACTCAAGACTGCAATATCGACTCTTGCTAGAATTTTCAGCCTATCCGCCTACCCTGCAGATTTTGAATGTACTGCTTTCCACAGTCGTGTGAGCCAATTCCTTAAATACATCTATCTCTCCTCTCTGTACACACGCACACACATGCACGTGTGCGCACACACACATACATCCTGTTGGTTCTGTTTTGCCGGGGAACCCTAATATAGTTCTCATAAGAACGGTTATTTATTTCCCATTCCTGAGATAATCTATGCATTTTTAGGCAGAATTGTATAATACCCCCCCCACAAATGGTAACATCCCACTTCACAATATGTCTTCTAGCAATGTTTTGAAACATATGGCATTCACTTTCAAGGCCCAACTTGCTGCTAAAGAGAAAATTTAGAAGCCGAAGTGGAATTATCAGAACAAAGTTGCCTAGTTTCAAGTGGGATGAGAAGTGAAAGAATTATGCAGAGAGCTTGAGGAACTCCCAAAAGTGTTCAAGTCAAGGAGGCGACAGAAACGAAAGCACAGAGAAGGCAGCTTTGGCCTTCTGCTGACAAAATTTGGAGGAAAGAAAGTGCACGGCAATTGGGTCTGTGTCTGTGAGTATCTTTACAGTGGAAAAAGATAGTGTGGGAAGAAAGGACAATAGAGCAAAACTGGTCAGAGAAATTGGGATAATGATCAAAATTGCCCTGGGGGAAAGAAAGGAGCAAAGAATTATCATTTAAGATCTAGAACTGTGAGTTTAGCACTAGATTAATGTTTGGGGGTGGGGGGGCATTGGGGTCTCTATGAACTGTTCCATTGGAAAATGGTACAGGATGATCTGTTCTAAAAGGAAATGTGGGCACTCTGTAGCAAGAGAATTCTGGATGGAATAAGTGATAGTTGATTTCCACATCTGATTTAAGCACGTAGCAGGCCTGTTTCTCTGAACTGGCAATAGAAAACACTTGGAAGGGAGAAATCTTATGAATAATTAGACATAATTAGGTTGTCAGCTCATATATCATTATGCCTTGCCTCTCAGGGATGTTTTGCAGATTAATTAGTTAATGTTTGTAAAATAAGCTCCAAGTGCCATGTATCATTGGCACAGAATTTGATTTTCAGTATGATGAATGTAATTAAGTCATGTTGATTTCATACAAACTTTCATTGCAGGCTAACATCTTTTCTGGAGTGTTCTGGAGACATTGGGGCATGGGTTCTTGTACTGACATTTCATCAAGAAAAGCTCTTGATGTGGGGAACACTGTGACAGGCATTTTGCATCGTGTGTGGTGCACAGCTAGGGTGAGATGAGGAATTTAAAGTGTCAGATTAGAATTGTGGCTTCTACTGATCAATAGAGGTTATGTTTTACATGATCCCCAGCTTGACAATATAGTAATTAAAAGCAAACACTTTAAAAATCAAGATCAGCAGGAGAGAGAATAATTAAGCGTTTTATATGGGGCCCTATGTGAACTTTACCTGCTATATGATGTGTACATTAAATATTCTTCAGTTAGGAAATTTATTTAAAAAAATTTTTAATGTTTATTTATTCTTGAGAGAGAAAGACAGAGCACGAGCGGGAGAGGGACAGAGAGAGGGAGACACAGAATCCGAAGCAGGCTCCAGGCTTTGAGCTGTCAGCATGGAGCCTGATTGTGGGGCTGCTCGAACTCACGAACTGCAAGATCATGACCTGAGCCGAAGTCGGACCCTCAACCGACTGAGTCACCCAGGCGCCCCAGGAAATTTATTTTTTAAATCTAGAAGTGGCCTTAAATATCCCCAATTCATACCTGTTAGCAAGCTTGTCTTAAACAGTACAGTTGATTGGTGGCTCAGAAGCTCAAATATACATTCCTATTTTTGGATTTGGTGATTTTTAAAAGAAGAATCAAATAAGATCCAGGACAGTGGTTTTCAAACATTTTGGTCTCAGGGTCATTTCTACTCTTAAAAATAAATCATTGAGGACTCCAGAGAGCCTTGTTTATGCATGTTTTATTTACCAGTGCTTATTGTATTAGAAATTAAAGCCGTGAAAAAAATTTAATTTATTTTATCCATTAAAAATAATAAGCCCGTTACATAATAACATAAATAAGGGGCTTTAAATGAGAAAAAGTGAGAAGAGTGGCATTGTTTTACATTTTTATAAGTCTCTTTAATGTCTAGCTTAATAGAAAACAGCTGTGGTTCCATATCTGCTTCTGCGTCCGATCTCACGCGATGCATCATTTGGGTTGAAGTAGATGAAGAAAAGTTGGCCTTGTGCAAATATGCAGCTGGAAGAGGGAGAAGTATTTTAAGAACCCTTTTAGATAACTGGATGTTCCCTTTTGATGTGACACCAGAACTCAGCAAGTGATAGTGTCTTAAAGGTTGGTTTCTGAAAAGTTGGTGGATTCTAAAACCGTGTCAGTGGCTTTTTGTACCCCATCCCTGTAAAACCCAACGGTCTATCTTGTACTAGTACCGTGCAGTGGTCGTTCAGAAAGTATTCGTTCGCTGAGTTATACAGATCTTCCAAATGTTCCAAACATTTCATTCCACCGTATCGAACAGTCACTTCTGTCAATATCACCACTGATTTCACCCTACAGTTCTTTAAGTATTGCCACACTGTCAAGTTTTCTAAAATATTCATCTTTCTGTAAAGCTGAAATTTTATTTTTGGCAATAAATACTTTCAGTTGTTCTCCTTGAAGTGATGGTCTCACTTTGTTCATTTTAGAGACGATGTCTGCCAAATACCAACATCTGAATAAGCATAGCTTCTTCAAGTAAAAATGCTCTTTCACTGAAAAGCAGCTAGCTCGCTCACCACACAAAGGATTCTCCTTAAGACACGACCATCACAACTGGGATGCGTCCAGGTCCTTATGACAACTTCTTCCTGACACGGAATATTAGAACGATATGTGCTCAAGGGTAAACATTTAATAAAACTAATACTTTTTTAAATGTTCTATTTCATTTTTGAGACAGAGAGAGAGACAGAACACGAGTGGGGGAGGTGCAGAGAGAGAGGGAGACACAGAATCCCAAGCAGGCTCCAGGCTCCGAGCTGTCAGCACAGAACCCCACACGGGGCTCCATCACATGAACCGGGAGATCATGACCTGAGCCAAAGTTGGACGCTTAACCGACTGAGCCACCCAGGCGCCCCAATAAAAGTAACACTTCTTACTGCTGCATCAAGGTCACTGTTAAGCGAAATTGGCATTTTAAGAAAAATCCGCGGATGCATGCGTGGCAATGCCACACACACGGACTGCTACGATTTGGTGCCACTGCCTCGGCTGGTGCTTGGGGCCCCAGAAGTTTTAGCTGTTGTGCCTTTGCTCCACCAATGCAAATAGAAGCACACTGAAAATGCAAATAATGTCCTGGTGTCACAACGAAGTATTTTCGAACTTGCAGACTCTCGGAAAGGGTCTCAGGGACCTGCACGGTTTTGTGGACAGCACTTTGAGAATCACAGGTATAAGAATGCACTGAAGGTACTGCCGAGGACAGAGGAAGGGTGTCTTTTTAATGCAGCTTCTCTAGAAAGAGCTAGGATAATGGCAGGCAGTATAATCTGATGGAATTTGCTGCTGTTATTTTTTTCGAAGCAGCAGGAAGCATATTATACTGCCCTAAATTTTTCAAACTTTTTTGACCACAACACACAAGAAGATATATCTTTTATGGTGTAGTGCACACATATACACAAATATACTTACTGAAATAAAAAGTTTCCTGAAATAATAGTCTTACAATTTTTGATGCATTCTAACAATTTTATTTTATTGTATTTCATGGTTTTAAAAAAATGTTGATCAAGCCCCACTAAATTGTTCTCACAACTCACTAATGGGTTGGAAACCACAGTTGGCAAAAATCTGTTCTAAATAAAGATGCATATGAATTTTATAACTCTATAAACCCTCCTCAGGGCTGATTACCTTTGGTTGGAGCCTGAATGTACCCAGGAGTTTTTAATGGTTGGTTATTCTGTCCTGTCTTGATTCAGTTGCAAATGGTAAAGTGTGGTCAAATGAGAAACACTTCGTTTCAAGGATGCAATGTGTTTGATTCTGTTTTTTGTTTTTTGTTTTTTCTGTTAAGTCTAAATGTTTACCTGGGGTAAACCTAACACTTTTTCTTCAGCATTGGTGGGTACACATATACAATACAACCTTATAAAGGAGATTGTGTTGAGACTGATACAGCAGAAATAATTGCTCCCACAAAAAGAACACTTTGGCACATTCCCAGGATCTAGGTTTATATCTTATTTAATACTGCTCTGACTTCCTACTTGACGAATCTTTTGAGACTCATTAATCTGACAGGTGCAATTAATTGTAAAAACTAAAATGAACTGGCCATCAATTTTTTATTTTGCTTTAATGTAAATATGATTTCTTGTTGGTGATATGATAAGAAAATAGATGTAAGGAAGTAGAATGCATCAGAGATAAAGAAATATCTTTGACCTCTTTGGTATTTGGCTCCTCCCTACTTGGCTATCACGATACCCCTTCAGGGTCTCTCTCTCTCCCTCTCTCTTTCTCTTTCCACCTATATTTTCCAATAGTTTAAAAATACTGATGTATTGATTTATCCTGCCTTGATCTTTAAATCTTGGTTTTTCATCTATTTAGGGTCAAGGTACTTGCCTAGACTTGCCTCCTCTGCTTTGGCATCATTTATTCCCTGGCTTCAAGTGACGTGTAGGAAGGGCTGGAGCAGGGAGATAGGAAGTGAGAAAAAGAGGTAACTATTGTACTTGTTCATGAAGCAGGATGAAGAGGCCCTGAATTAAGGAGATGCCACTAGGAATGGAAAAGAAGGACAGACTTCTATGATTTGCTTAGCATTTGGAGTGAGGATGCGGGAGAAAGAAATGATAACTTGGCAATTCTCTCTGGGGAGAACTTGGTAGGGTATGAGAAAGAGCTGATACAGGAAAACTGGTGAAATCATTACACACACACACACACACACACACACACACACACACACTCTGCAGGTGTTAAACAGATACCAGAAAATATAATAGTGGAACTTGAGAGACTATAGGGCTAGAGACTTGAGCTAAGTAATCTACACTTGAGCAGTCTCTGAACTCATGGGTATAAGTGAAGTCACCGATGTAGAGAATGCAAAAGGAGAAGGTGACTGAAGATAAACTTTGGGGAACTTCAAAACTGCAAAGAGCGATAAGAGGATGAGGAAGGACCGAGGGAGAAATCCAAGGAGTAGAGAACCAGTTGGAAGAATGTAACTTTGGGAGACAAAGTAGCTGGAAAGCACATGAAATACTAAGTTATAGTCCTTTGGGGAAAGAAAAACCTCTTCTTTCTTCTGAGTAAAGAGTGACAGACAGCAGTGCTCAAGGAGATTTATCAATTCATGATGTGGAGAGGAAGATTCTAGAACTTGGCGTGGCAGCCATGGTGTTTCATTTCTTCATAGGAGCTTACTGGTTATGTGACTTGGGCAAGCCACAACGCACAGGTATGAAATCATGAAGGCTAGTCTATGGCCACTATACTGTCAGAAACAGATTAAATCAGAATGAGTATAGTTACTCAGGTTAGAGGACACTACTGAGGGTGTAGAACTTGGGTCAAGTGTCAGAATGAACAGGATTTCAGCCGATACAATAGTGGAGGGGGAATACTTGACTTCAAAAATGGTGGATCATCATCTAGAGAAGAGAGAATTGAAGACACAAATTTCCCCAGAAGAGTATCTTTGTGTTGGCTTTTTCTTGTTTGGGAACTGTGGAAGCTTATTTATTTGAGATGTTGATATAGTACAGTTGGATACTTGATAGAAGAAGAAAAAGAAAGGAAAAAGTATATATCTATAAGCAAAGTCTTCCTTTAGTATGGATGAGTCATTCTTTATTTTTCTTTATCCACTTTGCTTTTAGAAATATACCCTAAAAGTTTTCAACAAAATGTTCCTTATGTTGTTCTTAAGGAGGCTAGTAGCACGTTATGTAGAAAGTTAAGAAACCACTCAAAGATCTCTCACTTTACAAGTAGGAGGTGTGAGTAAGCAAATCACTGTTTAACTTCAAGATCAAAAGTGGAAGTCATACAGTGGAGGTCTGGGAGATGTATATTAGACGTGATATGAATGTACATCTTCTTGGATCACAATATGAGAGAAGTACAGGGGTTGATTTCAAACTGAAGAGAGAGACGGGAGGAATACAATCCAGAGGAATAAATTAAGAGTATTGTGACTTTAAGATAAAATATCATTTTGGTAGTAAACCAACATTCTTGGGCCATGATGCTGGTTCTTTGGGGGAAAATTAAATCAAGCAAACATAAAGACATTTTATTTCACTATCTCGGGGAAAATACAGTTACAAGTTTGACCTCTAAGAATCAGTTCCAGAATACTATGGGTTTTATTGACCATCCACTGGAAAAAGATCAGCATGTGTGGTGTGTGGGCAGACAATCGTTCATTGCTGAGAGCCGTTTGTTAGGCATTACCAGAGGCTTCAGAAAGGGTTTCAGTGTGGTTCACCTTGCTTTGAACGAAACCAATGAGATCACCAGTGTTCGCTTTAGTGAGGACAAGCTGAGGATTAGCAGCTTTTCAAAATAAAAACCAGAGAGTACTAAATGTGTCATCATTGGGAGGGGGTACTTTGAGTTTAAGAGGATTTGGACACATGCAGAGATCATTACTATGTTACTAAGCATTTATAAGTTAGTTTATATTTGCCAAATGCAAATATAAAAATCATTTCTTAATTATACAGGCATTAAAGTCTTGCATCATTAACCACATATTTGAAACAGCTTTGTATCACTTAATAAAAACAACTTCAAATATCAGATTATTGAACTTCCTCTGTTCTAATATCCAACTGCCTTACAGCAAGATTAACCTGTTTATTGTCTTAGTAAATACATTAAAAAGTGTAATTTCCTCATTTATCAAAATTGCAGTGCAAGGAAATGAGGCAATTTGTGCATATATGTTCATCGATCCGGTGTTAAAATTCGAGAATTGAACTCTGATGTTTTTTTTTTTAAACCCTGCCAGTATTTGTACAGTATGTCAGGAGGGCAGCATACTGTAAAGAAAAAAAGAAGGAAAATAGTAAGATAATAAAAATTATTCATTTTGGGTTGAATAACAAAAGAGCGCCAAATGGAAACTCATCCACTCGCCAAGAAGGGCTCTCCTTCACTCCCCCATCCATCACCACCAGCTGGCAGATGGGCTCAAGGCAAACTTCCACAGATGCCAAGTTTTCTGCTTACTCAGTAGTCTTTGTCGTTGCCATTCTGGGAGGGAGGACAGGGAGTGGCCAGAGCCTACAGTTCCACGTAGCCGTTCATCCCACTGTGAAGGAAACTCTTGGGCTTAGCCAACAAAAATGGAATTCAAATTTGGAACCAGACCTCACCTGATATATTTTAATTGATTGTCATGTGATTGGCCATCTGTTTATAATTTGAGTGTCTTTTCTTTGTATGAGAAATGCTTTTGCACAGGGTGGGACCCATGCTCCTCTCAATTTCTATATGGAAAAAAATATTTTCTATCTTTTCATTACTTTGCTGAGTAGCTTTCAACAAGCTTTTGGAAAAAGTCTGGATCCAGATTTATAAAGTATCAACTGATGCTATGCTAAAACAATGGGGATATTTTATGGGCTGTAAAGCTCTTATTATTAAATAATTTTTGGGTTGCGATAATTTTAATAATAGTAGTAGTAAACTATTTTAGAGGCTGGAAGGCTGATGAACCTTTTAAAATCAGTTGAAATTCTTTAAATTCAATTTACATCCTAAGGACTACATCCAAAATATTATTTGGCTATGGCTATAGTTCTATAACTTATTTGAATGCCACAATTTAGATGATTTATGAAAACTGATGCTAGCTAGAATTACGGGTCGAAATTATCAGTCCCTAAAACTTCTAGAAATGTAGAAGTTGTTCTATTTTTTCAATTTAAAATGTGTTAATTGTCAGAGGGCCAACTTTGATTCTCTTGTCTAAACCTCCCTTCTATGAGTCCCTTATGAGTCTCTTATCAAAATTTTGGTAGTTAACATTTTAGAGCTGCATTTCTTAAGGAAAAAGAGCAGAGGTTCCCAAACTCTGGTATATCAGAATAACCTTGGGACCCCAAGCCTCAGCCTGAACCCATGGAATCAGAATCTGGGGTCTCGGCATCTTTTCTGGTCACAAGTCACTCAGGTCATCCTGGTGCACGTGGAAATTTGAGAACAAATTAATCAGACCACCTCAAAGGCCAAACATGCCCACTGCCCACTCTTGTAAATAACACATTATTAGAATACAGCCACACCCACCATTTTTGTATTGGCCATGGCTGCTTTCACGCTACAATGGCAGAACTGAGTAGTTATGACAAAGACCATGAGGCCCACAAACCTGAAAATATTTTTTTTAATATGAAATTTATTGTCAAATTGGCTTCCATACAACACCCAGTGCCCATCCCAACAGGTGCCCTCCTCAGTGCCCATCACCCACTTTGCCCTCCCTCTCATCCCCCGTCAACCCTCAGTTTATTCGCAGTTTTTAAGAGTCTCTTATGGTTTGGCTCCCTCCCTAACTTTTTTGCTTTTTCTTCCCCTCCCGCATGGTCTTCTGTTAAGTTTCTCAGGATCCACATAAGAGTAAACCTGAAAATATTTACTGACTGGCCCGTTATGGGAAACATTTGCTAAAGGAACTGAAGTGATACATAAATAAACATATTTTTCTAGATCTAATTATTTCAACTCATTCATTCATTCATTCATTCATGCATTCATTCACCTAGTCATTTACCTAGACTGGTAAGAACTAAAAATCACAGAAACACACAAAAGGAGTTAGTTAAAAAGGACTTTAGAGATTGTCCTTTAATTTTCTTCAAACCTCTCAGTTGTTTCAAACAAAGAAAGGAAAATCTAAGTTGGATAGTATGCTTTTTAAAATTAGCTGTATTTGATATCTTGGAAACTTAATACTTTTCTAATTTGTTGCTGAAAAATGACTCATCCCTAAGTTAAACTCTGTTATATCATAAATTTTAGTAGTGATTAAAGTGATATTCAAATACAAGAAAGAGTAAACCTATTCCTTCCCAAAGGTGGGTAATATTAAAAAAGATTTAGGAGCTTAGAAGTGTGTTTGGATTTAGCAAGGCAGAGAAATGGGGGAAAAGAGCTAATGATCTTTAGAGCTGCCTAGCCAGAGACAGCACATCATAAAACAAGGATGCTTTTTGGTGATACAGTACAAGAATGCTCTGTACACAGTCTGAGGCATCTTGAAATGTGAATAAATTGGATGACGTTCCAAAGACAATAGATATGCTCAAGTGAACAGGAAGGCTCAGGGGCAGCAAGGCCTTTGATTTACATGGCATGATTGTTTCAAGGCGTGCACAGCCCTTCCCAAGAGCTGGGCTGGATTTCCCTCCCAGCACCTGCAGGAGATGTTGAATAGACATCACAGAAAATTGTCAGCAGAGAAGAGAGACTGATTGCCCGGCTGTAGGAGGGACTTGAAGAAGGAATTAGGTTCCTCACATCTTGTTTGTCATGTCACTCACCCCCTTCTTCAAAGATGTCCCATGGCTTCTTATTACTTAAAGGATTAGAGTCAAGCCCGGCTGGCATTTCAGGCATTCTCTAATCTGTCCCTTATGCTGGTATCACCAAGCATTCTCATGTGTATTACCTCATTTGCTCTTTACAAGTACCCTTCACGTGTGTCAGAGGAGGAAGCAGTATTCCCAGTTTTCAGAGAAATAGGCGCAGGGACAGCTGGCTTCATAGACGGGCTGAAGGTGACCCAGCAGTGAGGGGCTGAGTTAGGGCTGGAACCTGGGGCTCCTGCCCCATGAGGTATATTTTTGATTCCTTTCCTCTAAGTTAGACTTGTTCCCGGAAACATGCCCTGTGCTTGCCTACCTCATCCTTGCTCCTGGCTCATGGAACGCCTCCCCCTTCTCCACGTGGATTGCTGCCTTTGAGTTCGAGCTCCTTTTCTGTCTCTGCTAGCAAACCTTTCCAGAGCTCTGGGATTTCGTGTTCTGTTTCTCCTCCTTCAAACCCACACACATTTTTGCTGACACCATTCCTTTTCCTCAGAACCCTACCAGGCTTTGTGGCACCTCTCGCCTTATTAGATATTTTCATTGGACAGGGAGATTCTCGAAGAGCTCTTTAACTCTGCACAAGTGAATGCCCCATGTCTCCAGTGGTGCTACACGCTTTTTGAGGGGGCATCTACGCAGCGTGTATTTTTTTTTCTCCTCTGCTTACCATAGTGTGTAAAGAAGGCAGGGGCCCAGTAGATATTTGCTGGACAAACAAATGACTTCATTCTCATGCTATCTCTGAATATGATTAAGAGAAAGGAGATGAAACTAAAAAAAGAAGACTGGGTCGAATATCGCAAATATGTTTTTAATAGCAAATTCTTTTCTATTGAATGAAAGTATTCCAAGGACAGCCACCGATGCTCCATGTTTAGCCGAGCCCAGAGTCATCAGGGCTGACTGATCTTAAACTGGGCATAACATAAACCAGCCCATAGGGAATTAAGACTTGGAATATACACGGATAAGACAACCCTTTTGTACCTTTTACTTCCTTAGGGCAGCAACTCACAGGCAGTTGGCGTAATAGGAAGAAAGAGAAAGACGGTATTTTCCTCCCCAGATGCTGACCTTGCCATATCTCTACCTTCCTGAGGCCAAGCTCTCCAGTTTCCTGGCCTGGGCCCCGGGATGCAGCTGCAACAAAGCAAACCTTCCTTGGAGCTTTGCCAGAGTCTTCTCAGGTCTCCGTGGTTGTCGGACTACGAACTAATCATCGTTGTCTTTTGGTAAGCTGATAAATGGGAAATAAAATTCATGAAAGTATCACCTCGCCAGTTTGTGAGGCTTGACTAAGCCTTCGTGATGCCCACTCTCTGCCATCCTCACTCATAGGCGGTGCTCCTTCCTCGTGTGTCTGTGTTGTGTGTTTCCTGCCTAGCTGCACTGGCCGCCCACCTCCCCCTACCCGTCCCCCCACCCCAGAATCAGTGCACAAAATGATCTCCCGTCCTGTGATCCACTTTCTCTAGGTTCAGAGCCCCGGCGAGCTAGGTAGGGCTGTGTGGTCTAGGCCACGTCTCCCCTGTTTCTGGATGAGTACACTGACCAAGTAAAACTAAATGTGACGTTATACCTATTTACACTGATGACTTCCTCTCAATTTACCAGGTCCTTCTATCACAGAAAGTGATTAATCTGAGTGCTACCTGGGAAGTTGAAAACTTATGTGGTTTTTATTACTTCTGCAAGAGTCTCTAAATTATATTCTACACACATATTTCTTCACTTAAGAGTAAAACAGAGCTGTGTAAAGTGAGCAGCGTGTTTACAGTAGATCCCTATGGCTTGCTATCAAATTAGTGGCGAATCAGTATTATAGTAAACAGAGGTCAAAGATCAAACCCACGATTTCACATAAAATTCAAAACACGAGACACAAAATACAAAATAGAAGGCTCATGTCATGAGACCATCAACTACTCTTAAAAAATAATCAAAACCAGGAAAAGATGAGAGGAAACACAATTTAAACATGATTTGAGTCCAGAATCTGATGCAAAAGCCAGACCTCACAGAGCTCTTTTAAAAACCATGACAACCGACTATAGGTCACTCATCCTAAACGGAAACACACGTCGAAAGGTGGCAAGAAGCAAGACTTAGCAACTCCCGGATTCTATTCATGGACTTGTCACTGACTTTGGACAAGTCAAAATCTGTCTTCAGTTTTTACTCTGAAAAGCAGGGTGGAAACTATTGTTTTACTTCTTTTGATAGACAACTCTGGAGAGAGTCATGCTAATAAGAAGACAGTGGTAATTCTCTCCTAGATTTGATTAGATGTATTTTTGAAAGGTCAAATGATTTAGGAGCATGAAATTGTACACACCACACCCCAGTTTTACTGTGGGCAGCTCTCCATTCTTGGCTTCTAAGGAGGAAACTAGAGGGATCACATTTATTCCATGTTAAAGTATTCCTTCAAGCCAAATAACCCCATAAAAATTGATTACAGTTTAGATCTCATTATTAAAATTGAAGTCCTAAATTAGTCAACAGTTCACACTTATCATTATTAATCTAGGGTTAATTAACCTTGAGTTAAAACATAACTTTTTACTGAAGGCTTCAGTGAATGGACTAGGCCAGATGATAAATGGCATAGGAGGAAAAGAAAACCTTTGAAAACAGTGTTTGGAAAAGCTCCGAAGGAGTTCTGAGTATTTAAAAGCAATTTGGTCAATAATTTTAATCACAGCCCTCCTTCTTAATTCATAAGTATTTGCTTAATCGATGCCACCAGATGTCAGTATATCCTGTACAATTACCACTGGGTTCTCAAAACCATCCAGAGTTTTCATTCCAGTTAATGAAAGTGAGGTAGTGGCCAAATAATTAAGGCTCTCTAGAGGATTATAAATCCTACTCCTCAACATTAGTTATGTTATGGTAGAGGCCCTTCAGTTTAGATGCAAATTCCCAAGCTCCCAATAAATCTCAGCACTGCAGATCTTAAAAGTAGAAATGCCCTCCTCTGAAAGTGTTGTGTGGTCAGAGAGTTCTTCATGTTGAAGTACAGCTTCAGACAGTCCAGCCCTGGACCTCTACTGAGGTTTTCCTAGCCTATTTGACCTAACTTTTCCATTAAGGAAATGTCTTATTGACATTTATGTTTACACTAAAGTCGTCATCAGTGAGATAAAAGGAATTTTTATTAATGGAGAAGATAACTAATTTTTACTGTAGATAAGTGCTAGGACTTTTACCTGTCTTACCTTATAGAAACATTAGGAAGTTGGAAAGACAGTTTAAAATGGTCTGTAAGTTTCACATGCATGTCTTTTTTTGACACTATGAAGAAACTAAACTGAGTTCTCGAGGCTTTCAGAGATTTTGTTTCAGTTAACAAACGTGATGTCATGGTCAAAAATGTAAAGGTTCAGTAAACTGGCAAAAATTTTAATTTGCTGGTTATTATTCAATATCAACTGGCCTGTTCTTTAACAGGATACATCTGGGAGGATTTTTGATAAGCAGTAAGGATAACATTTGAAATGATATTTAACAGGATATCTTTAATTGTGAAATACATGTGCAGTTTGATAACTGTAAGCTCTAGAAATCTTTGAAGTCCTTGGCACTTTGCTATGTTTTCAGGAAAGACTGAACTTTGTATAAAGGAGATCCTTGTTGAAACTTCACATTATAAAGTGTCACTGTGGGATCATCCAGGGCATAATCCCTGGGGACAGCATTGCAAGACAGCTGCAGGCTTCCTGCTGCATAATGAAGAACGCACGTTTTATCTTAGGAATGAAAGTACCCTCCTTTATCCTAGAAGTTGATATTGCTGTAGGCTTTGCTCTTGGAAAGAAATCCTTTGAAATATGAATGTTCATATTATTATAGTCTTGTTTATGACAGGAGGAAGGAAAGTCTGACAAAAATGTTTGGACTCCACTTATAAAAGCATTAATACACCTGTAATTTTGTTTGTGAAAAGATAACTGAATTTTTTCAGAGCTTATCTCCTCTGATGTTAAAATGTTTGTGAAATTCACTACAAACAAAGCTCCCTCCCCCCCACCCCATGCACATGCACATGCACATGTATTATTTCCTGGTTCATGGAAATTACTGAAACAAATAGCTAAGGACTCTCTATTGGATTACGTCAAGTAGGGAATTTTAACTTAGCAAAATATGTTTCATGGATCAAAGCACCAAATGCATTGCATTTGAATACCTGCATTCATGTACCATCATAAAGCCTGAGAAATCAGAAAATTCTATCTAATCACAGAAAGAAGATGCCACAAAAGTCACTCTTAGACAAACCCTTACTTGTCCTTGAATGTTTTCCTATGGAAATACATTTTACAAACTGCAAGGTTATTCATTGACTGAATCAAAGATCGTGACACCTGGGGAGGATTTTAGTGTTCATACAAGGACAGTACAATCTGCTGCTCCACCCAGAACAACTTTGCTCCAGGGGGACACTGACAGCTCAGAGGAGTAACTTGCCTAGGGGCTCATTGGCCAGAATTGGCTTGTGAATCCCACCCACTCCTGAGGCCCCTGGGCAATTGCACTACCTAATTCTTAATAATAATGGTTTTATTGTAAACTAATTTATTTTACTCATTAAAATTGTTTTCTAGGCATTAATTAATTTTAACTGATTCTCCAAAAAAAGAAAAATCATTAGAGAAATAGGTACAGGTAAAATTCATCTTTTAAAGCTGGAAAAAAAAAAAAAAACCCAAGAGGAAGTGAAAGTTATCTTACACACATATTTCATTTATTCTTCATAAAACATAAAATAGTGTGAGGTAAGGATCACCCTCTCCATCTGACTGATGAGGAAAGTGGCTCAGAGAACTTAATTAATGTGCCCAAGATCACTAATTATTTAAGTAGCAGAGCCAGGATTTAAACCCAGATCTGTCTGATTCCAGAAACCATGTCCTGTCCAGTTCAAGACGTTTCTCTTTAAGTTACTTATCCAAAATTACATGATGAGGGCTAATAGAATTGAACACAAATCTTAGTGCCAGTGCCCTGGGTTATGTTTGAAAAGAATCCTCACAATAAAGTCCAATAGTACAACTCCTAGCACTAACCAAGAATGTCCTAAATTTTCTCTCTTTTAATCCTGATTGTTTTACATACTCAATATCTTAACTAAGTTACAGGTTTCCTTTCTCTTGAAACCTGTAAACCACTCTGAAAAGGTCGGCCCATAAATTATCAAGGAAATAGGGGAGCCTGGGCCGCTCAGTCGGTTAAGCATCTGACTCTTGATTTCAGCTGAGGCCATGATCTCATGGTTTGTGAGATAAAGCCCTGCATCAGGCTCCAGGCTGACAGCTCTCTCTCAAAATAAATAACTAAACTTTTAAAAAATGTATCAAGGAAATAAAATATATTAAGAACTCTCAGCAAGGACTACCATTGAAAGTGGTTTAAGCCCAGTTACCTACCACAGGTATGGTCAGCAGGCTTCTGTGTGCTCCTGAGTTAGTTTGAATCGTGCATGAAGAATCCTCGTACTGGCTGAGTTCTCCAAATGTCCTGTTCTCACTCTGTAGCTCATCTTACCCCCATTTCTCCTCTCTAATTTAAAACAGGATTTCAAAAACAGAAGAGAAAGAGAAGGAAAACAAGAGTGCCTATCTTGATGATTTTACTATCAAGATATATGAGGCTGATATTGCATTGACAAGTTTAGGTTAAAAAAATTTATGTATTTTAAAATTCTGTCTTGTTCAGTCAACAGGAGTCTTAACAGACTTAGGTGGTACCAAGTTCTTAAACAGACCTCCATACAGAGGGAGCAATGGGAAATAAACCACTTTTCTGACCAGATAGCTCTGTTTTTAAGTAGATGATTCTACTCTGATATCTAAACGATGATCCCTATCATTACTTTGGAAAACTAGTAAGATCCTTTGTGGGGCCAGTTTGGAGCCAGCCCTCAAAAGATCAAATCGAGTATTGGGCCAGAGATGTTCCTGAGGACACCAGCACTCGCTGAGTAAACACTAATGAACTAATGGCCACCATTTTTTCTTGGGTGCCCGGAGAACGTGTGTAAGCAGGAGGAGCTGAAGGAAAATAATTTCACAGGATTGCACAAGTATTACTTATTCCTTCCCAATGGGGAGGTTCATAGAGTTTAGAGTACCATCTTGGGCAGCATTCACTCACCAATTGGTCCTGTGAGGAATATTTAATACTTCATCCAGACATAACCTCACAAGGCATCTCCTAAAAATTCCAGCTGTCCTGACACAATGGAAGAGAAACTCTAATTCTTTCGTGTTTGCATATTCTGTTCAAGAGATGCGACTTTATTCTGGCGCATCCTGCTACAGGTCCTTTGGTTATGAATGACCCAAAGCCCAGGTCACACTCCTAGTATCACTCTAGAGGTCCTAGACTTCCATTGCAAGGGGGCTGCTCCCAACACTGGCCACAGAGCTGCTGTCAGAGGGCACCCTGAGCAGAGCCGGAAATGTCAAATACTGCACATCTTCTGCTTGGTTTTCTTTTTAGGGTAAACTCACTTCTGTGTACAGGTAAAGGAAAAAATAACCAATTGACATTTCACTGACCCAAAAAGGGCAAACTCTGAAATCTCCATGTAACAGAAATGACTGACTAGAAAGAAATGACTAACTGTTGCAAAGATCTGCACTGACAATATAGCCTACATATGAAAAAAAAAATTGAGAATATTCAATATAGGAATTTGAAGAGTTTGAAATCTATCAAAGCATTCTCACCATATGCCTGTTTCTTCTTAATAATATAATATTTCAAAGTAAATGGCTGGCTTTCTTACCTCCAACTATTCAGATACAATGAAAAAAGAACATTTCTTTCTCTCTTTTATTTTTGGAAAGTGTTTTTTTTTTTTTTTTTTTTTAATCAAAGTGTATATTCAGCATGGCATTGGTGACATGATTCCCTCCTCTGGCTCTCTGCTGTCACAGCTCTAGTTCATACTTTCCACATTAATAATGAAATAACAAAACTAATAGTAATAGCTATTATTTCTTTATGGATTTGTATGGACCATTGCTTTGCTGAGAATTTTATACACATTATTTAATATTTACAACAGTATGTAAGCAAATAGGTTAATACAAGTGCTTACTATGAACGATGGTCAATTTTATGTGTCAACTTGACTGGGCCATGGGAGGTGACTTCTAGGTGTACCTGTAAGAGTTTCTGGAAGAGATTAACATTTGAATTGGTGGACAGAGTAAAGCAAATGGCCCTCCCCGGTGTAGGTGAGCATCTTTTAATTCTTTGAGGGCCTGAATAGAACAAAAAGAGGAAAGTCGAATTTGCCAAAGTCAGTCATTTCTTTTGGGCCTAGATTCTTTTTGTTACATGCAACTTTCAAACTCCTCAAACTCCTAAATTTTGCATCTGGACTATTAACTTCCAAGGTGGTGACAGTTTTTTCTGTTGCCAATCCATCCTTCAGAGATGGTAGAGTTATAATCTTCTTTTCCTTCAATCCTTCAATGGTTTACTGCTGCCTGTAGAGTGAATTCCAAACTTAGCATGGCATTGGAGGTCCCCCAACATTTGTGTGGCCTCAATTCCCGTCAATTTCTACCACTCACTCTAGGCTATAACTACCTTATGGGCGTCTCTCAGCTCCACTGTGTTCTCTGGTGCCTACAGGCATGTGCATGTGCCATTTGGGTCACTTCTTTTCATCCCTACCTGCCATTAGCACTCATTTCTAGGCTTCTAGCCCTCATTTGAATTACTGCAGCCACCTTCCAACTGTTTTTCTTGCTTCGATCTCTTTCTCCCATCCAATTCATTTTCTACTTGGTACCCAGAGTAATCTTTCTAAAATTCAGAGCTGAGCATGGCATGCCCCTGCTTAAGGCCTCTGAATAATTTCCCATTGCCAAAGGAATCAAGTCCAAATTCCTTCAAAGGGCCCTTCATGACCTTGTCCCAGCTTACCTCTCCAGTCTTTATCTCTCACTAACCTCCTCAACAGGCCATGTCACCCCTAGGCCTTTGCACAGAAAGGCCTCTTTGCCCAGAATATTCTGCCTCAGTCCTCACTTGGCTAATGCCTTCTTAACCTTCAGGTCTCAGCTGGGATGTCATCTCCTCTTGAATGCTATCCTAGACCCTTGTCCCTACCAATATCTTCCAGGCTTGGAAGCATATTGTGCCATCCGATGTGCCCTAGGACAATGTGCTGATTACTCCCTTTGTCTTTATCCCACTGTCAGGTCACAGCCTGGTTCTTGTCAGCTTGTAGCACTGGCCTATGCATACCCTGACTGGCAAGTTTGTCCTCTTATTCATTATTGTTCCCCAATGCGTGTCACATAATAGGGATTCAGTAAATATCCAGCAAAGGAAGTGAAAAAATAAACAAATGAATGAATATCTGGAATGCCTTCCCTGTCTTCACTTCTTGATGAAATCTCTGCTTTGCTTCAAATATTGGCTGTAGCTTCAGCTCTCCTCTAACGCTGAGCTTGCCCTGTCCCCTCTGTGAAATTAGCACACCCTTCTCTGGGCTCTCCTGGAAATGTGCTCTAATACACATAATATATTTAGCAAGACTACAAATATGGCCTTGCTAAATTGTAAGCTCCCTGGGGGTAGGGATGATATTTTTGCCCCCCAATGGGGCCTGATACTTAGTCCATTCACATCAGTTGAGAATTTTCATCAGGAGCGCATCATCACAAATGGGGAAAAAATAGAAAATACAAAAAAAAAAATTATGGAAAGATGTAGCCTTATGATGAAACAATGTGCCCCCAGCTCCCCAAATAAAACTCCAGTGCTCTGCCCCTGGAGCTTTTTTGCTTCCTCCACCCCGGGCATCTGGGGCAAGAGAGAATCTGGGTCATCTTCCTTCCCTCACTTCTGTTTACTGACCCCTCCACAACAGACCTGCACGCAGCCCAGCACATGGTTAGCCATTTAGAAACCAAATTGTGTTTTTTTTCCACCATGTTAGCATTCATGCCAAGCAGAAACTATACACAAGCAGGTGGCAAGTGCTCAGAGGGCTGAACTTCGATGTCACGTGACCCATCATTCTGGGGCTCAACCATTCAAGAAGGTGTCTCCTGAAAAGGAGCCGGGTCACCTCTTCACTTTGACTCTGTGTCCAGTCCAGTCTACACCTTCCATACAGCTTGAAATCCTCTTTCCTTGGCCATCCAAAAGCCAGTGTGGATTCTATCCCACCCTAGGGGTCGCCTTCCACTTATTTATCAAACCACTCTGTCTGCTTGGAAAATTCCCCTCAATCAATGCATTTTTTTTTATTGCTACTTCTGGAAGCTATTAAATCACCATTAATTCATCTGTTCTTTCCTCACAACTCAGTTTCTTTCAGTCACTTCCTTTTCCACTTCCTTCCTGTACTCACGGATCCAGCCTTCTAGGTCTTTTGCAGGTGGTCCTTCAGGCCTTGTAGACTGTTCACTTCAACAAACATTTACAGGGGGTCCAGCATTTAGTAGGCACTGGGGATAAGATAAATAACAGAGTTCTTGCCCTTGAAGGAATTATGCAAGACATACAGAGAGAAAGAATTATAATACAGACCAGTTACACAACAGAAGTTTGTACGCGACTATCTTAGTTTGCTTCTCCAAGAAGTAGACTTTGTGAGGTGCCTGGGTGGCTCAATCGGTTAAGCATCCAACTTTGGCTTGGGTCATGATCGGGTTTGTGAGTTCGAGCCCTGCTTCAGGCTCCAGACTGACAGTTCAGAGCCTGGAGCCTGCTTCAGATTCTGTGTTTCCCTCTCTCTCTACCCCTCCCCTGCTTATGCTCTCTCTCTCTCTCTCTCTCTCAAAAATAAACATTAAAAAAAAAAAAGCAGAGCTTGTGATAAAGATATGAGTGCCATGCATTACTTTGAGAGGTGATCCAAGGAAGCACAATGAGAGAATAAGAGAGTGAAACAGAGAAGGAGAAAAAAACCAATCAAGAGCATATTAAAAAGTAGGTAAAGACTGGGGGCAATAAGGGCTTGGATCTCCTAGGAAACCTCTGAGACATGGTGGAGAGCACCCTTCAGAATGTGCTGTTGTAAAGTGAGGAAGCTGGGGTGTTTATCAGTGAATTCCTGCCTCTCACTGGTTAAGGGTTGCTTCTGGGACATTAACTTCCTGGCACTTTTGCCTACTCCATGCGGGGATGGTGAGCTCCTGTGGTCAGAGAAAGCCCTCAAGTCAAGAGAAACAGATGCTTGAGAAACAAGACCATAGACACATACAGGAATTATCTGCGGAATCTCCAAGGGCTGCTAGGGTAGTCCCAGGAGATATGAGTGAGGCACCCACAACACCTGCTACCTGGACACAGAAATATGAGTGTGGGGAGAGAATATTGTAGATCAGCAAAATTTCCAC
This sequence comes from Lynx rufus, assembly GCF_022079265.1. Taxonomy (NCBI): domain Eukaryota; kingdom Metazoa; phylum Chordata; class Mammalia; order Carnivora; family Felidae; genus Lynx; species Lynx rufus. Next base: position 8,584,349 of record NW_025814841.1, on the reverse strand, counting down.
AGAGGTGCCGCCTTAGCAGGGTTTGAAGGGGAAAAGTTCTCCAGGTGGACAAGTAGGGAAAGTGTTTCAGACCAAGAAGATATTATGCACCAGGGCTTGTAGATGTGAATTAGCATGTTAGTGTGGGACACCTGGGTCCAGATGAGGTAGGGGGTGGTGCTGAGGCAAGCAGGGGCAAGGTGAGATTGGAGGGATTTGATAAGCATTTGCATCACATCTTTTCAATGCCAAGAGACAAAAACCTACAACAAAATGGTGAAATTTTTTTGTTAGCGTTGGCCATATGACATTGTTGTATATTGTGGGGATAATTGCGTGGACGGGCAAAGAGGTCCAACCATAGATCTAGGCTATCTTCCAGATCTATGGAACATATTTTAAAAACTCTACCCATTTTAGCTTCTGGCATCCTGTTTTCCTTTGGTTTGTTTACTCACTTTGATGGAGGGAGAGATTTCCTTTTCCTGAACTTCTCAATTTTACCCTAGTCATTAGCAAAGTCATGTGGAATAAAGATCTCAAGGAAAATGTGACATTTTCATCTCTTATGAGGAAGTGTAATTTGGGGCTCAAGGAGATCCAAGCTTGTGTTATTGACAGAGGAAATATGACCCTTGCAGGGGAAAACAGAACAATATGGATTGAGATATTCTTACTTCAAACATATACCACAGTGTTTAAATAAATAAATAACCCAGAAATATCTACCATGGGGAAAGCACAATTAACAAATTATGACGATCATATTCCACCTATGCATTTCATCTCCGTTTGAGGTGTTTGCCTCTCTGAGCAGTTCACATAAGCAAGGCTTTTGCTGTGCTCTGTGAGCTACCACTAAGCCCTAGCAGAAGCCTTTGATGATATTCTTTCTCCGTTATATTGTGTTTTACTTCATCAGCAAGGAAAAAAGAGAAAAAGCCAGTGACATAAACAGCGGGTATTTTGGGGGTTGTTCTTGTTTATTTAATTTCCTTTTTTTAAAAAAAGGCAGCTGGGGGCAGGGAAAGGAAAGGAGGACGAGAGTGTTTAAAAACTAATTACAGCATAAAAATAATCCAAGAGCTCTGCTTTGGCCTGTCAAAGTCCCAGCTTTACCCTTATGCATGAGTCAGAGGCACCCAGGGGTCAAGCTTGTGACTACCAAGGGCCGTTACTACATTTGGTTGTTTCTGTGGAATTTTGGAATGCAGTTAGTGTTAATCCCACCCTATAACATAGGGCAGGGTTTCTCAATCTCAGTAGTATTGACATTTTGGGCCGGATCATTCTTCATTATGGGTTTTGGATTATAGGATGTTTGTCAACATCCCTGGCCTTCATCCAACACACAGATGCTAGTACACTACCCCTCCCCGAAGATGTGACAACCAAAAAATGTACGAAGACATCGCCAAATGTCCCCTGGGGTGCAACACTGCCCCTGTTTGAGAACCACTGACCTAGGGCCATAGGATCATTGTTATGGAACAAAATTATTCCAAAAAATCTCTCTAAGTGGGTCGTTCTGATTTTTTTTCCCAAAAGAAAAAGAAACAGGTCTTCACCTTTTCTCCTTTTAGTCTTTAGTTGCTTTTCTAACATCCAGAGTCTTTTTATTGCCCGAAAATACACATTCCCCTATAATAGTTTATTTGATTTTCCCAGTCCTCTCGGGCAGACCAGGGCTGCCAAACAAAAGCCCTGTGGCTTGGGAACGTTAGGGGAACTGATAATCAAACATTTTCAGACACTGAAAGGGAAAAGAGAATTTTTAAGTGTCCTTTGTATTAAAAATATTCCATCATAAACGATGTTATTTTTAATTTCCAGAAAAACCATCTCCTTGAAGGCAGGGACTGTGTTTTGTTCCTTTGAGTATGGTTGTATAATTGTCCACAAAACCTGGCACACAGCACATGCTCAATAAATCTGGAATTAACTGCTTGATTAATTAAGATTGATCATCTACTAGTTAGACTTCTGGCAGCCTTAGTCCTAGTTAGCCCAGAAGCAAGTGAACAGAACTCTAGGTAGGTATCTATATTTGAGTGAGTCACTAGTGCAGAAATAAGTATCACAAAAACCCACTTACTCTTCTCAGTTCGGATCTGTACAGTAAACAATTATTGAGTGCTCAGTGCAGTGGGGCTGGGACACAGAGGTGAAAAAGATGCAGTCCCTACTTTAGAGGTACTTCAAGTCACTTAAAGGCCCAGCAGTGGATCATTTCAATGCAATGTGATGCATTCTAAGATAAAGGGACTTTACCAGTCCTGTGGGAGGCCAGCAGAGGGCCACCAACCTGGCCTTCGCTAGGAGATAGAAGCAAGGTTGGAAGGTATGATACCTGGACTGGGTGCAAAGGGACAACCAGATGTGAAGGGGGGTGGGCAGTGAAGGGGTAGGAGGATAGCAGTGGTCGTCCAGACAGAGGAGCGGCATAAACCGAGCTACAGAAGCAAGTTCTGGCAAGATGTGGGAGAGGAATTACATATGATATGATGCTGCTGGGGCTGGGATGGATCAGAGGTGAGTCTGGGGAGATGGAAAGGTCAGGTCATGGAGAGCCTGGCGCCCTGACCAAGGAGTGGGAGACCTCTTCTGCATGGAACGGGCAATGTCTCAAGCACGGGGTAAGACAACCTGATTTTTGTCTTGCTGGAGCCTCAAGCATGGATTTAAAGAACAGAGGCCATTTCATAATGGGTAAAAATATGGAATCTCTATGATGCACACCTGAACTAATAGGATACTGTATGTCTGTTATACTTCAATTAAAAAAAAACAAATAAAATCAGGAATATTTTTAAAAAAAGAACAGAGGCCAGATGAGAGACTAACATGATGCAAGGAAGAGGTGCTCTGGGTGATGAAAGGAGGGAAGTACAGAGTCAAGAAATGGAACAGGATGTCCCAGAAGACACTGAACTACAGGTAGCAACCCTCTGAGCCAGGGAGAGCCCACGGATGTCTGGGTGCCCTTTGAGAGATGTGTCTGATCTGTTGAGATGTGAAAAGTATTTCTCTCTCACCTCTGTGCTGCTCTCTCTCAGAGTTTTGTGGGTTTCTTTCTTTTTTTTTTTTTTTTGGTAGAGAAGATAATCTGCCTTGTAAATATTCCTTATAGAGGACTTTGTGTTTTAAAAATTCTCTAGGCTCATCAAAGAAATAAAATTGGATATCAAAGAAGGAACAGCAAAGGGTAGAACTATAGGAATGGTAAGGAAAGGGAATCCAGATTTTGAAAGGAACGGAGGACTGAGTTTTCTAGGTTCAGTGTCTCTAAGGCGGCAGAGGCTAGGACGGGAATAGCCTGAGTCAGCAAATCATATTTGGTGTGCTTTAGTGCCAGCAACTTTGGGAGTACTCATGGAGTTCAGGGCAATGCTAAGATCTGGAGTGCAGATGAAGGTGCTTGGAGTTGAGGGGGCCAAGAACCCAAAAAACTAGAAATGTCTTAGATGGGCCATCCACAAAGCCATTGGAAAGTCTTAGAATCAAGCAGGGATGGAGTTCACCCCTAAGATTTGTGCAGATTCAGCAGGAGTACAAACGCAGGTGCCACTCTTTTTTCTCAACCCCAGCCCTGTTCCATTCCAAGTTGGGCGGGGGCTTACCCTTAAACCTGTACAACCTCAGCCTGCACATCCAAGTTCACCCCTTCGATCACAAGTGACTTGGCTAACCCTAAGAGTGCACATGTAACACTGTCTACCCTCTAGAGGACAGATAAATGAAAGAGGCCCTAAAAGAGGGCAAAGGGTCATTTGGGCAAGGACACCCAGGGCCCTTGGTACCCAGAACATGGCTCTGAAAGAGGAGGCATATGCTCCCTATGGGACTCTAGCTTTGGCTCCTGGGACTCCTTGTTCCTTGGGAAGAAACATAGCTGTAGGAGAGCCATAGCAGGGTCCTCTAAAAGATGGGCCAGATGAGAGTCTGAAAGAGCTAGGCCTAAAGGCAGTAATGGCAGGGATTGGGATGGAGAAAAGTACTGAGTCAGGGCCTTTATGATCAATGATGTATGTATGTGTGTGTGTGTGTTCTGTATGTTTTAGGCAGTTGGGTGGCAGTGATGATATATAGAGGGTGAAGAAGAAGAACTACCCTTAACACAACTCTATTGCCTTAGAATCAAATGAAATTGATGGATATTGCTCTACCATATTGATCTTCTTGTTTTCCCTGGTAACCTTCTGTTTCTGCAGAGTTCAAAGACAAGCAAGTAGAGTGGGACATGTTGGGAGATGACACACTGAGAAGTGGTAGCTGGCAGCAAAAAAGAGACAAGAGACTCCAAATAGAAAAACACATTAGTTGGGGGTCATTTAGTGCCAGGGCAAATAGCCCTACATGCCTCAAAAGCTCCTTGGGACACAACTCCATTACAGCATGGAACAATGATGAATGTGCTTTTAGAAGTTTCCATTTTTGGGAAAAAGTATTTGCTTTCAGTTTGTCTAAAAAAATGCATTAATTTGAGTTCCTTCTTCTCCAGCAATTTGGGATAATTCGGGTATTGCTGCAGTTCCCATTTAATCTGAGACTTTTTGTTGCCTCTCCTCTGGCACAGAACGGCCTGATCAAGTTTTGTTGTTGTTCCTCCTCTTCTCCATCCTGGAGAATTCTGCCTGTCCCTGCACAGAGCTGCATCGCAGGGCTCATTTACTGATCAGGCAGCATAAAGTCAGCTCGACTAAACTAAGTCCAAAAATGAAATGACAATTCTGCTGCTATGCCCTAATTCACAGCCACATCATTAAATTGTTCATCATGCCCTTATATGGGACTTTTAATTCTTTTACAACAGCTGGCACATGGCAGGAACAGATGTGCCCACTCACTGAAGCTACTTCAGCAGGAGCAGGAGAGATGAATGAGGATAATGAATAATAGCAAAGAAGGTCCATCATCCCCGTTCTCCCTAGCTCTCAACCCTGGAACATCTGGGCTGCCATTCTAGGGGGATTGGGGCAACCCCTGGGTCATAGCACATCTCTAAGAGGAACATGAATCTCTGGGAGAGGCTTCGTGGGGCTCTTATGAGCTCATCTCATCTCAAGTGGATTCCCACTCCTTCTCTGCTGTCAAGTCCTCTCCTTTGAAGGTCAGCCCTAAAAGGTGGAGTGAATGTGGTGGCCTCACCTTATGCTGTCTCAATGTTTTGCTTCTGTCTCATGAACAAAAAGGCAGGGTTGGGCTAGCCTGGAAACCCAACCATTGTTTACAGTATAGCTTTTACAGACAGGGGTTCTAAGTGGCAAACAACTGATTTACAAACAAGCTTGAGTAAGTTGGGGCCATCTTATTTGTGTGTGTGCATCTTGTGCCTACATCTTCCCAACACTCATCTGCAGAATCAGCAGCCCAGTCTCTGAGGCCAGTCCAGTTCTGAATGGGTGGGTAAGATACAGTGATGATGGTGATGATGGTGGTGGTAGGAGGAGAAGAAGAGCTAACATGTTTTATAACCCTACTCAGTAGTACCAGTGTTTGACAGTGATTGTGCCATACAATATCTATGACTATTCTGTGAGTTAGGAATTACTACCCCCCTTTTAGAGATAGGAAACTGGGCTGGAATTTAACTTTCCAAGGTCACAAAAATGGGAGGTCACAGAACCAGGATTCTAACCCAGCTCATGCTCTTGATGAATATTGGGCAGCATGTCTTACATGGCACTTGGTACTTACTTACACTTTGTACTTTGGGGGCTCAGACTCACTAAGTTTTCCTAGGGCTCCTCTCTGATATTGTCTCTGAATTCTAAAACCTAGGTTCTGCCTTACTCCCTGTGACCAGTCTCCTTGTTGTAGGCCTATTTCTGGTCACTGCCTCCTTATCGAATTCTCCTGCATTGAGTGCCTGCCATACCCAGAATCTCTACTTTCCCAGGACAAAAATATTTGCCTTGATCTTTCTAGCACTGCCAATGAGTCTGAGCATTGGGTTCCCCAATACCTTCTAGATATATAGATAATTGCTACTTTCTTGTTGCTCCTGATGGACCATCCTGTTGCTAACCACCTGCTTAATTGAGCCACATCACCTCTCTCTGACTTCCAAATGTTCCTATATTTTAGGCCCACTTGTAAGCTTTTGATCACCCTTGGTCACTGCATAACACCTCCTCAACTTTTGCCGTCTATTCCCTACGTTTAAACCACCCCCAGGTAACATTGAAGCATTTGTAAGAGGACTATAAGCAAACCTGAATTTTCCCAAAGGGGTGTTAGGGAGCCTGGACCCTACACTCAGCTTCTTCAATAACACTCACTCCCCAATCTTTCCTCAGAGGTCTGTCTTTTGGAAGCTCTGCTCACCCACTGGGTTGGCTAGTGATAATTTTGTCCAGCCTCTTAGGCCCCTTCTCACCACTGACCACAGGGGCTCATATGGAAGCTTTATCAAATATATTTTCCACTATTGATTAAATATATAAGGGGGGTATTTATCCGTTAATAATTCTCTCCTGGTATTACTTTGCAAAAAAGCGGAGCAAGCAAGGAATATAATTCCCAGTGATCCTGCCAGCTGCCCTCTGTGGGCAACAAAAGAAGACCAAGGAATATGGAGCTGGAGGCTCTCCTGCATTTTCTGGAGCAGCCTGGTGGGTATAATAATCCCTGTGGCAACTTCTGGTGAGGCCTCAGGGCAGAGAATAATGATAGTGAAAAGCATCATGTATGAAGACCCTTTGGATGAATGTCAGGGACAGTTTTGGAGAACATCGCGAGTTAGATGCTGCAGAGTAGCTGTGAAGTGAAAGAACTGAGGTAAGTGAAAAATTGATCGGACATTGTGTTGTCTAGGATTAGAAACTGGATCCCCATCTTAGAGATGTACAGTAAATACTAGTGTGCCTCAAAAATTGCTTTTAGTTTCTGAAGTACATTTTCTTTGAATCTGATTTTGAAAAGATACTGACCTCTGTGGGACGCTAGGCCCATGAACAACCTGTTTGGACATTGTTCCAAACCACTGAAGAAAATACAGTCGTTTTGCAAATCATCTGACATCTTAGAAAGGCACGGTTTCCATCTGGAGATGAAGTTTACCCTAATTCCACCATGTTCTCCAATGTCATAGTTCTTCATATCTGGGAATCCATCCCATTTTCTTCCTTGGCTTCCTGTATCTCTGGTTCAAATGAAACATGGAACAGTTACCTATAGCAAATATTCTGAGCATCTCCACGAAGTCAGATTGCCAGGCAAGTCCAACTTTCAAAAGGAGAAAAATAGGGAAATATGCTCAGTATAATTTAGGCATACTGATTGCCGAGTGCTTTTTTGTCCCCTTGACAAATGACCTGAGTTTATTTTCAAGAGTGGGATAGACAAACTCAGTTGGGAATGCAACATGGCTAAAGCAGGAAAGCATGAGTAGGAAGTCTGGGACCCTTACCAATTTCTCACCCTGCGATGCTAATTCCATCACCAATATTAGTGAAATATAGGGCAGCTGAAATACTGAATTGCATCTCCAAAGGTCAGTATAGAGCCATACATAAAATATCTGTGAAATATTTTGAGATCCTTAGAAGCACAGAATGTTAGAGCTGAAAGTCATAGGTATCAGCAAGAATGTGGAAATAGACCATTTTCATTAAAAAACAAAAGACAAAGTACTACAAGTTACTGAGCCTGAAGCAGTTTGAGCTCTATGAATACTAGATCAAACAATGCATACACAAACTATCACAGGTCCTCTTGACTCTCACAGTGAAAAAATGAGCTCATACTTACTCAGTAGAAGTAAACAAAGCAGCTTTCTAAATACCAACAGCATCCCTTTACACTCAGCACCTAAACTGAAGGCTTCGGATAACCATTTAATGCTTTTCTTTGTTTTCTCTTAGTAGGAAACCTATCTCTCACTTCCCTTCCCTGGTTTTGGTCTGTCTAGGGCTTTGCCAATGAGCAAGAAGCTAGCTCTTTCAAAATACTGGACACCAATACAGAATTTTCAAAAATGGGTGATGATGGCAGAAGAGTTTTCAATCTGTCTGAATCCCCTCATGAAAACAGACAATGAAACTGGATAGTGGAACTGAAAAACCCATGGATAACATTTAAACAAAACTAGATAACAAGGTATCCTCACCAACCCCCAAATACAAACAGATGAAGACAAGGCATTCATAGCCACAAATCTGCATGGTAGCAGTATCAGTATGGGACGAAGGAGACAGAAGCAAGTGTACAGGGTTTGATAAACCTGAGAACAAACAGACAACAGGTACACACTGGAAAGCAGAGTAGGCCAATTGGAGAAGGGCAGTTGAAACTGGGAGGATGCTGATGTTTCCAAACCCAGGTGAATAACAGGGCCCGTGACAAGAATTTTCAACCCCAACCCAGAACTCCCTTGCATGACAGAGTCCCACAGTTAGGAGAAACTTATGGGAATGGAATAAAAATTGATCAGGACATAGCGGATAAAAAGATGGGGAAAAAAGTCCAGTCCAATATCAAGGGAAAGAATGGAGTCCCAAAGTGTCAGAAAACAGGCTCATGTATTTATTAACACTGCACAACAACAGATGAGGGAGCTCAGAGTGGTTAGAAAAGCTTTCCTGGACCTCATTTCCTGCCTCAGTCTAAATGCTTAGGAAAACTAATGTCACATAAAAAGAAGCAACACTCAAAGCCCATACAAAGTTACTATTTAAAAACAAGACAATGAGAATACTATCCCTACAAATAATAAAAACATTGGAAAGATGCATCTGCAAAACAGATCAAAATTGTAACTTATTACCTCAAATAAAGCAAAAGACATTAAGGAAGTAATTGACAACTTGAAAGAACAACACAGGTCAGAAATAGGAAAAATCCCGGGGCACCTGGCTGACTCGGTCAGGATATGTGACTCATTGGATATGTGACTCTTGATCTTGGGGTTGTGACTTCAAGCCCCATGTTGGTGTAGAGGTTGCTTAAAAACAAAATCTTAAAAAAATAAAGAAATATGAAAAACTCAGATATGAGCTGACAGAACTCAGGAAAGATGTAAAAATAAAAGAAAAAATATTTCAAAACAAAGACTAAACTATAAGGAACAGTGAGAGCAAAATGCACAATAATTAATGCCTTAAAGTAAAAGTTTAAAATAAAAAAATGAAGAATGAGTTAAAAGAAATTGAGAAAAAAAGAATAAATATTGAAGATAGGCAAAGAAAGTCCAATATACAGCTAATAGAAATCCCTGAAGGTGAAAATTAAAGAGAATAGAAAAAAATTACTAACATGTATAATTCAAGAAAACATTCCTGAAAAAAGATTGAAATCATAATATTGAAAAGGCACATCGCTCATCTACTCAGGCCAAAATGGAGTAACAGGGACTGGATTTACTCTCCAATATGAAACAACTCAAAAAAACTGGACAAAATATATGAAACAATTGGTTTCAAGACACTGCTCATCAAGGAATGAAGGACAGTGATTCCCAAGATATGGGAAACAGTTGAGGTGAGCCCCATGATTATCCCAACTTGCTGCCTTGTGAGAGTTTCCAAGGTGTGGTACAGGCGGAGAAATCCAGCAGGAACTTGGCGGATTCTTAAAGTTGAGGAGACGAAGTTATGAGGCCAGTTAAGACCAAAAGGAGAGAGAGTTATCAGGAAAGAATACTGAGAAAGAACTCCAGAGATCTGATTAGAGTCATATAGGGCATTCAGTCAAGTATTGATCAGTACTATCCAAGGCTGGGAAAGAACCATGTGAGAAGATTGGAAGAAATGTACCTGACACTCTATACAGCCCTAAAAATAATGCCTGCAAAGAGGCAGGAAAACATAACCATAAGAGAAGAATGATCAGTCAGTAGAAACCAATCCAGAATTGACATAGATGTTAGAATTAACAGACAAGGACATTAAAACAATTTTTATAACTGTCTTCTATATGTTCAAAAATTTAATAGAAACATGGAAAATATGAGAGATCCAAGTTGAACTTCTAGAGATTAAAAACTACAATGTCTAAGATTGAGAATACACTGGATGAGATGACTGGCATTGCAGAAAAAAGAATAGTTGAACTTGAAGATGTAACTATAGAAACTATCTAAAATGAAAAAGAGAGAAGAAACCAATTTTTTAAAAGTTGGCAGAGCATCAGCGAGCTCTGGGACAACTTCAAAAGTCTAATAGACATGTAATTGGGGTCCCTGAAGGAGAGGAAGGAGACAGGAGCTGAAAAGTTATTGAAGAAATAATGTTCAAAATGTTTCCAAACTTGATGAAAACTAGAATTCAAAGATTCAAGAAGCTTAATGAATCCCAAGTACAAGAAACATGAAGAAAACTATATGAAAGCATATCAAAATCAAATTGCTCAATACCACAGATAAAGAGAAAATCAAAATCATCCAGAGATAAAAGACATTTAACATACAAAGGAACAAGATAAGGATGACAAATTTCTTTTTGGGAGCAATGCAAGTAAGAAGGTCACATCAATCTAGACTTCTATATCCACCAAAAATATTTTTCAAAAAAAGTGTGAAATAAAGACTTTTTCAAATATAAAAAGCTGAGAGAATTCATCATTAGCAGACCTGCATTGTTAGAAATATTGCACTACATCCTAGGCAGAAGAAAAATGATACTAGATAGAAGTGTGGTTCTATACAAAGGAACGAAGAACACCAAAAATGGTAAGTACATGTGCATAATGTATAATTTTTTTTATTATTTGAATTTCTTTAAAAAATAATTATCTGTTTAGAAAAAAATAATAGCAGTGTATTTTAGGATTTATAGCATATGTAAAAGTAAATGTATGTCAACAATAGCAGAAAGTCCAGAAAGGGAGAGATGGAAGTAAAGCTTTTATAATATGCATTAAATGCTATAATGTTATTTGAAGGTAGACTATGATATGTTAAAGATGTGAATTATAAACCCTAAAAGCAATGACTAAATAATAGTCATAGCTAATAAACCAACAAAGGAGATAAAATAAAATCATAGAAAATATTCAATTAATCCAAAAACAAGGCAGAAATAGAGAAGAATGCAACAAAATACAGATAAGATGAATAGAAAAAAAATAAAATGATAGATTTAAACTTACTCATGTCCATAATCACAATTAATTTAAATGGTCTTAACACCCTCAATTAAAAGGCTGAGGTTATTGGAATGGATTACAAAGGCAAATAGATTAAAGTAAAAGAATGAAAGAAGATAAAACATACTCATAGCAATCGTAAGAAAACTTTACTTCTGTGCATCAAAGAACACAACCAACAGAGTAAAAAGGAAACCTACACAATAGGAGAAAATATTTGCAATCAGATATCTGATAAGGGGTTAGTATACAGAATACATAAAGACCTCCTATAACTGAACAACAACAAAACATGATTAAAAATGAGGGAAGAACTTGAGTAGACATTTCTCCAGAGAACATATATGAATGGCCAATAAACACATGAAAAGATGTTCAACATCAGTAATCATTAGAGAAGTGTAAATCAAAATCACAATGAGATAGTAACTTACACCCATCAGGATGGCTAATATCAAACAAACAAAAACCCAGGGAAATAATAAGTGTTAGTGAAGATGTAGAGAAATTGGAATCCTTCCTCGTACACCGCTGGTGCAAATGCAAAATGGGACAGCTACTATGGAAAACAGAATAGTGGTTCCTCAAAAAATTAAACATAAAATAATCATATGACCCAACAGCTCCACTTAATAGCTCTCAAAGAGGCATTTGTACACCCATGTTGAGAGCAGCATTATTGACAATAGCCAAAAGATGGAAGCAACCCACGTGCCCATTGACAGATGATTGTATTAACAAAATATCATACATATAAAGATGACTGGGCATACAAATCTATATACATACAATGGAATATTAGCCTTAAAAAGTAAGGGCATTGTGACACATGCTATGACATGGATGAACCTTGAAGACATTATGATAGGTGAAATAAGCCAGTCACAAAAAGACAATTATTGTATGATTTCTCTTACATGAGGTATCTAGAGCAATCGAATTAAGAGACAGAGAGTAGAAAGGTAATTGGCCAGGTGCTAGGGGGAAGGGAGAATGGGGAGTTTGTTTAACAGGAATGAAGTTTCAGTTTTGCAAGATGAAGAGTTTTGGAGATTAGTTGCACAACAATGTGCATGTACTTAATAATACTGAACTATATACTTTAAAATAGTATGTTAAATTTCATACTATGTATATTTTATCACAATTAAAAATAATAAAAAGGAAGGGAGAGGTGGTATATTAATATTACACAAAATGGATTTCAGAGCAAATAATATTACCAGAAAGAAACAAGGCTATCTTACAACATCAAAGTGGTCAATTCATAAAAAGGAAAAAGCACACCATGTTCCTGGAAATACTAGCTTGAATGACCAATTCCATGATATATTTTAATAAAAATCACAGGATTTTAAAGAACAAGAAAAAATATTTGGGGCAATAGAAGTAAAGAATAGAAAAAGAACATGTGGCATAAAATAGAAAAAAATAATCATCAGACGTTGACAGTACTACTTTATGTCAGAAGAAAATGGAGTGACATGTGCAAGACAATGAAGAACAGAAAATGTGAGCCAAGATTTTGCATTCAGCAAACCTGCCTCTCAATTGCAAAGGGTACAGACTATCAACACGTGGCAATTTAGGGAAACTGGTCTCATAGACCTCCCTAAAAAAGTCTACTTTCTCTAATAGAGAACCAACAATGAACAAAGCAACCATAGAGATATTTGTGGGGAGCGTTAAATATATACATTAAATATATACCCCCCTTATCCATGGGGGATATGTTCCAAAACCCCCATTGATGCCTGAAACTGGATGGTACCAAACCCTCTTATGCTATGTATTTTCCCATACATACATACCTATGATAAAGTTTTATTTATAAATAAGGCAAGGTAGAAGACTAACAACCACAATAATAAAATAGAACAATGATAACAATATACTAGAATAAAAGTTATGTGAATATGATCTCTGCCTCAAAATATCTTATTGTACCGTTCTCACCCTTCTTCTTGTGATGTGAGGTGATAAAATGCCTACGTGATGAGATGAAGTGAGGTGAAAGATGTAGGCACTGTGACTATAGTGTTGAGTTACTACTGACTTTCTGACAATATATTCATCAGGAGGAGGATTGTCTGCTTCCAGATGGAGGTTAACCACAGGTAACCGGAACTGTGGAAAGCAAAACTGTGGATAAAAGGGGATTACTGTAGGGGCACCTGCGTGGCTCAGTCAGTTAAGCGTCCAATTCTTGATTTTGGCTTAGGTCATGATCTCTTGGTTCATGGGATCAAGCCCTGCATTGGGCTCCATGCTGACAGCACAGAGCCTGCTTGGGATTCTCTCTCTCCCTCTCTGTATGCCCCTCTCCCTCTTGCTCTGTCTCTAAATAAATAAATAAATAAACAAACAAACAAAAAATTTTTTTGAAAAGGGGGCTACTGTAATTACTTGTCACACTAAGACTACATGAAGGCTTAGAGGGAGAGTAAAGTATCTAATAGCTCTATGCTCTGACAATGTAGATACAGTACAACTATTTCTTAATGGTGGGGGGAATGGAGAGATCATATAGAAAACATTTAAAAGTGGTTTTGGTCATCATAATGATGGAAGGATTGGTATTGTTATTCTGAGACTGCTGTGTATGAAATATGAGATAAAATAAATAAGTAATTGTGGAATATTCTCATCTATCATTCCCTGTGTCCTTGAGAACCAGGGTGCTTGGCATGAAAGAAAAGAAATACAGATTTAAGAAGTTAATAAGAGCTCTATAACCCAATGTTCTCTCTCTCTCTTTCCTCTCCTCCCCCATATATTTTATAATTGTGTATATATATATATATAAAATTATATATATATACATATACATATTATATATATATATATAAAATTATATATATATACATATACATATTATATATATATATATATATATATATACATATATATATATATATATGTTGGATCCTGACATGAATATAATATATATATCTTTTTGACTAATCCTGGGCTCTTTTCCCTAAGGATATCACCAAATGGCTACCTAACTCACTAAATGTATCCACCATAAAGTAGCTATGACTGGTAATGATGTCAAGTGTTATTTTGTCCAAGACTGTCAGTATTTTAACAGAAATGATTCAGACACTCAGTGCCCTTGATCTAAGTAATCGCCTTCTGTGGTGGGTATTCGTATTGTCCTGTACATCATTCACACTTCCTTGTCAACCAGGTGCTGATTTTATGCTACGCTCAAGTGGCTATATGCCCGGCACACAAGCTATAATTCTCCCTCCCTTACCCTCTATTCTTGCTCTCACACACTCTCTCTCTCTGCATGGGCTTTCTTGTGTTCACTTCTTCCCGTATGTCTGAATTGTCCTTTTTGTCCTGCAGTTTAATTTCGTTAGTTTTTTTCCATGCATATGGCAGAAAATGCCTTACCAGAGCTCCCAAATTTACATGTGCCATACAGACTAGCTGTTTCTTAAAGCTTTTTTTTTTTTTTTTTTTTTTTTAATTTGAGAGACACAGAGAGAGAGAGAATATTAAGTAGGCTCTACACTCAGCCTGCAGCCCAGTGTGGAGCTTGATTCCATGACCCTGGGATCATGATCTGAGCCGAAATCAAATGTCAGACGCCCAACCGACTAAACCACCCAGGGGCCCCAGACTAGCTGTTTCTGAACTATAATTCTAAATTTCTGGGACAGAGAATCCTAGTGGCTCAGTTTTGGTTAGGGGCATTCTTCTGATCTAATCAGCTGTATCTAGGGAGGGCTGTGTAGTACCAACATGACAGCAACTGTAAGAGCCACCCCTCTGAGTAGATAGGCTGGATGTAGCAGTCAGAGGTGTGCACGGATAAGGCAGACACCCCAAGAGGGTATTCACTACAAGCCTGACTATAGTTGACCCATTCTGGATTCCCACAGCTATACTCCCAGGGCTATGATCTTCTTAAAATGTTTTTAATGTTTATTCATTTTTGAGAGATAGAGACAGGGTGTTAGCAAGGGAGGGGTAGACAGAGAGGGAGATACAGAATCTGAAGCAGGCGCCACGCTCTGAGCTATCAACACAGAGCTCGATGTGGAGCTTGAACTCATGAACCGCGAGATCATGAATCAGATGCTTAACCAGCTGAGCCACCCATGAGCCCCCCTCCCCAGGACTATGATCTTCTTAAGGCCAGGGCCTTAAAGAGTTGCTGACTAATATAGATATCACAGAAGGACCTCCACATTTAGGTGGACGTGTTGGATATAATATCTGTCAGTGCCACATTCCAAGTCTTTCCAGCTGTCTGTCTTCTGGGCAGGTAGGATTTTATATTCTGGCATACCCTGAGGTTGGATCACACCATGTGATCAGTTTTGGCCAATAGGCTGTGAGCATTTACTGACTTATGAAAGGCCTTCCAAGATGGCCTTTTCCCTTTGCCATGAACATTGACAATGTTTCAGACAGTGGATGTTTGGATCCTGACATGAATATTACAATGCAATCGCCCTGCAATGGGCATGTAATATAAGTAGAAATAAGTCACTGAGATTCAGGGCTGTTTGTTAGCCTACCTTATTGACAGATACCATGTAAACAGGGCTGGGATCAGCATCATTTCTGGAAAAAAGTCACTTAAAGTCTAATTCGTAGTACTAAGTCGGTCACACAGACTCCTCTCCCCTCCTCTGTTCTGAGCCTCCCATGAATTTTTTATCCTTACCTCAGAAAGAAAAGTGCTATTTCTTAGTAGTGATACCACCAAGAAATAATGGAGTTGAGAGCTTCTTTCTTGCTTGGATGTGGCTGGTGCCTAGCGGGGTGCATACATGGACCTTTTGGTTAAGGGTGTTTGGTTTTCAATCCAGCTCATAAAGAGCTGTCCTTTGTTGAGACTCAGCCTGGTTTTTAGAGGGATGGGGCCTCAGGCAGGGAATGCAGCTTAACCAGATAAGCCTCCTGAAGCTGTCCCTCTTCCTGCAAAAGTCATAGAAGAGAGGTTTAGGAGTCTGGAAAGCCAAGCTGAAAGCATGGGTGCTCCAGCCCACATGCAGATCCCAAATGTGGGAATGCGATGTGATGATTTTATGAAATATAAAAGTCAAATGAATTTTTCATGAAGAAGTTATCTTCCCAAGATGCAATAATGGAAAATTCCTTTCAAGAACTGGTGTTTAGACCTCACAAAAATGCGCAGCAAATTGCATTGTGATTTATTTGTCAATGTTTTTATAGGTTAGGCGTTACTTTCTACCCCACAGCTGGAGTCAATTTTTAATATTTAAAAGTGGAAAGAAAGCAAAACCTAAACACGTCCAGAGCTGTCTGTTTTAGATTGAGCTTTTCCCAAACAGTGCTGTTTAGAACTGAACCCTGAGCATGGTCGGTCAGCGGCCAGCTGGCACTTACCTCCCTGCAACATAGAATTAAAATATCTGGGACTGGGCAGATTACATAGAAGACCTCCTAAATTGTAGTTGGTGGGCCTGGTGTTTATAACCACTTTCGAATGCATGTAGCCTGTCTGCCCTCCTGATTGAGGAAGGAAAGAGTCTTTGTGCTTTTTATTCTGGGTTTCCTTCTTGCTCAGAGCTCAAGGTGCTGTGAACGTAATTTTCAAGTTCAGTGGTTTCTGGACCCCTTTGATGGCTGGGTTAGCAGGGATCCCACAAGACAGTCTCCTTCATGATTTCCAGGACACCAATCAACTACAGAGAAGCAGCCTGTCCTCTCTAGACTTTTGACTTTCACGGGGTCTACTCTGGGAACTACGCAGGGCCCATCTTCCTGGGCCTGCAGGTGAAACCATGAGGCCAGCCTTGAAGGTGGGTTCTTACAGAAAGGATTCAAATCACAAGAGAACAAGCCATCAGGCTGTAAAGCTTAACCCCATTACACATTCCCTTGGGCCCCGTCTCCAGGCTCAAACAGGGGCCTCATTATAACTGGTGATAAAGAATTCACAAAGCAAAACTGGGTCTGTGCTTTTGGGAACAGCACAGAATGGTGTCCCTAGAGCACAGCATTCATACCTCAGTGCATGGCACATCACACTTTGTGCTCAATTGCAGCCCCCATTGTTGAGGCCTCCAGGCTGGCACTGGCTGCTGCTAAGGCTGCCATGTGTGTGCCTACCAAAAAAGGATTCTGTAACATACAACATCTGGAAGGAGGAAAAACAGCCCTAATTGTGACAGGCACAATCCCTTTGGGTAGGAGTTGATACCCTTCTGATGGAGGGGGTGTTTCTCTTTGCCCTCTCTCTTTCTGCTCCCTCCTGATCATTCTATAGCCAAGGCCCACAGGAGGAGTTGACCCATTTCCAAATGTGTGCTTTGGTCCAGCTAAATCAGCCAGTGGAGGACTTTTGGGGCTGCTGACAACATTCCCCAGTCAGGCTTTGAGAAGCACCAACAATCCATAGAGACAAGCTTTGGGTTACAAGGAGCCTCAGCAAACCATGGAAATGTAAGATGTGCCAGCATTTTAGGCTCAGCTTCAACTACCATGGCCTTTTCCCAGGAACCATGTTCAAGGTCTTCAACAGGAACACCAGCATCAAGAGAACCCCTTCAATAAATCCCCCAATTCATAGCATCAACAAATGAAGGGCTGGGGAAGAGCAATGATTATTCCCCATCACAAAAGGATTTCTTGACTCACAAAAGGATTTACCATGGATTTCCTTTTAAAAGTGCACACTCCAAGAGCACCTATCATATGATTCAATTTAATGCACAAATCTCCAAGAACACACGCCATGCAGAGTCGAGTATATGGGCAATTGGAGCTAATGTGCAACAGAGCTGCCCGCCAGCAGGGGGAGCTCTTCCCCTGGTTCACAGATTACCCAATAGAAACTCCCTAAGGCTTAAAGAGCAGGGAGTCACTGTCCAAAAGAACACAGATACCCAGTGGATTTGTCATTTTTCCTGAGGGCAATGGGGAGCCACTGAAGGATTCACGGACATCTATGGAATCGTACTGGGTCATCCTGCCTCTTTTGCTCAGCATCTCTGACATCTTTGGGAAACACGTTTGCAAAAATGGTGTTCCCTGCATTTTCAACTTAAATGCAATAAAATGCATTACAGTGATGACCCATGAATCCTTTTTAGGGACCAATGGCAGGTTCTGGTTTAGGGCTGTTTCTCAGGAAGCGTAAAGCTTTATTTTATTTTGTTGGGGGCGAGGAGAAAGATAGGCAAGAATGGGAGGGAGATGGAGGCAGAAATGCTATTGTTTTATGCTCCAGTGGTGCTCCAAACCTTGCAGCAGGCAGTTTGGCACTGAAAATGGTGCTGTTTGAAAGCTAATGGGCAAGACATTCTGAGAAATGGGTTGTGGAGATAAGCATCAGGAGGAAACTGCACTGTTTGAAGTTTGCCTGCATCCAGGAAACCAAGAAAAGCAGAGCCACCCATTAGCTGGATTGCAACTCACACACGCACACACTCATGGAATCCAAACACTGTCCAAAGACAAACATCTCCCAGAAGCAAATGAAGAATGACTTTCCCCCCACCCCTAAAAAGAGCTGGGGAAATGGTATTTCCTTCCTGTGCTGGGGAAAAAAGTCACGATATTCTCGGAGAGAGATGTGAGTGAGCTCTGGAGGGCGAGAACTGGGCACCGTCCCTTTATTCCTGCTGAATGTTGATAATAAAAACAAATGTCTTGACTTCAGGGAGTTCCAAAAAGCATAGGAACCCAAGGGGAAGTGATGAAAATAAGAAATGAGTGTTGTCTTGAATACTTTATACCAGAATTAGGCCACTGTGATCTCCCTCCAGAGTGACTGCAATGGCTTTCCCACCTCTGGTCTTGATTACCTCCCCAATTTACCCTCCGTAGTGCTGCCAGGAGGATCTTTCCCAATCAGAATCTGCTTAGAATCCTTCAGTGGCTCCCCACTGCTTACAGGATAAGGGCCCACCTCAGGCATAAGTGATGAGGCCCTCCATACTCTCCTCTCTGAGGTTACCTCTGAATCTCCTGTCTTGCCCTTTCAGGAGGTCTTGTAGCTCCCTGAATGGACCGTGTCTTCAGTGGCATAGGAAAGGTAAACAGTGCCGGGGGCATTGCAATGTACCCTGGGTCCTTTCTCCTTACACAGGCTAGAATTTGTCCAGACTCCCGTCTCTGAGGGATCCCCACTGACTGGGCACGTGTTCTCTTCTGCTCCCCTTTGCTCTGCCCCCTATAGTTTCCACACTCACTCTGGATTTTTGCACACACCCAAGGCTCTCTTTTCACATCCCTGCTTCTGTTTTACCCTTCGGACAGTGAATTAGACATTATTTCATCAAGGAAGGCTTTTCTGACTACCCAAGACTCATAGGGACACCCCCGATATCGCCTTCCTTTGTCACCCTGTGTGTATCCCTACTGTACCTTTTGCATGCTGTGCATAAATTACCTGATGATCTGTCCCTTGTCCCCTCTAGACTGCCAGCTCCACAGAAATGCAACTTTTCCCCTGCTATGTCCCCATTCCTAGTCTGTCATACTCTAGGAGCTCAATATTTTCTCAATGAAAATATTCCTTTCCCTCAGACTATATCAAAAGACTACCTTGGCTTTTGGGGATAACTTTTTCTGGTCAAATAAAATATATTATTAATGATGCCACAGTTTGGCCTGTGCGTGGTGCATCCGTTGACAGATGGATCTGACTGCTTTATTTTGCTGTAAGGAATATCCCTCCTTCTTCAAGAGCTCTCTCTCACAGGCACTTCCATTACCTTAATATTTTATTATGCAGCCATTTTTCAGGGTATAAGGGCATTGTCTCTGTTAATCAAATGTCAGAGTAGAGTAGTCAAGGCTAGTGATTCACCTGGGATTCCAGGAATTAGAAAGCTTTGTTAACAGGTCATTTGAGCTGAGGCTATGTGATTACAGGTATTCAGTTCTACTTTTACACAAAAGACCTGTAAACAAATAGAGATCAGGGATTGCTAAAACATTTTCCAGGGGTGTCAGAGGGTCACAAAATTGAACATTCCGTTCACTTTCTTACATCCTATACATCTATAGGACCTAAGCTCTGCAGAATATTGAATCACCAGGTCAACGTTTGATCTCATCAGTCTGATAATTTACTACTGTCCAACTCCTGTAGATAGAGAAGCCTGCAGGATGCATACAAGCAGAGTATTAGATTACATCAAATACCCCATCCCCAACCACAGTGGACGCCAGAGAGATTATATGTTTGGCTCTAATGAATGCTCAGGGATGGACAAGGCCCTTGGAGGCTGAAGAGCTGCTTACTGGGAGTTTGAGGCCCACACGTCCTGCAGCCTGTCTACACATACAATGTGGCTGCCTGCCACTTACTGACTTTGTGGACCTTAGGAAAGTTACTTAAGCTCTCCATGCTCCAGTTTCCTCATTTGTTCAAAGGGGACAGTGACAATACCTATCTATCTCTCACAGTTGTTGAGAGGATTAAATTAGCTGATGAGTTGCATAGAACGGTGCCTGACACTAGGTAAGCATCACAATAGATGTGAGCTATAGTTATGACCATAACAAGAAGGGTGAACAGACTTTATCTCTGTTTGAGTTAACCCCGCTGTGGTGACCCGATAAACAACAGAGCAACATATCTTGTGTAAATCGTGTATATTTCATCAGGACATTGGCTGTTTGACCCCCTGGTTTGCTGGCTTTAGAAAGGATCTAGAAATGAAGTGGTTTCACCGGTCTGATCAGGCCAGAGTGAGCTGTGGGAACAGGCTTTCAGAATGTGGCCCTGTGGCTTCAGGACAAGGGAGCCACAGGCGAGTTCTTTTGCTTCTCAGATCAAGCAGTAGAGCATTCTGAACTCCAGCCAGTCCCAAGGGCTTCGTGATCTCAGCTCAGTCCTTGCTGTCAGCTTGAGTCCTCTGCGAACTGGAGCTGGCGTTGCAGATGCCACACAAGCTCCTTAGTGGAGCCAGTAAGACTGGATTCTGGGTGGCAAAGATTCCCTCTGGGGAGACTTGTGCAAAAGTATTTCTTCCCACAGGGTGTTTGAAGGCAGGTTGGCCCAGGAAGAGATGTAGTTAGAGAGAGCAAAGGAGGATGATTGGGGAGGAATTCAAAGCCCCTCTCACACCAAAATGAGCTCGGATGAAGATAGCTCAGTGGGAAGATGGGAGGAGACACACAGGTTTGGGAATTAGCACTGACAGGACTTGTGATGGATTCCATGGGGTAGGGGAGAGAGTGAGAATGGCTCTACGGCTTTCTCTTGGAGCATCTGGATGGCTGCACGCCCCCTTTCCAGTCTGAGTAAGCTAGGGTGTCCGTGACAGCCCCATTGGACCCTCCACCATCACCCCGCTCATCAAACTCCCCTTCCCTCAGGACTGTCCCACTGTGCTTTAGAGGAACCAGGGTGACGGACACTTTGGGGTACCTTTCCTAGATGAAGTCTACTTCCATCCAGCAAAATCTCTAGCTGACTCCCCAGGGGAAGGTGTTGGAATGACGTCCATCCCTTCCCAGATGTAGGGTAGATGCCTACAGGAGAGGGGGCATCAGCTCCTTCTGCCTCCCACAGAGTTTCCTACAGTGCAGTTTTAGAAACTAGGGTAAAGAAGACAAAGAGTGTGTCGCTTCTGCCTAACAGCTATCACAGAATTGTGGCTTAGCCCAGGCTATGCAAGAGAGGCTGCTCCCTTCACTTAGCCACATCTCTTCCCTGTGTCTGCTCCCTCAGCCAGCACAACATCAGCAAACCAAGAAGGATAGTCTGAAGGTCTAATCTGCAGAAAATCCTTTCAGATCTGGAAGGAGTTAGTTATGTTTCTAGAAAGCTTCTACATAATCATCTTTCTCTTTCTCCCCCCACCCATACACACACGCGTGCGCACACACACACACACACACACACACACACACATTTTATTTACAGTCCAGGAAAGACCCATACATTCTGAATATATACTCCACCCTCCCCACAAATTACTGTAAAATTCTAAAAAACCTACACATGCTTGTAAATAGATCACCCTTAAATGGAGCAAGGATCTCTGAATATCCCATGAGTCATGCAGCTAAAATGTCCCCCGGGAGCCCGAGTCGGCAGCACACATTTTCCCATAAAAAATTGAGTTCAGAGCTTTCCATGGCACCCAGCTCTGTGCCAGGAAGAGCCCATCTGTGCGTAGTGGGGAAGCCGTCAGGCAGGAAACCTGTGACACCAGATGCTACGCCCTTCACCTGGTGGAAAGTCTCCCCCAGGAAGTCACTTAGGACAGTGAGGAGAGTCACGCTGCCAGAGTAGAAAGAGCAAATAGTCAAGGAATGCAGGCTCGGGTTCTAGAATAGGCTTTGTTTGATTTATTTGATTTGATTTGATTTATTTGTCCCGTGTTCCCCCAGGAAATATGCCTCCCTTCACCGGGCCTTTGTCACCTTATCTCCGAAGGGATGGGGCTAGACCAGATGAAATTCAGCAATGTCGGAGCTGCAGATGTGCTGTACGAATGAAAAATATTTTTTAAAGCCCAGATTCAGCTCCATTCCTCAAAGAGCATGCAGTCTTGTGCATGGATAACTATGGCACTTCATAGCTAGGGCCTGGGGCCCCCACGAAGGCTGAGAGCCACCCTTTCACATTTAAGAGGCTGAGACGCTGTGTCTCCCTGACTAGAGCAGCCTCAGGTTGGGGTGAGTGGAAGTCATAACACCACAGAAATGTCACAGGCAAGGGAGGGACCTGTGGGCTCTTCTCCTTTCACTATTGGCCATTGCTAAACTGTGGAGCTTCTAAATTCACACACGCCACCAGATACTGGGAACGTCCTGATGGGCATAGAAGAGGAGTACAAAAACACTCAGATGTGGCCCTGGCCTGAGCTGTCCCCCGCTGCTCTTCTCTCTGTGTCTCAGTCAAGCCAAGCAGACCTCAGCAGGGGAGCGAGAAGCTGAGAGAAATCTCCTTAATGAGTTGGTGAGTGTCAGTCTGTCTGCTGAGGGGGTACTGGGGGTTCCCGAAGGAATCTCTAGCCCTCCTGGGGCCTGGTTAGTGGGATAAGCACTGTTTTCTATGGGGCCCCCGGCAGCCTCAGGCTGAAGGGTGGTCTGGGTGGTTCCTACCTGCAGGTGCTAGGTCTCACACAAGGCCCTTTTCCCTCCTACTCACCTGCTTTCCATCAGCTGCCTGCATCTTCCACATCTGTGCATTCAGCAATCATGGCTATCTACTAATTCCCACTTGGAGGAAACAGATGGGGCTTTATAGCCACTGCCTGCCAGCTCCTTTTGGTCCCACCTTAAAGGCTCTGCACCCCTCCTCCCGTCCCTCACTCTGGGCCTCATGAGGTCTGCCAGCCTCTTTTCCCAGAGGTGCAGCAAGAGCCCAAATCCCAAGCCGTATTCCTTTCTCCTCTCTGGTTTCCACTTCCTTAACTGACCTTTCTCCAAAGGCAGCTGGCCTGAGTCTCTTTTTTTCCTGTTCTTCCAAACTAAAATGTGTGACTATCACTCACTAACTCCATGACTGAGATTTTCCTAGCTCCTAGGCTGGTTAGCCACCAGTTGCTAGCACCCCCAAACCAGCTCACCCCTACTCTGAGCCCCGGGGGACTCACCTCCTGTGGACTACATCTCCCAGAATCCCCTGTAACTCGTTCCAATCAGGTTCAGTCAATGGGAGGCACCTGGAAGGGGGTGGGGGCTGGGAGGAAAGCTAACTCAGGGTACTTCTCACCTATTCCATACCCTCTTTCTGCTTTGGGGGCGTCTGGGGCTTTTGTTGAGGCCCTCCATGACTCTGGCTTCCACTAGGCAGTGTCTCCTCCGTAGTTTCACTTTTCTCTGGACCAAAGTCACACCGTGACTTCTCCTCCTCCCTTTAGCCCTAGGGTGGTAATGACTTCCCACATAGCTGATCTCTGTGTGCTCCACCGTGTGTTCCCATAACCCTGCCCACGCTTCTGTAATAGTCTCAGAGCACTCTGGGGGCGAATCCTGTTTCCTGTTGTGACCATACGGATGCAATAGTTCTCCACTTTTAATTTCAGAGTTTGACTCACTGCCCTTTTAAAATTATATAATTTTTCCACTAAGATCACAAGAATGGATGCTTTGGTGTCAGTATTATGCCTACTAGAAGCTCTAGAGGAACTCAAGAGAAGCTAAATTCCTTGATAAAGCTGGGCATCATGGGAAGAAAAGACACTCTCTGAGAGACAAGATGAGAAGGTCTGCCAAGAAGTTTCTCCCATGATTGGCGGGAGACCCTGACTCCCTGATGAAAAGAAGTGAGGGAGAGCCCAGCCTTGGAAGAAGAGAGTGAGGCACAGTGATCCCAGATCTGTTTATTTTTAAGGAAACAAGACAAAATAAAACAAAACCCCTGAAAGAATCTATGTGCCTGCCACCCAAAATGAACAAATGCTTACATTTTTAAATTTACTTCAGATCTTTTCAAAAAAGAAACAAAACATTACAGAGTTAAAATACCCTATGTCCTCACACCAGAGACCTGCTCCCTTTCCTTCCTTCCCAAAGTCACCACTGTGATGAATTCTACCCGTTCCCAGTCCTTCTGTTTACAACTTCACTGTACATCCATGTATTGATAAACAGTATATAACAATGTTCCATGCTTTGAAACTTGTATAAAACATGGTATCATTTTCCACATATATTCTGCACCTTGATTTTATTACTCAGCATTGTGTTGTCTGCATCAGGCTTCTTTGCTACATAGAGATTGGATCCATGCTTTCTGGTTGCTGTGTAATATTCCATCATATGGGCGCTCCATAACTTACTCATTTTACCCAAATTCCCACTGGTGGGCATTTTGTGGTTTCAGGCTTTTTTGGTTTCTGGAAGCAGTGTTTCTAAAACAAATACACAAGTTTCCCTAAGAAGGGAAGTGTTTCCCAGAAATGGAATGTTCAGTTCAGTTGGATATGTGTATTTGCAGTTTTATTAGTTTGCCAAAATTATTCTCCAAAATGATTTTACCTACCTGGTGAATTCCCATTCCCCTGCATTTTTATCAATACTTGGTATTGTCATAATTTTTCATTTTTACCAAGCTAAAAACACGAAATTGAGTTGTACTGTTTAAATGGAATATTCCCATTTACTGGTGAGGCTCAGACATCTTTTCACAACTTTCACATGTATGTTTGATGCTCAGGGTTCTTCTGTAAATTGTTGGTTTAAAGTCTTTACTCATTTTTTTGTTGTTGTTGGGCTTTTTGTCCTTTTTAGAAATTGACTTAAAGAATTCTTTATATATTTCTAATATTAATCCCTTATGACCTGACTTTTACCTTTTTTTCAGAAGTTTTAAAATTTGACATTTTCCTTTTTGATTTCTGATTCTCGTGTCTTATAAAATAAACCCTTCCCTACCTCCCTGTCATAAAAACATTCTCACAAGCGTTTAGGTCTTTAAGCCATCTGGAATTTATTTTTGGGTGTGGTGTGAGGTAGGAATCTAATGTAATTTTTTTCCACATAGGAATCCAGTTGTCTTAACATATTTATTGAATGGCTCATAATTTCCCCACTAATTTATAATGCTTCCTCTATCATACACCGGAGTCCAATTTATGTTGGATCTATTTCTGGGTTTTCTATTCTGTTTTATTGACAGATTTGTCCATTCCTGTTCCATACCCTCCCACTCACTTTGTTAAACACATTAGACAAAACCCATAGCCTTTTATCTCCAATCCCCATTTCCACATTTCCCTCCTTAATTTTGTCCTGCACTCATCTATGAGCCCTATCTTCCCAAGAATCATCATCGCCTAATTTATTTTGTGCCTACTGTGTGCTAGACAGTGCTAACTACACACATATTATGTAGTTATTCCTCACGGCCCTGTAAGGTGATCTATGTTTGCCAGTCGAGACACTGAGGCTCAGAGGTTGAGAAACTTGCCAAGGTCATACAGCCAGTAAAAGACAAAGCTACAACTGGAACCCAGGTTTGTTTGATGGCACCCCATTTCCACTTTCTAGCCCTTCAAGACTTCCATAATCTGGTCCTCACCTGATCTCAGAATCTTTCTGTCTTTAAAATGGGTATAATAATCCTTCCTTGCAGAGTTGTTACAAGGATTATGTGAAATTATAATTGTGAAAGCACTTAGCACAGTGCCTACTACATAATAGGTACTCAATAAATGCCAGTTAAAGTTGAATAAAAAGTAGACAATAGTTGCCAAAGTTAAAAAAGAAAGAAAGAAAGAAAGAAAGAAAGAAAGAAAGAAAGAAAGTTTACCCCAGCCCATTATCCCTGCTTTAGAATCCCAGGGAAGGAGGAGGGCTGGGCAAGAGTGGGTGGAGTGAGTAGGGGTAGAAGTCTTTGGATAGTTCCACCTTCCACTCTGCTTCCTCTGGTTAGGGTCTCCCAGGAGCAACTGGAAGACTGGTGAGGGGAAGCTGACAAGGAAGGTAAACCCTTAGAAATCTTATTTCTTCCTGCTGAACCTCAGGGCTGAGGATCAACAGCTGCTCTGTAGCTCTGGACCTACACAGCAAGCTTGGCTATTGAGTGGCTGTCATGAGGTTTCAGCCTTCCAGGCATTCAGAGCTGGAGCAGACATCTTCCCTCTCTGGGCTGCCTGAGGAAGGACTGGGGCCAGTCATCCCTTAGTGATTCCCATGGCAACAAGGCAACTGTAGGCCTCCCTCAGAGGAAGCAGGTGAAACAAGACAGCCCTTCCGGGCAGCTCCCTGACTAATGGGAACCACATTGACAAAGGAAGCTGATTGACTTGAGAAATCCAGCACAGCGCGAGGGCTCCCTTTAATGCTGGAGGATTATGGTCACTTGCAATTTTCTTGCTAATTGAAGTTTTTGTAGGAAAAGCAAACACACATATACACATGTACGCATGTATTTCCACGCTGATTCTATTTCAGAAGCAGTGGGTTGTACACATCGGTTACAGGCTTTCTTTGACTCCACCCCTCACATCTGCACCGTATCAACGACAGCTCCAGCTATGGCCCCAGGACACTCCACAGGGGTCAGAATAACAGGAAAACAGGAGTGGAGAGGACAGTGCCCTCTCTCCCTTGTTTAACTTGGAAATCCTGCCTGAGTCTTAAGAGAGGCAATATGTTGGGTCCTAAAAGAGGTGAAAATTATACCCAGTTACTCAGAGAGAAACCCAAAAGGGCTACAGCCGATTTTCCTTTGCTGGTGGTCTGGCTTGGGGTATTGGGGCAGCAGCTTAGGGCCATGGATTCCTCTGCATACGACAATTTGGAAAGAGCAGGACTTTTTCCTTAAGCCATCCCACCTTGCTCCCCTAAATTAAGTGAGGACCCTGAGTCCCCATAACCTTTTTTATACGGGAGTAAAGAAGAACACTCAATCTGTGTTTAAAATTAGAGGTTTCAAGGAGAAGCTGTTCCTTAGAGGGGGACAAAGGGCCCCCCTTCCTTGATATGTTGACATGGTGGCATGCATGGTGGCACTCCATCTGCTGTCACACACACCCACCCACACTCCCAAACACACGGCAGTGTTTATATGCACACCACACTTCCATGGACATGACCAGGGCTAGGCCAATTCCGGGGCATGGCCTCCCCATTTCTTCTGCATTCGTGTAAGTGCCATCAGAATACAAGTGAGTGCCAGTTATGTATCAGGAAAGGAATCCACGCACAAGGACCCTTCTTGATTTTTTGTAACAGATTAACTGTGATGCATATCAATACTGATGGTGCCATCTTAGAGGCAGGAGATCTGATTTCTAGTTCTAGTATTCGACCCTCAGTATCCTTGGATAGAGCACTTCTCTGAATGCTGGTTTCCTCATCTGTGAAAGTGTGAGGTCAGACTGGTGGCCTCTAGGGACACCAGCAGCACTAACACTCTTGAGACCAAACTTCTTTTGTACTTTGTGTCTCTAGGCACGTCTAAGATCCCTGGAAATCAGGACTTACCAGAATTTCCAGGACTCTGACCATTCTTGCTGGGCCCTGTAACCTTTCCCCCATGGAAGTTTCTGTTTAATTCCTGACCCCTTGGATTAACAAGCAAGCTCTTGGTCTCCATCCCTAAAATTCTGCCCTCAAGAAAGGACATGATAATAGTATGTACACTAAGGGGGGAGAAGGAGTTGCCTTTGGAAAGAAGTATGATGCTTTGAACCAAAGGAGTGAAACCCTAATTGTGAAATTTTTAGCTGGAGAGTTGAAGGAGAAGATGTTTGAGATTGAGGATCCTAACTACACAGAGGCTTACCCTGTTGTCGATGCCTAAAATTTCATCATTAGCAAGTGAGTCCTTTGCTGAAACTATTGAGGGTTGCCTCCCACAAAAGAAATGTATTTAAGTTCAGAAGTCATTCAGGCCTTGGTGGGAAGGAGTTATTCAGATCCTTTTTTCAGTGCCTTTTTAAATAAAGAAATGGAGGTGAGGCAGAAAGCTAAGGGACTTAGCAGCTAAGGATGTGAAAGGAATGTCCTCAAAGGAAAACATGACAGGGCAGGCTTGGGACCCCAGAAAATAAACTGCAAGTCCCACACAGTTTTGGTGAAGGCCTCTCCCATACTGGGAACTCCCTGTAGGGAGGAGGAGGGGCCCAGTGAAGGAATCAGAAGTAATTCCAGACCAGCACAGGCCTTACAGATAAAACAAAAGAGGCTCCATTGAGTCATGCGATAGAGACGGGATGTACCCTTACCCAAAACTTGGTTCAGATGTTGAGACTGATGACACCATACATGCACCAAGGGGGTTATTAAAAAGATTATTACTCACATAAAGAAGCTTTCTAGATAGAGCAGGCCAGGCTCCGAAGAAGATTTGAAAAGGCTTGGGATTTCATGGTGGTTAGGGAGTGGGGCTGGAATGAGGGCTCCTGTCCCCAAGGGCTCATGTAGCTTGAACTTCCCACTGGTGCTAAAGGAACAGGCACCTGTGCACCTGGCCATTCTCAAAAACTTGCACCAACACAGAACAGAAAAGAGGGTGATGGGGCTTGAAAGCTGTCAGCAGTCAAAAATCAAAAATTGGATTCTGATTTTTTTTACAGGCCAGGGAGAAGCAATAGATTCTGTTTGTTTCCATGGCCTATCAAGGCGGTCCCTATTACCACTAGCTCCCAGGAACCCCAGATCTCCCAGGTCTTCAGTGTCGGGCAAGACCAGAGTCACTTCAGCATTTTCATGTTACTAGACCGGGAACTTTTGTTCTTCCAGGAACTAGGGAAGCCTGTTAAAATATATTCTGAGACCACAGACCTCCTGGCCTACAGTGTGCATGTGTGTGTGTGTGTGTGTGTGTGTGTGTGTGACTTTAAAGAACACTGGCTTTATCACTGACCCCAAGCTTCAGAGTCTTATACAATGAAATGAAACTCAGAACTAGTTTCTTTTGTGCCTGAGAAATTGAAATATGCTAAAGAGAACAGAATGGCAGCTTACTATATTTGTACTTGGTTGTGTGCTCCTAAGAGTTGATATTATTTGTTGTAGAACATGACCCAGCACAAAGCCAGATATATAGTAGGTGCTCAATAAACATTTATTGAATTGAACTAGTGAAGTGGTAACTGATATATCCATTCTTCTGATCCCATCTACTAAGGACAGGGTTGGGAAGGAAACGAACACTCCCCTAAACACTTACTACAGACGCTTCTCGTGCATTATGCCATTTCATTGTCACTACAATTCCGAGTAAGCGTTGAAGTTCCCATTCTGACAGATGAGGAAAAGAGAGGCTCCAGGAGGTGAAATAAGTCTAAATAACTAGTGAGTGATGGGACCAGGCTTTCCCTTGAAGGCCAGCAGACCATGGTGTGGTCGGAGGCAGGGTAAGAGCAGTGCCTCAGAAGGGAGCCACCAGGCAGGAATGTCATTCCGTTCTTTTCTTCAGATGTTCAACTCTCCTCAACAAAAAACACTTGCCAGATGTTTCCAGGACCTGGCAAGTCTTCAATCACAAAGTGAGGGATGATCTCACACCTGCAGGAGAACGGAACTATATAGCCTGACCTCTCTGGATTATGCTTTTCAAGTTGTTCAAGGGCCACCTGGAATAACCCTTGTCTCAGCTGCGCTGAAGGCTCACAGGCAGTACTTATTGTGAGGCAATATGTTTACCCCACCCAAGTCATAGGTCATGGCAGATGTGATGGGTTGAATTGTGTCCCCCCAAAAGACTCGCTGAAGTCCTAATGCCCAGTACCTATGAATGTGACCTTATTTGGAACAAGGGTCTTTGCCGACGCAATCGTGTTAAGATGAGGGTGTATTGAGTGAGTGTAGGCCCTTAATCCAATGTGACTGGTGTCCTTATAGGAGGAGAGCAGTTTGGACACAGACACCAACAAAGGGTAGAACACCGTGTGAAGTCAGAGCAGAGCAGACTGGAAAGATACAGCTGCAAGCCAAGGAACAGCAAGGATTGCCAGCTGCCATCAGAAGCTAGGAAGCAGCAAGGAATGATTCTACCCCATCTCAGTGAGAGCATGGCCCTACTGACTCCTTGACTTCAGACTTCTGCCTGGAGGAATCATTAAGAGAATAAATTCCTGATGTTTTAAACCGTCTTTACTCCTTTGTTAAGGCAGTCCTAGGAAACTAATGTAGAAAGTTCTTATGGGCAGCCTCCAAGCTCCTGATCCTGGCATCTTGGCCATCAGCTGGGTAGGCTCACAGAGTCCATCATCAGGATGCCAGAGCCCCCGAGCCCTTCCCCAATGCTGTGAGACAAGACAGACCTCATCTCATGGGGCCCACATCTCCCAGGTGAGCATTTCATTCAACTCTAAGCTCAGAACATCCTTCACAAATCTGAGAAATACAACTTCCTGTTAATGTAAGCACCAATATCCTTGCTGTATTTATGCACTCCCCCAGTGTAGGTGGAGGGTCTAGGACATTTGCTCTGCTCTAGGTCTGGAGAACATTGGCTCTTGAGACTTTGAATGGTGCATGGGGAAGAGGAAGAGTAGGAAAATGAAAAGAAAGATTTCAGATTCAGAGTCCAAATTCTAGCTCTGCTCCCCACCAGCTACATGACTTTGGGAAAGCCACTTGGTCTTAAAGCCTTGGTGTCCTCATCTACAATATGAGAAAGAGAATATCTGCACCATGAAGTTATTATGAGGACTAAATGAGATAATATACATGAAGTGCCTGACATAGAAACTAACCAATAAATATTATTACTATTACTTTTATATCATTGTTGTTATTATTTCTCTTTCTGTCCCTGAAATGGAACAGCCCACACCATGAATTACAGCATTATATGAGGGGAGAGACGGTCAGAAATGAGTTGTCTGCCAAGCTCATGTTCCAATTTCATGAGCATGGGCCCTCCCACTTGAGTTGGAGCTCCATAAATGGCAGGTGTTATTATTACCTTTTTATTATTGCTGTTTGAAGTCATGTGTCTGAACCAGATCAGGGCCATTAATAGGCAGGGTCAAAGTCCCAGACACCTGTGGTCAATTGCTCCCAATCTTTCCTCCCTGTATTAGGATTATATATCTACACCCTTTTCTATGCAAGGTGCACTTCCTCCCACTGTGAGCAGAGTATGCCTTCTGCATGGCTTGTTTTGGCCAGTGGGTGGTTGGCAGATATGACATCAACAGAGGCTCCTGGTCTGGCTCATTCTCTTGCACTCTTGATAGCACACACTTTGTATGCGTTGGGCACTACTCTTCATTATCTTACTGAATTGTCACACCTCTGGAAGGTGGGTACTATTTTCATGTTGATTTTCACAGATAAGAAAACTGAGACCAAGAAAGATTAAGTGTCTTGCTCAAATGTACACCATTATGGACTCACAGTGAACCCAGGCAGCCTGGCATGCTTGACCATTACACTCCACCATACCATCTCATAGCCTGAAGAACTTGGTAGAAATTCCTCTGTCTAAAGACACAAAAAATGGGGCGCCTGGGTGGCTCAGTCATTTAAGTGTCTAACTTCGATTCAGGTCATGATCTCATGGTTCGTGGGTTTGAGCCCCACACTGGGCTCTGTGCAGATGGTTCAGAGCCTGGAGCCTGCTTCAGATTCTGTCTCTCTCTTTCTCTCTCTGCTCCTCCCCCACTCATGTGTGTGCTCTCTCTCTCTCTCTCAAAAATAAATAAACTTAAAAAAAATTTAAAGACACAAAAAGCTAATATCTACTTTTTTTTTTTTTTGGAACACCTGCGATGTGCCAGGCACCATTCCATGTCCCTTGTCCCTCCAGCCCTATAACCACCTCTTGGGTTTTACAGATGAGGAAGGAAACTGAATCTCAGAAAACCTAAGTGGCTTGTCACAGTCACACAGAAAGTACAAGAGCTAGCATTTGACCTCAGATCTTAACTATCTGACCCTGAAACCTATAGTCTTTCCACCTTCTCACTCTGCTACACTCTGTCCTCTCTAAGCATATACTAAATTATGGGGGCCTCTGTTTTTCCCTGTCTAAAACGAAAAAATCAGTCTAGAATTGATTTAATAATTTAATAAATTTTTAATGTTTATGTTTCAGTGAGAGAGAGAGAGAGAGAGAGAGAGTCAGAGCATGAGCAGGGGAGGGGAAGAGAGAGAAGGAGACACAGAATCTGAAGCAGGCTCCAGGCTCTGAACTGTCAGCACAGAGCCTGACGTGGAGTGGAGTTCAAACTCATGAGCTGTGAGATCATGACCTGAGCTGAAGTAGGATGTTTAACCAACTGAGCCACCCAGGTGCCCTGAGAATTAAGAATTTAGAGCCTTCACCCACATTGGAGGAGTGTGCTGAGAAAAGTAGTGATCGGGTCTAGGTTTGATCAAGAGTTCATGTTAACCAAAAACCTGTCTTAGTTTTCAAATATCTGGTAACTTTCTGAGAAGTGTGATGAGGGAAATGTATTACAAGCCTTAGCAAGAGAAGGTTGAAAATCAGTGAAGGTCAAACACTGGGATTAAAAAGCATCCTGGGAGAAGTGTGTTGGGGAGATGTGGGTCATCTGGTATGACTGACTGTGGGGCAAATGTTAGGGGGCCCAGGTAGGCTGACCATGGGAATTGTCAATTTGTCTGAGTTGGTGGTCCAGGCACCAGCCTCAGAGTAGAAGATTCCCCTTCCTCAGAGTTTTGAGTCTCTTGGGTTCTGGTAGATTGGGTCATCTGGTATGACTGACTGTGGGGCAAATGTTAGGGGGCCCAGGTAGGCTGACCATGGGAATTGTCAATTTGTCTGAGTTGGTGGTCCAGGCACCAGCCTCAGAGTAGAAGATTCCCCTTCCTCAGAGTTTTGAGTCTCTTGGGTTCTGGTAGATTGGGTCATCTGGTATGACTGACTGTGGGGCAAATGTTAGGGGGCCCAGGTAGGCTGACCATGGGAATTGTCAATTTGTCTGAGTTGGTGGTCCAGGCACCAGCCTCAGAGTAGAAGATTCCCCTTCCTCAGAGTTTTGAGTCTCTTGGGTTCTGGTAGATTGGGTCATCTGGTATGACTGACTGTGGGGCAAATGTTAGGGGGCCCAGGTAGGCTGACCATGGGAATTGTCAATTTGTCTGAGTTGGTGGTCCAGGCACCAGCCTCAGAGTAGAAGATTTCCCTTCCTAAGAGTTTTGAGTCTCTTGGGTTCTGGTAGATTGCTATTGGCCGCAGCCAACAGATTGCAGGGTGTGTGGGGACACAAGAGAAGAGAAATGAGAGAAAATACATTGGGATATTTCCATCCTCTCTGGAGCATTAGAAGTTCCTTTGCCCAGTTCTTGAGCAGGAGCTACAGGGCTTCTCCTGAGGTGCTCTCTGCTCAGCTTCTGGGTTTCTGGATGCTTTGAGTTCATGTCATAAGCTACCAGTGGGAAAAAATGTGGTAAACTTGGCACTGGTGAGATTCTGTGGTATTCTGAATTCTGGTGTTCTTCCTCCATCTGCCTGCTGCTATTTAATTTTCTCAGGCTTCAAATCATCCTCCATGCAGTCTATTCAGGCTTTATAGCTGCAGTCAGTGGGGGAGAAAGAGTGAAGCATACTTACTCTATCTCACATGGAACCCAACATATATATATACCATATGTTATGGTATGGTATATACATACCATATGTATTACTTATTCGAAGTTTAAATCTTAAAAAATGCTCAAATCATTTTAAAAAGAAAAATTATTTTCTACACAATTTATGTTTGCCATTATATCAGCAGGCACTGTGAGCCCTGGAAAAAGGTGATTTGTGGCACCTGCCTCATGTGGGCCAAGAGTTTAAAGGCCTACAGTCAACCCTACTGTCCTGAGACAGCTTCGTCTTCCTTTCACAAATGGAAAGAAGTTCCAGGGGCGCCTGGGTGGCTCAGTCGTTTAAGCATCCGACTTCAGCTCAGGTCATGATCTCACAGTTCTTGAGTTTAAGCCCCGTGTCAGGCTCTGGGCTGACCACTCAGAACCTGGAGCCTGCTTTGGATTCTGTGTCTCCCTTTCTGTATGCCCCTCCCCCCCACTCACACTCTGTCTCTGTGTCTCTCTCTCTCTCAAAAATAAATAAACATTAATTTTTTTTTTAAAAAAGAAAGAAGTTCCAGTCTCTTGACTATGAGTAATCAATCAGTAGGGACATTGGTTAGGTTTGGGTCTCAGGATACTCTTAGCCTCTGCCACATCACCCCAGTTGAGTCTTGGCAGAATGTAGACGATGCAGGTCTCAGGGAGGGAAATGTGTTTCTTGAAGCATCTGATAAGATTCAAGTTGCACCGATTCTCTCCTAGCCTCTAGTGGGGATGTTGTTCAGGGATATAGGTGTCAAGCCAGTGAACACACCTGCCAGGTACCCAGCTTACTTCCTAAGGGGAATCTTCCATAGCAGGGCTGCCTAAAGTCACACAGGTCCTTCAGATCCAGAGGGAAGGTGGGGAGAAGAAGTAGGACTGCTCCAGAGAAGCCACAGATTCAAGAATGAGCTGTGCTTCACTGATTGAAGGTAGTCCAGGAAATGAAAGGAATGTGGTAGGAATGATGAACCAACTTCCCAACCCTTAATCACATCCAGCCATGACATCCTTGGGCCCACCTTTTTCTTCAGTCAGGAGATAAATGAAGATCTCCATCACTTGGCTTCCTGAAGAGTTACTTGGTCATGTGTGTGTGTGTGTGTGTGTGTGTGTGTGTGTGTATGTGTGAAAAAGAGAAAAATGAGAGACAGAGAGCAAGAGCATTTGGCTTGTCCACGTGTAGCGGTGAGTAACACACAGAGAGTCGGTACACTGAGGTTTTTTCTTTCCAGGAAGCAGCTTTTTTCATGTCAGCTTGGGCTCGGTGTGCTAAGACCCAAAAGGCTGAACCCTGACAGCAGCGGGGGGTGGGGGTGCCTTTTGTACCATTTTGCTCCTTTGTCTCCCATATATGGTAACATACAATCTGAATGGGTGGTCTATGTTACAGAGTCGTGAGGAAGGTCACATATGTGCACATAGCCAGGTTGCCTTCCCTTGTCTTGAGGTTTTCACCACATTCCCCCCCTTTGATGCTCAGACCCCCTATTTTGGGTCATAGAGCATCGTCTTGGTTTAGGGGTTTATATTTCCATAGCATCATCACATGCATGGCCATTTTCCTTTCGACTATTACCTCAATGAGGTTGGAGACAGACTGCACGACCAGGGGAGCTAGGCAAGGTAGGATCAAGCCAGCTCCCCAGATCAAGAGGATAATACCTGTGAGGGTTTTGAATCCTCCAAGAGTTGAAAACCGTCCTCCAAATAACTCCCCAGGGTTCTAACCTTCTCAGGTCTGGACTGGGACACGAGCAACCTTTTTCATTCGATGATCTCCTCTATGACTTTTCCTTCATCACCGATCTGTAGGCAGCAGCTGCTCAGGTTAAACTTTCCACAAGCTCCTCCTTCAGAAACAAGCAAGTAATCTAAGGCCAAGTGATTTTGATAGATAGCATTGTGCATTTTGGTTTGCTGCTTGACTAGTAAATTAAGAGCTCTAGCAGTTTGATTATAATTGATTATAATTTCTACAACTGCTTGCAGTCTGATTATGCGGTTTAGCATGTAAATGGGAGTGCGGTAGCCCCAGGGCCCATCCTCTGCTCAGGTGGCAGGGCCATAATATTGGACTATATGCTCAGGAGGCCATTCATCATCTTTCCAATTGCCAATTTGTAGGGCATATCATTTCCTTTGAGTCTCCCTGTCCATACACTTGGACTCCCAAAGGTTCCCTTCTGGCAAGTGGGAGCAGGAAGAAAGATGGATGAATAGTCCCCAGCACACGTGACCCTGAGCAGGCTGGGGAAAGTACTGTATAGGCTGTCCTTCGACACATCCAGTATAGTCCACCTGGGCCCGCCATTCAATGGCTGCATCGACATTGTCCCAGGCCTCTCAGAGATGAAAGAAGTTAGACAAGTGGTGGGGATTGGCTCAAGGTGATCTGGGGATCTCCACCATTGGGTTTCCCAGGTGGTTGAGTTATAAAATCTTTGGCCTAGGCGCGTTAAACTTCCAACGGCAATGCTGAACTTTCTTCCCCATCGGGCAAGGCAGTTTTTCCCAATACTTGAGGTTTTGAAGAGCCACACCCCAGTAGTAGGACTGGAGTATTCTGTTACATTATAAGGTTCTTGGGGATCTACTTCTCTAGCCTCCCATAGCATTTGATCCCCCGTGTTGGTTCCCCCGCATACATAGCAGGAAGAGATCTTCAGAGTCTGGCTATAGTCTCTGCTAGAGCTAGAAACAAGTTCCTTGCTGTGACTGAAATAGAGGGGGGGCTACTTCTCATTTCTTCATAGGAGTGGAAGACTTGATGGGATATGGTTGGATGGGCAGTAGTGACTCTCTTGAAATATAGCACAGTCCCTGGGTCTCTGCCTCCCTTATGGACCCGGACCCAATTCAGGTGCCCCACTGTCATTTAAAATCTCCTGGGTTAATTAACAGGGTTACAGGCCTTTGATGGACAACTTGATATAGCAGCCCCCTTATGAAGGAGCGCTGGTGTGTTTTCTTTTTCCCAAGTAGTCCATGAAACACAGCTCCAACTGGGGCATAAAACTTAGGTGAATAGGCACATAAACCGTTTTCCTCACACATGTATTTGTCATTGAGTCAGTATTCCTGCTCCCAATCTAAGCCTCCCCATGGCATATCAAGAGTCCTTGGGCCCTCTATGACAAGTACCCACTTTTTTCTTCTGACAGATGCTTCTGGACCAATACTTATAACCTCATATACGTCAAACAGCATTGACACCGGTCGTTTGGGGTTAGTACTTTGTGTCCGGCTGACAAAGCCCCCCCACCCACCTTCTCGGTAGGATTGGACTTCTAACCAATTTTCACTGGGGAGTATTGTGGGTCAAAACAAGTGTATTGACTCTCCCATTGGCAGATAGAGTAGGTGATCTTATTGTGTGCAGGTCCCCAGGATTGTCCTTGGCACGAGAAGTCGGTATGGTATAGTAAGGTCCAAGTGACTCCCTGGCCTGACCCAGTTATGTGAATACATTGGTCACATGATGAGGAATCTAGGTCTACAGAAAAGGTCCAGATTAGAAGCAACTGATACCAACAAAGCATCCTATCCATAAAAGGAAGGTAAGTGCTAACAGAAATCCCTCACCACACTCCCAGTCAGCTGGGGAGTCCTCTGCCAATCCTATGGTGAAAGTAGAACAAGAAACACAATAACAGCGAGACACAGGGGGTGGCAGTGCATCACAGTAAGGAAACAGGTCTAGAAAATAAGGACAGGTTATTTGTTCCACAGGACCGTCGACTTCTCAAGCTTCTGCCGTGTGTAGATTAGTCAGCTTCTGGAGTGACTAAAGCAGGGCTGTGGTCTCCCACAGCCTCTGGAGTCGCAGATTGCTTCTTTTGTATGGTCACTTGGCAGGGCGTTGATGGATCAGGAATGCACTCCCAGTTTTAAGATGACTGTTTCACTCTGCTGTGGTGAATCCAGGGACCCACCTCGGCTACGTTTTCTGCAGTAGGGGTGGACAATATGACAGTGAATGGGCCCCTCCGGAGGAGGTATAGGGTTTGGACATTCCATTCCTTCACCCATACAGCATCTCCTGGTTTAAAGGGGTGAGCATCTATGGTCAGACTCATAGGTAACCAGTCCCTAACCCAGTGGTATAAGGTGGTCAGGGGAGAGCCAAGGGTCACATCTGTTACCTTAGGGTTAGATTGCCTATCTCATTTAGATCCCATCTTATGCCCT
Source organism: Lynx rufus (assembly GCF_022079265.1). Classification (NCBI taxonomy): domain Eukaryota; kingdom Metazoa; phylum Chordata; class Mammalia; order Carnivora; family Felidae; genus Lynx; species Lynx rufus. The sequence continues at coordinate 8,546,150 of NW_025814841.1, read as the reverse complement.
TGATAATGGGGGGAGGGTGCCCATAAAGGATTTCATAAGGGGAGAACCCCGTCTGCTTAGTGGGGCTACACTTGATTCTTACAAGGTGATCGGCAATACCTGGTTCCAGTGTAGGTGGGTTTCCTGACACAGTTTGCTTAACAGCAGTATCAGGGTTAGTTTTTTCCACCTTCCCAGAGCTCTGGGGTCTGTATGCCGTGTGCAACTTCCAGGTGATCTTTAACCCCTTCGCCACCAGCCGCACCACCTCAGCCACGAATGCAGGACTGTTATCTGATCCAATAGTGATAAGGATCCCAAATTGAGGAACGATTTATTTTAGAAGTTGGGCCAGTTCATGTGTCTTTTCTGTGAGAGTAGGGAAGGCTTCCACCCAGCCCGAGAAAGTGCACCCAAGGACCAACAGATATTTACAGCCTCAGACCCAGGGAAGCTCAGTGAGGTCCACAATCACATTTTAAAACGGGGGCCCCCTGACACTCTGCACCCCAGGGGTGGCCTTGGGTCCCTGATGTGGGTTACTCCCAGCACACGTTTCACATTGCTTGCATATTGCCCGGGCTGTGCTGGAGAGTCGAGGGATGTAGAAATAAATGTTGGCTCAACATAGTCTCAAGAGCTCTCCGGCCAGTATGGGTTTCCTGATGGAACTGTTTGACAAAAGCTGGAGCCAGGGCCTTAGGAATTGCTACTTGCAAATCTCCACCATCCACCTGGGAGGTAGTTTCCATTTTCAGTCTTAAATCAGGTACTCTCATGTTGTGAGTAATTGGGGTGCCATTCTCCAGTGGACTAGGGAACAGTGCGGCCCTTAAAGCTGCTGATTCCACTATTTCTTCAGAAGACACAAGCTTTGCCTCTCAGTCTGCCTTATGGTTTCCTGTCCAGTCCTGGTGTCTCCCCTTTGATGTCCCCGACATGCATGACTGCCACTCTTTTAGGGGCCCTGCTGAGAATTTCCCAGCTGCAGAGGGCACTCATTTTCCCAGTGGCCCTCCTGACAACAGCGAGAACACTGGTTCCATCCTAACTTTGGTCCTGGGTGAGATGATCCTCCTCGTTGTTCCCCTTTCTGGCCTCAGCCCTGTCCCTGTGGGACACCTTTCCAGGAGCGTTCCAACCACTCCATCAAGGCCGCAGCTAACAAGTCTGCGCTTTTCTGCATCTTCCGGTGTTCCCTCCATGCTGCCTGATCACGGTCGACAAACACCTTAGTTGCTACTTCCAGCAACTGACTGGCATTCAGGCCAGCGAAACCCTCTAGCCTTTGCAGCTTGTGACAGATGTCCCCTTGGACCTGACCCATGAAAGCCACATTGGCCATCCACAGGTCAACCGGTGGATCAAAAGGGGTGTAGAGATGAAATGTCTCATATAGTCTCTCCTAGAACTGGCTCGGGCTTTCTGGAGCACTTCTGATGTTTTACTCATATTTATGGCCTTTTTCTCCCCTTCCTTCTTGATACCTTTCAGTCCTTGTGAGCCCTCCATCTACACTTGAGTTGTTTGGTTCCTGATTGGGGTCCTCCCCAGGGAAGTGAGCCTGCGCATAAGCCTGGGTGTCTAGCATCCCAGCCGGGGCATTCTCCTCTAACCATTTTAGGGCCACCTGGGTAATTCGGTGATGTTCCTCCGTGTCAAAGAGGGTCAGGAGGAGTTGGCGGCAGTCCATCCAAGTAGGTTAAGGGGTTTGAATTATGGACTGCATTAGTTCAATCATAGCCTGGGTCTTCTCCATATAGAGGGAGTATGATGCTTCCAATTTAGGAGGTCTGTAGTGCAAAGAGTTGGTACACAAAACATGCTGGCCTCCTTAGATCTGGCCTTCCTGCTCATAATAGATGGGTCTCCTAGTTTCCCCCAGTGGCATCTGTAGGGTTCCCCAGTGTGGGTGCAGAGAGGGACTGTCTCCACTGGCCTGATCTTCTAGTCACCTTCCAGGAGGGGTGTATGGGGTTTGGACCGGTGGTCCAAGTGAGCTGGTCATGTCCGGAGAGGCTGGTGGTGAGGCCTTCGGACTAGGGGCAGGCTCAGATGGGGTTTCAGCAGCTGAGGCGGCTGGAGGCACAGGTGGCAGTGAGGGGTACAGTGGGGCATATGGCAGTGGGGTCCCCTCAGTCTCTCCTGAGACTATGGGTTTTTCAATTTTTGGCTGGCATATGGAGGTCGCTGTGACATAAGCCATCATAACTTTACAGCTTTCTTCAATACAGACTATTAGCCAAAGCAGCCAGGATAGGACCAGGTCTTGCCAACAGTCAATGGAAGGAAATTGGTTGGGGTGGCCTGGATCCCCCAAGCTGACCCTGAACACTCGGCCAACTAGTTCCTCATCAAGTGAGCCCTCGGAGGGCCAGCCCACCCTGAACGATGGCCAATCAATTTCACAGAATGTCCAGAGCTTTCCAGGAGTTAATTTCACACCATAATTTTCTGAATATCCCTTCTTGAAATTCCTCAACATACACTATAGGGGAGTCTGTTTACTCTGCTTTCCACCCATTTCTGCCCCCTTAATGTATAACTTTCATACACAAGAGAGGAAACAGGGAGAAGGGAGGGACTAATTTGGAGAGGATGCACACTCACTTCTTCCATTTCTGGCCGCTGTCCCTTGGAGATATTTTAGGCACGTCTTAGCATTGGTGGGTTTGGTATCAAGCCTTGACCCAGATCAGACTCCTAAGGAAGTCTAAGGCTGCCCTGAGCCATATGAGGTTGCCACAGAACTGTAGATCGGGACTCAACACTCATTTCTGCCCATTGGTCAGTTTGGAACCTTTCCACTGTACATCTCATTCACACAAAGTCACACAGGGACCCCAACCCACTGCCCAGTACCCAGTGCCTTAGAGTTGTGGTTTCATCTCTTATGGAACTACTCAGGCAACCTTGGGAGGTGATCAGGCTCCCCTTCTGCCTCTTAGAGGCAGGTCTACCAAGACGAACCAAGGTTCTTACCAGTCTGATGGGCAGAGCTCCCTGAGCTAGTTCCTAGGCCATACCAGGTTCCTTTGTGCATCCGGGGCCCTTGCCTCAGTGCACCAGGAGGGGCTAGTCTCCTATAGATCAAGCAGTCTGCTAGCACCAGGTGAGATCGCCCCTCCTGGTGCACTGAGGTTTGAACCCCAGTGACAAGGGAAGTGAAACACCGTCTCCACCTCCCGGACAAGCTCCCATGTAATGTAGTGGTGAGTCACACATAGAGAGTCAGGACACTGAGGCTTTTCTTTCCAAGAAGCAGCTTTATTCTTGCGACACAGGCTCAGTGGGCTAAGACTCAAAAGCACAGTGGGGGGTTGCCTTTTGTACAATTTTTGCTCCTTTGTTTCCCATATATGGTAACATACAGTCTGAATGGGTGGTCTATGTTACAGAGTCGTGAGGAAGGTCACGCAGGTGCACATAGCCAGGTTGCTTTCCCTTGTCTTGAAGTTCTCACCACATTCCTTAGGGAGGGACTCTACCACATCCTCTTCCCTACTGGTTTTTTCCTGCATGTTTAAGATCAATACCATGGATAGTTAAGAGCTTGGATCCTGAGTTAGATATGGATTCATATTTTAACTCTACCATTTACTAGCTGTGCCTCAGGCAAGTTTTTTACATGTCTTAAGCTTTGGTTCCTTCATCCCTAAGGTGGACACAAGAATAGTGCTCAGATTGCGAGAATAATATGAGGTAATATGTATAAGGCCCCTAACCTACTGCCTGACACATAGTGTGAGTTTATGCTCAATGAGTGATAGTTATCTTTATCAACATCCTCCTCCTCCTCATCATGAATCATCATGATCATGATTATGATAATGATCAGGAAGGCTCTACTTCCTTCTCTGGCCTATTTAGTATTGGGAGGGCCAAGGTTGGAAAACACACTAATTGAGCATCACCTGCCAACAGGTAGCCTGCCCTCAAAATTGGGAGGATGGGATATCTCTTAATCAGGTGGGCTTTGGCCTTCTCGACTACATTGGTCTTTTGCAATCCTGTCAGAGCTCAGATATTGGCATGAAAACCCCACTGAGAGCCCTGTGGAGTTTTGGGGTGAGGTAGACATGAAGAAGAAGCTGGGGCATAACCACATCTAGAGAGGCTCCAAGCCCTGGCTGCTGGAGACATCACTGAGCCCAGGTTTGTGGGTTTACTGGGTATTAGTCTCTGCTGGTCTGCTCTTCACCTCGCTCAGGTATGGGTATTATAGGGGAAATCATGGTTTAAGTAAGTCAAAGTAGCTCAGGGGTTAATATCTGAGGGGCCTCCAGAACAATTAGAGTCTGGATTCCCAGCTGCTAAAAAATTCCTACAAGGAAAAATGGCCTTCATAAATATGTTAAACTTTGATATTCCCCCAACAATGGGCTGATCTGTTGGCATAACTTCGCTAAATGCAGCCACTGAGATACATAAGCACTATTTGACCATTGGGGAATAATTAGCTTAGAATGGTTTTTAGCAGGTTTCCTCTCAGGCCCTGGAGTATTAGACAATGCCATTATTCTACTCAAAAACTTTGTTCTTTGCTAGTTTCACTTCAAGTAGAGCAAATTCTGCAGAAACCTGCATCAGGCCTCCTGAATTCCTCCCACACTGTTCTGGCCACCTTGGTTAGCAATGACCTGGGGTTCAGCTGGGAATTTGCCTCCACCCTCATTCCTCCGTCAAGTGCCCCAGGACTGGAGAACTGGACACAACAGCTCCAAAAGTCACAGGTGCAGGGTCACCCACACCACACTCTCGTACCCCTCAGGATAATCAGATTTTCAATTTCTTTCATTCTTAAGACAAAATTATTATACAAGGTAACACATGTTTACTGCAGAAACTTTTAAATATACAGAAAAGCAAAAAGCAGAAAATACAACTCATAATCTTATCTCCCAGTGATAACCACCACTAATATTTTGATATCATCTACCCATCTTTCTATATATTTAAAAAATAATAATAATCCCCTATTGTTAAACACAGGTTATTTTCAGTGTCCTGTTAAACAATTCCTGCTACCATTTTTGTTCACATCTACTATTATTACCTCAGGATGGACGTTATTTCAAGGAGTGTCATTACTGAGTTTGCACAGTTTTAAAGCTTTTTATTCAAGCTGACCTCCAGAAAAATCATATCTATATACTCTCAGCAATGTATGAGATTGCTTGTTTCCTCCAACTCTTCCAAGTACCAGGAATTGTAATTTTTTTTCCAAAAGTTGTAGTTTGATACATGAAAATGTTGCATTCCTTTGATTATTGGTTAAGTTGAACGTGCTTTCATGGGATTCTTGGTCCCTTGAATTTCTTCATCATGAGTGACCTATCAATATCTGTTATTCATTTTCCCATTGGGTTTTCTTTATCTTTTTCTTGTAAATTTTTAAAAGCACACATATAACAAGGAAATCAATCTTCTGTCTATCATGAGAGTTGGAAATTCTTCCCTCAGATTGTTGTATGTATTTTTAATTTTACTATTTTGGCGGGGGCCCACATTTCTACTCCAGGGGCCCTGAGAAGTGTATTCTGGCCTCTGAACTCCTGACACTTCTCCCCAGTCCCACCTACATTACTGATTACTTCATTAATAGTTTTGAATCTATTTGCTTTCCATACTCAATCTGGGTATTCAACAAACATATTTGGCTCCTCTGCCGCGTGCAGACACTTGGACTGGGTGCTCAAGTGAATTGTTACCAGTTTATCATGTCTCTGGAAAAACCTGATGGGCAACTATGAGGGTGAGAGCCAGTATTTAGTTATTACCTCCTCTGTGCCAGGTCTGTGCTGGGCATTGTGTACTCCTCCCGATTTAACCCTTAGAACAAATTTTGAGGTAGGTATTTGGGATAGGGAATTTGATACATCAACTTGACTTGGCTAAGGGATGCCCATATATTTGGTTAAACATTATTTCTCTTGTGTTTGTGAGGATGTTTCTGGATAAGAGTAATATTTGAGTCAGTAGACTGAGTGAAGCAAATTGCTTTCCACAATGTGGATGGGCTTTATCGAACGTGTTGAAGGTCTGAATAAAATAAAAGGCTGAGTAAGGAAGAATTATCTCTCTGCTGAACTGTCTTGGAGATGGGACATTGATCTCCTGCCTTCAGACTTGGATTCAGACTGAAACTTATACCATTGTCTTTCCTGGTTCTCAGACCTTTGGATTTTGATGGGAACTATATACCATTGGCTCTCCTGGGTCTGGACGGCTCAGCCTCCATAGTCACATAAACCAATTCCTTATCATAAACATCTTTAGTTATATGTACATATATGTATGTTTATACTTGGAAAGTTTTATATATATAAAATTTATATATGTGAAATCTACACTTACATGACATAAATCATATATACATAAACTTCTATAAATTATATTATATATACATGTACAGATATATATTTATATGTGTGAAAATTTGAATATATGAAGACATATCTATAATTATATAGCATATAATATACCCCCACACACATCCTGTTGTTTCTGTTTCTCTGGAGAACACTGCCCCCATTTAAAAAAAACTTCTTAAGTTTATTTATTTATTTTGAGAGAGAGAGTGTGTGAGCAAGGGAGGAGTAGAGAGAGTGAGAGAATCCCAAGCAGGCTCCACACTTTCAGCATGGAGTCCAATATGGGGCTTGAACTGATGAACCATGAGATCACGACCTGAGCCGAAACCAAGAGTCGAATGTTTAACCAACTGAGCCACCCAGGCATCCCTAATCGCCCCCATTTTAAAGATGAGGATATGGAGTTTCAGTCCAAACCCAAAGAGTTTCAGTCACTTAGCCTAAAGTCACCCAGCTGGTAAACAACAGAATGGAATACTTGTCTGGTGCCGAAGCCCATGCTTCTTGTGTTCCACATGGGTTCTGGGGACGATGTACTTTAGCAGGGCTGGGACCAGAGGAGGCAAATGAGGTGGGTTATGCAAGTGCAGAGTCAGATCTTGCCTTTACTTAGAAATTTGATGATTTTTGCAACATGGATTTTTTTGACATTAATTTTTATTTAATAAATATATTGCATTAGGAGCACCTGGGTGGCTCCGTTGGTTAAGCAGCTCACTCTTGATTTCAGCTCAGGTCATGAGCTCATGAGAGACTCTCAGGTTGTGAGACTGAGCCCTGTGTCAGGCTCTGTGCTGAGTGTGGAGCCTGCTTAAGATTCTCTCCCTCTTCTTCTGCCCCTCCCCTGCTCAGGTGCATTCTCTGTCTCTCTTTCTCTCTCCTTCTGTCTCTCTTTCTCAAAAATACACACACACACACACACACACACACACATATTGCATTAAAATATAATTTATCATCAGTGTTAAATTTTTTGCCCCTCCCCTTTAAATTTTGTGCTCAAGTGAGTACCTCGCCGACCTCACCCTAAAGGGAAAGAACATCCATCCTTTTCAAAGAAATTAAAGTGTGTACTGGGGGAGAGGGAGGTTGGTCAGCTGAGTGCAGAACGGGGCAGGAGGCCTGGGATCACACCCAGTTCCCACAGTGACTCTTGGGTATGGCTCTGAGCAGCATGTTGGCCTTCCTGTGCCTCTTGCCCTGTCAGTAGCAGATCTGCTTCCTCCTGCCTCAGAAACAGGCCTGGAAAACGAACACGGTGCTCAGTATGCCCCTTGAACATAAGAAAGATGTTCCACATAAATGCACACGATTTTGACATTTGGTGATGAGCAGCCTTCTGAACGATCACAGTCTGTATGTCATTTTGTTTAAAAGGCACAGCCCCTTCCCAGCCCAGGCCCCCAGAAGGCAGGGGAGGCAGGAGGCAGGGGAGGCAGGGGAGGCAAGAACTTCCCAAGCGCAGGATGATGGGAGAAGAAGCCTCAGGATCCAGGCTGCCTCCTCCAGCCCAGAAACAGGCCTTCCCAGGAGGGTCTGTGTTTCTAGGATGGGTGAGAGAGGGGTCTGGCTCGGGGACCTGAGGGGAGGCCACTTTTCAGCTCCCTGACCTGTGAGACCTGCTCAGGCAGCTCACTGAGGTGGGGTCTGCCCAGTTTCTCTCAGGGCTCCCACATTCCCCATCCACATTCTAACCCTGCTCCAATCTGAGCCACATTCCCACTCCCCCTGCCTGGAAGGCAGCCTGATAGCTAATCGCATTCCCTCCCACTTTGTCCACTCCAGCGGCCACATGACTGAGGGGAAATGGCAAGAAACAACTCCTGAAACGGGGCCCAACTGATAGGGCCCAGTTCCTGGAATCACAGCAGAGAGCCGGCCTGCTGGGGTGGGGGCCAGCCTTCCCAGGGTTTGGGCTCTGTCCTGCATGGCGGGGTTTCAAAGTCCATGCAGGCCCCAGCTGGGCTGCCTGCCTCCCACAGAAGACAAAGAAATCCAGGCCCCAAAGCCTCCTCCTCACCCAGGAAGCCTTCCCTGTACCACAGACTGAGGCGCTCTGCCGGCTCCTGACCTCCCCAGCACAGACCCTCTCCTCCCTCAGGGCACATTCTGCCTTTTAAAAAAAAAAAAATCAGACAATTTATAAAATTTATTCATATTTCACCTTTTAAAAGTCAGAACACAACAAATTTCACTTTCTGGAAAGTCATCTTATTGGAAATACACGAAGTGCACTTCATACAAGGAAATGGGTATCTTGGTACCACCAGTGAGAGGGACACACCCTCACCAGTGCTCTCAAATGAAGCCTTTGTGAAATTTCCCTTCAAACTTAGACCTCTCAATTCAGGGAGGTCTGAGTGAACTTTTCTTTCTTTCTTTCTTTTTCTTTCTTTCTTTCTTTTTTTTTTATAGAGAGAGAGAAAGAGAGTGTGAGTCGAGGAAGGGCAGAGAGAGAGGGAGACAGAGGATCCGAAGCAGGTTCTGTGCTGACAGCAGTAAGCCCAGAGCTGGGCTTGAACCCACAAACTGTGAGATCATGACCTGAGCTAAAGTCCAGATGCGTCACCGAATGAGCCACCCAGGCTCCCCTGAGTGAACTTTTTCCGGAAATTACAACGAAGACGCTGGCCTTAACATTTGGGCCCTCCTAAGCAACATAACCTTAGAAAAAATTGTATGGTTGCCAAAGGGCCCTCTCTTTGCTGGTTCCCAGGCATCTGCAGCCCCTACTGGCAGGTAGGGGGAGGCCCACACCTGCCGTGCACACAGGCCCAAAGCTCTCTGTCACTTACAACCTCAGCCACTGGGCAGAAAAACTTTCCACGTTCAGAGAAGAGAGGTCTGACGTGAAAAAATGAACCTAAATCCACATGCCTTTCAGTCAATCGAGGTTCTGTTCCTACAGATTAGACTGACAGCTCTTAGCCTTGTATTTATTAATATTCGCGAAACATAGTGAACGTCAAGATTCTGACCAGGCAGAATATGGTCAGCAGGGAATTTGTCTCAGCCATCTCTCATGGTGATAGCTGCCACTTGCTAAGCAATTTCTGCATATGCATTATTTTATTTGCTCGAGCCCTGGGAGGTAGGCACTATTAACATTACCGTTCTGAAGAAGGGGAGACTGATTCTTCGGGGAGTAAAGTAACTTGCCCAAGGTCACTGGTATGTGGCTAAGACTAGAGAGTATGTCGGTTGATGAGCAAAGCCCATGGGTTGAAGCAACAAGCCAGAAGTGTCAGATGCCAAGGACCACAGGAGTTAGGCCAGAAGTCTAAATGAGAAAGGATGAACAGGTAGGATCTCTGGTGAGTAGGAGAGGTATGTCTGTCTGAAAGAGCTGGCACCCCACCCCTCTCGCTGATTTTGCCGGGTGGGAATGCAAGCCCACAGCTGTCAAATAGATTTTTTAGAAGACCTTGAAACTCACATTTTTAGGTAAAAATGCTTTGGGGCGCCTGGGTGGCTCGGTCGGTTAAGCGTCCGACTTCGGCTTGGGTCATGATCTCACGGTCCGTGAGTTCGAGCCCCGTGTCGGGCTCTGTGCTGACCGCTCAGAGCCTGCAGCCTGTTTCAGATTCTGTGTCTCCCTCTCTCTCTAACCCCCTCCCTGTTCATGCTCTGTCTCTCTCTGTCTCAAAAATAAATAAACGTTAAAAAAATGCCTTGATATCTATATTTTGGCAGCTAGTTAAAAATAAAAGGAAAACAAACAAACAACAGCATTATGCATGCTAAACAACAGAAGTCATCTCTTTGGGTCAGATATAGCCCGTGAGCTAGCAGTTTGCAACTTCTTTTCCACGCGGTTGCATGACACTGTGCTCTGTGTATGTTAGGTGCACATTGAATGTTTGTTACATTAACTAGAAAGTAAACCCCAACCCTACTTCTAGGGACAGTTGTATCTGCGGGGGGGAAAAAGGTACCATTTCATATATTCTTTAGGATGTACAATGGTAAATGACATGGCTCCGGTTGCCCGTTGGGACAGCAGATGGACAGTCAGATACTCATATAGACCAGGCTGGTATATTTATCAGATGCTCTGAAATGAATCCTCCTGTCAAGTGTCAGGGTGAGATCATGTGCTGGGATGAAAGGCATGTTTACATGATGCTTGGCCCCACAAAGACTTGGCCTCTCTGAGCTGTACTCATAATGTCCTCACCCCTTACCTGTGGAAAGCAGCCCAAGACTCAGTCCTGGACCTTGGCAACTCTCTCTCTCTCTCTGTCTTGTCCTCCAGAAAGCATGGATCTCAACCCCTCTCTTGGATTTAAATGTCACCTCTACATCTCACCCAAGCCTGAAGGCAAGTTCACTATCCTTCTCCCAGAATCAGCGTGCCCACCCTCCAGCTGGCCTCATTTCAGTCACTTGCACTATCACTCTTCTGTGTGGGCAGCTCCAAATCCCAGCCTCATTCTTGAATCTTTCTCCTTCCCTCCTTCATCAATCAGCCCCCAAACTCCAGCCAATATCTCATTCCACCTCTCAACACGTCATACCTGGCCGTTGCTATATGCTCTTAACTGATGTAACTGGGATAATATTTGGAGATATTAACTGAGGCTCCCCCCACCCATTCCTTTCTTTTCCCCCCTGTGGCCCTCTACCATTCAAACAAGATTGTGAGGCATCCACCCATTGTTTCAAGAAAGCATTGTTAGAACTTAATGGAACTGTCAAATTCTTGGCTTTTGAATTGCAAAAGCCAGTCTTCAGTCTTGAGGATGGGGTGGGGGTGGGGAGCTCACTCAGAGGAAGTTCCCCATCACACCCTCTTCTCTCCCAGGAGATAGAGTCCTACGCTGGTCCTTGGGGAAGGCTCAGAAGAGGAGAAACTGGAAGGTTTCTGAGAAAATTTGTGCCTTTATCGCACACCCAAGCTGAGCCCTAGAGAGATTTGGGAGGCATTTTAGAGGAGACAAATATATGTCTCATTTTCCAGGAGGGGGTCCATTTGCTGAGTAGAAATTGCTACATAGGGTCTCTGGAAGATAAGACCTCAGTTGTCCTCCCAGTATCTTGTGAACCCCAAGATGGAAGAACAGCCAGATTTCCTTAGGTTCCCAAAAGAGGAACGAAAGAGCTAGACGCCAACGAAAAAAAAGGCCCTCTGGATGAAAGTGCAAGAGGCTATACACAGTTGCAACCTCCTTGCCAGGAGGAGGGGTGGGGGTGCATCTCAGCCAGCGGTCAGATGGCATATGACCACCAAGAACCTGATTCCCCTTCTCAACTCTCCTTCCCCCTTCCTCCTCCAGTTCCCTATTGTAGCACTGACATAAGACCCTAGAATTCAGACATAATCTTGGGGGTGGAGGAATAAGCAAAATCTGAATTGATAGAGATTATTAAATCAATGCTCTCACCCCCCAAGAAGAGAAAATGTAATATGGGCATTGTAGAAAAGTAAAGTTGGATTTCTTACAACTTGATTTATGATTGCTCCTTGCCTCTGTTCTCTCCATATTCTAAACTATTCTGTATTCTGCAGCTAGATCAGTCTTCCCAAAATACCACTTTATACTTTTATGGATTCAAAGAATAATTATTGAACAGCTACTATGAACCAGGAGCTGTGTTAGGGGATTAAAAACCTTAAGTGGAGTGTCATAAGAAAGATGTAAAATACAATTAAATCAAGATGCCATTTTTCAAGCAAAAATCCAAAAATTTGACAACATACCGTTAGGGAGTCTATGAAGATAGAAGCACTCAATACATTGCTATTAGACATGCAAAATGGTACAACCCTGTGGAAGGGAATTTGGCGATATCTAGCAAAATTACATATGCACTTGCCCTTTGAACAACCTATCCCTCTTGTAAGACTCTATACCAAAGAAACTTTGCAAAAGTAGGAAGGGATGTGTACACGAGACTATTAATTGCAACACTATTTATATTAACAAAGAACTGGAAGCCACTCAAATGCCTGTCAATAGGAGACTGGTTAAGTAAATTACGGAGTTTATCATTATTAAAATATACAATAGATGACCATGTAGGTATGAAAAGGAATGAGAAATATTTTCTAAATTCTACTGTGGAGTGATCTGCAAAGCATATTATTGATGGAGAAAAAGGTGCAGAATACTATGTATAGAATGTTACATTTTCTTTGAGAAAGGGGAGTTTATTTGATTATTTATACATATTCCTTACATATTTTTAAATGCAAGATAACAAAAATTAATAATGGTTTCTTATAGATGACAGAGGAAATAAAATGGAGAAGAAAGGACTAAAGCAAGACTTCTCTGAATATATCTTATCTTATAGATTTTTTACCTTGGAACAATGGAAATGCTTTACATAATTAGTAAAAAATTAATCAAATAGAAAAATGTAATCCTTAAGAATTGAAAGTAAATACAACAGTTAAGCCTGTGTATAAATTTAGTGGCTTATCACATAGGGAATAATTATTTCTAATGACCTTAAAACACAGTAATTTGATTAATAACTCTAGTGAAATATAGCATTAGCATTTCAAAAACACCAAACTTTAAATAGAAAGGTTAAACTGTTTTTGCAGTAATTACATTGTTAATTCTGAAATATACACATAACAGGATAAAGCAAATAAGTAATTCACTTTAGGATTCAAGATTTTCAGAACAAGAGAAATGAGATTTTTAACTATAAAATTAAAATTAAGTAAACAAACGTGGTTTTAATTTGAATTGTAAATCTCAGCATGAATACATGATGTATTTTCTCTTCAAAAAAGCAAACAAACAAAAAAACCACTTCTTTCCCTTCTCTGTCTGTTGAAAAGACCTATATACAATGACCTACCTAGGAATAATGAGCACCCCTAGGGCACAGATTGTTGCCTCTAAATACCATTTGCCATGAAAAGAAATTAGAGCTCTTTGTGGAATGGCTGATTTCAGATCTGGACCAGGAAATGTACAAGATGAGACTGGAAAGTAAGGAAGATATCAAAGATTTTTGAAATCATACATAAAGGACCCAGGAGCCAAGTTGAAGGGGCTCCCATTGACCAAAGATGAGACAATCTGAGCATCAAAATGAATAGTAATTGCAAGGGATTTAACATCAAAAATATTAAAATCCATGAGTTCATAATAATAATAAACTAATCAGTCATCTTTGGAGTATGCTAGGGAACTAACTCATTATTCTGAAAATGTATAAATAAAGAGAAAAATTAAACATTTATTCTTCCTTTTCAGGTAGTCAGAAAGTTGATGGAGAAAAGGTCTTTATAGAATAATTCTAACCTATAACTGAAGAAGGAATTATAGAATCATACTATCACCATTTTGTGGTTCCCAGTGTTACCATGGGATAGGCAATACCATTGGCTGCTATACCAACATACTATATCAATGGCTGCTAAAATCATTAGATGAAAAACTGAGGGATGCTTCTTAATGACTCATACTGATAATTCCTAAACCCAATGATCAAACTTAAGATGACAAAAAGAGAAATGATCAAACATTGCATGCCACCTGATATGACACATTTAGAAGCATACACCACCACTGATGGATCATTCCTCAAAAAACAAACTAGACTCTAATCAAGATTCAAGTTCTAACCAGTTTCCAGGGTAAAAAGGGACAAAGGAACATGTCAACTGACACCGATAGGATGAAGTCTGCCAAATCTAGAATGTTACAAATAAATTGCAAGGAAAACACTGAGAAGGAAACCTATAAATTTTAAGAGACTTACAAGACCTATCACTAAATTCAATTTGGGAACCTTGTTTGGATTTTGATTCAGACACATCAAAAGATTTTGAAAAGACAACTGAGAAAATTTATTACTTAACAATATAGGAAATTGTTAAATATTAGGTGATGTCTTTTGCCATTATGATAAAAATTCACTCTGACCTGGTATTATTAAGTGCCTTACACTTGAATCAAAAGATTTGGCCTAAGTTCTAGATGTGCCACATACTAGGCGATACATCCTTAAGGAAATCATTGAATGGCTCAGAACCACCTTACTGGATTTTGTGAAATTATGACATAATGAATGTGAGAGCACTTTATAAACCATTTAAGCCATTTTTCCATAACTAACCTACAGGATTCCTTCAAGCATACCGGAGCCTTTGCCTTTGTTCATGTAATTTGCCCCTATCCAGAGTATTGTCCTCCATCTCGTGTGTTAATGGATGTTTCACCTTCCCTTCTATGCCCTAGCCCAAGTTTCACCTTTTCCATAAAACCTTTTCTCACCACTTCAGCTCACAGTGGTTTTTCCCTTCTCATGGACCTTAGTCTGTAATGCTCACTTGGCACTTTGAAATGGCATTTTGTGGTATGACTGTCTTCCCGTTTAGACTGAAGGACTCTTGACAACACGGACTCTGTCTCATTTATCCATTCTTCCCTCCACCACAGATCCTAGCACATATTTACATACAATAATGTATTTGCTGCTAATGATAGTTGCAGCTTCAAATAAACTGTATTGTTCAGAACTCTTTTTGCAGTGACAGAAACCCAACTCAATGTAGCTTGAGCAAAAACAAATTAACTGGCTCACACAGCCAGATTTCAGGAAGGGCATGGGTGGCATGGGCCTGAAGGATGACTATTACCAGGGACTGGATGGGTAGGACTCACTGTTTCTCTTTCTCTACTACTGCACACAGTCTTTTCCACGTGACAGAGACACAGCTTCCTCCCCGACGTCTTCCTGCCTAATTCTGATTCAAGAGTTCTGGGAAAGGACTCTGATTGGTCTGGCTTGGTCTATACCCACACCCACAGCCAGGGAGTGTGATGGAACTCCTGTTGGACCAAATGTTAGCGATGGGGACAGGAAAGTTGTCCCTCAAAATGGGCCAACTACCATCAGAAGGAAAAAGAAGAGCTGAACATATAAACCATGAAACGTCCACTATATGTGTCAATAATACGTTCACTCCGTGAGCCACTTGAGACCATAGATTGTAAACTTTTGTTAAGTCAAAGGGAACTGACATTGAATTTATCTTCCATGTGCTAGGCCCTGTGCCAGGCATAAAGCAGTAAATAAAAAGACAAAAAACCCTGTCTTCATCAAAGTGGGACATGAGAGACAATAAATAAATAAATAAATAAATAAATACATACATACATAAATAAATAAACAAATAAGAAATTAGATGGTATGATAATGTTGATAGGTGCTATGGAGAAAGACAAAATAGGAAGTAAAGAAACAGAATGGCAGGGTAGATAGAGGAGTTTTCAGTTTTTAACAGAATAGTCAGGGAAATTTGAGCAAAGACCTGAAGGATATGGCAGAGCCAGCCATGCAGACATCTGAGGAAAAAAGATCCAGACAGAGGAAGCAACAAGTGCAAAGGCCCTGAGGTGGAAACAAGAGATCCAGTTTGTCTGCAGAGGAGCATGAGAGTAGGGGAAACAGTAGGAGAAGACATCAAAGAGGTAATGAGGGGCCACATCACACAGGGCCTGTGTGTTAGAGTAAGGACTGGGACATATTCTGAGATGACATACTACTGAACGAAGGAGTGACATGATTTGACATGATCTGATATTCTGCATGACCTCCACTTCCCCCACAGCATTGATTTTTAGAACTGCAGGTTAATGCATGCCCTTGGAGTACCTTCAGGGTTAATGTCAGAAATAGCCAAAATTGGAACACCTCTGCACTTTCAGTAAAACTGTTTTTGGTTACTTACCATTTCTTTTGCTCTCTCTTCACTCTTGATGTTCTGAGTTCCCATCTGGTATCACTTTTCATCCGCTTGGAGAACTTCCTTAGCAATTCTCTTTGAGCAAGTCCATTGGCAACCAATTCTTTTAGTTTTGCTTACTCTGAGAATGTCTTTATTTCACTTTCATTCCTGAAACATATTTTCACTAGATATAGAAATTCTGGGATGACACTTCTTTTCTTTCGGCACTCCAAAAATGTCATGCCACCTCCTTCTGGCCTGCACGGTTTCTGATAAGAAGTCTTCAGTCATTTGAACTGTAGTTCTACTGAAAGCACTGTGTTGTCTTCCTCTGAATTTGAGACTTTCTCTCGTCTTTAGTTTTTAGTAGTTTGATCATGGAGTGGCTGAGCATAGATTTCTCTGGGTTTGTCCTGTTTCAGGGTCACTTAGCTTCTTGAATATATAGGTTTACGTCTTTCACCAAATTTTGGAAGTTTTCAGACATTTTTTTTAATGTTCTTATTTCTTTATTTTGAGAGAGGGAGAGTGAGAGTGAGCACAAGCTGGGGATGGGCAGAAAGAGAGGGAGAGATAATCCCAAGCAGGCTCCACACTGTGGGTGCAGAGCTTGATGTGGGGGCTCCATCTCACAAACTGTGAGCTGAAATCAAGAGTTGGATGCTTAACTGACTGAGCCACCTGGCACCCCTTTTTAGGAATTTTTTCAGCACTGCACTATTTCCCCTCTCCTTCTGGGACTGTCATGACATAAATATTAGACTTTTTGCTATTGTCTGACAGATTCCTGATCTCTGTTCACTTTTCCAACATTTTTTATTTCTGTTGTTCAGATTACATAATTTCTATTAATCTATCTTTTAAGTTCACTCACTCTTTCCTCTATCACCCTCATTCTGCTGTTGAGCTCATCCAGTGAGTTTTTATTTCAGTTAATATTATATTTTTCAGTTTTAAAATTTCCATTTGGTTCTTCTTCATATCTTCTATTTCCCTGCTGAGGCCTTCTACTTTTCCATTCCTGGCAAGAGAAATTGCCCCTCTACTTTAAAAGTTTAACATAATGCCAGCTGACAAAAGAAAAAAATATTTATATCCCATATCCATTATCACAGAGGAGGAAAAAAGGGAATCTGGAGCTGAGAGGCAAGAAACTGATAAGCTAGCAAAGGCGTGTTTAGCAGGCATGTTTTCTGGTTTCCTATAGTCCATGAATCATCACAGCCCCTATGTCAACAATAACTTTGTGTAGATTACATGTCCACCGTCAGCTTTCTTCAGGAATGCAAAGTCAGTGCTTAATTATTCATTTTTGAATGAATATTGAACCTTCATTTGAACCTTCAATGTTTAGGCTGATGCTAATACTTTTTAATTAAAAATTATGACTAAATAATAAAATAAATTAAATATTATTGTAGTAAGAACAAGAGTGAGGGAGAGAAAGGGAAAGGGAGAGAGAGACAGAGAATTTGTCCTTACTTTTGGATCAGTTTTATAATAACTGCTCTAAAGTCTTTGTTAGTAATTCCAACATCTGTGCCATCTAAACATTGACCTCTATGGGTTGTCTTTTCCTATGCAAATTGACATTTGTCTGGTTCTTTATGTGCCAAAGAACTCTTAACTGTATCCTGGACATTTTGATAATTACGTTATGAGACTTTGGGTCTTGTTTAAATCCTATGAGGAATGTTGCTATTTTTGTCATAGGAGGTGATGAACCTGATTAACTCAGGCCTTAAGTTCCAACCTGTCTTCATGTGGGCTGCGACTACAATGTCAGTTCAGCTGTCAAATTCTTTGTAGTGTTGTCAGACCTATCCATATATAGGTACCCTGTACCTGCTAGTCTGGGATGCAGGCAGTGGTCTGGCCTGCAGGTTGGGATCAGCTCCACACATGTGAAGCTTAGCATGAGCCCTTCAGGTCACAAACACCTTTATGTGGTCACTTTCTCTACTATCTTTCTGGTACTTTCCAATTCTCTGGGGTTCCCGTTTTCAGTTCCCTGGTCAGAAATCTGGGGCTTTGCTTACCCCACCTTGTTGTGTACCTCCCACATAGACACTCATCTTTAAGTCTAAGCTGTGAGGGGATCGGAGGGGAAAAGTGGTAAAGTCATTGGCAGTTTGATGGTTCATCAAATTCTGGTCTTCTTCCCCAGTTTGCCTACTACCATTTGCTTTTGACTCCTCAAATAGTGTCCCATGAATTCTCTCCAGGTTTTATAACCGCATTTCCCTGGGGGAGATAAGGTGGCGTGTGTTTACTCCGTCTTACCTGGAGCCTGAACACAATACACTCATTTAGAAGATGTTCTGCCATATGTTCCTTGATGTGTCTTATACAAAGACTCATCTCAGAACTCAAGCTCAGAAAAAAGCAAGTGATAAATTTATGTAGATTTCTTTTCTTCCACTGTTAATTCCTTTCTTTTACCCTGGTTACTGAAGAGCTCAGAAAAAAATTATTTGGCTCATGCAATTGAACTGCAATGTCTGGCACACAGGAGGTGCTTAGTAAACATTAGTGATCTCTATATTTATCTGTCTATCCTGTTATCCTTCAAGAGCTCAATTTTATGCTCATTTGAAGAAACCTTTCTTGGTGTGGTTTTCGGATATAATTTTCCTTATTCCCGTTCCTTTTATCACTTGGCTTTTCTCGTGGTTCTGTGATGGTAGTTTGGGGACCTATTTTCACCATATTAATCTCGGGAACTGTCTCAATCCCGTTTGAAAAGAGTCAAGCCGTAAATGAACAAATACAAGAAAAAAATGTATTGATGGAATGTCTCATATTTCTAAAGCTGCTTTCACACCTGTTTCCATATTTAACCCTAAAAAATATCCCAGATGACTGAAAGAGAAAAGGTAGCATGAGCCTCTTCTACAGAAGATGAAGCTGGCACCCAGCCAAAACAGGCCATCTTGAAGATTCTTTGGGTACCCCTCCCCCTCAGCAGCGATGAACCATTTTTGTCTTCTGTTGAATGTTGCACCAAGGCTACAAGCCATTTGGAAACCATTCTAGAGAGTTCTGGGTGTCCTCTGGGACCCCACACTCTAAGAACCCCAAGCCTAAGACCACCCCCACCAAGTCTTCTTTTCTCAGACTGCCTTGTGATTGGTTTAATTATCCCCCTGGGATCCAGGGACCCCTAGCGATGCTAAGGTTTGATGTCTCTTGAAGGGGCACAATAAAATTTCTACCCCTTCCTATCTTAGACTAGGAACTCATCCCTGAACAGAGTAGGCCTGTCTACTCAGTGGGTCCTCCACTCCTATTCCTGCCCATGAAACCAAGTATCTCCTCCTGGGTTGGCACTGAGAGGTGAGACAAAGAATTGTCCTGCAGGCATATGCGAAGGATGACTGTCACAACTCTTTCCTATTATTACTCTACATCCTGAAACTTCCCTTTTTAGTTCAAAAGGAGGGGCAGAATGTGGCCTTGATCACAGAAAAGCCAGTCTGAACCCAGCATGTAGATTAGCCTCTCTCATTCCTTCTCTCCCTCCCTTAGTCACACTGAGGGGGCACAGATTGCAGCCACCTTCCTCTGAGGTGTCCACCCAAGAGTTACTTGCTGCCTTTGGCTTTCCTAGGGAAGTGATATCAGCAAGCAGGAGGCCAAAAAAGAGAGAGCTACTCAGGAGACTTCTTGAACAGTCCCTTCCCCCAGTTCTTGGTAAGCTTTAGCAGCCAGAGTCAGACCCCTGTCACACTCCTTGGGCTGAGTTTGAACTTAGGCTGTGCCTACCACCATGGTATCGACATGTGTGAACATGGTCAAAGTCAAAAGATCAATAGTGGGAGCAGGGGTGATTCTGAGTGAGTCTGGGCTCACATAATACAGCAGCTGGGCTGAGAACATATTCATATATTCTGTAGCCCAAACCCCATGGACTCCCACCTTACTTCTAAGGGGAGGATGTTAGGTGTTACCAATATGGCAGCAGCCTTTTATTCCTCCCTGTACCCACAGCCCTTGTGATGTAACCTTGTAGCTCTCCCATCAAGAGGTGGAGTCTATTTCCCATTTCCTTGATTCTGGGCTGATCCTGTAACTTTCTTTGGCCAACAGAATCTACTAGAGGAGACATTTTCCAGTTCTGAGTCTAGGCTTTAAGAGGTCTTCCACACTTCTTTCCCTTCCCTTGGGACTCCTCCTCATCCATGTGAGCTAGCCCATCGGAGAATAAGAGGCCATGAGTCAGCCCAGTTATTCCAACCGAGACCCCAGACACGTGGAAGAGTCCAGTCAAGATCAGCAAAGTTGATGCACAGACACAAGAGGAAGCCCAGCTAAGACCAGAGGAGTTGTCCATTTAATTCCAGCCTAAACTTTCAACCTATAGAATCAGAAGCTAAAAAAACAAAACAAAAACAAAAACAAAAAAAAAACGGTTGTTATTTCATAGGCCACTGTATTTGGAGGTAGTTTATTGTATAGCTCTAGCTAACCAATGCAGAGGCTGAGCACTAAAAGAGCTATTTCTTTATCCTTTCTTAAAATATTGGGAGCACAAGGTTTTCATAATACCAGTCAGCCAATAGACCGAGACAGAAAGTATGTGAATAGTGGTTGGTAGCAGTGAGGGTTGTGTCTTTGAGGACGTTGATACAGTTTTAGCATTTAGCTAAATGCTAATATGGCTAAATGCTAAGCCATATTAGCATTATGGAGTAACGCCAGAGCAGGAGTAGCCAGAACAGGAAGAAAATGAAATGAACAGAAGCCCACAGGATCAGCTGGAGAAGCACCCTTAAAACTATATCCAGGGGCTCCCAGAAATCTTTAGGAGATACATAAAGGGGCTGGAGGACTTACAGAGTGGATGTAGTTAAAGACAGGGAGACCACATAATTTGCGTATTATGGATGAGGATACACTTGTTGAACTTTTTTTTTAACCTCCAATAAAAACTTTAACTTCCCAAAAGACATTAGAAATAGGAAGTTTTCATAAACTTCTTAGGCATGAGTTCTTCCAAAAGTCACTAATCATGGCTACTTTATTCTTCCTCAAAGGAGTCTATATTTTTCTCTACATTGCTAATTCTTTGGGGATAGTTAAAAACAAAATACGAGGAATGGGTGCAAAGGCTGGCAGCATTTATCACATATTCTTTGTAAAAATGAACGAAATAAAGTGCTCATGAACGCATGTTAAGATACTGTGGCACAAAAGTCAGATGCTTACTCCTATTTGGTTCTCTTCTCCTCCCAGGCAAGTGTGAGGATTTCACATCTCTGCTCCCCTGGCAGTCAGGAGAGCCTCCATGACCAGGTCTGGCCAATGGGTAGTGAACAGTCGTGATCTTGTGATTTCCGAACTGAAGCATTTGATTGTTGGTCTCAGATCCTCCATCATCCTCGCCTGCCATACTGACCGAGAAGCCACACGTTCCAGTGGAAAGCATAAGGGTGGTGGCATCTCTGTCCACCTGGATCACTGGGTCGCCCCACAGGAAGGCACCTGTCCTAGAAGCCACTCAGTCCTGCAGTGGGTATTGCACGAACGTGAATCAACCTTGGTCGTGTCAAGCCATGAAGTCTTGGTGTTGCCTGCTCCCAAAGCATTCCTTGACCTAGTCCGACGAATAGTATTGGAAAGCTGAAATTTTAAAAATCTGATTAAAAGAAAAAACTATCAATGCTGCAAATAAATTACAAAAGTGAGGAAGAAAAATTTGTGCTGTTGTCAAATGCAGATTATACATGGTTTAATTTTTGGCAGGCAAGGTCTAGTGTGCCGAGGAGCATCCAAGAAACTTTATGAGCATGAACATGATAATGGGAATTTTATCCATTTGGCAGAAGTCAGAGCAAAAATTTGATAATATTATGGCAGAGCATTTATGCATAATATAAATATTTACACCAAATAATATTGCACCTATTTAGGGGATGAAATACAAAACTAAATAATTAAAATTGTAGCAGATGCGATGAATAAAACCGGTCTGAATAAGGTAAGAAGAGCTAAATATTATTCATTATTTTGGCTACAAACTTTGATGTTGTATTTGAGACACAACCCCTGATGAATATACTATAGATTGCAATTTTTGTTAGACTGTGGATTCCCAAAATGCAAATATTTCTAAATGTAAACACGGTTTGGGATTTTTTTTTTCCAGTAGATGACACAGCTAGAAAAGGATTATAAGCAGTGTTGGTAGAGGAACTACAAAAACAATCAAGAATAAGATAATTTGAGGGGCCATGGCTATCACAATACTGCAGATACTCATGGAAAACATGACAGATTGAAATAGATGATTCAAAAAAAAATGATTCTATGGAATTTTCTGTTCCTTGACTGGATATTTTCATCTCGGTAGTGAATCGTGCAGCAAAAATCTCTCCTGACACCACTGAATTTTATTTATACCATCCATGATCTATACAACTGCCTTTTGGCTTCAATACACAATGTTTCCTTGAAGCCGAAAGGCAGTTAGTTGTATAGGTTTGTGTATTAAAAACACATTTACCAAACTTAAATTTGAAACATTGTCAAATGCATGATGGGAAAGTTGAGTTTATGCCATTATGGCACTAAAAACTCAATTAGATACTCTAGGCTCTTCTTTTTTAGAAAATGGTGTATTAATGAAGACAAAGATTGTAGAATTCAAGCCAAAGGTAGGCTTTCAAAAACATCCGCTACTAAATTTATTTGCTCAGGGATAATTTGGCAAGATGTTTTAAGTAAAATTAGTGCTATATCCAAAATAATACAGGAGCTGAAATTCAACATATTGCCCTAAGAAGCGTCCAGAGAGGGTTGTGTGTCTGCAGAGGCTTGTTGCGTGGACTGGGGGTTGGGGTGAAAGCACACGAGCTTCCTCCTGCTGGAGTCTGGACTCTGTGAGAAGGTGTTGTCAAATCATCCTCTGAGAGGAGGCAAGCCTGCCCTGCAGGGTGGGAGGCCAGAGATCGACCAGGAGGGATTCCTGGGGAAGGGCCTTTGCCATTGACTTCGCGGAATTTTTATGTCTGCCAGCCTGTGGTCAATGATCTTTTCTGCAGTTGAGGTCCCTGTTCAAAGCAAGAAGCTCAGCCTGTCCACCCCAGCCTGGGAGGCAGTGACCAGGCAGCAAGAGAGAATGGGGGATGCGGTGAGAACAGCCGGCAGAGGTGAAAAGCCACCATGGGTCCCAAGTACAGAGCTTTCACTGGTGTGCAATTCTGACGACAGCTGAGACAACTTCGTATACCACCATACAAGGTGACTGAGTATGTTTGACTCAGCCATCTCATTCCGGGTCCATAGATTTTTTTTTTTTTTTCCGAGCAATTACTATGTGCTAGGCCCCAATCTAAATTCTTTGTATGTATTAATTTAATCCTCACAGCCACTGTATCAGTGTGCCCATTTTATAGATTAGAAAACTGAGGTCCAGAGAGGTTATATTACTTGCCTGAGGTCAAATTAAGTGGCAGCCAGGACCTTAACCCAAGTGGTGTGGCTCCAGTGAGGCTCTACACTGTTAATCAGGGTATTATAGGATTTCAGTGTACAATTTCAGTGGTACCCTTATAACCAAAAGGCCCACCATAGTGGTCTGAGTTTTCAGCCCTAAAAAGGAAAACAAAAAACAAAAAAACCAAAAAACCAAACAACCATATTTCTTCCCCGAGAGATAAATCCAAACCTGCTGCCAGGTTGAAACTGCTTCAGCCCATCAGGGTTTCAGCAATGTGGACATCCACCCTCAGAATCTGCCACTTCAGCAGGGTCACACCCTCTTCCTAATGACAGCTGCTTCTGCTCATCTGCCTCCCCACAGACTGTGGACTTTTCCATCTTTTAAGGTAGGTTCAGAGATTGTCAATGCCCCACCATGGGCAGGAAAGCCTGCCGCGGCCTCCCAGCAGAGGGAAAAGGGAACCGAATACCTGGAAACTAGGCAGGACTCGGCTTTACATTTTCATCCTTTAAAGCCTTGGGGGATCTGTCTTTCTAGAGCCTGAGGCCCTATAGCAGCTGCTTGGGAAGGAAAATTACCCTTCTATCCCAACCGAAGCCTGGCTTCATCTTAAGGCCTGACTTCCAAAGTCAAAAGACATCAAAGTTAGGGTGACCAACTTGTCCCAGTTTGCCCAGAACTTTCCTTGTACTGAAAGTCCCACATCCTGGAAATCCCCTCGGTCCCCAGCAAACCCAACAGTTGGTACCCTGATCAAAGTAGAAATTAAGGAAACTCTTACCATTGTAGCCTCAAGCCTAGAAGGCCCAGACCCCACATTTCTCCTGATCCATGGAAGCCAGGATCTCCCCAAACTGTCACAATCAGGCTATAGATCAGTCCTCACTGCTCTCCATACAAAGGGATATGACATCCCCTTGGAGCATGGAGAAAAAAGCATTAAGGACACAGGCCCCAAATTCCGTCCACATGTTCCCATCTCCCCAGAGGCTTAAAAAAATTGGACACCAGGAGATGGAGATGCTTGATGGCTGGAGTCACTCCCAGCCTCGGGCAAATTTTCCAGACTTTTACATCTTTGGATGCGATGGCAATATTCCCCCTTCTTTCCAGATCCACATGGCTCGGGGTCAGAGGCATGGGGAATTGGTCAACATGGCTTTCTCTGTGATAAAGAGAGCACAGAGTTAAATCCTGTGAGTTAACGTACAGGTGACAAAACATCTGGCATGACTGGGCCAGGACTGACAAGAAGCCATGACCACTTCCAAGGCGCTTGCCGTCCCTAGTGGATTCCCCAGAGAGGTCTTAGTCCTCAGCCCGGCTACAGATATTCACTGTATATAATCCAGACCCCATCTAATGATATAAGTAAATAAACTCTGGACATTCAGAGAAAACAAATCACCAGTCCATCAAAATCCTTGGGGTAAATTAGTTCAGCAGACTGGACTAGAGACTTACTCTGTGACTCACCCTCACCCAGAGTAAATAAGGGAAGATTAAGCACAACTTGATTGAATCATGCTGAAGCTTGGCATCGCTCAACAAACAGATCAGCCTGAAATCTCACATTAGGAACACATAATCTCATAAAATTTATGACTGTTATTGCTCACCACATATGTTTCTGGGTTACTATGTGCTGGGCCGAGCAAGCTGCATTGCTGGGGTCTTGAGGGGCCTGCCTGCTGATCCACGATGTATTTCAAGAAAGAAGACACGTTCCTGGTTGACACTCTTTGGCACGGCCTTCGGCATTGCCTGGCCACCGCAAGGAAGGAAATGGAGAGGGATATTGGCAGTGGGGAAGGAGGCTTGCACCATGCCTTAAGAGGGCCCTTTGCAAGCTCTTGTTGGGATGTTGGTGGGGATGTGGGCAAGAAAATCTACTTTCTCCTCTCTAGGCCTCAGTTTCCTCACTTGTAAAAGAAGGCCATAGAACTGGATGATCTCCAGGGTCTTTTCAACACTTACTAAGGTCTATGAAGAAGATCAAAGAGACAGCTTATTTGAAGAGGAATCAGAACCAGGGTGCCCGGGTGGCTCAGTCAGTTAAGTGTCGGGCTTCAGCTCAGGTCATGATCTCACAGTTCGTGAGTTCAAGCCCCGCGTGGGGCTCTGTGCTGACAGCGTGGACCCTGCTTCAGATTCTGTGTCTCCATCTCTCTCTGCCCCTCCCCTGTTCACACTCTGTCTCTGCCTCTCTCAAAAATAAATAAACATTTTTAAAAAACTTAAAAAAAAAGAGGAATCAGAATAAAAATGTCATCGACTGAGGTCAGCAGAGAATAGGGTACAGGAAGTGTGGGTGTGGCCTAGGAAGGTAGGGGTGGGTACAGGAGGCTATGGAAGGCTAGCCCTGAAAATATGGGAGGAACATTTAGATGCCCAACTGCTTTGAGAAGTATGTTGCTGCCCAACACTGAAACAATCTGGAGCTGTTTTCAGAACACCTTCTGCTGACCATTCATGTAGGCCTTCTTCTCCTCTGAGTGCAAATGCCACCTCAGAATCCTTTTCAACACAAAAGCCGATGCTCACCCATCAGATCTGAAGGTGAGAGAGAGCTGCTTTCCAACCCAAATGACCTTGAGGCTCCTCCAGGGCCAGGATCAGATATTCCAGGTCTGACTATGGGCGCTCAGAACACAGAGTCAGCGGGAAGCAGAGCAGGAGAGAGAGAATGATGTCCCTGCCGTGAAGGGCCCCCACTTACAGGAGATGGTCACTGAGGTGGGAGTCTGGGGACACCAGCAATGAATAGAGGCAAACTCCATAAGCCCTTGATTCACCTGCGGGAGTCCAAAATGGAACAGGAGATCCTGGGCCTCCGAGGCCATGGCCCCCCACCCCAAGTGTCCCCACCAAGGGGGTGCATGTGTAGAAGCAGGTGCCTGTTGTGCTCACGTTGGTGTCCCTCAACTCCCTCTTCCACGTACCCACCACAGGCTCTGTCCCGAACATTTCATCTCAGTAATCTGTCATTCATCCATGAAATCCTGCTAACAGCCAAGATCTGACCCTCCTGACCCTCAGGCCCTCTCAGGATGTTCCTGTTCCATTTTCCAGCACACTAGCTCCATCCAGAAAGAGTTTTGAACAAGAGAGTAACATTTTTCTTTCTGGCTCGTTCATTTTCATGATGATTTTCACAGCCAATTCCAGCAAATCTGCTACACTCAAAGTCCCTATTCATCATCCATGTTCTTTTAAATAATCTCAGATTGGAGTGGAAGTCTACTTTGTTAATATTTGGTCTTAGAAAGAACGAAAGAAAGAAAGAAAGTTTTATTTTTCCCTGATTGTAACTCAGATATCTGCTGGGGACTGCCATACCCCCTCAAAATCTATCAAATGCCTTGTGGCAGATTGTGTTTTCCAAAAATGGCCACAACAATATTGTCTTTAAAAAATTTTTTTTAATGTTTATTTATTTTTGAAGAAGAGAGAGACAGAGTGTGGGGGGGGGGTGCAGCAGAGAGAGAGGGAGACACAGAATCCGAAGCAGGCTCCAGGTTCTGAGCTGTCAGCACAGAGCCTGATGCGGGGCTTGAACCCACAAACCGCAAGATGATGACCTGAACTGAAGTCAGACGCTCAACCGACTGAGCCACCCAGACACCCCTCACAACAATATTTTCAATCCCACATGCTCACTCCAAAACCTTGTGATTCCTCCATCAAGAAATGGGGTCTGTGTCATCTCCCCTTGAGCCTGGGTGGGCCCTTTGAATGCTTTGACCGATAGAATGCAGTAGAAGTGACTATGTGAGTCCCAAAGCTGGATCAGAAAGGCAGTAAGTACAGCTTCTACCTCGTTCCCTCTTTCTCAGTACATGTGCCTTTGGAGCCACGAACGGCCATGTAAGAAGTCCAGGCCCGGTGAAGATGCCCAGCTGGAGACACCATGTGGAGACATCACATGGGGACAGAAAGAAATCCTTGAGGAGCTCCAGCTGCGCCGGCCCCAGAGGCGTGAGCCTATCTAGCCCAGGCGCCATACACACGAGTGTGGAAGACTTTGGCATGCCTCCATCTGCAATGCCATCTGAATACAACCACAGGGCGGACTCCAAGCAAGAACCACCTTGCTGAGCCCACTCAGTCCCCAGAACTATGTGAGAGAATAATAAATGATTGTCAGTGCTTTAAGCCACCAAGTGTGGGATGGTTTGTTATGCAGCAACAGAGAACCAGGACAACTGGGTTCAAGCTTGAGCAAGTCTATGCTCCAGGGAGCTCAAGAGGCCTCCCAAGATTACTGCTGATTCTGGAGGAATCAAATGGGTTGTTCACTGTGAGTCATGTGTCCTCGGATGCTGCCTCTGTCCTACCCCATGTTAACTCGTATGTGAAGTTGGGCCCCAATTTTAATGCCCCCCGGTGAAAATTACTCATGCCAACCATCTGAGTGTGTGGAAAATTTAGATACATACTGCTGACCACATGGGCTTCTGTTAACTAGCTGCCTCTTTCCCCTCCCCATCCTCTTACACTCTCCCTTGGGCTTCAGGTTGTTCTGGGAGCCCAAATCCTTCTCCTGCTATGAAGAGTAATACAGCTTCCCCCACGCTCCTAATCCAGAACTTTCATGTTCAACGCATCAAGAATCCAACCTTTACTGGAACCCATTGAGGTTATAGATGGGCAATTTTTCTTATGTGGACATGCATTATAAAGATATTCAAGGGACACACAGATAAATAAAAGAAAGTAAAAATGGCCCCTAAATCCCACTGCCCAGAGATAATTACTATTCATGTCTTGATAAACCTCCTGTCAGTATAACACAACTTCACACAAATAGAATCACACTCTCCTTCCTGTCCTGTTTTCCCCTAGGCATCATTAACGATATTAACAGTATTAATGATAGCTTTACCATTTATTCAGCACCTGGTATGTATTTAGCAGCTGCATAAATGTGACATCCACAACCCTGAGGTACAGGCTCATTACCGTCATCTTCTTTTTCCTAAGGGATCTTGGTGAGAGGCAGAGCTGGGATGTGAGCCCAGGCCCACCTAACCCTAAAGCCTGTGTTCTTTCTGCTGAATCATAGGCTCCTGACTCCTTTTCCCAAGCCTGTAAAGGGACTATCGTGGCTCTGCATAACTCAAGCCAGACCTAGTGCCCCGACCAACTCCTGTCCCCTCTTTCAGAAAGCCAAAGGATTCAGAGCTCCGTGGGGTCTGGCTCATTTACCTAATGGGGCTGAGTCTCTGAGAGGAGGAGAAGGTCTGTGCCCAGTGGGAGGGGCAGGGCAGAGCCACACAGGAGACCCTCTACCTCTGTGTCTGCTGGATCAAGAGGGCCCTGCTATCCTAAGTCTGGGGGTGGCCTCTACTGAGTTCAGCATGTGTCATCTGCTTCCCCCGGTCCGGAGTTGTGATGGCTGTATCTGTGCAGGGCCAGCTGGGTGAGGAGGACATGCCCGGGAGGCAGTTTGTGACTGTTCCTTCAGCCCTAGAAGAGACACTGCCAGGAGGGATTTGCTCTTCCCAGGGAAGGAACATGCAGCTTGTTCTCTGTAAACCTTCCCTGATGAGCACATTTTCCAAGCAGAGCCCCAGGAGGCCAGCATCTGCTGTCTCCCCTCCAGAGGGACCCTGGGTGGGAGGCTGAAGGAGGAGACCTCACGCAGGCATTGTAGCCCCAGAAAAGGAGGAAAGCCTCCAGGGAGGTCCTGACCTTTCTTTGACAGCTTTCATGGCCTTGAGCTAATTGCGAAGGAGAATTCAAAACTGAGTGATCAGCCTGTCCCCCAGCTGTTGCCACAGCTGCTGACACTTGGGGGAAGCCCAGGGCAGCCAAATGCTTCCCCAGCTCCACCCACACTCACAGTCCGCACCCCCACCACCCCCGCCGCTTGAAGGTAGGCCCTGTCTGGCTGCAGTTCCCCCTTGACGCCAGGGGCCTTCAGATACTCACAGTTCAGGATAGGAGTTAAGAAGTCAGCCTTTGAATCTGTACGTTCTGGATCTGAATCCTGGATACCTACTTATTGGCAACCCTGGACAATCTGCTTAAGTTCTCTGATCGTGGGGTTCCCCATCACCTTAGTTTGGTTTCCCCTGCAAAAGCAGACCCTGAGAGGATGATTCTAGTGCAAGTAGTTTAATTGGGAGACAGGAGAAAGCACCAGGAGGCCAGTGCCAGGAAGGAAAGGGAGGCAAGGAGAGATGTAATATTAAGCAAAACTGAAGCTTAATCCCCCGCTGGGCACTCTTGGAGACAGTGCAGAATAAAGACGTTTTAGAATCACCACCCCCATGGGGGCAAAGGAGCTGGGGTATTGATCTGCCAGTACCTACCAGTTATCGGTTGGCTGACAGCTGCCCCTGGGGAGAGGGTCAGGGCTGGTCAGGTGTCCCCCTGACCTGTTCCATGCTCAGGCGAGCAGGTTCCGACAGACAGAGAAGCCTTCTGGCAGACTCACAGCATAGGCCAATGAGATTAAGGAGAAGTTTGCTACTAATGTCCCGTCCTCTTTCCTTCTTCCTGGCCGATACACAGACACATGCTGGGAGGTACAACCATCTTCCTGAGGCCCTCAGGTAACAGCATAAGGAAGAGACAGAAACAATCACTCAGAAGCCAGTGCCGGTGAACAGTGAACTGGGGCCTCCAGACAGCTTCCTGCAGGGTGTTTGTGAAAATGGCTCCAGCTGAGTCGTCTGTTACTTGCACCTGAATGTGGTTTCTCACTGAAACCAGGTGGGGGACCTCTGACCCCCGATGAGGTAAATAAGGCATGGTGTATATAGTTGTCCTGCCACAAATGAATGCAAACGCCTCCCGCGTAGCTGAAGTCCAGAATTCAGTGTAGAACTCCCCTTCCGTAAAAGAAGGGGTTGGACCACTGATAGCAAAGTTTGGTTCCAGCCCTGGAGTCCAGCATGGAAGAGGAGGCCACACATGTGCACGTGTATGTGTGCGTGCATGCTGTGTGGTATGATTGCTGGCCCCTTAGCCTCCAGGCTGGTGGAAAGGTAAATTTTATGCCCTCACATCTCAGCCCTGGTGGATGCAGGACCTCCAGATGGCAATCCCCGCAATCCCTTGGAGGTGGAAGGAGAACGGGGGCAACCAACTACTCGCCTATGTCAGGCCCCACACACCCATCACCCACAGTGAGCCTGCAAGGCAAAGATGATCAAACCCCTTAACGGACTTTGAAGACAGGACTCTAAGAGACCCGAGCTCAGGACTGGCCGAGCCACTCACGCTGGGTTCTCTTCTTGCTTCCACAGTTTCTATCCTTGTGGCTGTGGGCAAGTCACCTAACCATTAAGAACTTCACTGTACCATCTGGAAAAGAGGAGCAGTTTGGAGCTGGAGGCACATTTGATTAAGTCCTACTCTGCTTACTCCTCCGTGTTAGAGTGAGGATGGAATTAAGTAACATTTGTGAATATTTTTTTAAATTGTCAAGTGCCTTGACAATTAAAGGATTATAATTATTTTCCACAACAATAATGAGCTAGATTTGATTCTGGCATAAAAATGCAAATAGCTGAAATTCAGTGATGTAGAACAGATCAATTTAGGGAAAACGATACTCCATCTGCATTTCACAGAGGTAGAAGAAATGCACATCGCCGCAGCCATGAAAAGGACCAGAAGAAGAGAAGGGTCCATTAATTCAGTAAGTCTGCCCAATTCCTGTTGACTCAAAGGCACAAAAATTTATTCATGAATAACTCTGCTGGGCTTAGGGGCAGATTCAATGATTAAAATATATTCTTAAAGCCTTTAAGAGAGTTTGAGCAATCATTTGTATTCTAAATAGGTCTCACTGACACAACCCTTTTCAAAAGTTAGATCACACACACACACACACACACACACACACACACACACACACATCTAGAGCCAGAGGCTGGCTGGCAATGCTTCTTCTGGTTTTATAAAG
This sequence comes from Lynx rufus, assembly GCF_022079265.1. NCBI lineage: Eukaryota > Metazoa > Chordata > Mammalia > Carnivora > Felidae > Lynx > Lynx rufus. The sequence goes on along the minus strand of NW_025814841.1, from coordinate 8,514,738 downwards.
TTGACCGTGGGTTCCCTTTCTGCTGAAACAATAGTCTGGATAAATAAGCGCATGTAACCAGAGTTTAGGGATGTAATCAAATGAAACCCTCAATCAAGTTAATCTGATACTGCTTTGGCAATTTTTCCAGACCAGTCCCAAATTCAGATTCTTTATCTTATTATCCAACTATGTCTCCCACTATATGACCCAATATTGAGTTTGAAAGAAAATGTCCCCTGGTCTATGGTCTTCAACTTTTTTCTATAATGTTACCAGCTTTCTTTAAGCCTCATAATCAGTGACCTAGAATCCCTCCACTCGCCTTATCTTCTCTCTCAGGACCTCTCATCCCTAAATTGTCTATGAAGCCTCATGTTTTCATTCACTCACCTGAAGCTTTCTGGGAATCCACTGCTAATGGTGCCCCTGGGAAAATCCTATTTTGGGTGAGAGGGAGGCACCATCTCTTGGGGCATCTAGAATCACCATCCCGCAAGATGCAAGGGCAGTGCTGGGCTCCATGCACGTGAGAAAAACAGCGTCTCTCATGTTTTGTGAGTGAGCCCCAAAGCAGTTTGGTTTGTACCCAGACTGTCCTCAACTTCCTCATGAAAACAGCCCCTCTGGCTTTCTTTCTAAGCCCCCTGTCTGCATGTTCTATGACACTCTGCCATTCCTTCCATCCAGTCTCTCCCTCTCCCTTCTGAAGGCAATGGCCACCCTTCCCGCCATGCTCTCCAGCCAACAAAGGCCCTGTGCATGTCACTTCATGTAAGCAGATGCTGGGAGTTTGACATACGGATCATCAGGTCAACCTACAGCAAACCTCCCAATCCCACTTTGGACTCAGTAATACCACCCTGCAATGTGAATTTTCTAATTCCAGATTTTCTGTCCTATTGTAACTCATGTGTCAAACCATGTGTTTCAATTTTAAGGCTTGAAAAATATGGTCAACATGGCTCTGGGGCCTTGTACTGACCTGAAGTCCCTTCTGAGTCATTCACAGCTGTCTTCAAGCTCAGGACAATCCCCTACACCTTCTCTGCCAAATGCCTTCTAGGCTGGGCTGGGTGATGGAGGGAAAGCCTGTGTCTCTCAAACACCCTCAGTGGTCCCTTCCTTGGCCAGAGAGTGCCACACATCCAGAAGGAAAGAACTGACCCAAGTCAGAGGCCCAAGAATCAGATTTTGTTGGGATAGAAGGCCACTGAATCAGCCTCATTATCTTTGCACTTGTGTTTCCTAAGTTTTTCCACATTATTTCTGATCTGGGCTGTTAGAAAAGGGGGGAAATTAAAAACCACTGATTTAGAGAATAATGGAATATCTCAGTGGTTATTGCATTAAAACCCGGCTGGCAAAAATGGCTTTGGAAGATCTTAGAAGGCCATCTCTGACTCAAGCTCTGTGTAAGTCAGAGCTGGGAGTGAGCACAGGCCAAGGAGTGGCTGAAATCCCAAGGATCTGCCTCCCTTCCCTGTGAAAACACATGTGGAGACATGTGAGCTGTGTCCTCTCACTTCTCCCTCCTTCTAGAAATAATGGGACAGAGGGATAGGGATTGCCTTTTGGATCGGGAATCCCCCAGGTGTCCCTAACATGTGGACCTCATCTACAATGTGGTCTTATGCCCTTGACTCCTTTACTCATCTGTCTTGCTCAGGAGTCTTAATGAGTATTTGTTGAATAAATGAAGGAAAGAGAACTGGGATAGGACATATTTTGGCTACTCTGAATGTCTGTCTTTCTTTCTTTCTTTCTTTCTTTCTTTCTTCTTTCTCTCTTTTGAGAATTAGGTATGCAGGTGTGACCGAGTGGATAGATAAATAATGAAATTGTTGCTCATTGAATGATATGGTTGATGGAAACACCTGCACCATTTATATTTCTCTCTCTGTCGACAGTGTATAACTTAATTAGTAATCTTAAATGTGTCCATATGATCCCACTGTGTTCTTTTCTACCAGCCCTCTGATAAGTTCCTTCTCCATATACACAACATATTCACATGTTTACTAAGACAAAGCCATTCATAAATGGTACAGGCACTAGGAGGAAGTGAAAAGGTGGGGAGCAGATTCTAAGTGCTTCTTCTCATGTAATCATTTACCCTTAGATCAATAAGAGCTTTGGTACATCTGAAGGTCCTATGACAGAAAACATAATGTCCAGGAGCGCCTGGGTGGTTCAGCTGGTTAAGCATCTGACTTTGGCTCAGGTCATGATCTCATGGCTTGTGAGATGGAGCCCCACATCGGGCTCTGCGCTGATAGCTCAGAGCCTGGAGCCTGCTTCAGATGCTGTTCTCCCTCTCTCTCTGCCCCTCCCCCACTTGTTCTCTCTCTCTCTCTCTCTCTCTCTCTCTCTCTCAAAAATAAATAAACATTAAAAAAATTTAAAAAAAGAAAACCTAATATCCAGTGGTATACTCTTTACAACGGCAATTCATTATTACAATGAATTATGTACCAACAAATATCCACCACCACCCTCCCCAAAAGTTTGGCCAATTGGTGTTAATACTTAGATGAGGCTTATTTTCAATCAGTACATTCATTTTTATGTGCCTTTTTAAGTATTACCCACATAAATTTAAGGGTCCTCATGGCCTTTTCAGGTCTTTCACGGTCAAAAGAAACAGACATTCAACTCTTAAATCTTTGAGGAATAATGGAGATTTGGGGACGGGTTTTCTAAATAAGGTGGCACAAGGATTTTGCATTATTCTAGCTGCTCTTTGTATGAGAAGCCACCAACCTATGCTCCACTCCCTCTCAAGGCCATGCAATAAAATCCTCCAACTTTTCCAGAACCAACAAACCAATTGCATAACTCCCTTCCAGAAGTACGCAGTCACGGTCAAAACGTCATATTAACCTGTGACCAGTGAGTGCTCTCTCCATGTTCAACATATCCCCTCATTCAATCTAGATTCTCTTTTCTTCTTTTTCCGGAGGCAGTTTGGAGACACATAGACGCAAGGTGGTGGGCTTGTCACCCCTGCAGCATGCCTCCACTGCTTCCTATTGCACCATTAACATCTGAGTCCACCCACCCAGCCTTTTCCACCAGAGTCCCTGCCCCTTGGCAATCCCCACCGACCATGTTTCCTCGGAGTTACAAGCTGCGATGTTGTTCCTTGCAACAACTGCAAGGAAATGCTGCAAATAAAATGCACATGTCACTTATTCCGATGTTCAGGGCAGCCTAAGGGTGACACTGTCTCACTCATTCTGGGGCCTGAGAAATGGCTTCTATGTGACCAACGTTACCCCTCTGGGAGCACAGTCAGGGATACTGTCTTCAACTTAAGTCCTGGGCTGGATCTGGGTGTCTCTTGAGTGGGACTAGGGAAGCTGCTCTCCCATCCATCTTGCTTCTCAAGTTGAGGCACACTGGTCCCCCAAATTATCCCGACCGCCCCATTTAGAATTCCATTATTTCATCTTGCTCCCAGAGAGCGCCATATTGCCTTTCTTTGTTCCTCAGGCTCAATTAGGCATCTCAAACAGAGGGAATTCAGGAAGTCTCTCCAAGTTTAAGACCAGATCTCAAATTGCTCAGCCACTTTTTACTAAAAGTTGCTGATTGTTCTCCCACAAGGATTGATCCAAGTGCTTCTCATTATCCAAGCCAGCTTCCACAGCTCCCCTGGGGATGCAGCATAGGAAACATTTGCACTGCTGGTAGGTTCCTAATTATGAACTCAACATATAAATCCTAGCTTCCCTCCACTCTACCCTTGACTTGCATTGGGGCAGTGAGGTGGTCGGCCACTAAATCAGACGCCTGGTGGCTGGAGAGCTGCCAACAATCTCTGCTGTTTTGTACTTCATCTAACAGTGTCTTCTCTCTGCCTTCAGTGCTTGCCGTCCTTGAAACCTTCCAAGAAGCACTAACACAACTCAAGGCCCTTTTCTCTGGTTCCTTGCACAGAACATTTTGCAAACTTCTTATGTTGCTAGTAGCAGTCAGCTTGTATAAACAGTTCAAAGCCAACTTGACTGCAAGCCTCGCGGTAGCAGTCGTGCTCCAGGGGAGCTGACCCCAGCTAGAGCAGGGCAACAACTTTGAACTAGTCTAACTGTGTTTAGCATTAACTTCTCCACTCCTTATGCAAGAATCTCTTATGTCTTAAGACACTTGGAGGTCTATGAGGGTTGGATTAAATGCTGATGTCCAACTTGCAATCGGCAGAGAGAGCTCTTGTAGACATCCTCCATTTAACCAATTGCCAGGGCCCTGCATTCATTTAATTCTTGAAAATGGCAATTTTAATGTCAGAGTATGTGTCACCATTTCTCTCAGGCTTTCCTGCGCTGTCACTGCTTGTATGTGACTCACCTACACTTGTGTATTTAAATTTCAACAATTTGGGAATCCCAGAAGGTGTATCTGTGGCTCAGGTCTATGACTATTATTTTAATCTAAGAAGCAGAATATTGTCCTTTAGGGCCTGCTTAGGGCCCCCAAGTGGAACCTGCACACAGTTTGGTCCATTTACGGTTCTTTGTACATAGAATTGCATTCTCGAAGCATACTCAAATCCAACTTTGAAAGAATTAAGACCTTTTGTGACATAAACCAGTCAAGTCTTTATAAGCCTGATTCCTCTTCCTCCAGGCTGCACAGCTACAGAATATTTCCCAGCCTCCTTTGCGATGAGGAGGGGTCACATGACTGGGTTCTGACCAACGAAACACCAGTGGCTATGATGTGCACCACCTCTAGGTCTAGGCTGTAAAAACATCCCACATTCATCCTCACCCTCCTCCTTTGCCTTGTAGCTGAATGCAGATGAGCTCTGCACCATTGGAAGGTGGTGTTGACTATGGGAAGGAGCCCAGTTCCCCGACTCACCACTTGGAGGGCAACGATCCACCAATTAGAACAAGTGTTTTGGGCTTTATGTGAGTAAGAATTAAACTTCTATCACACTTGAGACATAATACATGTATTTATTATACTTGTTGGCATTACCTTCACTAATATAGCTTAACAGGGGTTTTCTTGGTCGGGCAGCACATCATGGAAAAACTTCTTAAAATTCTTCTTCAGACATCTTCTCAGGACTTCTCAACCACTCAGTTACTGTTCGCTTCTATAAGTCAATGTTTTCACTCATGGACCTGCCCACACGCATAATTCTCTGAGAAATGAATATGCCTCCCATTCTGACTACTTTTATTCTGAGGGACTGCTTTTAACCTTACCCTGGACTTTTGGTAAATTTGAAAGCCTCCTGTTGACACATACGTTTTATTTAAATAAATTAAATATGTTCTCCAGCAATCTTATTCAGATCTGGCAAAAGTAAACTTCAGCCCAGACTATGGGCTATTCCAGACTATGTAGGACCAATGATTTTTTGAAGTTCCAAAATAGTCTCATATAAAATAATTAAAATAATGGGGTGCTATTGTACAACGATTATTAGAAAAAAAAATGTTGTATTAATCAGGATGGAAGAGATTCTGCTGTGGGAAACAGCCAACTCTCCTCAAAGCTCAGGAATATAGCCCAACTAAAAGGTATCCCTCAAACACACAAGAGTCTGCTTCAAATCCAGGAACATCCAGGGCGGCTGTGCTCTATGTAGGTGCTCAAGGATCCAGGCTGCTTTGCATCATCATCACAATATGTACTTTCACAGCAAGGGAAGAAATAGCTGCAGCCTCTCACACCGGCAGTCAAGTGCTCTGGCCCACATAGGACGCAATACCTCCAGACACAGCTCATTGGCCAGAACAAGTCACGTGGTTCCTTCAAACTTGGAGAGGATGGGGAAATGCCATCCTTCTATATGCCTAAGAGAGAGGAACACTGGATGTGGGTGAGCAGTATGCACTGGAAGACTCTACCTTAGAAACTTTTGGTTTCTTCATACTTATGCCATGAACTTCAGAAAAGTCCAAACGTTTTCTCAAAAATAACTCTGTAATTTATAAACTTTTTTCCCCCCAAATCATTTGGATTTTTCTACTCCAGTTAGTTAGAAAGAGCGTGGTGTAAGGAAACTAGTCTGTTAAAAAAAAAAAAAAAGAGCAAAGGAAACCAGAATTTCAAGAAGACCGCACCTTTTCTCAGGAGCTGTGCTTAATGGGGTGGGCCTGGAAGGTCAGTCCGGGATGGGAGATGGGCAAGGGAGGTGTTTCCAGCATCATGTTCCCCACCTCTTCCCAATCACATTGCTTCCTACCATGATAAAAATATCCAGACCCTCTGTCATCTTAGCAAGATTTAATTAAAACTGCCCTAAATTAAGAAAATCTAGTCATTGTTTGCATTCTTAGATGCCTATGTTTAGTTGAGTTGCACGTAAGCAGAGAAGTGAAAAATTAGCTTAATTTTTTGGCTGCAGGAAAGAGTGTGAATTGGTTTTTTGTCACTCGTGGGGAACATCTTGTGTCTTCCCTCAGCTGGGTTTCTCTGATGGGATTGCATCTTCCCATCCTCCTGAAGGCCTCTGAGGACAAGCTGCCACTTGGCTATGACCTGAGGAAACCTCTAGAGCCCACAGACAGACCAGCTGAGGGTGGGGAGGGTCAGAGAGCTCCTGATGAGAACAGCTGTGGCCCACCCAGTCTTCTGAGCAACGGAAAGCTGCTGTCGAGTGGGTCTAGGGTGGAAAGTGGGGGTGGGGAGTTCTCGCATGTGGGCATTCATTGCCCTCAGAGCAGAGCTGAGTAGTGGGGAGGTGTTCGAAACCTACTTCGTATCTTGAAAAAAATGAATCAGGGAAGCTTCCAGAATCCAGGAGTCGGAAGGAAAGGCTGTAGAGAGGTCATGAATGCAGTGTGTAAGAAGAAATCTCTAGAGTCAGACTGTCTTGCTCCAAATCGCAGCTCTGTTGCCGGTTAGCTCTATAACCTCGAACATGCTACTCAATATTTCTGTGCCTGTTTCCTCTCAGATAATCCTAATACGTGCCCCACAGAGTCGTTGTGAGAATTGACCTAGTTCATGGACGTGAAATCCTTAGAACAGTGCCTGGCTTATAGTAAGTGCCCAGTAAATGTTAGCTTTTGTTACTATCGCAAAGGGGCCCTACCTATCTCTGGGAACTTCCACTTGTTTTCCTGTGGCAGCCTCCCAGACGTTGTATTTCCAGATCACCTCTCTGTTCAAATACTAGAAAGCTGTTATTTTAAATCTAGGAAGCTGATCACCCTGATGGACCGATGTGCAAGCAGTGTGTGATCCGCAGGTAGGCAGAGCTGTGAGAAGCAGGACAACCTACCAGCAATCAAGGGTTTGAGTCCGGCAGTAAGGCTGCTTTGGGAACAGTCTAGAAAGGAGAATCTTTCAGCAAACCCAAAGCAAACTAAGGCCCTGGAGTAACCATAGAAACAGGAGCCCACAGAGGCATCCAGGGTGTGGGATGGGAAGTGGGTGGATGGATGGATCAATCGATGGGCGATAGATGGATAGTTGGGTGGCTGTCACTTTCACGGAAGAGGGAGGGCCTGAGAGCAGCAGCTCTGATCACCTCTGAGCTGAGGGAGGTGTGGGGAGCGGGGAACGTGTCCCAGGGTAGATGGGTGGGCATGATAAATGAAATGCAGGCCAGGGCAGAAAGGGACTCTTTCCCTGAGTAATTTCTCCCAAGTTCCCAGCCTAGGGAAGGAGTGAAGATCAAAGCAGGAGGAAGGGGGTGGGGTTTTAGCTTCTGCAGCTTCCAAGTCTCATTTCTCTCCTAGAAGTTTGTGACCTCCTTTATTACACACTTTTTCTGCCTAATTATCTGCTGATTCCAACCAAGAACTGGGACTGACACCTTTCTTCAAATACGTGGTGTGGGAAAGTTCTGAAAAAAGGGGAATAAGGCCTTATCTGAGACAAAACCATTCCTCAGTGACGGCTCAGGACTCCTAGAGAGACAGGGCACCCTGGGCCTGCGTCCTGGAGGAAAGCCCTTCCAGCTGGGACACCTTCAGCCACCTCGTGGTAAACAGCCAGGGGGCATCTTCCTGTGTTCTCTCTTCCTATCTCCGGAGAATGGATGCAGGACGTCTACCGGCTTCTACACATGCATGGCAACAGAGAATGCTAATTTCTCTTCTACAACCTCCTCTCCCCCTCTCTCCAGTTACATGGGACCATGTGATTAAGTCCTATCAAAGGAATATGGGCATAAACGCAGTCAGCCACTTCCAGACCTGGCCCTGGAAACATTTCGTGCCATCCTCCACGTTCTCTTCGCTCGTGTGCCATCTTGATGCAGAGGATCCCAAGGAAGGGGCCCAAAGTCCTGGAAGCTGCTCTAGGGAGGAGACTGGGATCACTTGAGTCCTGGAAGGCCGCTCCCAAACACCCAGTTGCAGTATAACCCAAGCAAGAAATGGTCCTTTTATCATGTTAAACTATCGGCATCTGCGGGGTATTCATTATAGCAATTAGCCTACCCTGACTAATTCTGCATCTACCTGAGATGGTTAAGAGGGCATATCTGGGACCAGAGAGCCATGTTTGAGTCTCAACCCCCCACTTAACACAAGGCAGATCACATCACAAGCGCTCAGCCATCAGTACTGGTCACGGTTCACATTTGAAGCACTCGCTATGTGCCAGGCCTTGCTATAGCTCTTTAATGCTCCTTTTCTTCTCACGATAACCTTGTGAGTTTGGAACTGTCACAGGTTTTCAAGATGAAGACCTCAAAGCATGGAGGGGGCAAATGTTTCGCCAGGCATATGGAGAAAGAAGAGCTGGACTGGGACACAAGCAGCCTGCCTCCAGGGCACATCCCCCAGCACTCAGGCTTCCCTCTGCTGCTGCCCTCATTGTCTTCACCCTCAGCCTCATTTTCTCTGCCTTCTTATCTTCATCAGCCACCTGCTGGGCTGAGATGCCACTCCCACAAGTGAGGGCCTTAAGGCAGATTGTCCTGATCTAGTGTCTTGATAGGCCCAGAGATTAGGGCCAGGCTGAGAACTGGAGGCTTCAGTCCAGCTGACAGTCACCCAGAGAAGGGTCAGTAGAGGAGGGACAACAGAAATGACATGTCTGAGGCAGAGAGAGGGGGATCTCCTGGGTCTCTGTGGCTCAAACTCCACACCGTGAGCTTTCAGGAAGGCCTGGGGTAGGGAGGAGACAGAGCCCAAGAGGCAGGTGAAGGTGAGACTGGGAGGGCTGCTACCTGGGTGACATGTTGTCCTCTGAGTAATTTCCCTTGCGGTGACCTTAAGTCTGCATTTAACCAGTTTTATCTTAAGTATTTCAGCCTCTTCCCAGGATATTCTGGGAGATCCATGGAAGGGCCCGCATGGAGCAGTAGCCAGCAGGGCTCCTAGGGAGGGCCTCCCAAGGAGAAGGCTCTCAGAGAGAGACACAAGAGTCAGGACCTTGAGGCCCCAACTCCTATGCCTGCCAGCTGTGGGACCTCTGGACATCTCTTTTTACTAAGGAACTCAAAAAGGAGCCCTTCAGAAACAACCTTCCCTCCCTTGTCGACCTCCAAGGGGTGCCTAGGGATGGAGGGCTGTAGGAGGAGGGGAGGGTGGTCTCTGGGGATAAAAGCAAACAGCCTAGGCAAGGACCCACCTATAATATATTCAGTCCTGCAACGAAAAACAATACAAAAGTGATAGAAATATTTACTGTTGCCTCTTGAGAAAACACTTAATGAGGAATTGCATTCATAATGCAGCAAAACTTAAAACCTTTGTCCCCCATTTTGTCTCTTAATCTCCCACACGTCTCGTTCCTTCCCTCCCCAGTGCCCTCCTTCCCAAGGCTCAGGCCAATTGCCCAGCTCAGGACCTGCCCCCTCCCCCTCCTGCTTCCCTCTTCTCTTTGGTCTGCCTCCACCTCTAGCCACTTCTCTGTGCCCTTTCTACCCTAAATCCACCTAGACAGGCCTGCTGGCTCCCTGGTTCCCAGTCCCCATCACTGCTGTTCACATAATAAAGGCTCACTCATGAATGCATCCTCTTCCGAGGTAGGGAAGAAACCTTGACTATTCCTAATCACAAATTATCATTAAAGTGAGTGGTTCTGAGAGGCACACCTATACCAGCATTTATGGTACCCACTGGGGCAGGCACAACTTAACAGTTGGGGTGGGTGTGAGTGTTTACTAAGCTGAGCAAGATACAGCCCCTGCCTTTGGTGCTGACCATTGAGCTGCACGTAGGCATACAGTTCTGTGTTCACGCTGTGTTCACGTTCACAAAGACACGCGGCTCAAGCTTTCAATCTTGGCTCCATATTGCAATCACTTAGGGGCTTTAAGAAAACACTGATTCCCTGGCCCTACATCAGGGATTCTGATTTAATTGGTCTAGGGTGAGACCCCAGGCATCCAGGGGCATTGACTATTTCAAAAGTTCCTGAGTGATTCTAATGTGCAGCCAGGGATGAGACCCATTAGTCTAACCAATTACTTGGGAGAGCACCCCAGAGTCTGGGGTCCCCAAGCCACAGCCCCAGGCACAGCAACTCCTCATTTTCCAACTGCCTTCTTGATCCATCAGAGGAAGAGGAGGTGGGGTCAAGACTCAGGCTAGCCCAGAGCGACATTAGCATAGGAGTTGGAGCCCCGTTCATTCATCATTCAATCACATGTTCAATAACTATTTACTATAAGTTCTGTGTGAGAAATAATAGAAACTGCGGGATCCAGTTTAAAATTTATTTTGATGTTTATTTTTGAGAAGAGAGAGAGACAGAGGGTGAGCAGGGACGGGGGAGGGGCAGAGAGAGAGGGAGATACAGAACCCTAAACGGCTCCAGGCTCTGTGTTGTTAGCACAGAGCTTGACTCAGAGCTCGAACTTTATGTACCGCAAGATCATGACCTGAGCCAAAGTCGGACGCTTAACCAACTGAATGATCCAGGTGCCCCATGCGGGATCCAGTTTAAATTGAGCAGTTGGGCCCCTTTGAGGAGGTGACATTTAACACAAGACCTGAGCTACAGGAAACCTGCCTTGTCGAGCTGCCGTGATGAGCAGAGAATAGTAGGTGCAAAGGCCCTGTGGATGGAGCAAAGGGGCATGTAGCTAGAGCATACTTGGTAGAGAAGAAACAGGTGGGATGAAGTCTGTGAGCTGGGCAGGGGTGCATCGTGGAGGGTCTTGGAACTGTGATAAGGAAGTGGCTTTTGTTTTCAGTTTGTTAGGGAGCCTCTGGAAGGTTTTCAGAAAAGAAAGACATGACCTGGTTTGTGTCTTTAAGAGACACTGGGAAGGGTGGCTGGCAGGGGGCAGGATGGACACAGGTGAATAGTCCACTCCAGTGGGATGGCAGGCATGAGCGCTCAGCTCTCTGCAGCGGGGAATGTAGGTCAGGCAGCCCAGCCCCCTCAGCCAAGCCGCCAGAGCAGCCCCCTCGCCTGTCAGAGAAAAAAGCCGACTCTGAGATGTGTGGGCTCACTGAGAGATCAGTGCTGCTGGCAGGGGAGGCAGAGATAATAGTCACCCAGGTGCAGGGATCTGGGCCACTGCCTGGGGGTCCCTTTGTCCCCCTTCCCAGGGTGCCTTTCCCACCCTCCCCCACCCCACCCCTTCAGGATCTCCCTGGCAGGGCCAGCCGGGGCGGGAGGGGGGGCGGGGGGGGTAGGCCTTGATGTGTGCCTGGAGCTGTATTTTAAGATCAGGGCTCAGACCTCTAAATAAACCATAAACACAGCCAGCTTCCCCGGTACAGAAGGAGCGAGATGGCTCCATTTCTCTTCAGCACAGTGACTGGGAAATAAACAAGTGGCTCTGCCTGTCACATACACTTAACCCTCTGCAAAGGCATCTGTCACACACAGAGCTTCTGCCTCAGCCTTTCCAAGAAATAACTGGGATGCCCCAAACTTGGGCTTCTCTTTGCAGCCCTTAAGTTCATTTTCCCTTCAAGGAAAGGTGGGCGGGGGGCTTGTCCTTGACTCTAGGCAAAGCTTACAAAGGGCAAGTAGGAACGGTGGGCTGCCAAGTAGCTGGGGGCATGTTGGCATCGCTCCGTGGGCTGCGGAAGTGGACAAGGGAGTGGCAGAGAGGGAGGAAGGGAAGGTGAATGGAAAGGAGAAAGGAGGAGGGGGGCTGGCAGGAGCAGGGTGCAGAGCTGAGATGGGTGAGAGCCCAGTGGGCCTGAGTAGAGCACAGGCCGGGTGGTCGCGGGTGTGGGAGAAACAAAGAGAAACAGAAGGCAGAGGGGGCTCTGTCTTTATGGGCCCGTGGAGCAAAATCTCCCACAACCATAAAGGAAGAAGGAATGAGCAAGAACAAAAACAGACAGGAACAGAAGGAGGCAGGCAGATACATAAAGCAGGGGAGGGAGGAGAACCCCAGAGTTATCAAACCCAAGCATTTTTTTGGTGGGGGGAGGGAGCCCTCCAAATTCTTCAGGAGAAGGTGATTTATACACTGAGCTAAACCAGAAGATTCAGGAGCGAGGCCAAGGGAATGGGAGTGGCTGGGGATGGTGGCCATGCAGCAGAAGCCATACAGACATGTGCTGGTGAAGCAGAAAGGGGGGCTGAAAGCTTTGGGGCAGCCAGGCAGCACACGGCGATGATGACAGCGAAGGGAGAGACGGCAAGTCACTGGGCCCATAAAGCCAGCCCCACAGGTGCTGCTGCAAAGGGCACCTGCAGCAGGGAGATCTCACAGCCGCCACCCCCAAGGTGTGGGAGGGGGTTGAAGAAGAGTGAAAGAGGCAGCAACACAGCGATTACGCCTGTACTTACAGACACACACACACCCTCAGCAAGGGCTGGCACACTCTCAGCAGCACTCCCATGGGGATAAAGGACACCCAGGGGCCTCCAGACTGCAACCCAGCCAGGTGCAGAGGGAGCCACAGACTTCAAATGGTGGGTCCAACAGAACTAGGTAGGAGATGAAGTGCACGTACTCCAAATGCAGACCTGACAGAAACAGGGACGGAGACAAAGACGACAAATGCCAGATTCCGCCACCTCTCTCTCTCTCTCTTTCACACACACACACACACACACACACACACACACGCACACACACACACACACACCCCTCTCTAAAAACATCAGACACAAGAGAAGGGATGCTCATGTGGCCCTCGCCACCCTGTTCATCCCCCTCCCACATGTGCTGCTTCCCTGGAAACCCCTGCACTTGCAGGTGCTTGCAGTGACATGGGGGTGGGGGTGGAGCCCTCTCAGCAGACAACACACCTGCACACACCCACCTCCCCACATATCCTGAGGCAAATGGCTGGCACAGGCATGGTCTCCTCTAAGTGAAGCCAGGCTTGGATCCAAGAACCCCCGCACAGAGCCAGTTCAAGGGTCTTTCCCAGGCCCTCCAGGGAGCCCCAAAGCACTGGAGCTCCACAGAGCACCTGTCTAACTGGGACAGCATTGCCAGACCCACAGAAAGAAGGGATGTGCTTTCCACCGTGGCTGTGCTGGCTGCCCCGTGAGTCCAGAGCCACACCGCAGGGGCTTTCCCCAGGACTTCGGACCAAGACCTGTGGCCCGCTAGCTCCCTGCTAAGCTCACAAGGTGCTCCAGTCTTTGCAAATGGGGACTATGAAAGGGCTGAAAGACCAAGGGGAGGGGGCTCCCCAGAGATTGTGGGTCTATTTCTCAACTCAGGCCCAACAGGCGGTGACTTAAGGAACAATCTTGGGAGACCGAGAGCTCAGATTTGGGCCACAAGTCTCTTGGGGAATGGGGACAGAGACACTGAGCACATCAGCACTGGACTCACAGACCTGCACAGTCCCCACGGAGCCCGTAGGCACACAGTTCTTATTTTATTACACACAGACCCTGTCACAGTCGCATTGAATACTACACTGTGTACAGCACACAGTACACAGAGCTAACAGTCACCCGTTGTGACACGCTACACTGACATGCCCTAGGTTCCCCTGTTCTGGCACACTGCACATCTCCTCACCCTTCAGAGGTTCCATTTTTACCAACACTGCGCACACAGATACTGAAAAGTCGTACTGTCCTCAGACCACACACACACACACACACGCACACAAACACAGAGCTCCTTACTCTCCTATAAAGCCTGCACACCCCACTGGCCTGTACACACACGGCACCCACACAGAATTCCCCCAAAGAACCCCTTGACTCCCTCCCAAGAGGTGGGGCCTGCGCTCCCACCCCTGGCAAGCTAAGATGAGCTGACCTCAGGCTTCCCTGCCCCTTTTCTTCCCTCCTGTTGCCTTTCGCTAACCCCCACCCCCAGCTTCAGGAAACTTTTCATCAGGTCCCTAAAAGGGGAAACCTGGGGTCCCTGGAGCCCTGCCCTTCCCCCAGACTCGCGCAAGCCACCCCTCCTTCCTCGGCCGGGCTCTTGCCCAGCACCCAGTGGGGAAAGGTCACCGTAGGCAGTCCCCTGCCTGCGCCCTGGGAGGAGGGATCGTGGCAGTAATAGCTGTCATCAAGGGATGGGAAAGGTGTCGGCCCTGCGTCGAGCCTCGGGCGCAAAAGGGTCGCGGTGACGCGCCGGAGGAGAGCCGAGAAGCTCAGGCGGCGGCGGCAGCTCCATCTCCGGAGTCTGGGGCGGCGGCCGCGCCCCGGAGTGGGGCGCGTGGAGCTGTCCGTTCAGCACCACTGCTCTGCGCCCCAGCGCAGGGCCAAGCCGAGGCGCACCGGCTCCGCTCCCGCTCCCGCTCCCGCCGGCGCCTGCGGCACGGGCTGCTGTCTCTCTCGGGCGCTGAGGGGCATGCGGATCGAGAGAGGGGGGCTCTGCAAGCGTCGGGGCCACGCAGCCACCTGTGAGCCTCCCGCAACTGCGGGCGGCGGCAGCATCTCCGGCCGGAGACAGGAGGAGACGCTTGGCGGACCCCGCCCGCCGGCCCGCCGGGCGCACACACAGGCGCACACACACTCGCACCCGCGCGCACACGCACAGCCAGCCGGCAGCGGCGGCCGCAGAGATGCTAACAAGCAGGTCGGGGAAGTTTCCCGCCGGCCTCGGCCGCGGGCCCCGGTGCTTGCAGGTAAGCGCTTCCAGAACGCGCAGGGCGAGCCTGGGCAGCTCCTCTGGGTAAGGCGCGGCGCACGCGGCTCCCGGGCACCGCGCCAGGCGGGCGGGGAGGCCCGGGGCGGGGGGCTAGGGGGCTCCAGTCGTGAGGGCTGGACGCAGGGGACGCCAGGCTGGCCCCCTACCCACAGCCCGGGTTTACAGACTCGAGCGGTGAATTTCTCCGCCCCCCCTGCCGAAGCTGCGCGTCCCCCACCCTCGGCCCAGCCCTGCCCGTGCGCATCCCAGGTACAGTCCCGCCTGTCTGCGGCGAGCGGGCGGGGGTGTCTCCTCGGCCTGCCCACGGGCAAGGTCAGCTTTCAGCCCCCCTGGGCTCTCTGAGCCGCGGGGGCGCGACCCCCACAAGCGTAAAGCGACCGACAGGACCCCTGGGGTGGGGATGGAGGCGCAGCCATGCTACTGAAAACATACCTTCTCCTCCCAAACCTTTCCTTGGGAGGGGGCCAAACCCCACGGAACCTTCCCCCTATCCCAGTGCCCTTCAGCCCCCAGAGGCCCGCCTGGGGAGGACTGGGCTCGCCAGAGAGGGGTGGGGAGACAGGAGAGGGGAGCCGTGGTCTTGGGCACCCCGCGCTCACAGGACGCCGTTTCCTCTGCCTTCAGGTGTAGCGCCCCCGCGTGGCACGGGCGGCCGGGCGTCTCCAGCATGACCCGCCGGAGCCTGTGGGACGTGTCGGAGGCCAACGTCGAAGATGGAGAGATCCGCATCAACGTAGGAGGCTTCAAGAGGCGGCTGCGCTCGCACACCCTGCTGCGCTTTCCTGAGACGCGTCTGGGCCGCCTGCTGCTCTGCCACTCGCGCGAGGCCATTCTGGAGCTCTGTGATGACTACGACGATGTCCAGCGTGAGTTCTACTTTGACCGCAACCCCGAGCTCTTCCCCTATGTGCTGCATTTCTACCACACTGGCAAGCTTCACGTCATGGCCGAGCTGTGCGTCTTCTCCTTCAGCCAGGAGATCGAGTACTGGGGCATAAACGAGTTCTTCATCGACTCCTGCTGCAGCTACAGCTACCATGGCCGCAAAGTGGAGCCCGAACAGGAGAAGTGGGATGAGCAGAGCGACCAGGAGAGCACCACATCCTCCTTCGATGAGATCCTGGCCTTCTACAACGATGCCTCCAAGTTTGATGGGCAGCCGCTGGGCAACTTCCGCAGGCAGCTGTGGCTGGCGCTGGACAACCCTGGCTACTCGGTCTTGAGCAGGGTCTTCAGCATCTTGTCCATCCTGGTGGTGTTGGGGTCCATCATCACCATGTGCCTGAATAGCCTGCCGGACTTCCAAATACCTGACAGCCAGGGCAACCCTGGAGAGGACCCCAGGTTCGAAATTGTGGAGCACTTTGGTATCGCCTGGTTCACGTTTGAGCTGGTGGCCAGGTTTGCTGTGGCCCCTGACTTCCTCAAATTTTTCAAGAATGCCCTAAACCTTATTGACCTCATGTCCATTGTACCCTTTTACATCACTCTGGTGGTGAATCTGGTGGTAGAGAGCACACCTACCCTGGCCAACTTGGGCAGGGTGGCCCAGGTCCTGAGGCTGATGCGGATTTTCCGCATCTTAAAGCTGGCTAGACACTCCACTGGCCTCCGCTCCCTGGGCGCCACCCTGAAATACAGCTACAAAGAAGTAGGGCTGCTTTTGCTCTATCTCTCTGTGGGGATTTCCATCTTCTCTGTAGTGGCCTACACCATTGAAAAGGAGGAGAATGAGGGCCTGACCACCATCCCTGCCTGCTGGTGGTGGGCCACCGTCAGTATGACCACTGTGGGGTATGGGGATGTGGTCCCGGGAACCACCGCAGGGAAGCTGACCGCCTCTGCCTGCATCTTGGCGGGTATCCTGGTGGTGGTACTGCCCATCACCTTGATCTTCAACAAGTTCTCCCACTTTTATCGGCGCCAAAAGCAACTTGAGAGTGCCATGCGCAGCTGTGACTTCGGAGATGGAATGAAGGAGGTTCCCTCTGTCAATTTAAGGGACTACTATGCACATAAAGTTAAATCCCTCATGGCAAGCCTGACGAACATGAGCAGGAGCTCACCAAGTGAACTAAGTTTAAATGATTCCCTACATTAGCCGAGAGGACTTGTCATCCTCAAACCTACGTTGCTGAGCTGCCTCTGGTGCCTCTGGCACAGTCCAGGCACCTTAGAGTTATGGCGTAAGGAGTATGCCCAGCCCCAAAGGGGAGAGATGCATGGGTTGTGCACCCCAGGTTGCTTTTACAGTATTTAGAATCCTTTTTAGAGGGTGTTGTGTCAGACACCATGCCTTTGCACCCTTCAATGAAATGACACTCACTGGTCTTTGCATCGTGGGCGTAAAATGTTCACCTTTCTGCCAGATGAGTACCACCCAGAATGCTGATTTTTTCTGTTTATTGTGTACTCTCTTCTAGTGCTCGTGGCCCAGTACTGTCTGTGAGTTGTTTGTGCTCTTGTTTCTGAGGTTGTCATGTGAGTTCTGTACAAAAAGCCCCCACAACTCTGTCCCGTGGAAACACATTGGTGAGGTCAGCAAGGATGTGATGAGATTTTGCCCAGTCAGCTGAAAACAAAATCTCAGTTCTCTATCCATTGCTTTCATTTAGTTTCGATACCAAAACAAAGAACGTGAAGTTAGGCGCATATGACCGATGCAAGGCTGTGAGTTGTTTTTACAAATCATCTGTAACTCTGTGGCTTGCATGGGTACACTGATGTTCATCTCGTAAATGTCACTTTTAGAGAATGTTACTTAGTTAAACGTGTGGTGAAGGTTGAGTATTTTTTTCCCAAAAGAGAAGCATTAGGGACAGGGCTTCAGCTAAATGGGGGCTAAATTGCAGGATACCTGAAGACCTTCAAAATCAGGCCTTCATTTTCCTACGGTGGCCGTGGAGACATTTATTTCTGGCTGAGGTTCCTGGTCTAGGCCATTGACCAAACTTTGCCATGTCTTAGATCAAAGCATGTTTTTGAAATATTTATTTTTTTAAGATGTTTAGAAATAAGGTCGTGTTGTCTTTCTCAACTAAAAAGAGGTTTACTGTTGTATTATCTCCCTGAGGCAAACATTATTGGGTTGCTAGCAAGGGCAGTAGCTTAGAAACTTTGTTGCCTGCTCTGGTAGCTCATAAAATGAGAGCCCTTTTATTTCCAAGCAGAACTTAGGTAATTTTGCTTCCAGGATACAGTATGTTATATAGGATGCTCTAATTGCCCTGGAGTTCCTGGTTTGACATGGAAACCGGGCGGCGTGCAAGTGTGTACTCAGAATATAGCCATGCATGAATGAAGGCTGTGTGGCTTACCCAGGATGGAAATACTGTAGTGATTATTTCCCTTTCAACAGCCTTTCGACGGGAGAGGGTGGGGAGAGGCCAGGAGCAAGGAAAGAGCTGTAAGACAAAACATCGTTACTTCATAAAATGTCACATATAATGGCAAACTTCTTGCAAAGCTTGCTGCTACTTAAAAGACCTTTAAATTTCTCCGCTTGTGCTGAAGGTTGAGAACGCTTTCCTTCTCCACAATGCCCTCTCTCCTCTACTTCAGTCAACTAGCACACAACATGGTGAAGGCAATCTGGGCCTCTTTGTAATGTAGTTCTCTGTTATCTTCCAGGTAGTCAGGTGGTTCGTCGGTTGGTTTTTGTTACTGTTCGGTCTTTGAAAAGGCTGCCGAATCCCGGGGTCTCAGCGAGGAGAAAGGCTGGCTTTTTATGCAAGTTTGGGGCCTTCTGCTGGTTGAAGAAAACACATACCTCAGGATCTTGTCAGAAGGCTTTGCTACTTAGAGTTGCCATGGCTTCTACAGAGTGAGCAATCTGTTGGATGAATGCACCAGTCCCTTACACCCCTGAGTTCCAAGTTCAAATCCTTCCATCGTACTGGAGCCTCATGGGGGAAGGGCGAGGAGGTGGCCACTTCCTAATGCCAGACAATTTACCGTCTTCGTCTCTTGGTCAGAAGTATCAGGAGAGATGCGATGACTTAGGGGCAACTGGCCACCAGGTCAGAAGAGCAGGTTGTTTTTTAGCATTTGCACTAGGCTCATGTTTCCAGCACTGGATGGCAGAGAATTTATGAAACGATTCCCAGCTGCACTGAGGGCAGGGGAGGGTACAAATCTGTCAGGACCATTCAGTTTGGCAAGGATGATGGTACCAGGTCACTGAGCATGGTGTCCATGGTCACGGGCCACAAAGGTCATGAAAAAGTTGAAACAAGGAAGGAGGCAGAATAACTCAGTCACTCTCATGAGTATTTTTCTCAACAGGCAGGTTTTACCACCAAAAAAGAGATATCCCTAGTGGTTGCTCTTCGCAGATGCGAACGCTAGAAAACTTGACTTTTCATTTTAGTAATGACTTGCATTTTTTTGGTGCCTTTCATTGGGGGAATCCCAAAGTGCTTTAGAGACTGTCTTTTTAACATCTCTTGTATATATTTATACACTTGTATAAAATATTGTTGTGCCCATCCTGGAACGGCAGTCACTTCTGAGCATGAGAATGTCCTAATAGCATCGACTTCTCCAAGTGGTGGTTTCAGATAAGAGGGAGAGAGAACAACCCAGCTGGCTTGAACCCTGGAGTTAATTCCCACAAAGGATGGCACCTGACTGTGGCCCAGGAGAAAGAACCTTCCTCTCCTCCAGAGTACCACCGAGGGACAGAGTTCACAAGTGCTCTCAATTGGGCTCTGACTGATACTAGATAACGTCTTTATGTAGCAGTTTCTTCTGGCCTCTGAAACTAATCAGGGAGGATCAGGTTAATTTTGTGCTCTGTTTCTGGAGTTAAGACTATAATTATGAGGTGATGTCTTCGGCCACGAAGCTGTCAGACTGACCCATATACCTCCTCTAGGGGGACCCGATAGAAGCTTCAGGTTGCTTATTTCCAGCTGTGGCTCAAGAGCAGCTCCCTCTCAGCATTTCCAATGCCGTTGGGACAAATATATGGACCAGGCTCTTCTCACTACGTATGTGAAGAGCACTTCAAAAGTGCCAGTTGGGAAGTGACACAGTGTCTTGACCGCATGGATATTGGTTATAGGTTTTTGTTTTCTGCCAAAGGCCCTCATTTCCTGGGTTTGCTCCCGAGGAGGGGCATGTTGCAATGCCGAGCCGATTTGTAGCTCCTAAGGTAGTAATTGGTATTTAATATTCGGATTTGTTATTTCTACTTCTCTTAGTACTCGAATAACTGAACTACCTGCTAATTCTTGCCTCATTTCAAAGGAAATGATTTGTTCTGCACTTTGGGATAGCAGTGATCTGTACAGGCTGCGTGTTGTCTACTTGAAGGCTTAACTGGTATTTCCTGTATGTTTTAACAGCATGACTTGTTACAGAGTTGTAATTTTCAAAATTGAGAACGCTGTATTTGCGATGTCAGTTTTAACACTCATTAACACACTACTGTGCAAGCATTAACACAGGCCCTGCTGAACCATTATGTCTGGTGGCTGCACTCGAGTCTCCGTGCCTGGACTCGGGAGTGAGGAGGGACGCTGACGCACTCAGGACTCCAGCCCCGAAGATTAAATAGAAAAAGATTATTTACGCTTCCTTAAGGCACTTCAATTATGTATGGAGTGGCAAACCCCGCAAGGGTGTTCGGCATGGGGGACCGGGTTTCCTAGGAAAGGCTAGGCTTTTTGAGCATTTGTTGGGAAGGAAGAGCTGTTACTTCTTCTTTGTAGGCATATAGAGGTGGTACCCTTTTCACCAGGATCTGGGGCCTCCAGGCTGCTTGGTGGAAGGGATGGTCATTTATTCTTGGAGCCCTCGTGAAACAGACAGCTCTCTCAGGATGATCCCCTTCTACACTGTCTTGCTCAGCACCACTGTTGGGGGGCCTGCCCATGCCAACCCTCTGCCCGCCGGGTGCCACTGTCTCTGCTGCTGCAGTACCTCCCCGACAGTAACTTGGGTCCTGGGTAACCTGAGTGCCCTGGCTGGTTTGGTGTGAGTATTGCTGGGCGATACATAGAACCAGCCCTCAGCACCCATTTACCCTGGTAGTGCCCTAGACCACGAGCTATCGCAAAGGCCACGGCGAGTCTGTGGGAAGGTCCCTGAGCTTTACTCCCAGTTTTGCCTTCAGTTCTGTGATCTTACACACATCATTTGGCCTGAGCCTTACATCCCACTGCTGCAAAGTGAAAGGGTTGGATTAGATCATCCTTAAAGCTCTGGCCAATTCTCCATCACAATAGAGAAACAGAATTTCTACAGGCCCCTCTACGTCCACATAGTAACAGTGAGCCGGTCCTGATATCCTAAACTTATTCCTAAGCAGAGCAGAGGGACTGCTCATGAACCTGTTTTCTCTCATTTCTCTCTTCAGTAGCCAGCCACGATAGATGGAAGTTTCAGGGATCATGATACCAGAGGAATGTTGGGACTGGGGTCTCTGCCAGGTGAATAGAGTTTTAACATAACCTACAGGTGTCTCCTTTGGGCTTTATACTATTTACACCTAATCTAATTCCTGCTATTAAATCAAAGGACAGAGAGGAAAATCACATTGATCCCATGTGGCTTCGGGGCTCTTTGCCATTTATGTTTGTTCCCTTTGTAAAGCAGGGTGGATCGCCCACCCTGTTTCTAAGAGGTCCCGGGGCCCCTGAGTGGAGCCAGAGCAGACGGATCACCCCCCACTGCACTTAATTCTCAGGAGCCGTGGTGCCTGCACGTGTCTTCTGCATAATGGGCGCAAGGGCATGCCACAGGCTGTGTCAGCCTGCCTCCGGGCTCACAGCAGTGGCCGAGGAAGGGTGCTGAGGGACCCACACGCGGCACGGAGAAGGCACTTGCGATCGCCGCAGAGGGGCATAGCGGGTGTCCTCCCTCCACCAGGGGTAGAAAATGGATGTTCAGGAATATTCTGAGGCCAGGATGCCTTGTGTCTTAAAAGGAAAACGAACACCTCTGTGGGGAAGAACTTACATACTGTGCTCGCATGGTTATTATCTCCTCTTATTTTTAGGAGAACTTTTAACTGGCATCTCTGCCCAAGGACCTTATCTGGGCGTTATACCCAGTTGATACTGTAGGTCTGAAAATCTGCAACATTTTCCTCATTCTGTGACCTCATTTGTCAATCTTATCATCCTTCTGGCTAAATTGTCCAAAGCAAATGATTGTGTCTGCAGGTGACAAGCGGATGCTTTTAGTAGAAGGTAGATACAAATGAGGCCTCAAAGACATGGTGAAGGGGAAAGAGATACAACAGGGAAAAGAGGACAGGCGTGCCTAGGAGCTGGTGCAAACTCCCACAGAAAGAAGAAGGGATAGAAAGAAGCCAGGGAAAAGAGGAAACTCACAGGAGGGGACAGAGGAGAGGGTGAAGGAAAGAAAAGGCATAGGAGACTGAAGGGAAAGGGCAGACGGAAAATTAGGGAGAATAGGAAAGGCTAAGTTTGACGTGGTCACTTTAGGCCTGAATTCATTTTATTCCCGGTCAGCGTCACCTGCTCGGAGTCCACCAGTGGCCTCCTGGGAGGTGACCGGTTCTGGAGTCCACCGCCACCATCTACCTGGCGCTTCCATTGCCCGCCTCCACCAAAGGGGTGCGCGGTCCGGCAGAATAGACGTGGAAGCTACAAAACGCGTTTTGGATGAAGAGGGCGGTGAGGACGCAAGGAAAGGAGCAGCAAATGTTTCCTTCTGAAGATGGGACTTCTGGGGTACAGATAGAAATAGCCAGGTGTTGGCCAGACACAGGTGGCCGAGGGAGTCTGAAATGGGGACACGGCGGGGGGGTGGGGAAGGGAAGGGAAGAAACCTCCGTGAACAGGGACCTACACAAGCACAGACAAGGAGGCCCACACAGGCCAGCGCGTGGGAGTCAGAGGAGCTGAGAAGAAGCACGGTGCAAACCAGTCCAGAGGAGGCTGAAGGGGCTCGAGCTTCATTCTTTGGTCACTGGGGTGGGACATCTGACCAAGTCAGTGCTGTCAGAACTCGACTCTGGCAGCAGCGGGGAGGTGTGCAGGGGCCAGGAGACCTATTTGAGGTCAGATGTGAAGGGAGTGGGCTGGACAGGAAGGGGCAGAGCGGGTTGCCAGGGTGGTTGGCTCTACAGGATTCAGTCAATGACTGGATGTGGAGAGGGATGGCTGGAGGTCTGGCTTGGTTGGTGATGGGGTAGGTGGTGGTGCCACCAAGAGAGACAGGGAATCCCTGGACCTGTCCCTGAGGTTCGGTGGTGTTGCCTGAGAGCCTGGGAGCGTGCGGATGGAGGTGTGCAGGGGGGAGACTGGGACAGGACCCCTCACCTGCGAGGTGGACGTTGAGGCCACGGGTGAGATAGCCCAGGAAGGGTACAGAGAGGAACAGAAGAAAGGAAGGTCTCTGCAGCAGGCCACCACATCTGACAGACAGCCACAGGGATGAGCGAGGCCCAGGGCTTTGTCTTCCTCTGCTGGCCCCTGATAGCTGTCATCTTATCTCCTTCTTTTCCCCTGAGAAACTCCCGGTGGGTGATCTCTGCTGGCAGCCTCAGCTGTCCTCTTCATCCATTTCCTTGTTTTATCTCTGCAATTGGCGTCTGTTCCTCCCACTCTCTTCCAACTGCTCTTTTGAAGATCACCAGTGCTTTTCTGATAGCTAAATTCGGTGCCCCTTCCTCGGTTCTCAGGCTCCCCCAAATTTCACCCACCTGGGCCAACCTCTAAGTTCTTTGCACTCCCTCCTCTCTTACTTTTTGGACACTGCACATTGCTGGCTCTCCCGAGGGCTCTGCTTCTCTCTCTCACGTTCCCACTGGGTCTTTGTCCTCCTTCTGACCCTCTTGATCATGCATTTCCCCCCAACTTTTGTCTGTAGCAGCCTGCAATGCACTTTACCCAAGCAGCAGCCTCAACTAGTGTGCACACGACTTGCATGTCCCCTTGCCTGACCCCACGTCACTTCTGAGCCCCGTGTACGTTGCCCATGCGTTCGAGGGTCACCATATCTACAACTGGACTTTTCACCTTTAGCGCAAGCCTGCTCTTCCTCCCGCCTTCTCCCCCACTTCTGGCAATGGAAACACAGTGCTCTCAGCCACCCAGGAATTTTAGTCATCCTTGAATCCTCTCCATTTAGTTAGACATCTACTCACCACAGCAATCATTTCTTGACAGCTAATTGCCAAGCACCATATTGATGTAAGGGAAGCAAATGTAAAGGGTATTGCTCATGGCCCTTAAGCAGTATAGGCTTTAAGCCATTTTATTGTGCGTTGAAATCATCTGGGGAGCTTTCAACAAAGTAGATTTCTGGGCATCACTCCATCTACAAAATCAGACCCTTGGGAGTAGGTCTCCGGGAATCTGTATTCTTAAAATGCTGCTGGGTGATTTTGATGCAAGTGGTGTTCAAACCCTTCACGGAGAAATAGTGGCTCAGGGATCCCCCTTACAGAACTCACCCTCTCCTTCAACTCCCCGCCCAGTGGACACCAGGTTTTATCACTCCTCTCTTGACTGCGTCTTGCACATAAGCACCATGGACATGAAGGGTCACAGCTAAGGAGGTGAAAAATCGGCATCAGGCTCAAGGACAGAGAAAAGTTGCCATTAAGTGGGGCAATGAGGGGCAGGTGATGGGGACATAGAGATTGGTAACAAGGGACACAAAAGTTGGCAGCATGGAGGGATTGAATGTTGGATGACCAGGCTCACCACCTGTCCGGGATGGCCAATCCTGACTCCTAGGCTCATGGTCTCCCAAAGAGTGTGTGGGCCTGTCCAGCACTGAGTCATTCCTGGACACCCAGGGATGTGGTATGAGGCAGGCAGACTGGGGGATATGGTAGAAACAGAGTTGGGGTTCTCCAGGAGGTGTTTTTCCACTCAAAACTCTTTCCGTCGCCTACATCTCCAGACATTTAAAGAATTCTGAGCTATTTTCAGACCTACTATGAAAAGAACTGAGGTGTTATCAGTCAGACACCCATCTAACCATTTCCTAAGAGGCGAGCTGGCATGACTCACTTTTGATCTGTCAGCTTCGTATTGATTTTTCTGGCAAACTTTGTGGGTCTGCCAGGGCTGACTCTACCGGGAGCAGCTGAATTGTAACCCACCGTGCTCAGGGGCAGTTATTACAAAGGCCACCATCGCAGGGTTGTAGCCTGCGTTTCTTTGGTGGAACACGCGGGAGAAGAGGTGGGAAACTGCAGTGCACAAAACCAAGGATGTCCCTGGGCTTTCCCACCGCTCGCTAAAAGAGAAGCCAGACAGCTTTCCTTATGCCTCTCCCAGATTCGAGATTTGAGTGCTGTTTGTGGATGAGGTGCTGGCAGGAACTGATGGGGCCCCCGAAGTAATTCTGGGCTCTTTCTCATGGCAGGTGAAGTCACTAGCTTCCACTGTGCTGTGAAGCTGGGCAGCCAACGACTGGAGGCGTTTAAATATACTACTATGTAATCTGCCAATTTTAAAACATGAGATCACTGATTATTCAGTAGTCTCGTTTTTTTAAAAAGCCCTCTCATGTTAAAAAGTAAACGATAAAAATCCCAGTCAAGTCAAAATGTCCTACTGACCTTCACATTTACCTGAACCCTCCCCCACCCACCATGGGAATATGTAAATGGGTGTCAAAGCGTCAGAACTAACAGACGCTCCAAGTCCTGATGTTAAAGGACTCATTTGAGCTGATGTTTCAGGGACGAGCTGATGCCTGGAAACTGGAATGTGCAGATGTCACATATTCAGAGAGACTGGAGTGCTGGCCTCAGCAAATGATGCCAAGAAAGGAACCGAGAAGCAGAGTTAAATCAACCAAGAGCCATCATCTGGCGGAGTGCTAAGCCATTTGCCAAGCGCAGCGCTGAGTGAAATGGAAACAGCTTCTTCACGTGCCCTCAGTCCCGAATACTTTCATATGTGTGACATTGGGTGAAAAGACGCCTCACGTGGCCTTTCAGGAGCATCTCTGACGTGTCACACAGGGATGTGCACCTGTGTATGCGCCTGCGTATATGTGTGTGCATGTGTCTGTGTGTGTGTGCGGGTCTCTCTGTGAATCTGTGTCTATGTGCCCGTGTGTATGTATGTGGGTGTGTTTGTGCCACTGTGTGTCTGTGAATGTGGGGGTGAAATGAGAGGGGAAAGCGGTGGAAATAGCCGCTCTCCAGGACTCTCATCGACACTATCTTCATAGAGAGGCTTTCCCTGCATTCCCCCCAATTTAATTGAAGTTCTTCTGCCACGGATGCCTCTGTTTTATGTCTCAAAGCAGCCAGTACCTTTTCGTCTTAGCTCCCATTGCAATTTGTCATTTTGTTTATTGGGTGGGGTCTGTCACCTCCGCTAATTGGAAGCTCCATGAGTGCAGAGTTATTTATCTCCAGTGCTCAACACGGTGCCTGGCACAGAGTAAATGCTGACAAGTGATAAATAAGCCAAGGGCAGAGGGGCCGGCGTGAAGTGTAGAGTTCAGGTCTCTTACCGGGGTGGGGGGGGGGCCGGTAGACAAATCACAGGTTGCCGGGGAGTCCGTCTGACCTGCCGCGTGACTGAAGCAGGGTTGGGAGGCCTCATAAAGGGTTTTCATTGAATGAGCATCCCTTAGCAAAGCCTCCCAGGCTGGACACGTGTGACATGTTGGTCAGTGCCACCAGTAAGACTGGAAGGGACAGACTCCCTGTGATGCACGTTTCTGAATGAGCTCCAGGACCGAGGAAGGGCTGCCGGGACATTCCTACTGGCTAATGACTAATGCCTGAGCCAGTGTGCAGGTGAGTAATGTCAAAATGGATCAATGTATAAGCACCCCATCCCTCTGGGGCAGGGTCCAACAGAGATCACCCACACCGTCAGGCTTTGGAGCAGAGGGCGTTAGATGTCCCCTCTATGGAATGGCAGGCATTGCTTTGTACTGGTCAGAGGGGCAGTCTTGACATTAATATTTCATTGCTGATCTTCTAGCGAAAACCCAAACCCAAAAACTCTATCTGAGCCCTTCACTGACATGCGTCTTCATCGTGGCTAGCTAAGCACATGGCAGTCTGCATGCTGAGTGGCCTCTGCGGGTCACTGGCTGGCACACTCACGAAGCCGGTGGGGCCTGTGCCCCTGTGAACGTGTCGCCTGCCGTGCGCTGGCTGAGGTGTTGGGCACAACGCGGCACCTCTGCTGCCTTCAGCAAACAGGTGACATCTGCACTAGGCCTTACTGTGAGGAGGGGCATCGGAGAGAAAAGCAGGTCCCCAGGTTGCTGGAGGCAGGATCTGGGAGGAAGAGCTGCGGCTACCATACAACCTGCTCCTCTGGACCAGGACAGCACCAAGAGGGCTGAGCAGAGGGATGGGAGCTGCTCTGGGGGTCTACACAGACATGGATGCTGGGCGAGGAGTTAGGAGGAATTCAGATCAGGTGTGGGGAAGGCCATGGCCGGAGGCTCTGAGAGCCCCAAGCATATGAAGGGCCTTTATATCTCCTAGGCTGGCAATCTTAAGGCAAATTTATTCCACACTTAGCTTTATTTATTTATTTATTTATTTATTTATTTATTTATTTTCTATCTATCTCTATTATCTCTCTCTGTCTCTATTATATCTATCTATCTATCTATCTATCCATCCATCTTTCTATCTCTATTATCTACCTATCTATGTATCTATCTATCTCTATTATCTCTCTCTGTCTCTCTCTCTCTATTACTTATCCCTATCTATCTACCTATCATCTATGTATCTATCTCTATTATCTCTCTCTATTACATCTATCTATCCATCTTTCTATCTCTATTATCTCTATCTATCATCTATGTATCTATCTCTATTATCTCTCTCTGTCTCTCTCTCTATTATCTCTATCTATCCATCCATCTTTCTATCTCTATTATCTATCATCTATGTATCTATCTCTTTATCTCTCTCTCTCTCTCTCTCTCTATTATCTCTATCTATCTATCTATCCATCCATCCATCCATCTATCTTTCTATTTCCCAACACCCTATAAAACAGGTTCTGTTATTATTCTTATTTTGTAGATGAGGATACTAAAGCAGAGGGGGGTTAAATAACTAAGTAGCCCAAGGCCACACAAAGCATCTACCTTCTAGAATATGTCATGTAAAGAAAGTGCCAGGCAGAGTCAGTGCTCAGAAATATTGTTTCCTGTTGCCTTTTCCAGTACAGTGAATATAGTCTGTGTAACAAGAGCTTCTTTGTGCCAGGAAACAAATTTTATAGTCATTGTCTCGTTGAAGTCTTCACTACAACACTGGAGGGTGAATAATTTTTAAATGTATTTTTAAAGTGAATCAATTTGTAATTATACAGGCAATAGCCAAATATGTCTGTCATACAAAATATTAAGCTTTATAGGAAGCACTCAAACCCACATGACCCTCCAACCTCAGTCCCAGCCCTCCCAGAGTCACTGCTATTATTGTATTGGTGTATATCCTCCAGAACTTCCTATTGACGTATATAGACAGATCGTTATACCTGGCATATTGAAGAGTGGTTTTGTAAACTGCTCATTCTGAAAATGCCTGTTTCACTCGGGGAATTTTTTCCATGTCAGTTCATAAAAACCAACTCTATTCTTGTTACCTGCTCCTAGCAGCCGTTGTCCCAGAGTTTATTTAGTCATCCCCCTCTGATACTCAATTAATGAGGTGAGTAATATTATCTTCATTTGAGTGCTGAGTACCTTGTCCAAGGCCATCCAACTGGAAAGTGGCAGAGCTGGGCTCCAGCCCACTTCCATTTGGTTCTAAAGCCAACAGTCGTAACCACTAGAGTATGAATGAACACAAACATAAATTTTGTTTTAAAGTCAAATGAGGGGCACCTTGTGGCTCAGTTGGTTGAGCGTCTGACTCTTGGTTTTGACTCAGGTCATGATCTTATGGGTTCTTGAGTTCAAGTGCAGTGTCGAACTCTGCTCTGCAAGAGCCTGCTTGGGATTTCTCTCTCTCTCTCTCTCTCTCTCTCTCTCTCCCCCCCCCTCCGCCCACTCATGTGGGTGGACTCTCTTCCCTCCCCCTAAATACATAAACAAACATTAAAAAATAAAGTCAAATGGGAACTCAGTAGTTACCATATTTATTTGTTCAATACACATTTATTGAGTGTCTACTATGTGTCACAACAAGCAGTGAGGAATCTCTTCCCTAAAGTTTCTCCTCTCTTGACTTCCAGCACTCCCTCATACCTCCTTGCCTACTATAAAAATCCGTTGGCTCTTCTTCTTGTCCTGCCAATCCCCCCAGGGCTTTATCCTTGGTCATTTCCCCTTTTCCTTCACTTGGCTCAGTCTCCAATTGTTCTTTCTGTCCACTCTTCTACTTGACAACGAAAGTCTTCATTTCCAGCACTACTCCCTCATCCAGCTCCAGATTCATGCTTCCACCTGCCTCCAGGATGCCTGCTGGGGGGTATCTCATAGGCATGTAAAATCAACATGTCTAAATCTTAACTCATTATCCTACCCCTCAAATCCACTCCTATTCTGATTAACGGTATCATAGTTTAGGGTGGCCCAAGTTGGGGTCCTCAGTGCTATCCTTGACCTCTCACTCTTTTGTATCCCCCAATCCCACTTAGTCGACCGACCCCACTGGATCAATCTCCCAAATAGTCCTTGGATTTGCCCTCTCCTCCCTGTCACCAGTCCCCTGTCATAATTCAAGCCTTCAGTGACTTCTCCTGGACTAGCACAAACACCTCTCCTCCCCAGTTCGTCAAGCTCCCAAAAGCACAGGACCTGTTCTTCTGTTAGCCCTCAACTGAGCTCTGAGATTTCGGGTGTGTTTCTAGTTGAGGCATGTTCCAATCATCTGAATGTCTGGTGTCTAAATGCCTAGAGCTCATTTAGTTTCCCGAAGCACTTTTTTGCTAGCTCCTGTGCATGAATGTGTCATTAAGCTGAGAATTTCTTACCATTAAACTAATTTCTCAGCTTTGTGCTTTAGAAGCATTACAAATACTATCTTTTTCACTACCTTTTGTGTGGTGATGATTGCAGGTCTGTCATCAGTGCTTGGATCTTTCATATTAATCACACAGTTAGCAAATGTATAGACTAAGAACTAGAACTGGTAGTAAAATATATAGCCTTTCTCTAACTGTACTGCACGCAAGGACATTTTTATTTTCTCACCACATCAACTGAATGTTTCATTTTATAAAGCACTTTTTATTTTTTTATTTTTATTTTTTTTAAATTTTTTTTTCAACGTTTATTTATTTTTGGGACAGAGAGAGACAGAGCATGAACGGGGGAGGGGCAGAGAGAGAGGGAGACACAGAATCGGAAGCAGGCTCCAGGCTCTGAGCCATCAGCCCAGAGCCCGACGCGGGGCTCGAACTCACAGACCGCGAGATCGTGACCTGGCTGAAGTCGGACGCTTAACCGACTGCGCCACCCAGGCACCCCTATAAAGCACTTTTTAATGCTGTGGTTGGTGCCTCATGATGCAGGAAGCCCTGAGACTGTTCTGAGAAACATGGATACCCTTCACTCTTCATACAGAATCATAGAAACAAAAATTACACTGTCTCAGAGCTAAATAAAAGAAAGATTCTGCTCCCTTTTTCGTATTTCTGTGACACATCAGTCTGTTTTGTATGAATCAAAGGGTCTAGAACTCCAGAGATGTGACCATTTTCACTACATAATGGCACTAAAGCAGTTCACGTCTTCCCTTTTAGAACCTGGGGTATATTCATTCAGGCCTTAGAATATAGCTGGATGCAAAAATACAGTGATATTTGTCACATGAATTTTCACATTCAATCGAATAATTATTTGCTCAAGGGAAAAATAAATGCTTCCCGAGGCTCCAAAGTGTTAGATACTGAGTAATCTTGGTTTGGGAGATGACAGAGATATAATTTTGTGAATGTCAGCCCTATTCTCATGAAAGCCATTTGTTTTCAGTTCACCTCTCTGCCTGTACCTTTGTTCATTCGTTGATTTATCTTCCTATCCACCCATTCAGCAAATACCGAATGACACTGGAGGCACAGTGTGTCCTCATGGAAACAGATAAGGGTAGTTAGTACCCCAAAGTTGGGTTTCTAAGATTTCTTGGCTATTTGCATAGACCCAAAATTTAAATCATACTTCTTTTATCTGT
The DNA here is from genome assembly GCF_022079265.1 of Lynx rufus. Classification (NCBI taxonomy): domain Eukaryota; kingdom Metazoa; phylum Chordata; class Mammalia; order Carnivora; family Felidae; genus Lynx; species Lynx rufus. The sequence continues at coordinate 8,483,695 of NW_025814841.1, read as the reverse complement.
GATCATCCCTTATTCAACAAGCAGTTATTAAACATTGCTATGTCAGGGCCTGTGCTGGTGTTACAGAGATTAGGAAAACATGGGCACAGTGCTGGCTCTTGGGCAGCTTAGGTGATAGGAAAGAAAGAAGAATGAGTAGATACTATAATAATGCAATATGGAAAGCTCAGTGATGGTGATCCATGTCTGGGCACGCAGAGGAGGCATCCCTAAGTTGAGTTGACAGGATGAGTTGCAACTGGCCACTTCAGGTTCAGGAGGGGTGGGCAGCAGAAGACATAGGCCATTTGAAGGAGTGTTCGGAGCTGAGAAGAGAGAGGGGGACAGGGCCCTGGTCTTAGAGAGCCATATTTGCTTTAATGAACTTTATCCTGCAGGTGATAAGAACCCATTGTGTTCTGGATTGATGTGGCAGCAAATGATGGAGGGGATGACTTGAAGGGAACAACTGGAGCGGAGACCAGTTAAGGGGCTGCTGCAGTCTTCCAGGATGCAGATGATGAACGCTTGAGGGGCAGTGGAGAGAGGATGGAGATGAGGACACGGATTCGAGAACTACTGGAAAGCCTGAATTGGCAGAGGGAGGGTGTGGGTGGAAAGACAATGAAAATGGAAAGAATCCTAGGTTTCTGGCATTGGTGAAGGGATGGTATATGGTAGCACCAACTGGGTAGAAAATACAGGGGGGATGGTGTTTGGTCATGTTGAACGTGAAGTATGCGTGAGACATTAAGAATGCCTGGGTATGGAGTTTTAAGGGGAAGACTTGGGCTGAAGGCAGGAATTTGAGTGCCATTAGCATGTAGGTGTTTGCCAAACAGAGTACGACGCCACTGACAAAAATTGAAAACACCATGCAAGACAGATCTGCAAAAGTCATCCCTGTGTTTGCTCTGAGAATATTGGTAATGAATATTGATGTTAAATTAAATAGGGATGGTATGCTTTCCAGTGGGTGCCCTTAGAGAGATACTTCTTAACCTGGTGCTAAGAAGAGTCGAGTTTCTTCTGAGCAAACGAGTATGCTTTTATTCCACACCATACCCCCACCCCCGACCTGATAAAGTTCAAAAACTTCTATTTTATTACTATAACATAGCTAAGTACATTGTATTCATTTTTTAAGGTTTACAGTTCAGTGGTTTGTAATATAGTCAGAGTTATGCCGCCTTTACCACAATTTTAAAACATGGCTATCACCCCCAAAAGAAACCCTGTACCCATTATTTCATTCTTTTTGATTGTTGAACCATCTTCCCTGGCATGAATATACCACACTTTATCCATTCATCAGTTGATGAATGCTTTTATCTTATAGACCAGCACTGTCTAATAGATTCACAATGAGAACCACAAACATGAGCTGTAATTTTAAATTTTCTAGTAGTTGTATTCTTTTAAAAGAGGAATAGATAAAACTAATTTTATTAAGATATTTTAACCCAATATATCTAAAATACTACTTCAACATGTAATCAACATTAAAAAATACGAATGATAAATTCTACATTTTCTTTTATACTAAGTCTTTGAAATACGATGTGTATCTTTCTACCCAGGATTCATCTCAACTTGGACTAGCTTCTTTTCCAGTGCTAGTGGCTGCCATATTGAACAGCTGAGTTCGATGGTATCTAAACTGTGTCTGGTTTCCTTCTTCACTTGGGCTCCTTAGGAAGCTTTGAACCAAATTCATGGTAAGCAGTTTTTTGTTAATGTGATTCATGGCTCCAGACTGCTGCTCTACTTTTGTCTCCCTTTTGTCTTATCTTGTTACATTTGTTTTTAATTTATGCTACTTTGTTAGCCTTTATGTTCCTGCCCTCTCCTTTGGTAATTGCCTTGATTGGAGGTGGAAAACGCTGAAGGTCTTGAGAGAAAAACCACTGACAAAAAGGAGATCAATGTTTCAGTCGAGGCAAACAGCCAGTGAAGCGATTTGAGGAACTGAGCACAAGACTATTCCTTTAGATGCGGCTGCTGACCCTCTCCTCACCTTTCTCTGGCTCCTTTGCCCCAACAGTCAACCTCAGCGAGCCACCACAGACAACATTTCTTCCATATACTATCAAAGAATGGAAATGAGTGCAGCTGAGTGTGACTGGTAGACATGGGCACCAGGAAATAGGCCAGATATTACTTGCAATTAATTGATCTCGAAAACATTCAGTGACTTGGCAAAACAAAACAAAACAAAACCCTAAACGGGCCACCTCCTAAATTGCAGGGCAGGGAGAGCAAGCAAAGCAAATGATCCTTGATGCTTTTCCACTACACACATTATTATGCAATAAACTTTCTTAGACACTGAAAGATATACCGTATATTCTTTCTCATCTCTCTGCCTTCCTATATGTTCTTCCTATATGTTCTGCCCTCCCCATAGTGCCCTTCTCCCTCTCTTGCCTTCCCAAGCTTCAAAGCCCGGTTCAAATATCGCTTCAGTGAAGACTTCCTCAATTCCTGCGGCCACAGGGATTTGTGGTATCCTTTTTACTACACTCACCACACTCGTGTATCTATGCCCTGCACCCGGCGATATGCACCAGCTCTTGGGCAGACAGGAACCATGTCGCCTTCATTTCTGTGTTCCCACACTTAGCTGGGAAGCTGGCATGTAGTTGGTGCTCAATGGATGTTTGTTGGTGAGTAAAGAGAGCAAGTCACTGGAGCCTTCTGGGTGCTGGGCAGCGTGCTCTCCGTGTGTGTCTCATCCACCTTTCACAACCCCGAAGCTCTTCTCTGGTAAAGAAGGTGGGACTTATGCAAGGTCAAACAACTCACCTAAGGTCATGCAGCAAGTTAGTGGCAGAGCTTCAAAGACACCTACTTTTGAGGAGTCCCAATCTGTAAGAGACAAGCTTTTTTGTCGTTTCATAATGGCCTCAAGGATTAAAGCACTGAATTTGTTTCAAATCGGACACAGTAGGGCCCTTTTCTACCAGAAGAAGCTATTGCTTCCTTTCAGCCAAGCTAGAAATGGTTACTATAGACAAATAGCATATATATCTCTACACACGATACATATATGGGGTCATTGCTTTGAATACATGTCAGGGTACTTGGCAAGACAATAGAAGTCATTGACCTAAAAACACTAGCAACTCATTATATTTGTGTGAAATTGAAATAATTTTGCATTAAGAACTTTAAAAACATTGTGTTTGAATTTCTGTGATTGCCTGCCACACTCAGATTCTGGAATCATATCCCGAATTACAACTTGCTTGTTAAAGCAATTAATTTACTTTCAAAATTGAAAATCCTTGCTGAAACTTGTTAAGGCCCAGGTCCGTTAGTCTATCGATATCAGAAATAATTTCCAAAGTCCACATTCTAAGCACGTTAACTGATTTATGGTCATCAGCTGGTACACCTTTAAAAAAACTATATACTTTGTGAAAGGTCAACAGAAAATGAATTCATGAATCCACAAAATGATTCCTTAATGATGGAACGGTTCTATGTTTCAGATTTTTCCAAGCATCTTGTTTCTTAACATCAAAGACTTTAGTTTCAAGTGCTATTATGTCTTCTCATTGGAATATTTTTGCTAAGAATTTTCTTTTTAAATAGGAAAGCAAGCTGTCATGGAATGAATGGGGAGGCTGAATAAATGCACAGCTGGAGGCCTGCCCCCATCCTGCATGCTCTGTACACACTGGAACATTAGGAAAAGTATGTACAGGAGCCTGGCTGGCTCAGTGGGTTAGACGTCCTACTCTTGATTTTGGCTCAGGTAAGGATCTCATGGTTCGTGAGATCGAGCCCCACGTCATCCTCAGGCTCTGTGCTGACATTGTGGAGCCTGCTTGGGATTCTCTCTCCCTCTCTCTCTGCCCCTCCCCACTTGCACACACCCTTTCTCTCCCTCTCTCTCAAAATAAATGGAACTTAAAAAAAAAAAGAAAATATGTAAAAACTGAGAGCTTTAGTATCAGGTGCTGTTTAACTTCCACTCAACCAATTACAGTTCACCTTGGAAAATTCTTTATATATATGTAATTTATTGTCAGGTTAGCTAACATACGGTGTATACGGTGTGCTCTTGGTTTTGGGGGTAGATTCCCATGATTCAACGCTTACATACAACATCTAGTGCTCATCCCAACAAGTGCCCTCCTCAATGCCCATCACCCATTTCCCCCCTGCCCTACCCCTCTCCCCTTGGAAAATTCTATAAAAATGTAAAAGACAAAACTGGTTGTCTGGTTTCAACATGGACAGGCACTGAGTTTTCTCCTAGAAAAATTTTAGAACGTGTTAGCTTTGAGTGCTTTCCATTGAAATGGAATAGACTTGTTTCTCTATCGAAGAAATGTGGGGTATGACACTACTTGTAACTTGGGGGTACAACTGTCATTTTAATATTAGGCAAAATCTATTTCCCTTTGCTTTCCTCTATTTTTTGGTTCATATCCTTCTCTTTTCATTGTGAATATGAAGTGGCATATGAATAGAGGAATAGGAATGGAAAAATCCTGAGAAGTAGATAAGCTTCTTTAGCAATTCTGATCTGTTGGCTGACCCGGGGCTGGAAGCTAGGGTGCTTGCCTGGTCATCCTGAATCAGGTTTTGTGTAAATGTGATTTGAACAGGTTGCCAAGGGCACAGGTGCAGGAGCCAAGGGCATTATGGTGTTCTCTAGCTTGTCTTCTTTCCAAAGAGGAAGGATAGGGGTTATCTCAGTATCTAGGAGTCTCATACCCTTTTGGGCGGTAAGACTCACATGTGGAAGATTCCAGCAGAGTTCTAGGTGCAGGACCTCAAGAACAAACCCCCTTGACACTCATTACCATATCTGACACCCACAAGAACCCTGTCAGAAGACATAAAAATTACACATAATAGGGAACCAGATCCTTCTAAGTATAGTAGAAGGACCAAAACCTCCACAGATATTTTCTTTTTCTTTTAAAAAATATTTTCAGGTTTTATAAGTATAGGATCATGGAAATGGAAGTATGCAGATCATAGAATACCATAGGCTTTTAACTGTCAGTTTGATTTTGAGCTTCCTGGGATCAAAGCAAGTTGGGAAACCATCAGTTGCATGACTCATATTTTTAAGGACCAAGAATGCTAAAACTTCAGTGAAACAAAACTTTAAGGGCATAAACTTGAAATTTCCAGAGGGGTCTTCATAAATGTTGGTCCTAAAAATATCCCTAAAATAGAAAGGAGAGTCTTAGGCAGGGGTGAGGGGAATGTTTAGCTTACTATTTACTTTGTTTTAGATAGAAAAGAAAACACTCTTAAAAATTGAATATGCTTTTCCTCAGTGCAAATCACTACCTGAGAGTAGGCCAGGCCCTTAATGGAACACACATCTGGGTTCTAGGAGACTCTAATGCACTTTAGAAGTTCTAATAAATTTGCTCATCAATGGAGAACAGAGCCATTTTCTTCATTCTTTTTTTTTAAATGCTTATTTATTTTGAGACAGGGGGCAGAGGGGGCAGAAAGAGAGGGAGAAAAGAGGATCCCAAGCAGGCTCCATGCTCAGCATGGAGATTGATTCAGGGCTTGATCCCAAGACCCTGGGATTATGACCTGAGTCGAAATCAAGAGTTGGATGCTTAACCAACTGAGCCACCCAGGCACCCCTAAAGTTTATTTTTCAATCTATGTCTATGTGCCATATGCCAAGAACTTTGTTAAATATTTTACATTTGATACAGAACATTTGATCTTCACAATTGCTGCATTACTACAGATGAAGAAATGGAAACACAGATTAGCTGAATGGTTATTCTTGCCCAGGGCAATAAAAGTGTAAAGGAAGAGCTGGGATTTGAACCCAGGTAATTTCGCTTCTGAGGCCATGTATTTTGCATGTATATGTACTAACTTTCCATGTCCATGTCCATGTACTAACCATGCTGGTTAGTGTTTCTCCAAATACTCATTAACCAAGGCAGGCTTTTGTAAGGGAGTGAAATGGACACATTTCAGTTTACAAAATACATAGATTTTCAAGGCATAAGAACTCCAAATATACCCTAATAACGAAGTAAAAAAAAAAATCTTTGTGTAAGTCATCTTGGAAACTTAATGCATTCTGCTTTTTTTCTTTCCCCCACATGTAGGAAGGATGCCATTTCAGAAAATGTAGGTCCCATTTGAAATGGAGAACAGGATCACATCAGCTAACAATGGTCCTCTTCTAAGTTTTAACTGAAAAGCTTCTCTTTCTAAGATCAGCAAGCAGGCTTAGCAATCCCGTCCAACATTCTAAAGCCAGACCTCCTGTGTTTATTAGGCAATGTGGTCTAGTGGAAAAAGCAAAGATTTTGGAGACAGACGCTGGCATTGACTAGCTTTGTGACCTCATTTAATCTCTCCAATCCTTTCTTTTCTGAGAAAAAGACTGTATCTTGTTATGAAGGTTTGAGATAATAAATCGAAAGTGCATGGCTTAGGAGATGCTCAAAACCTGGTTGAAGCTAGTATTATTGTTGTCAACGTGATTACCTGGGTGTAAGGAGAGAGATTAGCCTTTATGATTAGTGATGACAATTTTGTTGTTTGGGCTAATACTATTCAATGAAACTTTATTTGCTACCGATTTCATTTAACATCCGAGAAAGCAATGTGGGGAAACAAGATGGATAAACACCAAGTCTCTGCTCCCAGGAACCTTATAATCCAATAATAAATCACATCATTATAATAGAGTTTGAAAGCAGTTCGGTTTGGTGGAAGAAAGGGCTCAAATAAAGCAATTATGTAAGATGAGGTCATGTCCATTGGGGCATGATGCAGGTCTTGAGGGCCAGGAGGCAGAGTTCATTCGTAATTTGGTAGGCAAAGTCTTGTGGGCAGAAGAGTAACCCCTAAAATCAGCACTTTAATTTAAAGAGATTAATCAAGTGAAAAAAATGGTGGCAGGGAGTCTGACTACTGATATGATCCAGCTCGAGAAGAACACGTCCTTGAAGCCGGTTTTCCAAGATTGGTGGAAGAACGGAACTGGTCACTTGCTTTCTCCTCTGGGGTCTTTTCATGGCTCAGGGAAGTGTTTGGCTGAGGTTCAGGTATTTCGTGTGGACATGGAACAGGGAGAAACTGACCGACTTCCTGGAGGATAAGTCACCATTCAGTGGCACCAAACTACCCAGCTAAGGTATATGTACCCTTGAGTCCACATCCCGTCAGATTGCTCAAAAAGCACAGTAGTTCTCTCTTTAGACCCCCAATTCTTGTGCTTTGAAACCAAATGTCTAGGATTCCAAAATAGCATTTTGATGAAACACCTAATTATATGCGTATGCCTGGTAACAGTTTACTAATGCAATGTAACTCCAATTTTTTTTTTAAATGATTTTTTTAAAACATTTATTTTTGAGACAGAGAGAGAGAGAGAGAGAGAGAGCATGAACAGGGGAGGGTCAGAGAAAGGGGGAGACACAGAATCTGAAACAGGCTCCTGGCTCTGAGCTGTCAGCATACAGCCCGACACGGGGCTCGAACCCACGGACCATGAGATCCTGACCTGAGCCGAAGTCGGACGCCCAACCGACTGGGCCACCCAGGTGCCCCTAAAAAATGATGTTCTATTTAGAGTGTTGTATCATTAGTATTTTCAGGATTTATTTTAATCATTAATCTTTGACACAGGATAGGAAACAAAAATAGCATTCCTATTGAATGCTAATGTGTCAGTAATTTGAAAAGATTTCCTGTGACTAAGTTAAAAACATTTTATTGATGTATTATAGAATTTCCGCTAGAGAAGCTACATATCCTGCAGTGAGTAGAGAGTGATTTTAAACCTTGGGGATGTGATTCAATAAATAAGCAGAGGAAAGAAACACAAAAGCATGTAAGTCATGTATGTAAGGTTGTTTAGCATAGTGTCTGACAAATAGTAAATGTCCCAAATAATAGATGGTATTATTTTGAAATCCATTTAAATAAAAACATTTTCTTCCCCAATTTATATTGACCAAATTAGCTCATATTATGAACATAAAACTATTACTGCTAAAATAAGCTAAGTGTATTCTAAGTCTGTAGAAATGAGTCATCTAGATCAGAAAAAACCTTCTCATCTACAGAACAACATATACAATGATGCTGGATTTTAGGCAAGACAAAATCCTCACTCATTAGCTACAATCACACTTACAATTCTGCGTTTATGAAAGGACGGGGGTGTGCAGAAAGTACACTTACCTATTTTTGGAATGTTCTCAGAAGCCAAGGTTAAGATAATAAGAGGCTTCTTCTTAAACTCATTAAAATAACCAGAAAACTCTTTCCTCAGCATCACGATTAATCAAGGCTTACCTAGACTTGAAGCTTTCTTTCATGGCTTTTGGTTCTTCAAAACTTATCATAAGTTCCTTTTTTTGATTGGTGGGGGGCAGAGACTGAGAAGATTGGAAGAATTTTAAAAGATTATCCTAAAATATTCTAGAGCTTCCTAAGTCTCTAAAATAAAAATATGCTCACTGCTCTTAATTCTCTCCTGTGTGTGTATGTGTGTGTGTATAAAGAATAAAAATAACAACAGGATATAAAACCTATTTATATACAAATTACAATGTGATTGGAACATTCAATGTTTACTATTAAAAGGAGGATTCTTGTTGAGACTGAATTAGAAAGAGTGGTTAACAGGCCTCATCGAATTAATTTGCATACATTTTCTAATTTAGCAAACTGGAGAGAAATCCTCTTCATAGGTGTCTTGACATTTCATGTGGGCGGTTTTACTTGGATGGTAGCAAGTCAGTCATTTGATTCCACCAAATTAGGCAGGGTATTAGGTTACTGAAAAGAAAAACAATTAAGAAAGGGGTAAAAAAGGTAGGGTGCTTGAGGGGACTGACTCATCTGACTGTCCCAAGTAGACTCCATAAGTATGCAGCTGAAGCATATATTGTAGATTTAGTCTTCATTCTTAATTACCTTTAGAAATTTTTCAATACTTTCCACTATTTTAACAATCTTGTAATTCCTATGTGACTTATAAGGACTCAACAGAGCAGAGATAAATGTTACTTCAAGGCACTACCCGGGACGCATCTGCCATTTTAAAATGGAATAAAAGCTCTCTGGAGATGATATACCTTCTCTGGTGGTCATCAGTGAACCTGCCGGCATCTTCCTTCTCTCCCCTCCAGGCACATGGTAAGGTTGCATCTCCTTGCTCCCTTGAAATGAGGAGTGGCCATGTGACTGGTTCTGAACACAGGGTGTGGCCAACCAGACACGTGTCACAGGGGAGCTTGTGTGACTTGTCAGTGCTCCTTCCCTTGCTAGGGTGACCACTAATGTTACAGAGGGTGAAGGCACCATCGGTGGGGTCCCTGGGTGAGAGCGACAGGAGCAGGGTATCTTGCCAAGCGGGGGTGGGCACGGAGCATCAGAAAGAAATGAGCTGTGTTACTACGCTGAGCCACTGAGGTTTCACGGTTGTTATCCATCATCCAGCCCGTCCTCACTAATATACCTGCCTCGCCAGGAAAAGATAGAATCCAGGTGGTGAGTTTTTTGCAAAGACAGAGAGACGCAATACGCTGGGTGGCACAGTAAAATTTATTTGTCTTTATGATTTACACACAGTAATTAAACACACAAAAGACCAAACACGGTCAAGATGGCCATATGTAGCTTCGGAAATGACTGGTCCCAGATCAATCACGCAAACCTTCATTCAGCTTAGAAATGAGTTTCTTTTTAATGGTTTTAATCTTTTTATTCAGTCCCCAAGGCTTGTACAGTTCAGTACAAATGTTTCTGCTATTTTGTTATCGTCAGGCACATGATGTTTACCAATTCCCAGGAAATAAGTGAAATCAACAAAAAAGTCCTGTGACAATTGAGCACATTTTCACAGGAATAAATTTCATGAGCTTATTACAGTTTGATACAGTTTAGCTATCAGACCTACATATGAAACATGAAACAAATTGCATTTGTTTTAAGGATTTATTTCTTTTAAAATATTTACCACACTTTTTTGTGCAAGAGTTCCATTGATTTCTTTGGTTTTAAACATTATAGCTCCATGTGATCTAAATATAGTTTTATTTGTACCAAACATCAGGAATAAAAACATTAAACAAAATTTCAGAAGGTAAAAATGGAATTATTGCTTCAGTATAAAAAAATGTCTGGCCCATTTGGGTACTATTGCTATTATTGCTTTGCTTCTATTGGAAAACTATCCTGGAAATCAAGGAATGTACCCCCATAGCTCCCTGCTGAAAGTATAATTTGGTTGTACGTTATCATCTATTATTAATGTGCCCTACCTTCACCAAAGCTATCCTGATCTCGTCCTTAAAAACAAAACAAAGTGAAACAGCATAAATAAATAAGCTTACGTAGGGGACACAATAAATAAGCTACCAGAAATAAGAATAAAGAATATTGTGACATAAAGCCCTTCGGTGCTGTACAATTAAACAATGGCTTCAGATTTTCAAGGTCTCTAAACACAGCTTTTGTTTTATAACACAGTTTTAGTGCTGGTATGCAGCTGACAGATCTAGAGAAGAATACCTTTCTGTTGTTTTCATTACCTAAGAATGAAAACATAGTGGCTATAGTTGTAAATTCTGCCCTGTGGAAATTTACTAGATAGGTACCATTGTCAATTTTGGACCGTTGCCTAGTTGTAGAGCACAAAATCTTAGGGATTAAAAAAAACCCAATAATAATATTCCTTCAATTCTTAGTGGTTTCTTGGTCTCCAGAATAGTTACAGAAACAAACAAGGAAGAAATCAGACTCAAAAGTTTTGCTGCCTTCTTTTCTTTGCATCCATTGCATCCAGAATGGGTTGTCTTTTCGCCGTGTATCGTTGACGAAGCTCTTCTATTTCTCGTTCCATCATGGGGTCCAGTGCTTTTAACCGCATCTGTAGTTCTTCTAGACTTAGATTTTTTAACTAGAAACAGAAAAAAGTGAAGATATCAATACAGTATAAAATTATCTACAATAGGCTAAAATCTAATGGGGTTTAGCATGGATATTTCAGCAAACTCTCTACAACGTCTTTGAAATATGGTTCAATAACTAAAACAGGAATTCCTTCACTAAAGAACCAAAAAGCCACGCCTTATAAGAATCTTAAGTAATTCTGCAACAAAAGCAATAAAAAAACCTCTGCTTTTAGGAAAGAACAAATGAGAAAAATAAGCAGATGAAAAGTATTAGTTTTTTAAAGAAGGGCAGAAAAACAAATCCACCATTGCCAACACACGGACTTTCAGGATATGCTCCGGATATATTCACTCTAACCTCTCACATCCTCGCCAGCTCTGGAGCACTGTCATAATTGTGAACGCTTGCAGAGATCACCCAAGAATGTGACAAGATTGAATGCAGGTTAAATTACCCATTCTATCCTGCATTTTACCAATTGCTTAAATTTTAAGTACTTGGTTAATCAAAAAATTAAATTACCTAGAATACTTTTATCCCAAACATTTTGATACAATAAGGTTTTTAATTTATGCCTCAAAATATCCCAAGCCTGATATATTAGTGACGAGTAAATTCTGACCTGCTGGTCAATTTGAGAATAAACTATCAGCTTTTCACCACATACATTATAGTTTGACGATAATGATGTGATTTGACTAAATGATCTAGTTTGACCATAGTGATTCAGTTCAATTACTCTGGCTTCCAGAGACAACACTAGCAATCCTTTACTGGTTTTTTGTATAACAGGAGGTGAGAGGCCTCAGGTCAGGGGGATGAAATCCATTCTACATAACAGGATCTGTGGCATGCTGAGCTTTACTGTAATTATTTATATGTGAAAAAAGCAGGGTGCCTGGATGGCCCAGTTGGTTAAGGGTCCATCCTTGGCTCTCAGGTCATAATATCGCGGTTTGTGGGTTTGAGCCCTGTGTCAGGCTCTGTCCTGATAGCTCAGAGCTTGGAGCCTGCTTTGGATTCTGTGTCTCCCTCTCTCTCTGCCCCTCCCCACTCACGCTCTCTCTTTCAAAAATAAATATACGTTAAAATTTTTTTTATATGTGAAAACAGCAAGATATGGATTATCTCCTGAGAAACATATTTTAAGATGCCCTGAAATATATAACCTAACACTTGGGCTTTATCTTACTAACATTTAAAAAAAGTCTAAAACTTTGTCTCATTCAGAAACTATTAAAGCAATGGTGGCAGGTAAGTGGTTTTAAAAAATCTGTTAAACCACAGTGATTTACAGAATGCTATTACATATTCAGCATCTTGGTAGGTACTGTAAGGAAAGCAAAGAAGCACTGAACTATTTCCTTGCCTTAAGAAACTTGCAAATTGGGGCACCTGGGTGGCTCAGTCTGTTAAGCGTCTGACTTTGGCTCAGATCATGATCTCATGGTTCATGGGTTGGGGCTCACATCAGGCTGTGCTGGTGGTGCAGAGCCTGCTTGGGATATTTCTTTCTTTCTTTCTTTCTTTCTTTCTTTCTTTCTTTCTTTCTTTCTTTCTTTCTTTCTTTCTTTCTCTCTCTCTCTCTCTCTCTCTCTGTCTCCCCCTCCCTCCCTCCCTGCCCCTCCTCTACTTGCACTCTCTCCCTCTCTCTTAAAAAAAATAAAGGAAACTTGCATATTAGTCAGAAGGGTGAGATCAGCAACTAGAAACATGTGGGACTGACACAAGACCCTACTGCATATAGTACAGATTGATTGCAGTGAGAGGTTCTTAAGTCCATGAATAAGCTTCTCATGTACCCAATTTCGCAGGTTCAGTGTACATTTTCCTGGGGACAACATCTATTGCTTCTTGCTCTTTTTTTTTTTTTTTTAAACAGATTCCCAACAAAAAGAGAGAAGCGTCACTAAGCTGATCCCTTTTAGGAGAGCAGGGACCATGCTGGTCCTTGAAAAGGGGGGTGTCTCAGAGATGAGCAGGGCCCTGAGGAGGAAGCTCCGCCATGTTGAGGAAGGACTATGGTTGCTGCAGAACCAGGGGCTGGTGGGGTCCCAAGCTAGGCAAAGCAGGGTTTGGACTTTAGGGAATCATGATCTGCTCCACAGCAGGAGAATTCCATGAGAGTAATTCAGACTTGGTCTTAATATGATAACACTTGCAGCAATTTTTTGTTTTAATAAGAAAACTGTCTTTGGTTACTTTATGAGCCAAATCAGAAAGTGCTCTCATTACTTTATAGTCAACATGTCAATTTTAACCAAAAATAGCATTTTTCAGCTTGATCCTCCACTTTCCTCACCTTACCTGGCCCTAAATTACTCTTGGTTCTAAAAAATCCATTCTCACTGAAAAAGGTTTGTCACCACTGAGGATACTGAAAAGAATGAGTCACAGACTCTGAAGTAAATTCAAAAGAGGCGTTCCAAAAATATAGGCATGACAGTGTTACGGGAAAGAGTATGTGGGCTCCCAGGATGATGATTCTGAAGGTGAGTACCACGTGCCTTGGTGTATGAAAAGTTCTGGTGTATACATATATATAATAATATATATATACAATATGCCCTGTCATAAAAAGAAGCTACCTTACTATATCACACCATTATACACATTTATATTATCATGCATTGTATTTTATCATATTCTTCATTAATTTTTAACCCAAGTACTAATCATGCCACTATTAATATGGCTAAATATGTTCAAATCTCTGGGAGGATAAAGAATAAGCCAATAGGGGACTTCAGAACTTTCTGAACTGGATGAACAGGTGATGGGGGGCGGGGATGAAGAACCTATTAGACACCACACAGGGCCTTGTTTCCCTAAGAAAGACGGGGCACCTGGGTGGCTCAGTCGGTTAAGCGTCCAACTTCAGCTCAGGTCATGATCTCGCGGTTTGTGAGTTCGAGCCCCGCGTCAGGCCCTGTGCTGACAGCTCAGAGCCTGGAGCCTGCTTCGGATTCTGTGTCTCCCTCTCTCTCTGCCCCTCCCCTGCGCGCGCGCTCTCTGTCTCTGTCTCTCAGAAATAAATAAATGTAAAAAAAAAAAAAAATTAAAGAAAGACACGTCCGGGTGCTGTCTACATGAGATCCCATTTCACTTTTGTCGCTTTTTCAGTCCACACTAATCTTCCCATCTCTGAATTTCAATATAACATTCATAATTTAAACAACACAATTTAGTATTTGATTCTAAATTTATTTATCATTATTTTGTAATTGACTTTTATGAATGAGTTTCAGGTCTCCCTGTCAGATATTCTAAAAAATATTTAAACTTTAGATACTGTAAACACGGTTAGAAACCATCAAACTGTACTGCTAAATACCATGGCATGAGGGTGGGTAAATAGAAATACAGAAAAAAATGATTCAAAGGAATGGGTTACTCTAAGATTAGGAGAAACAGCATCAAAGCAAAGGAAAACAATTTTTGCATTAAGATATTCCTGTAAATATCTTATACTACCTTACTGGGGCAAATTACCAACAGTTTATAAATATTATATTACAGTAATGGACTAAATTCAGAGAAAGAAGCTACTTAGAAGAAAGTTTTCCTCCTCTAATAGACTTGTATATTTTCAGTCTGTAAAATGTGTGACGAACAGGTCTGTGATGTTGGAGAATCATCCAGGACTCTTAGGGAATTAGATGTTCCATATAAGAAAATTTATGAAGTATCTAAATCTTAGTTTTTTAGGTGGTAAAAACTTTGTTTCAACCGTTTTGAAGAGAAAATCTTTATGAAGTACTTTACAGAATATGCCGGCTTCTAAAGGAGAGGACACAGGACCTAAAGCAATCTTTCCTTAATGATGAATCCCCATTATTAATTTCTACTACTAATCTATGCCATGTATTAATTTCCTCTCTCCTTTTTGGCTTTTTATCTGCATTTGAGAGAAAGCTATCAGCTCCTTTTCATGACCCTCATTAGACGGATATCATTCTCTCTTTACATAGTTTGTTCATCTATTGGGAACCAGAAAAGTGATTGAACGGTCCTAGAAAGCATTACACTAAATAAAAATAAATACATTAATGACGGCTTGAGGCTGTTTTAGGAAAGACAGAGCATGGTTCTAGTGCTGAACCTTGTACCACCAGTTTCTAGTGTTCTTGTTTTTTAAAAAATTTGATTTCAGATTTGTGGCTCTGTAAGGTTGAAGTTACAGGAAATCTGACATCTATGTAAGAAACATACATAGTTACATTTTCAGATGAGCTGTCAGAGAACTCCAGAGTACTCGTTTATTAAAATATTTATTGATAATTTCTATGGACCAAGCATGTGGATACAGAGATGAATAGAACACTCTACCTCCCACAGAGAACTTGCAATCTAGCTGGCAAGACAGGTCCACACACGGCTAATTGACTGAAGGATGGGTAAGCTGAGAAGATGGCAAATAGGACAGGGCAGAAGGGAAGCAGCATGAATAGAAATGTATAAGGTACCCAAATGCTCCATACTTTTGGAGACCTCAGCTGGCTGCCGGGATGTGGGGCGGATCCATGGGGGGAGGGGTCAGGAGAGGAGACAGAAGGAGACAGGAGACCTTTAAGCATGTTGCTACAAACTTTCCGTAGCGAAGAAGGAAATGCTAGATAATTGTGAACATAACTGGTGACATGATCATATATGAGATAGAAAAATGTACCTACTAGCAGGTATAGAAAATGGAATACCATGGGTGAAAATGGAGGCAGGAAGGCCTGTCAGCAGGTTACTGCACAGTCTAGTGAGAGGATGAGGCTTGGACTAGGAAAAAGGAAGTGGAGACTCAGAAGAAGGGAGGGATCTGAGACTTGGAAGTAGAACTGATAGGGCTTTCTTTGTTGACTGATTGATTACGAAGGGTCAGGAAGAAGGAAGGGCTAGGATGATTCTGGCTTCAAGCTAGGGTGATGGGGTAGAGTTATCATTAATAAGGTACGGGAGTAGAGCACATGGCATTTTAGTCCTGCTGAGTTTGAGATATGAACAAAGCATCAGGGTGGAGACATTAGATATGGATTATAATTTGGAGTTTTGGAGTTCAGCAGAGAAATTAAAGCTACCGATTTAGGGAATCATCAGCATTTAGGCTATAACCGAAGCAACTGATGAGGATCAGATTATCCAGGACAAGGTTTTCTCCTTGATTTTACGATCTATGGTATCCAACAAAAAATAATCCCCAAACTGTAGCCTTTGTTGCCAGAGGCTCTTCTCGTTTTGTTAATAGAAGAGAAATATCAGTAGATTTCTAAATAACTGGATCATGGTGTCATCTAGACAAAAAAAACAAATGTGAACCTAACTGGTAGAAGTTTTTATTTTTTATACAGTGGGTATGATTTTAGACATGCACTTCTGGCTGAGTTCTGACTTATGATAAATCCTAATAACATATATTTAGTATTCTGCATTTCTGTAGCTACCAAGCCTCACAGGCATGAAAATGATTGCGGGGTTGGGAGAAATGGGGCAGGAGCAGCTTTTCCAAGCTCTTGGAAAGCACTACTGCTCGACGGCTTAGTAGTAAATAGGGTCACAAACCAGATAAAATTTTATGGAGACTCATAATGACAAACATGGTCCTGTAATATTAAACAATTCCACTATCATCCTTTTAAAATGCTAATCCAAATGAAAACAATTTTGGGGGCTAATGAGGATAATACAAGAAGGAAAAGTTGAGCTTCCTGAATTAGTATCAATATTACTGTGACAGAAGCTTCAGTCACTAAAATTAGCTTTCTTGAAAATCTTCACAAAAAGGAAGGGAAATCACTTCAGAATTTTTATGTTTATGGATCAACAGAGCTTGTGGTAAATTGACTTGAATTTATATATTTTTAAATATAGCAAAGAAATGTTACTTATGAACCATCTTTCTACAATACAAGGAACACAAAGTAGCTATATTACCATAGCCATCTGCCAGATGACTAATTCCAAAATAAATGCAGAGTAAACCATAGTTGTCAGTTTAGAGTTCTGTAAGTGAAGTCAGTGAAGAGAATTTTAGGTTATGCGTACATCGTGGTTATGGCTGTATGTGAACAAATGTATAAAAATGAATAACTCATCTCGAGATGGCTTTTATATGTTGTAGGCTAATTCTACTTAATAACATTTGATTTTGAATTTAATGGTAACACAGAACTTGCACAACGAACGATGATTTTTAGATTTTCAGATCTTAACATTCTGAGAGAAAACTGTAGTTTGACAACTGTGACGAACATCAAGGATATATAACTTCATTAAGTGACTAAATGAGTGGACGTGCGGTAACAGGAAGGCCTTATCAGCAAAGACAGAACTACTTCAAATTCACAGCCACAGAAAAGGAGATGAGTTTCAGGACAATACTGTTTTATTACCCGAGGCATGTTTTTCTATTCACAAGAATGTTTGCTTCTCTTGAACATTTGAAATGACAAGTATCAGGGGGCAAGACATATTAAGGACAGAGAAGAAAATCAATTGCCATAAAAAGAGTTCAAACTGAGGTCAGGTAAATTGAATCATATGAGCCTCAGAGAAACACTTTGTGAATCTGGGATTATTAAACACCACTGCATATGAACAAACCATTGTTTAACAGGAGCATAAACTATAAGGTTGGGTTATGAGTTAAACCTCACACAATCTTACTGCAAATGAAAACCTCAGAAATGATCTATTTTAGCTTCCTTATTTTGGGTGAGAAAATGGGAGCCAGCTTGCTCAAAGTTACAATGTTGGTTGATGGCAGAGATACAATCTGACCTCGAGGCCAATGCATTTTTTCATTATAACAACTTTGATGCATATGTTTTTTAACGTTTACTTATTTTTGAGAGAGAGAGAGAGAGAGAGAGAGAGAGAGAGAGAGAGAGAGGTAGGGAGGGAGAGAGCATATGAGTTGGGGAGGGGCAGAAAGAGAGGGAGACACAGAATCCGAAGCAGGCTCCAGGCTTTGAGCTGTCAGCACGGAGTCCCATGCAGAGTTTGAACTCACGAGCTGTGACATCATGAGCTGAGCTGAAATCGGTTGCTTAACCGACTGAGCCACCCAGGCGCCCCAAGTTTGATACTTTTAATTAGCACTGCCAGAGTGTTCAAAATGTTACGACACCATGAATGGGAAGGGTGTGGTGCTAAGAAATTTCCAGGGTCTTCAACCTGAGCTGAAAGGGAAAATAGCTGAAAGGGAAAATATTCAACTAGGAAGATCACAGTGAAGAGAAAACCTTGCATACGATATTTTTATAAAGCAGTTTTTTTTTTTACAATGAAATAAACTGCAGAAAGTCAGCAAAAGGTAGAAATACCATTTTCTTTAAGTTTCAGGACACTCGGTAGACTAGGACTTCCCACCTCTTATAGAAACGCTGTTTAAAACAAGTGAAAGAGTTTAAATAAAAACCCTAACTTTTAAACAATAATTAGAAGAGCAGATGGATTGCTTGTAAGGTAAACAAAAAAGTTAAAACCACTTTTCAATAGAGGTCAGCATTTGTTTGAAAATTGGTATAGTTTGGTACATAAGTGACAGCTTGACCGCGCAGCCCATTTTGTTAATAATTGTCCTGGATTGTCACATTCCATCCAGGAGGTTGGGAGGATTACAGATCACTACCCAGCAAAACCGTATTTCTTAGTAGCCCTTAAAAAAGAAAAAGCAAGTCCAAATAAATGATATGCAAGTGAACAGCTCCCTTACTTACTAGCTCTTGCCTGATGCAGGGGCACAGACAACAGAGTGGTGTGAGAACATAGAAGGTAAGATTAAATCTTAAAACTGATCGCTTTGATAGCTCACTCTTTTAATCGTTAGAATTACTTCTGAACTCTATGAGAACCAGAAAAGCTTCTAGTTACTGACCATTAAGAGTTGTCAGTAACGTCAGAACTTTCTGCAAGTTTATGTATCCAACCTACTATAAAAACCTAATGGGGGCGCCGGGGTGGCTCAGTCAGTTGAGCGTCCGACTTCGGCTCAGGTCATGATCTCGCAGTTCGTGGGTTCGAGCCCTGTGTCGGGCTCTGTGCTGACAGCTCAGAGCCTGGAGCCTGCTTCGGATTCTGTGTCTCCTTCTCTCTCTGTTCCTCCCCTGCTCACGCTCTGTCTCTCTCTCTTTCAAAAATAAATAAAGATTAAACAAAAAATTAAAAACAAATGTAAAAACCTAATGTATTGTATTCAAGTGATAAGAGTGAATTACTTCCTAAAATAGTATCTTAAGAGCTCTCTGAGGAAAACACTTAGATTTTTATATTATTTTGTCAAAAACAGTCCCAATTACATGAGAGGTTTTTTTCAAAAGTCTTACTCTCTAAAAACAGCAGAAATAAGATTATGAAGTTTTAAAATGCATAAATGTGATAACATTCAAGACTCAACGGGTCCATGAGTTGCTGCTATAATCAGTCTGTCAAAATAAACACGACACCGTCACAATGAAGCAAATGGTCTTATATGTTAATGTTAACACATTTAGTCAAATAGTCAATCAAGAAAATCCTGTACAAGGTTTGCTGTGTTTACTGGGAAAACAAACTCTTCCTAGCAACTGTTTAAATCTCACAGATGCTACAGACCTTATTAGTGGCTTATGATTAAAAAAATATGGATTGTTAATACCGTATCCTGACTCATCTATTCTCCCATCTGCTAGCAATTCTAACAATATGAACTATCAACAGAATGGCTAACAACAATAATTTTCTATGGCAATTTTGATGCTGAATTGCCTATAGCATTTTGTAAGATTTACCAGTGCATGCCTCAGACTGTTTTGAGTTGTTTGTGGCCTGGAGCAGTATACTCCTTTTCCCCCTAATATTCCATTGTAGCTCAAATTTTTACTGTGCTGAATGGAATCTGGTTCGGTTTTACAAAACACTGTTCACAGAGGCTGCCACACTCATTTTGCTAACAGTGAGAGTGGGGAATGCACCAAGATACTAGCAAAAATCCAGTCAAATCTGCCGATTAGTTTAGATATATATAAACAGGTAAGGGGCCTTCTTCCCTAAGACTGAACAACAGGGATAATAGGTATGACACTTGTTCAAAAACCATCGAAATACCAATGTATTAAGGCATTTCCTGATTTCATTTCCAGACTGAGAAGAATACACAGACTCTCAAGTCAATCCAAACTAGTACGAAGCCTGTTAAAGAAAGACATACAGATACATTTAAAATATGGAGTAATAGGGAGTTATAAAAATAACGAAGACTGTGATAATTTCACACTTGACACACTAAAGAATAAAAATGGAATTCTTCACTGTAAAACATGCCCTTAAAAGCTACATTCACATTAATCTACTAGCAGAACCTTCTTCCCAAAACAGACACTATTTGGAGACAGAATTACATGCAAACTTGTTTGAGCTGAGTGGCCCCTGTCTACAGCTGACTGACTAAATGACTATAAATATTTCAGGACTCTAAAGAGAAACTGCCATGAAGCATTTGTTTAACCTCAGGGCATCTAAAGTAAATTTAGGACACTGAGATTTTATTTTCATTCCCAAAGAAAAGGGAGAAAACCACTTCTTGTGGATATCAGTGGAGGAGAAGAGAAAAGTGCTGACTACTAATCATTTACAATGTGTTAGACACTGTCCTACGCTCTGGGCATGAAGTCATTTAATCCTACCAATTACCTTATGGGGTAGATATTATCAGCCCTATTTTAGAGGTCAGGACACCAGGAGAGCCCAAGTGACCCACCACAGATCTCTCAGCTAGACGTGTTCATGCAGGCACTCACAGCCCACATCGAACCCACTAATAGAAGTTGGGATTGGAGTCTACTAAGAGCTGTTTCCTAGGTCTCCCAAGATCTACAAGCACTTCAAAATCCAGAAATCACATAAAACAGTTCCTGACAGATTGTTCAGAGATTAAAAGTAGGGAAGCACTGCTTTTAAAAATCCCAGCTTTCCTCTCAATGGAGTATTTTATTTATAAGTTATTGTTGTATTTTAGCTATAATCGGCCTTATGAAATAAGTGATATGTTTAAGCATTTTTAATTTTATCAGCTCTCTAGCAAAATGCATTCCTACATAGTGATTTGGGATAGATGCCACCATTTTATCAATAAGAGAAATGCCAAGACAAAACCAACAAGACATGTCCCCTTGATACAGAAGCAAGACTTGGCTTGTGCCCATTCGGACTGTCTGCTCGCTGCTTTGGTGTTGTGTTCAGCTGGGATCTCCCCATGAGCTGCAAGCTGGTAAGCATCCCTATCATCACCCTGATCTGGAGAAACTTGAGCCACCCATGTGAAAAAGGAATGATGACATTTCAGTTGCATTCCTTAATGGCAGCTGAATACCCATTCCTTCTACGCTTTTCAGTTTCTAGTAGTAGTTTTGTCTGCTAAAAATATCAGGGAGGAGTTCATTCCTGCATAGCCCTGTTATACTGTAAGCTGCTCTAAAATTCTAGGCCCAATACAACAAAATCTGAGTAACTTAAAACCAAATTACTAATTAAATCTTTCCAGATCTATTAAGGGCCAGATGAAGAAGTTCTATTAGCTTTGATGCCTTCTCTTAGCGATTCCGATGAATACTTTGAATATCTTAAAACATTGATTAAGCCATAAATGAGATTAACAAATTGAGTGATTAACTTTGCTTATATATTTTATTTCTTTAAAAATTAACTTTATGACTAGTATGGAAGATAATAAACATTTACAAAAACAGTCCTTGGGGAGGCTGGGTGGTGCAGTCAGTTAAGCGGCTGACTCTTCATCTGGGCTTGGGTCATGGTCTCGCGGTTCATGGGGTCGAGCCCCACGTCAGGCTCTGCGCTGATGGCATGGGGCCTGCTTGGGATTCTGTCTCTCTTTCTCTCTGCCCCTCCCCAACTTGTGCTCTCTCTCTTTCTCTCAAAAATAAATAAACATAAAAATATTTTTTTAAATTACAATTTTTTTTTTTACAAAGTCCTTAAAACATATCTGTAACTAGTTTATTGGGCAGTCAAATCTTTGTGTAACCATTGTATAAACTTAAAAGAGTTTCATTTTTCTCCACTCATACTTTTTCAGCTGTACTAGGCCAAATTTCCCTGACACATCCCTTAAGGAATCTTGGACAGATCTCACTGATTTCTGGTCACTTTTAGTTATTAAAAGTCCAGGCTAATTATAAACCTCAATGTCATATTAATGATAAACTTTGTTCCTTCCCTCAGTATGGGCTTGCACAGACCAAGAGGCTTACAGTGGAAAGAGAGGATGCCTGCATCTAGAACCTTCTTCCCATCTCTTTTCAAGGTCTAGCTCCTCTGGTGCTGGGAGCTGGGAGCTGGGAGCTGGGAGCTGGGAAGGAAACCGGGATCCTGTGATGGGAATGGTTACTTGTTGGTGGAAGGAGGTTTCAGTCCTGCTCTGGTTTGGTTGATTACTGGTGGTTTGTGACTCAGGAGTGTGTGTGGATTTCCTGACAGGGTGGGCAGTACTATCGTGGTGCTCACCCCTCTTGAGAGCAGCTCTCTGGGTGAGGTATTGTCTCCTCTGGCCTGGAAGCCCCCTTGGCAGCATTATGATGTCTGACCTCCGTGTTTAGAGCCACAGAGATTGCAGAGGTTGTTCTCCATACTTTCCAGGGGCCACCAGGACCCAAGGAAAGGGAGAGGTACCCTAGTCTCTTCTTTCCTAGAATACGCCAACATGACCCCGGTTACCCTGCAGGCCTTGGCTCCACCTACAGAAGTCTGCTACCTACAGAACTCTTTGTGAGAGACACGGACATTGCTCTCTCTCTTATTCCAGGCATCTTTTCCTTATGTCTATGTTAATATGCCCCCCAGACTCCCAGAACTTCCCCACTGAATTCTGCTCTAGTGGCATGTCAGTGGGTTTGCTGGTTCAACCAGCTTAGCGAGCAGCTGGCTGGGATACTAGATGCCAGTCTCCTTTCCTGCAGGCACCACCAATTTGTGACTGGCTCTCTGGAAGACATCCCTCCACCCCTGACTTTAATCGAAGCAAGAAGAGAGCTACGTTCTTCTTCCACTAGACCACTGGATTGTGAATTCCATAAGGGTAGAACTTTCTGAATGGCTGCACCCCCAGTGCCTAGAACACTACCTGGAACAGGTACCTAATAAATATTTACTGAATGAAAGAAAGATGGTAGGGCTTTTAGTAAACCCTGGAGAGGGATGTCTGGCCTCAATTGTTGGTGGCTCTCCTCAGAATATGGGCTACTGCAGTCTTCAGCTATGGTCTCTAGTGCTAATGTGTGGCAACAGGAAAAGTCCCCTTCAACACTGTGGCACATATCTGTTAACTCCAAAAAAGTAAAATAAAATAAAAAAGTGTGTGTGTGTGTGTGTGTGTGTGTGTGTGTGTGTGTGCGTGCGCATGCTATCAAGTAGGAGCACTTACAACTTAAGTAAAGGAAAAGGAGTATCTGGGAAAATCAGGGTATTATCCAGCATATTTCGTTTATTCCACTACAGGATGGTCTCATGCTCCATTACATGTTTATTCTGCAAGCCGGATAATACATTTATTTTGATTCCGACTCATTCTTTTCCAGAAAAATGGCTTCTGTAAAAAAAATTCTTCAAAATGATAATAAACACCACAGTTTACTCTTTTGACAAACATGCATTGAATGAAGTGCCCTGGGAGGATAGAGTTCTTACCAATATCACCAAGAACAACCATTTGTAGCTTTCTACTGCAGCAGTTTCACAAAACTTACTCTGACGATTTAAATTCCTATCTTAAAGATGCAAAATTTACTTTGACAAATCTCTAAAAAGTTTAAAAATAGAGGTCAGCTGAAAACCACAAATCATGAAACTCAGATTGCAATAATTTTTTTAAGTAGTGAAACAACACCTACAAATAAGCAGGTACCTCTGACTCTAGTTTTGAGGCATCAATCTACCACAGAAGAGGAATCATGGTCTGACGCAAATATGGCAAAATATTTTTTTAAAACTTAGCGAAGACAAATTTTGATCAAAGTTATTCATCCTTACTTGCCACATGGGCCTCAGAAAATAAAATTTACCAAAAATATAACATTTAACATAAATATTACTTTTAGATTGGCATGATTGGTGGCTGAAACAGTATTTTAAATTTCCCAGATATTAACATACAAATTCACGAATTCAATCAAAACTCCAGGAAGATATTCAGGGATTTAAAAGAATACACATCAGAGAGCTCCTATGAAACGTTAAAAGAAAAAAAAATTCCTGCCTACTTTAATAACAATCAGTCTTATGCAAACTTCAAAGCAAAACCACTAACTGAGTAAAACTGAAGATGACAGCTTCTGCCCTTGTCCTTTCGTTAATAACTTTTAAGATATGTTCATAAATGTTATTAATCTAAGATAAAAGAAAACAGAAAATGAGACTAAGTGAACATAAAACTGGCTAAATTAAATGTGTCTTATGGGGGGGGGCATCAACTTTCAAACGTAATGTTTCAAACTTTTGACTTTCTGGTTTAGGGAGAGGACAGTAGTGTTTATGAGGTATGTCGTCATCTTAGACTCACAACTATTATGCATAAGTCACTGAAAATTAAGATGACAGTAATATGCCAGTGTCATTTGCAAGCAAAATAGCTTAAGGGTAAAAATTTATAGCAAACTAAAATTTTTACACTTAGGGGACTACAGTAAAATGAATTTTTCATGAAGGCTTTTTTTTTTTTTTTTTTTTTTGGTCTGAGAATGGCACCAAATTAGATTTTTAAAAATTGTTTTTGGTACCAACTAATTTAATAGAGAACATGGCATCAAACTTGTATTTGTAATACCACCTTGTAAAATGAGCACATTCCCCACGTTCCCAGAGCTTTCCAGCGTGGGCTTGGAACAAGCTATCGCTATCACCTCTCACAGAGGCAAACACTTTTGGTGAGATCTTCCCTTGAACCAAACACCTGCTTGCTGAGTGCGCCACCACTAATGCGGACATGGGAGAGGAAGCAAGGACTGGACATTGAGGGATTCATCTTAACTGGCCAATCTCACTTTGCATCTCCTGGGAAGCCAGGAGGTTGTGGTCTCTTGTGGAAACTTGGGGATCAGAATGTGAGCTCTGGCTTGAATACTATACATTAATATGAAGTAGTTTTGCTAGCAAATCTTAACATTTTATTTTTCAGGATGAAATTTCACCTCAGCCTTAAACGGTCCAATTTTAATAAGGATAAAAGGAAAAATGCATCTTTAATTACTTATCAAATGAAAGACATACTATTGGTTTACCTCCTGTGGAAAAGTAACAAAAAAGCATATGGCTGTTAAATTCAATGTGCTCTTGAGGAACTTTCCGTAAAATGTTTTTAGCAAGTGACTGGCACATGCTGTTATTCAGAGGAGCTAATCCACTGGATAATTACCCTGAAATTATTTTGTATTAGTATACAATATCACGTAACTTCCAATCCTTAAGAAATGACCCAACAGACCTAGTACCAACAAATGTCAGAATTCTCCAAAGCATTCTTAGACAAAAATATTGTGAGAGAAATTTCCTTTGCCTCATTAGATTCAGAGCAGGAGGAAGTCATTTTGAAAGATACTGCATGCAGAGGAATTACCTTCAAACTGACTTAAATATTGCAAATATTGTAATCTGGTCTACACAACACTGTCCGTTTTTGGGTTCCCATGACACCCACCCCATTTTTAGTTAGGAAGATCCAGGTGAATGAAACTCTTCCTGCTCTAAGTTCTTTTAACCAAAATGCATAATCTTCTAACTGTCAGGCAGGCCCACTCCAGTCCTGTGGTCACCAATCTGCACATCTCTCCTGCTCACCCAGAGGGAAGAAACAGGCACTGGCCCCTCCTCAGAGATAAGCTCAAGGCCTCCTCTCAACCCTACTCATTCCAGAGTCTTCTACGTAGACCACCCTCACTCTCTTAGCCCATCTGACAGAAAAGCTGACTGTGCTGGACCATGCTGTCCAAGGAAGGAGAGAGGACTCTAAAATAC
Organism: Lynx rufus; assembly: GCF_022079265.1. Lineage (NCBI taxonomy): Eukaryota > Metazoa > Chordata > Mammalia > Carnivora > Felidae > Lynx > Lynx rufus. The sequence goes on along the minus strand of NW_025814841.1, from coordinate 8,457,805 downwards.
TGAGGCAGTGGCAGATTTTGTCAGCTGTCTCCTAGTTGTCTATAGTTTTTCAATCACTAGAAATTTTGTTTTTTATTGACCTTTAATGAATGTCATCCTGAATTATACCAACTAAAAATGAAGAGGGCAGATTTCCTACTAGGTAGTTTTGCTAGGTCAACAGCAGTGGGAGTTTCCCCATCCCCTGCCAAATCTCTGCTCTGAGTATAAAAATGAAGGCACTGTTTATTGATTTTTAAGTAGTGGGTTTCTAACTTTGCACAATGATGAAGTACTGAATAATTGGTAACTGTTTTGTAAAATCTCTTAGATCTCATCAAGAAATTAACTTATAGGATAACTGAGAGCAGGAAAAGTGGAAGCAGTAGGATAGAATACAATTAAATCCTCCTAAATCAACTGAATTGTGACCACCGTGATTTCTGAATGGCTGAGCCTCTTTGAAAAGGGCAGGGGTAACATGAAAAGCTCAATTGGCTCAGCATTAACAGGTTTACAAAGGAGGGGAATAGGTTTCCAGCTCAATCCCTGGTCCCTGAGAAGGCAGATGGGCCAATATCAGATCAATGGTGATTGGAACCGAGAAAGCATGACACCACTGAGTTCTACAGATAATGATTAGTGGCAGTTCCTGAACCCCTCTCAAAAGGGCAAGCTCTCAGTCGCTAAGGAAGGGCTAGGTCGCTGGCTATCGGCACCCTCTAGTGGCCAGATTTGGCACCACAGGTTGTCTGCCTTCTCAGAGCAGAGACCTGCTTCCATTTTTTTTTTTTTTTTTTTTAAAGCATTGTATACAGTATTTCAGAATCTTTTTTGGTTAGAGAAAGAATCACCACTACCATTTCTGGGCTACAGGTATGTGGCCAACTACTTACTAGGTGTAAATTTGGAACCCCCAAAAGTAAGCTATTATAATGATTCAAAGAGAGAAAATGTTCTTCCAAAGGTATTTAAAATCTCGTGGGTGAAGCTACTTAAATGAAAAGATCCGGTCAGAACTTGGCTATTTATAATTTAATCTTCTGAAGGTACTTATTTTATAAGCAATATTATTTTATATATTGATTCATATCACTATAAATTTCATACACATCACAGCTCACATCTATTGAGCACATGGCACTGGCAGACACTATGCTCTTAAATGACTCTGCTGTCATCTGAAGGGCACTGTTCTGTGGAACAGTACTGTTAACACCACCATTTTTCTGAGTTAAAATTGTCAGGGGCACCAAGAATTTAAACTTACCCAAGACACTTAGCTGCTAAAAGGCATGGCCAGGATTCGAATCCAAGGCAGCCTAATTTCAGAGCTGGCACTTTGAAACATTACCCTATACAAAGATACATAGTTTATCAGCTGCAGTAATTTTCCCCCCAAAAGAGATGGTTTCTTAGAGATTTTTAAATTAGATGTAGATTAGCACAGAAACTTACAAGTCAGTGATGCTTAAGTGGTAAGTGAAAGCCCTGTGCTAGCTGTGTTCATTTCTTATCACGCTTATTCAAGTGTGCTTTGGAGTCAAAGGGGAGCTTGTAATTGGCCAGGAGAGCCTGGGGTCTAATATTTTTCACATCATAATACATTTTAAAATATTTTACACTTTACATGTTTACAGACATATCAGATGGACCTCATAGTAATTCTGTGAAATGGGACAGATAACCTGGAAATAGGCATTATTCTGACTTTATAGATAAGATTAATGAGGTTTAGGGGCGCCTGGGTGGCTCAGTTGGTTGGGCCTCCAACTTCGGCTCAGGTTATGATCTCACGGTCTGTGAGTTCGAGCCCTGCGTTGGGCTCTGTGCCAACAGCTCAGAGCCTGGAGCCTGCTTCGGATTCTCTGTCTCTGTCTCTCTCTGACCCTCCCCCATTCATGCTCTGTCTCTCTCTGTCTCAAAAATAAACATTAAAAAAAAAAATTAATGAGGTGTAGAATGATTTAGTGGCTTCCTTAAATAACACAATTTCCTCAAAATCTAAGATCTCAAATGACTGAATGTACAAGGTATTATGCTAAGTCTACAATCTTTATCTTCCGTTACACGGAAAATAAAAATGAGAATTTTCACAGTAAACCGAAAGATGTTTTACTTATGCCAAAAATTTGGTTTCATATTATTTCTGCTTTGTTTACAAGAAATAATTTAATACTAATTACTATAGCTGAACTAGCAAAAATCCACAGAAGAAGGTAAATGAAAATCAGTAGGTAAAAAGCAATAGAAAAAAAAAATAACAGCTCTGGATCATAAAATCCATACTAAATTGGGAGCAAAATGGCCCCCGAATTATGAGGTTAAGATGAATGATTATGCAAGCACTTAGCATTTTAAAATTCTTTAATTTTGTAAAGTACCGTCAAAAATGTGTTACTTTTTGATAACCCCTGAGAGATCATTAGGAGGCATAATAGCCTTTATTTATATGGCAGATAAAGAACAGATCAAAAGTACTATGAAAGGAAGCTATTACTTTTGATTAAAAGAAAGTAGCTTGTGATTCTCATAACAAGACAAAGCTCCAAGTTCTTTCTGAATAGAAAGCAATGCAGTGTAGAAACATTCCTGCCCACCCATCTTCCATACACTCTGACTTAAGGGAGGATTCATACCTCCCCTCTGATCCAAGGCCAGATTGCCAGGGGTGGTCTTAGAAACCTAACTATATGGTTCTCTTTCTTTGTGCACCATCAAACTCTTTAAGCATCAAAACTGAAATACTTTCCAAACACATCCTGTCTTAAACACAGCAAACCACCCCTCTAGTTGCCATACTTCTCTTTCCTCCTCTTGAAAGTCAAATGTCTCAGATGTGTGGAGAAAAAGTGTCTACTTTCTAAAATGGTAACCACACTTCAACTCACCTGACACTGTTTCTGCCCCCTCATGTTCTCCACACCACTCTTCTTAAGTCACTAAAATCAAATGAATTTTTATAGTTTTTATCTTGTTTGACCCTCCCCCCCACCCTGCCAAGCTGCACTTTACACTACTGTTCACTCCCTCCTCCTCCTCCTTCAGGTCCTAACCTAGCAATTAGCAGGTGCCTAATAAATTCTTGTTCAATAAGCTAAAAGAACTAAGCATAAATATATCCCCATAGTCCAAGAGTTTTCCTAGTCTTGTAAATATCTTTTCAGGGTCTGCAGTTTCTCCTGATTCTGTTGAATTTTGAGGTGGAATTTTGCCTTGACCAGACACTGAAAAGCTTGAATTCTTAGTAATCAATGTGTAATTTGTTTAAAGAGCTGCCTATCACAGACAAAAGAGTAGATGCTACTATTTTAGTAATATCTGCTAATAGTAGATAGTAACAAGGGATGATGCATCATCACCCTGGCTGTGACTCATAAATAATACATTAATAATAAGTGCCATTTTACATTTCAAAAACCACTGTGGAAGATTCTGTGTATCAATTTATCAGTGTTTATCATCACTATGGCACATTTAAAGGTATGCAGAACAATTCAATATTAATCATTAAAGATGTTACTGTGATGGTGTTTCTGTGAATCAGAATTCATCCGTATACCCACATTCAACAAACTAAAATGTCTTGATCAATATATTACCACAATTTTCATATTAGGAGCCTCAATCCAAATTGTTGACATCTTACTGTTGGGTAGAGGCCAGAGGTTGGTAGACTCTCAGGTTCAAGTGCCTGAAAGGCTTCTGCTTAACATGTGAATATCAACTTGGTCAGAGATACCAAGAACAGTGGCCAGAAGAGGAGGCAGAATGTAGAATACCCATCTACATAAAAAATAATGAGGGAAAAGACCATGATAACAGAGATGGTTTACCTTAGCTTACCTCAAAAGCCTTTCATTTCTCAAGCACAATGAAGCAGTGTTAGAGTTGACTGCAATAGGTTTTTTACTAGATTGTTCTGAAGGCTGCTATGTTTTGGAAAGTAAAAAATCATAGTATCAGAAACATTAATCCATAATAAGATTAAATACTATCTGAAGAAAATACCCCCAGGTCATATAACAAAAATGAGGGCTGAGCAGAAAAAGCATGCATCTGAAATATTTAAAAATAAAGACAAATCTTTTTTTAAGTTTTTTTTTTTTTTAATGTTTATTTCTTTTTGAGAGACAGAACGTGAGCAGGGGAGGAGCAGAGAGAGAGGGAGACACAGAATCCAAAGCAGGCTCCATCCAGGCTCTGAGCTGTCAGCACAGAGCCTGATGTGGGGCTTGAATTCATGAACCGTGAGATCATGACCTGAGCCAAGTCAGACGCTGCCCAAGACAATTAAATCTTTTAAGGGCTTTTAAAGCAACATCTGACAGCTATACTGTAATAAAACTAAACATCAAGCTTAAAGAAGTGAAACAAAACACTGCCACCATGTCCCTGTGGGCTAAAACTTTGAGAATCTTGTAAACAGCAGGTTTAACAATAATAATTTCCCCCCAAATTTGGAACAATGCTCCCCTAGAATTTCTTGTTCTATGTGTCAATGACCTTTTTTTTTTTTATTTTTAAAAAAAATTTTGAATACTTATTTTTGAGAGAGAGAGAGACAGAGTACGAGCGGGGAAGGGGCAGAGAGAGAGGGAGACACAGAACTGGAAGCAGGCTCCAGGCTCTGAGCCATGAGCACAGAGCCCGACGCGGGGCTCAAACTCATGACCGGTGAGATCATGACCTGAGCCGAAGTCGGACGGACGCTCAACCGACTGGACCACCCAGGTGCCCCTCAATGACCTTTCTTAGCTTACTCCCAAGTGGGACCATTTGAGCTGCTGATTAAATTCTTATTTAATCCTAACAGCTAATCATGACATACTGGTCATGACATAATCATGACAGTTGGTCATGACTAAGTATAGGAGACAGAGTAGCGTGATGTTCAAATTTATTTTAAAGTTAGGGGCGCCTGGGTGACTTAGTCAGTTAAGTGTCCAACTTCGGCTTAGGTCATGATCTCGTGGTTCATGAGTTTGAACCCTGCCATCGGGCTCTCTGCTGTCATGTTGGAGCCTGGAGCCTGCTTGGGATTCTGTGTCTCCCTCTCTCTCTGCCCCTGCCCTGCTCACGCTGGGTCTCTCTCTCTCTCAAAAATAAATAAAAACATTAAAAAAAATTTTTAAAAAGAAAGTGAACTATGTAGCACCATAAGCACTATCTATACCTCAGATACATTTCAAGGCAAAGGTAGATACATTGGGCAGAGAAAACATCAACATTTGACACTTGACATTTAATCCAATGCAGTTACAAGTTTTTATTCAAACTCTTGGGGGACAAAAGTTTCATGTTCCAAGTGTATGCAACGTAATAATGTCCTCTGTTTTCTCCAGATAATTTGTCAAAACCAAAGGTGTAGAGGGAAGGTGAGAGTTATGCAGTGATTTTCTTGCAGATGTGAAGACTTGGGAGCACCTTTGTCTAGTGCTCAGAGCTTTACTGCCCCACAACTCTAACACGGGGCAGAGACTTGGGAGAGGTGATGAAAGGTCCAAAATAATTACCAGGACTAATCAGAATTGCAAAGGACACTGACATGAGGTCACTGTAACAGAGTTATACTTTATACTTATCGGCAGTCTTAAATGGCTATGGGTAAATGTTCTGGTTGTGTGGGCCCCTTGTAACTAGGATATTCATTCCAACAGAAAAGGGGGAAAAATTGATTCCAGGTGAGAACAATGTCTCTTTCTCTCTCTCTCTCTCTCTCTTTTTTAAGTTGAGAACTGACAATCTTGTTCAGGCAAATGAAAAAGGCAAATACAGGAACAGATTTTGGAGCTGCAATAAAACACAGCTTACCAAAAAAAATCAACGTGGTACTTCTAATGACATAAATAATAGATACTGAGCAAGTCACAATTATTCATAATTTATTTCATTTCAAAAATAACCATAGCCAAAACTATTTTTAGATTCAACCCCCAAAGTTTTCAAGTTCTCTAAGATTTATAAATTGTATCACTGTTGATGATTTCCTCTACCATCACATACATGTCCATTGAAAGACAAGTCCTAACTCCAGCTCCATAGCAGCCAAGATACATCCACGATGGCCATGGCTGAGGACTGATGGTTCCTGTACTACTCCTATCCACAAATCCCACTCATGGGTTCTTTCCCAAGAGTCCCTTAGCAGTTCATTCCGTAACTTCCCATTCCACCAGATGCCTTCCACCAGAAATGGTCACCCCTGCAGCTCTGACTGCTGGACAGGCATGGGAAAGCTTCAATGATGAGGTATAAAGCTGCAATGCTGGCCTAGCATAATATTAGACCAAGAGGAATGGCCCTAATGAAGGAAAGGGACAAGGAAAGAAAAGGACACAGAGAAAGGCTCTAGAAGTCTGTTGCAGGGTTTCTCAACCTTGACAATATTGACATTTTGGGTTGCCCAGTTCTTTGTTTTGGAGGGCTGTCCTGTGCACTGTAGAGGGTTTAGCAGCAACCCTGGCGTCTACTAACTAGATGCTCCTAGCATTCCCCCCAAATATCTCCAGACTACCAAACGGTCCTGGAGTACAAAATCATCCATAGTTGAGAACCAGTGAACTTCTCTGAGCATCCTAGACACAGAGAGGTGTAGGAAAAAAACTGAAGAGAGAGAGGGACCTGAATTCAGACTCTTGAGCTATGTGTGGAAGAAGGTAATGCCTCTTGGAATGTGCTTCTCTCTCTGAACATTACTCAATGGAATGGAAATTTTAGAGTGAGCACAAGGACAAGGGCACTAGAGGTCAGAGAAGTGAGAGAAATCTGTAAATAAGAATTTCAACTTCAAGTAATCTGCCTCTGACAAAGTGATCCCTGTGTATCTTCCTAAGAGTCCTGAAACTCTTTTTGTTAAGGATCTGGCTTATTACAAAGCCCATCAAGAAGCACACTGAGACAGATCTGAGGGTGGGGTGGGGAAAGGGAAGGGTTGTTGAGAAGTGGAGAAGGGCTTACCATAGCTAAACTAAACTTAAGGCAGATCAAGTTTGCCTTCTGAGCAGAGAGTAAAGACCTGAAACATAGAAGAGGGTCACAGTGCAGCTTCTTAGCCAACTTTTCGAGGTCAGATGCCTGGGCTTCTCACTGAGGAAGGTGGCAGAACCTAGAAAGACCCTTCCCATTCCCCAGGGTTTCCAGAGGGACCTCATACGAGTAAAACCAACCTTAGGAAAGCAAAATGACATTTTTTTCTGCCTCCTCATTTATTAAGTTGTGTGACTTGAAGAAAATCATGTGAGTTCTTTCAGTTTCTGAGCCTCTCAAATAAAATACAAATACTATAACTCATTTCACAGGGTTGTTCTGAAGATTACATGAAACCACATGGTAAAGGCCAAGCACAAGTGTGGGCACAGCTGGCTCCTGGCCCTTCTGTCTCCCCTTCTTTTTCTTTTTCTTTTTTTTTTTAAATTTTTTTTTCAACGTTTTTATTTATTTTTGGGACAGAGAGAGACAGAGCATGAACGGGGGAGGGGCAGAGAGAGAGGGAGACACAGAATCGGAAACAGGCTCCAGGCTCTGAGCCGTCAGCCCAGAGCCCGACGCGGGGCTCGAACTCACGGACTGCAAGATCGTGACCTGGCTGAAGTCGGACGCTTAACCGACTGCGCCACCCAGGCGCCCCTGTCTCCCCTTCTTTTTAAAATCTCTTTCCCTTTCAGGGACGCCTGGGTGGCTCAGTCGGTTGAGCGACCGACTTTGGCTCAGGTCATGATCTCACGGTTTGTGAGTTCGAACCCCGCGTCAGGCTCTGTGCTGACAGCTCAGAGCCTGGAGCCTGCTTCCGATTCTGTGTCTCCCTTTCTCTCTGCCACTCATGCTCTGTCTCTCTCTGTCTCAGAAATAAACATAAAAAAAAAAATAAAAAATAAACTCCCTTTCCCTTTCAGCTCACGTATACATGCCCACATCCATGCCAGCCTGTACTGACAGAGCTTTCTGCCATCCACTCTTATATACTACATTTCCTGGCTTCTGTCATCACCTTGTTCTGGGATTTTCCTGTCTCCCCACACCCCTGATGGGGCAGTGGTACCTGTTGCTAAGTACATCAAAATTCTTTCACCTCTGGTGACAAAAGTGTGTGTGTCAGGGTGGCAAGGAGGAGGATGCAAGCAACAAGAATGTTAGTTGTGAGAACGATAAACTTTATCTTTATGACTGTATTACCCTTGGCAGTCCTGATCGACTCCACCTGATGGAGACATAAAGAATCTGTCTGTGTGATGGTGGGGGCATGTAGTTTAGCAGGAAGCCTAAGAGCCAGTTAAAGGGTTAGAAAGCATGTAAGGAGTTCAGTTTTTGGTATGTTTGGTGTGTCAGAGTAAGCTCCTAGTAGACTAACTCTTTCACAGATAACAACCTTCAATTGTGGACAAAATACAAAAAGCAACTACTAATCTGGGGAGTTAACAAAAACACTTTCCCTTCCACAACAAAACATCTACCATGTTTGGGATATAACCCAAAATTACTTGACATTTCAACATCAGGAAAATATGATCCACTCTCAAAAGAAAAGATAATCAACAGAGATCTACCTTGACATGACCCTCATAGAGAAACTGACAGGACTTTAAAGCAGCTATAATTAAACTCAGTAAGGGAAAATATGCTCATAATGAATGAAGAAATGGGAAGCCTCAGCAGAGAAATAGGAAACATAACAAAGACCCACATGGAAATTTTAGAGAAACGAAAAACTGAATATGTATCTGGAATGAAAGTTTACTGGATATGCTTAATAGCAGGATGGAGATGACAAAAGATCTACTGGAGAAAGATCAATAGAAATTATCCAATTTGAAGAAGAGAGAGAAGAGACTGAAAGAGAAAAAAAGAGTTCAGGGACTTCTGGGATAATGTCAAGAGATTTAACAGATACACTGGAGTCCCAGAGGTTAGATAATGAGTGAATGGGGTGGGGGTGGGGGGATATATATACATAAAATATAAAATAAAATAAAATAAAATAAAATAAAATAATAAAATAAAAATAAAATAAATCTGAAGAAATAATAACCAAATACATTCTCTAAAGTTTTAGCAACAGATGCAAATTTACAGATTTAGGAAGCTCATCAACTGTAAAGAGGATTGAAAACAACAGCAATGACAAATATTTATGCCTAAGTTTGCTGAAAAACAAAACAAAAAAATCTTAAAAAAAATTTTTTTTAACATTTATTTATTTTTGACAGAGGGAGACAGAGTGTGAGTGGGGGAGGGGCAGAGAGAGAGGGAGACACAGAATCTGAAGCAGGCTCCAGGCTCCGATCTGTCAGCACAGAGCCCGATGCGGGACTCGAACTCATGAAACGTGAGATCATGACCTGAGCCGAAGTCGGATGCTTAATCGACTGAGCCACCCAGGCACCCAAGAAAAAAATCTTGAAAGTAGACAGAGAAAAGTGACATGTACAGGTGATGTATTAATCCCTTGTATATAACAATTTAAATCATCATAAACTTCTCTTTGAAAATATGGAGACCAGAAGACAAGTGGAACATTTTAAACATTCTGGGAGAAAAAACATGCTTCACTTTAAAGGCACAGATAGGTTAAAGTTAATGGACATAAATGGGGCACCTGGATGGCTCAGTCAGTTGAGCATCTGACTTCAGCTCAGGTCATGATCTTACAGTTCGTGGATTCAAGCCCTGCATCGAGCCTTGTGCTGACAGCTCAGAGCCTGGAGCCTGCTTCAGATTCTGTGTCTCCCTCTCTCTCTGACCCTTCCCTGCTTGTACTCTATCTCTCTCTCTCTCTCAAAATAAATAAACATTAAAAAATTAAAAAAAAAAGAAAAAAGTTAATGGACATAAAAATAGCATGCAAACAGGAAACACAACAAGGCTGGAGTGATTGTATTAATATTAGGAAAAAACTGTATCACCTGCCTAGCTGGTACAATGTAATTAAAAAAAAAAAAAAGAAAATTCACCAACAGGGAACAAAAAAAGCCTCTCCAAATGTACCATGGCAATGAATTCAGACCGTATCAGACAATTCAGATGACAATGCCTCTCTATAACCATCTTGACCGGCATATATCATAATTACTACAGAGGCCGCCCAGGCATATCCAACCTTAGTATGCTTCTCACTACTGTCTCTCCACCTGGACAATGAAACTCAACAGAAATAATTATAACCACTGACTCAGAGATTTCCCATTTGGGGGAAAGATTCAGGGTATGCTCTTGTGTCACAACTTGCTGGGGAACACAAACACATACACACACATACACTAATAAAGTAAATATGGAGAATATCTGTTGAAATCTAGGTGGCTAATGTGTGTTCACTGTATTAACTTTCAGCTTTAAAAAAAGTTTGACAATAAGAAAATATTGAAGGAAAATTACCTGCAAGAACTTTACTCAAGATACATTCTCCTGTCTTTCCTTCATATTTTGATATATTGTTTTTGGGGAGAGGGGGAAGTCAGGGTACTGGCTATATATTGTGAAAAAAAAAAAAACCATCACATGAATTTGGTATACTTCAACCATGGCTAGAAAATCCACATGGATAAGTACTGTCAGAATTTATGTTAAAAGTTTTCGGGGCGCCTGGGTGGCTCAGTCGGTTAAGCGTCCGACTTCAGCTCGGGTCATGATCTCACGGTCCGTGAGTTTGAGCCCTGCGTCGGGCTCTGTGCTGACAGCTCAGAGCCTAGAGCCTGCTTCAGATTCTGTGTCTCCCTCTCTCTCTGCCCCTCCCCTGCTCATGTTCTCTCTCTGTCTCAAAAATAAATAAAAAACATTAAAATAAATTAAAAAAAAGTTTTCTGTCTCAAGGTTATAAAGTCTAAGAGTCTTACACCCAGTTCTTAAACATCCAAGATAGTTATCAGGCATTCGTTAAACAAATATTCCTTGAAACCTACTGTGTGATAGATCAAAGAAGAGACAATAACCAAACATATGTAAGATGTTGCTGGGTAGTGATAAGTGCCAATTAAGAAAGAAAACAAAGTAGTGTAAGGGAACAGAAAGACTGGAAAAGTGACCTAAATGAAGTGAGAGAATATCTGTGAGAAGAAGAGTACTCCAAGCAGCATCAGCCAAAGCACAGGCCTCAGAGAAGTACACTTGACTTGACTTGAAGTTCAGCAAGAAGACCAGCACAGATGAAGCAAAGTGAGCAAAAAGAGTGGGCGGAAATGAGGCCAGAGAAGTGGCTGGGTGCCAGAACATGAATGGAACCAACAGGCCATAATAAAGACCTCATATTTTACTCTGTGATGGAGAGGTTCTGGTGTGTTTTAAGCGAGAGGGTGACATAATTTGATCTATATTTAAAATGAATCAATCTGGTTCCAGAATGAAGGACAAAATGTGGGGAGTTAGGAATGGAAGCAGAGAGAAAAATCCGGAGATCAATTGGCTGTTGCCAAATATAACCCACGATGAGTGAAAAATGCATAAAGAATTTCTTTTAACTAACCCCTCCATCAAAGGCAGGAAAATACATAAGGGCAGGGAGTAAATATTGTACACTTATCAATTACTAACTAAGGCTCAATTACCAGTCTGTATTGGTTTGACTAAGGAAGGGGGAACCATCTGGGAGAATTATTGGCCAGAATACATTTGATATTTTTTAAATAATGGAATGAAGATTTGAAAATCAGGCTTCTCCTGTATTTGTCGGCTAGTCCTTCCATACTAAAAAATTAAAAAGCCACTGAAGTATAATATTTATTCAACTGAAGCCACACATTTCTCATACCTCCCTTGAGCTAGCATCAAAGATTATCTTAAAAGGTCATGAAGGAATTCGAATTCAAGGTTTTTCCTGCCTGCCCCATCCCAACACTTTAAATAAATGTAAACCTATCCTAACATCCCTTCATCTATAGCATTCATCTTCTCAAGGAGCTCTAAAACAAAACACTCTGCAGGTGGATTTCTGGCATGCAAATCTTACAGATAATATATACAGCATTCTTTCAGATCAGTTATGTACTTTTAAAACATGATTTTTCTCCCTGAACAGAAATAAAACAAAGGGTTTTAAATCCTAACAGCAATTAAGGTCAAATCTAAATGTTTTCAAGACAATTTTACATTGCTTTTAAAAATGTTCTTCATTTAAATTTTATTTTTTTTATTAAAAAAATTTTTTTTTATTTTTTTTTAAATTTTTTTTTTTCAACGTTTATTTATTTTTGGGACAGTGAGAGACAGAGCATGAACGGGGGAGGGGCAGAGAGAGAGGGAGACACAGAATTGGAAACAGGCTCCAGGCTCTGAGCCATCAGCCCAGAGCCAGACGCGGGGCTCGAACTCACGGACCGCGAGATCGTGACCTGGCTGAAGTCGGACGCTTAACTGACTGCGCCACCCAGGCGCCCCTAAAAATTTTTTTTTTTAATTTGAGAGAAAGCGACTGTGCATGTACATGGGAGGGGCAGAGGAAGAGAGAGAATTTCAAGCTCCACACTCAGTGCAGAGCCCGACTTGCAGCTCATTCCCACGACTCTGGGATCATGACCTGAGCTGAAATCAAGAGTGGGACGCTCAACCAACTGAGCCACCCAGGGGCCCCTCTTCATTTAAAATTTAAATCAGGGGGATCCTGGGTGGCTCAGTGGGTTAAGCATCTGACTTCGGCTCAGGTCATGATCTCACGGCTCATGAGTTCCAGCCCCGTGTCGGGCTCTGTGCTGACAGCTCAGAGCCTGGAGCCTGCTTCAGATTCTGTGTCTCCCTCTTTCTCTGCCCCTCCCCTGCTTGCACTCTCTATCTCAAAAAATAAATAAAAACATTTAAAAACTTAAAAAAAAAATTTAAATCAGAATGCCAAATAAGAGACAGTTCAGATGTTTTCATAAATGCTGTGAGGAAATTATATAAAGATCAAGGTGAAATATATAATAAAATGTAACAATCTATAGTTGAGGGCAGTTGACTGCCAATGCCTAGAATGGGTAGATCAGTGCATCCCCTTATGAGATGGCTCTCAGGAGTTAAGTCTCAACATTTGCTGAGCAGTGATTCAAGAACCAACACTCAAACAGCACCGCCTTAGATTATTCTGTGCGTGACCTCTAACTGCTTAGTGCCTAACTCTCCACACATGCCAAACAGAGAAGAATAATTGTTAGCCACCTCTCAGCAATTCTAAAAGATTTAACGAGACAAGGGAGCCAGACCTCCGTGGTGAGTCAATTATTCCCTGGGTGGAAGTCATGTTATTTGTGAGGTGCTGTAACTCTACGGATAATAGACTGTTGTACAAGCATTACAAATAGCTATTCTTGATTCCCAAGTGTTTACATTAAAGCTTTCAGATTAATGCACTCACCAAGTAACAAATGGTCCAATGTTTTATAAAAAAGTTGAGTTTGATGGAATGAAATCATCAAAAAGATTTTATAATGTTGTTTCTCTTCTGACTCTTAATAAGAGAGAGTACACCAATCTTTTAGGACAAATGGGTTTAAAGGAATAGACAGATAAGGAGCAATGGAAGGTTTCTAACTGAATCCAGACCTGTTAAAATAGCCTGGTACCATGAACTACAGTATTTAATTGAGCCAAGTCCGGAGTCCACTAATTTCAGCTTGCCCAAGGCAAGGTTAGGGTACTGCTCTGGAAAGAAAAGATGTGGGTCTGCTAACAACATATGCTTCAACTCTTAAAAAGAAATGTGGCCCAATATTAATTGACAGTGATTAATACAACACATATAAATAAAGGCAATAACAAACACTTAAATTTGGATTAGAGAAGTCACAGGCTCTTTAAATAGTTCACACAGGATGGTCATGCTCTCATAAGTTAAAACGGATAAAATTGATTTTTTACACCAGATTAGCCACACAATATTAATCATATGAAATATTTCCCTGAAAGTCTTGGCACGAAAATGGGCCAATGTGTTCTGTTGTGCATATTTTTTCCAAAGTAAATTTAGATGGGGGAAAAACTTTAGAAAGTAATCACAAATTTCAAAATCAATAAATTCAAATTGTTTTTAAGGCGGTGAATGCACTGGCCTGCCAAATGCTGCAGGAAATTGATGTACAATCTGTCTGGCAACTGGACCATGTGAAAAAATTTTAGGAACGACCTTAAAATAACCAAGCCTCTGAAGCCTCAACAAAACTTGTTTTAGTAAGACCATTTTCCTGGTTCATAAAAAAGATAAGGAAGCAAGGGGTGGGATAACCAATTTAATTTAGGGTGTGGTGAATTATCTTATCTTTAATTGGTACTTTCAATTTGGGCCTGGGCTCAGAAGAAAGGTTTACCATTGTCACTAAGACCAGTTACTCCGTGGCATGAAAATTAAATTATCCATTAGAACCCAGGAGTGTGTTTGAAAATAAAGGCCAAGGAAGCTCCAAAAAAATGAAGATTGCTATCTCTGTTCAGTGAAAATTAGTTAGTTTCTTACTACCTTTTAAAACTGCCTCTACTGTTCTGGCCTTGAATGATTCAGACTGAATGGGAAGAGTTAGTTTCCCAACGCAGGAGCCACTATGCCTTAAATATTTAATGCAGCCCACTTTATCCTAAGTCCTACAAGTTTTCAAAAGTACCAGGAAATACTTATTGAAAGAAAATAATTTCCTTCTACAAAAACTGGGAGGGAATGCCAAATTTTCTCTTTAAAAACAGTTTCAGTTTGATACGAAAGTATCATTTAATACTATGAGCAGAGCCACTAACATTTTACTTTACCGTTCACTCAAAAATTACAAAGACAGTACAAATTCAATGAAAATATTCAAATAATACCAATGCAAAATGCACTAAACAGTGAAAGTCCACTTCTCACGCTCCACTCCCAACCTCTTAACTCATAACGAAAGCTGATGTATTGTATAACTTCCAGACCTTTTCCCAACATACACACACAAATATTTTTACAAAAGCAGAATCATTTTTCTGTCCTACAACTTGTTTTTATTGCACTAGAGAGTGTACCATGAACAGTCTTCTGTATCTGTACACATAAATCTGCCACTTTGCTTTTAGTGGAGGTAGACACATACACACGCGCACACGCATTTAATTGCGAAGTTCTTACAACTGTTCATTTGTTCACTCTACAAACCTTTACTGAATGCCTAACCATGCTTCAGGCACGGTGCTATGCTAGGCATGATAACTATTGGGGGCGGGGGGAAAGCAACTGCAGGTGCTACTAATATAAATTGGGGTGTGGGGGGGGGCTCTCTTAGAGGAAGTACACCTAAGATTGGTTTGAAAGAGTAGATAACAGCTAGGTAAAGAAGTGAACAGTCCACATTAAATTAGAACCAAAAAAATGTAACTTCATGGACTTTTTACACCAATATATGTACTTCCATGTGAATCAACTATTTCACCATACTTTATTGTCTCTTTCAAAGTAAATATAAAGAAAATAACACTGCAACTAGATTTTCAATAGCGCAATTAATGATTTATTTAAAATATATTATGGAAAATATAAGCTTTAAAAATTTAAGACCCTGTTTTTATATACACGTGTAATATATACATACGTATGCACACACACACATACACAAACTATAATTATAGCATACTAAATACTGAAGAATACAATAAATTTGATTTTTTTTTTCATTCTTAACAAAAGCAAACCTAGTCATTTTATTTACCTGGAAGAATTTTATTTATAAATCCAATACTTTAGTGTTAGGTCAAGAAACAATCCATATTCAATTAGTCAATTTGAATTTTACATAGAACCATTATTGTTGCCCTGGAAGTCAGACTCATTTTAGCCACCCAAGATTTTATGGAGTGTATTTTATGGACAAATTATTGTATGAAACTGTGGAATATAGTCTACTGAAGTTATAGTCCTTACTCTCGAAGGGCTTCTAATGCATTATTGGGGACCTACATAGTCACAAATAAGTATAATACAAAGGCAGCACACACTGAGATTAATTCCAACTAGGGGAACTGTATAATGTTTAATGGAAGGCATAGGTTTAAGATGGGTGGAATTTCAACTAGCAAAACAGGGATGAAAAGGGTGTTCCTTAATCACACAGACGAGCACAGGTAAAGACAAAGAAGCTGGATGTTGCCACGTGCATGGTCGGGGATAGTGAAGTTGTGGGGGAGGCTGGAATTTAGGAGCATAGAGGAAGCAGGAGTGGGAAATACAGCTGGAGAGGTAATGGGGGCAGATCATGGAGCAAATTCATGACATATCAACAAGTTCGGCCTTTATCTTACAGGAAGTGAGGAGCCATCACAGGTATCTCAAAGGAAATGGTATGATCAAAAGAATGCTGCATAAGCAGGAATGGGAAAGAAGACACAAATGGGGAGACAAAATAGGGGACCAGAGCAAAGCTCTAAGGAAGAGGTAATGAAGAGCTAAGGATGGCAGTGGTGGAAAGTGGAAGAAAGGAATACAGTGAAAGACATATTTTGGAAGCAAAGAGAAAAAGGTGAAGAACGGGGGCCCCAGGAAGCCCTAGATTTGAATGTGGGCTCCTCAAGTTACTTGCTTTCTGGCGTTAGGCAAGTTGGATTCTTAAGTCATAGTTTCCTCATCTATAAAATAGGAATAATGTGCCTGCCTGTGTGAAAAAACTCTCAGAAAACGACAGGAAATTGTCTGGATAAATCACGCCCACACACTTATTTTTTCAACACCATATAATAACAAAGAATGAAATGTAGCCCATATCTGGTTGGGGAAACATATGTAAACACACAGGAGAGAGACTGTGTAAAGGCATTAAAGACTGGGTAAAAAAGGTGAAGGGATTCAAGGAAGTTCTCATAGAGGGACATCTGAGGCAGGCTAGTCACAACTTTGAGGTGTTTTATTTTTCCTATGAATTATGAGGTTCCCCCACTTTCCCACCTGGTTCTCCACCTCACCGTATATACTATAGTTCAACCCCCTGGGTTTTATTTGAATTTTAAAGAGTGAAAGGCAAGCCAGGAGAAAGTAGCAGAAAAAAAGGTGGAGCTAGGGGCTGAAGGGGAAAGCGAGAAAGATTAGAGGAATATGAATGAATCTTAGGCAAATATCTTCTCAGGAAACAACACTTGAAAGAAAGCCAAACAATATTCAGATTCCCAGTGTGATACAATGTCAAGGCAGCAAAACGCAAATGAAAATATCTAACGAGTTTCAGGTGGCAGTTTAGTAGGGTTTTTTTTTTTCTTTTCAGTACGTGACACTGGGTTGAGGTGGCTGTCAGTGTCAGTGTACCATCTCAGCAAGTTTTAAGTTCACTTCAAACAGCAAATATACAGACTTCTCTTCAGACTGTTGGCATGCATTTGTCTACTGCTGATAAAAGCCTAAATGACTTTTTCTCAAGAAAGTAAGAGAAAAACATGGTTGCAAAGCTGCTGTCCTTAATTCTTTCATGTCTCAGGTAAATATTTACCAATGCCTACGCTGTGTAAGGAACAGGGATACAGGAGTGGGTATGATACTGATCTTGCCACTAACAGTCTCATAAAGAAATTCACTACAAAGTAGAAAGTGATAAATTTAATGAGAGGTACAGATAAACAAAATCCCAGCATAAAGGAGGGAGAGAGCACTCTGAGCTGAGAAGATCAAGGATGTGGCATTGGCAGTGGGAGAGGAGACTATGCTGTGACACTCACTTGACAAACATTTAATGAGCACACATAACATGTAAGCCACTCACTTAAAAGGCAATGGGAATGTGAGGTGATTTAGTCTAGCTCCTTCCCTGAATGCACTAGGAAATGAAAGTTCGGAGACCCAAACAGACAATTCGATACAAACACATCATAAACACGGGTAAAATCAGAATTGATATTTCCAGGCTGCAAGTCCAGTACTTTCTACTACTTTACTCTGTCTCCTTCAAAACCCTGTCTAAATATTTTGTGATGGACAGTGGTTACTTCAAAAAATATCCCCATTCCATTTCTGCATTAAGCCTAATTTGTTGTAAAATGCCTCTTCTAACACATAGTTAAAATTTACCTTCATTTCTAACCAGTGGCCCCCTCTGAAACTACATAGAACATACACAATTCCATGGCCATATGACCACCACTCACATATGTGAAGACATCTGTGAAGAATTCAGCTGATAATTATCATGGATTCAGTATATCACTACGTCTGAGAAGCAGGCATTGAAATTAGGAAGATCAGGATATGTAATCCAGCTTCAACATTTACTAGATGTATGATCATGAGCAAAGTTACTTAACTTTTATAATCTGTGTCCTCACGTGCAAAATAGGATGTCTACTGTCCTTCATGTCTCCCACAGAATTTAATAGCTAATAGCTGTGATACAGAATTGGTACAACTTTGGGTGTAACTAAGAACACTAGAGTTTCTCTATATACATTAAGCTAGCACAGAATCATCTGAGGTGAAAAGTTACAAAACTAAGAAAAGATGGCAGTGTTCCCCTCTCTCTGTCTCCCCTCCCTGTCTCCCTCTCTCCCCCTCTCCCATTTCTCTCCTCTCTGACACAGGCCAGTTAACGAGTAACAGCTCTGAAATACTAAAGAAAAGCTAGGTAACAGTCATGGCTTCACCATAGGATGTATGCAAATAGAGTTGCTGGCAAGAGAGAAGTTTCGTTGAGATAAAATATTGAAAAATATTTCCCTATCATTTAAGGCACAAATATGCTTCTTTCCTGTTTAAATCAGAAAGAAAGATCATCAAGGGTTGGGATTCAGATACAAACATACACAGTATCTCCGATGTATGAAAGGACAGAAAATGGTACCAGGATTGCTCCCTCTATATTCATAACTTCCAAACAATGCAGTGCAAAGCTGACCGTGTTTCCTGGTTACTTACGTAGGGTATGGAGGGAGTAGAAAGGAAGAACAGGAGATTTAGAGTTGGTTCTTTTCCTACATCCAAATGTTATAAACCAGCTGGTAATGTTTCATAGCAATAACCTCACGTGCTAGGCACTGCAAGTAATTCCCCATATTTGGGTAGGAAGAATGCATCAAGTCTCAAGGAATAACATACTGCTGGGGAATTTAGTGATAGACCCCAAAGAGAGACAAGACATGCAGCTCCCAGATAGGAGAAAGGAGTCAAGGACTCACCTAGATGATCTGCAGACTAGACATATAGTTTGGGCCCTCAAAATAGGGCTAACCTAAGAAATGGAAGACAAAAACGCAGAGGAGAGGTAGCTGTCCCTCAATATCTGTTCTTTCTTCCGCAGAGTAACATTTTTAGCTGAACCCATGGCCATTCCAAATAAAGACAACATTTTCCAGTCTCTCTTGCAGCTATGTACATGTGGCCCTAAGACTTAATACTGGCTAGCATTACAGGGCATCTTCCGGGTACCTTCCTCGAAAGATGGTGGGGCATGCCCTTTTTCATCCTTTTCTCCATTCTGCTGCCTGGAATGGAGATGCCTCGACCTTCGACCATGAAAATGAGAGCAGCACCCTAGAAATGGCGAGTGGTGATTTTCAAGAAGTGGGTCTCTAGACATATACATTGATTTCAATTTTTATTAAGCAATGTTGTCAAAATCCCCTTAAAACTATCTTTTACACATCTCAATTTCATCAGATTACACTCCTAGAAGTGGGTAAAAGGATATAACAACATTCTAAAGTTTTTGATACATATAGCCATACTGCTTTTCTGAAAGTTTAAGTTTACATGTGCTTCCCTCCTTTCCAGCACAAAATGAGTTAATCTTTTTATGATAATCTTTTCATATTAAGTTATGGGCACCATACTATAAATGCTTGTTACTAACTTACTTGACTTTCAGTTAGTTGGTTGTTATTGTACAGAAACTTTAAATCTTCATGTAGTCAAATAAAGCCCTTTTTTAAAAGTGGTTTCTGCCTTTACTATGATACATTTAAAAAGCCTTTCCCACATCAAGATTACATACATATTCACCTACATTTCCCTATTATTTACTTTCACTGAATCTTTAATCCATATGGAATTTACTTTTTCCACAAATGTAGATAATTGTACCAACACCAGATTCAACACACTGAATAATAAATATTAGTGTATCTCTCCTCCTAATAATGAAAATTTCCACTTTTATTACATTCTGATTTTTTTAAATTAGTACTAGATTATTTTAACTATTCATGTAAGTACTTTTTTTTTTTCCTCCAGAAGTCTGTTTGGTTTATTCTTCAGGTAAACATTAGAAATACATTGTCAGGTTTGGCCAAACAAAAACAAACAAAAAACCCTGAAATTTTAATTGGAATTGTATTAAATGACAGAGAAATTTGGAGGGGGTAAGGAGAATATATAAAATTTATTTTTAAAAAATATTTATTTTTATTTATTTTTGATAGAGAGCAGGGAGGGGCAGCAAGGGGGGGTAGTGAGGGTGGGGAGGGAGGGAGGGAGAGGGAGAGGGAGAGGGAGAAGGGAGAGAGAGAGAGAAAGAGAGAGAGAGAGGGAAAAGAGGGAGAGAGCAAGCGAATGAATGAATATATCCCAAGCAGGCTCCACGCTGTCAGTGCAGAACCCAGCATGGGGCTCAAACTCATGAACTGTGACATCATGATCTGAGCTGAAACCAAGACACTTAACTGACTGAGTCACCCAGGCACCCCGAGAATATATAACTTTAAAACATTAACTCTTCCCATTCACAAATATGAAATATTTCTCCATTTATTAAATTGTTCTCAGGTCCTGTAGGTTCTATAGTTTGGATAGTTCTATATTTACTTAAGTTCTAGAGTTTACTTCATTATACAAATTTCTAAGTATGATTGTAGATTTTTCTGTATATTGTTACAAGTAGGATCTTTGAAAACATGCTTCTTTGTGCTGGTTTGGAAGAAACCATTTTAAAATTTTTTTGGTAACTGACCTTCTTACTGATCAGTTCTCAGCTTTTATTTATTTATTTATTTATTTATTTATTTATTTATTTATTTTTAAATTTTTATTTATTTTTGAGACAGAGAAAGACAGAGCATAAACAGGGGAGGGTCAGAGAGAGGAAGACACAGAATCTGAAGCAGGCTCCAGGCTCCAAGCTGTCAGCACAGAGCCCGATGCGGGGCTCGAACTCACGGAGTGTGAGATCATGACCTGAGCTGAAGTCGGACGCTCAACCGACTGAGCCACCCAGGTGCCCCATCTCAGCTTTTAATAATGCTCATAAATGTTAGTTGATTATCTTGGGTTTTCTAGTGAGGCAAGAATATTTTCCATTTCCTAAAGACGGGATTTCTTACTTCCTTTGCAATATTTATACCTCACTTCATTTTCTTGTCTTACAGTATTAGAACTTTCAAAACAATATTAAGTAATAGAGTTAATAAAGGTAATAGCTGACACTCTTACCTTTTTTCCCCCTGACTTTACATTTTTTAAAAAAAATTTTTAAATGTTTATTTATAAGAGACAGAGAGAGTGCAAGTGGGGAAGGGGCAGAGAGAGAGAGAGATAGAGAATCTGAAGCAGGCTCCACGCTCTGAGCTGTCAGCACAGAGCCCGATGCGGGGCTCGAACCCACCAGCCATGATGAGATCATGACCTGAGCTGAAGTTGGACAATTAACTGACTGAGCCACCCAGGTGCCCCCCACCGACTTTACATCATAGGGCACTTTGCTCTTTTGAGAAATACATATATTTGCTATGTATTAGTTTTTCCCACCCCTTTTTACACTGGTCCCAATGCCGAACTATACTGTAAATTCCTTGAAGACAAAAACTGTTTTAGTAATCTTTACAATAATTGTAGCATCCAGTGCAGTGTCTTGCACAGAGAAGATAAATCATTAAATCAGCGGTTCTCAAACCTAATGGATCACTGGAATCACATGGGAGCTTTACAAAAAACTTAAAGTTCCATAAACCATTTGTAGACTACAAATTCTTTGTTCTCTGTCAATGGCAGAGGAAATCTAGATGTTTTAAAAGGTGGTTCTGATGATCTACCAGGTTTGAGAACCAATAGTCTAATACTTTTATCACCCCTGGAGATTTCTGTTTCAGAGTCAGGGATCTGATTTTTAACAAATCTTCCTAGATCCATATAGAGGCAGGATTAGAAATTACTTAGACAGTAATTCAGAGAAGGGATCAGAGTTGGTTTTTTTTCTCTTTATGCTTTCTACATTTTATATATATATATTTTTAAATTTTTTTTAACGTTTATTTTTGAGACAGAGAGAGACAGAGAATGAACGGGGGAGGGGCAGAGAGAGAGGGAGACACAGAATCGGAAGCAGGCTCCAGGCTCTGAGCCATCAGCCCAGAGCCTGACGCGGGGCTCGAACTCACGGACCGTGAGACTGTGACCTGAGTTGAAGTCAGACGCTTAACCGACTGAGCCACCCAGGCACCCCCTGCATTTTATATTTTTAATACACTAAAGTGGAAAAAGGAGAAAGACCTACAGAGAAAAAGATAATCTCCCATCTCTACATCCTTGAAACAACCACTTATAAAACTGCTAGTGGTATCCTTCCACATCTATTTCCTCGCATATATAAGATAAACACAAAAATGTTTGTGTGTGTGTATGTGTGTGCCTAGTATTCTTTTTATCTGTTTTTACCCTAACAAAATAATAGTAAGCCCATCACTTTGTAATTTGATATAGTATATTTAAAATATGTTACTGCAAATATATGACAATGAATGGTCTCAAGACCATTTGGCATACTTACATGAAAACAAATATCTGTTTTCTCAACCGACTACAGGCTTAAAAGTAGCAATTAGTACAAAAATATTTTAATCTCATTTTTAACTCTTTTAAAAAATTTTTAATTCTTTAGCAAGTATGGAAAATTTTAGAAAATTCAGCTAGGCAATTCAAAAATAAAAACTAAAGTTAATATACCAAAAGATACGGGTTCATAAATCAAAATAGCATCTTAAAACCATGAGGATAGTATTGACACAGGAAGGCTAAAAATGGCATATTAAACTTTCTTTTCTACACAGATAATAAAATAATTAAAAAACACAAAAAAGAAATCCTGTTACAGATGTTATTTATACTTAGTTACTACTCATCCTTTAGACAAAGGCTATTTTTTAAAATGTTTATTTATTTATTTTGAGAGAGAGAGAATGTGAGCAGGAGAGGAGCAGAGAGAAAATCCTAAGCAGGTTCTGCACTGTCAGCTTAGAGCCTGACATGGGGCTTGATCCCATGAACCGTGAAATCATGACCTGAGCCGAAATCAAGAGTTGGACGCTTAACTGACTGAACCACTCAGGTGCCCCAACAAAGGCTATTTTTTAAAAATTTTATTATTTTTTAAAATTTACATCCACATTAGTTAGCATATAGTGCAACAATGATTCCAGAAGTAGATTCCTTAATGCCCCTTACCCATTTAGCCCATCCTCCCTCCCACACCCCCTCTAGTAACCCTCTGTTTGTTCTCCATATTTATGAGTCTCTTATGTTTTGATCCCCTCCTTGTTTTTATATTATTTTTGTTTCCCTTCCCTTATGTTTGTCTGCTTTGTCTCTTAAAGTCCTCATATGAGTGAAGTCATATGATAAACAAAGGCTATTTTTAATATGCAAGCAAAATTCAGCCTCAAACTGACCTCTACTTAATATGCTTTTAACAAAACATAAAAGGTAACATTCAAATGTATGCCTGAAATAAAATTTTCTAAAATAGAACTGCTAATACGAGGAAAGAATATAAATTACTGGCTAAGACAAAAAGATCATATTCTAAAAGACTAAGTCATGACTTTGGTGAAATCACTGCATTATTCATTTGTTATTACTAAATTTTCATAAAGTTTCTTCTACAAGAAGCTCAATGAAATGCCTTAATGATTATTAAATGGCGCAAATGGGTATCCGTAAATTCTCCAATACTGAAAATTAGAAGACAGGGTGGCAGTGGTAGAGAAGAAGAGAGATAAAAGTAAAATAAAAGCAACAAGCAAAAGATGTTAGATATCTTCCTCTATCAAAAGTGAACTAAACTGCGACTTCTGGTTCATTCCACAAGGATCTTTCTGTAAGAGCGGAATTTAAAGACATGATGTCTTCCTGACTCTCAGGACTTTGTTAGACGTATATTTGATTGTTAACTTGGAATTTGGAATGGGAGAAAGAAACGGTACCAAATTAATCTAGAAGAGGCATGAAGTTGGAGAGAGACCTAAAACTCAAGTGCCAATATGTTGAGAATAAAGACAGTTTACAAAGGAAATAGTTTTGAGAAAGGGAACAACATTCAGTGTGGTGGTTGAAGGAAGTGATCCTAAAAATGGTGTTTTGCTTTTTGGCAGGAATGAAATGGATTTTGTGGGTAGGGAAATCAGGGAAACCCACAATAGTAGTTCAAGTTTGAAATTACAAAATATTTGATAGGAGAATTGATAAAGGAAAGGGGACTAAATGGTTAGGTGGCATCTCCAACTGCTGCTCCCGTCCTCATCCCCAAGCCAGCACCCACCCTTTCTCCCTGATTGCTCTGACCCAGAGTAACACCTCTCTCTTCCCATCAGATGTGGTTTCTCTACCAATGCTCTGGGCCCCTTCCTCTCTTTCCTCAGGGGCTTCACTCCATTGATTATCTTCAGTCAATCCTCAAACTCTTGCCATTAGCTCTTCTCTTTCAGCATATAAAAATCCTCAAGCTTTTCATATCTAAACCCAAACCAAAAGTTTCTTTAAACCTATGTACTCTTTTTTTTAAATGTTTATTTATTTTGAGAGAGAGAGAGAGAGAGAGAGAGAGAGAGAGAGATAAAGAGTGAGCCGGGAGGGGTAAGAGAGAGAGGGAGACAGAGAATCCCAAACAGGCTCCGTGCCGTCAGCACAGAGCCCAATGTGGGGCCGGAAGGCATGGACCATGAGATCATGACCTGAGCCGAAACCAGGAGTCAGAGGCTTAACCAACTCAGTCACCCAGGCACCCCAACCCTATGTATTCTTTCGAGATCATCTGATCTATCTTCGCAAGCCACTCCTAGAAAGACATATACTTCCTGATTCACTCTTCACCCTGAAGCAATCCGGCTTTAGGTTTTACTATCCCACTGAGGCTGTTCCACATAAAAGCAACAATGACCTTCTAAGTATCAAATCTAATCTCTAGTTTTTGGCCCTCATATAAATGAATCCTACTGAAACTTTTTACACATTCACCTTCTCTTTCTTGAAAAGGTCTCCTCCCTCAGTATCTAAGATATCACATTCCTTCTGTGAATGCTCCACAGGGACTCATCTCATTCTGCCTATTATTACTCTCCCTCCATATTCATGACCTCAACGATGCCAGTTCAAAAATTACGTGGAATTCTGAATCTCTAGCCCAGATAGATATCTCTGTGGAGCTCTGATACTGAAAGTTTGACACTACTATGTCCAAAACGGATTCATCATGTTCCTCCTTTAAAAAGTCACTTGTTACTTCTTAACTTAGTTGAACGGAGCCATCACTCACCCAATTGTTCAAGTAAAACATCTGGGAATCATCTGAGATTCTTCCCCCTTCCTAACTTCCCAGATCAAATCACTATGGACTAGAGATTCTCTCAAACCTGTTCCTTTGCATTTATTCCATTGCCTTTGTTTGTTTCTCATTTGGACCATGTTACATTCCAACAGTCTCCTTAGTGATTTCTCTATCTCTAATTTCAATCCTTGCAACCTAGTTTCTAGAGGAAATGTGTTCTAATTGTTCAGTGGCTCTCTGTTATCTATAAGCTACCTTCTCAACTTTGTATGGCATAAATGTACCTGCCCACTCTACTTCCTCATTCTTACCACTTCCAGCTCAACTTAATGCTCCAGCAACACTGAACATGTTTTCCTGTGCCCAGTTCCTCTGTACGTGCTGTGGCACCATTTCCCCACTTGTCTGCCTGGTACATTTTTACCTATTTTTAGCTACTTGTTTAAATGCTAATTTCTCTATCAGGTAGACTTTGGTGTTCTTTATACATTCTCAACTGCAGTTTTGAAGATTCTTCCATTAAACAATGACTTTACTGCATTATAATTGTTTGCATGGGCATCTTCAGTACTTAACTGGCTTACATTAGGGTATTAAAATAGATCTTGTATCCTAGAACAGTAGTTATTAAACTATTCCCCTAACTTAAAAAGCTTTATAACAAATGCCCAGAAAGGTCTTTTAATTTTAAGCTATTTGAGATTAAGGAATAAGAGACCACTTATTTTCGTTTTACCAGTACAGTATCTAACACAGTGTAGTAAAGATCTGCAGTATTTACCCAATGAGTAGTTCATTGCACAAACATTGTTTGAGCAACTAGTAGTAGTCAGAAACCATTCTTGGTGCTGGGATACGGTGCTGAGCCTAACAATCATGATCTCTATCCTAGGAGAATTTAAAATGCCAAGGGGAAGACAGATCTTCAGTAATTCCGGGGCGCCTAGGTGGCCCAGTTGATTGGGCATTCGACTTCAGCTCAGGTCATGATCTCATGGTTTGTGAGTTCGAGCCCCACATCAGGCTCTGTGCTGACAGCTCGGAACCTGGAGCCTACTTCGGATTCTGTGTCTCCCTCTTTCTCTCTGCCTCTTCCCCACTCACACTCTGTCTGTGTCTCAAAAATAAGTAAATGTTAAAAAAATTAAAAAGTAATTCCTAAAGTATATAATGAGAGCTTGACAAGAGACTACAGAAACATTTATTGGGAGACCTAACCGATCTTTTCTCCTGAGTAAATCAACTTTAAACAGTGCCTAGAAAGACAGGCAAATGACACGTAGATAAAGTCAGAGGTGATGATGCTCGAGAAGTCTGGGCAAACTGAAGCACAAATACTACAGAGGAGAAAACAGCAAGGAAAAGCCAAGAGGCACGGGGAGTCGAATGGTGAAGGCATTTCTTTTTTTTTTTTTTTAATTTTTTTTTCAACGTTTATTTATTTTTGGGACAGAGAGAGACAGAGCATGAATGGGGGAGGGGCAGAGAGAGAGGGAGACACAGAATCGGAAACAGGCTCCAGGCTCTGAGCCATCAGCCCAGAGCCTGACGCGGGGCTCGAACTCCCGGACCGCGAGATCGTGACCTGGCTGAAGTCGACGCTTAACCGACTGCGCCACCCAGGCGCCCCGGTGAAGGCATTTCTAAGAGAAGTTTAAGCTATGTACTTCCAGTAACGAATTCTTATTTCTCCATGAATCAAATCACTAAATTAAACACCGTTTTCTAAAAGCATCACATTCTGGAACCATAAAGAGAAAAAAATATTGCAAATAAAATCCTTTCCGTGGCATCCTGTGTGATGAAGCACTGAGGAAAGAGATTAAACCTGAGGTGTTTTACTTGCGCATCTCCAGGGTCTGCGAACACGAAAGCAACCGAGACTCAGAACTCTCCAAAGTTATCAGAGCCCTAACCATGAGCTCCATGTGCCAACATACTAAATGTTCACTTTTGAAATAGGAAAAGTATGTTTTACCTCTTTAATTTGGGATGGAAAATGAGATTCTAATCTTTTTTGATTTTCCATTCAGTTGAACACAGTAAATGGGATCATCCTTCTATAATACAGGTACATTTTTCTAGGAAAGTCTGTGAATACTTTAATTTAAAAGCCATGGACAGCAACCTAGAGGAGCTCTGACCATGCAAAATGTTTTATAAATAGTTCCATGTGCACTGTTCATCTGGAGTCTCACTAGAGATGGATAATGACCTTGTATTTTGTACTCATTTACTCTGAATTAGCCAAACCTCTGTTTTTAATTACGTACTTAATTCACCTAGCATGGTCTAATTACAGAAAACAAAACATCATTTAAACAAAAGGTGGCCTTGAACTTAATCTATCAAAACACCAGTTAGTTTTAAAAGTTTTCAGTTCTTAATAAACTGCCAAGACATGCAATAGCAATTTTCCAAATGTGATCATACGCTTTTATAGCAACAGATTTACTACATAATCAAACATCTGTATATACTTTGAAAACTTGATGTGTTGTCTCACTATTAATGCAAATCTGCTTAAATTTTGATAGACCTAAACAATCTTAAAGCTGAAGTACTACAGAATAATTCTTACATACTCAAGGTCATTTTGGTCTTGAAATGACAAGTTATCATAATCATGGCTACTTATTTGTGAAATGGTCCAGAACTCGATATAAACTCATTTGTGGAATTTTCCCTAACTCCCCCAGTGTAATAGACCTTCTCCTCAGTGCTACCACGGCACCTTATGTATCTCTCAACCACAGTGTTTACGATGCTGAATTGCGGTTACTGGTGGGTACTGTTGCCTAAATTAAGATCGCAAACTTCATGAAAGCAGAGTTCGTACCTTTTATCTCTATGCTTCCAACACAGCGCACAGTGCCTAACACCAGAGAAAGTCCTCAATACATGTTTGTTGAATTAATGTATTTAAACACAATACTATAAAACTATCTCAATTTGCGGATGACATGATCTTGTATATAGAAAATCCTAAGGAATCCACCAAAAAACTATTAGAACCCATAAATGAGTTCTGCAAGGTTGCAGGATACAAGATCAATATATAAAAATTAACTGTATTTCTATACAATAGCAATGAGCAAACCCAAAATAAAATTAAGAAAAAACAATTCCATCGAGAAGCATAAATATTTAGGAATAAATTTAACAAAAGAAGTGCAAAACTTATACTATGAAAAAACATTGCTGAAAGAAATTAATAAAGACAAGTAAATGAAAAGACATCCCATGTTCACTGGCTAGAAGACTTATAGCTGTTTGAGGGAAATACTCCCCAAATCAATCTACAGAACCGAGAGATTCCAAACAGTACTTCTCAAATCTCAGCTGGCTTTTGTGTAGAGACTGACAAGCAAAACCTAAAATTCAGAAATTCAAGGTATTTAAAATAGCCAAAGCATATATGGAATACTATTCAGTCTTAGAAAGGAAATCCTACCATGCTATAACACGGGATGAACCTTGGGGACCTCATGCTAGTGAAATAAGCCAGTCACTAAAAGGCAAATGCTGTATGAGTACACTTATACAAGGTATCTAAAATAGTCAAATTCATAAAAACACAGAGTAAAATAGTGGTTACCAGGGGCTAGGGGAGGGGGAAATAGGGAGACAGTTAAATGGGTACAGAGTTTCACTTTTGCAAGATGAAAAGCATTCTGGAGATGGACTGCACAACAATATGTATGAATGTACTTAACGATACTGAACTGTACAATTAAAAGTAGTTGAGATGATAACTTTTATGTTGCGTTTTTTACCAAAAATTTTTTTACAACAGCCAAAACAATCTTTGAAAAGAACAACAAAGTTGAAGGAAACACATTTCCTGGTTTCAAAACTGACTACAGACAGAGCTACAATGATCAAGACAGTGTGGAACTGGCAGGACACATATATAGCAAAGGAATAGAACTCAGAGTCCAAAACTAGATCCTCACATTTATGGCCAATTGATTTCCTATAAGAGTTCCAAGATAATTCAATGGGGGAAAGAATAGTCTTTTCAACAAATGGTGCTGGGACAACTGGAGAGCAACATGTAATAGAATGAAATTGGACTCCTATCTCACACCATATACAAAAACTAACTCAAAATGGATCAGAAACCTAAATGTAAGAGCTGAAACTATAAGACTCTTAGAATAAAACCTAAGTGTAAATCTTTACGACCTTGGATTAGGCAAAAGTTTCTTAGATATGACACCAAAGCACAAACAAAAACCAACCAACCAACCAACCAACCAACCAACCAACCAACCAAGTGGACTTCACCAAAATTAAAAACTTTTGTGCTTCAGAGGACTCCATCACGACGGTAAAAAGACAACTCACAGAATGGGAGAAAATGACTGCAAATCATAAGTCTAATAAACAACTTGATGTGGAATATATAAAGAACTCTTACAACTCAATAATAAAATACTAACCCAATTAAAAATGGGCAAAGGATTTGAATAGACATTTCTCCAAAGGACATATGCAAATGGAAAATAAGCATGTGAAAAGATACTAATAACATCATTAGCCATTAGGGAAAAGCAAATCAAAACCACAATATGATGCCACTTGATAACCACAAGGATGGTCATAATCAAAATATAGATAATAACAAGTGTTGGCAAGGATGTGAAAAAACTGGAACTTATGTAAACTGCTGGTGGGAATGGAAAATGGTGCAGCCTAGAAAACAGTCTGGCAGTTCCTCAAACGGATAAAACCTGACACTATCATATGATTTGCAATTCCATTCCTAGATATATATGCAAGAGAAATGAAAAATCCACACAAAAGTCCACACAAAAACTTGTGCAATATTGTTCATAACAGCATTATTTGTAATAACTAAAAGGTGGAAACAATCTAAATGCCCATCAATTCTTAAGCGGATAAACAAAATGTGGTATATTCATACAATGAAACAGTATTCAGCCATAAACAGGAATGAAGTGCTGATTTATGGTATAACATGGTTCAACCTTGAAAACATTATGCTAAGGGAAAGAAACCAGACACCAAAGTCTCATATTACATGATTACATCTTGATAAAATGTCTAGAATAGCCAAATGTACAGGCTGAGATGGAAAGTAAATTAGTGACTGCCTAGGGCTGTGGGTAGAGGAGGGTGGGGGAGATGGCTGGGAGTGCTGGTTTCTTTTTGGGATAATGAAAATGTTCTAAAATTGAGTGAGGTGACGGATGCCCAACTCTGTGAATATACTGAATATCACTGAGTTGTATACTTTAAATGAGTGAATTGTGAATTATATACCAATAAAGCTGTTATACACACAGTGCTTACAATATTAATGACTGAAGTAGGTTTCTGGAAAAGCAGCAAACGATGATGTGAAAGTACAGGGTTGCAGTTGAGTGAAGCAACGTCTTTTACCTAAACTTCTCCTGATTCCTGACAGAAGTATTACTAGAAGTACAAGCAATTTATTTACACTTTAGATCTATTACAACATAGACAACTAAATGCTGTCCTTCCCAGAAAAGAATGTAGGGTTAGCACAGTGATAATTAATAACCTAGTTAAAGAAGCAGTGGCTAAAATTCCAGAGTAAATTTTTCTAAGAAAGTAATTAGGCAAAATCAGAAGGTCAAAAAGTCACAACACAGAATTGGAAATTTCATATAGAAAATGGTAGCAGCAACCAAGAAAAACAGTTGTTGAATAAGAGAAGGCCGCAAGACTGTCATGAAAGGCGAAGGGGTTTTAAACCAGGTGAAATGAAAAGTTGGATGTGGATCCAGTACAGTGAGGGCTGGGAAACTAAGAGAATCACAAAAGAGTGAGCCTAGAAGTATGCAAAAGACAGGAAGGAACAGTAATTCAAGCTAAGGCTCTAACAGAACAGGCAGGGAGAGCTGTGGCTTAGAATGGAATTTTTAAAATACATGAAAAAAAAAATCTCCCAAACCTTTCTGTTTTTAAATCCACATGTGAAGGTGTTGACTGACTGAAGGGTAGAGAAAATGCCTATTATCAAGTTCTTCCAGCAGTGCTGGGGCAGGAGGGGAAGGAGCTCTAAGAAAGCTGCTGATGAAAAGAGGTCCCAGGGGTCCCAGAAACTAGTTCCTGTGCTCCATTCTGGAGCAACGTGGGTCTCTCCACTGTGTGTGACAGAACAGGAGAGGCGGAAACTCCCATTGTGGTGGATACTACACAAAGCAGGGCATGGCCCTGCCCTTCAAGACACTTTGTTCATAAAATAAATCATTATTTCACCTTACTGTAATAATTTTTCTTTGTCCTGATCTGGAGCCTTAGGGAGGATCTTTTACACTGAAAGAATTTATGAACCCAAACTGCTCATCAAGATCACCAATGACCTTGTTGCTAACTACCCAAGAGTAAATTATCAGTCCCCATGTTTCTTGAGCTTAAGTAGAATGTGAACTATTTGAGAGCACTCTCCTTTTAGAACCCTGTCCTCACATGATTGCCAGCATGCCACACTTTCCTGGCTATCTTTCTACCTCCATGGCTGTCCCTTGTTAGTCTTTTTTGCTGGTTCCCTCTCCTCTTCATCTTTTCAGAAACAACATAAAGTCATACTTTCATCTACACATTTTTTTTATAATACATAGTGTTTATATTTTCTTACCAAAAATTTAACATTTAAAAACTCAATGTAAAAACTACTTTGGAAAATGATTAACTTTTTACTTAGAAGCTAGAAAAGGGGACACCTGGGTGGCTCAGTCAGTTAAGCGTCTGACTTCAGCTCAGGTCATGATCTCGTGGCTCCTGGGTTCGAGCCCCGCATCGGGCTCTGTGCTGACAGCTCAGAGCCTGGAGCCTGCTTGGGATTCTGTGTCTCCCTCTCTCTCTGCCCCTCCCCCACTCTCACTCTGTCTCTCTCTCTGTCTCTCTCTCTCTCTCTCTCTCAAAAATAAACATTAAAAATTTTTAAAGAAAAAACTCCAAATAAAGTGATATACTATGTGTATGAAATGTAAGATTCAAAACTCATAAATATGTCAATCCTCCCTAAATTGACCTAAAGGTTTAATAGAGTCCAATCAAAATCTCACAGGAGTTTTGTGCAACTTGATTTCCTGATTCTAAAATTTACATGGGAGTGCAATGGGTCAAGAATAAGCAAGCACTCCGGAAGTAATTGATCAAGGTGGGGGAACTTGCCCTACCACAAAGCAAGACTTCTAATAAAGCTATAAAATTTAACACAGTATGGTATTTGTTTAATTAAACAAATAGACTAAAAACACAACACAGAGCCTCAAACAGAATCTTTCATATATAGACACTTAACCTGTGACAGAGATAGAACCTCATAAAGTGAAGAAAGGATGGATTTTTCAATTCTTTCAGTATATGATACTGGGACTGGTTAGGCAATTGGACCCCTTTCTGACTGAAAAACCGAAATGATTGAAACTTATCTCCACACAAAAATGTGCACATATTTATAGCAGCTTTATTCATATTTCCCCAAACTGGAAACAACCAAGATAACCTCCAAGACGTAAATGAATAAACAAACTGTGGTGCATCCATACAGTGGAATATTATCCAGCAATAAACATAAATGAGCTATCGAGCCATGAAAAGACACTGAGGAACCTACGTGCATAATGCTAAGTAAAAGAAGCCATCTGTAAAGGCTATACAGTGCACATGATTCCAATTATGTGATATTTTGGAAAATAAAAACTACAGAGACAGTATAAAAGATCAATGACTGCCAGGGGTTTGAGGGAAGGGCTGGAGGAATGAATAGGTGGAGTGCAGCGGAGTTTTTTAGGGCAGTGAAGTGATTCTGTATGAAACTTAATGGTGGATACATGGCATTATGTATCTGTCAAAATCCATAGAATAGTACAACACAAAGAGTAAACACTAATGTAAACTGTAGACTTTAGTTAATGATGATGTATCACTATTGGCTTATCAACTGTAACAAATATAACACACTAACATGATTTATTAATAAGAGAAACGGGGGGGGGTGTGCTCATGGAAGACAGGGAGAGGGAATATTTGGAAACTGTACTTCCTGCTCAGTTTTTCTGTAAACCTAAAACTTCTCTAAAAAATAAAGTCTATTAATTAAAACAAAACAACGTGGAAGGTAAAACTATAACATTTGAGGAGTCAGCAAATAACATATATTTATGGTCTCTTAAATATGATACAGAAAGTGTATACCTTAACAAAGACTAATGAATTCAATTATATCAAAACTAATAAATTCTGTCATTAAAAAACACTACAGAGAGTGAAAAGACAAGCCATATAATGGGAGACTACATATGTAGCACATATAACTGAAAAAAAAAATCCAGAATGTATGAATAGCTCCTACAATCAATGAGAAGAGACAACCCTAATGGAAAACGAAAAGACTTGAACAGGCATTTCACAGAAGAGGAAATTAGAATGGCCAACCCCATGAGAAACACATAAAATTGTATTCAATCCTGTTAGTGATTAAGGGAAACATGAACTGTAACTGTAACAGAAGGCCATTTGATAGCCACTACATTGGTAAAAATTCAAAAATCTGGCAATAGCAAGGGTTAGTACTAAGCAATGGGAAACATACAAAAATTTTCATAGCAGCACTGTTTGTGACGGCAAAAAAAAAATGATACATGCTTCACATATTAGTCAACAGAGAATGGATACATAAAAATATGGAATAATCGTTTAATGGAATATTATATAACTTAGAAAATGTATGAACTAGAGTTTCATCATCAACATGGATGATCCTCAAAAATATACTGTTTAAGAATCCATACGTGGTTGGTAAAACTACAAAGAAAAGAACAGAAATAATTACCACAAAGCTAGGACAGTGGATACCTCTATGGGGTAGGGGAGGAGGATACACAAGGGCTTCTAAGGAACTTGAATTTCTATCACTTGACCTATGTGGTGGATATTTGGGCAGATGTATAATTATTGTTTAACCTGTAAATACAATGTTTGGTGCACAAAATTTAAGTAATACAAATTTAAGTACTACAAAAAGGCAAAGGTAGAAACAAATACAAATAAAAGCATCTTTAGAAATATAATTTATGTATGTTGTCTTGGGTCAAATATTTTAAAATGCTATATACCTGGGGCACCTGGATGGCTCAGTTGGCTAAGTGTCCAACTCTTGGTTTCGGCTCAGGTCACAATCTCACGGTTTGTGGGTTTGAACCCCATGTCAGGCTCCACACTGGCAACCCAGAGCCTGCTTGGGATTCTTTCTCTCTCCCTCTCTCTCTGCCCCTCCCCTGCTCTCTCTCTCTCTCCGTCTCTCTCATAATAAATAAATAAACTTAAAAAAAATGTTATATACCTTGACAAAAGGAGCATACATTTACAGAAAAGGAAAGGGAGTGTATGTATTTTCCCTTAATCCCTTATGGATTTCAAATATCCCCAGAAAAATTAAAATAATAGTACAACGAACACACTCATATACCCTCTGTTTTGCTTCAACAATTGTTAACATTTTACTATATTTGCTTGCTTGCTTTACACACACACACACACACACACACACACACACACACACACACACACACTTTTATTTTGAACCACTGGAAAGTATATGCAGAACATCCTGGTATTCTGCTCCTAAATACTTCAGCACACATCTTCTGAGAATAAGTACATTTTCCTACATTACTACTTATTACAACTGTGTCCAAGAAAATGGTTGTAAGTCTATAAAATCACCTAATCTTCAGGGACTACATATCATTTTGAAGACCAGAAAGCTTGGGAAACATATATAATAATAAAGCTAATTGAAAGGTTACCCACAAGAAGTTCACTGAATATTCTGAGGGAATATTTATTTTAAAAACCATTGAATTTATTACCTATGAATTAAGTTTAACTAGGCCAAAATGGGCGGAGCTAAATTTCCCAACAATGTATACAGGTATCAAATTTTTGAAAGAAAAAATCACAACATGTGGTTTGAGACTGGAATGGAATATGTGAAATTAGACTGTCCAGGAAAACCCAAGCTGTGTGGTCACTGCAAACAGGCTACAAAGAGATCAGGGTAGTTCTGTTGCAACATAGGTTACCAGAGACTATATAAGGAAGTTATCAACCTAAGCCAGACCCACGGGAAAAAAAACTGTGTGAAAATCAAAACTCCCATGCAGGACGAGCTAGGCTCTTGGGGCATAACTATGTATGCATTACAACTGATGCACAATATAGAGAAAATAAATTTCACTACCCTAGTATTTAAGGTCCTGAGAGTCCACTTAAAAATATTTTATTTGACTTCAGGTTACATCTATGCTACTTTAAGAAATACTTTATATCATATATTATTATTCTAATAGTTGGCAAATTCCTAAGTAAAAAAGATATTCTAGTTATCCTATTATAATCTCCTATCTAGTAAACAGGAAGAAAAAATAGTCATGGCTCATTCTGTATGATTCCATTTATGTGAAACGTCAAGAAAGGCAAATCCAAAGAGATAGAAAGGAGATTATGGTTGCCTAGGACTAGGGGGAGAAGGATGTTGGGGGGGGGGGAAATGAGTGGCTGCTAATGGGTAGAGGGTTACTTTGGGGGGCAATGAAAATGTTCTAAAATTAATTGTGGTGACAGCTACACAACTGTGTAAATATACTAACACCCCCCCATTGAATTGTGTACCTTAAATGAGAATTATATGACATATGAATTATTTTTCAATAAAGTTGTTGTAAAAAATTTTTAAAAATAGTTATGGCTGATGATTAATTCAAAACACGACATAATTTAAGAAAACATTACAGGAAAATCTTAACAACTGAGGACTAAGAATTACTATCACAATCTGACAGATATTAATGTAGACAAAATTATTGGTGCACATATTCTAAAAAGCTTTCCAGTAAATACTTTAAACATATGGTCTTGATCTTTTTTAAGATGCAAAAGAATTAGGAAAGGTCAAGTTAAAAACTAATGATGTATTCTTACATGCCTTATAAAATGAGTAAACAAAAGCTCAGGGAAATTGGTCTAAAAAAAATAAAAAGCTTTCTAAAACTCATCCCAAATTTGCCCAATCAAGTCTTTTCCTAATCATCTACCTTTGAATTTTTTTAATCTAAGAAGTTTGTCTAATGATCTAACCTGATAGAGATTCAGCATATGATGAAAGAGAATTTGCAGAAAGTAAAATAATTATAGGAAAAAAATACCTTTCCTTCTCTTCACTGGACAAAATATGTTTAGACAGGATTAAATAGCAATTTCTTAGGGTGGTTCTCTAAGGTTCTGCTAAACACTCTTATGGTTGGCCCGTCAATATAAATTTTATTTTACTTTCAAACCTCTTAAAAATTGCACATGTAATTCATGCTCATAACAATTTCGAACAGAGGGCTGTGTGTATACGTATCTGTGTGTAAAATGTATTCGTCGTTTAAAAATCTAGATTCACAGCATTAAAATACTTAGGCCGTTTTATACAAGCTACCCTGTGAACCTTGTGTTCAGTTAGATGACCATTATGCAGATTATTAATAGGTTGGTGAATTTAGTGAAAATATCTTAATAGAATTATTTCATTAAGGAAAAATGACATACTTTAAATTTTGATTTGATTTGATTACCCTTACCTAGTAATCAAACAGCTCTTTTAGCAACAATGGCATAAAATAAACAATCTCATAAACCTAAGCCTAGAGTTTATTATAGATTAAAACTTTCAAACTTTCAACTGACCATAAATCAAAGTATATAGTGGGGAATAAAACAAACATAAAATGAGAACAGTCATACTCAGACTAACAAATGCCTTTTAGAAAGACTGTAAGTAAACCTAAAATGTATCAGTATTAAATAATTCATCTATATATTAAAATTTGTATCTCATATTCTATCAAAAATTCTATTTTTCTACTCATAGAAGTTACTTACAGAATAGAATTCAATAAGAAAAATGTATTTGTAAATTAATCTAACATTTTCTAACACTAGCTAAGATTTTACTTGAAATATATCTATTCCTCATTAACACTTATTCAAGTCACTTATTTAATAAAAATAAGTTCTCTACTTTGAAATTTTATAGGGTTCAATATCAAGGTATTTTATTAAATGGTAACCTAGAATAAATACAAAAGAAGAATTTAAAAGAGAAAAGCACTAGGCTTTAAAATGAATACTATCAATATTGGTGTCCGGATTACACACAAATATAAAAAGAAAAATTAGAGAAAAAACTGGCATAATGAAAGAATAATTTCAAAACTTACCATTTTAATACATAATAAATTTCCATAATGAAGAAAGGATTACTAGTGACACCAGACATGATTTCTTATGCTGCTAGTAAGTATTATTTAACAGTCAAATTCAATTTAATGCCTAATCCAGAGCCACACCACAAATGTGCAAGCCCTATTTTTGTCTGTCAAAAGACAGTTATGGATGCTAGCTTTCTCCTCGCAATTTCTTAGTTTTGCAAACAATTACAAAATTTTTACCAGGCCAAATGGCCCCATGTTCCCTACCCCCACCCACAGATTTTCCTTCTTTTTTAGCCCCTGTAACATCAGAAGAACTTTTTTTTTTAACTGTGAATAAATCCTAGTAACTAGTTATAAGATTTATTCATAGATATCTGCTCTCAATGATACTATGAACTAGTATCCTTGTGAACTGTTAATAATTTATGTAAGACATCTAAATCCAGTTTTTTACAGCCAGAATTCATATTTGAACAAGAAAACACCAAACAGACTGAAGGTGAATCTAAAGATGTACAATTAGTTTTACAAGTAACTAATTCTTTAAGTTTAATAAAGTCTTTGGCAGTTGTTGTTTGCTTCAATTCTGTGAGCATATGATGTGACTGGGGGGTTAGGATCTAAAATTAATGGCTACACAAAGTAGGATGCCCTCTATTCTGAGTAGGAAGAAGAGATCACAATACAGGGATATTTTGCAAGTGGTTCCTTTGACTGAGTTAGTTTCTAAATGGAAATAAAAAGGCACAGAGAGGGTGCTTACAATATTTTTGCTGAATAAACTAAACATTAAAAACTAAAAAGGGGGTTTAATTGTTGGTAGGTTACTCTAAAAATAATAACTAACCTATGTTACTCTAAAAATGTTAACTAAAAGTAGACCATTATATATTAACTTATATTTAAACCAAGTAATCCCAACCAAGTAAGTCCCAAAAAATATTAACAATAACATGTTCTAACAATAATATGTTAACTTTATTAATATTTTCCCATGGTCTGGAAACACTAATTAAAACACTGGGTCCTATTAAATAAATGAATAAAATCTAGTGAGACAAGTGCTTATTCATATATGTTGAATTTGAATCACTTCAAAAATTTTTTAATGTTTATTTATTTTTGAGAGAGAGAGAGAGAGAGAGAGAGACAGAGTGTGAGCAGGGGAGGGGCAGAGAGAGAGGGAGACACAGAATCTGAAGCAGGCTTCAGGCTCTGAGCTGTCAGCACAGAGCCCGACGCGGGGCTCGAACTCACAGACTGCGAGTTCATGACCTGAGCCAAAGTTGGACGCTTAACTGATGAGCCACCCAGGCACCCCTTGAATCACTTCAGATACAATATCTAGTAATTTAATATTTATGTATCTAACAAAATTTAAAATATAACAATGTAAGAAACTTAATTTAAAAATATGAAGTAGCTACCTGTGATATACCTGTATATAATACTTGTGATTATTTTTATTAGAGATACAAAAAATTAAATGAAATTTCTTTCTGTTAAAAATCAAAGAGAATGTATAGTCAAACTTAACTATTTTAAAACATTTTCCCTAAAAAAAGCTAACTTACGCTACCCTAAATATAAGAAGCCAAATATACTGTTAAGTACATTAATATGAAATTGAGTAAACATATGAACTGTTATGTTTCTCGAATGCCTATTCTTATACTGTTATCATTTCCTTTTAGAATTTATCATGAATTTAAATAATAGCTTTCTAACAGTGATTCAGGGAAGTATATGGGCACATTAATATAATCCATTTTCCCCTGAAAATATATTATGTATTTGAATAGAACACAAAGCCTGCATAGAAAAGTTCCAATGTTTTAGAAGTACTTCCTCTGCCATTAGAAGCTGGTTTTATTTTTTGATATTAATTTTTTTTAATGTTTATTTATTTTTGAGACAGAGAGAGA
This sequence comes from Lynx rufus, assembly GCF_022079265.1. Classification (NCBI taxonomy): domain Eukaryota; kingdom Metazoa; phylum Chordata; class Mammalia; order Carnivora; family Felidae; genus Lynx; species Lynx rufus. The sequence continues at coordinate 8,418,220 of NW_025814841.1, read as the reverse complement.
CAGAGCAATAGCATGGGAGGGGCAGAGAGAGAGGGAGACACAGAATCTGAAGCAGGCTCCAGGCTCCGAGCTGTTAGCACAGAGCCCAATGTGGGGCTTGAACTCACCAACCGCGAGATCATGACCTGAGCCGAAGTCGGACGCTTAATCAACTGAGCCACCCAGGTGCCCCTACATGATACTGTTTTTTAATGTTTTAGTTATGAAAAAGAAACTGGGATGAAAAATTTCATATGTATCACATTTAAAAATAGCCTTTGCTTTTAAATGGATGTGATTTTCTTTTAATCTTTCAAAATAATAATGTAAATGAAGATAATGATGTTTGGCCTGAATCTGTCTAAGCTCCTTTGCACAAATTTTTTATTTTCAGTTAAACCCTCAGACTCAACTTTTATAGGGTAAACAAATTATAAAACATTGCCTTGGAGATACAAAATGAATATAATTTTTTAAGTCTTATTATAGAATCCTAGATGACACAAATATGTGACACATGTGTGCAAGTACCCACTTAATATTAGCATGAAGCTAAAAATTTCTTAGCAAAAAGCAGGTAAAAAGAGACATAATCTTATTATCTTATTTAAATTTAAAGAAATGTAAAGCTAAATCTTTTATTTTTTAATGTTTATTTTTGAAAGAAAGAGAGAAAGATGCAGAGTGCAAGCAGGGGAGGAGAAGCAGGCTCCAGGCTCTGAGCTGTCAGCACAGAGCCTGACACGGGGCTTGAACTCACTGGAACCATGAGCTCATGACCTGAGCTGAAGTCGGATGCTTAACCGACTGAGCCACTCAGGGGTCCCAAAGCTAAATCTTTAAATAAATAATCTAGAAGAATTATCAGTCTGGTTCATGTGATTGCATGGTCTTATGTATCCAAGGACACCAGAATTTCTGTAATCTTACACAGCACCAATTCTGAATGTCAAACATTAATGTTCAGTCAAAAATAATTTCAATTAAAATTTTGCACGTTTTCACTTTTTTCAATTTTTGAACCTACTGATTCCACTACAATCATATTTTTCAGATTAGGGGGTCTGGCCAAATTATCTATGGGTGAAATTAAATGCTTAGATATCTAGTTCCATCAGTGGCCTGGGGGTTTCTCCTGGGCAGCAACGTGTTTGAATTATGAGTCTATAGAGTTTGGCATTGGAGTAAGGACTAAAAAATGTTCACTGGACAATTGATGCATGAAGGGACAAACGAAAATATTTCTCTAGAGATAGAAACATGAAATACTCCGAAATGTATTTATCAAGTCAGCAATATTTATTCTTCTAAAAGAATACGGAGTGAGAGTTTCTGGCTCTCCCTGATGACTAAAGCTCAGAGCAAAGAGGAAGATGGGCACAAGTATTACCGATCTTGAAGAGAGCCACTGAATAAATGTATTTTTGTTTTTTGTATAAATTCTTTATATATTTTGGATATTAAGACCTTATCGAATATATCATTTGCAAATATCTTCTCCCGTTTAGTAGGCTGCCTTGTTGTTTTGCTGAGGGCTTCCTTTGCTGTGAAAACACTTCTTATTTTAATTTTGCTTTTGTTTCCCTTGCCGAAGGAGACATATCTAGAAAAATGTTTCTATAACCAATGTCAGAGAAATTACTGCCTACAATTTCTTCTAGTTTTATAGCTTCGGGTCTCACATTTAGGTCTTTAAACCATTTTGAGTTTATTTTTTCACATGGTGTAAGAAAGTGATCCAATTGCATTCCTGTGCATGTGAGCGTCCAGTCTTCTCAGCACCATTTATTTATTGAAGAGATGGCCTTTTCCCTATTGCATATTCTTGCCTCCTTTGTTGTAGATTAATTGATCACATAAGCGTGGGTTTATTTCTAGGCTTTCTATTCTGTTCCATTGATCTATGTGTCTATACTGTGCCGGTATCACACTGTTTTGATTACTACAACTTCGTAGCATATCTTGAAATCTGGATATGTGATATTTCTAGCTTTGTTTTTTCTCAAGATTGCTTTGGTTATTCAGGGTTTTGGGTGGTTCTATACACATGTGTACGGAACTATAAAAAACAAATTTGATCAGAGTTACTTTCCTGACATCAATCTGTACTGGCTCTCCACTGCTCATAGGTTTAAGGTTAAATACATGTTAGAAGCTTCAGCTTGCCATTAAGGTCTTTATAACCTAGGTCACTCCTGCATCGTATCCAAAATTACTCTGTATAGTAGGCATTATCTCCACTAAGACCTGTTTTCTGGCCCAGCTGAAGTGTATAGAAAACCTTCTGTTTGGTTAGCAGAGCCAACTCATTCTGGGCCCTGCACCTCTGCCCGCCTGATGTCCAAACACCTACTTTACTGTAATGGTCTTTAGTTGTGCTTCTACCTAGTTTGGGTTTGGTGCCATGATTAACCTATCTTCTCCTTTCCTTGATTAATGACTTTCTCTTATGACTGAAGCTAACCTCTTCATAAAGGCTTAGTAGTACTATAATTGTTAAGTAGTACAGGGAAAACTCTAAAGTCCTATTTCCTGGCTTCAAATTTTGGCTCCGCCATCTAGAAGCTATGTGACTTTGGCCACTGAACACGTAAATATGTCCCTTTGTTTCCCCAATTGTAAAAAAAAAAAAAAAAAAAAAAAAAAAAAAGGTATGGAGGGGATAACAACAATACCTTCTGCAAAGGATTAGTGTCAAGAAAGCACTTTGAATTTTTTTTTTCAACGTTTTTTATTTATTTTTGGGACAGAGAGAGACAGAGCATGAACGGGGGAGGGGCAGAGAGAGAGGGAGACACAGAATCGGAAACAGACTCCAGGCTCTGAGCCATCAGCTCAGAGCCTGACGCGGGGCTCGAACTCACGGACCGCGAGATCGTGACCTGGCTGAAGTCGGACACTTAACCGACTGCGCCACCCAGGCGCCCCAAGAAAGCACTTTGAAATGTACTCAGCACACAGTTAAACTCTCAACATATACTGGTTATTATTTTTACTAATAGCTAGTTTATTACCTAGAAGCAATAGGACAGAAAAATTCTAAGCAGTTAAATTATACATGCAAACAAGCTGCACACACTACTCTGAACTTAAATAACTTGTAGTTAGAAAAACAATGTCACATGCTGAAGTTTAATGCAGCTTCCTATCATGAGTTACAGCAAAAATGTGGCATAGTACCCAAATGAATGGAAGCTTGATAGTTTTAATGCGGAGTCAAGAGAAAAAAGCATAAATTATTCTAAACAAGGAAGAAATGCTCACAGATGACGGCAACTCATAAAATACAGAAGGGAGCACACAGGTTGACTAAGTTTGGAAAATGTTTTTAAAAAATGACAACAAAAGACAGGGATATCCACTCTCACCACCATTATTTAACATAGTACTGAAAGTCGTAGCCACAGCAATCAGACCACAAAAGAAATAAAACGCATCCAAGTTGGCAGGGAGGAAGTAAAACTTTCACTATTTGCAGATGCCATGATACCACATACAGAAAACCGGAAAGACTCCACCAAAAGAATTGTTAGAACTGGGAAACAAATTCAGTCAAGTCACAAGATACAAAATCAATCTACAGAAATCCATTGCATTTCTATACACCAATAATGAAGTGCAGAAAGCAAAATTTAAAAACTCAATCCCATTGACGATTGCACCCAAAACAATCAGATACCTAGGAATAAGCTTAATCAAAGAGGTAAAAGACCTGAAAACTATAAAACTCTAATGAAGGAAACTGAAGATCACACAAAGCAATTTAAAGACATTCCATGCTCCCAGACTGGAAGAACAAATATTGTTAAAATGTCTATACTACCCCAAGAATCTGCATGTTTAATGCAATCTCTATCAAAATACCAATAGCATTTTCCACAAAGGTAGAACAAACAATTGTATAATTTGTATGGAACCACAGAAGACCATAAATCGCCAGAGCAATCTTGAAAAAAAAAAAAAAAAAGCAAACCTGGAGACATCACAATTCTGGACTTCAAGTTACATTACAAAGTTACATCACAAAACATTATGGTTCTGGCACAAAAACAGACACATAGATCAACAGCACAGAAAACCCAGAATGAACTCACAACTATATGGTCAATTAATCTTCAACAAAGCAAGAAAGAATATCCAATGGGAAAAAGACAATCTCTTCAACAAATGGTGTTGGGGAAACTGGACAGCAACATGCAAAAGAATGAAACTGGACCACTTTCTTACACCATACATAAAAACAAATTCAAAATGGACGAAACACCATTGGCCAGAAGATGGCTGTAGCAACTTCTCTCTAGATAGGTCTCCAGAGGCCAGGAAAACAAAGCAAAAATAAACTGCTAGGGCTTCATCAAAATAGAAAACTTCTGCACAGTGAAGGAGACAACCAAAAAAACTAAAAAGCAACCTACAGAATGGGAGAAGATGTTTGCGAATGACATATCTGATAAAGGATTAATATCCAAAATATATAAAGAACTTATAAAACTCAACACCTAGAAAACAAATAATCCAATTTAAAAATGGGCAGAAGAGATGAATAGACATTTTTCCAAAGAAAACATACAGATGGCCAACATACACATGAAAAGATGCTCAACATCATTCATCATCAGGGAAACGGAAATCAAAACTACAATGAGGTATCACCTCATACCTGTCAGAATGGCTAAAATCAACACCACAAGAAACAACAGGTGTTGGCAGGGATGTGGAGAAAGGAGAACCCTCTTGCACTGTTGGTGGGAATGCAAACTGGTGCAGCCACTGCAGAAAACAGTATGGAGTTTCCTCAAAAAGTTAAAAAGAGAACTACCCTATGATCCAGCAATTGCTCTACTAAGTATTCACCCAAAGAATATAAAAATACCAATTCAAAGGGATACAGTGCACCCCAATGTTTATAGCAGCGTCATCCACAATTGTCAAGTTATGGAAACACCCCAGTGTCTGTTGACTGATGAATGGATAAAGATGTGGTATACAGACACAACAGAATATTACTCAGACAGAAAAAAAAGAATGAAACCTTGCCATTTGCAACAATACGGTTGGAGCTAGAAGGTTTAATGCTCAGCGAAATAAGTCAGTTACAGAAACACAAATACCATATGTGGAACTTAATAAACAAAAGAAATGAGCAAAGGGGAAAGAGAGAGGCAAACTAAGAAACAGACTCATAACTATGGAGAACAAACTGATGGTTACCAAAGGGGAGGTGGCAGGGCTGGGGGGGGCGGCGACAGGTGAAATAGGTGATGGGGGTTAAGGAGTGCTTCTGTGTTGTATGGAAGTGCTGAATCACTATACTGTACACCTGAAATTAGTATTACACTGTATGTTAACTAATGGGAATTTACATAAAAACTTTTAAAAAACGACAACAAAAAGTTAACCTGGTAGCATATCTAAACAGCTGCTGTTAAATGCTGACTGCTAGACTGCTAAGGGTTGCACAATGACTTAATTTCCTTAACTCAGTTGTTTAAAGAATATTTTTCTAGGGGCGCCTGGGTGGCGCAGTCGGTTAAGCGTCCGACTTCAGCCAGGTCACGATCTCGCGGTCCGGGAGTTCGAGCCCCGCATCAGGCTCTGGGCTGATGGCTCAGAGCCTGGAGCCTGTTTCCGATTCTGTGTCTCCCTCTCTCTCTGCCCCTCCCCCGTTCATGCTCTGTCTCTCTCTGTCCCAAAAATAAAATAAACATTGAAGAATATTTTTCTATAAGGTATACCTATAATACTATCATAAAGGAAAATGGCAAAATAGAATTTGCTTTCAGATACTAGCTGTAATTAATTTCTGCAATTCAAGGTGGGGACTTAACTGCATCTTGTTTCTATTGTACTTTATATAGATACACTAAGGGAAAGCTTTCAGTGTTCAGAGTCAGGGCAAGAATCATTAAATGTTTCAGATCAAAAGTAAGGCAATTCCAGGAATTTTGTACCATTACTGAAGTTCTAATGAATTAAAGACAGTACATTTCTTTTCATCAAAGTATACAATCACTAAAATGACTAGCTTTTTAAGGTCTTTCTTCCATTAGCAACAATAATTCACAACTGACTATTCATTTGACTAGTTACTAAAAGAGCATGGTTGATTATTAGCTTTTTATATATTTATAAATTTGTAACTCTATCATATAACTTCACTGCATTCTCAGATTAATATAGAAAGTTAAAAACTGACTACTGAAGGCCTGTAGAATTACAACTGGATATTCTAAGCCAGGTTACTGAGCCTTCTGTAAGATACTTTACTAATTAACACCAGCTTTAATTACACCTTATACTGCATATGAAGCTAAACATACACTACTACTTAATTCATACAGAAAAATCAGTTCCTTTATTAAGAACCATGAAAAATACACCTTCGAAATAAATTAATGAAATTAAGATATTTGTTTTCTACAATTCTTTTATCTGTTACTATATACTACTTTGATACCCTCTTTCATTTATCTCCTTAAGATCTGTCTATATTTATGGGAAGAAGATTTTTCCACTACTGATAGACAAAATTATGAACCCAAACTAGTTTGGTTTTGAAACAAGACAACTACATTTTGAGTTTACAAAGAAAAGGTTATTTACTGGAAAGCCTTCCAATACGATGAATCCAACCTAATGAAACTATTTTATTGAGTGAGAAGTTCTGTGGGACAAAGTTGCCAACCTAATGTCAGGTTGGGAGAGAATGTGGAGTCACTATTAGGTTGACCAGGCCAACAAATCTAACAGTCCCAAAAAGAACAATATACTTCTCACTGTAAAAGATGTATATCGGGGAGTATGATGGAAGCTTCTTATGTAAAGGGTTTTGACACTAAACTACCATGTATATCCTGAAAATCTGAATTAAGTATGAAAGTACAAAAATAATTTCAGATTTAAAGAAATTTCATTTATGACAGTTAAAGTAAAACACAACTCTTATTACCAACACAACCTGACATATGTATTACTAGTAACCTCAGTTGATCCTAACAACTTATTTTGAAATCTAATGGATTATTTAAGAAGTAAGCACCGTGGGGCATCAGTCTTATATTAAAAGGTGATAAATTATATTGTCCACTCTTTGATCGTAAATGCCACAATTGGTTCCTAACATCTCTTTTGATGTAATTATCCCAATAGTCCCCACTGCTTATTAGCCAAACATTCAAAATGAGGTTATGAACAGAAAGCCCACACAGTCAAAATAACTTCCTCAGACATCAACATCAGCCATAACATACGCTTGGAGTATAATACCTTTGTTTTAAAATGTAAAGTAGCCAATTTTTCATCACAATCTTCTAAATAAATGACATTTTAAAAAGAACAAGTTACTATGAGGAAAGTTTATGCTTGTTAGAACTCTTCTTGGTAAGCCATTTTTCTTTTTGCCATGTGCTTTAAACATCTTAATAAATTCCACCATGATGACAAGAAACCACACAGTGCACCTGTGCTCTCTATCTTAATGAATCCAATAAGTACAGGCCTGCTCACTTTAATTTGTAAAGGAAACGATGATACAGTCAGTTTTAACTTAAGGTATTAATTATCCAAATAAGCAGAATTAGCTTAATGTTCCAGTAGACCTTGCCCAGATACAACCACTAAGTAACATTTTCTGAAATTACAGCAGTTTTAAAAACAGCAAGTTTGGGGGAATAAGGAAGCAGAATGCTCCATCCAAATGGATTAAATTATACTGAGGAACCGATGTAGCAGTTCAGAGACACTCAAGTTTTTGTTGACTTTAACTACTACAGAATCAATTAAATGCAGTTTAAATGCCCAGTGGGTAATTAACCGTCGCTGTTTTATGCCTACCTGTATATAAACACATTATCTTTCAAAAAGGCCACTCTCCTTTCAAAACAAAGGTTATAACTGTCTTAAACGCCTCAGCATACCGATGGTCAAAATCTTATAGAAACTCCACACGGACCCAGACAATCACATGATATAACTGTGCACATGCCACACGCCATCTGTTGGATATGACTGCCAGCGCAGATTTCGTGAGCTGGCAAAGGACTGAAATAGTCAAGAATTCTGCAAGTATTTCAAAGTGCAGGCTTCTCATTAATTTTAATTTCCTGTTGGCTCTACAAGGAAGGAGTGCGTAGCGAAAGCACAATGTGCCACATACACTCAAGTTCATGCCACATGTACACCTGTAATCATAAACTCTTATTCAGGGCTATCCACTAAAAACACTTGAGATTCTGTGTTTATTTCTTCTTTACCCCAGAAGAAATAAATCTGCCATATCTACATTATCTTTTCATACTTTGTTAATACTTTTGCAAACATCTGGAAATACTTGACAATAATCACTTAATTAATGCAAAGCTAATCGATGACAATATGCTTAAATACTTCACTCGACTGAAGTGGTTTCCTCGGTCCACACAACTAGGGAATGATGAGAACAAGAAGCGCTTTGACAAAGGAGTACACTACAAGGGAAACTCTTAGCCAACATCTCTTTAAAAAGATGAAGCAGATGATACCGTACTGCTACTCTGCTAAAAACTGGTAGATGCTGCTGGCTTTGGTTTGCCCCTCCGGGCTCTCCACAGGGCCTGTGTCACGGATGGCTTTCCAAAGGGCTGGCATTGCTACAAGCGTCTGCATGGGCTCTTGTATTCCACCACTGTCTCCACAACATTACCCTCCAGAACTGCTGGCCGCCGTAGGACAGCGAAAAGATCCTGAGAAAGAAATATTTCTCCAGAACGAGGGACGATTCCTAAGCTGCACACGGTGGCTCCAGGAGCACTTTCTCTGGGCTTGCTGCTTGCTGTGTTTTGTGGCAGTGAGGTGTCAGTTTGCTCATCTGTTTGTTTCCCTAGAACCATACAGACTTGCCAATCCAGGAATCAGAAGTAGATGGCAAAACCACTTAGGAAAGTCTGAGGCAAATTTGCACTTGGAGGGGAGGACTTTATATTTCCTCTGCTACCATTATTGAAACTTTTTTCTCCAGTGCTGCTCTGGAGGAGTCTTGTGCCCATTAGCTCAAAAGGCAATGCAAATTGAATAAATATTTTAAAATCATAGCAATCAAGAAAGGTTAACTTACATTTCAGTTTGAGTCAAAGACAAAAACATGGCTGATTTACCTAATCCCTCTCATACTAGTAATTATTGTCAATCCAATTTTTTTTTTTATTTTTTAAAGATTGGAACCAATATAGTAGGTTAACAGATGGCTTTTAAAGTTTTTGTTCTTGTTCCAAAATCTTTACGTTACCCAAAATATATCTATTTAAGTATAATACTGTAATTTCTGCAAAACATGATCTACAAGCTCTCTATTTAACGCTAAACAATCTGGATGCTAGGGCTGTTTGGAAATAATGCTAACAAAAACTGAAACATTAGTCTAGTGCTATAATAAACAGATTTGCCTTTTATATTTGTTTTTAAGAATCTTCATAGGCACACCCTAAACAGAACATGTTTTGTGGAGTTAAAATAACCGGTTCAATTAGCCCAAATATATTTTATGTTATCTTTATTTTACCCCCAAATTGGTGAAATCATAAATTAATACTCCTCTCATCTCATTACAACCAGGAACATTAGCATAAAACAACAGTTCACAGAAAATCCAAAAGACAAACGCTAAAAGAAAACACATAAATTATGTTGCATACAGGCTTTTGGGTAAAGAACGCTTCCTACTCTGCACATCTGTCTAGCAAGTGCCTCTCTGAATGTTTTGTCCTTTAGGAATCTGCTCTGAATACTACAAAAGACAAGTCTTTCACTCTTCTTGAAACCTATTTTCCTCAATGCAAAAGGATAAGCCTTCTATGCGTTGGAAATATGGTCAAAACAACTTTGGCTTGTTTTAAGGAACTTCTACATAATAGACGTAGGAATCACGTAAAAATCCAGTTCTTTTGGAAGGCAGCCTTAAGACACGTCACAAAGAGAGAAGATAAACACATAAACCTTAGCATACTTTATATTTTGATGAGTCACTTTTTTTTTTTAACATTCTATGTATCTAATGTATGACGGGATGAATAAGACCAGATTTCCCTTATCATTACCAGCTGGTGTTTTATGTGGAAATCTGTCTTTGCTTTTAGTCCATTTCCTTACTTTGTAAGCAAAGTATCCCATCAAACCCCTTCCACTCTGTCGCACCCATACTGCCTCTTTTCCTACTCCTTTAGCCTCTCTCGCACTCTCCTTTTTTTTTTTTTTTTACCATACTCACCAGACTCTTGGCAATTCTTTATTCATCCCCTGCTAATCCTTCCTTTATCCATCTCTTCTTTATTCTCATTTACATTCCCTTCAGTGGCTATTACAACATTTTCCACTTTCCTCAAAGTGATGAGAGGGTTGAGCAGTAGTTCCAGCTGACAGGTGTGTAAATGTTGGGGTAGAAAGAACTCTGGTAACTCTGTACCACCGCCCCCCCCATACCTTTTTAAGGCTACATGACTTGTATACATCAAAAAAGAAATTATTCTGAAAAAACTGGATCCAGTCATGACCTCTTTTTTTTTTTTTTTAAATTTTTTTTTTTTCAACGTTTATTTATTTTTGGGACAGAGAGAGACAGAGCATGAACGGGGGAGGGACAGAGAGAGAGGGAGACACAGAATCGGAAACAGGCTCCAGGCTGAAGTCGGACGCTTAACCGACTGCGCCACCCAGGCGCCCCAGTCATGACCTCTTAAAGCCTCTCTCTTAACTGTGAGGACATTTTCCCTTCCTTTTTTTTTTTTTTTAATTACTTTCACTTTCTACTACCTAAGGTTCGTCACCTTAACCAAAATTATATTCCTTTAAGTTTATTTATTTATTTAGAGAGAGAGAGAGAGAGAGAGAAAGGGAGGGGGAGGGAGAGAGAGAGGGAGGGAGAGAGGAAGGGAGGGAGGGAGAGAGAGAGGGAGGGAGAGAGAGAGAGAGGGAGGGAGGGAGAGGGGCAGAGAGGGGGGGGGGGAGAGAGAATCCCAAGCAGGCTCCACGCTGTCAATATAGAGCCCAATGTGGGGCTCGATCCCACAAACTGTGAGATCATGACCTGAGCTGAAACCAAGAGTCGGACGCTCCACCCCCAAAATTGTATTCTTTAATCTAGTAAGTCAGCTATTTCAGTGTTTTTAATCTTTTCTAATGTCTCCTATACTTACTTCTGTTTTTGTTGCTTCTTTTCTACTTTATTACTATATTATTTCAAGCCCGTTTCACATAACTGATATCCCTTACCTCTAGTCTTTTCCTTTCAATCAACACTGCATACTACCATTGAGATTAATATTCTAGGGGCGCCTGGGTGGCTCAGTCGGTTAAGATTCTTGATTTCAGCTCAGGTCATGATCTCACAGTTTGTGAGCTCTAGCCCTGCATCGGGCTTTGCACTGACAGTGTGGAGCCTGCTTGGGATTCTGTCCCCTGCCTGCGCTCGCACTCTCTCTCTCTCTCTCTCTCTCTCTCTCTCTCTCTCAAAAAAAAAAAAAAAAAAAGATTAATATTCTAAAACACTTTCATCATGTCATTCTCCAACTTAAAAACCTTCAATGGTTTTCTACTGTCCAGGAAATAAGAATTCAGACTTTGCAATCTCTCATTCAAGTCTTCGACCATCTGAGCCAGACCTGCCTTTCCACTATCATATTGTTCCAAATGAACTTGAAAGTCTCTACTTCATTTTAATCCAATACACCTTGTGGTTTCCTACCTCTAAGCTTTTTACTACACACATCATCCTGTGGTGCCTGCCTTCCCTCCTTCTGTTATTCATCTTTCAACGCTAAGATAAAGTCCCCCTCCACTGTATAATTTCACAAACTACTCCAGCCTTTGCTCAGTCCCTGCTTATGCAAAACCACATGACGTTTGCATTATTGCTCTAGCTTAGAATTTAATTAATTTATATCTTGTCTTAATTTTATAAACTTATTTCTCTATAGAGCTGAGCACAATACAAGCAGAGAGTAGAGCATTTGTTAAATTAGTTTAATGGTTTATAATAAATTTTGTAATTTCCAGATAGAAGGACTCCAAAATATATGATAGGCTGACAATTTTACCAGAGGTTTGGAGGAGCCGGCCACTGGAAATTCAATGCTTTAATTTACAAAACTAGAAGGAGCCTAAAAGGGACAGTGGAAAGCTACATGTCAAAAGTTGTGTGTGAAAATTTAAAAAGCAGGGTACTGTAACGACCCTTACCAAAATCACAAATGACCTCCAATTTCCTAAATTCAAGATTCTAATTTTAGTTGAATTTTAATTATGACAATTTCTAGTGGAACATTTGCAAAGATGATCACAACAAATCCTTTCATTCTGCAGAGCTCTCTGCAATGGGACTCTGCTCTTTTCCCCATCATGAGGTAAAATCGATTTCTAAATCCCTTGAATCTGGACTGGCCTTGTGACATATTTTAACTTAACAGAATATGGTAGAAATGACACTGTGAGAATTCTCCCCTCCTCTTATGTATTTATTTTTATTGTGGTAAAAAATACAGAATGTCAAATTTAGCCTTTTGATCATTTTTTTTTTAATTTTTGTTTTCAACGTTTTTTATTTATTTTTGGGACAGAGAGAGACAGAGCATGAACGGGGGAGGAGCAGAGAGAGAGGGAGACACAGAATCGGAAACAGGCTCCAGGCTCTGAGCCATCAGCCCAGAGCCTGACGCGGGGCTCGAACTCACGGACCGCGAGATCATGACCTGGCTGAAGTCGGACGCTTAACCGACTGCGCCACCCAGGCGCCCCTTGATCATTTTTAAGTGTACAGTTCAGTGTATGAGATACATTCACACCGTTATGCAAACATCACCATCATCCAACCCCAGAACTTTTTTCATCTTGCAAAACTGAAACTCTGTGCCCATTAAACAACAACTCTCTCCTTTCCCCTCTCCCCACAGCCCCTGGCAGCCACCATTCAACTTTCTCCCTCTGTAAATCTGACCACTCTGGGTGCCTCATATAAGTGAAATCACACAGTATTTGTTCTTCCGTGATTGACTATTTCACTTAGCATGATATCTTCAAAGTTTATTCATGTTATAGCGAGGTTACAGCATGTGTCAGAATTTCCTTCCTTTGTAGGCTGAAAAATATTTTGTATGTATATACCACATTTTGTTTATCTATTCATCTATCAATGGACACTTGGCTCGCTTCCACCTTTTGCCTATCATGAATAATGTCACTTGTATATCTTCTTTGGAAAAATATTTATATGAGTCCCTCACTCATTTTTTAACTGGGTTGTTTGGTTTTTTTGCTGTTGAGTTGTAGTTCTTTATATAACCTAGATGTTAACCCCTTATCAGATATGTGATTTGCAAATGTTTTCTCCCATTCCATGGGGTGCCTTTTCACTCTATTGACAGTGTCCTTAGATGCACAAAAAAATTGATTTTAATGTACCCTAATTTATCTATTTTTTGTTGTTCCCTGTGTTTTTGGTGTCATATCCAAGAAATCATTGCCAAATCCAATGTTAGGAAGATTCTCTTATGTTTTCTTCTAAGAGTTTTATACTTTTAGTTCTTATGTTTAGATCTTTCATTCATTTTGAGTTAATTTTTGTACATAGTGTAGAGTAAGGGCCCAACCTCATTCTTTTGCACATGGCTGTCCAATTTCCCCAGTATCATTTGTTGACAAGACTGTTCTTTCCCCATTGAATGGTCTCAGTATCCCTGCCAAAAATCACCTGATTATATATGGGACGGTTTATTTCTGGCGTCTTTATTCTACTCAACTGGTCTATATGTCTGTCTTGTTTTGATTACTAAAGCTTTGTATGAGTTCTGAAATCGGTTAAGATGAGATCTCCAACTTCATTTCTCTTTTTCAAGACTGTTTTGACTATTCGAGTCCTTTCAAATTCCATATGAATTTTAGGATGGATTTTTGTATTTCTGCAACAAAAATGTCATTGGGATTTTGAAAGAGATCACATTGAATCTATAGATTGCTTTGGCCCATACTGACATCTTAACAATATTAAATCTTATAACCCATGAACAAGAAATATCTTTCTTTATATTGGTATCTTTAATTTCTTTCAGCAACGCTTTATAGTTTTCAGTGTATAAGTCTTTCACCTCCTTTGTTAAGATTATTCCTAAGGATTCATTCTTTTCGATGCTATTATAAATGGACACTGTGCAGATTCTAGGCGTAGGTCTGAAGAGGCCTTACAACTTCTCTGTCACCCTCTTGGTAGGCTGCTACAACCACATAAAAATGCCAGGCTTGCCTGATAGCATCATACGACCTAGGCTACTGTGGGCACCACTGCCACACACACGAGTGAGGTAATTTTAGGGGTGCCTGGGTGGCTTAGTCAGTTAAGTGTCCAACTCAGCTCAGGTCATGATCTCACAGTTCATGAGTTTCAGTCCGGCATCAGGCTCTCTGCTGTCAGCACAGAGCCTGCTTTGGATCCTCTGTCCCCTTTTCTTTCTGCCACTCCCCTGCTTGCCCTCTCTCTCTCTCTCGCCCTCTCTCAATAATTAACTTTTTTTTTTTAAGAGTGAGGTAATTTTAGAGAGATCATTCAGATCCCGTCAAGCTGCCAGATGATTACAGCCACTTGACAGACCCCAGGTAAGACCAGGAGAAGAACCACTCCACCGAACCTAGTCAAAATGCTTACCCACAAAATTGTGAACAAATAAAATAGTTGTTATTTTAAGCCATTAAGTTGGGGGGGGGTAGCAAAGACTAACTGAAACAGAAATAGAATTAAATCATTTTATTTGCTATTTCTTAACCATGATAATTTATTCATTACTTTGTAGCTCATTTCAAACTGTTTCTCAGAGGCTATTAAGATTTATTCCAACTGAGACAAGACAAAGTTCTTTGATGCTAAATACTCTACATAATTCATCATGTTCATGAATGATTTAAAGCTTGAATGTCAGCATTCTAAATAATTTATGATTTTTTAAAAAGTAGACAGCTTAAAATGAAATCTTCCCAGAACTACTACAGAAATATAGATTTTATTTTTGAATATCTAACTTCAAAATTGAAAAGACAAAAATAAGTAGATATTACAATTAATGTTTTCAGGCAAACTTGCGCCCTTGCTTAAATTTGCTAGCTATCTGTACTAACTATATTGGGAATAGATTTTGAAACTTTAGTATCTGATTATTTCAAAACACAATCACAATATTTAGGAGAAAAGTACTAAACATTAAAAATACTTATAATCCCAAAGCATTTAGAGGCATGTTGACTAAGCAAAATGGCTATTATTTAAAAACATTAAAGATATACATATACCTAAAATTCTATTTACTTATAAATAAATGCATTTATTTCTATTTATAGCTGTAACTATAACTATAGGATTATAGTTATTTTATGTGGAAAAAAATCTTACAGAACAAATGCAAAACTAACATATTATTTAAAACATGCTAAAGCAAAAATTTACTCCATAAAAATTTCTACTCCATTAAAGAACTCATTTTGAGAATTTACTTCAAGATGTGGAAATAGTTGTTTTAGAATTGTTCACCTATATTATACGCAGTCTTTAAAATAAATGAATAACAAGGAGCAGGGCAGAAGAAATAAAGAGAAAATATAACAAAGAAGCAATGAGGCACAGTTTTATACTGAAATTTATATGCTAACTAGATATACAACAGGACTATTATTTCTGACAAACCAAGTGGAATTAACACTTACCAAGTAGAAACTAATTCAATTAAGTATCAAAGTTGAGGCAAATTTCTCAAAGTCTATGTCATAAATACCTTTGTACCATTTACTTTGGAAAGTAAATTTACTGTCAGAAATACCTGGTATTTGCACTATTAAAAAATGTTTTTAAGTTTATTTATTTTGAGAGAGAGAGCACACACAAGCAGGGGTTAGGACGGGGTGGGGGGAGGGAGGGAGAGAGGGGGAGAGAGAGAGAGAGAGAGAGAGAGAGAGAGAGAGAGAGAATATCATAAGCAGATCCCGTGCTGTCAGCACGTAGTCTGACACAGGGCTCGATCCAATGAACTGTGAGACCATGACCTGAGCTGAAATCAAGAGTCAGACGCTTAACCAACTGAGGCACCCAGGCGTCCCTAAAAACATTTTTTGACATAGTTGTTATTTTAGGTTTAAAGAGTCCTAAAAATTTCTCTAAATTTGGTCTCTGATTTATTTAGCTATAAGCAATTATTTACATTTCTCTGCAAATACCTGTCTACAAGCAAACTATAATTTTACCACTCTCTTATCTACATATATAGCTATACACTGAATATTAATACACTCATTGTCTAAATTTTATACACACACACACACACACACACACAAACTGTGCTTCTCAATGTGATGATAAAATGAAGAAGGATAAAACATAAATGGAAGAATTAAAATGTACTTACAAAGTCAAAGTCTCCATCCTGAGGAACTTTCCAGTTGTCAGGAAAAACATTTTTGGACATAGGAAAGGGTTCATGCATGTTCTGATTACAGTTTTCATGACTTTTATTCTTGAAGTCCTGTTTATCAAAGTAGTCCATAAAAGATGGTCTTTGTACTTGTGGTGAAGTTGCGTTTCCTTAGGTAAACAAAGAACACAGAAACGGCATAAGTTCTTACATTTAAAGAAGTGTGGTTTTTATCGAAGTATGATTTCTTTATTGAGCAAATAATAAATTCGCACTGGTCAGATTCAAGGCCAACATCGTCAATTTAATGAAGAACAAAGTAAAATGAAACAATGAAAAAACAAAAATATCCAGGCCACATAAAAATTTGACTAATGATTAGGCAAAGACCCACAATATTCTTAGATTGTAGAAAACATTTGAGAATTTTGGCAAGAATCTTTATTATAGTTTTACTAAAAATCGTTTCAAGTATATTTAAGTCTGTCAAATGAAGTAAAATTTTAAAACACACTTATTTTTAAACATCTAAGCCTCCATTGTTATTGTCATTGCACACCACAAGCTAAAGAAGTTATAAGGACTTACCCAGGTTTCTCTTATGTCTTTGTTTCCTTACAGTCTTTCTAGCTGATTCCACCTCATCCTGGACTCCCATGGTTTCGCCTATCATATTTATATGTGACTCCTGTCACTTCACCAGCCTAGATCTTGCTTCTGAGTTCTATTTCTAAAACTTTGCCATATTTAAGTCAGAAAACCAATTTTTTATTTCTAAAGCTCACTTCTAAGTTCTATATCTTGACTTTCCTACTGCTTACTTTTGGACTACTCCATCTGAGGTGACTCAGAGTTACCTCAAACTTACCAGTTCTAAAACTAAAGCTAACTTCTAAAGTTTAATGTCCTTAAGGTTCATCCATGTATTAGCATGTGTCAGAATTCCCTTCCTTTTTAAGTTAAATAATATTCCATTGTATGTATAACTCACATTTTGTTTACCCATTCATCTGTCAATAAACACTTTTGACTATTTTCAATAATGTTGCAATGAACATGGATGTACAAATATTTCGAGGCCCTGCCGACTATATGTTTTTAAGTCTTTTTAAGCTAACCAAGTTTTTCTCTATACATCTGCAGATCTTTATTTACAAGTAATTTTATTTTTTAATAGCTACATAGAGGCCTTTTTCATTTTCTTACAGGTGCTTTAATGGTTGTACCTAATCCCTGATCAAGTGAGTCATTATGATACAATGTAAGCAAACATGAATAATTATTAGTAAAAGTAATGTTTATTTTTTATTTTCAGTCTATGAATTATGTCTTTTATATGTGTTTCTGAGTTTATCTTTTCGTTAAACTATAAGTTCCCTAATGCAGGAACCCAAATAATTTCACAAATAAGAGAACTATGATCATCAATGAGTGTTTTTGATTATCCACCCAGATGTTCAACATCAATGGCATGAGGAAGAGCTAATGAGATGGTATGTGGCATTTCAACATCATTACTTTTGAATTAGTAAGAGGCTGCTAGTATTTCAGTACTAGCAACTGTGAATTGGCAATAATAAATTTGAGAAATTATTGTGACTACTACAGTTTTTAGAATGATCTGTCCCAGTGAAGTCAGAAGGAATCTGATATTCAGAATATGCATGTATTAGTGGAAAAATAGGGGAAAAAACTGTTTATCTAAAGACTCATCATCTAATTAGAACTGCTCAGACTTTAGAAGGCTTGAAAATAAGGGTGAGAAGACATCTGGGACCCAAATGGTACCCCCTGAAAAGTTACTAGACATTCCATCAAAATTAGGATAGTATAAAATATCAATATTCACAGTCAACCTTCAGAACTTACAACACTCTCATATCCCACATACAAAATCCATGAAAAAAGAACTCCTCAGGGACAATGTATCAAGATAACAGCCAAAGCTGTCTTTAGATTCCCTGTCAGAACAGACTTTACTGGTATGTTAAAAATGAACAAAATATAGGAGGAAAAGTACAATATCTCAATAATCAATAAACGTAATATAAAGATTTTATTATCAATTTTCTTCCCTAAATAAATTATCAATTTATTATCAATTTTCTTCCCTAAAATCTCCTATTGTTAAAAAAAGAAATTGTTTAATCTGATGAGGTTAAATTACTGACATTTGGATGGGACATACATTCCAATAACATTTTCAATAGATTTTAAGAACTCCTGATTCACCTCTGGGCCTCATTATTTTTTTTCCTTTTTTTTTCTTTTTCTATTATTATTATTATTATTATTATTATTATTATTTAATTTACACCCAAGGTTAGTTAGCATACAGTGCAACAATGATTTCAGGAGTAGATTCCTTAATGTCTCTTATCCATTTAGCCCATCTCCCCTCCCACAACCCTCCAGTAACCCTCTGTTTGTTCTCCATATTTAAGAGTCTCTTATATTTTTTCCCCTCCCTGTTTTTATATTATTTTTGCTTCCCTTCCCTTACATTCATCTGTTTTGTCTCTTAAAGTCCTCATAGGAGTGAAGTCATACGATATTTGTCTTTCTCTAATTTCGCTTAGCATAATACCCTCTAGTTCCATCACGTAGTTGCAAATGGCAAAACTTCATTCTTTTTGACTGCTGAGTAATACTCCATTGCATATATATACACCACATCTTTTTTATTCATTCATCCATCTATGGACATTTGGACTCTTCCCATAATTTGGCTATTGTCGATAGTGTTGCTATAAACATTGGGGTGCATGTGCCCCTCTGAAACAGCATACCTGTATCCCTTGGATAAATACCTAGTAGTTCTGGGCCTCATTATTACAAGACATCTTTATCTCCAGAATTAAAATTTGGCTCCTATGGAAACCTTTTATTACAAAATAAATCCAGGAATTTAACCTCAATTTTTCTCTACCTCTTCCTTTTTTATGAGAATAAATAATAAAATATTACAAGTGTTGCTCGATGAATTTTCTATAAAATGAGTAAGTCAAATGATGGAGGGGAGAAAGATAATCCCTCAAATGAAAACTTTCTCTGCTTGATATTCTTTTCTTGTTTAAGAGTAATTTTGTAATAGGATTAGTTATTTGTAAGTTCTTATTTTAACCAGCTAGTCTTAAGATGGGTTACACACATAGAGATCTCAAAAATTTGGCACTTGGTACGAGAAAGGGTTATCAATATTTATATAGTAAAATCAGAATCAAAAGAGTAACAGTGGCTTCGTTGGCAACTCATTCCTGGAAAAGTAAGACACCATGGAGATCACAATTACTAACTGCATTTGACAAACACAGATTTTCACTGCAGCACATTTCTAAACAGCACTCTTTTAAAAATGAATTTTGTATATTAGGTGCTTTGGAAAAATAAAACAAAACAAAAACATATTATGACATCATTAATCCACTGAAGCCAACAGCACTCCCTGACCAATGCCCCTCTCGCTTCCCACACCAGGCCAGGCTCACATTGCTCTTAGCAGTTGTCCCTCTAGTCAATACTGGCTTCACCACAGAGACTCTAGTTAGTCTTCCTTGTCTGCTTCTCAGTTAGGAGACATGAAATTCTTCATCCTAGAATCTTCACCAATGTCCTGGTATTGTACTGAAACTGTCAGGGTTTTGTGATATACTAGTGACTCTTAATACAGACCTTTGTGTCTCAGTAAATACAAGATTAATATTTTCTTATTGGAAACTAATATTTATAGAGCAGTTATTCTAATATGGCCTACATTTTAACAGCAGCAACGTGCACAGGAAAGGAGAGGAGAAAAAATCTTAAAAGTTGCTTTTCTGGGGTGCCTGGGTGGCTCAGTTGGTTAAAGAGTCCACCTCTTGATCTCAGGTCATGATCTCACAGTTGGGAGACTGAGCTTGGCATAGGGCTCCAAGCAGGGAGCGTGCACTCGCTCACTCTCTCTCAAAAAAAAAAAAAAAAAAAAAAAAAAAAAAAAAAAAAAAAAAGATGGAAGATTGCAATAAAAGAATAATTTTTAAAAAGTTGCTTTTCCAATACAGAGAATAATAAAGTAGAGGAAAACTTTTAATCTTTTATAACAACCTTCACAAGAAAAAGTAATTTGGGCTGGGGAGGTACTTCCTTTAGAGATGTAGAGAGTAAGGAAGAAGGATAAAGCCAAGCAGTATTCTTGTCTGCCATGAGTCAGAAGAGTAAAAGCAGAAATAAGTAGTGGCAATAGAAAGGGAAGAGACAGACCAATCCCTGGAGCTGACTAAAAGAAAAAAGAAAATGACTAAGGAATTTCTTTCTGGGAATCTATGTTTATATCCCAACAATCCTGTGCTGGTCCTAACCCTATCTTAATCAGGAGCTCCTATCCCAAGTCACATGTGCTAGCAATAGTGTTCCAGTGTCTTAAAGTGAAAATTTTGCCTACCCTAATATCAATAGATCCTCCTTTCCTTGAGGTGCCAAGGTGTCTCTCTTGTGGAGAGGAATGGCCATGTAACACAATTCTGGCCAACGACACAAAAGATGAGGGCTTCTAGGAAAGTTCAATTTTCTTGGTGTAGGTAATACCCCCAGTTTCTTCTTGCTCTTTCTTCCGCCTGGAATGCAGACTTGATGGCTGAAGATCTAGCAGTTATTCCGTAAGCAGGAGGACAAGAGAAGGTATCTTTGATACCTCAAAGATAGTGTCACAGAAAGGATCACTAAGGACCGCATGAAATCAGTCTACCAATGCAGGATGCTCTGCTTCTCGATCTCTCGTTAAATGAGAAAAGAAATTAATCCTACTTTGTTAAAACCACTATTATTTGGGTTTTCTGGTACACAGAGCCAAATTCAGTCCCCAACTGATACATTCCTGTTCCCAAGTGGAGCATGTAGGAAGAGGTAAGAGCAGCAATCTTCAGTTTTACTGTAGGAATACCCCAATTTGAAACTTGAAATCTGCTATTATTCATAGTGGTTTAATTTTCATTGCATTTTAGATACACCATCATATTAAGTGTCTTTTACAGGCTGGCCTAAATACCTATGGTAAAATGCCTGTTGGGCTCCACACTCAGAATCTGGAAAAATAACCCATTCCTAAATTAGAAAGAAACATTCTCACAGAGAGTTAACAAAAGTCTAAAAATCAACTTAAATAAAAGACGGAAGTCTATTCCATTAGATTTTTCTTTTCAGATAACTTTATAACAAGATCTGCTGACACATAATTTTTAATTCAAATTATGTGCTTGCAGTTCCAAATATTTTCCATTGTTTAACTGAAAACATTTAACTTTAAACGTATTAACACTTAGAATATATCTTGGTTATACATAAAGAACATGCTAAAAACAACTTTTTAAAATTTCTAAGGACAAAAATAGGTCAGGATTGTTTTAAAAGTTATGAAGGGGGGCAGCTGTAATTGCCTAGGAACGTGTAACCACACAACGTCAAACACATGCCCAGGGCGTGCAGTGGGGCCTCCAAGGAGATGCATGCTCACAGAAATATGGGACAGAGAGGGTGATGTTTCTGACCTACAATTAATTTTTGAAAAGAGGAAAAAAGAAATAGTAGGCCCTTCAACAGAAGAGTGAGGTGGAAAAATCTCACGGTGGTAAGCTCTGTCTTATGTGATTGCAGTTGCTATGGCAAATACTTTTTTTAAACACAGAAAGAACAATCACATTAAACTGACATCAATTTCTCCAGTTGCAGCTGAATTCTGACCCTAGCTTATATAAAAATATTTTTATTTTATTAATAAATTTAATGTTCCAAATTACCGTGTCCTCAGTTTTGGCCCCAATTCCTTCAACTACCTGCTGTGGAACTAAGAATTCTTTAGCAATAAAGACTAAAATAATCACCACTCAATCCCTTTGTGCATTTGAAAGTTTAAAGAAAAAAAAAATTGTTTTGCTTCTCCTTCACACATTCCCCAGAACATGTACAAGGAAACTAAACTGTGTGAATACAATACCTTTAGCAAATATGCCAGTCATTAAC
This sequence comes from Lynx rufus, assembly GCF_022079265.1. Taxonomy (NCBI): domain Eukaryota; kingdom Metazoa; phylum Chordata; class Mammalia; order Carnivora; family Felidae; genus Lynx; species Lynx rufus. The sequence goes on along the minus strand of NW_025814841.1, from coordinate 8,395,835 downwards.
TTTCTTAATTTGCACATGTCTTCTAAGCAGGTGAAATGTCTTCATGGGAATTTAAATATATAAAGGAATTTCAAAAATACTTTAACAAAATGTAATTTGTTTAATTTTTAATTTCTTAACATGATGATGACAAAGACACTTAAGTGTAGGGAATGAAATAACAATTAATCACAACTTTAGCCTAAGATATTTTCACATCAAAGGAATTTATGAATATTACCTAATTTGATCTTCTAAAAATATTTTAAGATGTGGGTGTTCCACCTGATTAATGATCTTGGAAATCTGTTCTTTAATTTGCTGCCAGGAATACAGTGAATATACATAAAAGCCAGGATGTTAGTACAGAAGCTACTGACATCAGCTTTTTCTTAACTTCATCGGACTATTTTAAAACAAAGGAGGATACAGACAACATGGAGAAGATCCAGAGGCTATTCATAAAAAAGATTAAAAGCTTAGAAAATAATACCTGCACAAAGGTTAAAGGGACTGAAATTGTTCAGCCAGAAAAAGTCTGAGGACACCATTTAATAAGCATCCAAGTATACAAGAAGGGTTCTTCCCCAGAAAATAGTGACCAGCTGTTTTCCATCTCCAATGAGGGCAGAATAAAGGAAAACAGACAAATTGAAGCCCAAGGATTTTAGTTAAATAAAAGGGATGATTTCCTGTCTGAGTAATGAGCATTGTAATGGCCACTGTGTGTCTATGGAAATCTTCCTTCAGAGGCCTTTACAAGAAAGACAGATTTTCATTTGTGCAAGGAAGACTCCTATTTCACAGGCTTGTCTGTGCTTTTGCTAGTAAAAGAGGTATCCTATGACCAAAATACCTACACTAACAGACCCAAGCTGGGTCACACATCATTGAACATTCCACGGACCAAGAGCACACAGAAGAGCAGACCATATTCAGTACCGCCAGGTAACTCAAAACCACTGTAGCCACACATTTGCTGGGCATTTTGTATTTCTGTGAAGAGAAATCAAGGGCTGCTAACTGCCCATATCATTACGGGTATGTGCACCCAGCTGCAGGCGGGAGCGGTAGTTTACTGTTGTCACTTTTATTGCTATGTCATGGGCAAGATCAATCTTACCAATTAAAGATGCATACAAAAGTTTTTCATGAAAGAATGGTAAGATCTCTGATCTCCCCTCCCCTGGTTAATTGTTTCTTGGCATCTCAAATTCCATCCTTAGTGATTTACTCTTTTGGTTCAAAGCTCTGGAATTTTGGAGGAAAAGACTCATGAACATAAAACATTATTAACCATTTTATACCTACATGTCTGATGCTTTCCTAAAACAGGTTTTGGGAGAAAGTGAGAAGGAATTGAACTGAACCAGAGCTGCTAGAGAAGATGTTATTTAGCAAAGAAGGGGCCAGGGAGGCTGTTGCTCCGAGCAAATGGTCTCTCATTTACAATTTTGTTCAAGGACATCAGATGAATGAGGGAGCAGGAACACACAGGGGTCAGTGTCCCCTTCTTGGTATCTCTCCTAAACCCTTTTAAAATCAATCTAGGATCTATTTCTAGGATACACTCCTAAAAATCTAAAGCAGAACCTAATTGGCTTTCTCTTAGTAATTAAGTGAAATTACATAAATGTGCTGTCCAAAATGAAACAATAAAACTGTGAAATATTTTTAAAATCACTATGTATTATAAATATATGAAAAGAAAATATTTATAAAATACATACTCAATTATAATAACTTAACCCAACATTTCATCATTGACAAACAGGTTATGAAGGTTAATATAAATAATATAAAAGATAAACACGAAAATGGGTAATTTCTCCACCCATTCTTAATACAACATGGCCTCCACTAACTTTACCATCTGGGTCACTCACTCTCTACTGAATATGCTCCACTGTGTCTCCACCCCTCCTATATACTCCAGATAAGTTCTAGGCATTGAGAGCAGAGTGAAGCTGCTTATTTCCTTGCTCTAAAATGTGGTTATTAGTCCTAGCTGCACCTCAGAAGTACCTGTACAGTTTTACTGTTTTGATTTTTTTGATTTATTTTTTAAATTGAGATGCCCAGGCCCTACTCTGGCCTGCAGAACCAGCATCTCTGAGGGGCTCCTACTATGATATACACTTCTGAGGTTAGCTACATGGACCCAGGAGCAGGGTTTATCTTGTAAATCAAGCCCACTGCTCCAGTGTGTGGAGATCTCTTAAGATCCTAATCGCGTCTTAGAATGTTATTTATATTTTGCTCCACTTCACGTCATTTGCAATTCCAACAGACTTTCACTGTACAGCTTCATCCAAGTTTCCGTAAAAAATGTTAAGCTCAGCCAGCGCTGAGGCCTATGCCCTATAGCATACAATGAGAAATCTTCTCCTTGACAGTTTAAGACTGAACACTACGGCTGACTGAAATTTAGCAACCACTGCCACTGCCTCTGGTAAGCCTTCTTATTGTACAGGTGGGAAAGCTAAACGCTGCATTTCCTAGAACTCCCTGCACCTTATCCTGGATAAGTGCACTTTTTCATGATTGGAAAAGAAGGGAGGCAGAAGCCATGAGCCTCTGACAAGCACAGTACTCAAGAGGTAAGGGTTTCTTAGAGCAGCATGCCAGCGTCCAGTCAACAGCCTCACAGGTTGCAGTGGCCCTGGTAGCATTCTAATCCCTGAAGGGCAACAGGGCTTGAGCTCAGTCTGTATCACTGAACTCCAGAGGCCAATGGCAGCCTCTGGATTCACTGCCTTCCTGACTGCAGCAGCCATATATTCCATGCAGGGCCACTCCTGTGAGGTAGAGGCATTCCTGGAGGCCTAGTCTACACAGCCCTCTTTTCCAACGTTTCCACCGATTTTGTTAATAGTCACATCTCTGACTTAAATCTCTTTATGTTTAAAATGCCCAGAGCAGTTTCTGTTTCCTCCAATAAACGCTAACTGATACAAGCCCATGTAGCTGTAACCATTCAACCCTCATAACAGTTCATACTACATAGTGGCTACCAGGATAGCATCAGAAACCTTGTCAAATACTTTTCCAAAATCCTAAAACACAATATCCAAACCCACAATTTCCTCTGACCTATATAAGCTTAGCCATGCTGTCAAAAAAAGGAAATTCTATTATTTTGGTATAATTCGTTCCCAGAGAACTATGCAAAGTTGTACTAATCTCAGTCTCCTTTCCTAAAGCATTTATAGATATTCTACACTCCTGCCCGAAAGGGATGTCAAGCTCACCAGCCCCTGAGTAGTGATGTTGATCTGGGGGCCAAACCAGGGTCTGTATATTGGTTCCACTGCTTACTTGCTGTAAGACCTTGGACAAGTCACTTCACATCCCCAAGTCTCAGTTTCCTCAGGGGCAAATGGTAGTAATGATGCTACTCTACAGGGTCCTTGTGAGGGGTCAGTAAGATCATGTATGCAAAGTCCTGAGCACAACGATGGCCTATGCCAGACCCTCCACTAATGACAGCTATAATTTGAGAAATCCACCCTTTTCTCTCTTTTCTGAAAATAAAAAATTACAATAAAATTTAAATTTACTCTTTCATGTCTCTTGTGACGCTTTCATGCATTTTTCATTTTTCTCAAAAAGACATCAAATTTCACGAACAGTGGAACACAGTTCTCTCACTTGAAAGTTATCTCAACGCACATTATCGATCATACCTCTACTTGCAGATCCTCAGATCAGCTGAGCGATCCCTTCCCATCTCCTCATCTTGCCATTCAAATTGTTCATATTTATGTTTGTGCCACCCTGTTCATTTTGGGGGTCATTATTCCCCATAGCACCCCCTCTGGCTATCTTACTGAATAACTAGAAATGGAGCGAGGTCTTAGAGGAAGGAGGGGAGGGTGGGAGCAAGAGTTTGCCCTGGGAAGGAAAAGGACTGGCTCACTGCTCACTGGCTCAACATGTGCAGTCCCGGGAAGCCCAGGCCTCCCTCACCGTGCAGGAAGCAGGGCTCCAGTTTCCCAAGCTGCTGGGAGGCCAAACTGACAGAGGATCAGATGGAGATTATTTCTTATTGGTGACCTACTCTGCTACGTGCTTGATATATCTACCTAAGTTAATCTGCACTCACACACAAACACATATCCACAAAAGACCAGAAAAACAAATATACATCACTGAAGCTCAGAAAAGATGAACCCAGTTAAACGAGGTCTGACTTTAAGTCCCATGGTCTTCTCAGTACACCACATCGTTTGGTCAGAAAAGATTTGATGAATTTCTACTATTGTGCTGGATACTGCCTTAAGCACTGGGAATACAGTGGAGTAAACAGATTAATCACACAGAAACAAGCAATTACAATACGGTGTGACAGATGCTATTCCGAGGTACAGCATGAAGTGAGCTGGCAGCCTACGGGAGGGGCACCATCCCCCAGCTGGGTCAGTGAGGGAAGCAGCCCCTTGACTGAGCCTGAGAGGATGAATATGAAGTAGCCAAGGAATCAGCAGTCCAAACAGAGGGGCTGTGCAGTGCAAAAGCCCAAAGGTATGAAAGAGCATTCTAAAAGCTGAGGAGCTGGAAGAAGGCTGGACAGGGAATAATGAGCCACGAAACAGAAAGGTGAGCAGACACCAGAGTGTCTACTGCCCTTTAATCCGTGTTGGGCTTTAAGTGAGAGCAATGGGGAGTTGCTGGAGAGCCATAAGCAGAAGAGAGAGATGCTGGATCTGGGGGGGGGCTAAGGATGGAGGCAGGGGATCAATTAGGAAGCCTTTCATGTGAGAGACTATGAGGATCTACACTAGGGAAATGCTAGCAGAGATGGTGGGAAGAGGGCAGAGAGATTCAGGAGGCAGAACTCGAGATGATGTTAATTCAGGGAGGGGTGAGAAAGAGAGAGAAGTTAAGGACGACTCTAAATTTTCTATCTTATTCCAAAGTCTATGCTTAAAAACATCCGTATAGTCCTTCTATATTCTCAAATGATAATGTTTAATTTTTCTTTTCTATGAAGCAGAAAGCAAGGTCACCTATTGAAACTGAGAGGAGAGGTGGCAGGAAGAGACTTAGTGAAGGTCTAAAATAGCCACTTTGCAGGAGAAAGAGCTGAGGCAGAGAAACACAGGCTCCAGGAAAGTTCTGAAGGCCCTGAACTGGTGATCCATCTACATAGATCTGAGATTGCTTCCATCAGCACTCAGCAGCCATGGTGAAGATGCCCAGAATACGGACAAAGACACTGATCCACAGTCACATTTTGTCAGGAGGGGCAGAAGAGAAAGAGAATAGGGCAAAAAAAGTTAAGGATATGAATAAGCAAGTAGCTAAAGCTATAAAACATAATCTCTAAACTGACTGGAAAATGTGGCTCTTCCTCAGATACCTACAGAGACAGTTTCCTCTCTGGGAAATCAGAGCTACCAATCCAGCCCCAGCTCTGTGAGACCAGAAAGTTCCACCACAGAAACTGAGCTGTATAGATCTAAGCTGAACATGGTAAAAGACCCCAGTCTTTCTCTTTCCTGAAACAATCACTCTCCCAGAATCACTCCCAAAGATATAATCTCTAGTATCTCGTAAATTTGATGACAATGGATTCTTGACCTGGTCCTAATCTACTACTTCAGGATGGAAAGTCCCAAATGTTTATTCCCTTAATGACAACCAACCTGCTTTGCACCTACTGTCAAACATTCATAAGTCCAACTGGATAAAGTACAATATACGAAGAAGGAGAGACCCAGGGATAAATACTGGCTGGTGCCAGATTGTGAAAGACCTTGGTTACCAAGCTGAAGCCTGGACATCCTGTGGGTTATGAGGGGGCCCCAGGGAGATGTGAGTGGGAGTGATGGGAGAGGGAGGGTGAGAGGAATGCCATCATCACTGAAAACGGGTTTGGAGAGTTCTTCTGGGAACATGCCCTTATGCCTATTTTATTATTTTTTTAAAGTTTATGTATTTATTTTGAGACAGACAGAGAGTCAGCAGGGGGAGGGGCAGAGAGAGGGAGAGGGGGAATCCCAAGCAGGCTCTGCACTGTCAACGCAGAGTCCGACGTGGGGCTTGAACCCATGAACCATGAGATCATGACCTGAGCTGAAAGTCTAACACTTAACCAACTGAGCCACCCAGGTGCCCCATGCCCATTTAAAAACAGATCAAATTTTAAATATTTTTTGTCACTATTCTCTACTTACTTTCAAGAGATCTTTTAATAATTTTGCTTCCTATAGTCATACCACCACATCTTTCAGAAGTAAGGAAAACAAATTCATAAATTCTAGCTTCATGAATAAAGGTATAAAAGAATATGCAAACATAATTTAAGCTGACAAGAATATGGCAACTCATTTGAAACTCCAACAGGAAAGATTATGGAAATCAGGATCTTCAGCACACAATATAACATTCTAGGCATCTTAGAAAATTAAAAATAATATATTGCTATAATGTGTTTGGGGAACAAAAATGCTGAAGACACATTAGCAAATGGGGCTTTGACATGACATAACCTGAGAGCTCAAACCAACTAATCTAAGACGTTTTAAAGAAGATTTAGATCACTTAAAAAAAAAAAAAAACAACAACCCAAAACTAATTATGTGGTTTCAGGAAAAGTAAGTTCTGCCTCAATAACTTCTTTATATTCTTTATTGCTATACTACAGGATGACAAACCCTGCGGGTTACACCAACATCACTTGATTAGACTTTTGGGAACACGTAAGTCCCACATTCTAGAATGATGTCTGAATTGCAGAAACTTAAATTACATGGAAAGTTGGCTCATGGGATTTAAGATTTGCTAAAGCACATAAACAACTGCAAGCATATAAACTGCTATCTGCTCAACTTAAAAATGAGCTTTCAGTAAAATGTCTCTGGCCTAACAAAATCATACTTAGGACATAAAATTATATACTGAGTGGTTTCTGTGGCTGTCAAAGCTAAAACTCGCTACAAAAAGTATGTGGAAATCTGCACTGATAATTTAATGCATGCCGTCTGATAAATCATCATCACAGAGCCCTTTCTTGAAATATAATCCAACATGAATTAGATGCTATAAAAACTCATTTTTAATAACCACTGCTTATATACTGATGTTCAACTCTGTGACTGCACAGAAAAAGTTGTTTATGTAGTTTTGTAGGGAGCTCAGTAGCTCTCCAGAAGATGCAGCGAAGCGCTCAATGATCACCTAACTGGTCTGCTAAGGATTATACAGTTTTACTAAAAGAAATTTTACCAGCTGTGGAAAAGCGATGCTACATGCTGAGGGGTAATATGTTGTAAACTGTCTCATCATAGGGTCTTTTTAATCTGCAAGGCACTTAACTTGTACCCTACCACTTTGGAGGCTACAAGACCATCCAACACAGTTGGGTAAGCATGGTATGGATGCAGAAGGCCTCCTGCAGTCAGAAGCCTAGCTACGAATACAATTTTTAGGCTGCTTTCCAGGGCAAAGGCTCAGGAGACTCACCAGTTGTGGGAGATTAAAAAAAAAATTCATATGCCTTTCCCAATTCCCACCCAGGATTAACTATGTGGCAATCTGCTTGCATTTTGTGCTTCATGACCCTCCCTTTCAAAGAATACAACCATAATGTGCTATACGTACCAGGAAATGTGAAGAAAGCAAGAGCAGTGAACAAATGGCTTGAAGCCATGAGGTAAGACTCACCAAGCAGCCTCACAGGGAGAGTAGCAAAAAGAAAGGGGTATGCAAAAAGAAAACAGACATGTCACAGAGAAAACTGCTGCCTATTTCCACGTTACAATAGTAGCAAATCACTTGAATATTTATAACTTTCTAGGCTCCATAATGCAAGAAATCATGTATTACTACTTTTGTGCCATTCAGAAGCAGTGCTGTGCAGTGGAAAACAGCCTAGTGCTTAGATTTTGACATTGACCACACATGACCAGGGTAGGAGGGGGAAGAGGAGGGTCAGTAGGTATCAAGAGATAATTAATCTGCTTTTGCCTACAACTGTGAAATCACAATGTCCTACCCTGTTAACTGCAATCTTAAAAGGTACAAAAAGAAATGCTAGTCTGCAAAAGTATCTCTGTCTTCATCACTCTGTAAGCAATGGAGATCAGAGAGAATGTCTTAATCGTCATTTTAGCCCCTGCAGCATGCCTGGCACTGTGCCTCACACATGACAAGGAGCAGTAAATATGCACTGAACTGAATTTTCGGCATGAGTAAGCCCGTCTCTTGATCCTTCTTTCCAATGTTTCTTCTTTTCCCAACCAAGACCTTGTTTCTTCTCTTACCTTGCATCCTCTGTCATCTGTGGCTTAACTGATAATTTAGAAAACATGAAATAATATTATGTTGTATTTATTGGAACAGAATTCTATGTTCACTTTTTTACTGAGGAGGTAAATGTTAGGAACGTTATCCTTTTTTTTTTTTTAATGTTTATTTATTTCTGAGAGAGAGAGACAGAAACAGAGCATGAGCAGGGAAGGGGCAGAGACAAACGGAGGCACAGAATCCAAAACAGGCTCCAGGCTCTGAGCTGTCAGCACAAAGCCTGATGCGGGGCTTGAACTCACGAGCCACGAGATCATGACCTGAGCTGAAGTCAGAGGCTCAACCGACCGAGCCACTGAGGTGCCCCAGGAACGCTATATTTTTATCTCTAAAATACTTTACAAATTAAATTAAGCTATGGGTTAGTATCTTTTAACAGAAAAAGTTCCATAACCCTAAGTTAAAGATGTGCTGCTTTCTGCCATATTACATTTTTTAAAATTTACTTATGCCATACTCTCCTTACCGCTAAATAATGCCCGGAAACAAAATTTTCCACAACCGGCTGACAAAATGTATCCTAGTTTCAATAGGAAGTGTACTTCTATAGAAGATAGAAAATTAATATTCACTGGGAAAAAGACACATACTTTTCATAGTCCCATCTTCTTCTTCTTCGTCTTCACTGTTTATAACCATGGTCCCCAGGTCAGATTCTAACATGGTGCTGTTATGTTCAATCATGGTCTGGGCCCCTTCACTCATCGTGCTCGTGGCCTTCATCGTGCCCACACTTTCTGAACTAGTCTTCACCATGGTGTGGGAGTCCAGCTCATCTTCATCCTGCAAGCAAAATACTGCAGTGAAGGAAGACTTTTCTAAAACGGCCAGATTTCTTAATTCTTCACAATATGACAAACATATGATACTTTTTTAATTGAAGTATAGTTGATACACAATGTTACATTAGTTTCAAGTGCACAACATAGCGATCTAACATCTCTATCTATTATGCTATGCTCACCACAAGTGTAGCTGCTGTCTGTCACCACACAGCACTATCACCCTACCGTTGGCTATATTCTCTATAACACACCTTTCATCTCCATGACTTATTTACTCCATAACTGAAAACTTGTAGCTCCCACTCCCTTTCACCCATTTTGCCCATCTCCCTCTTAATGTTATTACTATATTTCAAAATAATTTAATATAACGTTAATTTAATGTAATATTAATATATCTGATATATTTAATAATATTAATTTATAATACATTATAGTAATATAATTAACTTGATATACTTAATATAATATCAATATCGCTTTCAATAATGAAAATACTAATATAGCTAATTTTAATATACAGACATACATACAAATGTTATCATAAGAGCCCAAGTTATCCAAAATAATCTAAAGTTTTAGGTAATTAAAGCTCAAGCAACAGAATTTCTATTGGACGAAATAGAAGGCTGCTAGCTATTTTTTTTTTAATTTTTAAAAAATGTTTACTTATTTTTGACAGAGAGACAGAGCATGAGCGGTGGAGGGGCAGAGAGAAAGGGAGACACAGAATCTGAAACAGGCTCCAGGCTCTGAGCCGTCAGCACAGAGCCCAATGCGGGGCTGAACTCACAGACCTCGAGATCAAGACCTGAGCCGAAGTCAGACGCTCAACCGACTGACTCACCCAGGCGCCCCTAGCTATTTTTAAAATAAGGATTAAGATAGGTAAATTACCAACACATGCAAAACAAAGAATATAGTGACCAAAAAAATATGAGACAGCACATTAAAGACAGAACATGTTGGCACTATTCTAACAGTCATGTTTACAAAACTTCGTACAAAGGCCATTAGCTTTTTTCTTGTTAAAATTGTGATAAATACACATAAAATTTAACATGTTAATAACTTTCAGTGCATATTTCTGAGGCATTAAGTACATTCACAGTATTATGCAATCATCACTAATATTCATTTGCAGAACTTTTTCATTATCCCAAACAGAAACCCTGTGCCCATTAAAAAATAACTCCTCATTCTCCCCTTTTCCCAATCTCCAGTAACCTCTCTTCTCCTCTCTGTTACTATGAATTTGTCTATTGTAGGTACCTCATATAATAGAATCAAACAATATATGGCCTTTTGTGTCTGGCTTATTTCACTTGGCATGTTTTCAAGGTTCATCCATGTCATAGCAAGTCAGAATTTCATTCCTTTTCAAGACTGAATGATATTCCATTTATATATATACACACACACCACATTTGTTTATCCATTCATTTGTTGATGAACATTAGGCTATTTACACCTTTTGGTTATTATAAATAATGCTGCAATAAACACTGGTGTACAAGTATCTATTTGAGTCCCTGCTCTCAATTATTTTGGGTATAAACCTAGAAGTGCAATTCTATATCATATGGTAATTCTTTTTTAATTTTTGAGAAACCACCAAATTGTTGCTCCCAGTTGCTACACCATTTTACATTCTCACCAACAGTGCACAAAGTTCCATTTTCTCCACATTCTCACCAAGACTTGTTATTTTCTAGTTTTTTTGATAACAGCCATCCTAGTGGATATGTGGTATCTCATTGTAGTTTGATTTGCATTTCCCTAATGATGCTGGGCATCTTTTCATGTGCTTACTGACCATTCATATATCTTCTCTAGAGAAATGTCTATTTAAGTCCTTTGCCCATTTTTGATATAGGTTGTTTTTTGTTGTTGAGTTGCAGGAGATCATTGTATATTCTAGATATTAACCCCTTAGCAGATACATGGTTTCCAAGTATTTCTCCCCATTTTGTAGGTTGCCTTTTCACTTTCTCGATGGTTCCTTTGATGCACACGTTTTTAATTTTGATAAAGTCAAAGTTATCTGTTTTCTTTTGTTGCCTGTGTTTTCATTGTCCTATCATAGCCATTAGTTTTTTTTTTTTTTAATTTTTTTTTTTCAACGTTTATTTATTTTTGCGACAGAGAGAGACAGAGCATGAACGGGGGAGGGGCAGAGAGAGAGGGAGACACAGAATCGGAAACAGGCTCCAGGCTCTGAGCCATCAGCCCAGAGCCCGACGCGGGGCTTGAACTCACGGACCGCGAGATCGTGACCTGGCTGAAGTCGGACGCTTAACCGACTGCGCCACCCAGGCGCCCCATAGCCATTAGTTTTTAAATGTAAATTCACAGAAAGATCAAATCAGTCACATAAATATGAACCAAAAACTGCTCTTTAGAATGTTCGTCAAAAGATAAACTGAAATTGGGCCATAAAAATAAACTAACAAATTCTTTTTGAGAAACCAGACAAAATGCTACTTGGAAAAACTTGATACATACTGTGAAATTCATTTACATACATTCCACTTTAGGTAGAAACAAGCAAAACCTAATTCTGACAGAGGTCAAATGTGAATACAGAGAATAGGAACATCTGTATAGTTCTCAGCTGTTTGATGGCCCTTCCTCTTCCTGAACCTGCATGATAAATTCAGCATATCTCTCAAAGTCTTTTGTGCTTCTTTCACAAGGTTCTCTTTTATTTATTTATTTATTTATTTATTTATTTATTTATTTATTTATCTATCTATCTATCTATCTATCTATTTATTTATTTATTTATTTATTATTTAATATGAAATTTATTGTCAAATTGGTTTCCATACAACACCCAGTGCTCATCCCAACAGGTGCCCTCCTCAGTGCCCATCACCCACTTTCCCCTCCCTACCACCCCCCCATCAACCCTCAGTTTATTCTCAGCTTCTCTTTTAGATGACTTTGTCATTCTTATGCTTCGACTATCTAACATGTTGAAGACTCCCAAATCCCGAAATCTTCCTGAACTTATTACTTAAATGCTTAATGACGTTTAAAACTCGACAATCCCAAATCAGATATCATCTCATCCACCTCTTTAGTCTCTCCTGTCTGCCTCCATCCCCAACAACGACCACTACAAAGCACAGTAATCTGCATTAGCTACCCAAGAGTAAAAAAATCAACAGGTCTTCTTAGGTTCATTCTGTCTTTGATTCTCTATATCAACAGAGTTCTGTATATCAACTGTTACTGAGTAAATTCCTGATTGCCTCATACTTGGGTGAATGCAAGAAAAGCTCCCTGACTAAAGAGTCTCTCCCACCCTGACCTTCTAGAATCAGACAGATTCCTGGCTTGAATCACTTAAGAGACATAAGACCTCTAGGTAAACAATTTAAACTCTCTAAACTTTAGTTTCTTTCATTGGAGTTATGATGATTAAATGAGAAAAAACATGCAAAATGCCTACATATTACTAGAACAAAGTAATTTCACACTTTCTTCAAAGCCCACATACCATACGAATCTTTCTTAAAAACGATTGTACCATAATATCCTACTGAAATCTCTAATGGCCATAGTTCTTGCCTGCCTTAAAAGCTAAACACTTCTGCCTCATTTTAATGTCTTCTATGTTATCCTATTTTATCTGGCCAATCCTATTTTCCCACTGTACAAATATCCTCCATTTTACTCAGGCCAACCTTAACTGAGTCTCCAGCTGCTATAAACCCATATCACGCTATGCTCATTAAGACCTGTTCTTTCTTTGTTCACATCTTCTTCTCCACTCAGAATGCTCTTTCCTCTCTGTCCATTCTAACTAAATCCTATAGTCCCAGATCAAGTATCTACTACCTTCATGGCTAATTTAGTCCTTATTAATTATCCTCTTTTCTAAACTTCTATAGAATTTATAAGCTGCATCACACACTTTTGCATTTAAATTTATGATCTCATATTGTGAATAACTGCTTTGTAAAATCTTTTAGAAATATAAGTATCTTATAGATAAGAATACCTTACAGTACCTCCGAATCTACTCCAGTGTTTCATTTGGTATTCCACATACAGTAAGCATTCATTACATATTTACTTTACACAGAACTATAAAATCATGAGCCTTTAACAATTCAACCCCTCATTTTATTTATGAAAAAAATGAGATTCATAGAAAGCAAAAGACATCCCTAAGGACACATATCTATTTAAAAGCAAAGTGGGAGTAAGAAACTAGTTCTTATATTTCTTAGTCTATTTTTCCACTAAATGCATGTATCTTACTTACATTTAAATTTTGATCCACTTGAATGCTTAAGTTAGAGGTACAGGCTTACAAATTTAACAGCTTATGTCACCAGCGCCTATTCCCAAAGAGTCCACACAAATTATTTGGTCCATTCTCGTGAAACCATCTTTTCTTATTTGTACTATTAAAAACAGTACAATTATACTGTATGATTTAAAAATTATAAACTATACATGTAAACTATATATATAAACTGTTAAAAATTATAAGCTGTTAAAAACCATTAAAAAATGGCCTCTGCATAGTTTTCTCTGTTCCCACTCTTGCCCACTTTAGTCTCTCAAAGGCAGATTGATCCTTTCAAAAGATAAATCAATCATTTCATGTTACTCTCCTGCTCAAAACCCTGCTCTTGGCCTCCTATCACACTTAGAATAAAATCCAGAATCTTTATCAGCCAAATGTGATCTGGTTCAGTAACATCTGCCAATCCTATCTCCTATCACATTCCTTCTCACTCACCAAGTTCCATCCTTGGCTGTTTCTTGAGCATTCTAAGCATGTTCCTCCTCGAGCCTTTAAATTGGCTGATCTTTCAACCTGGAATGCTCCTCCACAAGACAGCTTTATTCTTTACTTAACTCAAGTCTCTACTTAGATGTCACCACCTTAGTGAGGCTTTTTCTGACCACCAAGCTGAAAGCAACGTCTCCATCAATCTTTTATCCTTCTGTATTCTTCATAGCCTCTACTTGGCTTCTCTACCACTAGAATGTAGGTTTGATGAAGGCAGAGGCTTCTTTTTCATCGATGAATCTCCAATGCTTAGAATACCTATCACACAATAGGTACTTAATAAGAACTTATTTAATAAATGGATCAATTTATATTTTCACTTGTTAATTCATTCAGCAAGGATTTATTGTAAATTTGTAATATGTCAAGGAGTAGACCAGGCATTGGAGATACAAAGATAAATAAGAAAAATTCTGCTCCATTTTGGTTTTTTAAGGAGTCTGATGTCTAAGAGAAACTGACTGATGTGTGAGGGATAAATTACCAGGCGATTTGTTAAGTACCATGAGAAAAGTGACCTCTACCTCTGCCTCTCACAAATGAAGAAAGCCTCGCAGAGGAGGCTGCCCTTAAATTAGGTCAAAAGGATACATACTATGTATGTAACAAATACACACAAATTTGGGTGACTGCTTTATATTACAGCTTCTTTTTATAGCAAAGCCACACTCAGACATCCCTTCTCAGCTCAGACACCCCAAGACTGAATTAAGTGCCATATTCTGTACTGTCAGAGCACCTTATGCTTATGCCACTCATATGCTTATTATGCAATACTGTAATTATCTATATACTTGACTTGTCCAAATCTCCCATTAGATTCTAAAACCTGTAAGTACAGTAACCAAATCTTGTTAACAGTTCTATTCCTGGCATCCAGCACAAAGCCTGTTCTTACTATATAATCTATTAAACTAATGTTAAAGCCCTTATTATGACGTAGTGCCAAAGCACAGAACTGAGGACAATGTTATACAAGCTTCTACGGGAGAATTTTATTTAACTTATTATTTTAAAGTACAGAATGGCTGGGGCGCCTGGGTGGCTCAGTCAGTTGAGCATCCGACTTTGGCTCAGGTCACGATCTTGCAGTTCGTGAGTTTGAGCCCCGTGTAGGGCTCTGTGCTGACAGCTCCAAGCCTGGAGCCTGCTTCGGATTCTGTCTCCCTCTCTCTGCCCCTTCCCTGCTCATGCTCTGTCTCTCTCTGTCTCTTAAAAATGAATAAATGTTAAAAAAATATTTTTAAATAAAATATAGAATGGCAACTGAAGAAACTGAGAGGGAAAATAATGCTATTAACTAGAATTATTAGTTGATCATTTTTTTAATAGTCATAAAAATAGTTACCAATGAGTAGAAGAACTTACGCTAAAAACTTTTTGTAGGCTATTCCCATTTAATCCTCTTATTCATCCTGTGAGATATTATTAACCCCACTTTGCAAACAATGAACCTGAAATTTAAGTGAGTTTAATAATTTGTCTAAGGTCATACAACAAATAAGTAGAGGAATAAGGATTCTAACTAGGTCATTCTGATTCTGAAGCCCAAGATCTAACTTTCAATTTTATAAAGTTTTACAATTATTTACAGCATTTCTCAGGTCTAGCTGAATTTAATAGTGGTTAGCGGAAGCATGTCTCATTTTTGCTAAAAGATAAAGAAACTGACATACACATAAATAAACTGATTTGTACTTGGTCCGAAAGCTAATAAAAAAAACCTGGAATTACTCTTTCTAGTAGACCCCACTGAGGAAGAAAGGAAACAACTGATTTTCTATCAGTTCTTTTAAAATATCAACTGCTAGTTTAGTACCTTATTTTATCATGTTTGCAACCAGTTTAATTCCCAAAACACTGCATCTATTTTTATATGTGTGAGTCATTTGTCTCTCATCCTTGTAAGATTCAGTGCTGTGACAATTAACATAACATTTGGGTGACGGGCAACAATACTCTTAGTCTTCCTATATCCATATTAGATTTGAATCTACAATAATGAGGGCTGCACTTCTGGATTCACACAACTGGCCCAGACAATCTATACAATTATAAAAACAATAAATCAAGTTTGGAAGCGATTGCTCTTATAGCATATTATCTTCACTGACAGTCACTTTGCTAAAGGATGCTAATCTAATTTACAAATTGACAGTAAATAAAAGAGCAATGCAAAAAAAAAAAAAAGAATGAGGATCCAATTCACTAATGGGAGGGTGGCACCCAAACAGTAATTAATAAAGTACAGATGGAATGAGAACCAGTTTCTATGAAATTTGAAGACTCGAACACTAATAACGTGGTGATGATGGTAAAAACTTTTCAGCAATACTTTTTACTTTTAAAAAATCATTAACTCTGAAATTATTCCTGGTACTTTAGATTATTATTAAAATTCCATTTGGTGCTTTTAACATTTTTACAATAAAACAGTTAAAATGTTTTTCCAAAGTCACACTTCATTTATATATATTTTGTTATTCCTCACAAAAGAAAAGCAGAAGAAAAACATGTTGATACTTTATAGAAAAAGGTCTGTGGAACAGATGCTTCTCCACTGTAGAAAGCAGCCAATTCCAGTAAGGAATACAATAGCATTTCAATCAGTGGTCATCATGTGCCAGGAATGCAAAACAGAGTACTGATGATAATCCAGGTTATGAATCATAAAATCCACATGGAATACAAATATTTGAAAACATTATTAGGAAATCCTACTCCATTGCTAAGATAGATTTATGCTGTAACAGTCTGAGAAATAATCAGATTTTGCGTTAGGTATCCCGATATATGCAAGATCTACTACTTTAAAGGATTTTCTAAATATTCAGCTACTCTTTGATATTAAAGATATTCACATAAACACATTAGAAAGCATTTGCCATTTGTAACATTGATGAGATAGACTATTCCTTAAATACGTGTTTTTCTAATTGGAAATACTCTATTTTATTTCCCTTCTTGAAATATTAAATACATCTTTACTGCTGGTACAATTACATAACAGCACATTATCAGCATACAGCAGTGATCTTAATGGTTTTGATTCAACTAGAGAATTCCACTGAGGATACATTCTGCTACAGCATACAAAATTTACTTTTATTTTTTTTCCAAAACGATTTTTTAGGAAAAAAGTGAACGTGTAAAATATATAAATGAACCAATTATATAAACAGCTGCAATATTATAGTGGTCTGGATATCTTTCAAACCTCTTAGAGGTGCTAATCAGGGATGACACTAAAACAGCAAATAATAAATGTAACAAACATACTATAAATGCATAACTGAACTCTTGAGACACTAAAGGAAATCCCCAAGGGCCCCAAACAGAGCTGGGAAACAGTGAGAATAACCTAAATCTGACCTCAGGGGCTGCCTTAGGGGCATAAGATGATGGGGGTGGGGTGGTAATAGGGTATCCATTTTAGTGGATAAAGGGAACAAGCGACAAGTCTTTGGGTTCTCTCCACAGTAGAACTGAAACCCCTGCATAAAGGTGGGGATCTTGAAAGTCTACATCCTCAGTGAAAGGGTGATCAAGAAAAAATGTACTCAAAGGCAGAGAAGATATGCAAACTTGTTTGTCTCACTTTGGCTTTATGTAAAGATGGGAAGTGGGTGGTGGTGGGGCTTCCTTTTAGAAGGTATAGTTATGGGTTTTGGCTTTCTAACGTTACCCACAAGGTGTGGGGAACTTCATGCTGAGAAATTAGCCTAATGCAGTCCCACTATGGAAGTACCTGGGGTGCCTGATGGAAACAAACAAAAATATCCACCCTGGACAGGAACTCAAACTCAATCATCAACCCAGAAATAATCATTCTCAGAAATAAAACCCAGCTAGAGTTGAGCTCACAATCCAAAAGATAAGTAATGAATGAACAAGCTATCAAGAATGGGTAGAAACAACAAACACCAGAAGTAAGACTCCCTTCTCCCTTAAAATTAAGTTAGCCAACTTAGAAAGCTGCATCTTTCTAAGACAAAAATTTCTAGGATAAAAATTAGTAAAGAGTATACAGTGGCATTTTAGATTGGAAAAAAACAAGCACAAAAGTAGAAATAATTCTGTCTAGAAGGGAAGGCATTAAGTCATTCTGACTGCATTAACAAATGACCTACAGTTTACAGAGTGCTCTCAACACTGAGAAATGGAATAGGTTGGTCGGCAGAGGACTGACTGGAACCTTGGAGACTCAAGAATGAATGGGAGACAAGACTGGAGAAAGAGAACCTGGAGTCAGAAGGTTA
The DNA here is from genome assembly GCF_022079265.1 of Lynx rufus. Taxonomy (NCBI): domain Eukaryota; kingdom Metazoa; phylum Chordata; class Mammalia; order Carnivora; family Felidae; genus Lynx; species Lynx rufus. The sequence goes on along the minus strand of NW_025814841.1, from coordinate 8,377,689 downwards.
TCACTGAAATCCAGATTTGAGGTAATCACAGCCTATACTAAAAGGTTTACAGAAACAGGAATCACAAGTCGAATCTGAAAGAAATCCTGAAAGAATCAATAGATTATGTAAACTTTCTGGTCAAATTATCAAAATAACTCCAATACTCTGAACCTAAAGAGATGAAACTGACTCGAGAAAAGTGTGAAAGGTTCTAATTTGAAAAGATAGAGAAGATAAAATAAATAATGCCAATTATTTATAACCAAAAAATGACTTAATGGAATTTGCCACTTTCTCACATGATGAAGGCATTGAAATCTAATAATCAATTTGTGGTGAAAGGGTCAAATAGGAAATCAACAAGGCATGTAAGGTGCGACTTCAAGGGAATGGACATAAAACTGGGGAAAACTATGGCAGGAATCTTTCACTTTTCTCCCTGTGCATAACAAAATCCGAGGTTGTTGGTTACACTGCTAACCTGTGTCAATGATAAATTTGACTTATTACTTGAATTAGTAAAAGCAAAAATGAAAGGGTACTACTGCACATTTCCTTTTATGTCTCACATTCAAAAAGAGGGCTTTGTACCACATAACTAAAAACACCTCTCTGCTACAGCAAGGTGAACGTACTGAAGTGACACGGGAACATTATCTTCAAATTCCACTTCCAAATACAGTAAAGAAGAGCACTTACCCCATTGCCCCTTTACCAACAAATCTTGTTTCTTTGTTACCAGTGAGATGGCTCACAGCAGAAGCAGCTGGTTAACTCTGGTCTCATTAGCTCCACATTCAACCCAACTGAGCTAAGAACTACTGAAAAAACATCAAAAATACTCTCTTTCAAACAGCTGCCCTTAAGCACCGCTTCAATGTCTGACAGGCCGAAAAAGGTAATAAATTGGTATTTACCAACAAAAGCTATTAAGATCTACAGTATCTGAGAATCTGTCCAACGAATGAACTGTCTTCTCATTGCTATAAGTAGGTGGTCCTTCTGTTTCACTGCAAGGCCAGCATACAAGCTTATTCAGCTGCTGTCTTTGACATACCTGTCTTTAACAAACAGAAACTTCTGCCTTCATGGATCCTAACTTTTTGCATGTTCACAGGCATGTTTTAGAGTTACATCAAAGCATTCAAGATCTCCAAAAGTCATAAAAGACTTGTTCATCAGTACAAGCCTAAATGGTGAGAAGGCGTGTGGGCAGGACTTCAGAGGCTCCATGATGCAAGACTGCACAAGTTCTTGGCATTATATTAAAAGTTTCCAAACAAAAGATTATCTTACATCCCCTGTGCATAATACTGATATACAATACAGTAAATTAAAAAGTAAAAGCAACCTTAACCATGGTTTTTCTTTTTTCTCTTAGAGCCAAAATGATGTCAAAAGACTAACAAAATATAAAAATTAAAAAAACAACTATTTTAAAATAAAAATAACACCTTTAAAAATTGTTGTTACAAGCAGTTTATAAAAAATCCACAAGAGGGCACCAAAGACAAAACACTAGAACAAATTCCATTAATTGGAGATTTACAGATAATACAGGTTCATAAAACAGGTTATTATGTTTACTAACATACTATCAATACCTTTCAGAAAGAGGCTAGTGGCTCCCTGTCTTAAGCTGATATATTTTAAAATATAAGTATAGACAAGTTATATTTTTAAATAAGCAATATTTGTTTCTTAAAGGACAGGTTGCCTACACTCAGGAATCTTCCCAATGACTTCCATACAATAGCAGGAGCTCAATGAATAGTTGCTGATTCCACAAAATTGACAGAAACATACAACAGGAAATATCAAACATTCATATTACTTTATCATTGCATTCTAAATTGTTTTATATTAAAAGATTTACGATTGTAGGGATGCCTGGGTGGCTCAGTCAGTTAAGCATCCAACTTTAGCTCAGGTCATGATCTCATGGCTTATGAGTTTGAGCCCTGCATCAGGCTCTGTGCTGACAGCTCAAAAATAAATAAATGTTAAAAAATTTTAATAAAAAAAAGATTTACAATTGTATATCTTATGTTTGTAGAACAAGGGCTAATTTGTCTTTGAAAAGAATTTTTTCTTTCCTGCATCCTTTCTTTTCTGTCCCTTTTCTATTCCATTATGATAGTGTTTAATAGCAAATAAAAACTTTAATACACACTTAACAGAAGAAACATCACTTATGTAAAGTTAGAAATGTAATATAAAATGATTTTGAGAAATCACTCTCCAAAGCATACAATTCAGAAGAAGACTACTAGCAATATTCATTTTAATGTATGATTTATGTAATACAAATGAAATTCTGGAGCAGAGGAGTTATCAGGGAAGCAAAAAACAAGCAATCTTCCTCTACACCCCCAACCAAATATTTATGACATTTGGCTTAAGAATTGCTGAAGGAAAATACTTCAGTACCAGTATGCACCTTAAATGAAAATACATTCTGTACTGATGATAATTGTGTGGCACTATGCTAAATAATAAGGGGTAAAAGTCAGGTAGAATCTACTATAAAGGTTGTATTATAAAGATAAGTAAATATATATAGCTGATGAATCAAAAATTACATATTTATATAATAAATTCTGTGTGCCATGCAGTGTACTAAAATATAGTCTTTGTCCTTGAGAAACGTACAGTTTAAAAAAAATTTTTTTTAATGTTTATTTATTTTTGGCGGAGAGAGAGAGAGACAGAGCATGAGTAGGGGAGGGGCAGAGAGAGAGGGAGACACAGAATCCAAAGCAGGCTCCAGGCTCCAGCACAGAGCCTGACGCGGGGCTCGAACTCACAGACCAAGAGATCGTGACCTGAGCCAAAGTCGGACGCTCAACCGGCTGAGCCACCCAGGCACCCCAGAGAAACATACAGTTTAGTGGACAGAGGTAGAAAATAGACAAAGTGAGATAAATATTCTCATAGAGGTAAACACAGGGTACATTTAGGAACCATATAGAAGCACTTGTTCAGCTGAAGCTTAAAAGAGCATCATGAAAGTTTCCCCCTTTCCAGAGGAATCATGGCCAAGATGACTCCTGAAAGATAAGGAGTTAATCAGGCAAATGAGGGTGAAGAAATGAGTCTAAGGAAAAGCAGCAACTTATAATTTGCTTTAAACACTTTTTGAGCAATCCTGTTTTTGCTAATGGTTTTGCTACCAATTGCAAAAAGCCTGCTGATTCCTAATTACTTGCTCTCTCCCTGAGGCTTCAAACCTGCATATCCAACTGCCTGCTACACAAAATGACTTGGATGAGCCAGGGACACCTCAAATTAAAGCAAGTGCTAAAGCCATCTCATCTTACCCAGAAAGTCGCCTTGGAGACAGTGCTGCTGGGAGAATATTTTGCCACAGTCTAAGGGGTAGAGAGAAAATGTGGGTGAGCGAAGAAACAAAGGCTCTGACTACTCTATCATGAGGTTTGTTAGTGAATCAGTTATTGTTGATTTCTTCCCTGATTTTTTTTTTTAATGGTGAAAAACAACTACATTTGTAGTTTGAGGAGAAAGGCCCTAGAAAGAAGAGATACTATGACTGACAGAAAAGAAAAGGCAAGTAGAGAAGATACCCTTAAAGGAGGTAGGGGCGCCGGGGTGGCTCAGTCAGTTGTGTCCAACTTCAGTTCAGGTCATGATCTCAGTGTTCGTGAGCTCGGGCTCCATATCGGGCTCTGTGCTGACAGCTCAGAGCCTGGAGCCCACTTGGGATTCATGTGTCGCTCTCTCTCTGCCCCTCTCCTGCTTGCGTGTACGTACATGAGTGTGCGTTCTCTCTTGCTCTCTCTCAAAAAAATAAACATTAAAAAAATTTATAAAGGGAGATAAAAGGAAAATCAAAGGGCAATAAAATAACAATGACTGTTCTTTGTGCAGAGCTCTATCACAGTACTTTCATATTGTATTGTGATGAGTCATCAGTTCACTTGGTGTCTCACCCACCACACTACAATCTTCTTGTAGGCAAAAACCACATTTTAGTTTTATTCTATATGAATTTTTATGAGTGAAAAAAGATATATCATCTGAAACAGGGAGACAGAGAAAACTAGTGAGGATGCAGAAACATTAGAGTTAAAAGAAAACTGAGGTCTAGTTAGTTGCGGTAAGACAAAAAATATATACAAAAGTTATAAAGATTTATTTCTAAGTAAAAGGATTATTTATGCAGAAAATTTCAAAGAATCTACAAAAAACTCCTAGAACTGATAACCAAGTACAACAAGGTCATAGGATATAAGCACAATATAAAAAATCATTTGCTTCCTATATATACCAGCAATAAAAAGGTGGAATTTGGAATCAAAATAATTTTTTTTAAATCTCAAATGCCAACTCAAATTCCTTAGTTTTCTCAATGAAGCAACTCAGAATTTAGGCCAACTGATTGTAAGTCTGTAGTGTCATACTTTTGTTAAGGTGATTTGTATCTTGCTGTGTTCAGATGGAACAATGGTAGACCTTCGGTACTCAGTGGAGTTGAGGGTAGTTGGTTTCCTTCTTTCTTCCTTTTTAAAATTTTTTACTCAATTTATTTATTTATTTAAAAAATTTTTTTGAACGTTTTTTCATTTTTGAGAGACAGAGAGAGTGCAAGCAGGGTGGGGCAGGGAGAGAGGGAGACACAGAATCCAAAGCAGGCTCCAGGCTCTGTGCTGTTAGCACAGAGCCTGACGTGGGACTTGAACTCACAAGCCGTGAGATCATGACCTGAGCCAAGGTCGGAGGCTTAACCAACTGAGCCACCCAGGCACCCTTCAATTTATTTAAACAAAACAAAAAATTTTTAAGAAAGGTTCATCCATTTCTCTCACTCCCTCACCCCCTGCATCCTGTAGCAACTAATCTGTTCTCTGTATCTATGAATGGGGTTTTTGATTTTTCTGTTCTTGTTTTTATTTATTAGATTCCACTTGTAAGAGAGATCATATGGTATTTGTCTTTCTCTGACATTTCACTTAGCATAAGTTCTATCCATGCTATCACATATGGCAAGATTCCTCTTTTTTTTAGAATATTCCATTATATACATAATAACACAATTTATTTATCCATTTACCCACTGATGGACACTTAGGTTGGTTACATATCTTGGCTATTATAAATAATGCTGCAATGAACATGGGGAATGCACATATCTTTTCGAATTGTTTTTGTTTTCTTTGGGTAAATATCAAAGAAGTACAATTTTTGGATCATATGGTAGTTCTATTTTCAATTCTTTGAGAAACCTCCATGCTGCTTTCCAGAGTGGTTGCACCAATTTAATTTCCCACTAACAGTGCACCAGTGTTCCCTTGTCTCTACATCTTTGCCAGCACTTGCTATTTCTTGTCTTCTTGATAATAGGCATTCTAACAGGTGTGAGGTGATACATCATTGTGGTTTTGATTTGCATTCCCCTAATGATTAATGATGTTGAGCATCTTTCGTGTACTTGGTGGCCATCTGTATGTCTTCTTTGAAATAAAGTCTATTCAGATCTTCTGCCCATTTTTTAATCGGATTGTTTGTGAGGCTTTTTGCTATTAAGTAGTAGGAGTTCTGTATATATTTTGGTGATTAGCCTCTTATCAGTTATATGATTTTAAATTATTTTCTAACATTCAATAGGTTGTCTTTTCATTTTGTTGATGGTTTCCTTTGCTGTGCAGAAGCTTTTTAGCTTGACATAGTCCCATTCATTTATCTTTTGTTGCCTCTGCTTTTTGGTATCAGATCCAAAGGTCATTGCCAAAACCAGTATCAAAGAGTTGTCTATATTTTTTTCTAGGAGTTTTATGGTTTCAGGTCTTTTAATCTGTTTCAAATTAGTTTTTGTGTATGGCATAAGATATGGATACTGTTTCATTCTTTTGTGTGTAGCAGTCCAGTTTTCCCAACACTATTTATTGAAGAAACCATCCTTTCCCCATTGTTGTTAGCAGCTCATTTGTTGTAAATTAATTGACCATATAAGGGTGGGCTTAATTCTGGGATCTCTATTCTGTTCCACTGATGTATGTGTCTGTTTTTAATGACAATATGATATGCTTTTGATTACTATAGCTTTGTAATATAGTTTGAAATCAGAGATTGTGGTGCCTCTGCTTTGTTCTTTCTCAAGATTGCTTTGGCTATTCAGGGTCTGTTGTGGTTACATACAAATTTTTGGCTGATTTGTTTTCTGTGAAAAATGCCACTGGAATTTGGATAAGGGTTGCACTGAATCTGCAGATTGCTTTGGGTCCTATGGACATTTTATAATATAAAGTCTTCTAATCCATAAACATGGAATATCTTTCCATTTATTTGTGTCTTCTTTAATTTCTTTCATTAATGTCTTGTGGTTTTTAATATACAGGTCTTTCATCTCCTTTGTAAATTCATTCATAGATATTTTACTCTTTCTTATGCAATTATAAATTGGATTGTTTCCTTAATTTCTCTCTTTGATAGTTCATTATTAGTGTAAAGAAATGCAACATATTTTTATATACTGATATTGTATACTGCAAATTTCCAGAATTCAGTTTATTAGTTCTAAATAGGTTTCAGATGCAATCTTTAGGGTTTTATTTATATAGTATCATGTCGTCTACAAATAGTGACAGTTTTACTTCTTCCTCTCTGATCTGGACACCTTTTATTTCTATTTCTTGCCTAAGTGCTCTGGCTAGGATACTCTGTTGAATAAAAGTGGTGAGAATAGACATCCTTGTCTTATTTCTGATCTTAGAAAGCTGAAAGCTTTTCACAGTTAAATATGACATTAGTTGTGGGCTTGTCATATATGGCTTTTATTATGCTGAGGTACACTCCCTCTATACCTGCCTTGTTGAGCGTTTTTGTCATAAACGGATGTTGAATTTTGTCAAATTCTTTTTCTGCAGCGATTGAGATGATCATATAATTTTTACCCTCCACTTGATTAATGTGTGGTATCACATTGACTGATTTGTGGATGTTGAACCACAAATGTATGAAACTAGAAGTTAATGACAAAAAGAAAACTTGAAAATTTATAAGTATGTGGAGATTAAACAACATACTACTGAACAACCAATGGGTCAAAGAAGAAATCAAGGGAGAAATAAAAAAACACCTTGAGATAAACAAAAATGGAAAAGTAACATACCAAAATTTATGGGATGCAGCAAAAGCAATTCTGAGAGGGAAGTTCGTAGCATTAAATACCTACCTCAAGAAAGAAGAGAAGGCTCAAATAAACAACTTAACTTTATACCTCAAGAAACTAGAAAAATAACAAATGAAGCCCAAAGTTAGCAGAAGGAAATAGTAAAGATTAGAGCAGAAATATATGAAATAGAGACTAAAAAGATAATAGAAAAGATCAATGAGATTAAGAGCTGGTTCTCTGAAAAGATAAACAAAATTGACAAGCCTTTAGCTAGACCCCCCAGAAAAAGTGAGAGGACTCAAATAAGATTAGAAATGAAAAAGGAGGGGCGCCTGGGTGGCGCAGTCGGTTAAGCGTCCGACTTCAGCCAGGTCACGATCTCGCGGTCCGTGAGTTCGAGCCCCGCGTCAGGCTCTGGGCTGATGGCTCGGAGCCTGGAGCCTGTTTCCGATTCTGTGTCTCCCTCTCTCTCTGCCCCTCCCCCGTTCATGCTCTGTCTCTCTCTGTCCCAAAAATAAATAAAAAACGTTGAAAGAAAAAAAAAAAAGAAATGAAAAAGGAGATGTTACAATTGATGACACAGACATAGATTATAAGAAACTACTATGAACAATTATATACCAACAAATTGAAAAACCTAGAAAAAAAGGAGAAATCCTTAGAAACATACATGATGAAAGAAAAAAAGAAAATCTAAATAGATCAATTACTAGCAAGGAGGCTGATTCAATAATAATCAAAAACCAACAAACAAAATGTCAGGACCAGAGGCTTCACTGGTAACTTCTACAAAACATTCAAAGAAGAACTGAAGACAGGAAGATGGCGGCGTAGGAGGACGCTGGGCTCACCGCGCGTCCTGCTGATCACTTAGATTCCACCTACACCTGCCTAAATAACCCAGAAAACCGCCAGAGGATTAGCAGAACGGAGTCACCAGACCCAAGTACAGACGAGAGGCCCACGGAAGAGGGTAGGAAGGGCGGCGAAGCGGTGCGCGCTCCACGGACTGGCGGGAGGGAGCCGGGGCGGAGGGGCGGCTTGCCAGCCAAGCAGAGCCCCCGAGTCCGGCTTGCAAAAGCGGAGGGGCCTGACGGGACTGTGTTCCGACAGCAAGCGCGACTTAGCGTCTGGGAGGTCATAAGTTAACAGCTCTGCTCGGAAAGCGGGAAGGCTGGAGGACAAAGGGAGGGTGAGCTGCGGAGCCCCCGGACGACAGAGCTCAGTTTGGCGGGGAACAAAGGCGCTCACCAGCGCCATCTCCCCCGCCCATCCCCCAGCCAAAATCCCAAAGGGAACCGGTTCCGGCCAGGGAAATTGCTCCCTCCGCGCAAACACCCAACTCTGTGCTTCTGCGGAGCCAAACCTCCGGCAGCGGATTTGACTCCCTCCAGCTGCCACAGGGCCCCTCCTGAAGTGGATCACCTAAGGAGAAGCGAGCTAAGCCTGCCCCCCCCCCCCGCCACCGTGCACCTTGCCTTCCCACCTCAGCTAATACACCAGATCCCCAGCATCACAAGCCTGGCAGTGTGCAAGTAGCCCAGACGGGCCACACCACCCCACAGTGAATCCCGCCCCTAGGAGAGGGGAAGAGAAGGCACACACCAGTCTGACTGTGGCCCCAGCGGTGGGCTGGGGGCAGACATCAGGACTGACTGCGGCCCCGCCCACCAACTCCAGTTATACACCACAGCACAGGGGAAGTGCCCTGCAGGTCCTCACCACACCAGGGACTATCCAAAATGACCAAGTGGAAGAATTCCCCTCAGAAGAATCTCCAGGAAATAACAACAGCTAATGAGCTGATCAAAAAGGATTTAAATAATATAACAGAAAGTGAATTTAGAATAATAGTCATAAAACTAATCGCTGGGCTGGAAAACAGCATACAGGACAGCAGAGAATCTCTTGCTACAGACATCAGGGGACTAAGGAACAGTCACGAGGAGCTGAAAAACGCTTTAAATGAAATGCAAAACAAAATGCAAACCACCACGGCTCGGATGGAAGAGGCAGAGGAGAGAATAGGTGAACGAGAAGATAAAGTTATGGAAAAAGAGGAAGCTGAGAAAAAGAGAGATAAAAAAATCCAGGAGTATGAGGGGAAAATTAGAGAACTAAGTGATACACTAAAAAGAAATAATATACGCATAATTGGTATCCCAGAGGAGGAAGAGAGAGGGAAAGGTGCTGAAGGGGTACTTGAAGAAATTATAGCTGAGAACTTCCCTGAACTGGGGAAGGAAAAAGGCATTGAAATCCAAGAGGCACAGAGAACTCCCTTCAGACGTAACTTGAATCGATCTTCTGCACGACATATCATAGTGAAACTGGCAAAATACAAGGATAAAGAGAAAATTCTGAAAGCAGCAAGGGGTAAACGTGCCCTCACATATAAAGGGAGGCCTATAAGACTCGTGACTGATCTCTCTTTTGAAACTTGGCAGGCCAGAAAGAATTGGCACGAGATTTTCAGTGTGCTAGACAGAAAAAATATGCAGCCGAGAATGCTTTATCCAGCAAGTCTGTCATTTAGAATAGAAGGAGAGATAAAGGTCTTCCCAAACAAACAAAAACTGAAGGAATTTGTCACCACTAAACCAGCCCTACAAGAGATCCTAAGGGGGACCCTGTGAGACAAAGTACCAGAGACATCACTACAAGCATAAAACATACAGACATCACAATGACTCTAAACCCGTATCTTTCTATAATAACACTGAATGTAAATGGATTAAATGCGCCAACCAAAAGACACAGGGTATCAGAATGGATAAAAAAACAAGACCCATCTATTTGCTGTCTACAAGAGACTCATTTTAGACCTGAGGATACCTTTAGATTCAGAGTGAGGGGATGGAGAACTATTTATCATGCTACTGGAAGCCAAAAGAAAGCTGGAGTAGCCATACTTATATCAGACAAACTAGACTTTAAATTAAAGGCTGTAACAAGAGATGAAGAAGGGCATTATATAATAATCACAGGGTCTATCCATCAGGAAGAGCTAACAATTATAAATGTCTATGCGCCAAATACGGGAGCCCCCAAATATATAAAACGATTACTGACAAACATAAGCAACCGTATTGATAAGAATGTGGTAATTGCAGGGGACTTTAACACTCCACTTGCAGAAATGGATAGATCATCTAGACACACGGTCAATAAAGAAACAAGGGCTCTGGATGATACATTGGATCAGATGGACTTGACAGATATATTTAGAACTCTGCATCCCAAAGCAACAGAATATACTTTCTTCTCGAGTGCACGTGGAACATTCTCCAAGATAGATCACATACTGGGTCACAAAACGGCCCTTCATAAGTATACAAGAAATGAAATCATACCATGCATACTTTCAGACCACAATGCTATGAAGCTTGAAATCAACCACAGGAAAAAGTCTGGAAAACCTCCAAAAGCATGGAGGTTAAAGAACACCCTACTAACGAATGAGTGGGTCAACCAGGCAATTAGAGAAGAAATCAAAAAATATATGGAAACAAATGAAAATGAAAATACAACAATCCAAGCGCTTTGGGATGCAGCGAAGGCAGTCCTGAGAGGAAAATACATTGCAATCCAGGCCTATCTCAAGAAACAAGAAAAATCCCAAATACAAAATCTAACAGCACACCTAAAGGAAATAGAAGCAGAACAGCAAAGGCAGCCTAAACCCAGCAGAAGAAGGAAATAATAAAGATCAGAGCAGAAATAAACAATATAGAATCTAAAAAAACTGTAGAGCAGATCAACGAAACCAAGAGTTGGTTTTTTGAAAAAATCAACAAAATTGACAAACCTCTAGCCAGGCTTCTCAAAAAGAAAAGGGAGAGGACCCAAATAGATAAAATCATGAATGAAAATGGAATTATTACAACCAATCCCTCAGAGATACAAACAATTATCAGGGAATACTATGAAAAATTATATGCCAACAAATTGGACAACCTGGAAGAAATGGACAAATTCCTGAACACCCACACTCTTCCAAAACTCAATCAGGAGGAAATAGAAAGCTTGAACAGACCCATAACCAGCAAAGAAATTGAATCGGTTATCAAAAATCTCCCAACAAATAAGAGTCCAGGACTAGATGGCTTCCCAGGGGAGTTCTACCAGACGTTTAAAGCAGAGATAATACCTATCCTTCTCAAGCTATTCCAAGAAATAGAAAGGGAAGGAAAACTTCCAGACTCATTCTATGAAGCCAGTATTACTTTGATTCCTAAACCAGACAGAGACCCAGTAAAAAAAGAGAACTACAGGCCAATATCCCTGATGAATATGGATGCAAAAATTCTCAATAAGATACTAGCAAATCGAATTCAACAGCATATAAAAAGAATTATTCACCATGATCAAGTGGGATTCATTCCTGGGATGCAGGGCTGGTTCAACATTTGCAAATCAATCAACGTGATATATCACATCAATAAAAGAAAAGATAAGAACCATAGGATCCTGTCAATCGATGCAGAAAAGGCTTTGACAAAATCCAGCACCCTTTCTTAATAAAAACCCTTGAGAAAGTCGGGATAGAAGGAACATACTTAAAGATCATAAAAGCCATTTATGAAAAGCCCACAGCTAACATCATCCTCAACGGGGAAAAACTGAGAGCTTTTTCCCTGAGATCAGGAACACGACAGGGATGCCCACTCTCACCGCTGTTGTTTAACATAGTGCTGGAAGTTCTAGCATCAGCAATCAGACAACAAAAGGAAATCAAAGGCATCAAAATTGGCAAAGATGAAGTCAAGCTTTCACTTTTTGCAGATGACATGATATTATACATGGAAAATCCGATAGACTCCACCAAAAGTCTGCTAGAACTGATACATGAATTCAGCAAAGTTGCAGGATACAAAATCAATGTACAGAAATCAGTTGCATTCTTATACACTAACAATGAAGCAACAGAAAGACAAATAAAGAAAATGATCCCATTCACAATTGCACCAAGAAGCATAAAATACCTAGGAATAAATCTAACCAAAGATGTAAAGGATCTGTATGCTGAAAACTATAGAAAGCTTATGAAGGTAATTGAAGAAGATTTAAAGAAATGGAAAGACATTCCCTGCTCATGGATTGGAAAAATAAATATTGTCAAAATGTCAATACTACCCAAAGCTATCTACACATTCAATGCAATCCCAATCAAAATTGCACCAGCATTCTTCTCGAAACTGGAACAAGAAATCCTAAAATTCACATGGAACCACAAAAGGCCCCGAATAGCCAAAGGAATTTTGAAGAAGAAGACCAAAGCAGGAGGCATCACAATCCCAGACTTTAGCCTCTACTACAAAGCTGTCATCATCAAGACAGCATGGTATTGGCACAAAAACAGACACACAGACCAATGGAATAGAATAGAAACCCCAGAACTAGACCCACAAACGTATGGCCAACTCATCTTTGACAAAGCAGGAAAGAACATCCAATGGAAAAAAGACAGTCTCTTTAACAAATGGTGCTGGGAGAACTGGACAGCAACATGCAGAAGGTTGAAACTAGACCACTTTCTCACACCATTCACAAAAATAAACTCAAAATGGATAAAGGACCTAAATGTGAGACAGGAAACCATCAGAACCTTAGGGGAGAAAGCAGGAAAAGACCTCTCTGACCTCAGCCGTAGCAATCTCTTACTCGACACATCCCCAAAGGCAAGGGAATTAAAAGCAAAAGTGAATTACTGGGACCTTATGAAGATAAAAAGCTTCTGCACAGCAAAGGAAACAACCAACAAAACTAAAAGGCAACCAACGGAATGGGAAAAGATATTTGCAAATGACATATCAGACAAAGGGCTAGTATCTAAAATCTATAAAGAGCTCACCAAACTCCACACCCGAAAAACAACCCAGTGAAGAAATGGGCAGAAAACATGAATAGACACTTCTCTAAAGAAGACATCCAGATGGCCAATAGGCACATGAAAAGATGTTCAGCGTCGCTCCTCATCAGGGAAATACAAATCAAAACCACACTCAGGTATCACCTCACGCCAGTCAGAGTGGCCAAAATGAACAAATCAGGAGACTATAGATGCTGGAGAGGATGTGGAGACACGGGAACCCTCTTGCACTGTTGGTGGGAATGCAAATTGGTGCAGCCGCTTTGGAAAGCAGTGTGGAGGTTCCTCAGAAAATTAAAAATAGACCTACCCTATGACCCAGCAGTAGCACTGCTAGGAATTTATCCAAGGGATACAGGAGTACTGATGCATAGGGGCACTTGTACCCCAATGTTCATAGCAGCACTCTCAACAATAGCCAAATTATGGAAAGAGCCTAAATGTCTATCAACTGATGAATGGATAAAGAAATTGTGGTATATATACACAATGGAATACTATGTGGCAATGAGAAAAAATGAAATATGGCCTTTTGTAGCAACGTGGATGGAACTGGAGAGTGTAATGCTAAGTGAAATAAGCCATACAGAGAAAGACAGATACCATATGGTTTCACTCTTATGTGGATCCTGAGAAACTTAACAGGAACCCATGGGGGAGGGGAAGGGAAAAAAAAAAAAAAGAGGTTAGAGTGGGAGAGAGCCAAAGCATAAGAGACTGTTAAAAACTGAGAACAAACTGAGGGTTGATGGGGGGAGGGAGGGAGGGGAGGGTGGGTGATGGGTATTGAGAAGGGCACCTTTTGGGATGAGCACTGGGTGTTGTATGGAAACCAATTTGTCAATAAATTTCATAAAAAAAAAAAAAAAGAACTGAAAACAATTCTTCTCAAACTCTTCCAAAAAAATATTACCTTGATATCAAAAACAAATAAACAAAAGAAAATTATAGGGCAGTATCCCTGATGAACAAAGATGCAAAAATCCTCAACAAATCATTAGCACACCAAATTTAGCAATTCATGAGAAGGATCATATGCTACAAGCAAGCAGGATTTATTCCAGGGATAAAAAAACGCAAACTTTATTTATTTTTTGAGAGAGAGAGAGAGAGAGAGAGAGAGAGAGAGAGAGAGAAACTGAGGCTCCCCCCAAGCAGGGCTCAAGCTCACCCTAGGTGGGGCTGATGCTCATACAGTGTGGGACTTGAACTCACGAACCATGAGATAATGACCTGAGCCAAAGTCAGGTGTTTTATTTATTTATTTATTTATTTATTTATTTATTTATTTATTTATTTATTTTTATTTATTTATTTGTTTTTTCCAATATATGGAATTTATTGTCAAATTGGTTTCCATACAACACCCAGTGCTCATCCCAAAAGGTGCCCTCTTCAATACCCATCACCCACCCTCCCCTCCCTCCCACCCCCCATCAACCCTCAGTTTGTTCTCAGTTTTTAAGAGTCACTTATGCTTTGGCTCTCTCCCACTCTAACCTCTTTTTTTTTTTTTTTCCTTCCCCTCTCCCATGGGTTCCTGTTAAGTTTCTCAGGATCCACATAAGAGTGAAACCATATGGTATCTGTCTTTCTCTGTATGGCTTATTTCACTTAGCATAACACTCTCCAGTTCCATCCATGTTGCTACAAAAGGCCATATTTCATTCTTCCTCATTGCCACGTAGTACTCCATTGTGTATGTAAACCACAATTTCTTTATCCATTCATCAGTTGATAGACATTTAGGCTCTTTCCATAATTTGGCTATTGTTGAGAGTGCTGCTATAAACATTGGGATACAAGTGCCCCTATGCATCAGTACTCCTGTATCCCTTGGGTAAATTCCTAGCAGTGCTACTGCTGGGTCATAGGGTAGGTCTATTTTTAATTTTTTGAGGAACCTCCACACTGTTTTCCAGAGTGGCTGTACCAGTTTGCATTCCCACCAACAGTGCAAGAGGGTTCCCGTGTCTCCTCCACATCCTCTCCAGCATCTATAGTCTCCTGATTTGTTCATTTTAGCCACTCTGACTGGTGTGAGGTGATAACTGAGTGTGGTTTTGATTTGTATTTCCCTGATGAGGAGCGACGTTGAGCATCTTTTCATGTGCCTGTTGGCCATCCGGATGTCTTCTTTAGAGAAGTATCTATTCATGTCTTCTGCCCATTTCTTCACTGGGTTATTTGTTTTTCGGGTGTGGAGTTTGGTGAGCTCTTTATAGATTTTGGATACTAGCCCTTTGTCCGATATGTCATTTGCAAATATCTTTTCCCATTCTGTTGGTTGCCTTTTAATTTTGTTGGTTGTTTCCTTTGCAGTGCAGAAGCTTTTTATCTTCATAAGGTCCCAGTAGTTCATTTTTGCTTTTAATTCCCTTGCCTTTGGGGATGTGTCAAGTAAGAAATTGCTACGGCTGAGGTCAGAGAGGTCTTTTCCTGCTTTCTCCCCTAAGGTTCTGATGGTTTCCTGTCTCACATTTAGGTCCTTTATCCATTTTGAGTTTATTTTTGTGAATGGTGTGAGAAAGTGGTCTAGTTTCAACCTTCTGCATGTTGCTGTCCAGTTCTCCCAGCACCATTTGTTAAAGAGACTGTCTTTTTTCCATTGGATGTTCTTTCCTGCTTTGTCAAAGATTAGTTGGCCATGCATTTGTGGGTCTAGTTCTGGGGTTTCTATTCTATTCCATTGGTCTACGTGTCTGTTTTTGTGCTAATACCATGCTGTCTTGATGATGACAGCTTTGTAGTAGAGGCTAAAGTCTGGGATTGTGATGCTTCCTGCTTTAGTCTTCTTCTTCAAAATTCCTTTGGCTATTCGGGGCCTTTTGTAGTTCCATATGAATTTTAGGATTGCTTGTTCTAGTTTTGAGAATAATGCTGGTGCAATTTTGATTGGGATTGCATTGAATGTGTAGGTAGCTTTGGATAGTATTGACATTTTGACAATATTTATTCTTCCAAACCATGAGCACGGAATGTTTTTCCATTTCTTTATATTTTCTTCAATTTCCTTCATAAGCTTTCTATAGTTTTCAGCATACAGATCTTGTACATCTTTAGTTAGGTTTATTCCTAGGTATTTTATGCTTCTTGGTGCAATTGTGAATGGGATCATTTTCTTTATTTGTCTTTCTGTTGCTTCATTGTTAGTGTATAAGAATGCAACTGATTTCTGTACATTGATTTTGTATCCTGCAACTTTGCTGAATTCATGTATCAGTTCTAGCAGACTTTTGGTGGAATCTATCAGATTTTCCATGTATAATATGATGTCATCTGCAAAAGTGAAAGCTTGACTTCATCTTTGCCAATTTTGATGCCTTTGATTTCCTTTTGTTGTCTGATTGCTGATGCTAGAACTTCCAGCACTATGTTAAACAACAGCGGTGAGAGTGGGCATCCCTGTCGTGTTCCTGATCTCAGGGAAAAAGCTCTCAGTTTTTCCCCGTTGAGGATGATGTTAGCTGTGGGCTTTTCATAAATGGCTTTTATGATGTTTAAGTATGTTCCTTCTATCCCGACTTTCTCGAGGGTTTTTATTAAGAAAGGTTGCTGAATTTTGTCAAATGCCTTTTCTGCATCGATTGACAGGATCCTATGGTTCTTATCTTTTCTTTTATTGATGTGATATATCACGTTGATTGATTTGCAAATGTTGAACCAGCCCTGCATCCCAGGAATGAATCCCACTTGATCATGGTGAATAATTCTTTTTATATGCTGTTGAATTCGATTTGCTAGTATCTTATTGAGAATTTTTGCATCCACATTCATCAGGGATATTGGCCTGTAGTTCTCTTTTTTTTGCTGGGTCTCTGTCTGGTTTAGGAATCAAAGTAATACTGGCTTCATAGAATGAGTCTGGAAGTTTTCCTTCCCTTTCTATTTTTTGGAAGAGCTTGAGAAGGATAGGTATTATCTCTGCTTTAAACGTCTGGTAGAACTCCCCTGGGAAGCCATCTGGTCCTGGACTCTTATTTGTTGGGAGATTTTTGATGACTGATTCAATTTCTTCCCTGGTTATGGGTCTGTTCAAGCTTTCTATTTCCTCCTGATTTTTGGAAGCGTGTGGGTGTTTAGGAATTTGTCCATTTCTTCCAGGTTGTCCAGTTTGTTGGCATATAATTTTTCATAGTATTCCCTGATAATTGTTTGTATCTCTGAGGGATTGGTTGTAATAATTTCATTTTCATTCATGATTTTATCTATTTGGGTCCTCTCCCTTTTCTTTTTGAGAAGCCTGGCTAGAGGTTTGTCAATTTTGTTGATTTTTTCAAAAAACCAACTCTTGGTTTCGTTGATCTGCTCTACAGTTTTTTTAGATTCTATATTGTTTATTTCTGCTCTGATCTTTATTATTTCCTTCTTCTGCTGGGTTTAGGCTGTCTTTGCTGTTCTGCTTCTATTTCCTTTAGGTGTGCTGTTAGATTTTGTGTTTGAGAGTTTTCTTGTTTCTTGAGATAGGCCTGGATTGCAATGTATTTTCCTCTCAGGACTGCCTTCGCTGCATCCCAAAGCGTTTGGATTGTTGTATTTTCATTTTCATTTGTTTCCATATATTTTTTAATTTCTTCTCTAATTGCCTGGTTGACCCATTCATTCTTTAGTAGGGTGTTCTTTAACCTCCATGCTTTTGGAGGTTTTCCAGACTTTTTCCTGTGGTTGATTTCAAGCTTCATAGCATTGTGGTCTGAAAGTATGCATGGTATGATTTCATTTCTTGTATACTTATGAAGGGCCGTTTTGTGACCCAGTATGTGATCTATCTTGGAGAATGTTCCACGTGCACTCGAGAAGAAAGTATATTCTGTTGCTTTGGGATGCAGAGTTCTAAATATATCTGTCAAGTCCATCTGATCCAATGTATCATCCAGAGCCCTTGTTTCTTTATTGACCGTGTGTCTAGATGATCTATCCATTTCTGCAAGTGGAGTGTTAAAGTCCCCTGCAATTACCACATTCTTATCAATACGGTTGCTTATGTTTGTCAGTAATCGTTTTATATATTTGGGGGCTCCCGTATTTGGCGCATAGACATTTATAATTGTTAGCTCTTCCTGATGGATAGACCCTGTGATTATTATATAATGCCCTTCTTCATCTCTTGTTACAGCCTTTAATTTAAAGTCTAGTTTGTCTGATATAAGTATGGCTACTCCAGCTTTCTTTTGGCTTCCAGTAGCATGATAAATAGTTCTCCATCCCCTCACTCTGAATCTAAAGGTATCCTCAGGTCTAAAATGAGTCTCTTGTAGACAGCAAATAGATGGGTCTTGTTTTTTTATCCATTCTGATACCCTATGTCTTTTGGTTGGCGCATTTAGTCCATTTACATTCAGTGTTATTATAGAAAGATATGGGTTTAGAGTCATTGTGATGTCTGTAGGTTTCATGCTTGTGGCGATGTCTCTGGTACTTTGTCTCACAGGATCCCCCTTAGGATCTCTTGTAGGGCTGGTTTAGTGGTGACGAATTCCTTCAGTTTTTGTTTGTTTGGGAAGTCCTTTATCTCTCCTTCTATTCTAAATGACAGACTTGCTGGATAAAGGATTCTCGGCTGCATATTTTTTCTGTTCATCACATTGAAGATCTCCTGCCATTCCTTTCTGGCCTGCCAACTTTCAGAAGAGAGATCGGTGACGAGTCTTATAGGTCTCCCTTTATATGTTAGAGCACGTTTATCCCTAGCTGCTTTCAGAATTTTCTCTTTATCCTTGTATTTTGCCAGTTTGACTATGATATGTCATGCAGAAGATCGAATCAAGTTACATCTGAAGGGAGTTCTCTGTGCCTCTTGGATTTCTATGCCTTTTTCCTTCCCCAGATCAGGGAAGTTCTCAGCTATTATTTCTTCAAGTTAACCTTCAGCACCTTTCCCTCTCTCTTCCTCCTCTGGAATACCAATTATGCGTAGATTATTTCTCTTTAGTGCATCACTTAGTTCTCTAATTTTCCCCTCGTACTCCTGGATTTTTTATCTCTCTTTTTCTCAGCTTCTTCTTTTTCCATAATTTTATCTTCTAGTTCACCTATTCTCTCCTCTGCCTCTTCAATCTGAGCCGTGGTTGTCTCCATTTTATTTTGCAGATCATTAATAGCATTTTTTAGCTCCTCCTGGCTGTTCCTTAGTCCCTTGATCTCTGTAGCAATAGATTCTCTGCAGTCCTTTATACTGTTTTCAAGCCCAGCGATTAATTTTATGACTATTATTCTAAATTCACTTTCTGTTATATTGTTTAAATTGTTTTTAATCAGTTCATTAGCTGTTGTTATTTCCTGGAGATTCTTTTGAGGGGAATTCTTCCGTTTCATCATTTTGGATAGTCCCTGGAGTAGTGCAGAACTGCAGGGCACTTCCCCTGTGCTGTCTTGAATAACTTGCGTTGGTGGGCGGGGCCGCAGTCAGACCTGATGTCTGCCCCCAGCCCACCACTGGGGCCACAGTCAGACTGGTGTGTACCTTGTCTTCCCCTCTCCTAGGGGCGGGATTCACTGTGGGGTGGCGTGGCCCGTCTGGGCTACTTGCACACTGCCAGGATTGTGGTGCTGGGATCTGGCGTATTAGCCGGGGTGGATGGGCAAGGTGCACAGGGGCAGGAGGGGGAGACTCAGCTTGCTTTTCCTTCAGAGATCCACTTATAATTGTTAGCTCTTCCTGATGGATAGACCCTGTGAGGGGCCCTGCGGCACCGGGAGGGAGTCAGACCCGCCGAGGGATGGATCCGCAGAAGCACAGTGTTGGGTGTTTGCACGGTGCAAGCAAGTTCCCTGTCTGGAACTGGTTCCCTTTGGGATTTTGGCTGGGGGATGGGCGAGGGAGATGGCGCTGGCGAGTGCCTTTGTTCCCTGCCAAGCTGAGCCGTGTCCTCAGGGGCTCAACAACTCTCCCTCCCGCTGTCCTCTAGCCCTCCCGCTCTCGGAGCAGAGCTGTCGACTTATAACATTCCAGATGTTAAGTTCCACTGGCTGTCAGAACTCACTCTGTCCGGCCCCTCCGCTTTTGCAAGTCAGACTCGGGGGCTCTGCTTTGCCAGCGGGCCGCCCCTCTGCCCCGGCTCCCTCCTGCCAGTCCATGTAGCGTGCACCACCTCTCCGCCCTTCCTACCCTCTTCCGTGGGCCTCTCGTCTACGCTTGCCTCCGGAGAATCCATTCTGCTAGTCTTCTGGTGATTTTCTGGGTTATTTAGGCAGGTGTGGGTGGAATCTAAGTGATCCACAGGACGCTGTGAGCTCAGCGTCCTCCTACGCCATCTTCCCAGAAGCCCCCAAAGTCAGGTGTTTTAGACTGAGCCATCCAGGCACCCAAAACCCAAACATTTTTAATAGTACCCCCCCCCAAAAACAACCCCACTTAGGTCTAACAAAATATGTACAGAATCTTGTGTTCTTGTGTGCAATGATGAAAGAAATCAAAGTTCTAAATAAGCTGAAAGACATTCCATGTTTGTGAATTGAAGATTCAACACTGTTAAGATGTCATTTCTTCCTAACTTAGTGTAGACGGTCAATTAAGTCAATTAAATCCCAATAAAAATTCCAGCAAGCTAATTTGCAAATGTTGCCAAAATGATTCTGAAGTTTATATGGAAAGGCAAAGACTTAAAACAACCAACACACTACTAAATAAGAAAAATAAAGTTGGAAGGTTCACAGTATCCAATTTTAAGACTTCTACAGAACTACTATAATCAAGACAGTATAATGTTTTAAATGTTTATTTGAGAGAGAGTGCAAGTGGGGGTGGGGCAGAGAGAGGAAAAGGGAGAGAGAAAATCCCAAGCAGGCTCGGCTCTGTACGCTCTATCTGCAGAGCCCTAAGTGGGGCTGGATCTCACAAATTGTGAGATCATGACCCGAACCCAAACCAGGAGTCAGACACGTAAACAAATGAGCTACCCAGGTGCCCCAAGACAGTATAATTTTGATAACAAATAGACATATATACCATGGATATATCAGTGCAACAGAATAAAGAGCCCTGAAACAAACCCACAAAAATACTGTCAACTGATGTGTGAAAAAACACAAAGGCAACTCAGTGGAGAAAGGATAATCTTTTAAACAAAAGGTACTAGAACAACTGGACAACCACATGTCAAAAAAAGGACCTTTATACAGACCTTATGGCTTTCACAAAAATTAACTCAAAAAAGATCATAGACCTTGATATAATACGCAAACCTAGAAAACTTCTGGAAGAAAACACAGGAGAAAGTTGATGTGACCTGGAGTTTGGTGGGGAGTTTATAGATAAAACACTAAAAGGAAGATCCATGAAAAAAAACTGATAGGGGATATTAAAACTAAAAAGTTCTCTTCTGTGAAAGACACTGTTAAGAGAATACAAAGACAAACTATAGACTGGGAAAAAATATTTTCAAAACACATATTTTTAAATAAGACTTGTGTCTAAAATACACAAAGAACTCTTAAAATTAACAATAAGAGAACAAAAAAAAGAGAAGAAAATAATAGCCTATTTTGGGGAGCCTGGGTGGCTCAGTCGGTTGAACATACAACTTGTGCTCAAGTCACGATCTCACAGTTTGTTAGTTCAAGCCCAACATTGGGCTCACTTCTAACAGAGCCCACTTCAGACCTTCTGTCCCCCTCTGTCTACCCCTCTCCCGCTTGTGCTCACTCAAAACTGAATACTTTTTAAAATTTTTTTTAAAAAACAATAAGAGAACAAATGACACAAAACAATTTTAAAAGTGGGGGAAAGTACTGAACAGATACTTTATCAAAGAAGATATATAATTGGCAAATAAACATATAAAAAATGCCCAACATCTCCATCATTAGGAATTGCAAACTAGCACTGAAACAGCACTAAACACTTATTAGAATAGCTAAAATGCAAAAATACTAACTACTATGAAATGCTGGTGAACATGCATAGCAATGTAAACTCTCATTCATTGTTGGTGAGAATACAAAATGGACAGTTTGGCAACTTCTAGAAAATTAAATGTACCATAAGATTCAGCAATTATGGTCCTAGGTATTTACCCAACTGATTTTGAAAACTTACATCCATATAAAAGCCAGCATGCAAATGTATGTAGCAGCTTTATCCATAATTGCCAAAAACTAGAAGTAATCCAGAGGTCCTTGAGGAGGTGAATGGATAAACAAACTGATAAATCTACACAATGGAATACTATTGAGTGAAAACATGAACTAGGTAGCCACAAAGAGACATGGATGAATCTTAAATGCATTTTGTTAAGTGAAAGAAACCCATCTGAAAAGGCTATATGCTGTATGATTCCAATTATATGTCGTTATGGAAAAGGCAAAAAACTATAGATAGTTAACTGAAGATGAGTGACTGCAAAGGGTTTGGGGATAGAGGAAGAGTTGAATATGTGAAGCATAGGGATTTTTTAGGGTGGTGAAACTATTCTGTATGACACTGCAATGGTGGATATGTACCACCACGCATCTGTCAAAACCCATAGAAATTTATACCATAAGGAGTTAATGTTAACGTACACAAACTTTAAAAAATCACTTAAGAGGTCAAGAGATCCCAGAATGGAATGCAGAATGTGGCACATACACACAATCTAACTGTATTACAAATGTATAAAAGAACTTCACTGAAGGAGGTAGGTAGAAAAGGTACTAACCTAAGTAAACACAGAAGTGAGTAAAGTCTGTAGGACTAAAAACAAAAAGAATTTTACATAAGCACTGTGCTCTAATTGATAAAGTTGTTTGCCATGAGGCTATGGGTTAACAATTCTGAAACCACTATATATGTTTACAGGAATTGAAACATTTAGCAAAGGAGTGGTAGATGATGTGAGCCAGGTTTCTCACCATGGCAGTAGGTGGTTATAAACAAGCAAGGGGAGGGGTGCCTGGGTGCCTCGGTTGGTTAAGTGTCTGACTTCGGCTCAGGTCATGATCTCACAGTTCATGGGTTTGAGCCCCACATTGGGTGCTGAAAGCTCAGAACCTAGATGGAGCCTGCTTTGGAGTCTGTGTCTCCCACTCTTTCTGCCCCTCTCCCATTTTTTTCTCTCTCTCTCAAAAAAAAGTTAAAATTAAAAAAAAAGTAATAATAATAAATAAGCAACGAGAGACAAAGAGAATGATCCATGCAGTAATGGACTAGAGTCAGAGATATCAGTATGAATTCATGTTTAGCTTACTATTGATACAGATGGAGATATATACATAGCTACAGATATATACACACATACATATAGAGATGTATAGTTTATAGGTATGTGTGTATAGACAAGTTAGTGAATACATTTGCTTTGTCAGCTGAGAGGATCTATAACACCCCACAGTGGCAATAAGCACACCAAGTCCAGGTCTTGGGTTTGAATACCATTCTCTAATTGAAGGAATGAGGATCCTAAGATTCTAGGACTGTGGCAGGAAACATACAAGATGAACCTGGAGTATCTTATAGTATCAGAGAGTAACAAAATACTTAAAGAACAAAAACAGGGGCACCTGGGTAGCTCAGTTGGGTGAGCATCCTGACTCTTGATTTCAGCTCAAGTCATGATCCCAGGGCTGTGGGATCTAGCCCCACCTCAGGCTTTGTGCTGAGCATGGAGCCTGCTTGGGAATCTTTCTCTCTCCCTCTGCCCGTCCTCCCTCCCTCCCTCTCTCTCTCTGTCTCTCTCAAAAACAAACAAAAAACCAAAACCAAAAACACCTTAAAAATCCACAATAATGGGGGTATGTCAGAGACCAAGGTACCTACTAGAAGAGGCTCTCAATAGCCAAAGCTGGAACACTTTGAGCAACAAAATAAATAAAGCAAAATGAATAAATATTCAAAGGCAAAATGTAAATTAAATAATCATGAATCAATACTGATGTAAACTACTGAATAAATGGGAAGAATAGACAAATCTCCTGTGTAGAAGAATTCCATATAATTTATGTAGACATTATGCCCTCAAAAAGGAAGGGCATAACTCTCTACTCCTTAAGTGTGGGCTGTATAGTGTGATTTCGTTCCAAAGTGTGAAATATGGAAAGGGGAAAAGAATAATATTGTGCAAACCTGATAAACACTACTTCAGCCAGGTAGTCATGTTGACAGAATGTATTTGTGATATTGCGATATAACAAGAAATATGTATTTAGCAAACTTCAATATGTACATTGTTTTTAAAAAAAAAAAGAACACATACAGGCCTGTCCTATTTTAAAAATGGCATCCTTTACTGGATTTTTCAATTCTTATATGGCAGAAATAATCCACATACTTCTGATTATACTCTACCATTCATGTTCTTTGGTGACAACAAAATACTATATTTTTAAAGTTCTACTGATTAGAAAGAACTCTATTAGCAGACACTCTTTAAAAAGTGGACACTCTATAGGCAATTTCAGTATTTACACTAAATGTGAACAAATATAGTTATGTTATTTAATCAACTCACACTACAGATTTAGAAATATATTCCAATAACATCTAAAAAACAAATTCTTTTTCATTATGTTATACAGTTGACCCATCTCAGCACCAAATTTATATCACATGCTCATAAATGCCAAAAAAAAAAAATCTTTGTCATGTTTAGCAATGCTTAAACTAACACAAAAATCTTGATATTGGGATTAACCTGCTGCAGAAATCTCTGTTTGCAATTTGTTTAATTTTTAAAATCTGTACAATTACCTCAACACCTATCAAAACATGTCAATTTGTCAGGATGTATTCTCATCAGACTAGCTTTTTCTATAATAGGTATAAAAATCAACTTCATAAGGCACTATTTCCAATCGTGTCCCATACATTTCTTGAATAAAAAAAATGTTTAAAGAGGTTGTTTATAATAGTTACCCAGGACACAGGTGTACAGAACTAAAATTTTTAAAAACAACATATCTTGAAATGGCTATCATAAACTGTTTCCCCTTCAAAAGTCACATTGAGGGTTGATGGAAATATCTATTTAATTTTAGGCCACAAATTTTTCTCCATCTGTAGTAAGCTGAACTGTGTAGAAGAAAATTAAATTTGGAAAAATTATAAGTTGATATTGGTATAACTCATAAATTCTTGGGAAATTGCACTCACTGAGAATGGAAAAAGCAGGATCCACAATGAGTTCAAGTATTAATACTGAATATCAAATGTAAATGACTCTTATACTGTAGCAACTCGGTATGGTGAATTTCACAGCTCTAGATTTTTAAAATTAGGAAAAGAATTCAATCTACAGTATTTCAAAATTTAGCTTTATAAAACTTTCCAATGGTCTAGGGCCAACATGGCTCTGTGTTATATTAACCCAGTCACTGGATAAGGACCAATCCAGGGTCAGGGCTAAAGATAGCTACTATAAAGGCTGTCACAAAATACAGTCTTCCAAGATAACAATAAATGCAGAGGGGCGTCTGGGTGGTTCAGTAAGTTAAGCATCCAGCTCTTGGTTTCAGCTCAGGTCATGATCTCATGGTTCATGAGTTCGGGCTTCACATCGGGCTCTGCTCTGATAGTGCGGAGCCTGCGTGGGATACTCTCTCTCTCAAAATAAATAAACTTAAAAAAACTTTTTTTTAAGATAAAATAAATGCAGAAATAAAACTTGGCAGTACAGATCTCCCACCATGCTGAAAAGACCATTCATCTTTGAAATAATCACAAAGGAGGAAAAAAGAGTGGGGAAAACTTCAATGAAAATGAAAACAGCTAGGATATCAAAATATCCACCCGAAACCTCCTGGCATACCCTAAAAGGTAACCAGTCCAGAACTATAACTAGCAGGTATTAGCCAAAATGAATCTCCTAAATTGGAGCAAATTAAAAAAAAAAAAAATGGCCGCAGGTAACTAAGGTAAGTTATAAGTGAAAATTAGAAGAGGTTATAAAGCAACAACCTCAACTTCACAGATATAAATGTTAAGACAAACATAGCAGCAATCACTTAATGGTTCATTAGTCTACAATTATTGTCAAACGCTGGGAGCTAATGGGTCCAAGACTATACCTTTAGTCTATCATCTAAAGAAAACTGGGTGTAAAAGACATGTGGTTCAAAAAAAGACAAATATCCATTTACTTCTATTCTTATCAACTACTAACTTGCCTTAAATTACCCTGATTTTGTGTAATGTTACCTTTTAGAAGTTTCCCTTCCCTTCTTGGATCACTTTGATTTACAAACTATCCAGAATAAGCCAGAATTGAATAGACCATAATTTTTTTTTTGAATCATGCTAATTTATGAGTACTCAAGGAATTTATAATCATTATAACATGTGAAGTGTTTTATATATTCATATATATTAAATATCATATTAAAAACTCAATATTTCGGGGCGCCTGGGTGGCGCAGTCGGTTAAGCGTCCGACTTCAGCCAGGTCACGATCTCGCGGTCCGTGAGTTCGAGCCCCGCGTCAGGCTCTGGACTGATGGCTCAGAGCCTGGAGCCTGTTTCCCATTCTGTGTCTACCTCTCTCTCTGCCCCTCCCCCGTTCATGCTCTGTTTCTCTCTGTCCCAAAAATAAATAAACGTTGAAAAAAAAAAATTAAAAAAAAAAAAACTCAATATTTCAAATTAAGAATTCAGAACACCCAAGAAATGACAAGTTGTAAGAGTTTCCATTAAAATGGATGATTGAACACATGGGTTTATGCCTATCCCTCCCAAAACTCTTCCAAAATTACAATAAAGGCACAGAAAAGGATAAACTCATAAAGATCAAGGGAAAGGCGAAAGCAGCAAACAGGACATGTCCCCAAATTTGGAAGCTAGAAAGCAGATAAATATATAAGTAATAGCTAATTCAGCAGACCAAAGAAATCTAAAACTTCACAGAAGTCACAAAAAGCAAGCAAATTCAGGCCCCAGAACAATGGATCCTAACATCTTTTATAGTAAGGTTCACTCTTACACACTGAGTTTCCAGTAGGCAATTTTAGTGCTTATATCAAATACAATCACTAGACCTTTGAAGAAAGTCCATAAAATGAAAAGTCACAGATCAAAACAAAGGAAACATAGACAAGGTAGGAAGCAAAAGAAAATTCAAAGTGATAATATAATAACCACGAAAAGAGGAGATTATCTTAGAAATTAAATATTTGACATGGGGAAAAAATAAGTTTAGAAGATAAACTTGAGGAGACCTCTAAGAAAAAACAAAAAGAGAAAAAAAAAAAACAGAAAAGATCGCTGAATAAGTCTAAGAAATCCAATAAACAAACAAAAGCAGTTCCAGAGTGAGAAAATGCACAAGAACAGAGAGAAGTAATGAGATAAAAGTATCGTGAAAAAGCAAAAATAAAATTACACAGCACTTAAGAGTATTTCCAAATTAAAAGGGCCAAAAGACACTCCACACAATGAATGAAAAAATATCTACAAGGCACAGCACCATGGAAGTTTTAAAGAAAAGGGAAAAGTGAAGATCTAAAAATCTTCCATAAAACACCTAACGGATCAGGTATTGGACTGTCATTTGTCTTCCGCTGAGTTAGAAAACAGAACAAAGCCTTCAAAATTTTAAGGGAACGTTATTTCCAATCCAGAATTTTATACTCAATCTCTCATGGGTAAAGGTAGAATAAAGACATGGTCAGATATACAAGGTATGAAAAACAAAACAAAACAACTGCAAATGTCTGGAAGCTCCTGGGAGATAGGGCCCATCAAAATGAGGAAATAAGACAGACAAGATCCAGGGAACAGAGGATCCATTACAGAACAGAGCAAAAGGAAATTCCCAGGATGATGTTGCAGGGAGGTCTTAGTGTGACAGCTGCTCCAGACTCTAGAAAGCAGTCATTCAGATTACAGGAGGAGAGAGGGCCAGGAAAGAAGGAGTTGAAAAAAGTACAAAATTAATGAATGATCTATGTTTGAACATAGAGTCTATGGCTCCTACACAGAGCATAGGAATGTAACATTTGAAAAAAAATTAGATAGGTACAGAGAAAAACAACAACAACTATAAATGACAGTAACAAAAACTGAGACAATTATTAGTTCCAGAAATCACAAAAAGAAAGAGCACGTAACCAAAATATATTAGGACGTTTCTCCGCAAACAGTATTTATATAGTCATAACTATGTAAACACTGTGTAGGGGTTTTTTAGAACTGTGATTTAATTGTATGGGAAAAATGAGAAGTAACAAGTGATTAATTCTTTTAAAGAATTTTAATTTTGATCAATAATTTAATCTCAAGTTATTCCTTACTAAATCTAATTTACTTCTCAGGAAGCAAAGGAATGACAATAAATAAATTTATCTACTGGTTTTCTTCAAATAGATTTTTTTATAAGCTTAAAGTAGTTTTACAAAAATCTCCCCCAATTCTTCCAAACAGATCTGGCCACTTAAAATTCATCTTACAATACTTAAAAAGAAATTGTGAATATAAATATTGGTTCAAATCTGATCAGTGGCATTATCTTGGTGGCCCTTTGAGGAGCAAAACCAGCAGCAGCAACAACTACTACCAAAGAAACCAAAAACTGAACAAACCAAACAATAACAAAAAAAAAAACATGGCTAAAATATTATAATTAATAAGCATTATTGCTGGGGCAAGTAGTAGCATTAGTAAAGATGAAAGCTAAACTTCATTGGGCATACTACGCATAACACACTGTTCTAAGTGCTTATATGTATTTTTAAAAATCACATCCCCACAGGAACTCTATGAGTTATGTGTGGTCTATCACTAATTCCCTTACACAGATGGTGAAAGTGGAGAGGTTAGTAACTTGCCCAAAGACACAGAGTTATATTCAAACAGAATCAGGACTTAACTCCAAGCCAAATGTCTTCTTACTCTTAGATAAATTCTATCTCCCACCCCCACCCCGTTTAACCAACTAGGTACATTATAGGCTCTGGACTGACTGAAGTGGATGCTGCTGTTCTATTCTTTTTTTTTTTTTTTAATGTTTATTTATTTTTGAGAGAGACAGATACAGAATGCAAGTGGGTTGGGGCAGAGAGAGAGGGAGGCACAGAATTTGAAGCAGGCACCAGGCTCTGAGCTGCCAGCACAGAGCCTGATGTGGGGTTCAAACTCACAAGCTGTGAGATCATGACCTGAGCCGAAGTCAGACGCTCAACCAACTGAGCCACCCAGGCGCCCCTGTTCTTTACCTAGTTCAAAAGGTTCTCAAGTAGACTGATTTGAAGTTCCCTTATTAAACAGGGGCAGGGAGAGGGAGGAAGCTTCTGAGAAATGCTCAGGTGGAGGCTGTATCATCATCTGTAGGGAAGTGAATTTTCCAAAGCACCCCTGCATTTCTCCCCACACCCATGCTGAGAATTACTGCTCCAGTGAATCGTTTAAAGGGGATTTGCCACTCTAAGACATTAAGGACCACAGCCTGACAAGCTTAGAGTTCGAACCATAAGGAAATCAGCAGAAAGTCCCCATTTCTTTTCCAAAAACAGAACCTCTAGGATATAGTCTCAGGCCAATTA
This sequence comes from Lynx rufus, assembly GCF_022079265.1. Taxonomy (NCBI): domain Eukaryota; kingdom Metazoa; phylum Chordata; class Mammalia; order Carnivora; family Felidae; genus Lynx; species Lynx rufus. The sequence continues at coordinate 8,348,257 of NW_025814841.1, read as the reverse complement.
ATAGGCAAAATCTCTTTCTTTGAGTCATTACCAAACTAACATGAAATACAACAACACCTTTCTTTAGATGGAAGTGAAAATAAAGGGCCTGATACGTGCATACCATACATACACACATGTAACATCAAGAAGTATCCCATTTTTTACTCAACATTTCACTTAATGTAACATTCTTCTACATCTGTTCAACTCCTTGTATTTTACTTAACACTGTGATCTACATGAGAAATGCCTAAACTCCAGTGACAAAGCAACTCTTGTAAACTCCTTATCAATCTTGTAATCTACTTTAAAAATAACTGCTTGTCAACGGTGCCTTCTGGACCTTATCTCACAAATTCTATTGTTAACACCATCCATTCCATTTTTAAGTCATCATCCAACATATCATGTGTGGAGTGTTTGCCTTGTTCTCTTACTTGAAAACAATAAGCACCAAATCTTTTACTGTATAAATATTTAAACATTCATTCAAGTGCCTGTATAATAGTTCAGTAAACCATACCAGCTAAGTTAAAACCAGCTTTATAAAAATCATTGGTTAATTAGAGATTAAGAACTACATGGAATGTGTAGTGTTTGTTGTATAATTAATAAACTGCCAAAATGCATGCTTACATCTTGAATGCTATAGATAAGTTAGTATAACCTGAATAAGAAAAGTCTTATATGCCTGCAATTTATATAGATAACCTATATCAAACTTTGGGTTGACTTTGTCAGAAATGAATGCAAATTTTGTAAATATATTCCACTTTTATGAAAAATACAGTATTGCTTTAAGGATGTAATTTGGCCTTGAACATCAAGAGACAGTAGTTCTATGAGTATTCAGCTGTCTTATTTTAAAACTGTATATGTAATCCAATTTTAAGCCAATCTGCAAGAGAATCCCAAAAGAATGTACAGTATAAAGACAAACTATGAAAGATTTTGAGCCTTCAATGTGGATGTTTCTGAGAGAAAATGACTACCGATTTAAAAATTTGCTAAAAATGTTGGCAATGTAGAGATACACTTTTACCTGTGTAGGAGGAATTCAGATCCATTATCACTGCTCTTGTGCGCATGTGTGTACACTGTATTGGGGGAAAACTGACAAATGATCTCAAGATGGAAGCGACTGCCTGAGAACATAATCGAAAGCAAAGCATGTGAATACTGTTCAAACTAGGACTCTGTTAAGACTTTAAATTTTTTTCTTATGATTCCAATTAAAAACAACAAAAAAGAACGTAATAGTTTTACTCAGAAATGCTAGGTCAGTTCCAAAGAATTAAGGATTATTTGAAAAAAAAAAAAAAAAACAACAACCAAAAACCTGATGTGATTTTTAATTTGTCCACAATACTTCGAGTACTCCCCTCGAAAGGTGGAACCTAATTCCCCTCACCCTGACTGTGGACAGGACTCAGTAACATATACCTAAATCGATGGGATGGCTTTGGAGCAGTACAGCGAGTAGAAGCTGGAAGCACTTTGAAGAGACTATTAGAACCAGCCCACAGAGCCATGAAAGGCTGTTAGAAGACTGATCATCATTAAGGAGGAAGGGAAGATAAATGTCTGGAAGCTTGAAGAAAAGATATTCTTATTACACTGTGGCAGAAAATTTAGGACACTGTCATCTACAGTAACCAGGAAGTAAAAAATGTACCTGTTAAACTGGGTATATCATCTAGCTAAGGAGATTTCTAGGCAGAGTGTTAAGGTGATGCCTGGTTTCTTTTTACTGCTTATAACAAAATGCACAAGGAGAGAGAAAAGCTTAAGAAAGAGTAACTAAAAAAGGAATCAGGACTCGTTGGTTTAGTAAGTCCCTAGCCTCTACAGACAGTAAACAATGCTACAATTATGAAAAAGCTTCCAAGCAAACATCAAATCCAAGGTACCGTCAGAAAAAATTGTCTAAAAATCAAGCTGCACTGGTGACCTTAAAATCCTTTACTAAGACTTCAGAAAGAGCTAAATACGTAATAGGGCTTTTATGAAGCTTAAAGGCATTGTCCCATAGCAGCCTTAGGAGAGAACATGGTAAAGAAGCAATTATTTCAACAAAATGTAGGGGTGTCGCCTGGTCTAATGGAGTGAACCACAATAAGATTTATAGGGTGCCCACACAATTGTTTTTTGGCAGAAACACCACCACCAGTTTTTTGGTCTCACTAGGACAAAGCACAAAATGAAAAGAGGATTCTGGAGTCTCAAACTTCTACAGGCAGGAAGGGGCTGAGAAAATAATTTAGTTCAAAACATAGGCTGTCTTCCTATGAAAAAGGAAGAAAGACACAGAGAACAGAAGCAAGAACTCAGAGGGCACAGCAAAGAGTCATTGAGAAACGGGGCCGGAATAGAACTGAAATAATCAAATAGAACTTCTAACACTTTCTTGGCTGGATTCCAAAATTGCCATGGACTGCTAATTATTGTGCCTCCTGTCCTCACTCTTTGAAAACAACCATCTATAGTGATAGTCTTATGCCTGACCCAGCACTGTATTTTGGGTATGTGGGGGGCAGATAACTAACCTTTAGTTTGCCAGTCTTCAAACTGAGATAAGCTAGACTGAAGGATTCTCATCTCTTTCCAAATGTGATCTAGAAGACAAAATACTGAACTGGGAGCTGATAATGTAAAGGGATAATACTCAGAGTGAAGAAGAGACAGTTATCAAGAAGTAGTAAGTATATTCCACATGGGCAAAGAATGTAAATAATTTGTAGCCAAAGGACACTTTGTATTAGTTTTAAAACATGCCCATAAATTCCCTGAAATTCTCCCTGAAAAGGTAGGGTCTAATTCTCTGCTTAAGTTTGGGGCAGACTAAGTGACTTGTTTTTATTTTTTAATTGAGGTGAACTTCAAGTAACATAAAAATATTTTAAAGTGTACAATCAGTGACATTTAGTGCATTCACAAGGTTGTTCAACCATTATCTTGATCAGGTATCAAAATATTTTCATCACCCCCCACCCCAAAAAACACTTCACTCATCAAGCAATCATTCCCCATCTCCCCTACTTCCCTGCCCCCTCCCCCACCCCCTGGCCAGTCTCTGGCAAGCACTAATCTGATTTTTGTCTCTAAAGATTTACCTGTTTCAGATCATTCATATGATACAACATGACTTTTTATGTGTGGCTTCTTTCACTTGGTATAAGGTTTCCATGCTGTAGCATGTATCCCTATTTTATTTCTTTTTATGGCTAAATAATACTCCATTGTGTCTATATACCACAATTAACCTACTTTTGTCTACTGTGAATGGTATTGGGAACATTCATGTACAAGTATTTATTTGAGTACCTGTTTTCAATTCTTCTGGATATATACTTAGAAGTGGAATTGCTAGATCATATGGTAATTCTATGTCTAATGTTTTAAGTAACTACCAAACTATTTTCCACAGCAGCTGTACCATTTCACATTTCCATCAGCAATGTATGAGGGTTCCAATTTCTCCATATCCTTATCAACAGTGGTTATTTTCCTGGCTTTTGTTTAATCACAGCACACCTAGTGAGTGTGAAGCAACATCTCATGGTGAATTTGACTTGCATTTCCCTAATGACTAATGTTGCTGACCCTCATTTCATGTGCTTGTTGGCCATCTGTGTATTTTTGGAGAAATGTCTACTTAAATTCTTTCCTTAGTTTTCAATTAGGTCTTTTTGTTGTTGAGGTGCCACGGTTCTTTATATATTTTCAATGCTAGATCCTTACCAGTTATATAATTTATGAATATTTTCTCCCATTCCATAGCATGTCTTTTCATATCTTGATGATATCCTTTGATATACAGAGTTTTAAATTTTGATAAATTTCAATTTTTCTATTTTTTTTCTTTATTACTCGTGATTTGGTTTTCTAAGAATCCACTGCCAAATCCAAAGTCAGGTAGATTACTTGTTTTCTCCTAAGCGTTTTAACATTTTAGCTCTTATATTTGGTTTGCTGATCCATCCAATTAGATCTTATATTAAAAGGCCTTTGTATATGATGAAAGGTAGGGGTCCAAGTTCACTTTTTTACATGGCTATCCAGTTGTCCCACTACCATTTGTTAAAGAGATGGTTCTTTTTCCACCAAAGGGTCTCCACACCTTTGTTGAAAATCAACTGGCCATGGACATATGGGTTTTTCTGGACTCTCAATTCTAATCCATTGGTCTATATGTCTATCCTTATGCCAGTATCACATTTGATTACTACAGCATTATGCTAAGTTTTGAAATTGGGAAGTGAGTATTCCAACTTTGTTCTTCTTTTTCAATACTGTTTTAGCTATTTGGGGTCCCTTTGATCCATCTGAATTTGAGGATAGGTTTTCGCATTTTGCAAAAAGGACCACTGATATCTTGATAGGGACTGGATTAATCTGTGAATCACTTTGGGGAATACTGTTATCTTAACAATAGTAAGTCCTCCAACCCATTTATACGGGATATCCTTCCATTGATTTAGGTACTCTTTAATTTCTTTCAGCAATGTTTTGTACTTTTCACTCTACAAATCTTTTACCTCCTTGCTTAAATTTATTCTCAGGTGGGGCACCTGGGTGTCTCAGTCAGTTAAGGATCCAACTCTGGCTCAAATCATGATCTCGCAGTCTGTGAGTTCAAGCCCTACACTGGACTCTGTGCTGACAGCTCAGAGCCTGGAGCCTGCTTCAGATTCTGTGTCTCCCTCTCTTTCTGCCCCTCCCTCACTCCTGCTCTCTCTCTCTCTCTCTCTCAAAATAAACATTAAAAATTTTTTTTTAATTTATTATCAAATATTTCATTCTTTTGGATACTATGGTAAATAGAACTGTTTATTTAATTTCCTTTTTCCGTCACTTATTGCTGGTACATAAAAACATAACTGATTTTTGCATGTTGATTTTATACCCTCCAACTGTGCTGAACTTGTTTATTAGCTCTACTAAATTTAGCTGTTTTTTACAGACACCATCCAGGAAGCTGCTCTAGTTCAACAGAGCCAAAACAAAGGCAAGCCTCTGTGCTAGTCCCTCAGGGAACCACCAGACAGGTCAAAATGCAAAGCCACGATTTTTTGAGCACAAGCTTCTTATTGCTCTCCCCTACCATCTCTCTCCACTGCTGTTCCCACGGCTGCTGCTGAGCTACAATATGGGGGCTGGGGGGGGGGGGCGACGGTGGTGCTGGGTGGCTCCGTTGGTTAAGTGTCGGACTTCGGCTCAGGTCATGATCTCGCGGTCTGCAAGTTCGAGCCCCGTGTCGGGCTCTGTGCTGACAGCTCAGAGCCTGGAGCCTGCTTCAGATTCTGTGTCTCCCTCTCTCTCTGCCCCGCCCCCACTCACACTCTGTCTCTCAACAAAAATTAACATTAAAAAGAAAATTTTTTTAAGAAAAAGAAATAGAAAATGGGGGATGGCAGGCGTGTAGACAAAAATGCCACAACACTATCTTACCAAAATTTAGTAGCCTCCTTCTTCAGTAAGCACTGTCCTGGTTGCTGTAAGTTTTTTTATTCGATTTCAGTGTTTTGAAAAAGTTGATTTGTCAGTTATTTTTCCAACTTAATGGCTGTTTCTGCGGAGGCACAGATTCTTAGAGCTCCCTACTCCACCATTTCTATGACCAGTAACTTCTCTTAACAAACAGAATGTGGCAGAAGTGACAGTATGTAACTCCCAAGAGTAGGTCATAAAAAGCATTGAGATTTCCTCCCTGTTCTTTCTCTTGGATCACTTCCTCTGAGAGAAGCCAGTTTCCATGCTGTGAAGACTCTCAAGTAGCCCTAGAGAGAGTCCACACAGTGAGGAACTGAAGCAGCCCCAGGACAGCCACATGAGTGAGCTACCTTAGAACTCCAGTTCTTGTCAAGCCTTCAGTTGACTGCAGTTCTCACTAAACTTAGACTGCAACCTCATGAGAAACCCTGACAATCATCTAACTAAGCCACTTCTGAAATAACTGATCTACAGATACCATGAAATAGTAAATGTGTATTGTGGTAGGCTGCTAAGTTTTGGGACACACGATATTTAAAGCTGAGCCTCAAAAGGTGAGAAGAACCAAGTGACTTGAGTTCTTGGGAAGAAGAATGTTTCAAGCAGAGGGAGGAAAGGTTTCTGGCACATTAAAAATAAAAAATTTGAAAGAAGATCAATGTGGCTGGAGCTCAGTGGAGAAGAAGAAAATGAAGACAGATGACTCAAGTGGCAGAAAGTAACCTAAGTGACTAGCGTAAGGTCTTAAAACCAGTAAAAACTGGTAAGCCCTGGAGTAATCAATGTTTCCCTATCCATCAAAAGTGTAAACTGTTCTACAGTTAAGTACAGGAAGACAGAACTAAGCAAAACAATCACTTGTCCATTGACAGATAATTGGAGGCAGTCCACCAGCCCAGCACCCATAAGAAAACTGCACAAGGTGAAAGAAAGGCAGATGGGTACCACCACAGAAGGGCAAAAAACAGACATTTTTGTGAATATAAACTTATCAGAAATTGTACAACTTTGATAATCCAATGTTGCTTATTTTTGAAGTAATAAACATTTGATTAAAAAGTGAGAATAAAGTATTAGTGATGAACATGGGAGCATACAAGTACAAGACCTAGTTTTATTCTTGGTTCCTCATTAGCTTTATGAACTTTGGTAAATCACTTCTCTCCTAACCCAATCTCCCTCGTCTGCAAAATGGGATAATAACATATATAGTACATGACCAATCTTCCTTTTTTAAAGATCAAATGAAATAATACATGACAAAAGTACTTTTAAAATTAAAAAAAAATCTAGAAAAAAATTAACATTTACAAATGTTAACTGGAGAAAAATCAGTAACTATATCTATTATCACACAGGAACCCAGGGTGGGAGCTATAAAGCCCTTTGAAAACAAGAACCAAGGTCTTTACCTCATTCCATAGTACTTAACTTTAATAGAATGGATACACAATCCCAAAGGAACAAAACACAAAACAAAACAAACAAACAAACAAAAACTTGGGGCACTGGGTAGCTAAATCAGTTAAGTGTGTGACTCTTGATTTTGGCTCAGGTCATGATCTCATGGTTGTTGAGTTCAAGCCCCGCCTTGGGTTCTGCAGTGTGGAGCCTGCTTGAGATTGTCCCTCTTCCTCTCTCTCTGTCCTTCCCCTACTCATGCTCTCTCTCTCTCTCTCTCTCTCTCTAAGTAAATAAATTAAAAAAACAAAAACCTTTAAAGAGATGTTATTTACAATTCTGAATGGCAAATTCATTAGTAAAAATCTTACATCTGGAATATAAGCTCAAAACATCTGTCTCACAAGGCAGTCCACAGCCACTGCCAAATGAATAACCGATGTAGTTGCAAATCTAAAAAATATGATCGTAAATCAGCTCTGCAAAGATGCATATTTGTCCTTGTCCTCAGCTACCACATGATACAAGTTTTAATAACTGGTGAAACGGGTAAAAGAATTTCAAAAGAAATCCCAATTGGATAACCAGTCTCTGAAACTAAAACTAAATGTAATTAGCAAAATAATACTATTTGTAGACAATTAAAACTATAAGATTAAAAAAGTATATAGGAAAATGCAGATATTATCAATGACATTTCAATCACTAAAAAAATAAAATGATATTTGTGCTTTCAGATTTTACAACTATCTGAATACCATGAGGTATTCATCTCTGGATCTTAAACCAGAAAAAAATTTATAATTTGAAATAAGAAAAACATCATTAGTGAAGAACATAAGCATTAAACATTATAAAATGTGAGACATAATTATTTTGGTATTAAGATGCACTGATGCATGAATATAAAGTAAATGGGATAAACGGGTAGGTTCTTATATGGTCCTCCTGCTTTCTCTAGCAACCCATCTTCTACTGTGGTACCCTTTATTTACAGCATAATTGATAGCCAGTTGAAAGAAAGTTCTAGAAGATATGACACAAAATTGACCAAATATGACACTGAGTGTCACCTAGATACTAGATACTATACTCTAATTCTTAAGACATCAGGAAAGGATAGCAAACATTTGATGCAAACAAAATATATTTTGAAATTTAATAAACAAACACATCTCCTTGTATAATAAAATAAGTGCTATTGACATATTTAAAGAAAAAAACCCCAAATTTATAGAAAAATGACTTGGAAGGAAAAAAATCAACTTTTTGAGGGTAATTACGAACCGAATTTTCTTCTTCCTCTTCCAGTTCTCGCTGTTGCTCTTCATGTCTTTTAGCTTTGATCTCCATAGCTTCTGTGATCAGGTCTCTTAAAATTGATACAGGCTTTGCATGCTTGATAAAAGGGTGCTGGAAAAGTAAAATTCAACGGTATAAATTCCAAAGATTTCTCTGAATTATATCTAAAATATGTTAAAACAACACATAAATGCTAATCAGGATCACAGGCTTCAATTGTTCTTTCAACTAAAATTAAATGTATATATTAAGAAAAGAGAATATTCCAGCTGCTTTAGAAATAAAGATTTTGTTTTTGGGTTTACTTGCTTTTGGAAAACCATTAAGGCACACACAAAACATGCAATCCTGTTAATAAAACTACATTACATTACCCTTAAAAATATAATTGTCCAGGGGCTCCTGCATGGCTCAGTTGGTTAAGCATCTGACTTTGGCTCAGGTCATGATCTCATGGTTCAGAAGTTTGAGCTATGAGTCAGGCTCTGTGCTGACAGCTCAGAGCCTGCAGCCTGTTTCAGACTCCTCTCTCTCTGCCTCTCACCGCTCATTCTCTGTCTTTCTCTCTCTCTCTCTCTCAAAAATAAATAAACATTAAAAAAAATTTAAAAATATAACTGTCCAGGGGTGCCTGGGTGGCTCAGTCGGTTAAGCAACGGACTTCGGCTCAGGTCATGATCTCACAGTTCGTGGTTTCGAGCCCCGCATCGGGCTCTGTGATGACAGCTCAGAGCCTGGAGCCTGCTTCCGATTCTGTGTCTTCCTCTCTCTCTGCTCCTCCCCCTGCTTGCAGCCTGCCTCCCTCTCTCTCTCAAAAATAAACATTAAAAAAAAAATTAAAAAAATATGTATGTATAATTGTCCAAAGGAAGTGTAGATTAGATAGCGAAAAAGATAAAGAATTTTTTAATAGGTTGGTGATGATCAGTTACTAGAGGGGAAGTGGGTGGGGGGCAATGGCTTAACAGGTGATGGGGATTAAGGAGTGCACTTGTAATGAGCTCTGGGTGTTATACAAAAATGCTGAATCACTATATTTTACATCCGAAACGAATTATTACACTGTATGTTAACTAACTGTAATTTAAACAAAAACTTGAAAAAATTTTAATTAATTAAAAATTCTCATAAAAAATAAGAGATTGGTGATTATATTACATATGAAAATAAAATTATTTTGGTAATACATACAAATTTTAATTAATCTTCATAAACTGACAGCCAGAATCAGTGGTCAAAAGGAGGGCAACTATTCTGTTACTTCTTTTACATATTTTTTACTTTATTATGTTTTGAATAATATAATCATCTCCAATGGAGAAACAGTAATAAAGGAAATATTTTTCAGAAAATAAATACTGTCTCACTTCTATGCTATGTATAAAACACCTTTTAACTTCTTTTTTTATAGCATCTTGATCTAGTGAAAATATCTGAGTTTGCTACATTTCTGGTAAATAGAAGGGAAACCACCAGGATAGACCTGGGTTTTCAATGACTTTTTTATTGGGGAAAGGGAAGAGTGTGAGAGAAAGTAGGGGACAGGTTACAAATACAATTTGAGATAAATAACCTTATTTTGAGGCAGCAATACAGTTTCAAAATGTTAATTTTCATATTACATATCCATAGATAGTTATTTTAATAAAGATCAACAGAACATAAAAATATTCTTAAAGACAAAAAAATAGTGCTAAAGAAGAAATTATACACATTTAGAATAGAATTTAAAAAAATAAAATGGTGAACATATCATTTGGGAAAACTATATGGAAGAATTTTGCCAGATTACAGAAATACTAGAATTGATGGCAAAGAACCAATAAATTCTTCTATAACAGCTATAAACTAATCGCCAGATAAATTAAGAGCTAGTAACATAACTGCAGTGCAGATTCCCAGTCATCCACTAAAACAGAGTTGGGATTGGATGTATGGCAACCCAGCTAGATCCTACATTTCTCAGTCTCCCCCTTTCAGTTGGTTGTGACTGTGTGACTAAGCTCTCATGAATGGGTTGTGAGTACAAGTGGTGTGTTCCACTCTAAGATCTGATCCTTATGCACTCTTCCGTGAGTTCGTCTCTTTCTACGAAGCTGGAAAACAAATACAGTGTCTCAGAGGATGGTGGAGCTGTGAGCAGGAAGGAACCCCAGTTCGACTCTAAAAATTTTGAGAACACTTGTGGAAAGGTCTCAAAAAGTAATAATTGAAGATATGTTCTTTGCTCTTAAGCAACTTATCATCTAGAATAAGAAATAAAAGATACATATAGAAAATTACAATGTGACATACAAGTTACATTCATGATGGTTTGATGCAGACTATATGATTTATGATTAAGAAATGTAAGAGCAGAAGAAAAGGTAATGTGACGATCTCAGATACCTCACACAGAAGAAACAGACCATTTTAGGGAGGAGGACAAGTATGAACAATATGAACAAACACACAAAGATAAGAGATGTATGCCAGAACACAGTAGGAAGATCCACCTAGCCAAAACCGAAACACTATTTAGAGAAATGGGGTTCCGGGAATTTAGAACCAGAAAACAGTGGGACAAGAAGGATAAATGCTAAAAATGAGATGCCTGGATTCTGTCTGAGAGCCACTTCAATTACATAAGCAAGAAAATAATGTAAGGAAAAGAATGTCTTTGACAGCATAATCTTGCAGTAGAGTTTAGACATGAAATAGAGTGGGAAGAGACTATAATAACAAAAGTGTAAATTATTTTTTTTTATTTTTAAAAAAAAATTTTTTTTTCAACGTTTATTTATTTTTGGGACAGAGAGAGACAGAGCATGAACGGGGGAGGGGCAGAGAGAGAGGGAGACACAGAATCGGAAACAGGTTCCAGGCTCTGAGCCGTCAGCCCAGAGCCCGACGCGGGGCTCGAACTCACGGACCGCGAGATCGTGACCTGGCTGAAGTCGGACGCTTAACCGACTGCGCCACCCAGGCGCCCCAGAAGTGTAAATTATTAAGAACATGGGTGAAAAAAAGTGAGGGGAAATAGTGAATCTCACAGAAGAACTCTTAAAAAGGATTTAGTGACCAATATTAACAGAAGTGGAAGAAGACCAACAGTACAAAAAACTGAGAACTAGTAGAATTATTCTTCTTTATTTTTTTTTAATGTTTATTTATTTAGAGACAGAGAGCGCACAAGTGGGGGAGGGGCAGAGAGAGAGGGAGACATGGAATTCGAAGCAGGTTCCAGGCTCTGAGCTGTCAGCACAGAGCCCAACGAACCCAGGCACCATGAGATCATGACCTGAGCCAAAGTCAGACACCCAACTGACTGAGCCACCAAGGCGCCCCAGAATTGTTCTTCTTTAAAAAGGCACAGATGGGACACCTGAGTGGCTCAGTCGGTTAAGCATTCGACTTCAGCCCAAGTCATGAACTCACAGTTTGTGAGTTCGAGCCCCGTGTCAGGCTCTGTGCTATAGCTCAGAGCCTGCAGCCTGCTTCAGATTCTGTGTCTCCCTCTCTCTGCCCCTATGCCACTCAGGTTCTGTTTCTGTCTCTCAAAAGAAAAAATAAATAAAAAAAAATAAATGTTAAAAAAATTTTTTTAAAGGCACAGAAATTTCAAATTGTATTATACTTTATCTTCTCAGGGAAAATTATTAGCCAATCCTGCAAGCCACAGTTTTATCTTTAAAAAATACCAAAGTACATATATGATTCATCCAATCTACTTCAACTTTATTTTCATGAAGTTTATTCAGTATTATGTTACTATTAGTCTATAGGGCTCAACATTCTTAATCTCAAAATCTCAGCATATCTGATTTCACTTGCACTCATGTCTTCTCTACATAACTGCTACAGGTATAATTTTGACCAACAAAGAGGAACTGGCTAAAAAAGTTAAAAGGGTACTTGAGGAACAAGGCCATATTATTTGAGGATTCTTGACAGTCAGAAGAGAAATTTTATCAAACACTGGCTGATTTAAGTTTACTTATTTATTCTGAGAGACAGAAAGAGCACAAGCAGGGAAGGGCAGAGAGGGAGGGAGGGAGGGAGAGAGAGAGAGAGAGAGAAAGAGAGAGGGAGAGAGAGGGAGAGAGAGAGAATAGCAAGCAGACTCAACACTGTCAGTGCAGAGCCCAATGTGGGGCTCGAACTCACAAACCATGAGATCACGACCTAAGCCAAAGTCAGACGCGCAACCAACTAAGCCACATAGGTGCCCCTGGCTGATTTTTAAAGACTGTTTTTCAAGGCTTTTTTAAAGTAGCAGGTAGTGGGGTGCCTGGATGGCTCAGTCTGTTGAGCATCCAACTGTTGATTTTGGCTCAGGTCATGATCCTAGGGAAGTGGGTCAAGCTCCACATCAGGCTCCATGCTGAGTGTGGCCTGCTTAAGATTCTCTCTCTTTGTCCCACGGCCTCCTCCCCCTCTCTAAAAAATAAAATAAAAATAAAGTAGCAGATGGTAAAATTAAAAATGCAAAGCAACATAATAACTACAAATACCAGAGAAAACAAGTTGACAAAAGTAAAACATGACAACTGTGATTTAAATTTTATTAAGATACACCAATGTAAATAAATGGGTTGAATTTCCATTTATTAAATAGTATTGTAGTTAAGCACTAAAAGACACTTAGTTTACAAGATAAATTCAACTACATACTTTCTAAATGAGATATATTTATAATAAGTCTAACTCATGTTTCTATAAGAGGCATACTAAGAAAAACTTGGGTTAAAAGTCAAAGATAGGCAATGAAATAGTAGTCAAACACAAAAATGTATCAAGAATAAAATGGTCCAAATAAAATAGAAGTGAAGGCTCAAACAGTACATGATGAAACAGTCATTTAATGTTTATAAGGGACGTAATATAAAGAAACATAGTTATAAACTTAATACAACATTATGATTCAAAACAATTTTAGAGAATTAAGTTCTAAATAAATAAGACATAGGAAATAGTGGGGCTTTTTTGGTCACTGAGAAAATAGACAAAAAAAATTTAAAAACTTTCTGAATATTATAATCAGATTGAATCAACAGAAAAATTAGTAAAAAGAAGCTACATCTTTTTGTTAAATGCCTAGAGAAGCATGTGGTACTACTCTAAGAATAGGAAGAGCAATGAAACAAAATATAATGTCCCCAGAAATAGAATATAATACACAAAATAAACAGTCATACTATGAAGATAGCATTTTCAATCACTGAGCAAAAATAACTTTAAACTGGTGCTGAGATAATGCCTGTCTTTTGTGGGAAAATTTAAACTAGATCTTTATCACAGAAACACGAAAATAAATTCCAGATAGATGAAAGGAGGTGAAAGTTAAAAAAACAGAAACACAGAGAACAAGAGGGTAATATATGAGAATATTTATATGTTCAATCCAATGCCATAAAACAAAAGAAAAAGATGATTTGGATACATATAACTTAAAAATGCATAAATGACAAAAAATATGAATTAAAAAGTTTATTTGTAACATTTATATCAGACAAGAAGGTGATCACAAGAGTTTTTAAAAGAATCAGGAAGAAAAAGATAAGCACACCAAATTCTAAAAGACTATTTTGAAATGCATCTAAAGGAAAATCAAAACTAAAAAAGGGTGAGGGGCACCTGGTTGGCTCATTTGGTTAAACATCCAACTTTGGCTCAGGTCATGACTTCATGGCTCCTGAGTTCGAGTCCCACATCAGGCTCTGTGCTAATAGCTCAGAGCCTGGAGCTTGCTTCAGTTTTTGTGTCTCTGTCTCTCTGCTCCTCCCCTGCTCACACTCTGTCTCTCTCTCTCTCAAAAATAAACATTAAAAAAAATGTTTTTTAACTAAAAAAGGGTGAGAATTCATAAAACACCTGAACTAATGTTGTAGTGACAGGAAATACCCCAAATCAACCTACCACATTCTTGATCATGTATCTTTAAAATAAGGCTGCCTGAACATTACCTCTTTTAAAATCTGAGATAGTGCCTCTTAAATTTTGTTCATGTTCTGAATTACCAATTTCTGAACTGACAGAATTCAAATTAGTGATTTATTCAAAAAAACTTCATAGCAAACAAGAATTTAAAGTGAATTGAAGAAGAGACTTCTGCTTCTGGACAAAATGAATAAACATACTTTTCCCTGTAACTCTCCATTAAAGCACAATTAAAACACTGGACAAAACATAGGAAGATTCTGAAAGATGGAGAGAAGGTGGCAAAATGGGTAGGGACTCTGGAATTTGGGGTAGAACACAGCTTTGAGTTCCATGCTTTTCTGTTTTACCTCACTTATCCCAGATCAGGTACTAGAGAAGCCAGCACAACTAAGAAATACCAATGGACACAAGTGAAAAAAACAAAAACAAAAACCCTACAAAAGCCTGCTCTCTCAAGCCAAGAGATCAGGAAAGGACAGCTAACAAGACAAAAGTTTTAGGTAACAACCAATCTAGTCCAGCCAAACACTACACAGAAAACACTGACACCTCCCCCACCAGCAAAGGCTGAATGAGGAACCTAGACTTCCAACCTCTGGAGGCTGTCCAATCCTTCTACTGAGGTGGTATCAGAGAAGGCCAAGTATCAGGCTAGGGCTTTCACTTCTATCAGGCCGTATAACAAAATGTCAGCCACCCTGCCAGTGTGAAGTGTCTGCGGAGACTGTGTTGCAGGCTGGACTTATACCCCTACCAGGCAATAATGAAACAAACAAACAAAAAAAAAAAACAAAAAAAAACCCATCCCATCCCTGCTGGAGTGGAATCAGACGGAGGCCCACTGGAGAGTCAGAACTTTCATCACCAGCAAGCTATAATGAGGCCCTGCAGTTCTAGGAGAGGCCACTAGATGCGCCCCAGCCCTCCCCTGTTCAGTAATAAGGGACCCCAGCACACACATGTCAAAGGAGACCAAGTCGGGGTACCAGACTTCTACTGCTACCTGGCAGAAATGAGATGGGGCCCCTTTCCCTCACTGAAGCAGCATCAGAGGACACCTGTTAGAAAATTTAAATAAGATCTACACTCTCACCATAATACCCAAAATGTCCCAGTTCCAAATGAAAAACACTCACCATACCAACAAGCAGGAAAATCTCAACTAAAATGGGAAAAGACAGTCAACAGACAGCAACATCAAGATGACACGGCTGTCAGAATTACGTAACAAGGATTTTAAGGCAGTCATCACAAAAATGCTTCAACAAGTAATTACAAACATGCTTGTAAACAAATGAAAAATTGGAAAGTCTCCAGAAAGAAATAGAAGATATAAAAGAGAAACAAATGAAAAAGTTAGAATTGAAAAATACAGTAATGACAATAAACTCAATGAATGGGCTCATCAGCAGATGAGGACAGAGGGATGAATCAGTGAATTGTAATATAAAACAGTGGAAAGTACACAATGTGAACAACAGAAAGAAAACAGACTAGCATAAAAATGAACAGAATCTCAGGGATCTGTAAGACTAAAACAAAATGTCTAACATTTGTATCAATGGAGTCATAATAAAGAGAAGAGAAAGAGGGTAGGACTGAAAAAACATTAGAAAAAATAATGACCAAAAACTTTCCTAAACTAGTAAGAGATAAAAACCTACAGATTTAAGAAGGTAAACAAACCCCCAACAGGATAAACCCAAAGAAATTCATACCTAGACACATAATTAGACCTGTGAAAATTAGGACAAAGAAAAAAAATCTTGAAAACAGCAAGGGGTAAAACAATCCAACAAAGAAACAGTAGAGTGCTCATAAGAAACTGTGATATCAGAGGAAATGGCACAATATTTTTCAAGTGCTGAAAGGAAAAAAAAAAAAAAAAAACACCTGTCAACCAAGAATTCTATAGCTAGTGAAAATATCCTGCAGGAAAGAAAAGGAAATCCATATATTCTCATATGAAGGAAAACTAAGAGAATTTCTTACTGCAGACCTACCTTAAAAGAATGGCTTACAGGAAGTCCTCTAGACACAAAGGAAGTAATAAAAGAAGGGACTGTGAAACATTAGGAGAAAGAACAATGGAAAGAGCAAAAATAGGGTAAATACAACAGATTACCCTTATTCTCTTGAGTTTTCTCAATTGTTTAAAGGTTAAAGCAAATATTTTACCACTGTTTGACACAGATCTCTATGTATAAAGAGAAAATATTTTGACTATTATAAATGGGAGGGACAGCAAGGTAAAGTTCTACTCCTCAGCTGAACTGGTGAAATGGAAGAATAAGTCACGTTCCATGGGAGTTCACAGAGTAACCCATGACATCATCTGTTCTAGCCAAGCTCAGGGGTCAATTCAAATAATGGCAGATCTCAGTCAACCTCACAGTCTCACAGAAATACATCCTGGGGCAGGAGCTGACTTCAGGTTCTAGGCTGCCCACCAGCAGATACAAGGACCATCTTGAGATCTGGAACTTTAGTGCCACTAGGCTGAACTTGAACCCTGTCCTTTAATATCTTTGGGGTTTCAATCTCCTCATCTTTTAAAAACTACTAGGATTTCACTAATAATTTCAAAGGATCCTTTCAGTCTATGATTCTTTTAAGCTTACACAATTATTTATATTGTGCCCTGGAGAAAAAAACACTATAAAAAATTCAGCATGAATTTCTTAAAAACTGTTTATCAGGGTCTAGAAATCAACATGGTATAATCTGTACATGTAGGCTGTAGATGTGTCCACTAAAACTTGGTAATAAGACTGTCCTCTGAGAGTTATAATTCAACTCGTAATATGTAAGACATATGCAAAACTCCTTTAAAAGACAGAATGGATTCCAGGCATCTAGCAAATAAGACTCAAATGAGACTAATGAGACTCACGATAATTATTCTATCTGATATACATGTATTAAGTACTGGATACCAGTAAATGATATGCACTTTTGGGAACACTGAGGAATGACAACTAGCCTTAACAAGGATGAGACAGGAAGGCTTCCTGGAGGAGTACCTAATTTGAATTAGAAATAATTAGAGAAGAGTAAGAAGGAAACTTTTGGTGAAGGGGGTTTTTAACCAGGAGGGTTGGGGGAAACAGTGTGAAAAAAGGTACAGAGGATTGAAAGAGCATGGTCTGTATAATAAACTACAAGTCCATTATTTCAAAATTTATAGAGGAGAAAAAGAGAGGTAGCAAAGGGCAGTTACAAGGCTAGACAAGCAAGGGCACATTATAACAAAGGGCCTTGAATGGTTAACAATAGCACAATAGGAAAAAAAAAATCAAGAAAGCAAATATTGGCTCATATGCACTATACAGTTCTTGTTATAAAGAAGGATGGTTAAGCCAAACCCAACTAGAGGCTAGACGGTAGCAGAGCTTGTTAATGTAGCCCATCTAGGCCAACTTTTTGGGCAGAAAAGAGTGGAAAAAGAGTGGAGCTGGGGGACAAATGGAATAAACCCACAACAGTCACTTTCACTGTGTGATCTTCAGTGAGTCGTTTAACCTTTTGGGGCTTCAAGACCTTCATCCACAAAATAAGGGAATTATACTAGAGTATTTCTCAACTGCTTTTCTATCCTAAATACTCAAAGTGGAAAAAAACAAACAAAAACCAGAATATCTTTTCTTAAGATTAGAAAAGATTATGGAAGAAAGACTACAAAGAAATACTGGTTATGTTATCCAAAATATCAGTTACCAGATATATTTGGATTTATTTTAACCATCATTTTTTGTGCTCTCTGTCCCACTTTTTGTTTTGCTTCCCCCCTCCTTCTTTCTGGTCTTCCTTGGGGCTGAATAATTTGGATACTCAACATGATAACAATACCAACTGGCCCCTGGTTTATGTGCTCAAAATTCCTCTGTAATGCTGACAATATCTCAAAATAAAAGTTTTAATTAATTCTTGAAAGGCAATATTTGCATATAACACAGAACTCAAAAGGCTCAAAAAGAGCATTCAGCAAAATGTATGTCTCTATCCCACTCCTGCTTCTTAGCCATACTGTTACCTACTCTGGAGGTCAGTTTCTTGATTATTTTTCCAGATCTACTCCACTGCAAGCACTGGTGCATGCATGCACACACACACACACACACACACACACACACGATTTATAAATGAAAGACATTATAATTAAACATATGATTATTATATGATATTACTGATTATATATTAATAGGACATATCAGTGGGTATATAGGATTGAATATTATAATGTTTATAGTAATATATTATAATAAATTACAATGATATATACATATATGTATGTGTAGGTGTGTATACTCTGCCAATTACTCCTCTCAGTGGACCTTAGATTGCTTCCAACTGTTGGCAGATATTTATGTTGTTTCTGATCTTCTGTCATTACAATGTACTATGAATACTTCTACACATAAGTTATGTCAGCAATGGTTAACATTTTCTGTAGAACGAATTTCTAGAAGTGTGACTGCTTGGTCAAAAAAGAATTCCTTTCCAAATATCAAGAATTATTTTCCAAATATCAATTGATTATTAGCTTAGAGGTCTAAGCCAATTCTGTTGGGAAAATAAAGACACAGATGCTTATCAAAAGTATTAAGTTATTTCTAATCGCAATAAATGCCAACACAGATAAAAAATAAAACCTCCTGACACTCTGGATAAAGAGTCTGCTTGTAGTTGGGGGTGGGTACTGAAAGTATTTAGGTAATCATGTAATCAATATATATACACAACATAAGGTCTTTTCAAGGAGCTCAGGGATCTCGTATTTATATACCTTATGGTATATCAAAAAGTGAAGAAAGAAATGCTGGGCCAAGGACTAATACAGCAGGGGAAAAAAGCACAAAAAAATACTAACAGTGGAGAAAATAACTCATTTCTGCATTGAGAACCTTTTAGAAGTTTTGTTTTAAACAACTTTGGAGGGAAGAATTGACAACAACAAAGATAGAAAAAGGGGAAAAGACAGAAGACTGAATTTGGAAAACAGAAAAGGAAAACCAAGACACAGAGAACAGGTAGGCGAAGAATGGCGTGTGTGTCTTTGTCAATCCATATTTCCTCAGAGGTTTACATCTTGAAAAATCGGTTAATAAAAGCCACAGCAATTCTGGTCAATGTGAGAACGCTACAAGGTATGAAGAAAATATCTTTCCCTTTCAGGCATAAGCACTGACCTGTAACAGTTGTGTGGCAGTAGCTCTCTGCTCAGGATTCTTCACGAGGCACTTTTTAACAAAATCGGTGAAATCATCAGACCAAAGTTCTGGCTTCCTGAATGTTGGTGGTGGATTTGTGGGAATCATAAAAATAGCCTAGCAAAAATGAAATCGCCAAAAGAAATTAAGTAAGAATCACAAGAGCACACCAAAAAAACAAATCTCTCTATCTTTCTATCAGACCCTAAATCTGAAAAACAAATTTAAGCTGTTCTAGGATTTCCAGTAAGATTGCAATTCAGGAAGCAAGTCCATCTGCTACTAATGTAATCATTTCCCATTAAATTTCCTCTATTTGAATTGCAGCTCATTGAGCACATCATTCTTTATTTTATCTATTATTTTTAATCAGTCTCCAAAAAAGACTGCAATTCTAACCCTTTTACCAAATTAGGAACATTCTCTAATTAAACAGATATATTCCCTAATTTTGCTATTGCATGCCAGATTTACTTCCCATTTCAGTTTCATATAAGTATTCCTGCTCAAAATGGATAGCAGCAGTCCAATTTGTTTCTGCAATCCAGAATATATAAGTATAAATAAAATCTACCATGATTAGAAATAATACTAATAGAGCCAAGGAAACTTTTATTTCCTTTTCTAACTACATGAATCAGGATTCCAAATGAAAAGTATTAAAGGTAATATACCACTTAAATTTGTTATTAATGATATAATTTAGTATTAATAACTTAGAACTAATTAAATACATTCAGCAAGTTCAAATTCAAAAGTTTTAAAAAGCCTTCCTGCCATCCTTGTCCTCCTAGCTGTCCAGTCATCCTTTCTCAACCAAGAGAATTAATTCTTAATGTTCTTAGGAAATCACTGTATGTAATGAAATTACTTCTCTCTTGGAGCATCTATAATAGTTCCTGATAAAATACTATCACTACAACATCATTTTCTTTGAAAAGATATAAAAATGAAAATACAATAAAGTTAAAACAAATGTATCGAGCACTCAATAAACACTATTACCATTTTATTTTAATTTTTTTTTACATTATTTATTTTTGAGAGACAGAGAGAGACGGAGCACAAGTTGGGGAGAGGCAGAGAGAGAATGAGACACAAAATCCAAAGCAGGATTCAGGCTCTGAGCTGTCAGCATAGAGTCCAATGCGGGGCTCAAACCCACAAACCGTGAGATCATGACCTGAGCCGAAGTTGGACATTTAACTGACCGAGCCACCTAAGAGCCCCTGCTATTACCATTTTCATTTTCACATAATGTTATTAATAAACAAGAGGCAAACACAGCCATGACAAAAATTTTACAAAGTAAAATGAATTCAACTATAACTAACTGTAGTTTAACAAGTAAATTTATATAATTATACAGTCAACACAACAGGTGAGATGAGGAAAAAATGGCTTTTGGCAATCTTAATATATGCATATGCAACATACAAACATGTGCCCCTCAAAGATGTAGTTAGGGTGAAACATCCAAAAAACTCCCTTCTGGGCTGCAGAATTCTTGGACTTTCTAGAAGGGAGGTGTTTGTCTCTGTTCTATTCTCAGTTTTTTGCCTGGCTTTGGTGGTCTTCTCTCTTCATGTATAAACAAATTTCCTTACTGCATAAAGAAAATAAAAATGGCAATACTACAAACCACAGCAATACTCAGAAACCAGTTTTTTTTTTTTTTTACCACTGAAAGTAATCAAATTATGTTTAAAACTTCTGTTCATATATGGAGAAACCACAGCTGTAGAAAAAGTAACAAAGATAATATATTCTTGGGGATACCAGTTTTAATGTATTTTGTTGCTATAATAAAACTGTTCCACTCTCCACTGGAGTTATGAACTGTTCAAAGTCATTCACAAGTATCTTAAAATCATAGAATTTCCATAATAAAAGATATATGACAGATCATTTAGCTCAACGATTTAACAGAAAAGGAATCAAAAGGCCAGAGAGGCTAAGTGACTTAAAACCAAAATTTTAGACCCACAAAAGGCCTTTATTTAAAAGATTAGCAAAGTATTCTAATGCTTCTACTATATTTCAAGAAGCAGAAGGTGAAGTACAAAGCAAAGAGGGTTACTGAATCTAAACAAGCAGCTAGTAAGAGAACAGAGAAATGACAATTGATGATGTTTTCAACGTATTTGTCTTCACAGGCCCTCCTCTTCCAAGCGGAGAAGAAAGCATAAGCAAGTTTTAAGCCTTTACGATAAGGCAGTGGCAGAAATGACCTTAAAACTTACTACAATCACAAATGTGACCATCGATAAAGGTGAAGGTCATTCAATGAAAAATGAATGAGGGAAAGATCATTAAGTGGAGAAAATACAGTCTTTTCAATAAATGGTGCAACAAAAATGAATTTGGATTCTTATGTTGTACCATATACAAAAATTAACTGAAAATGGACCAGTGACCATAACAATAAGAGTTAAAACTATAAAACTTAGAGGAAAACGTTGGGGGAAAGCTTCAAGACATTGGATTTGGCAATAATGTCTTGGGTGTGACCCCCAAAATCTAGGCAACAAAAGAAAAAAAATAGGTAACTGGACTTCATCAAAATTTAAAACTTGTGCATCAAAGGACACTATCGATAAGATGAAAAGGCAACCGAAATGGGAGAAAATATTTGCAAGTCCTATGTGTGGTAGAGGTTTAATATCTAGGATGTATAAAGAACTCCTACAACTCAACAACCAACAACCCAACTCAAAAGACGGAGAAAGAACTCGAGTAGGTATTTCTTAAAAGAACATACAAATGGCCAGTAAGTACATGAAAAGGTACGCAACATAACTAATCGTTACAGAAATGTAAATCAAAACCACAATGAGATATGTCTCACATTCATTAGCATGGCTTTTATTAAAGAAAAAAAATCAGAAAATAACAAGTGGTGGCAAGGATGTGGAGCAGCTGGAATCCTCATGCCCTGCTGGTAGAGATGTAAAAATGGTGCAGCTGCTTGAAAAACAGTATGGCGATTCCTTGAAAAATCAAACATAAAGTTACCATATGATCCCCTAATTCTACTTCTGGGCATGTACCCAAAAGAAGTAAAGGCATCGAAGAGATATTTGTATACCCATATTCATAGACTCATTATTCACTGTGGCCAAAAGATGGAAGTGACCCAATTGTGCACTGACAGATGAACGGATAAAGAAAACATAGTGTTTACACTGTATACACACATACAATGGAATATTATTTCACCTTAAAAAGAAAATTTTGGGGGTGCCTGAGTGGCTCAGTTGGCTGAGTATCTGACTTTGGCTTAGGTCATGATCTCACGACTCATGGTTTCGAGCCCTACGTCAGGCTCTGCGCAGACAGCTCCGAGCCTGGAGCCTGCTTCGGATTCTGTGTTTCCCTCACTCTTTCTGCCCCTCCCCTGCTTGTACTCACTCTCTCTCTCTCTCTCAAAAATAAATAAACATTAAAAATTTTTTTTTTCTAAATGGTTAATTTTATGCTGTGTATATCTTACCACAAAGAAAAAATATGGATGAAGGAAAACATTAAGTAATAATCAAGTTCAGAAATATTTAAGTGCCTACTGCAGATGAAGCACGGTGTTAAGCATTAAATGGAGCTCAAAGAAGCAGCAGGAAATACCCTACCCTTAAGTCACTACCCTTAAGAAGCTTCTAACCTAGTCTGTCAATGAAAGCACAAACAATAAAAGAATTAAATAACAGTATAATAATAAAATAAATGATAACAAGGCATTTGGAACAGAGGTCATTCCCCTTAGTAGAAACAGTGTAAGGATAAGCAGGAGAGTAGAAACAGGCCATCAGGAGGAGCAGAGAACAACTGACTGCTTAGTAAGGTATAGGAAATAAGAAGATTAGAAGGGAAATGGAGAATATGGAGTTTGGTCAGCAAGAAAGTACACAACTGAAAAGAAATGTGTGTGTGTGTGTGTGTGTGTGTGTGTGTGTATTTGTTCTTGATTAGGTTGTTTATGACCCAAGAAGTAGATTAAACAAGAACAAAACCCCTGGAGACACTCTAAATATGGAATAGAAAAGGCAGTTAGGGGCTAGTACAGATGGCCCAACACGAATAATAAAGAGTTCAAACGAGGGTGGTTTCTACGGAAATGAAATGGAAGAAATGAGGTAGAGGAGATACTACAAAAGAGGAACCAAGAATATATCTTGCCAACATTGTGTGGGAGGGGTGGAAAAAAAGGAAGAATGAAAGATTACTCTAGAATTCAAGAAATTAAAAAAAACAATACCTTAATTGCAAGGCACTCAGGTATTCTAACAATTCACTACATCATTTTTTTGAAAGCCCTTAGAATATGCAGCAAGTTGCTACAGTGCGTTATCACCGGCTTCTAACTCGGAAAGTGATCCAAAGGACTTTCCATGGACAAAGCAGTGAAGATTCAATATCCAAGTCTGTTGATTCTAGGGTAAGAGTTAATCTCTTTTATTAGTCTATTCATCTTCTTTCAAAAGGGGAAAATCCTTTCATAGAAGAGAATATTCTTACACATCTCACATCATATCACACATATTTACATCTAACACAGTCCTTTCAAAAGCAGTACAGCCAGTTTTATGACACAATAAGCACGTCAAATGACATTTATCAAGTACTTTCTGTGTGTTCAAAACTACGTTCTAAATGAAGTTGCAGACTGATAGGCCAAAGGCCAAATAACATTAGTGGGCATATTTTGTTCAGTCACTATCAAGTTCACACTCCCAAAAGGTAAGAATCTGCTGGAATCAGGCTGATTTCACCCAGGATGTACGTTCTCCCTTGTACATGGGCCCCATTTAGTCTGGCTCAATTATCTACTTTACCTGATGGTTCTTTCAAGTATTTAACTTTGTGAGCCCTGCTATTACAGATTTTAAAATAAAACACATATCTCAAAGCCACAGAGCTCACAGTCAGCTTGTGGGGGGGGGGATTAACACGTGAAACAAATAGCAAACAATGGAGTGCTGGAAAATAAAGTTCTTCTGTAAATAACCTAATTCATCTCAGCTCCATAGCTGAAACGGAACCTAATCTGGCTTCAAGGATGGGCAAAATGGGGTTAATATCAGCTGCGGGAAAGGGCACACAAAACCACCTGCTACTTCAATTAAAGAATAAAAATAAATTTGAACTCTCATCTCTGCAAAACAGTTCAAAGCACCCACATAAGCCCTTATATACTGACCTCAAACTGCAGGTAAATGATACTAGATTGTCTAGATAAATGTTGTTCATCTGCACTTGTTACAAACTGATGGATAACAACTCAGTGATTTATGTTCTTGTAGCTAATGCTCTCCTTTGAACTTTGAGTCAATAAGTTGCAGTCTTATCTTCTGATAATCTTAACATATAAGGCTCACCTCAGCAGTAGCTATTAGAAACTCAAGGATAAAAAAAACTGAACCCTAACTCTTATTTACCCAGTACTATCATAAAGCAATCCTAAAAGGTTCACATTCTAGTCTCAAACAAGCACTGAACTGCATATAGTTCAAACAAGTAAGTCTCATTATATGGTCTACCAAAAGCAGAGACTCTGAAAGGCTCCAGGAAAACCACTATACCTTTTATTTCTATTTTTTTAGGTTAGATAATCAATAACAAATGGGCAGATTTTCTCACAGGCTTAACTTTGTTCAACTAATTTAACCTAATCATGAATCATAAAGGATCTTCTTAAGAATCCCTAGGTTTTGTATGAGCTAATTAGGTAATAGGCCCCTGCTGTAGAAAGTTTTAGCAATCAGTGGCTAGCCTTAGACTAACAATTCACTCCCTCCCTTGCCACCAACCAAATCGCATGGACACACTTTACAGCCATATAATTTATCTTATCTCTAACACCATTTTGATTGAAGAATGTTAGTACAATAAACAATATGATTTTCCTTGTATTTGTTGCTACACAGTGTGTTGCTTAACTACATATTGAACCTCTGGTTGAGTTTTTTAAAATTTATTTTTAACGTTTATTCATTTTTGAGACAGCCAGAAGGCACGAGCATGGGAGGGGCAGACAGAGAGGGAGACACAGAATCCTCAGCAGGCTCCAAGCTCTGAGTTCTCAGCGCAGAGCCTGATACAGGGCTAGAACCTACGAACTGTGAGATCACGACCTGAGCCAAACTCAGACGCTCAACCAACTGAGCCACCCAGGTGCCCCTGAACCTCTGATTACGTTTTAAAAAGAACTTTCCTGATCACAAATAGTCTAAAGAAGCCAAAAAATGTAAGTGCCTCAAAACAAATAATTCACTCCATGCTTGGAATTTCATGCCTTAGACTCCAGGAGCACCCACACGTGGAAAGAGCTGGAGCTGAGCAAGCACAATGCCTGCACTCTGCAATCTCAGTGGAGTGAGTCAACACATATGCCTGAAGCTAAGGTAGCTGGGTTTGTGAATATACAGAAGCAAGGACATGCCGGAATAACAAAGGAATCTGTGCCACTATTCAAGAACCTCAGGTATATGAGCAAAAGGTTATCTTCATAACAAATAAATGAGATAAGGAATGAGAAAGCATTTTATAAAACTTCAAAGAACTAAATAAACACAGCTGTTTATTTTTCTTGCTGGCAAACATACTCCATAGGCAGGAAGCTACTAAGTCAAATAAAAATATATAGCTTCTAAAAATGATATATAGGAATAATAATTTTTAAAAGACTACACAAATAAGATGGCAAACAACACAACAAAATGAAGCCAACACTGGATCTGGGTCAGAAAAACAGGCTTGAGCTCTCAATCGTCCTCTGGCTGATCGTGCAGCTTCAGTTTTTTCATTTAAGTGATGACATTGCACTACATGTTTTTCAGGGTCCTTTTTGGGTCTAAAAGACTCTAGCACTCTAACTGCCTAGCAATCAAGGAGTTAAAGCCTCACTAGCCAAGTAGTATTAAGAAAGGAGATGCAAGGCGGGGGGGTGGGGGGGTGGGGGGGGAAGGAGAAGGATAACAAAATGGTTATTAGATGTGAACACAAAAGTACAAATCTACATTTTTATTACCACTCCCTCAAATGCAATTTTGAAGCAGACAGAGAATACTAAAACCCAGAGTGAACCTTGCTATCAGGGTGCAGTTTCTACAGTAAGCACAGGGTTAAAGTATTGTGAGCCTGACCTCACAATTCACTCCAACTCCAACTGCAGGAACTTCAATACTCATTAATCTGTCCAATAAGGGCCATTTTGCCTGCCGAGGTACCAAATTAAGGGAAGGGATGCAGCTGATGTCCTGGCGGTACACAGTGACTAAGAGAACTGGCTCTAGAAGTCTGAGCCAGCCCTAGATAGCACTGGGTCGAACAGCACTACCACCATAAGCAGCTACATGACCTGTTTTACTTTTCTATGCCTATTTTCACATATTAAAAATGGGAATAATCGTACCTACCTTACAGAGCCGGTCTGAAGCTTGCATGGGTTAATACACGTAAAATACATGCAGCAGCACCGACCACATTGCAAATGCACAAAAATTAACCCCACCTTACCAAGGGGACCCGCAAGAGTAAACTACCTTATTCAAGGTCACACAGCTAGTCAACACTGGAACTCAGGTGTACCTGGCTCCTTGGCTACTTCACACCACCTCCAGATTTCTATTAAATTTCTGCCACAGATAATTCTACCATAAGAGCCCCCTAATGTATATGCAGTCTCCAAAAAAGAAAATGGAAAGCTATTTGTATAAAGATGGTTAGAATTCACTTTCTGTAACGGTGGAAAACTGCAAACAAAAAATACCAAACAATTAAGAAATGGATAAGTAAACTGCTAAGTATCAATAAAATGGAGAAACTTATTGCTATAAAAATAACAAATGGTGAATAAATAAACTGTGAAAATTTAAAAAAATAAAAAAAATAAAAAAATAACAAATGGTGAATCACAAAATCACAATGAAATATTTTGTTTTGTTTTTTAAGTGAAAATGAGAAAATAAAACAACAGTCTGTTGTTCTGAATGATTACCTTCAGTAATGACATGTGGCAATGTCACTAAAATGTAGCAATAAAGACTGAAAGATGGTACAGAATCTCAAAAATTCAAAATATCAATTCACAACAGCAACTGTCTACAAGAGTGCAAAAGACTCTTTTTACATTTTTTATTCTCAAGGCTACTCACTATATATATTAAACTTTTAAAAACTGTATTTGAGGGGCACCTGGGTGCTCACTCGGTCAAGCGTACAACTTAGGCTCAGGTCATGATCTTATGGTCTGTGAGTTCCAGCTCCGTGTTGGGCTCTGTGCTGACAGCACGGAGCCTGCGGCCTGCTTCAGATTCTGTGTCTCCCTCTCTCTGTCCCTACCCAACTCATGCTCTATCTCTCTCCCTCTCAAAAAGGAATAAACATGAAAAAAAAATAATTTAAAAAAAAACCACTTGTACATTCAATTGATCCAAGGCTTCATTTAGAACCACTGCTGAATTTATAGCCAACTGCAATCCGCTTCTATAACCACTGCACACAAACATAATTTAAATTCCAACACCTTTCATGGCTTCCATCTCTTGAGGTTGAAATATCATGTCCCTTTAATACAATGCAAAAGTATTCATAAAATATGGCTAAAGAAGAAATCAGAAGTGAATAAGAGCCAAAGTTAAGCAACTTTCTCAGCCTACTCTCTTTCCAAACTCCCAAATTAGAATTCCTATGTGTGACCAGTTCAACCAACTGCTTTGAGCACATAAAATGTATCCATACCTGCAATATAAGAATTTCTTAAAAAAAAAAAAAGGAATTTCTTCAAGAAGCTTAGAATTTAATGGGATAGAGAATGCACACCAGATCATTTCAATAAAATAGTGTAAGTACAAAAATATATGTGAACACTGGGCATTATGACTTGGTCCAAACTGAGGTTTAAAAAAAAAAATGAGACTTAAGCTGAATGCTAAAGAATGAGTTAATGAGTCATAGAAAAGAGAACAGTATGTTCAGGATGTGGGGTCTGAAGTGTCACCATGGGGTCTGTGAGGGAAAGTAACCTGTTTCGTGCATGGGGCAGGGAAATTACAAGGTGAGCCTGAAACATCTTACTGGCCCTTAGAGAAAGGAACCAACGACCAACTGAGTCATGTCAAAAGAAGTTCAGAACATTGAGAGGTTAGCTCCACCCATAAAAGATTCAAATTTACTTGACCTGAAGTAAGGACCAGTAACAGTATTTTTTTTTCTTTTTCTTTTTTTTTTGGTCTCCCAAGCAATTCTAATGTGTAGTCAACACTGAGAACACCGTTCTAGGACATATAATATAAGGCAAGTATTATCACTCCATGTGCCTCCATTTCAGTACCTCCCATATTTTAACCAGTACTCTGGTTAGTTATAAACTCATTCTAAATGCCCTGGATAACATGGAAACTGCTTAAAAGCATAGATACAGTGCCTCAAGTTTTGTATCCCCACAGTATCAGGCATAGTCACTTCTGCAAAGTAAAACCGAAATTTATATTGGAAGTGTTGATATAAAGACTTCCAGTTAAATATGGTTATTTGAACATGCTGATTTACCTCAACTCCATCCCAAAGGAAAGTCCTTACTGAAGGACACTAAGAACTAAAAAAAAAAAAAAAAAATTTGAAAAACAACAGTAGCAGTTCTACCCCTGAATGGCTATATGGCTTAGGCTCAAACCTTAGGTCTTCACCATAAAATAGAAGTAACAGCAGTGCCATTTTATTATTTTTAAAGCCCATCCAACTTAATTCACTAGTTATTATATAACAGCTTAACTGAGACACAATTCACATATGTGATCTATGTGATCTGGTCCTCTGCCACCTCTCTGACCTCATCTCCTACTTCTCTCCCTTTCCTGGCCAATTCCAGACATATAAACCTCCACCTCTTTCCTTAAACACCAAACATACTGCCACATCAATTTCCTCTGGCTAGAACACTCTCACCATAAATCTGCATGTCCCATTTACTAACCTCCTTTAGGTCTCTACTAAAGGTCACCTTATCAGCCCTATCTTGACCATCATATATATAGTATCACAAACACCCCTGTCATTCTGTATCCCTCTTATCTTGTTTTATTCTTCTTGTAGAGCAGCACCTGTATATGACTATATGTTACAGTTTTTGAGAAGAATTTGTCTCTGTCCACTACAACATAAACACTTGAAAAGCTGGAACTTTGTTTCATTCACTGCTATATTCCAATGCCTAAAACAGTGTCAGAGCAGGCAGTCAATAAATGAGATGAATTAATATGTAACAAACTCAGTCTCTCTCAGCTTCACTGAGATTTTTTTTATTTCCAAAAAGCAGGATTTAGACGTAATGACCCCTAAGACACCTGCACAGCTTTAAAGTCTACAAATCTAGCAAAGAGACAGAACTAGAGAGCTAATGGTAATGTATAAAAATGTAAGCTGGCCTTCTAAGAAGGAAGACTTGACAATAAATGATTAACTACCAAAAGAATAAAGTATATATGAGAGGTACCTCCAAATAAACATGTGAAAGACTTTATAATAAAACTATATAATTAAGCACAGAGAACAAGACTATCTTGCCAAGATTTGCTATCATTGGCAAAAATCCATATTAAACTCAGCTTCCCCAATTCCAGATACAAATGGAATTGTGAATTTGGCAACTCACTGGAGAGAAAGACTGAAGTACAATCTGGGTTCACATTAAAGTTACCTCATTCTTCTCAACTTAGATCTGACCCAGAGGAAAATTTTTAACAGATTGTGTTGGACTAGTGCCATACTATACTCAGTAAAGTTCAAAATTAGCATTTTAGACACTAACCTAAAGGATTTGTATTTTGTTTCCCAAAAACTAAATTCGGCTAAAAATGTAATATGATGAATTATGAATATAAATGGATTATTTAAAGAAACACGTTGTCAAAGAAAAAGCAAATTATAACACCAGTCCCTCCCTCTTTTGATTTCATTCATGCAGTGTCTC
This sequence comes from Lynx rufus, assembly GCF_022079265.1. Lineage (NCBI taxonomy): Eukaryota > Metazoa > Chordata > Mammalia > Carnivora > Felidae > Lynx > Lynx rufus. Next base: position 8,317,981 of record NW_025814841.1, on the reverse strand, counting down.
ACCCAGGTCTGAACACATGGTAGCACTCAAGCTGATAAGAGAGAGATAATTCTCTTCTTTCCTCTCAAAGTTTATTCAGATTTAGTGATATACAATATATACATGTCCACCTCAAACTTCCTAGTTATCAAAAAATGCAAATAAAAATTATGTACTTCCACTTTTTATATATATACATTAAGCATTTATTTTATTACCTCCTATGTCACAAAGCATGTATTCTAGGTAGACAATGAAGTCACAAGATAAAAGTTACCCATGCTGCTCTCAATAAATTTATAATCTGGTGAAAAAGTCAGACAAAATACAATAGAGTGTGATAAATTCTATGATTTGAGGGTATACAGGGTGCAAAGGAAGGAAGCTCAGAGGAAGGGTTCCCAGGTTAGACTGTAGAAGAGAAATGGGAGAAAATACAGGTAAAGAGAAGTAACACTGAGTAGAGAGCAGCAGTAAGAATTTAAAATATCTGAAAATAATAGTATGGCTAAAGGAAAGTAGATATCATGTAAATAAAGATGTAGGCAGAGCCCAAGGCTTTGTATAACACCCTTAGGAGTTTGGCTCCTAACCTAGAGTCAAATGAAAGAAACTGCTTTTTAATGGGAGAATTTTAAGTAAGGGAGTAATATGATCTGTGTTTCATTTGGGAATGATCAATCTAGCAGTATCACGAAGAACACTTTGAAAAGGGGGGTGAAACCAAACACTAGGAGACTATAATAGAAATCCAGAAGAAAAATTATGAGGTCTGAAATGAAAAAAATAGAGATGGAAAGAAGGGGATATATTCAAGACATATTAAGGAAGTAATATGGGCGGAAATTGGTGAATAATGAGAACTTGAATTAGCTTCATGGCTAAATAGGAGGAGCTAAATAGTAAGGAAAGGAATCACAGAAAAATTAGAAGGCAGCATCAACAGGCCTTGGTGATTGACCAATGGTGGGAGACTGGACAGATGAAGTACACTCTCCAGATTTTCAACGTGAAAACTGATTTGATGGGAGTGCCATTAACCAAGATAGAAAATACAATGCTAAAACCAGGCTGATGAGAAAACAGTAAAAAGAGATTTGGAGATATTGGATTTGAAGCATCTCTTGACAGTATAGAAAAGATGATCTAAGTAGGTTTTTAGAAATGAGTCTAGAGCTCGAGACGGGGAAAAAAAAGCCAGGAGATGGAGATACTCTAGAAATCAAAAGAGGAAAGAGATTTAAGGAAGAGAAAATGGCTACCAATGCCAAATAGAAGTAAAAGTTTGTGAACAATTTTAGTAGAATTGTGGGGGGAAAACAGCCAAAGTCTGTTCAGGGGTCAATGGCAGGGAAGTGAGGAAACTGAGGCAGCATGGGTTTTCATATGTGGCTCTGATAGGAAGGAGTGAGACAGAGCAGCAAACTGAGAATAGTATGAGCCCAAAGAAAATTTGTTTCTTCCTTAAAATGAGAAGAACCTGAGCCTGTAAAGTTCTGTAACAGAAAGGAGATGAGTGATGGGTGAAAGAGGGAAGCCAAGAGTGGAAGGAGCATGCCCTTCTACTAAAACCAGGAAAGACAGAAACAAGCCCTTAACAGTTCAGGCACTTAAATGACCACTTAAGCAAATTAATTTTTTTAATAATGAATATCCTGCAAGCTTAGGCTATTTAGCACTATTTTTTAAACAATTCTGTTGGGTAAATTTTGATACATTTACATATTATATATAGTAATACTGTTGTTAATATTATATCTACTCTATATAGACAGTGTGCATGGCAATGTACTAAGTGGCTTCACAAAAATTATTTCTCTTAGTCCTCACCAAAACTCAATGAAGGATTATTATTCCATTTCATACATCAGAAAACTGAGGCATAGGGAGGTTAAATAACTTGCCCTTGAATACTCAGCAAATAAAGGACAGCACTGGAAAATGAACCCAGACACTGTAGCCCAAAGCCAATGTTCTTAACCAACAAGTTATACTGCCTCTACAAACAAATACTTTTGGTTCATGAAATTAATCTGAAGGCAACATATTTTCCATCAGGAAATATTTCTGATTTTAGAATAGAAGAAAACTGGGTTTACTGATCAAAAACTTGCTAAACTGCACTTAATATATTAAATTTTAAAAACCTAGAGAAATAACAGTATATTATTAAAAACATCACAAAATACAGTTTTCTCTTATGTATGTATGTATATATGGATATGTATGTGTGTGTGTGTGTGTATGTGTGTGTGTGTGTATCAGTGGTTCTTAAATTTGACCATGCATCAGAATTCCTTGGAGGGCTTACTAAAATGCAGACTGCTGAACCCTACCAAAGAGTTCCAGATTCAATACGCCTGATAAAGGACCCAAGAATCTGTATTTCTAACAAATGTTCAGAAGATATTAATGCTATTGCTCTAGGGACCACACTTTGAGAATTACTACCTTATTATAGTAACTCTATATAAAAGTTAAGTAACATGAATGTAAAAACACCTGGCAGATGGCAGACAATAAGTAGTATCTGCAATTATTATTAATAATAGCAAATATGATGACCATTACTATTATCTGCATAGTTACTTAGACTTTTAATCAATTTTTATTCAAAAAAATACAAAATTAACATATCCTTTTATGATCACAATACTCTGACTGCCAACTTTATGTACCTCTGGTGTCTTTGTGTCTTTATGTACCTCTGGTGCTAGCATACTGCTAGCAAAACAGCCTTTCTAAAATGTAAATCTGCACATCAACTCATACTTCAAACCAATCTTTCCCTATTACTTGCAAAACAAACTACAGTCTTCTTGGCATGGCTAAGAGATAGATCTCTTTACCCATGAGCTATCATGTAATTACTCATCTTTCAGTGTGATTATGGAACATTTCCTATTCTTTGAAAGGTTCCCTAATATGACTCTCTCAATAAAGCCATACATTCCTTTCATGATTCCAAAGTACCTCTAAAATAATAAGAGAACAACAATGATATTATCAATCAACATTGTGGGGTATCTCCCAAGGGTTTTACATGAACTATTTTACTTAATCCTCATAACAACTCAGGATAATGACTATAATTATCCTCATTTATAGATGGAAAAAAATGAGATATGGAGAAAACAAATTTGCCCTAGGTGATAAAACTAGCGAGGAGAAAAGTCAGGATTCTACCACTGCAATTAAGCTATACCAACAACTGTCAGATTTCTTAGTACTTGAGTATTGTTTAGATTATAGATTTTTGTAAATATTAATCTCAGTAATTTCCTTATTCATTTTTACATTATTTAACTAATATTTACTACCTTTTATATGCCAGGCATTGTGTTAGGCAATGAGAAACATGAGATTAAAAAAAGGAAAACCTAGTGCCGGTTCCCTGAGACATGCAATATAGTGGGGAAGCCATACATTAAAAGAAAAAAAAATCACATAAATATTTCCATAAATAAACGTTAAAGACAAAAAGGACAAGGTTCTCTTCGATTAAAATAGGAAGATCTAACCTATAGATAGCTATTGACCCTTACCTTCACAGTGTCCTAATACAAGGGTATAAGTTATGCAAAATATAACTCTCAGAATGCCAAATAACTACATTTTAAAATGACACTTTCAAAATCAAATTAAGTGATTTAATTATAAGATCAAAGTCATGTAGTTAAAATTTTAAACATATTATTAAAAATGACATTTAAATTCTTTGGCTCTTTGTTCTTTTGGCAAATGTAGCTATTGCCTCTCTGAAACAGAATGTAATAAATATAAAAACCTACAAAAAACTAGTAAACTGGCATTTGAAGGGGCCTTGCAAATATTAGTCATGATAAAGGTAAAATAACATGCCAAGTTCCTGACAATCGTAGTTGTGCAAAAAAAGAACTTCCGTTTTGGACAATGCTAACTTTCTTAAGATTAAAGAGGAGTTAGATCCATGACTTAATATACTTCCATTTGTAAGATTTAAAAAAAATCAAAAAAAATTCCTTCATAGTAAGTTTCAAAGGGAAAACCAGTATTCTTTTATAGGAGGAAAATGCCTAAAAGTCCAAATACTGATCTCACAAAAAGACATGAAAGGTAAAATCAAGTATGAACCAGGTCTGGATCCCCATATCTTCAGTTTCTATTTATCAAACAGAAAAATCTTTCCAACTTTCTCCTTTCCTGTATAAGACCAAAACTATGCGATATTCTGTTTGTATTACAATTACACTAATTCAATGCAGGTCACTTGCTTTTTACTGAGTCCAGATGACATTCAGTAAACTAAACATGGGCCAATTAGTTTTAAAAAAGAGAAAAAAAGAAAAGAAGAAAGAAAGAAAGAAAGAAGTGCATTCTGATTGCCTTTGGGTAGGTCATACAGTGGCTACAGAACATCATGGCCTGAACTTCATTTTGGCTAACACCAACCATACGCTAACATTAAGGACTAGCATTTTTCATTCCTTTCAGATTTCTCACATTTGGAAATTCTAATTTAAATGCATACTCCGGTGGAAGTGAGGACAGCAGTGCAGCACAATACCGGTTCTCCCTTCCTGAAACTCAAATGTCTTGTTTTGGAGCTACTAAGGGGGAATGTGCATATTGTCTAAAAACATCTGATTCCTTTATTTCAATTGTTTTTTTTTTTTTTTACTTATCACAGTTATAAATGAGTAAATAACACTGCTGAGTTAGCTGACACACACAAAAAAAGACGCTCTATGGCTATGAACTTTCAACATCAGTATTGTAGTCTATAATCAACCTACACCACCATGTAATTAGACACATGACAAACTGGGTAACAGGAACAAATATTCGTAACTAAAGAAACAATAATTTTCTTAATACCTCATCAGGAGCTGGCACTCAACATTTTTTTATAGTCTATTGTGTAAAGAGAGATGGTTTACCATTCCTTGTAAACTCTGCTCACTAATGTATACCTTGCTTAAAAAATAAAAAAATCTTTCAAAGGTTGTAATATAAATTAAACTTCACAAAAAATCATAATTTGAAATCAGAATGAGCTCCTACAAAAAACTGCATTAATTAATTCTTCACTACATTTACCCTTTATTAATTGCCTGAATTTTAATTTAAAAACCACTCATCATTATCACAAAAATATCAATCTCCAAATGTTTAAATTAGCCTGATTTTTTAAAAATTTGTTATTTATTTTTAGCTGTTTTTTAACTTGTATAAATTTAACTGGAGAATATTATGTTCCTGCAAGTGTTCATGAATAGAAAGATACAGTAACGGAGATGGAAATTATTTACTCTGAAAATCCTGACTGCATGACTGTTAAATCACTTACATACGGCCAAATGATCTACAAGGAAGCAGGGAGGTCCTGAAATTGTGTACTCATATCCATTTTCAACTACTGCACAGGTGACACAATCAATCAAGTCATTACTGAAATAGAATGGGAATAGAAGGCACTTGGTGAGTAAAGGTGACTTCTTTAAACAATAGGTAAAATGAAAAAAAGAGACTATCACTATCTCAAATTAAAAAGTAGCCATCAACTATAGATCAAAGAGTATATTCCATCTCTGTGGTGTTCAGTAATGTATGTCCAACTTTGGACACTATATTATATTCAATATCTACACTAGTACAGAAAAAAATATGCATAAAATAATTCAGTAATGACAAATCCCCTGATAATAAAGTTTCTCTTAACAAAGTCGATATTCTCTGCAGAGAATCAGCAGAGGCCATAACCTGCAGAGGTTAGCTGATGATTAAGGAGGAAGGAACAATGGCACCATTTCTAGCACAGAATTCAAAAGGCAACCAAGGGACCAAGCCCACCCCAAGGGAAGAGCTGAGCCAAGTGATGCATGCTTAGTTGGTAGAGAAGAAATGTGTGCCCCATGTATGGGTTAGTGGAGTGGGGCCCATCCAGTCCAACTGAAGAAGATCCAAAAGCCCAATCTAACCTACTTAGAAAAGCATGAGAAAGGAAGGACAATAAAAAAGAAATTTATATCCCACAACCTATCTGTGAAGTTTCTATCTTGTTACCACCCTTGACAACAGAATATACACTATCAGAAATTTCCTCAACATAAGTGCTTCCTATTCTAAAGAAATGCAATTTTAAGTGACCTGGAGCATAAAGATGAAAACAAAATAGGCCAAAATGTTTACTCATTCACTTTGTATCCGTTAAGTCAACTCTGTATTGTTATCCACACACCCCAAAATACAATATATCTATGAGCAACCCTAGATTACATAAACTTTCCTAATGTGGAATTCACCATGAACCAAATTCCTAAATGCTTTTTATATCCACTGTGTTAATCCATGTCTCCAACCAGGGCAGACCTCCCTGCCTATTCTCATTCATTGGTGAGGGTGGGAGAATATTCAAATTTAACATAACATTTAATTTCATCTTCTTGGACTCAACCTACTGCTTGATCCTGCAAGATTTTTCTATATCCTGACTGTGCCATTTGATAAAACTATCCCTCTATCCTTCCTTTCTTCTTTACACCTACAAGTATGAAAAACATGCTTTCTTTTTTTAAAAAAAAAATTTATTCATTTTGAGAGAGACAGAGAGCAGGGGAAGAGCAGAGAGAGAGAGGGAGACAGAGAATCCCAAGTAGGATCCAAGCTGTCAGCACAGAGCTGGATGCGAGGCTTGAACCTCATGACCTGAACTGAAATTGAGTCAGACGCTTAACTGACTGACCCACCCAGGTGCCCTTAAGTCATTTACAGAAGAATGCTTAACGTCTCAGAGAAACACTTCATGTATCTGCTTACAACATCTGACAGAAAGATTTCATAAAAAGGGAAATTATAAACTAAACTAGGAAAACCAGGTATATTCTGGCACTGGGGCAAGAGAATAGTGGTTCTCACAGGAGTAGCAGCAGACATCCATGATGGCTGTTCACACTAAGAAGATAATCAAGAGACAAGGAATGGAGGAGAATAACACCAGCAAAGAGAGAGGCAGTAATGAGTTTAGAATGTGAGAACAGCCCAATTTAAGTATTTCTAAATAGAAAACCAGAATGCATAAGCTGGGCAAGACACACATATTATCAAACTAAGCATTTTAAACTTTATCAAATAGCCAAAAGAGTTGAACACAGAGCACAGAAGACATAGGAGAAACTGTCAGTTTCACTCAAATATTTATAGAACAGTCCTTGCTCATCATTAAATCAATAAGCACTAGTCCCCCAAACTTAAAAATAACATACAATGAAATGCTGGTTATGTAAAAATCTTATTTAAAATGGTAATTATATTTTTAGAAAAGAGCAAATGTTTTAAATATTAAAAAACTGGGGCGCCTGGGTGGCGCAGTCGGTTAAGCGTCCGACCTCAGCCAGGTCACGATCTCGCGGTCCGTGAGTTCGAGCCCCGCGTCGGGCTCTGGGCTGATGGCTCAGAGCCTGGAGCCTGCTTCCGATTCTGTGTCTCCCTCTTTCTCTGCACCTCCCCTGTTCATGCTCTGTCTCTCTCTGTCCCAAAAATAAATAAACGTTGAAAAAAAAAAATTTAAAAAAAAAAAAAATAAATAAATAAATATTAAAAAACTAACAATAGATTAAAGATTTATGGTCTAAAATCTATCGTTTATTATGAGAAAGGGTTACTGTATAAAAATCTATGCATAGAGCTATAAAAATGCAATAGTTAAACTAGCCTAAAGAAACAATGTTCTAAAAATCACAATGGAGTTATTAATCCTCCTAAAATCAATTTTTATTTAAATTCTAGTCGGTTAACATTTACTATAATATTAGTTTCAGGAGTAGAATTTAGTGATTCATCACTTGCATATAACACCCAGTACTCAACCCAACAAGTACCCTGCTTAATGCCCATCAGCCATTTAGCCTACCCCCCACCCCGCCCACCACCCCTCCAGCAACTCTGTTTGTTCTCTATAGTTAAGAGTTTTTATTTGCTTCTCTCTTTCTTTTCCCTTCCCGTATGTTCACCCGTTTCATTTCTCAAATTCTACATATGAGTGAAATCATATAGTATTTGTCTTTCTCCTTATTTCACTGAGCATAATATACCCTAGCCTCATCCACACCATTGCAAATGGCAAGATTTCATTCTTTTTGATGGCTGAGTAATATTCCATTATATATATAATATTACAAATTATATATTCCATTATATATGCAATATATACATGTATCACAGCTTCTTTATGTGTGTGTGTGTGTGTGTGTGTGTGTGTGTGTGTGTATACACACCTCACATCTTCTTTATCCATTCATCAGTCAATGGACATTTGGGCTCTTTCCATAATTTGGCTATTGTTGATAATGCTGCTATAAACATCTGGTGCATGTGTCCCTTTGAATCAGTATATTTGTATCCTTTGGGGAAATACCTAATATTGCAATTCTAGGTCATAGGATAGTTCTATTTTTAAGTTTTTGAGAACCCTCCATACTGTCTTCCACAATGCTTACACCAGTTTTCATTCCCACCAACAGTGCAAAAGAGTTCCCCTTTCTTTGCATCCTTGCCAATATCTGTTCTTTCCTGTATTGTTAATTTTAGCCATTCTGACAGGTGGTACCTCATTATGGTTTTGATTTGTATTTCCCTAATGATGAGTGATGTTGAGCATCTTTTCATGTGTCTGTTAGCCATCTGGATGTCTTCTTTGGAAAAATATCTACTCATGTCTTCTACCCAGATCTTAACTGGATTATCTGGTTTTGGGTGTTGAGTTTGGTAAGTTCTTTATAGATTTTGGACACTAACCCTTGATCAGATATGTCGTTTGCAAATATCTTCTCCCATTCCATAGGTTGCCTTTTAGTTTGATTGTTTCCTTAACTGTGCAGAAGCTTTTTATCTTGATGAAGTCTTAATAGTTCATTTTTGCTTGTTTCTCTTGCTTCTGGAGACATGTCTAGTAAGAAGCTGCTATGGCAGAGGTCAAAAGATTGTTGCTTGTGTTCTCCTCTAGGATTCTGATGGTTTCCTGTCTCACACTTAGGTCTTTCATCCATTATTTATTTTTGGGTATGGTATAAGAAAGTGGTCCAGTTTTCATTCTTCTACATGTTTCTGTACAGTTAAAAAAATTTTTTTAGTGTTTATTTTTGAGAGAGAGAGAGAGAGAGAGAGAGAGAGAGAGAGAGAGAGAGAAAGCATGAGCAGGGGAGGGCAGAAAGAGAGGGAGATACAGAATCTGAAGTAAGCTCCAGGCTCTGAGCTGTCCACACAGAGCCCGACACAGGGCTCAAACTCACAAACCATGAGATCATGACCTGAGCTGAAGTTGGTCACTCAACCAACTTAGCCACCCAGGCACCCCTGTTGCTGTCCAGTTTTAGATGGGGTTTTAAAATATAACACTTTAATTGCCTCAGTTTCAAAGTTAAAATTTGCTTTTCCTAAATTTAAACAGAAAATCTTAACTCCTACATAATAAACTTCCATGTTTACTACTTTCAATCAGCTGCATGACTGCTGATGTTTGGAGGGGGAAATCCGCTTTTGTGCTCCTTCATTTGCTTTTCAAAACCAAATGGTATATAATGGTTCTTTATGCTTTTATAACTAGGTTTGATCTAAGGTCACTGGTATCTTTGATATTTTTTTAAGCACTTTTCCATGTTAACTAAAGCTTTATCAACTTTCCATAGCAAGAGATAAAGTAAGATTTGTATTTCTTGAATTTCCAAACTTTGATTTCTGATTTTAGAAGAGAAAGAATGCTCCCAGCTGATGGTTTTTAAGCTTCAAAAATTCTTAACAATTTTCCCTCTTTCAAATTTTCCTATGTTTTACATATTCCTTTTATTCAAAACTGCGGCAAGGTTTCAAGGAAGGTATTTATCTATAATCTAGTTCTATAATCTAGTGAAAAAAATGTGTTATAAAAAACATAATATTTAATGATGTACTAATTGAAGCTTCTAGTACATTAATTTCAACAAATTTGGAATTATTCCCAACCTATTTTATAATACTATGTTTTGTATAAAATATTACCTTTGACATTTTTATTATTGCCAATAAATAACATTGTAATTAACAACTTATTATTAAAGTGTCAAATAAAAAACCCAAAAGCACCTCCTTGAAAGGAATATTCTAATGTAATTTACTTCAGATAATTATTCTTGGTTAACTGCTCATGTTTCCCTCAATAAATACAGTATACCTAACAAATTCCTATATATAGTATTAAATACTATCAAGTTTTTAAATATTTTTATTGTCAGAAAGAAAACACATGTATTCAAGTAAAGTTTATAAAATCTATTTTCGAGCTCATTGCATAAACATGAAACAGAAAGGATAATCAGACTACTGACCAATCTTAAATATTTAAGAGCAACACGATAAATTCAGTTATATGACTTTCCTAATACATTTCCTAATTTCCTTCACTTACTACTTTAACTTTGTAGTTTACAAGTCATAAATTTCCCAGCACTATACTTTCTCACAGGAGGATTTCCCTTATACAAATTGACACAAAATGTTTAATTATTGCTTCATAATACACTGGTTATTGAATTTATAAAATATTTAGGTCATGTATTTTCATTTTTCTCTCCCACTAATTGACTTTTGACCACTTCACTGTTTATTAAGCTAAAGATCCAAATTTGGCTAAGTTTTTGCCTTTTAAACCAAGAGCTAAGGTGTCAGATGACTGCAAGTTCTGTTGGAGCTTAGTGACGAGTTTAATCATCAGTTCTACACCACTTTGTCAAAACTGACCCAGTCTAATACCAGAAGAATATTCTTATATATGAAAAGTTCTACCTTTGGTACAGAAGATTTATTCATTCAACAAGAATCTATTAAGTACCTACTATGTGTCAAGCACTGTTCTGGTGCTTAACATACAGTAATGAATGAAAGAAATAAAAAATTCCTGTTCCCATGGAGCTTTCATTAGGTGGCAACAGACAGTACTGATTTATCGTCTCTGGGCTTCACGCCAAGAATACAAAGATGAAAACCCTGCCCCTTCCTTAAAGAACATTTAATCTAATTATGGCAGCAACAACAAATCCTCAATACAACTGATCATATACACAAACTAAAACGGTAAAATACACAAACATAAATGGTAGCAAAAGCATCACCAAGTGCCATAGGAATAGAGAGGAAAGCACCCCTGTGCAGATGTTACTAGGTACATTACCACAAAGACGGCAATTCTCTCTGCTTATGTTAACCAAATATAAGCATTCCATCTTGAGAATAGGAATCCCCAGGACAAAAATAAAATTTTACATCTAACTCTATGATATCTCTTCTAGTGGTTAATCAAGGTGTTACCTTATCTGACCTTCACAATCTGTGGCCCATCAGCATCTTCAATGGTAAATGACAAGGGTGGGAAAATTCAAATATCTCTATTTTGCCAACTGTTAGTAGCCTCTTGTCTCTCAGGAGGACAACTGAAACAATTCTGTAAAATTTCTAGATTACCTGGGCCTCAATAGCCCATACATCATCCTTATCTCTTATTCATATGAAGACATTAGCTATCACTTACTAAGTGCCTCTACTGGGAGAGGAACTGTGTACACCTGTAGATCTTTTACATATATTATTTCTAAGGTCTACCTCTTTGGAGGGTAGGTATTTATATTCCCCTATTTTGTACATAAGAAAACTGAGGGTCAGAGAGATCGTGTAATTTTCCCAAGATGGTACAGAATTGGGCTGGAATATAAACCAAATCTATCTGAACACAAGGTTTTGAACAGGATATCAGCGATCTGATATGAAATATATTTCATAGCCTTTCACTATATTTCAGTCTCTCATTCCCACAGAGAATCATTCTTCTCTTATGGTTATATTAATAATCCTATATATAGATACATATGTGAACTGACCTAAAACAGATCATGTCCTCATTGAAAATAGGACAGAGAGGGGTATGAAGAACAAAATCTCAGGTATAATGTTATCTAAAATTGCTTAAATCTATTCTGCAGTGTTCTTATCAGCCTCCAGTGGCAAGTACATGAACTATCTGACAATATTTCAAAAAGCACAATTAAAGAAAAAATAAGCATACCTTGAGATCTTCGTAACAACTTTATTACCTCAATTACTTCATTTCCTATTACTGTCCCCCTGGCTCACTTCAGCCACACTGGCCTCTAAGTTAAGCCTCTAAGAGCCAGGCATATTCCCATCTCCTAGACTTTGTACTCTCTGTTCCCTCTAACCAAAGTGGTCTTACCCCAGACATACAGATGGCTCACTCCTTTGTGTCCTTCAGACCTTTGCTTAAACATCCCCTTCTTACAAGACCTCCCCTATCATATTTAAAAGTACAATCAGACCTTGACATCTCTCATTAGCACTTCCCAAAGTGCTAATCACCATCCAACACTATAGTAAACTGTACTTATTTGTTTCATTTATTATCTGTCTAATCCAACTGGAATGTAAACACTATGAAGACAGGAATTTTCATTTTATTAAGGGCTATATCTCCTGCCCATAGAACAGTGCCTGGCACTCAATAAATATTTATTGACTGAAAAAATAAACTTTATTATTCAGAATGTAAAGAGAATCTGAGTTAGATTTTATCACTGCTGAAGAATTCAATTAATGTTTCTTCAAAAGTATAGTCCCATAGGGGTGCCTGGGAGGCTCCATTGGTTAAGTGTTTGACTTTGGCTCAGGTCATGATCACACGGCTTGTGTGTTCGGGCCCCGCATCAGGCTCTGCGCTGACAGCTCTCTGCCCTCCCTCCCCCTGCTTGTGCTCTGTCTGTCTGTCTCTCTCTCTCTAATATAAACAAACATTAAAAAAAAGTATAGTCCCATATTATAGTGGGGACTATAACATTAAAAAAAAGTATAGTCCCATATTATTTAATATAAGTTAAGCCTCCCCATCATGTAAAATATTTACTTCCTTACTGTGGTCAACAATTGTCTTTTCATTGCTTTTTAGAGATTAATAAAGAGAAATTAAAAATTGATTTTAAAAGTCAAAGTTTGAATAAAACTAAAAATGCGTATAGACACATCTATTAGCTCTCACTTCCATAAACTGTTATAGTAAACATAATTTTTGAGACAGAAATTCATAGATTAAGAAATAAAGTTAAGATTTTGATGTTTTATGTCATCCTTCAATATTAACTGGGCATCAACATCCATTATAATGAATGTGTTTAATATTTCTAAGTCACTTGAAAATCTGAGAAAACTGACCTCCTTGTGTTGTACAGAAACATGCTGTCACCAAATATTATAAGACATTCACATGGATAAAGCATCCCAAATGCCACAGAAATTACAATACCACAATCATACTTAAGCTTTAAACTATCCATGTCTTTCATGCTTTCATGTTTAGCAAAGAATCTCTTATCCAAAATTATTTAAAAATCTTTTTTTCAACAATAGCCTTTGTCTCCTAAGATAAACAAAGGCCTATGACACCCCTCCATTATATAACTTCTTATTACTTCAATTAAATAATTAGCTGATACCAGCATCTCTTAATACAACCCCTACACATTTGGAAAAAGTAAATAACCCAGAGATCAAAATACACAGTAAAACCATAGGAACAGCAGTTTTTCATTGCCAGCTCTCTCTATGTAAACACAGAATGCAATTCTATGGCAGTATGGCTCCACATATTAAGATGAGGAATATGTCTGTTTACATGTGTCTCTTTCCTGCTCTCTATTATACTGGAACCTGTGTGTGCCTCTGTGGTTAAGTTTTACTGCATGTTCACATTAAAGTCCCATTTCCAACATTTAAACACACAGCCACAAAGATCAATTACAACAGTTATTAGTACAACCCTTGGTGTACCAAAGATTTGGGAGTTCATAAAATTGGAATTGATTGTTTATGGACAATTACAGGTACTGAGATTATTTAAAACATTTCAATTTTTGTTTTGCTCTACTGAACCAGAGAGTCTCATTTAAACACCAGTACCAGATGCAGAGATTTAAATATCAACTTCTAATCAAAAATCACCACTAATGTCTTAGCAGGGTGGCCATCCTTTTGCTCATTAAAGAGTCCTTTTTAAAGGTGCAGGGATTCTGGAAGAATGTGGCATTAGGGTCAAAATATTTTTAGATTAAACAAAAATATGTTGATAAACAAAAAATACTTTCCTTAGCAAAAGTATGTTAAACTTGGACTTTCAACTTAAAGGAACATGGAAGGTCTGAGAAATAATTGCCTATGTTAGATACTATGGCGGAAATAAGTGCATTTTTTCAAGTGTATGAAGCTGTGATAGGCTAAATAATATACATACAGTACACTAGAAGCATTTTCTTGCTAAATACTAAATTACATATTAAACTGTAGCAAAGATACAGGAAATCTATTAAAAAACTTCAAATGAATATTTGCAAGTACCCCCATAATGTCATACTTACAAATTGTGTGCTACTTTAAGCCTGAGAGTGTGTCTGATTCATTCATCTTTGAATTACCAGCACCTGAATAAAGAGCTGATATTCAGTAAATACTGACTTAAGGAAGGAAGATGGCACAATAATGTTGAAAAACAAAATGTGTGCCACCACCATCTCTCACCTGGATTATTGCAACAGCCTCCCGACCTTTGCCCCACCTCTCACCATAGTCTATTCTCAACAAAACCAGAGTCATCCTTTCAAAACATTAAGTCAGATCAAGGGCCTAAAAATGTCTACAAACACTACTCCTGATCTGAACTACGATCAGCCATCACCTCCCTCACTTCTCTTCTCAGATCTCATCTCCTGCTTCTCTCTCTTTCCACACTCTGCTCTAGCCTCAGTGGCCTCCTTGCTATTCCCCAAACACAACATGTTTTCCACTGGCTATTCCTTCTGCCTGGAAAGGTCTCCCCGGGTATATGTATGGTTCACTCCCACACCACCTTCAAAGTGAATATAGGTATATTCTGATATCCTTTCCTAGTGCCTTCGTCCTAATACATTGTTAATAACCCTTAGTAAACTATGAAAAGGTGTATATTACATACTAAAAAGGGTATATTGTAATTCCAAACCTTTGTATCTCATAAACTCAGTATGTATCAGGAAGTCTACTTTTTGCCTCAAGCCTTTTTATTACTGCCCTGGTGGTATTCTAATTGAGCCCTTGTTCAAAGATGAGCCCGGAACTACATGAGTCTTCTTTCTCCCCAGCTCCTACTTTTCCATGTTTGAATCTTTCCCCTACCCTGCCCCCCAACTCCAGGTGTACTGCTCCACACCTTGTTCTCCATCCTTGTATAAGCACAACCAAACATACACATTGGGTCGAGGATTTTGTTTTATTTCTTGGGAGATAAGGTTGTCTCCATATGCAATTCTCTACATTGTATTTTCCTCATTTCAGAGCAGACAACGGAATGCAACCACATCAGCTAACTCCTTTCTTGAAAAAAAATTTTTCTTAATGTATATTCATTTTTGAGAGACAGAGCATGAGTGTGGGCGAGGGGCAGAGAGAGAAGGAGACACAGAATCTGAAGCAGGCTCCAGGGCAAGATGTCAGCACAGAGCCCGACGTGGGGCTCGAACTCACGAAACACGAGATCATGACCTGAGCCCAGGTCAGACATTTAACCAACAAAGTCACCCAGGCACCCAGAACTCCTTTCTTTTTAATGGCTGCATAATGTTACGTGACTGAAATGTATCAAAAGTATTCAACTTTCCCCCCCTTGTTTCCAGTTTTTTACCACTACTAACAATACTGCAAAAGACCCTTACATAAAAAAATATATATATATCCTTACATATCGGTGCTTTTATTTCTATGATAGAGATTCTCAGGAGTGAAAGTACCAAATTGCTTTTTCTTTTCTTTTCACTATTTTTTTCTTTGAGAGAGAGAGAGAAAGAGAGAGAACATGCCAGTGGGGGTGAGGCAGAGAGAGAGAGAGAGAGAGAGAGAGAGAGAGAATCCCAAGTAGGCTCCACCCTTAGCATGGAGCCTGTCTTGGGGCTTGATCTCACAATCCTGGCTGGGATCATGACCTGAGCCAAAATCAAGAGTCTGACTCTCAACAGACCTAACCACCCAGGCACCCTACTTTTTTTTTTTTAAGTTGTAAACTTCACATTTTTCTACCAATGCCCATTCTTCTAATTTCCCACCAGTACTGAATGTCATAAGTCTTTTTAACTTTGGATACAACATGCCATCTTGTTGTTACTTTAATCTGCATTTCCCTAACAACTATTGATCATGTGTTTTTTGGCTATTTGGATTTGCTCTTCTGTGAACTATTCAATCTGTTACCTATTTTTTACACTAGATTATATTTTTGTTATTAGTTTGCAAATTTTACTATATCTGAAATATCAACCATTTATCTGTCATTTGAGGTATAAATATTCTTTCCCAACCTAATATTTGCTTTTTGATTTTGTTTATGGGATTCCACACAAACCTTCTAATTATTGTAACTAGACTTTTCTTTCATACCTCTGGTTTTCCTGTGTTGGTCAAAAATTCTCTCTCCAACTTCTAAATTATACATACAATATAAAATTTTTATTTTTTCATTTAAGTCTTTAGTACATCTAGACATTATTTAGGTATTCTAACAGACCAAAGATTCCATTTTCTCTTGCATACCTATGTCCTGACAGTATGATTATCATTTTCCCAGTGGTTTAAGATTCTTACCATTACAGTTAAATTCCCATTTATACTACAATCTATTTCAGAACTCTATATTCATAAGATATATTTCAGTGCCATACTATTGTAATTATAGTGACTTTAGAGTATCTTTTCACATTCTGTTTTTTCTTAGTTTTTTTGTTCAACAAACATTAACATCATTTTACTCAATTTCTACATAAACTGACGGAATTTCTATCAGAAGTACAGTAAATGTTTTTCTATTAACTTTAGATAAAAAGAATTTATGACACAGTTCTTAGATGGCAACACACTACCATAAGAATTGGGAATGTATTTTATAAAACCAGCAAGCTTTTCTTATTTCAGTTATAAATTAAAACCATACAGAGATATCATTACTCACATGTTAGGGTGGCAAAAATTAAAAAGATAATACATGTGACAGCAAAGATAAGATTTTCAATGAGATTTTATAGCTTTCTTCATATACAACTGTACTTCTCTTATTAATAAATTCATTCTTAAGTATTTCCTAGTTTCTAAAACTAAACTGATTATCTTCTCCAATTTTTCTTTATCATTATCAGTACTGACAAAAACTATTAATTCCTGTGTATTTTATATAGTATTTCATAACCTCTTAATTCTGTTAATCTTTTACTGATATCTTTTGGATTCTTCTAGGCATACAATTGTGCCAATACAGCAAAATACACTTTTTCTCTTGTTTTTCTAATTTATACTGATTAGCCAATTATTTTGTCTTACTGACCATGCTAGAACATACAAAACACTGGATGTTAAAATAATAGAGGGCATAACTGTTATCAGAGATAGCTTTAGCATTTCACTAAATGTTAAAATAATATTTGCTTTTTTCTTTGTTTTTTTTATACACTTTATTACATTTACACACTTTGGAAAAGCTGTTGAATCTGTCAAACATTTCTTCAGCATCTACTGATATTAAACTTTCTTTTTCAATTTGATGAATCTTCTATGCATTGTTCTTTTCACTCATTCACAGTTAATTATTTAAAAGCTATTAATTAGTATGTCCTTTGCATTCCAAGAATTCTTATTTAGCATACTTCCAGTCACTTTACCTTTAACTTTTGATTAGAGTCATTTGGATTTGGTAATATATATTAAAAATTTTTTTAACATGTATTCATTTTTTGAGAGACAAAGAGAGACAGAGCGCTAGCAGGGTAGGGGCAGAGAGAGAGGGAGACACAATACGAAGCAGGCTCCAGGCTCTGAGCTGTCAGCACAGAGCCTGATGTGGGGCTCAAACTCACAAGCTGTGAAATCACGACCTGAGCCAAAGTCAGCTACTTAACCAACTGAGCCACCCAGGTACCCCTGGATTTAATTTTATATTTTATATATATTTAAAGGTTCATTGCATATAACTGTTTCCTCTTCTCTTTATAATATTCTTTTGAGGCCTCAGTTCTGATTCATTTGCTCTTTGGTATAATTTCCTTAAGTATTTTCTTCAAATGGGAGTAGGAGCGATATGTTCTGTGAATCTTTGAAATATCGTTCATTCTGAGAAGTGAATGGGATATTCGTTGAGTCAGTTATTCATTCGTCAAAAACGTATACTATGGAACATGCTTTGTTGTCGGTATCAGAGATAAACCATGGTAAACACAGAGTCTTTGTCTTTAAAGAATGCATATTACCAAAAAAAGAGGGGAAGGCACCTGAGTGGCTCAGTCAGTTAAGTGTCACCCTGCTTGGGATTCTCTCTCCCTCTCTCTCTCTGCCCCTCCCCTGCTTACATGTTTGCATGCTCTAAGTAAATAAACAAAACAAAAAAGAATGCATAATACAGTTAAGGGAGACAGAAAATAGGCACATAAGTTAATAAATAAAATAGAAAGTAGTTATTAAGAGCTAACAAAAAACAACAAGGCTGGGAAAGGAAAATGATGATGGAGTAGAAGAAATGTTATTTGATAAATATACACACAGATACACACATGACAGATAGATAGGCAGGCAGATAGATAATAGCCAGGAAGGACCTCTCCAATGATGATGGTAATAAATGATGATGATGACAGCAGTTAATCCACATATAATACTTCCTAAGTGCCAGGTACTATGCTAACTACTGAACTTAAATCAACTCATCTAATCCTAAACAACTCTTTCAGACTGTTATTATTAAAGCCAAAATTATAGGGGCACCTGGTGGCTCAGTCACTTAAGTGTCTGACTCTTGATTTCAGCTCAGGTCATAATCTCATGGTTCATGAGTTTGAGCTCCACATCGGGCTCTGCACCTGCCTGGAATTCTCTCTCTGTCCTTCCCCCGCTCCCTCTCTCAAAAATAAATAAACATAAATAGAATAGAATAGAATAGAATAAAAATTGTATTATATCCTTAGATTCAACATTAGAATATGTGACTGAAACAATTCCACACATCTTTAGAACAGTGTTTTAATTAAAATGTTAAGAATTGATCAATTTAAGTGTTCAGAATTAAAATGCTAAAAAAAAAAGGTATTGAGAACATGTTAATGTGATTTTTAAAAGACTTCCTTTTTTAAAAAACTAAACACCAGAATTATACAAAATGAAGACACATTCTCAATAATAACAGAAAAAAGACTAAAATGTCTGCATACCACCCCATTGTATCAACATCTTACTGGCTCCTTTTACACACAATCTCTCACTGAATTCTTCCAGTAAGCATGTGATTCCAATAAGACTACTACGTCCATTTTATATCTGAAGAAAGTGAGGTTTAAGAGAATATCTTACCTAAAGTTACGACAGGAAAAAAGGGAAAGAAAAACATGGAATCTGTATAAATGGCATGGTCATAAACTGGTATAGCCACTAACATCAACTTACTACAGGTAATATGTGAGTTCAGCAGAGTTGTAGGATATAAGATAAATCCAGAAAAGTGCTTTCCTATTGAAGTTGGACTGTGCAGTGGAAAGAAAATGCTCTTTGGAGCCAATACGCTTGATTCACATCAAGCAGACTAACCTAAGGAGTTAACTGAAAAGCACGTATTGCTGAGATCAGTGCCCACAGGGTTACATTTACGATAACCCTAGTGGACACAGCAGTGACAAAGTTGCTCAGCAACAATAGCAATCTAAAGCAATCTTAAAATACCTGCTCAAACAGTTATTCCTGGTTCTGAGATCAAAGGCAACCATCTCAAATATGTAAGAAGCTGAGAACCCTAACTCTTTCTAGGCTCCCATTCTCTTCTCCTTTCTCAACAGAAACTACCTTCACGCTCTTAACCATCTCACACTCCTTTCTTCCCCATTTGACTCTTTTTCTTTCTGATTATTCTCTAATACTTCTTTTTTCCATCACTTTAACCAAGCATCTCCTTTTGAACTGCCTTCTTTTCCTTCTCCAGAGTTTGGGTTCAAGAATATTCATCTCTATTACCTCCAAATAAATTTTGATCTCAAAGGCCATATTATCTCTTCTGCCAATACCAGTAACTTAAGGAAGATTTAAACAACTCAGCATACGTTACAGAGTGAAAATGGATGAAAACACTGACCTATATATGTTAAAATATTATGTGGTTTTAGAAAAAAGTATGTCCTAAATAAAACACTGTATTAAAAATTCTTTCACACACTTGTTAATTATTTTCAAAATTCAAGGAATAAAATATAGCCTATTTAACAAGTAATCTAAGACAATTAGTGTCAGAAAGAAACGCAGTTATTGCTTTAGTGTCCCTCAGCACTACAATTCTTTTCCATTTAGACTTAACACTTCACCTATGTAAATGATTTACAAAGGAAGGACAAATCATTGACAGTTTACTATCGTGGGAATCAGATACCAGTTATCACACAATGCTTTTAATTCTTATCATATTACTAAAATTTTATCAGAAACAGATGTCAGCAGCACATTTTGATGGAATTAGTTAACTTTTCTTTCACTTTCATAACAAATTAAGCATTGCTCAGTTGAAAAGTTATAATGTCACAAGCCTTGAGGCAATGTTAGGTACTATAATCTAAACCGTTAAGTGCAGTTTATATGCTATTGGAAAATAATTTACGGCCTCATTACTGGTAATTATTTAACTAGTAAGGTGCCAGGTTCTCTTAAAACTTCCAATCAGTTAAATATCCAAAAACAAAAAACTAATAAAATAACTCAAAGGTCTATAAATGTATGATTAATATAGCAATATATTAATTAGTGATATAGGGGCACCTGGGTGGCTCAGTCAGTTGGACATCTGTCTGACTTTGGCTCAGGTCATGAACTCACTTTCATGACTTCGAGCCTTGCATTGAGCTCTGTGCTGACAGCTCAGAGCCTGGAGCCTGCTTTGGATTCTGTGTCTTCCTCTCTCTCTGTCCCTCCCCTGCTCGTTCTCTCTCTCTCTCTCTCTCAAAAATAAATTAAGATTAAAAATAAATAAAAAAATAAATTAGCAATATAGCAGCAAAACAGATGTAAAATATAACCATTAATTTGACTTCCAAGGAACAAATCAGACAAGTGCTTTATATCCCTAAATAAGCTAAAACCTTAGAGAAAAGGAAACTTAGTGGGTGAGAAGGAAAGACATTTATCCAAAGATGACATACAGAGGGCCAAGAGACACAAGAAAAGATGCTCAACCTCACTAATCATCAGGGAAATGCAAGTCAAAACTACAGAGATATTATGCTTCCACTAGTCAAAACAGCTAGTGTCAAAAAGATAAAAAATAACAAGTGTTGGCAAGGATGTGGAAAAGAACCCTCATGAACTGTTGACGGGAATGTAAATTGGTGCAACCACTACGGAAAACAGTATTTCTAAAAATGATCCAGTGATTCCACTACTGGGTATTTACCCAAAGAAAACGAAAACACTAAAGCAAAAAGATGTATGTACCCCTGTGTTTATTGTGGCATTATTTACAATAGCCAAGATATGGAAGCAACCCAAGTATCTATTAATACACAAATGGATAAAGACAGTGTGTTATATATATTCAATGAAATATTGCTCAGCCAAAAAAAAAGAAAGAGTTTGCCACTTGAGGCAACATGGATGGACCTAAGAGTATTATGCTAAGTGAAATAATTCAGACAGAGAAAGACAAATAACATATGATTCACTCATATGTGGAATCTAAAAAATAACAAAATAAAATAAGCAGACTCTTAAATACAGAGAACTAGAGGTTGCCAGAAAAGAGGTGGATAGAAGGATGGGTGAAATAGATAAAGGGGATTAAGAGGTACAAACTTGCAGTTATGAAATAAATAAGTCATGGAAATGAAAAATACAGCATAGGGAATACACTCAATAATACTGTAATAACGTTGTATGGTGACAGATGATGACTACATTTATCATGGTGAGCACTGGGTAATGTACAGAACTATCAAATCACCGTGATCTTATACACCTGAAACTAGTATAACATTGTTAATTATACTTCTATTTTTTAAAAAGTGGGTTTTCAGTTTCACTTCTAAAATGGAGACGGTGAAGAGATAAAGAAAATACAATAACGGCATCTTTGAAAATGCTTCAAAACATGCAGTGGACGAACTATACTTCTATGTGTCACGTGTCACATGTCACAGACCAGTTATAAGTTATAATTTGGCAGTTTGGCTCAATGTGGTTAAAACACTAACCTTATCTTGTTAATTTTACAACTCTTGAATCCCTTCCTCTCTATTATCACAGCTAACACCTTAATCTAGGTTGGTACCACTTCTCACCTTGATTATCAGGAGCTTCCTAATTGGTCTTCCTAAATCTAGTCCTACTTCACCCAAATCCGTTTCCTACACTGCTGCCATTAGCAATGTAACAACAATAACAACAACAACAACAAAATCAGATTCCATCATTCTGCTTTAAAATTTTCCAATGGCTCCTCATAATATTCAGGAAAAATGAATTAAAATTCCAGAACAAAATGCAATTCCCAGGACAAAATTCATGACATTATCACTATTTTTCTCTCCAGCACTACCACATATATAAAGGTGATCTATACCCACACTCTATGCTATAGCCCTTGGGAGCTATTCAGGACCCCAGAATGTCCTACGTCTCCTTTTATATATGCTACTTTCTCTGATTAGAAAAACTTTATATTATACTTCCTCATCTCTACTCTAACAAAGACTTCCTTTTCTCCAGGACTCAACATCTATACCTATAAACGCCCCGGCCTCCAATAATGCTGTGTTTATATTTATGTAGATGTAAGTACCATAGCACTTATCAAAATGTACTATAAACACTTGCTTGCCAGTGTATCTTTCCCATAACCTGTACGCTATTTAAACATAAGGATTTATTTTATTCTTATTTTTTATCCCTCTATTTACACATAGTGCCTGGCACAGAGTAGGTAGGCAGCGGTTAATAAATGTAATAATGAATGAAATAAATGTTCGTAAATAAAAATGCATCAAAGGATGAAACACATTGTATATTACCAGACTATGGAGAATCTGATCAAATTTTATTTTCTATAACCAAATCAAATATCTGAATTAATAATCTAATAAAACTGAAATACCAACATTAATCTTTAGTAAAAATAAGTCAAATAACAATATAATGTAGTTTTTAATTTTTGTAGCTCATTTTTAAAAATATTTTCTTCTATTACAATAGAAGACCCAGTGAAAATATGGAAACTGGTCCCAAATTTTTTACAATCAAAAAATGAGTTTCTTTCAAATTCTGACCCAGAATCCCCAAGTGACTTTGCAGTAAATTAAACAACAAGACCTATGATTCATAGGTAGAACTCTACTCCATATGTAGAAAAGAGAGATATGCTAAACTTGTACAAATTAACATCATTCAAGGGACTTTTTTAAGCTATGGATTAAAAAGTGAAAACTTGAATTTTTTAAACTGGAAAAGTAAAGCTGAGATAACACTCAATTATCAATAGCCTGCAAATGTGTTAAAAAGGCTTTGAGGGGCGCCTGGATAGCTCAGTTGGTTGTGTCCGACTCTTGATTTCAGCTCAGGGCATGATCTCATGGGGTTCGTGAGATCGAGCCCTGTTAGATCGCTGTCAGTGCAGAGCCTACTTGGGATTCTCTCTCTCTGTCCCTCCCCAACTCGCTGTCTCTCAAAATAAATAAATAAACCATTGAAAAAAAAAAAAGCCTCTGAAACCACAAATTTTCCAACAGACCCAAAAATGTATACTGTGGATGTCCCCAGCTGTATTTCTAAGGTCAGAGAAAGGTCCCACAGACTGTAGTACTTTCTCCTTTATATCCAATTTTCCAGGACATACAAAATAGAGCTAACAATACTACCTCCCCCTCAGAAGACTTTTGGAAGGACTAGAATTCATGTACCACACTAAGAACTCATGTTTCACACTAGTAAAAACTCTGTCTAGTGACTATTATTACTATAATTACTATGAAACTCGATTATTTCCATGGCCATATAGAACCTATTTAAAAAAAAAAAAAAAAGGCAAAGGTAAATGAAACAAAGATTCCCTGGTCTGTACACCCAATTCTTTCAAAGTGAACCAAAATTTTTCCATATGAATTTTCCTTTGGAAAATATAGAAATAAATCCTACTTGACCAAGGAACCTGCCAAAAGACATTAGATTAACATGTTAACCTAACATAACTGGTTAGTTTGCCTATTACTCAGCCACTTATTTCACTGCATGTAAGTCTCCATTATCCACAACTAAAACAGATGTAATAATGGCATTTCATGATGTCCCAAATACATAAATTAATGACACATACAGCAGGAAAAAAAAATGATGCAGACCCCATTAGAAAAGGTAACATTTGTGTCAGCATTAGCTGTCTCCCACAGGAGTCTCAATAATACAAATCTTAATGCACATACCTTAACTCCTCAGAACTTGCCAGAAAAAAAAGATCATGCTGCCTTAAAAAAAAAAAAATCTCAACTATCAGTAATAAATGAAAGGAGGAATAGCTTTCCAAGATGATTTTCTAAGTCCAGATACTTCTTTTCTTGTTGCTGTCAAGTACTTCTCTAATTTCTAATTCTAATTCTAATACAAATTTTAGCGTAACTAAGAAAGACAAATGAAAATTACTCAGGGATTTTTATGCAAAACTTCCAATTGTGTGTCCTAAACTCTTTTACTCCAAAGTGAGTTCACAAACTCTGACAGATGTTTTATAACTCTGTTTAAATATTTAGTCAGTAAAAAGATGAAATAAAAAAAAAAAACTCAGAATGATTTCATTCTTCTCAAAAACCAGGGTGGTCTATAGGCAATTTTGGTACCAGTGGTGTTGCCGGGGGAACAAAATGAAAACAGGTGCCATCAAATTCAAATTAAAGATTTAGTTCTATTTTAAACCACCTTAAACAATGTTTCCATAAACTTTCTAACTGATACTACTATAAATTTGACAATATTTTATAACAAGAAAAGGATTATAAATTGTCTGTAGACCATCAAATTTTAACTGTAACAAATTTGGACTGATTGGCAACACTTCCTTTTAAAAAACTTGCTTTCATTAAATATGCAGCATCATTTAAAAAATGGAATAAATATATAATAAAAGGCAAGTCAAAATAAGGAAACAGAGTAAGTATAAACTTTGATAGTCTTTTTTGAAAGATTTTACCTTGAATCTATTCAGTTTTAAAAACTAAAAATCGAGCACAAAAAAATTCAAATTTATTACATGTAAAAATAATTTTGTAATTAATAAAATTATGAAAAGCTTACCTTTTCCTGATAAACCTAACTGTGGTATATATAAGCTTTATTGTTAAGAATTGCAGTTTTCTCTGCAAAAAAATCCGGTAACTTTCATTTTATTTTAAAGAATGTAAGTACATGGTTTCTGCCATTAAATAATACTTTTTTTCACTCCTAAAAGAGATATGAAATGAAATATATGAAAGTTAATTGATGTTTTAAAAGACACATTACAGTATTAGATGTTTTCTTACTTGTTTCATAGTTATTAGTGACGACACTAGTGACAAGCCATTTTATTTTCTTAAAATGGCTTATAAGAAAGTTTTAGATAGGTGATATTGCACATAGGTTGATGTTCTTGAAAAGACTCTCTAAGGCTTTCAGAAAGAGTTAAATGTCTTGTTCTCAAGGATGATTCTAGATATACAGGTAAGATGAGATACACATTCTGCAGTATTATTAAACAGAAAATAATTTATCTTTATATCAGTCTTGACAACTTGAAAACTTTTTAAACTTGCAGGGGCATTTCATCGTGCATGGAACAGTGTTCTTATATTCTGATTACAAATAAATCAGATTCCATTGTCATTTCAAATCTTTCAGACAGTAGAAAGTTTAATTTTTAGCAGTGCTGTGCGGAAACACAAGTTGGTTCATTAGTGTTTAAGCACGGCTTACGGTGAGCTCCGTTAGTTGGATGCTTTCCAGAATTTAAACACATTGAGTGTCTATCAGCTAGTTTTCTGAAAAACTTAGTTTTCAGTATTAATAGTTAAATGTGTTTGAAACTAGTATTTCTAGTTTAAAATTCTCCCCCATGAAATTACATGCAAAAATAATAGAATTTTTTTCAGATTAGCACTTGTAAGTATTTGAATCATAAAAGAAAAATACACAGTATTATATAAAGTTGACCAATGTAAAACTTCCTTTACAGTTATGTTAGCTAAAGTTTCAAATAATCTCACTTGCGTATAATTATAAAATTACTGTACTGGTCTACTGCTTACTTTGAAAGTGATTAATCAAAGTCAGAGAAAGCCAACCATCAACTGAAGTGTGTTTCAAATTTCCTTCTCATAGAAATGTCAAAAAAAGATGAGCCAATTTTACTTTAATTAAAACCTCATTTAGAAATACGAAATAAATGTTTTCTATTTGATTCCAATTATATTTCAATTGTGTCCAGCTTTCAAACTGCTTCTGCTACTTGATTACACGTGCTAAATTAATCTTTTCTTATGATTCATATAAAAAAGACTTAAAATCAAGACTTGGATTACTTAATTATTTAGTAGGTACACAGTATTTTACATCTTATTCTAAATCAAATAGCTCATTAGCAAAAAAATTAACCATAAACAAATTAGCCTCAATTCATTAATGGCTTATTTATCTCTTAAGCAATGCATTACCTAAGATAGTTACTTAAACTTTACTCTTCAGATTTTAGAAATCTAATTTTTTTAATTATTTTTTTCTTACATTCTCCACTATCTCATAAAAGCCCAACAAATCTACTGGTCTAGATTTCTAATTTTGAAGTGCTTTCCCAAAAGAGTTAGAAGTAACTTTTCCTGCTAGAACCATGGTATGTTAGAGCAACTCAATCATAAAGTACCCTGAAGTTCTGTGACCCAGGAAAAGACTCCTCTAATACCAAAGGACCATAACATCAAATCCACAAAATACCTTATAGCTAAGTTTCAGATGGTGTATTTGGTTGGGTCAAATGCAGGAAGACTTGTCCTTTGTATAACCTAACATTCCTTGTACATCCTTTCAGAGAGTAAGAAGGTAAAGGAAATAAATTCATCTAAAATATTTGTTCTGCTAAAAAGCAGTCTTCCAAAAACTGAAAGTAGAAATTTTAGAACACATCTAGAACTCTTTATCATGTCTTCTTCAGGTGCTTCACACAGATAATCAAGTGGAACTATCCTAAAAATCAATGAATAAGGGAACACAGACCCTACAACGAATCAAGCAGCACGCTTGCACAACTGAAAGTTAACTCAGCACCACTTACTCCCTGTAGCACGTGAGGCAAACAAGTCTCCCCCTCCTCTCTTTCCTTCGCTTACCTCTTTTCTCATACACCGTTCTTTTTATGGCTTAGCCCTTCAAAGGCATCTGAAGGCAGGAAAGATTCAGGATGCCTTTCACATAAGAGAAAAAACAACTCTGTGATGAACTAGAGAGATACTCAGAAAAGGCTCTAGCTGCCAGCACCCTTCAACTGTAAGTCCTTCCATCTTTCTCTACTTACAGAAAACTCTTCAACCCTTTTAAAAGTTCTCATGTTGACAAATATTTGAAAAGTAGTATTTACTGTAATGTATAAAAAAAATGAATGGAAAAGGAAAAACAGTACTGACTCATGGTAAGAAGTAACAGTCCAGATGCAAATAGAAATCATTCAATTTAATGTCAAATCCTCAGCCTCAATTAACTTACTAAATCTAAGCCACTCAACATTGTGTTTAAATGTGAAAAAAAGTCAATAATAAAGAATATGTACAAAATGCTAAAATATATCATTGACAAGGCAAATGAAATTAGGGAATGTATAATAAAGTTCTCTGGAATGAGAGCCATTCCTTAAAACATTTTTGTCAACTGTCTGACTTTTAGAAACATTCCCTAAGAAATGAGAGAGCAGTCTGTATGAAGAGAAGGGCTACCTCTTTACATGGAGACTTTGCACCTAGAACTACTGTCTAACTCTACCTAGGGGGAAAAAAGCTAATTAGTTAGACAATGTCACCATCTCTCCCAGAGTCTCTAGCAGATTTAGAAAAGAAAAAGGTCTGAGTTGTGTTTTGTTTTCTTGTACTCAAAGTTCAGCTAAGAGTAAAGGCCTATAAAAGAATTCTTATTTCCCCAAAGGTTTCAAAGAAATTGCTTCAGTAAATCAAAAGAATGCTTTCTCTATTGGCCAAACCCTATAATTCAAGAGTAAAGGGTTATTTAAGATGATTAAACTTTTCTCAAACAAAGAAGTGGAAAGCTAAGTAGTAACAAGGTTAGTGATCAGAATTCCAGGAAACTGCTAAATTCTGGCACATTCTGATCATCCAACTATTACTGTTGCAGGGGGCACAGGGGACGACATTCCTGGAGAACTTTTGATGCAGGCTTAAATTTTACATAGAAAGTAGCCATATAATTGTTGTGAAATGCTTCAAAGCTCCAAGAAGCAGCTACTACACTTTGCCATGTTTCTTAAAAACAAAACCCACATACACAAAAACCACACATTATGGACTTTGGGTGTTATTTAGCTCCAAAAATACCAAAGAATCAAAAAGATAATATCCATAATTAAAGTTCGATCTCACATACATACATACATACACACACACCCCTTTTTTGTGTTTGTTTGTTTGTTTTAAGCAGGCTTGACACCCAGTGTGGAGCCCAACATGGGGCCTAAACTCACAACCCTGAGATCAAAACCTGAGCCCAGACCAAGAGTTGGTCGCTTAACTGACTGAGCCACCCAGCCACCCAGACCCAAGGTCTTACATATTTTGTGTGGCCTCTAAACTTTCTCATTGCCCACATATTTAGTTATGCCACTGACATTTTTCCAGTTGTCGCAGAATCCCCTTTTCAATTTGGTTCTGTAAATACTTAGGATCTACTTCATACAAGGATGAATACAGCATTATCTTACCTCTAGGTTAAGGACCTGAAGTCCACTGCCTGGATTCTAATCCTAGTTCTTCCAATTACTCGGTATTTAATCTGTGCCTTAAAGTTATCATCTATAAACTAGATAATCTTAGTAACACTTACTTCATAGGGGTGCTGTGAGGATAAATGTTAGCGCATACAGAATACACAGAACACAACCATAAAAAGAAATGTAGCACTGACACCTGTTACAACAGGGATGAACCTTGAAAACATCACACTAAGTGAAAGAAGCCAGGCACAAAAGACCAAATACAGTGCAAAATTCTGTTCACATGCAACGTCCAGAAGAGGTAAGTCCATAGAGACAGAATGTAGACTGCTGGTTGCCAAGGTCTGCAGGAAGGGTTATATGAGGATACAATACTTAAGGAGTACTGAGTGATGAAAATATTTTAGAAGAACACAGAAGTGGTAGTTGCACAACACTGTGAATGTAATAAACACCACGACTGTTCACTTTAGAATGGTTAATTTTATGTTACATGAATTTCACCTCAATAAATTCATATTTAAAAAAACAAACTATTCACTGACATCTTTAAGAAATATTTAAAACAATGATAGACATAGAGAAGAAATTCCATAAATGTCAGCTATAGCAATTATTATCCATGCCACAAAAACTAGTAAATACATAGGATACGATCCTATATTCCAAAAATTCAAAAATTCAGCATGAAATTATGTAATTCATCTACCAGGAACTCATTTCTCCCCAAAAAGATATTCATATAGAAAAAATATATATAAGATGAAAACTAAAAAAATTACCGTGTATACTATCACATGTTACCCAAGTACAGTACTTCTGTGTTTAACTATCTGGAAAAAAAGGAGCTAAATAATTGAGAAAATAGAAACAAAATAACAACTAAAAAACTGTTCTGTAAATTTAACCCCACAAATTAAAAATATATTGTTATACTCACGATGTTAAAATGTTAATATGTAAACTATCACTAAAGGACTCATGCATATATTTACAAACTCAATGGAATGATCAATTTGTGATAAATCAGAAAAATTCTTCATAATGGAAGACAAAATGGGAATTAAAAATTTAGATCAGCCCAGGGAAAGCAAATTTAAAAAGGACATTAAATCATAAAGGTTGTATTGTGTAGCTATCAAAGACCACTAACTCATTTTCTTGTTTTAAGGCAAAAAAGAAAAAAGAAAAAGAAGATTGGAGTAGAAAAAAGCTTTCTGTATTCCAAACTTGGACCAATCATCCTATAGTTTAGGGAGAACATGTAAATAAAGGAAGAGATTACAGTCAGCTCCCAAACTATCAATTATAGCAGCAAGAGACCAAGTCTGAAACACCCTTCATCTCAAATAAAAAAGGTACCAGAAAAAACTAAGTTGCACTTTCTACTATTATCTCTAAAGAAAAACCATGAAATATTCCAAAAGCAAGAGAACAGTTCACATTTTCCATTTCTTTGCCTCATATATATTTTTACTATCAGAAGGATGTCTTTTTGTTTTCTTTGTCATTGCTAATGTTTACCTTATAAATTTCCATTAAATATGTTACAAAGGGTTCCTATTGCGAATAACAGGAATATATATATATTTCAAATATATATTTATAAAAAAATGAAAACTCCCATTAATAATTTTAATATCAATTTAAATTACTGGAATAAATTTTCAGATATTGTATGTTGAGATCAGTCAAAGAGTTGGGGCATGACACATGTAATCTTTACTGGTTCAAAAGCAAGATTTTTAGGTCAAGCTTTTTTTTAAATAGCCAAATGATTAGCAATTAAAGAAAAATATGTATTACGTGTTTTATGAATAAAAATAGTTCAAATGAACAAGGTTTGTGGGAAATAATGCATTCTACATCACACATCAACATTGTTAACAACATTACACTGCATGTGCTATGAGAAAGAACTTTACAACGATAAAGATTACCATTTTTGAAATGTTACCTTTTTCTCTTATAATTTTTAAGAAAATAAGTCAGCTAACATCCTGGAATTATTTATTTTATTTTATTTTATTTATTTTTTTTTTCAACGCTTTTTATTTATTTTTGGGACAGAGAGAGACAGAGCATGAACGGGGGAGGGGCAGAGAGAGAGGGAGACACAGAATCGGAAACAGGCTCCAGGCTCTGAGCCATCAGCCCAGAGCCTGACGCGGGGCTCGAACTCACGGACCGCGAGATCGTGACCTGGCTGAAGTCGGACGCTTTACCGACTGCGCCACCCAGGCGCCCCCATCCTGGAATTATTTAAATGTGAGTTACCCCAAACAAAGAGATGTAATTTTCTTACGTTTCATGAGTTCCATAAAATTTGAACAAAAACAATGTATGTTCGGGGCACATGGGTGGCTCAGTCAGTTAAGTGTCCAACTCTTGACTTCAGCTCAGGTTATGATCTCACAGTTCATGGAATCAAGCCCCACATCAGGCTCTGCACTGACAGCACAGTGCCTGCTTGGGATTCTCTTTCTCCCAGTCTCTTTGCCCCTCCCCTGCTCATGCTCTTATTCCCTCTCCCTCAAAATAAATAAACATTTTTTAAAAAAATTAGACGTTCTGTATGCCTTCCAAACTTTATGTCTAATATCATGTGGAAACAGTATGGTGGCTCCTCAAAAAATTAAATACAGAATTAATTCCCCTATGGTCTAGCCATGACACTTCTAGGTGTATACCTAGAAGAATTAAAAGCAGGAAGTCATATATTTGTATATGAAGCATGTACACAGTTCATAGCACCACTACTTACAACAACCAAATGGTAGAATCACACCAAATGTCCATAAACAGATGAATAAACAAAATGTAGTATATACACACAATGAAATATTATTCAGCCTTAAAAAAAAGAATGAAATGTTGACACATGCTTACAACTTTGATGAACCTTGAAGACATTCTGCTAAGTGAAAGAAGCCATATAGAAAATGGCAGTATTGTATCCTTCCACTTATATGAGGTATTTAGAATGGTCAAATTCATAGAAACAAAAAGTAGAAGGGTGGTTACTTGGGGCTGGTGAGAGAAAGTAATACAAGGTTATAGTTTCATGGGTACAGAGTTTCAGTTTGGGATGATGAAAAGTTCTAGAGGTAAACAGAGGTGAATTACAGAATAATATGAATGTATTTAATGCCATTTAGAAATGGTTAAAATGGTAAATTTCACCACATTAAAAAAGAAACAAACATTATTATTTTTTTAATGTTTATTTATTTTTGAGAGAGACAGAGTGCAAGTGGGGGAGGGGCAGAGAGAGAGGGAGACAGAATCTGAAGCAGGCTCCAGGCTCCCAGCTGTCAGTGCAGAGCCCGACACGGGGCTCAAACTCACAAACCGCGAGATCATGACCTGAGCTAAAGTTAGACACTTAGCTGACTGAGCCACCCAGGTGCCCCATAAAAGGAAACAAACTTTAAAATAAAGTTCTGGAGGTGCCAGCACCTGGCTGTTTCAGTCAGCTGAGCGTTCAACTCTTGATTTTGACTCAGGTCTTGATTCCACGATCAGGGGATCAAGCACTGCATCGGGGTCTGTGCTGAGCATGGAGCCTGCTTAAGACTCTCGCTCTCCCTCTGCCCCCTACCCTGCTCGTGCTCACTTGCTCACTCTCTCTCTGTCTCTAAAAAATAACTAACTAAATAAATAAGTAAAAAGAAAATACTGAAAAATTAAATAAGTTCTGGAAATGGATGGTGGTAATGGTTGTACAATAAGGTGAATATGTGTCATTGAACTGAACACTAATGGATGGTTAAAATGGTAAATTTTGTTATTTACATTGTCTAATAATTGTCTTTTAAAAAGTTGGGAGAAGTCCTTCAATCATTAGTTTCACTCGGAACTACTTCTACAGCAGGTCAGAATATAGTGGCCAAGAGGTTTCTGAATATTCTATAAGCAGCTAACCCACTACCACAGCTAACCAGCACTCCTAAACCAAGCACGCTCAGCAAAATTATTACTGCCCTTCAACCTACTGGCCTTGCCTCAGTCTGGCAACCTTACAAAATGCTTACATTGCTTCTGCAGCAGTAAGTGATGCACTGTTAAAAATACAGCACCTGATGGTCAAGGCTTGACCGTGTTTCAAAGAATACACTTCAAATCCATTTTTTCCCATGGCTAATGGCTGCATTTCACCCTCAGTCACATTCTCTTCTACCTAACTAGGGTCTTATTTCACTGTTTATCATCCTTGGCCCTGCTCCTTATGTCTTTAACCCTCTCCCTGGATCCTCCATCTCATTCCAAAAGCAGCCTATCAAAACCTTCTCCAACTATGAGACCTTCAAACATTTTCCCTAAACTCCCTCTTCTTCTTTGCTCCCAAATACCTCAGACAGTCTACTGCTGTTGCTTCCATTTCTGTACTTCCCATTCATTCTTTGATCTCTCAGAAACTGACTTCTGCCCCACCAAACTGAGCTACATTACTGACAGCTAGCCATGACCTCCAATCTAATAACCTCCGCATGCTACCCAACCTACTGGCAAAAAGAAGACAAAAATTTGTTAAAAGGTCATCAATCACCTCCTTCTTAAAACTCTTCTCTCTTACCTAAAATACCATAAACTCCTAATTCTCTTATCCTCTGGCTTCTCTTTTACCTTCCGCCCCCAAGTCCCCCAGTATTGGTACTTGTTATTCCGTCCTTCATCTTTTTTACCCTCTCTCCTAGGAACTTTTCAAAACTTTTCTTCTTGAAACTTTGCAAAATATTTCATAAATTCAGAACACCATCAGCACAACAGACACCAGAAAGAGTCAGGTAGTTGGAGAACAATTCCACTTACCCCAAGAACTAATTAGCTGGGAACAGAGTATGCTTCCCTACTGCACATGCATAGACCAGTGCTCAAGGTTAAGAAAACCACATTTGTATGTTTTGGCAGGTAATACACTTTTCAAACAAAAAAGCATTTAGAATGTTTTCTTTTTTAAATGATGGTATTGCTACAAGGAAGTATCTAACAATCTGTTCATTATTAATTGCATGTGTTCTGATATGGTTAATTATTTAGGCTTGATGCAATCACTCAGTTGATTAAGACTGCTTACTGATACGAAAGAGAATATTAAAATTATATTTTATTTTAAAAATTATAAATTTATATTTATATAAATTGCAATGTAAATTGCAATGTATATTATAAATTATAAATTGCAATGTAAATATCAGCTTCTAAAACTCAAAAAAATAATTTCCTCTGAAAGAGTTTCTAAAATTCTATATAGAAATCTTATAGAAAAGAAACAGGAAAACAAAATTCATGGAGAACTGATAGGTTATACCTTGACTTAAAAGTTGCCATAACACTTACATTCTTTAAAAGTATAATTTATGATACTTAATGGATAATTCATTAGTATGAAAATTTTAAACCAAGGGCATTTTCACCTACTTTAGGATTGTTGACAGGCAATGGCTTCTTTACCTAAGTTATTCCCTCTTGCCTTAAACAAAGAAATCACTCATTTTAAACCTTTATCATAAAAGCAGAACATATATGAAATCATTTCATTTAAGTAATTTTTAAAACATTTTAAGGTTCAAAAAACTTAAAGATATGGGGAAGTTATCAAGATACAGCACTAAATGGAAAATGAAAATTACAAAACAATATGATCTCATGATTTCAATTTTAGTTAAAAAACAGTATGTTCTCTGGGGCGCCTGGGTGGCTCAGTCGGTTGAGCGTCCGACTTCGGCTCAGGTCACGATCTCGCAGTATGTGAGTTCGAGCCCCACGTCGGGCTCTGTGCTGACTGCTCAGAGCCTGGAGCCTGTTTCAGATTCTGTGTCTCCCTCTCTCTCTGACCCTCCCCCGTTCATGCTCTGTCTCTCTCTGTCTCAAAAAAAAATAAATAAAAAAAAAAAACAAAAAAAAAAACAGTATGTTCTCATGGGCGCATATATATGTATATATGCAAATCAAACAGGAATACCATATATCAAAATGTTAACTGTAAACCTCTACGTACAACAAGGGCAAGTGATTTTTACTTTCTTCTTTTTACTTTCCCTCCTACAACAAACATGCATTACATTTGTAGCTGGGGCTCCTGGAAGAAAAATCTCTATATTCCATTCAATTTTCTGCCTTATATTTTGACAGAGTAGAAAAGCAGCATTTTCAAAAGCTGTATAGAGTGGCTTTTTAGCATTGTCAATGTTCTCATGAACCTGATCCATTAACAAATCCTCTTAATCCACTTTCAGAATATACCAGAAACCAACTACTTCTATCTTCACTCTTTCTACCATCTTCATCATAGTCACCATCATTTCTTGGTTTGTTTATACAAGTCTAGTAAACTAGTTTATGTGATTCCACCCTTATAACTCTTCAGGCTATCCTTATGTCCCTCCCCTACACAGAAATCCTTAGTGACCACTCATCTCATTCAGGATAAAACCTAAGTATTTACTAGAACTTTCAAGTCTCTATGATCTGTACCATGAGTTACCTGGCACACTCCCACTTCAGGACCAGTGACTTTGCAGTTAGTTGCCTCTACCTGGTATATTCTGCACCCAGATATCCTCATTTCCTTCTAGTTTTATTCAAGTGTCATTTTCTCAATGAAGAAACCTAATACATCAACCACTTCACCCCACCCCTGAGATTTCCTATCTCACTTCCTTGCTTTATTTTTTCTCCTGTAGAACTTCTTACTATCTAACATAATAGATGTTCGTATTTATTTCTCTTTTTTTTTTTTTTAGTTTTATTATTTTTTCGGAGTTCATAATTTATTTACTTAAATTCTACACTGTAATGCTCTTCTTTATTACCTCTCTTCCTCATTAGAATGTAAGCTCAATAAAGAGACATTTTCACCTTTTTTTACTGCTACAACCTCGGCACCTAGAACAGTCACTAGTACAGAGTAGGTGCTCAGTAAACATTTGAGGAATGAATGAAATGCACTCCTATAAAAAGCAAAGCTTCCCAGTCACAGTAATAGTTGGCTTGACAAATGTCATGAATGACAGCAACTCATTCATTCATACTCTGAAAATAAATACCAAGCATGACTTTACAGAGGGCTAGAGAGCTGAAGAACAGCTACAGTAAATAATAATGTAGTCATATTTTCTCAAGCCTAAAAGGAGACATCTATGATCTTCCCTTCAAAATTTAGGAATAAAGTTATGATCTGATTTAATACATTAAAGAGACTCTAGGAGATTACATTGCTGTTATTGCTGATGCTAAATAAGTAAGCAATATTGTCTAAAATCATACTGTTACTCTTCTAAGTTTTCCACTAGAATATTCAATTCCAGTCTATGAGGGTGGATATAAAACTTTCCTTATGTTTAAACAAAAAACAAGCTGAATACGGTACTACTATGCACCTGAGGATCTATTATCTAAAAGATCTTCGGATATTTTATAAACATCAATCAATGCTGTGCAAAGAAAGCTAAGAGGGAATAGGCAATTAGATACTGTGAAGAAATGGAGGCAATCAGAAGAAATACAGTGGTGGCAGTGACACAAGCTAAGCAGGAGGTATGGATAATCTGGGTAAGTGCCATGGAAAAATAAATATCATGATTGGACTTGAGGCAAATGGAAACAGTTCAAATTGGCTTCGTACAGTACGCTGTGGAACATATGATGTCCATATGTCCATTACCAACAAACTGAAACATGGAAAATAACAAAAGCCAATGCTGTGATGGCTACAAGAACACACCCAGTGCCAGTCTCCACCACACCACAGCAGCATAACTTACTACAGCTGCCAGGTAAGCTGGCTAAGGAGTCAGAAGCAATAAGAAAAAGGGAAAGACCGAACTATAAACTGTTCTTTCCCTACAGAAAAAAAGCTGGGGTCTACACTAAAATGTAGAATGTGGCCACAATAAACGCTGAAAAGTGCCATTTTTTAAATTATTTTTTTTTTGCCATAGACAGTTTCCAAAAGTATAAAATACTTTAGAATTAAAGAGGTCAGCATTTTATCCGAAACTATAAATGATTTAAAATCCAAGAAACTAAATAAGAGTGAATCAGTACGTTAAAAAAATAATAGGAGAGAATAACAAGTTTAAAGAATTGTAAATGTGACCTTTCAAGTTTGAAATACAGACTAGAGAACTAAAATGGACCAAAAGATGTGCAGGAATCCATTGTTTTATGTGAGTGCTAAGAAGTCTCCCAAATTTTCTTTCTATATTCTCTAATGCCCAAAGTGATTCATCTTCAGGACACAACCAGAGTTGAAATAAAAGAAGTAGTGCTTACGCAAATGTCATGAAGGACCAATTTACACAGCAAAGCCAAACCTATAAAAACCTTAAAAAAGCAATATTAACATGTCAGAGCCTATCTGGTGGTCCTGATCTTTTCAACCAATCAAAGCCAGACATTCCCAGCCAGGTGAACTACATAAAAATAATCTCAGCTCTAATTCAGAAATATATTGGTTGCCACTCACTGAAACTACATAGTAATAAAATCCAGCAGTTAAAAATACATAACTATTTTATAGTAAATATCAATGTCATTCCTGTTTCAACCTGACTTCCCATTCTACCCCCAAACCCCCAAACTTGAAACCAAGTACAATTTCTTGAGTAGCTGGAGTGTGGTTAAAGAAAGGAAGCTATGCTTGTTTGCATGGAATCTGCCATTTCCTCCCTGCCAAAACACTTGTTTAAAAAGTCATGTAATATTTCTATTAAATTGTAAATGCAGCCGACAAGGAAATGGCCTACTGGCAGTGTATTACCTTTGTGGCAGTGCCAACGGGCCTACAGCAAAATAGTGCACATGATAATTTCAACATGCATTCCCAAGTAACAAAATTGTGCTTTACATAAATACCACAGAACCTGAGCAAGATCCAGAAAAAGCAATGAAAATTTGCCCAAGCTTTCATGCTTGCCTATATCAATTGTATGTCATAACTAAAGCAAAATAGAAAAGCATCTACATATGTCCAGGAAGCTTGTGAAGTTAGATCATATAACCCTGGGAAAACGATTGCAACTTAAATCTGTGTATTTCTTGTTAACCACTGTAACAACTCACTAATAAAAATTAAGAAAAACTGTGGGTATCAAATGAACCAAAATGTACTAACTACATACAAGTCCTTAAAGACCATAATGCAACTTATTAACAGGAACATATGTTCAGTGTAAGCCGCAATTGTTATGTTAAATTACTTTTTCCTTTGATATCATTCATTTGATTACAGAACTTAAGAGATTCACAAACCTTCCAATTAAAATGGTGACCTTTAGTTTATAAGTCACTTACTACAATGCTTATAAAGTCACCTCTGATCATTTATCCCTTACCTTTCATTATATAACAAAACTACATGTAATTGTGCTATGTAAATGATCCCAGATGTAATGAAGATGATTCTACTTATGTAAAAGTTATATTGAAAACAAAGTTAGTATAAAAAGTAATTAATTTGTAATCAATACAGTCCTCTAGAACAGCTGAAGAATTCTATTCTTCAGGGATTTAACTAAAATACATATATTTTATTTATTTATTATTTTTTTTTTTCAACGTTTATTTATTTTTGGGACAGAGAGAGACAGAGCATGAACGGGGGAGGGGCAGAGAGAGAGGGAGACACAGAATCGGAAACAGGCTCCAGGCTCTGAGCCATCAGCCCAGAGCCCGACGCGGGGCTCGAACTCACGGACCGCGAGATCGTGACCTGGCTGAAGTCGGACGCTTAACCGACTGCGCCACCCAGGCGCCCCAAAATACATATATTTTAAGTCAGTTATATCTTACTCATTTTTTTTTCTTTTTTTTTTTTTTAATTTTTTTTTTCAACGTTTATTTTTATTTTTGGGACAGAGAGAGACAGAGCATGAACGGGGGAGGGGCAGAGAGAGAGGGAGACACAGAATCGGAAACAGGCTCCAGGCTCTGAGCCATCAGCCCAGAGCCCGACGCGGGGCTCGAACTCACGGACCGCGAGATCGTGACCTGGCTGAAGTCGGACGCTTAACCGACTGCGCCACCCAGGCGCCCCGATATCTTACTCATTTTTTAAAATATGCCTGTTCAACCATAATTTCAAAAGTCAAATTTGTTACAGATAGCACTTCCTCCAAAAATTTTATAAATTTTTAGTTATTACACACTTGAATTACAGAGTCAACACCTGCCCTCAAATACTTTCCAGCCTCCCAACACACACACACACACACACACACACACACACACACACACACACACCCTTACATATTTATGTCCTCTAAAATTAATGCTAGCTTAGGTCTCTAACCTAAACAGTTTCTCTGACCGGTTCCAAAATAAAACAAAACTTACTGTGACCAGTATAGTAGGCCTATACAATTGCTTTTAAGACATTAAGGCTTGGCAATTATATTCCCATTAGCAAACCAAAGCTACTGCCCAGGGGCCAATGCTAAGGGTGCTCACTAAGTCTTTCTGATCTTCAACAAAGGAACAGGATCTAAAGTACAAAAAAATTATATCAATTTAAAATTTAAATGTCAAATAAATAAACTAAGCTTAGTAAAAGTTTAAAAGGCAAGCTATAAGTAACGACAAGCCTTTCAAGTTGTATTTCATTAGCATTTACTTACTTTCATTTTTTAATTTATTTTACTGACTCTTATTCTAAGTTATAAGTACAACATTTATTATTGTAAGAAAGAAGAATCTGAGCCTGCCAGGTTTCAGTATTTATACCAAAGAAATATCTTTGAGATAGGAAATGGAATTGAGCACATATTAACAAAAATCTTTAACGGATGCTCTTATGTATAAGTCATTCTGCCAGGTTCATTTACACACACAAAGAAGAAACATACCTGCACTTAAAACTGAGATCTGGTAGGGGAAATAAGACAATTACAAAACTATGATAATACACAGTAAGTTAAAAAGTACCATAAGAAAGTCATAAGAAAAGTGATATGAGAATTCAGAGAAATAAAAGATTTTTTTAGTCAGTGATAAGGATATTTGGACAGTAACTAGACATACCTAAAACTAACCTTTCTAGAAATAAAACAGTGTGGTGGGGGAGGAATCATATACAGATGCCGTATACATATATATTTACTCATTCCAGATTAAAATACAGAACAATGATACATTGTGATAAATAGTAAACAAAATCATATCCTAAATTTACAATATACTAAGAAACTCATTTGTGAAGCATTGGTATTATTATTGAGAGCCACAGTTCTGAACCTTTTTGGGTCACTTGAAAATTATGAACTCATAGCAGAAAAATGCACATCTGCACAAACACCAGTATTAAAATACAACTTCAGGGGTCCACTGATGCTATGAATTCTTTGCCCCAGAAAAAAAGCTCATTCTAATCTCTTGTGAATCATGATTTCCATAACTGAGCTAGAATATAGTGAAAATGAAGTAGAAAACATCAGTCTACCCTGAGGTTAGAAAAGAGAGTCCATGAGGCACTTGGGTGGCTCAGTCAATTGACTCAAGACTCTTGATTTTGGCTCAGGTCATGATCTCACGGTTGTGAGATCAAGTCCTGTGTGGGGCTCTATGATGACAGAACAAAGCCTGCTTGAGACTCCCCCACTCCTCAAATAAATAAACATTAAAAAAGAAAATATAAACACTGTAAAGAAAGAAAAGAAAAGAAAAGAAAAGAAAAGAAAAGAAAAGAAAAGAAAAGAAAAGAAAAGAAAAGGAAAGGAAAGGAAAGGAAAGGAAAGGAAAGGAAAGGAAAGTCATGTATCTCTGCCTTAATGGACTCGTTCTATCTTGCTTTATAAATACAAGTTACAATCCAATTCTGGGTCACAAAATCAATTCGGATTACCTTTTTTGTTTAATGAAAGTATGAAGTAGAAGATTCACACACCTGAAACAAATTGTACATAAAACAGTACTTATCTATACATGTGCAAAATGGGTCACAACACAAAACATATTTTATGGTATGGACCACAGTCAAAAAAAAAAAGTGTCAAATGCCAATGCCACCTTTTAATTATTAATAAATCAATGTAAATCGTGTACTGTAAACGTTCCTAAATACAGAGAAATGCTGCCTTTGCCGATATCCTATGTTAAAATCCTGAAAAGATGGATTCTAGCATAATTCTTTCAATAATTCTCAATAATTCTTTAAAGCATGGTTCTTTCTTAATGATTCCTTCTCTAAGCAACACTTAATGTAAACATGACTTCAAAACGACAATTCATATTCATGTAATTTGTATGTTAGTAGGAAGATGAGGACTGTTTCCTCAACAGTGACCAAACTATTCATGTTTACAAAGCACATGGCAACACAACACCAACAGCAAGGTTTGAATCTAAGTCAACAGTGGGAATTGGTCTTTCCTGTGAAACCCTCAGGGGTGACCCCCCAGCAGGCCTAAACAAGAGAAGAAGAGATCTATTTATTCTGTTCTCTTTGTTTGTTCGTCTCTTCAAGAATAATAACTCTGACTGGACAGAAATATGTTGAAAGTGTCACTGTAATAAACCTTAATCCCCAATTTAGGGTCTGGAATGCCTGATATTCCCACATGTACAGGACCACAGGGCAGAAGAACTCTAACTTTCAAATAGAGTGAAAAACCATATGCCCTGGAAGTAGTATTGAAATTGTCCAATGATCCAATTTGTCCCACTCCTCCAGATCCTTGGCTATATCTGATCTAAAAGTAATGGTTAACAGAATAAAGTATCACTTAATCAGGCAGAAAAACGTAGGGAACAGACAAGGGGTAAGAAAGTCAGTATTAAAAGAAAGAAAAGCACAGGGAAAGCAAAGCAAATGTGGGGAGAGGACCATGTGAGCATTCATGTGCGTGCACTGTCAGGGGACAGGGAACAAAGTAAAGGCAACAGTGACAAGCAAAAAAAAAGGAAGATGAGGATAAGTTCAAAGGAGAAAAATAAGTGAGGTATGTAATGACAAAATAATAAAACTCATATTTATAGTCTTATGATCCTATATAACTTGTAATATACATACATATAATTGAAGTTTTTACAGTGTATGGTCTCATACTCTAGACAACTGAATATATTTATCTACGCCGCTCTCCCCACAACAGAAAGCTAAATAATTTTAACATTAGAATGCCAGTTCCACCGGACTGGAAGTTCCAAGGGAATAGGACACACGCCTGCTCTGCTTACCACTACATCCTCAAAGTCCGATCAGCAAATGATAAATGTGCACTAAACATGTATAGAAGGAGATAAAGGAAAGAGGAACGTACAGGAAGAAAATTCCAGGGTACTTTCTTCAAAAATCACACACCCATACTTAAATGACATTTAGTTTCGACACAAAATAAGCAATGTAGTTAAGTATAACAGATCTATACTCCAAGTAGTCTAAAAGTCAAATTCCCTGTCTCCACATTAGAACATGCATTTCTTATACTTTAACATTAATACCAAATCAAAAATATTTTAATATTATGGATTAAATTTATATTACTACTAAAATGAGTATGTCCCACCATAAAAATATACACAATTACAAGGTAGATAAGTTTGAAAAGTGTTATTCTCATTACTAAAGGAGTCATTAAAAATTTTTTTCAGTATTTATTTTTTTTCCAATATATGAAATTTATTGTCAAATTGGTTTCCATACAACACCCAGTGCTCATCCCAAAAGGTGCCCTCCTCAATGCCCACCACCCACCCTCCCCTCCCTCCCACCCCCCACCAACCCTCAGTTTGTTCCCAGTTTTTAAGAGTCTCTTATGCTTTAGCTCTCTCCCACTCTAACCTTTTTTTAATTATTTTAAAAATAATAATTTAAAATGATTTGCACCTATTAAATATTTACACACCTTCATCAGAACACACCTACTGCCCAAATAAATATATATAAATACAAATAAGCAACCCTCTATTTGTAGACCAGTAAGTCATTTGCATGTAAACAGGAAGTAAAAACCATTTGACTCAAAGATCTCCCAATAGACTGATTATGAAGGAAGAATTACAAAGGGACTTAGAGTATTAGACTTGGGGTGCAAAGAATAATAGGGGACAGCTGGAAGGATAATAAAAGCAGTAAAAAGTCAAATGATTCAGAGATCTCAGCCAGCAAATAGAATTAAAGCAGATTAATACCAGAGAAAAGTCAATAAAAATGAGAACAGAAACTTAACAACAAAAAACAACCAACCCAATTTTCTTCACATGGGATATACCAATGGAAAGATACTCAACATCACTGGTTATTTGGGAAAAACAAATCAAAACCGAGATACCTGTTCACACTCACTAGGATGACTATTACCAAAAAGACAGAAAGTAAATGTCAGAAAGAACGTGGAAAAACTGGAACCACTGGAAATAACTGCTGGTGAGAATGTAAAATGGTACAGCTACTGTGAAAAAACTACGGAAGTTCCCCCCAAAATTATACATAATATAATCCAGCAATCCCCATTCTGGGTATACACCCATAAGAATCAAAAGCAGTCTCAAAGAAATAATTGTATACCCGTATT
The DNA here is from genome assembly GCF_022079265.1 of Lynx rufus. NCBI lineage: Eukaryota > Metazoa > Chordata > Mammalia > Carnivora > Felidae > Lynx > Lynx rufus. Next base: position 8,274,439 of record NW_025814841.1, on the reverse strand, counting down.
CACAGTAGCATTATATACAACAGCCAAAATGGGAAAGCAACCCAAGTGTCAGTCAGTGGACGAATATATAAAGTGTGGTATATACATACAAGAGAATATTATTCAGCTTTAAAAAGGAAGGAAATGCTGACACATGGTACAACATGAATGAACCTTTAAAACATTATGCTGAGTGAAATAATTCAGACACAAAAGGACAGATATTGCATGATTCCACTTCTATTAGGTACTCAGAACAGTCAAACTCATAGAGACCAAAAGTGGAATGGTGGTGACAAAATGCTGTGGGGAGGAGATAATGAAGAGCTACTGTTTAATGGGTACAGAGTTTCAGTTTGGGATGATAAAATTTTCTGGAAATGGATAGTGTGATTGTTACACAACAGCATGAGTGTATTTAATGCTGCTGGATTGTATACTTAAAAGTGATTAAAATGATAAATGTTATGTTCTGTATATTTTACCACAATAAAAAAATTGAGAACAGAAAGACGAGGAGATATTAGTCCTAATATTAGTCACTATTAATCTTAAACTGTATGTAATTTAAAAGGAGAGAAAAAATTATAGAAGGTGTAGTGGTTGAAAGGTAGCCCCCAAAAGATGTGTCCTTGTCATGATCCCCAGAACCTCTGAATGTGACCTCATTTGGAAAAGAAAGGTAGTTGCAGATGTAATGTCAAGGAACTGAAAGGAGGCTATCACCCTGGATTATCCATGTAGTCCCTAAAAACAATGACAAGTGTCCTTTTAAGAGACAGAGGGAAATTTGAGGAGAAGGTAATGTGAAGATGTAGGCAGAGATGGAACAATGCAGTTACAATTCAAGGAACGCCAAGGATTGCCAGCAGCCACCAAAAGCTAGAAGAGCGAAGAATGGATTCTCTCTTAGAGCCTCTGGAAGCAGAGCAACGCTGTGAACACCCTGATTGTGAAAGAATACATTTCTGTTGTTTAAAGCTACCAGATTTCTGGTAATTTGTTGAGGCGGCCCTAAGAATCTATTGTGGGGGTAAAAAGATAAAATAAAAAGTAAGAAAGTGATCCTTGTAAGCATAGAACAAGTCATTCAAGCCAAAATTTAGCTATGAAAGCCAAGAGGAAAAGAGGGTTCCTGGGCTTCACCATTAAGCCACGTGACATCTGTGAACATGAGTGCTGACGGCAAACTGCTGAGGCCAGCCTCCCATCCTGGGCAGGGCAGGAGTGAGGTTTGCCTACAAGCTCCTGGCCAGGCGGATGGGGAATCTGGAGCAGCACATCCACAGGATCAGACCACAGAGAACGGCTGCACCCTGCTATCTCAGGCTTTAAGATGGAGGCTTTCAGCCAGGATGTTTCTGTGAATTAACAGTCCCATATTCCTTCATCTACTCCCAAATAAAATGAAGATACCTGTCTTTTGCTCGTCATGTTAAATGCCTATAGGGAATCTTCCAAGAGGCAGTGCCTGCACCCCACACTAAGACGGGCCAGCTATCTAGTGAGCCATATACAGTAGGGACTGGGAGAGGGCAGATGTGTAAATATGCCAGGTGGGGCATTACTCAACTACCACCCCTCCTCAAGCCTACTCTTCTAGAATTCAGCCAAATTTGATCATTAATTAGACAGGAAGGAGGTCATTGATTCATTTTTATTTATAAAAAATGGATAACTCAGTTTCACTCCTTTGATGGAGATTTAATATCTCCTTTTTTTTTTTTTTTTTTTTTAAAGAAATCTTGTTGGATCAGGAGTATACCTGGAGTATACTTGTAAAAGTAGTAGTGCCATGTGATTTGAGGTAGGGGCAAGCTACTGTGTGTTTTGTTTTTTAATATGCAGTATAGAGGGTGATTTTTTCCTAATGTCTGTGTTTACTTTGCATGTACTGGATCATTTATTTCACGTATTAAAACGCACTATTTCCCCAAAAGGGGTAGGAGTAAAGAGGCAAGTTGTAAAAACAGCAAGGTTAAGGAAAGAAAGATAACATCATTTTCAAAAACATTCATCAAAAGTAACTTTTCCGTGTTGAAATTATCTGCAGGGTTCTTTTCTTCATAAGTAAGTGATGTAAGGATATAGGGAGACAGATGGAGAGACAAAGAGAGATCTTTTTTTAGTCTAAAGTAATTCCTAATTTACTCTTAAACAGATTGTCAAGCTGTATATAAGTTGAATTTCCTGAAAATTGCCATTTAAATGCCTCCAATTGTCTCCTTAAGTCACATTTGACAAGTCTTCCTAAAATATACATGTCTATATTTTATCTTTAAAAGGTAATAAACATTCATATTGTGTTGTGTAGAAGTACAATTCTTAGTTTGATTTTTATTTTCTTTCCTTCAGTTGATGCCAAGCTATCTTCAGTCACAGTACTTGCTCTCTCAAACAGTTCTTAGTCTGACTCAAACACTTCTGTCCTTACCCCTTTCTCTATGCCAAGCAATGGGTAATCAAACACAAAAGACTGTAAAACAAAAGAAATCAAAACCAAAACTGTATTTAAAAGAATCAACAGGGTCTTAGTGATGTCTATGAAACAAAGTGCCTGGGTTTGGTAGTGGGGTACAGGGACAGACATTTAAAAAATAATACTATTCACCCATTTCCTGATTATTTGGTAATTATATTTCCTATAGAGCTGAGAAAGAGGTAGATCTCCAAAGAAGTATGTGGTTAACCAAATTCAAAATTAAAATTTTAAATCCCTTTGTTTATTTAACTCACCAAAATTAATTCAGTTTCTTTATATTTAACTTTTTAAAATAAACTGGATTTTGATAAAACTTGTTTCATTTAACATTTTGAGTTTTACTTCCATCTGTTGTTATTCCTTAATCTGTCATTACTGCTTAATTTTAATCTATTTGCTGGATGTAAATTTATAACCACATTTTCATCCTTTTCCTATTTACAAAGCTTTACATGTTTTAATGTGATTTCATCATTGCCTTTTACTAGACACATAATTATTACTCTTACCACAGCAAAGATATAATCTGTACACACTACGAGTTTCTCTTTTAAAAAGAGAGAGAAAGCAAGCTGTATAAAAACTAACAAATTAGTATCCCTTGCCATCAAACAAATCCAGTGTTTTTAGTAGCTCTTTTTATTAGGAAATTCCTCCATGAATATCTATATCCCCAATACTTCTTATTCTCCCTGAGGAATGATTAAAGATAAGCATCAATCTTTGACCAATGATAAACCAAAGTGTATAAAACAAATGACCTCAGCCTTCACACCTTCAAAAGACCCATTTTCAATTCACTATCAAGTTCCAATTTGATCGCTTTCACTTTCTAATTTAGTGCCATCTTTAAGTTCTTCATATCCCTCAGGCTATGACACTCAAAACATATGTCCTACAAAAAGCTTAATCAGTGACAGCCACGATATTAATTTGTGGCTATTTAGGCAGGAGCAACTCCATTCTAAATTATCAAAAATGGATGCATCTCTTCTTGACCCGAATTTTTGCTGGCCGAAGCAAGCACGACCTGGGTCTCAAGCAGGCCGCCTGGAGCCCGGGCATACTAGAAGGATGGTATGTCTGAGAATAAGACTAGGAAACCACCACCCAGTTCACTCAGTCAGCCTCATTGTTCCTATGACATACCTCTAGAGGGTAGGCATAGTGGGAAGGGCCATCATCTTGTAACAACAGCCAAAGGGAATTGCAGAAGGACTAGGATGTGGAGGCTAGGGAAGCTGGCCTACCACATCCTAACTAGCGTCCTCTTCCAGATAGCCAACTAAATGCAGTAAATTATATACTATCCTTTACTTATCTTAAAAGAACTAGCATTCTTTGCCTCCATCTGTTGTAGTGGTCTTTCCATCACTCACATCCTCATTCCACTGTGACAACTTTATAAACTATTGGTAATCTCATAAGCCAACATTGCTACAAAAAAAAAAAATGGCAGGGAACATGAAAAATTTGCCCATATTTCTTCCCACTCTGAAAAATTTAGAAGGCTCCTATTTTAACATAATAATTATAATTATGAAATTAAAATGTTTGCTGATTTTTATTTTTGCTAGCCACTCCTTCATCTGCATAGAGTTGACATATAAACACAAAAGATATTTCTTTTTTGTCAAGGCAAGAAATGGACTAGCATGAATTCATCTCTCAGTTCTGCCATTTATAAGCGGTATCATCTTAACAAAAAACGTAATTTTTTAAGTATCCATTTCACCCAATCCACTCATTAAAATGGAGATTAAAATATGTATTTTGGGGCTCCTGGGTGGCTCAGTCAGTGGGCACTGACTTTGGCTCAGGTCATGATCTCACATTCCGTGGGATTAAGCCCCATGTCAGGCTTTGAGCAGACAGCATGGAACCTGCTTGGAATTCTCTCTCACTCTCTCCCTGCCCTTCCCCCACTTGCACTTTCTCTCTCTCAAAATAAATAAACTTAAAAAACATAATTATTTCACAGAGTGGTTAAAGTGAGAAAATTGTTTAATTAAAAACAGAAAACTTCAGGGATGCCTGGGTGGCTCTGTCAATTGAGCGTCTGACTCTTGATTTCAGCTCAGGTCGTGATCCCAGGGTCATGGTATCAAGCCCCAAGTCGGGCTCTACACTCAGCTGGAGATTTTTTCTCTCTCTCCCTCCCCCTGCCACTCCCCCACTCACAAGCACTCACATGCTCTCTCTCTAAAAAAAAGGAAACTTCACTATTTCACTCACTAATCTGAGTTTCATATACAGCCAACTCTCTTATACCTTAACTACAGCTTTACTGGCTCTCTAATAACACTGAGATTCTGAAATAATCGGTTTGGGTCAGGGCCCAGGCATCAGTATTTTTTCAAAGCTCTCCAGGTAACGGCTATGTAGGAAGTGTGAAAAACACTGTCTAGCTCCCTGATCCGTTCATTTCCTATACCCTCTCCTCTCTTTTCAGGTTATACCCCATTGTAACCACCAGAACAACTTTCTCAACAGCATCCTTCAATGCCCTGGAGCCCCATCGTTTCGAGACACTCATTCATTTCACCTCAAACCTGAGCTCAAGGCCATAATGTGCTGTGCTCCACTGCTGAGCACTGCTAGAGCAAGGCTAGAGCAAAGAACTGTATTGGTGACAATACAATTCTCACTTTCCAACTTTGGCTGTGTCCTCAACAATCCTTTTTTCTCTCTTGGACAGCTCTTTCTTTTTTCCTCCCACCCAACCTCCCACCAAACTAAACTTTGATGAGCAGTACATACTATTAATTTTATCAAAATTCTACCCTTGAATACATACCTTTTTAATATTCTTTATGACAAAATGAGAAATGCACACAAAGCACTTGCCTCGCATACAGAAGAACGGTGGTTATCTTGAGGAAAAGCACTTGTGTGACAGAACTGCAAGCCAAACAAGCTGCAACTTGTTACTAAGGAAAAACTGACAGAAAAGCGATGGCAATTCAGACTTGGACATAGGACTGACATTTTCTCAAAAATGAACCGTGTGAATCTGTCATTTCAAGGAAACTATCGTATTTGCCGCCAATGATAAAATGTGAGCTTTGGAAAACTTGTACCCACCACGTGACCTTAACAGCTTCTCAGTACTTGCAGTTCATACTCTCATTTGTACAAAGCAGTTCACAAACATGAGAAAAGTTAAATGATGATAACACAATTTAAGTAGCAACTTAAAACCATACTGTTTGGAAATGCACAAGGCGACACTTGATAAACTGTCCAAAGAACCTGCAGAGCCCAGACTGCCTATATACAAATTATGAGGAAAACAAGAAATTTACTTAGGTGGTGGCTACCAAGGAAGGCTCTATATAGAAATAATATCTGAGCTGAGACTTGAATGAGTAGGATTTAGACTGGTAGGAAAAAAGTGAGATAGACCGATGACTGATAGACAGAATTTTAAAGAGAAATACTGTCTTCAAGTATATTTTTGCTATTTCACATGTGTTAATTCAAACTGCCAAATGATACTTTAAGATCCTAGAAGTCAGGAACCACATATTACAACTATTTACTATCAGACAGACTACTTCAGGGTCAAATTTAATACGTTCATCTTTGTGGTTAGAAAAAAAAGATCTACACAAGGAGGAAACAGAACAGTAATAATCTAAGTCCTAGGTTAAATCTCAGCTCTGGCACCTGGCTAGGTTGCCTTGGATAATTCAGTTAACCTCATTAACTCAAGTTCAAATACACCTAGTTTGAGGATCACCCTAAAAACATCATAACTAAAAGTACTAAAGATAACTAATAATCAGAAAAGAAATGAGAATCTGTGTTGCTGGTTTTATGCTGATCTTGTCATTTTTTATTATTTTGCAAACAAACAATTCATGTCATTTTTATTTTTCACCTTAAAAGAAATTAATATACACCAGGAAGATGATACATATTATATATAATTTTATTACTCGAAGAATTCTCTTTAAAGTGGGAGACAGACTTTTAAATATTTTCAGCACAGTACACTATTACTTACATTATTGAAATTCAATCCACAATAATACTGTATATCAGAAATTAATTCCAATTTATTCTTCTTCAGATGTTCCAAAATACTACATTCTCTTTCCTCCCATCTATTTACTTCACACATTTCTCCAGTCAGCCTGACGCCATCTTTTCTTCTCTATACACACACACTCACTCTCTCTCTCTCTCTCTCTCTCTCTCTTTCTCTCTCTCTCTCTTCATTCTTCTATCTTTTCTTCTTGAGGTGATTCCAGCCACTAGAGGGCAATAAGTTCACAAACACAGATGTACTTATCAATAATGAATTGAGATTCACATATGAAAAAACCTAAGAACTGTATCATCACAAACCCTGAAGCACAGGCAATTAGACTTGAATATGTAAGGTACATACTTCAAACTCAAAAAAATCATCCTGGAAAAGGGAGTTCACAGAAGTGTATAATAATGTTCAAAAAAGGAATTCCAGTTTCTCACTAAGACAACTAAAGAAATAAGATTAATATGCTTACAGGTACATAGCAATATTAGAAATCATGATTTTTAAATATTAATTTCAGATGAGAGAAGAAAAAAAGGAAAACCAAAAACACAGAAAGGTAGAATCCACAGGGTGGGTAGAAAAGTGAGAAATGATTTTTCCAAGGCCTCTACTGCTGCACTGAGAAAACAATGGATGGATTAAAGAATATAGTGGATTTACCAACCCTTTCTTCTACTGAAAAGCAAGGGAATATTTTACACGTATAGTTTGGGGGGAGGAAAATGGTGACTGTAGAGGGACATATAGCCTTCACTTCTTTTCTCACAATTAAGGATGTGGGGAGAGAAAAGTTAATATTGCTAACCTTTAACAGATAATTTTACTGTTTTTTGCACAGAACCTAAATTCAAATCAACTTATTTAATCTGTATTTATTTATTTACACTGACATTACAAAAATGCAAAATTTATATAACATCAACATTTTTAGCAAACCATCATTTTCTTACCCTCATTGGATGTATATCAGCATAAGGTGGTTTTCCTTCAGCCATTTCTATAGAAGTAATGCCAAGGGACCAGATGTCAGCCACACAGTTATAGCCTATTTCTTGAATAACCTCAGGAGCCATCCAAAACGGAGTTCCTATCACAGTGTTGCGTTTTGCCATTGTATCCTGCAAAAACATCACACAGATATAAATACTACTACAAAAACACAAAGGAAATCTGTCAACATATTCTTTAAACTGTATAGTGAAACTCTCAATTACTACAGATTGTATCTGAAATTGACTATTTTTTTAGAATTTCAACTAGAGCTCTGACAGGACATTTTTAAGAATTTTGAATTCTGTAATAACAAAGAATCTACAAGAAACTTACCTCCACCTTCATTAAAGATAGTCATAAAACAGTACTGTAACAATAAAAGCTATAGAAATGGATCAATATAGCTTTCCTTTTTAAACATTCAAGCATTTCAATTACATTTTTTCGTATTCATTCAACATCTCTTAAGTTGTAAATAAAAGTAATAAATAATACTTAAATTATGGATCCTTCTCCCCAAGAACAATGTAGTTACATATTTCTTCCCATTACCCCCTCTAAAAAGTTATCAACATTTAGTCACAATCAAACCTGGACATATAAGCCAAAAGAGTGTCCAAAATTACTGCACTTACCGTTAACTGACCAGCCACTCCAAAATCAGCCAATTTTGCATGTCCTTCTGTATTGAGGAGAATATTTCCAGCTTTTATATCTCTGTGTATTTTTCTCATGAAGTGCAAATATTCTAGTCCTTTCAAAGTAGATTTAAGAATAGTTGCAATTTCATCTTCTGTTAACTGGAAACAAATATTTGTAAAACTAGAATGAAAAACCATGCTAGATAAACTCTTACAAAAGAGCACTGGTAACTAATCCTTCTTTCTAATGACCACTAAACCTCTAGGAAAAGGCTAAAAGATAAAGAACTGGGGGAGATTCCTGGGTGGCTCAGTCAGTTGAGTATCCGACTCTTGGTTTCAGCTCAGGTCATGATCTCACGGTTCGTGCGTTCGAGCCCCACATTAGACTCTGCACTGACAGCATAGAGCTTCTTGGGATTCTGTCTCTCCCTTTCTCTTCCCCTCCCCTATTCACGTACTCTTTCTCTTTCTCTCTCTCTCTCTCTCAAAATAAATAAATTGAAAAAATTGAAAGAAAAACTGGGAACTTTTTCCTCACACATATTCTTTGTCACTCTTACTACATGTTTTATTGATGAAAACTTTTTTCAATATTAAATTTGCCCTTTCCTTAAAATTAGTGATGTCATTCCTAAAGCACATAGCCTCTCCCAAAAATCATTGTGACCCTAAGAAATCACTATTTCCCACATCTTCTGACACTGAGGTAGCAATATCACAGCTGCTTGTCCTGAAAGTAAATTCAGACATTCTTCTCTGTGATGTTGCTAATTCTTGATGAAAAAGAAAATCAACAGTTTTACACAAAGGAAAGGAAACAAAGGTGGCTTGCCAAGAGTCTCCTGCATGAAGTAATTATGCCCATACCACTCCTCCTCTTCTAACCGAGTCATGTCTAAACCCACCCAAATCCTGGATTTCTGGCCATAAGAATGAGAACTCAAAAATGAAAATACCAGAGAAAGACTAGGAAAATGGCAACACAAACTAAGGTTATCAGGGAGAGAATAAGAGGGGAGAAGGGAGAAAAGGTGGTCAAGGAAAGAAGTGGGAAAGGAAACATTCTCAGTAGCTATGGCAATAGAGCCAGATCTCTACCAGCCTTTATGCTAATCATTTTCCATGCATTATCTTATTTATCCTTACGACAACTCTCCAAGATATGTACTATTTTTACCAGCAACTGACAAATGAGGAAATTATTGCATTGAGGTTCAGTAAATTCTTTCTCCTCATATACAAGATGGAACTAAGATTTGAGCCCTTGTCTGATCATAACCTATGCCTCTCTTGACAAGCCTTGCTCAAGTGCCACTTATGAAAGCCTCTATTTTAAATATACCCACATAATAATAAAAGTTCATGACAATAAAATCTACTTCTCCCTAAAAGTACAACCAGCAAATATAACCCGAACATAAGCTGATGGAAGATGGGAGGAGGGGAGTTCCAATTTATACAAAGATAGAGGACACTACTCTATTTGAGAAAGAAGAAAAGAAGGAAAATTCAAATACCCAACAATGGGATAAAAGGAAGACACAGTACAAATTAAAATTATAAAAATATTATACTACAAAGCTGTAGTAATCAGAACAGTATGGTACTGGCACAAAAAGACATATATATCAATGGAATAGAATAGAAATCCCAGCAATAAAGCTACATGTTTGTGGTCAATTAATCTACATCAAAGGACTCATGAATATACAATGGGAAAGAGACAGTCTTTTCAACAAATGTTACTAGGAAAACTGGACAGATAAATGCAAAAGAATGAAACTGGGCCACTTTCTTACACTATAAACAAAAATAAACTCAAAATGGATTAAAGACCTAAATGTGAGCCCTGAAACCATAAGATTCCTAGAAGAAAACAGTACATAATTTCTTTCACATCACCATAGAAACCTCTTCCTGGATATGTCTCCTCTGGCAAAGGAAGCAAAAGCAAAATTCAACTATTGGGGCTACATCAAAAGAAAAAGCTTTTGCAGAGAAAAGGAACCATCAACAAAACAAAAAGGCAACCTACTGAATGAAAGAAGATATTTGCAAAAGATATATCCAATAAGGGGTTAATATCCAAGATATATACAGAACTTATATAACCCAACACATGCGCACATGCACACACACACACACACACACACACACACACACACACACAACAAAACAAATAATCCAATTAAATATAGGCAGAGGAGCTGAACAGACAGTATTCCAAAGAAGAAATATAGATTGCCAGCAGACACATGAAAAGATACTCAACATCACTAATCATCAGGGAAATGCAAATTAAAACCACAACGAGACATCACTTTATACCCGTCAGAGTGGCTAAAATAAAAAACACAAGAAATAATACTGGTGATGACATAGAGTAAAAGGAACCCTCATACACTGTTAGTGGGAATGCAAATAGGTACAGCCACTGTAGAAAACAGTATGGAGTTCCTTTAAAAAAATTAAAAATAGAATTACTATATGATCCAGTAATACCACTAATGGGTACTTACCCAAGGAAAATGAAAACACTAATTCAAAAAAATATATGCAACCCTATGTTTATTGTAGCATTAAGTATCCATTCATATCTCTTTCTCTCTCTTTCACACACACACACACACACACACACACACACGAATATTACTCAGCCATAAAAAAGAATGAAATATTGCCAACTGCAACAATAACATACATGAACCTAAAGTATATAATGCTAAATGAAAATAAGTCAGAGAAAGACAAACACCATATGATTTTATTCATGTGTGGAATTTAAGAAACAGAAACAAAACAAATGAACAAGCAAAGAAAAAAGAAACCAAAAAAGCCAGACTCTTAAATACAGAGAACAAACTGGTGGTTGTCAGAGGGGAGGTGGCAGTGGGGAATCAGGAAATGTGTAGAATTGTTGAATCATTATATTGTACAACTGAAACTAATATAATACTGTATGTTAGTTATACTTGAATAATTATTCATATATATTTATACACACACACACATATATAAAGACTATGTAGAATGTGAAAATAACTATTGGAAGAAGTTTGTTTCAACTGCCACCAATGGCACAGTGGCTCATGTCTCATTAAGAAACAACCTGGGGACAACTGGATATTCACAAGCAAAAAAATGAAGTTGGACCCCTACCTCACACCATATATAAGAGTTTACTCAAAATAGATCAACAACTTAACTATGAGTTAAAACCATAAAACATAGGGGTAAATCTGCATGGCTATTGGTTTGGCAATGGATCATTAGGTGTGATATCAAAAGTACAAGCAGCAAGAGGAAAAATGATAAATTAGACTTCACCAGAATCAAAAATTTTGTGAATTAAAGGATATTATTAAGAAAGTGAAATGACAACCTACAAAATGGGAGAAAATATTTGCAAATCATGCATCTGATAAGGGTCTAGTATCCAGAATATAAATAAATCTTTCAACTCAACAAATGACTCAATTTAAACATGACAAAGGACTTAGACATTTCCCCCACAAAAGATATACAAATGGCCATATATGAAAAGACAGATATTCAACATCATCATCATTAGTCATTAGGAAATGCAAATCAAAGCCACAATGAGGTACCATTTCACACCCACTAGTGTGGCTATAATAAAAAAATAGAAAACAGTGTTGGCAGGGATATGAAGAAACTGGAGCTCTTGGACACTGGTGGTGAGAATGTAAAATGGTGCAGCTTCCATGTAAAACAATGTACAGTTCCTCAAAAAGTTAAAAATAATTAAACAAAGAATTACCATGTGACCCAGCAATTCCATTCCTAGGTATATATTCAAAATAACTGAGAACTAGTATTCAAACAATGTATGTACAGGAATGTTCATAACAGTACTATTCACAATGGCTGAAAGGTTAATACAAATGTCTATCAACAGATGAATGGATAAACAAATTATGGTATATACATGCAATAGAATATCACTCAGCCATAAAAAAAAGAATAAAGTCCTGATACATGCTACATTGTGGATGGACTTCAAAAACATTATGCTAAGTAAAAGAAGTCAGAACAAAAGGGCACATATATGACTCCATGTATATGAAATATTCACAACAGGTGAATCCTCAGAGAAAGAAAGCAGATTGGTGGTTGCCAGGGGCTGAGGCAGGATAAGAAAAACAAGGAACAGTGGCTTACTGAGTTTGAGGTGATGAAAAGATTTTGAAACTAGACAGAGGTGGTGATTATACAACATTGCGAATACACTCATACCACTCATTAAAATGGCTAATTTTATGCTATGTCAATTTCACCTCCATTAAACAAAACCCTGACGTGAAAATTCCTAAACAAATTGGGAGACAGTTTACATATAACATTAATATATAACATCATAAATGTATTGTACATGTCTATTTGCAGTACTTGAACAATGTGCTGGCTTTGGATAAATTAGTTTTATCAAAACAAACAAACAAACAAACAAACAAACAAACAACTTGGACCTCCTTCCCCTAACCTCTGAGGTCCCAACTTGCCCTAATCCTTTCCAAATTAAAACACTCTAAGACTACTCTAAACCAACTCTCAATCCTACACTCTTCAGTGGTAATGTAAGAATGTGACTTACTTGATAAATCCACTCTAGTACAAGATACCTGATCCAGAATGCCATTTATTCATTCAATAAATACTTATCAAACACCAATAGCATGCCAGGAATTACACTAGTTGCTGGGGATACAACAGTGAATAAATCAAGCAGCGTCCTTTCTCTCATGGAACTTATATTCTACGAGGAAGGGATAATTTGATGATAATATGATAGAAAATAGGATAGTGCAAGAAAATATCAGTGATGATTACTATCAGGACAAGAAAATACAAAGCTATTGACAGAGAATGACTGAGAAAGGCTCTTTAGCGTAGACATCAAAGAAAGCCTGAGAGACATTTCTGAAGTCTTAAATGACATAAGAGAGCTAAACATGTGATTGGCTATCTGGGAATATGACATCCCACACAAAGGAAACAAGAAACACCATGATTCAGGAAAAAAGCCTCCTACATTTGAGTTCAAGAAAAAACGCTGAAGTTTAGTGAGTTAGAAGAACAGTAGTTCTAGATGAGATCTGGGAGACATGTAAAAGCACAAGGCTTCATAGGCCATGGATATGGAGTCTGGGTTATTTGAAAATTCTAGTACTACCAGGAACTTATTCTCTATCTTAGACCAGACAGTCTGACTTGATGGTCAAGCACTATGCTCTAGAAAGCAAGCACTATGCTCTAAAGTTGCACTACCCAATACAGTAGCTCCCAACGTGTGAAACATAGCTACCCTAACTAAGGTGTTCTATAAATGTACAATATACACCAAAGGTCAAAGTTTAGTACTAAAAGGACAAGGTAAAGAATCTTATTCATAATTTTTAAATTGATTAGGAGCACCTGGGTGGCTCAGTCAGTTAAGCATCTGACTCTTGATTTCAGCTCAGGTCATGATCTCATGGTTTGTGCGATCAAGCCCCATGTCGGGCTCTGCACTGTCAGTGCAGATTGGGATTCTTTCTCTCTCCTCCTCTTTCTTCCCCTCTCTGGCTTGCACATGCACGCACGCACACACACACACACACACACACACACACACTCTCTCTCTTTCAAAATAAATAAGCTTTAAAAGAAAAAATTTTTAGTTGATTACACTTATAAATGATATTTATATATTAATATCATAAACTTATTAATGTTTAGCATAAGTCATTAATATTATTAAGATACTGTTATTAGTTATATTATTTAATATTATAATATTGGTGCTATATATTAATATATTTGATATATTACTAAAGTTAACCTCACCCATTAATTTTTTTTAATGTGATTACTAGGAAATGTTAAATTACATTTGTGGCTCATTTTATGTTTCTATTGGACAACACCAAACTGAGAAAGGGTCCACAAGGGCAGGGATCTTTGTTCTTTTCACTGATGATGTATCCACAATGCATAGAACCATGCCTAGCATATAGTTAGCACTCCATAAATAATAAATGAATGGATACAGACTCGTAGTCACAAAAAGAAAGGAGATACGCCACATCTGACATTTCCAATCTTTCTAAGTTAGCAGTTAACAGCCAAAGTGGGAGAGTGGGAGGTAGGAGTGTTCTTTAGGGCCACCACAGTGACCAAGGTGTACAAGGTGGTGGTGCTGTCCTATGTGCCTGGGTTTTCTCCCCTCTCACCACTCCTGGTATAAAAATTAAAGAGCTTGGGGGTACTACAAAACACAGTCCATAAAACTGTGTCATGTTTAATCATTTCAATGTTGACATTTTCAGCTACCTAGACTTTAATTTTTACCCTCTTAACATTCCATTATTTCCAACTATTCCATTATTTCACTAACCCTTCATTAACTCTGATTTGTTATCTCTGCTTCTGAACCCTATATTTCAGAGCTATATGAGAAAAAAGTTGAGGAGTAAGATCTGCTACATACTTCGAGGTCTCAAGAGCTGCCTGATTTCAGTGCTGTAAAGCATTTGCTACCAGACAAATCCACAGCAAGACTAAAGATTTGCCAAAGATATTATACTGATTCAAGAACTAACTTTACTAAATGATTTCAAAGGTTCATTCCAAACTCCATGATTCTATAACATATTTACAAAATATCTTCATACTCTTAACAGATGAATAAATTCACACTAATTCGGATATCCATTTTTAAAATTCTTTTGACAAATATTCTACTTCACTGGCTCTCTCATACAGACTCTGTTAAAGGTGCTAGGTGTTGAAGGTGAGAACATGGACAGTCTCAGTCCTTATAAAGCTTATACAATTACCTTAGAGCATAGCCTGTATTTGGCCCAGAATTGTCAAAGGTGGAGAGGGCAAACCTCAAGCAATGTATAAATGTTATAAAGTCCTTCTTCCATTATGCTTTTCTCTCTTTGTAATAAACTCCTCCCCCTCACCTCAGGGGGTCACTTCATATGCTGCCCTAATCAAAAAATCACACAGTATTCAATCATTCATACTAGTACACGGATACATCTTAAAGTCATTTGTAGTACAGTATTAAACAATCCATTTGAATATTAAAGCTCAAATGAGGTAACTACACATTAAGCCTTTTAACTTCAATTATGAAAATGAAGGGTTTCTATCCCTCAATAAAATCATTTAAGCAACAGCGGCGCCTGGGTGGCTCAGTAGGTTAGGCGTCCGACATTGGCTCGGGTCATGATCTCACAGTTGGTGAGTTGGAGCCCCATATCGGGCTCTGTGCTGACAGCTCAGAGCCTGGATCCTACTTCGGATTGTGTCTCCCTCTCTCTCTGCCCTTCCCTCATTCACGTTCTGTCTCTCTGTGTCTCTCAAAAATGAATAAACATTAAAAAAAATTTTTTAACCATTTAAACAATAAACAGTAACATTTTCTAGAACACAAAGATATAATGTCTTAATTTTTTACATTACTTTATAGTTATAAGGAGTAGTTTATGAGTCTCATGACAACGCAATTAAGTAAAGAGAAACACATCATCCCCTTTTTAGATGAAACAAATTCAGAGAAATAAAGTGGTCAAGTATCATACAACTACAAAGAGGCAAAACCCACACGTCTTCTGGCTCTACTGCCTATACTCTTTCTATCACACCACAGACAGATGTCACAAACATCATTATGTATGAAAGGGTCACAATATAAGAAAACAGAGAGCTGCACTCAATGGGGAAAAACTGAGAGCTTACCCCCCGAGATCAGGAACACGACAGGGATGTCCACTCTCACCACTGCTGTTTAACATAGTGTTGGAAGTCCTAGCGTCAGCAATCAGACAACAAAATGAAATAAAAGGAATCCAAATTGGCAAAGAATAAGTCAAACTTTCACTTTTCACAGATGACATGATACTCTACATGGAAAACCTGAAAGACTCCACCAAAAAGCCGCTAGAACTCATACATGAATTCAGCAAAGTCGCTGGATATAAAATCAATGTACAGAAACCGGCTGCATTTCTATACACCAATAATGAAGCAACAGAAAGAGATATCAAGGAATCAATCCTATTTACAATTGCACCAAGAACCATAAAATACCTAGGAATAAGCCTAACCAAAGAGCTAAAAGATAATATATGCTGAAAACTATAGAAAGCTTATGAAATAAATTGGAGAAGACACAAAGAAATGGAAAAACAGTCCATGGACTAGAAGAACAAATATTGTTAAAATGTTAATACTACCCCAAGCAATCTACACATTCAATGCAATCCCAATCAAAATTGTTCTCAGAGGGAGAACAAACAATCTTAAAATTTGTATGGAACTACAAAGTCCCCGAACAGCCAAAGTAATGTTGAAAAAGAAAACCAAAGCGGGAGGCATCACAATCCCGGATTTTAGCCTATACTACAAAGTTGTAATTATCAAGACAGTATGGTATTGGCACACTAAAAAAAGACACATAGACTAATGGAATAGAATAGAAAAGTCAGAATCGGACCCACAAATATATGGCCAACTAATCTTCGACAAAACAGGAAAGAATATCCAACAGAAAAAAGACAGTCTCTTTAGCAAATGGTGCTGGGAGAACTGGACAACAACATGCAGAAGAATGAAACTGGACCACTTTCTTATACCATACACAAGAATAAGTTCAAAATGTATGAAAGACCTAAATGTGAGACAGGAAACCATCAAAATCCTAGAAGAGAAAAGAGGCAACAACCTCTTTGACCTTCGCCACCCCAACTTACTTGACATGTCTGTGAAGGCAAGGGAAACAAAAGCAAAAATGAACTATTAGGACCTCATCAAGATAAAAAGCTTTGGCAAAGCAAAGGATACAATCAACAAAACTAAAAGGCAACTAATGGAATGGGAGAAGATATTTGCAAAGGACACATCAGGTAAAAGGTTAGTATCCAAAATCTATACACAACTTACCAAACTCAACACCCGAAAAACAAATGATCCAGTGTAGAAATGGGCAGAAGACATGAATAGACATTTTTCCAAAGAAGACATCCAGATGGCCAACAGACACACGAAAAGATGCTCAACATTACTCATCATCAGGGAAATACAAATCAAAACTACATTGAGATACCACCTTACACCGTTCGGAGTGGCTAAAATGAACAACTCAGGAAACAACAGATGTTGGCGAGGATGTGGAGGAAGGGGAACTCTCTTGCCCTGTTGGTGGGAATGCAAACTGGTACAGTCGCTCTGGTAAACAGTGTGGAGGTTCCTCAAAAAAGTAAAGATAGATTTACCCTATGACCCAGCAATAGCACTACTAGGAATTTATCCAAAGGATACAGGAGTGCCGATTCACAGGGGCACATGTACTCCAATGTTTATGGCAGCACTCTCAACAATAGCTAAATTATGGAAAGAGCCCAAATGTCCATCAACTGATGAATAAAGAAGATGTGGTATATAGATACAATGAAATACTACTCAGCAATGAAAAAGAATGAAATCTTGCCATTTGCAATAGTGTGGATGGAACTGGAGGGTATTATGCTAAGTGAAATAAGTTGGTCAAAGACAGATACATGTTTTCACTCATATATGGAATTTGAAAAACTTAACAGAAGAGCATGGGGGAAGGGAAAGAAAGAAAAAAAATAGTTACCAATAGAGAGGGCGAGAAGCCATAAGAGACTTAAATACAGAGAACAAACTGAGGTTGGAAGGGGATGGGGGGTGTGGGGAAAATGGGTGATGGGCATTGCGGAGGGTACTTGTTGGGATGAGCACTGGGTTTATGTAAGCGATTAAATATGGGAATCTACTCTCAAAGCCAAGAGCACACTGTATACACTGTATGTTAGGTAACTTGACAATAAATTATATATATACCCCAAAAAAGAAAAAAACAGAATTGCAAAACTTGCTCCAAAGATGATATTGAAAATATTTGACAATCAGCTAAAGCAATGTCTAATTAGAACGGTTGCCAGCCATAGTACAAGTGGTTAACAAATTAAGGACAGATACCAGCCATACACAAGCAGTAAAACCCAGAGTATCAAGGCAAAATGCAGGCCTCATCCTAGCATTCTAATGTAAATTATTTTAAATGCTGTGCCTGCCAAACAAAACAAGTATACCTGTTAATAAATTCTGCGAGTAAGTGGATCCCGTGGCCTGAAAAGTAACCTTAACTGAGGACATTATAGGTGGCTTAATAAGTACTTTATTGAAAACAGATGCTTAATACCATTAAAACAAACATATAGATCAACGATTGAAACAATTTTAAGCTATTTAAATAAAAATAGAAGACATTCAAAGTATCAAATCAGTAGGCAGAAAGAATGCTTTCTAATCGAAAAAGCAAACAAAAATTATGAGAATTTATTAGCTTTGTTTACATAAATACTATAAGCTTAGAAAGCTTAGAAAAATATTCACAGAAAATATACTAAGATATTTAGTGTACAGAATTATTTAGAATATAAAGAGCTCACATAAATCTTTCAGAAAAATAATAAAACCCAACAAATAAGTAGGTAAATAAATGAATATACACAACTCACAAATATGCAAAAATTAAAAATAGAGCTGGTTAACATACACAGAAAATAACAAACTTCACTAATTATCAAAAAAAAAAGCAAATTAAAACAATGAAGTATCAGTTATAAAATCGATCACAATGTTGCCAAGGATAATAGCACATGTATGGCAGACAGGAAGAATATAAAGCATGCATAAAAGTGATCTAAGAATGTAGAAGTATTTTTCAAAAACCCTAAATAATATTCATTCACTGAAAAAAAAAACAACATTTATTGAGCATCTACTCTGTACTGAATTTAAAAAATCTTTAACCTTGGGGCACTTGGGTGGCTCAGTGGATTGTGGATTAAGTGATGGACTTTGGCTCGGTCATGATCTTACTGTTTTGGAATTCAACAGCTAGGACCCTGGAGCCTGCTTTGGATTCTGTCTCCCTCTCTCTCTGCCCCTCCCCAGCTCACTCTCTCTCAAAAATAAATAAACAGAGGCGCCTGGATGGCTCAGTCAGTTAAGTGTCCAACTTTGGCTCAGGTCATGATCTCACGGTTCGTGAGTTCGAGCTCCGCATTGGGCTCTGTGCTGACAGCTCAGAGCCTGGAGCCTGCTTCAGATTCTGTGTCTCCTCTCTCGGTCTGCCGCTCCCCCACTCATTCTCTGTCTCTCTTTCTCTCTCTCTCTTAAGAATAAATAAACATGAAAAAAAATTAATAAAATAAATAATCTTAAAAATTTTTAATATTTAAAAAAATAAATGAAATAAAAAATCTTTAACCTAACCTCATATGGTTCCAATCTAGCATGAAAGACAGACTTAGAAACTCAGAAACTATTATAAAAAAACACTTTCAAAGTGAAATGGGACCAGAGTGGAGAGCAATTAATTAGGGAAGAAAGAGAAGTGGCATTAAAATTAGGCTTTGAATAAAAAAGAAGTTCACCGAGAAAAAGGAAAATTTTCAATAGAATAATTCAAATAATTAACTGAAGAATAATATAATAGTTATGAAATGGCACTCAGAAATCAAGTAAGGCCCATTCTTCCCCCTTTCATTAAGATGGGAAAAATGGCAAAAAAGTGATGGGCCAAATTTCAGCCTTCTAAGTGCCAAAATGCAGGTAAATCTTAGCATATTTGAAAGAATAAACGTTTACCTGGTCTCTTTTAAATGTCAATGGTATTAAACGAACTGTGGATAAAAGCAGTATCTGTATCAACATTTTACAACCATTTTCTGGCCCTAATAGAGAAGAATGAGATAGGAACTTGTGTTTATTTAATGGACACTATAGAGTAGACTTGAAACAAGATGTTTATTTCGTATCCTTACAAAAACTATTTTGTTATAAAGACAGGAAAGAAGGCAGGCAGGCAGATAGATGACAGTCATTTTCCTAAAAAGTTTTGTTTTTAAACAACATTTAAATATGTTAAGAAATTTCGTTTTATACAAACTTAACCAGTTACCAAAGTGACTAGAATTCTATTTGGCAACAGAGGTAACTACTTATTCCCATCACTAAATAAAATTTAAAGTGCTATCATTTTCATTTCTGTAATAAAGACTTTTTAACAGTTCAGATAGACCATACCCATCAATTTCAAAATGGTCAGGTTTACACTAAAAACACTCAGAAACACAGACATAGACACACACACACGCACACACATGCACGCACGCACACACACACACACAGGAGAGAACATCTTAACTTATACAAAATGAGCTAACTAATGTAAGATTTCAGTTCTAAGATAGAAAACTCTTAGATCCACTCTCAAACCACGGCTGACACTTCATTTAGTGGTATCTGTCAAAATCCTCTCCAATGAAAAATCTTATCAACAGAGTACTCCATTTATGGATTAATTATGTTACCTTTAATACAATGCAGGTTTAATTTGATTTTCACCACTATATAAATGGGGCAATGTCATTTTAAAATCACTTGAATATTTTATAGGCCTATTTAAAAAAATAAATAAAAGTGGGAGAGATATAATAAACCATGAATGAAATAAATACTCAGTAATCAGGGATCAAAATAAGACTTTTATAGCTGAGCTAATACATTAAAAGACGGAAGTCCACATCTGGTTTCAATACTGGTATGAATTCACTGGCAAATTTAAAAGGAATCTCATTGTACAAAAACAAAAAGATGGTTTTGATAGGCTTTAGTCCTCTGGTTACTTTTGTTTCTAGAGTCATATGATTAGTATAATAATATGATACATTTAATATGTCACTGTGTATATGGTTTTGATAAAAATGCACCCACCAAATTGTCTCAAGGGCACATGCCCAAGCTGTTTTAAAATATACATACTGCCTTAATGTTTTTGCGTCAGTAAAAACAAATTCAAGTGAGCTTTTGTAAGTTCATACAAAATTAAGAATTTTAATTTTCTAAAAATGACTCTACAATCCTACCTAAACCCCACCTTTTTGACATACTTACTCATATAAAATAATACATTAATTCTATATTTAGTACCTATTATCTATTAAGGAAATGAAAAAAAAAGTGACATAGTTTCATCTTTCAAGTGCCATAGACAGCTAACTATATATTATTATAAAATTTTAAGTTTCAATTTTCACAGTGACTTTTCACAAAGTCTTGAAAACCATTTGATGAAAACCCACCTATGTAATCTTTACACAGTCTTTTAAGTCCTGGATCAAATCTCACCTCTTTCAAGAAATCACCCTATATTCCCCAAGTCAGGATTTACCTATCCACAGATGAGGGGGTAACATCAAAAACAGCTTACACTTAACTGAGATTTAACTATGCCAGCTACATTAAAGATACTTAAACACAACTGGAGGAGGTAGGCACTAACAAGAACTTACTAAGAGCCTATTACACAGCCCTTGCCTTCATGGTGCTCATAATTGAGTGGAAACGGAAGGGCACAGGAACAAAGAATTACAATATTAAGGAATACCTGGAACAACAGGATTAGCTATAGGAGCACTCCACGACAGCAGTTCCCAAAGCTGACGATGCATCACAAACAGTACTCTTAAAATCCAAACCATATAATTTAACCCTCAAGGCCTTGAATGATACAGTTCCCACCAGCCTTGATAATCTCACCACACCATTCTCCCTACTCCAGTAAGGCTTCACAGAGGAGGTGACTTCTGAGCTGCCTCTTGAAGAAAGAACAAAGTTTGTCTGGTGACCAAAGAGGGAAAGAAATACTAGGTAGGTGTAAAGGCAATGGGCATAAAAATATATGAAGTTCAATACTAGTGAATGGCTCTTTGTGTTTGAGTAATGTGTATGGGAAAACAGTGCAAAATGCAAGGGTAGATTAGGGCCAAACTCTGCTTTACATATCTACAAATTTTTAAGTGAAACAATGATATAAACATCTGAACTTTCAGGAAAAAAAACTCTGATAGTAAACTCTCAGCCTACTAGTGTGGAAAGCTAATGTGGGGATAATAATGAAATCATTTATGGTAGTAGCAGCAGCAGCAGCTATAGTAGCTAACAGGTATGCAACTTGCTTAAAATCCCAATGGAGATTTCTGTGGTAGAATTAATAATGAATACCTTATGCAAAATTAGACAAAAGTAGGGAAGATGAAAAAGTATCACAGCATGCAGTGAACCAGGAAGGCACCGAAAGCAAAACCCATACTTCTTCATAATTCAAACTGAAATTGCCTCAGCACTAAGAAGTTATATATGGCTTAGGCAGCAGTCTCTCAACCAAAAAAAAAAAAAAATTTGTTATTAAAAATGAACTTAGGGGGTGGGGCGCCTGGGTGGCTCAGGCAGTTAAGCATCCCACTTCAGCTCAGGTCATGATCTCACAGTTTATGGGTTCGGGCCCCACATCAGGCTCCATACTGACAGCATGGAGCCTGCTTGGGATTCTCTCTCACTCTCTCTCTGCCCCTCAGTCACTTGCGCTCTCACTCTCAAAATCATAAATAAATAAACTTAAAAAAAAATGAACTTGTGGCACCTGGGTGGCTCAGTTGGTTAAGTGTCCAACTTCAGCTCAGGTCATGATCTCACAGTTCATGGGTTTGAGCCCTCTGTCGGGCTCCATGCCGACAGCTCAGAGCCTGCAGCCTGCTTCGGATTCTATGTCTCCCTCTCTCTCTGCCGCTCCCCTGCTCACGCTCTCTTTCTCTCTCAAAACTAAATTTAAAAAAAAAATTAAAAGACAAAAAATGAACTTGCCCTCTAACCCAGTAATGCCATGTTTCAGGATGTATCCAATGGACATAACAACATAAGTATGCCAATACACAAATACAAGAGTTCTTGCCACTCTGACTATAACAAAAACTGAAAAGTTGGAACTCATTTTCTCCAAAGTAGTGAAAAAAATATTTTTTTAAGTTTATTTATTTTGAGAGAAAGAACATGCAGATGCATGCGTGGGGGAGGGGCAGAGAGAGAAGAGACAAAGAATCCCAAGCAGGCTCTGCGCTCTCAGCCCAGAGCCCAATGCAGGGGCTCAATCCCACAAACCATGAGATCATGACCTGAGCCGAAACCAATAGTCAGACACGTAACCGACAGCCACTCAAGTTGCCTCCCAAAGTACATTTCGTTACATACGCACAGACCTTTGCTGCATACACACATGTACCAGCATGGGAAGATCTCTAAGATATATCAGAAGTTAAAGAAAAAAAAAAAGACAAGGTATAGAACACCACATCTATAGTATGAATCCCTCAAGTAAAATAAGGTATGCATACATACGTGCTAGCAAGACCCACAAGAAACTATTAGCTGACATTACCTCAAGGAAGTAAAACTGAGGGATGAGTAAGGAGACACTGAGTTCCTCTTCCATACTATTTAAAATTTTTACAATCTACTCTATTACTTGCATTTTTTCCTTAATTTATATCATCAAAGGGGGGAGGAGCTCACACATTCTCGTTAAAAGTACAGACAACAGTGCTATAAAATTTTAAAGGCTCTTCATCTAAAATCGTTAAAATTAGTGATTTTCTACCTAAGGAGCTAAATTCCAATTTTCTAGAAGATTAACTTATGTACATCTCTTGATTTCCTAAAATTAACCAAAACTTTACTGGATAAGACACAATAATTTTTTAGTATATTTTTCTAATGTTAGAGAATATTCACTATTTCAACAAATATCATAAAATTCTTAAATCATTAGTTAATTAAAAAATATATGCCATTTTTAAAGTTTTTGCCTTGATAACAGTAAATTAAGTTTGTATAGAATTTTCCAGGTTACAAAATGCTCTGACACTCATCATCTTTGTTCCTCACAAAACACTGAGGTAGGTAAGGAAAGTAATATGATATTAGGTCCATTTTAGGCTTAGGCATCTTGGGTTTAGAGTAGTTACACAATGTGCCCAGGGTCACACAGCTACCAAGTAACAACGCAGGAATGAACCCTTGGTCTTCCGGTTCCACCTCCAGGAATGCTTCCACCAAACCACACCACTTCAAATGACCACTGTCATGGTGTGCTAAGGGTCAGGTTTAAGACAGGGAGGGAGGGGTGCCTGGGTGGCGCAGTCGGTTAAGCGTCCGACTTCAGCCAGGTCACGATCTCGCGGTCCGTGAGTTCGAGCCCCGCGTCAGGCTCTGGGCTGATGGCTCAGAGCCTGGAGCCTGTTTCTGATTCTGTGTCTCCCTCTCTCTCTGCCCCTCCCCCGTTCATGCTCTGTCTCTCTCTGTCCCAAAAATAAATAAATGTTGAAAAAAAAAATTTAAAAATAAAAAATAAAAAAAATAAATAAATAAATAAAAGACAGGGAGGGAGGGCTAACCACAGATCTGGCAGTGACAGGCAGTCCACTCAGGCAAGGAATAAGGAATGTACAATATAAAAATAAAGTGTATGAAGGTGGGCCTGACTGATGAAAAGAAAACAGAACTGGGAGAAATGCCAAGAAGAACAGCAACTAAGGTGACATTTGGGCAGTTTACCAATAAGGGCAGCCAAGGAAATACCTTTGTAAGGTTAATTTACTTAGTTAAGGTAGGAGAGAAAGTCTATTGGAGGAACTATATAGTAATGTGGAAAAATCATAAAGGAAAGTGTTTATAATCCAATCAAAAGATTTAGAAAAAATGTAATGGAGTGTAATGTGTATGATGTGTTTAATCAGAGATTAAGGCCTGGCACATGATTGCTATGAAAAATTCTAAAAGTCTAATCCTGCAGTGCATGGTCATCTTAATGCTGTGGTTTGGAACTTTAAGAGGCATGTGTGAAATATACTTAGAACTCAATTTCACTCTATGGTATATACCAAAAAAGGAGCAAGAATCACTTTCCATACAAAAGAACTCATTCTCCTAAAATTCTTGTGCAGCTGTAGACAGTTATTACCTGTTCAGGGTGAGAAAATCCTTGTAAGAAAAGGGGCCGTGGACACCAGAACTACTAACAGGGTCAGTCCACCCTGGCCTAATAAGGAACTATGAGTCTTTAATCCTGATAAGTAGAGTTTCCGGGAGAAGTCTTACAGCAAACATTCACTGCTGACAGAGCAGAAACAGGCTCCTGGAAAATATCAATCTTCCCATCCTTTACTGTGACAGAAGGAGAAAGGGATGAAGACCCAACAGTTTGACCCAAATGTCACCGAAAACGTCTTCTAACTTTTAATCTACATTTTGGGAGTTATTTAGAGGTGGGTTGTTTTTGTTTCAATATTTTATTGTGTGTGGGGTTGTTTTTTTCTTTTTTCTTTAAAGTACCTTCACACCCAGCACGAAGCCCAATGTGGGGCCTGAACTCACTACCTGAGATCAAGACCTGAGCCGAGATCAAGAATTAGATGCTTAACTGACTAAGCCAACCAGGTGCCCCTTTTTTCTTGTGTTTTATTCCTGATATAGTTTGTTTTGTTTTGATTTTAGTTTTAGTAAATATATAAAAATATCTATTACATATTGCCATTCTAATACACATTCACCCTTCTCCTGCTAACAAATTTCAGGGGAAATCACTACTTCCCCATCCTCAGAATATGTATTTCTAATAGTCAGCTCCAACCTAGCTCCAGGTTAGACACAAACCTAGGTCTAAGCCAATTACCACATCACAATGATGTGTGCAGAGAAAGACACATGACCTATTCAGAAGCAGTGAAGCACAAGACTGCTTGCTGGATTTCAGCTAGAAAGTATAACCCAGTAGCTGCTGGCAGCCCTTTTGCGACAATAAGGTAAAAATTTGTGTGAGACTAGACTCCATACAGAGGTATCAGAATAAAAAGATGAATTCAAGTAATTCCTTTAACCCAGAATCTGCCATGCATAAAACTAGCTCTGCAAAGATTTTTGGTAATATGAGCAAATAAATTCCCCTTGTGACGTAAGCCAATTTAGGCTGGGCTTTCTATATAACTTATAACCAAGAGTTGAAAATGATACAATAAACTTGAAGTTGATACCAAAAAGTGGGGAAGTTCCTGGAAAAAAAAAGGTTTGTATAAAGCACAAACCACTGATCAACTTTAAAAATGCTAAAGGTTATTCCAGATATTTAACAACATGAGATCTCTGAGGCTGGTTTCTATATTCTGCCCCCAAACAAAGGGAATTCGGTAATTGTGGGGGCAGGGAAAGTAGAATCAGCATGTTTTTTAAAGGGAGCATAAAGGCTTTTCTTAAGTCTCCTTTTCTGCCTTCATTTCGTAGTACTGCTTCCCTCAGCTAATAAATATTTACTCCAAACTGTATTAACATTACATTCAGACTTCTCATTTTACAGGACCCCTTGAATGTTTCAGTGTCCATTAGTTTTTATGGCATACATGATATAATCACATACAATGGTGACCAAACACCTTGCTAAAAATCAGTGATTTAGAGAAAGTTGAGGAATTAAGTAGCAATCTCTGAAATACCTAAATCTCAAAGGTAATACTCAAGCTTACATGTAAGACTTTATCCAAACATCCATCAAGCCTCAGATTCCAACTTCTTTACAATCAAAATTTCTCCCCCTCTTACTCCTTCTCTCTTGGGAAAAAGAATACATACATTTAATGGGGCTCCTAGGTATCCAACATGAGGAAAACACTGGGGAAAAACAGCAGAACAACTCAGTAACTCCTTCCCACCCCTCACCATGCTATCTCATCCCACCCAAAAAAAGGAGGGTTGAGGGTATAAAATAGCCAAAGTCTTAAACAATAAAAAAATTTATGGGATTCTTCCAGAAAAACACAAATCTGCTCAACACAAAGTACATACATTAGAAAACATAACTAGAATATTTTAGCCATTATTAAAGGGCAGAGAGAGGCTGTCTTTCATGAAATCTGGATTGCAGATGTTTGGCAAAAAAAAAAAAAAAAAGATTAATAATCTATCACAAAGTCCCACAACTAGTGATTCAGAATGAAAGCTTTCACTACTTACACCATATGTAAATATACATATATACACGCTGCTTATAATCCCTTGATCTGAAGAGAAAGAGAACTGATACTCTACTGTGAAAATGGTCAGTGGGCAGACATTTTAAAATCCTTTCCCACATGAAAAGATTCCTGAAAAAGAGATCAGAAGACAACAGAAAAGCACTCAATATATATGGAGTTGTAAATCCTGTATGAACTAGTATCTATTACACAAAGGGGGAACATGCAACAAAGTGATTAGGGAAGTCAAACATGAATTAGTCCAATAACAAAGAGCCAAATACACATGCCCAAAAAGCACTTTATGGAACAGAAATCCAAACAAATAAAAAAGATGTCTGTTATTAACAATGAAATAATAATTAAACTTTGAAATTCCAAAGAAATCAATAAGAAACTGGTATGCATTCACCAAGAAAAAACAAAGCTGTCTGAAGTGACACAAAATACACATCAAGGCAGAACATATATTTTTAAAACACATTAAATCAAGTGTTTACTAAAAAGACCATTACATACGAGGCATTAATTCAAAGGGCACTAAGATAACATGTCCTAGTATGTTGTGAATAGCCACTGTCTGATTCTATTAAAGAAACTTTCACTGCACCTAAAAATGTACCTCTCTTATTAAGTGTATACCTCCTTCATTAAAAAAGATAATTCAAAGTACAAACAGTGAATGTTCAGACTCTGTTCTTGGTTCCATAGTCCTCTGCATATTCTGTTCAAACACATCTGATTGCGAAGACATTCCCACCTATACAAGTTGAGAATGACAGGATGATGACAGTACCAACAGCAAATAGAGACAGGGTTTTTATGTGCTAAGTGCTATTCCTTGCACTTTATATATTTAATCTTCGGAACAACTCAATGAAGTAGGGTGGTCTTCTTATCCCATTTAGCAGATGAAGAAAATGAGTAACAGAGAAGTTAAGAAACAGCCGAGTTCACACAGCTAATATGTAGGATTTAAACCCAGATCCTCTGCCTCCAGAGTCTGTGCTCTTAACTATAGCAGTTAGCTGTCATTTCAACCCTTTCTTCCCCTCTAAACTGCTTTACCACTCTGTAATTCAGTTTCCCATCTACAAAATGGGTCAGTAATAGTTCTTATGTCATACAGTTGTTTAATTCTTATATGAGGATTAAATGCAAAAACATATGCAATGTGTTTAGAATAATGCCTGACACATACCAATACTAAATAAATAGCTGCTCATAAAATATCTATCGGGGCACCTGGTTGGCTCAGTCAGAAAAGCGTGTGACTCTTAATCTCAGGGTTGTGGGTCTGAGGCCCACATTGGGTGTAGAGATTACTAAAAAATAAACTTAAAAGAGTATATGCTATAAATAAAATAAAAGCAATTAATTATCTATCAAAAGTCTGACACCAGAGTTGAGAATCACTATTATAAAACTAACAATCAGTGAGAATTTACCAAGCAGAATGGTCTTAATGTGTCCTTCACACTTCTAAAGAAGTGATGTCTAAATAAAACTTGGCTTTCCCAATTATTTCCATTATAAAATAATAAGCCCACCACCAGCTCGGAGGAAAACGCATATACATAACTTAGAAGCAGCCTTCTTCAGTCTGGAACTTCCTCTCCATTATTTTTTGTTCCCTCAATGCCCAGTTCTCCCCAATATCACAGAAATATATCTCATCCTGGTAAAGGTAAATACTAAAAATTTCTCTTGTATTCCAAGATAAATGTTTATATACTTTTTAAGACACAAAATCTATTTGGCATTTTAATGTCATTCTCATCTGTGCAGCTGGCTACTGGGTATTCTGAATGGTTTCAGCCAGAATTCTATCCTCAGTTTGGCTTTCCTAAAGAGCTATGGAGTTATGGAGATGGAAAGAACATTAGCAATCCTCTAGTCCAGGGTCTAGAGCTGATCCAGATTTAAATTTGCTTCTAATTTTCTGTTGTGACAACACTCTTATCTATGTGTCACTGTACAACTTGTGCTAGGGTTCCTCTAGGTGCAGATGAAAGAGGAGAATTAATTGCTGGATGGATCTCAGACTGTATATGTATTCAACCTTGAAAGAAATTATCAAACTACTCCTCAAAGTAGT
Source organism: Lynx rufus (assembly GCF_022079265.1). NCBI lineage: Eukaryota > Metazoa > Chordata > Mammalia > Carnivora > Felidae > Lynx > Lynx rufus. Next base: position 8,245,251 of record NW_025814841.1, on the reverse strand, counting down.
TGTACTACACACCTAAGAATATGAAAGTTTTAAAAAAATATACATAAGATGAGGGGGGAATATCACTGATGCAGATTCAAAAGCCAACCTAAATTTGTAATTAATTTGTTTAGTTATTTGCATCTCCTCCTCCTGAAACCTCATTAAGCTGATAGAGACTTTTTTAAATAAATAATCAATAACAAAAGAATTATCACAGGAGAGTATAATAAATTTGGAAGCATTCTATGGAAAGAGCCACAGCCAAGAGCAGGCAAAGAAGGGGTCTGCAACAAAAGGAGTGATTGCCATGTCAACTCTAGGGGGCTCCAAATTAGCACCACTGGGCAGGGAAGGCAGGAATAAGAAGGGGGACAGAAACAGTGGCTAGCTTCTCCATGGAAGCTGAAAAGAAGAAAATGGAATAAGAAAACAAAATGGAATCCCTACTCTACCCCTACCCCCATCCCTGTATAAGCAGATTACATGCATTCTGGCACTAACCCCCAGATTGGGGGGCAGGGGTGGGAGGAATGACTCCTCTCTCAAGAAACTGAACAAATTGCCTCTGTAGGCCCTTCCCCTAAAAGCCAGCTCCTAGCCCATTCACCCTAATAACACCTGCCAGTCAAAAAGCACTGCCCAATGCTTCCAGTGAGAGCTAGTCAGCCTTTCTGCTGGCCAGCCTTACCATAGGCTAGACCAGAACAAAGAAAGCAAGTAAAACAACAATCGCAGAGAACTAGAGATGATTCAGGAAACAGAAAATAAGTGATTAGAAAAACTTTTGCATCCATGTCTCAGCATCAAGATGTTACAAAAAAGAAATAATAAAAAATGAAAGAGTTCTTGTAAATTGAAACCTAACTCCTGAAATAAAAAGTTCAGTTAAAAGAATTGGAAAATAAAGTAGAAGAAACCACCTCCTACCCACTCCCCAGAAAAGACAAAAAAATCTAGGAGGAAAAAAAAAGAATAAAATTCAGGAGATTCACCATCCAATAAAGAAAACAGAAGAAGATTATCACAGGAATGTTCCAAAGCTGAAGGCACAAGGGTTTATTTGAAAAGCACAGAGTGCTAAGCATAACTAATAAAAAGGACTCATACCTAGACACATCCTTCTGAAACATCTTGTTCCTTGTACAGTATCAGAACCATCAGGATAAAAAGAAAAGTCTAGGGCACCTGGGTGGCTCAGTCGGTTAAGCGTCCAACCAGCTCAGGTCATGATCTCGCGGTTCCCCGCATTGGGCTCTATCAGAGCCTGGAGCCTGCTCGGGATTCTGTGTCTCCCTCTCTCTCTGCCCCTCCCCTGCCTGAGTTCTCTCTCTCTCTCTCTCTCTCTCTCTCTCTCTCTCTCTCAAAAATAAGTTAAACATTGAAAACAGGAAAAATTAAAACAAAAAAAAAAGAAAAAAAAAGTCGAAAAAGCTCCAGATTTGGGAGGGAGTGGTAAAAAACCTACAAATAAATAAGACTCTGAGAGGCATTAGCTATAACATTAGCAACCGTGTATGCTAGAAGGTAATACACAAAAGCTCTCAAAGTTCTGAGAGAAACTTATTTTCAACATAAATTTCTACATAAGCCAACAATCAACTGTGAAAGCAAAATAAAAACATTTTCAGACATGCAAGAACTCAAATAGTTGACCGCTTATTCTTGTATCATGAAGAAGATAGTTTAAGGAAGAAAACAAAACAAGAGTGAAAACTAACGAAAGAGGAAGTATACAAGAAAATGATGGCACTAACCCAAAAGTCCAGTGAAAAGAAATTCCAAGGACACAGCTGTACAGCAGACCTAAAAAGCAATGAGTCCACATTAGAACAAGAAATCAGGAAGCTCCAAAGAATGTCTTCTCAAAGAAGAATCACATAAATTCCAGGAAACAGATCAAATGAGTAAGAAAGTAGAAGACATTAGCAAAATGATAAAGAAGGCTTATGCTGCTTCTCTAAACATAAGGGGGGGAAAAGGAAACAACTCCAGAAAAAAAACCAAAAAATCATACAGCAACATCATGATCCTAACATAGATCCATCAAACTACAATGTGGCAATGATTCTGAGCAATTAAGTGTGAGAAAAGTAAATCCATTTAAACCAGATGCTGGGAACTTTCTCCAGGTGACCTAGAAGTATGACCCTGAATTTTTAGAGAGGGAAGTATAAATTCAGCACATCACTGTTTCTTCTTCCAAGATGTCCTTTACCCTCTCTTCTCTGATTCATTCATTCATTCATTCATTCATTCATTCATTCATTCATCCATGCATGCAACAAATATTTCCTGAGCATTCTACATGCCAGGCACTGTGCTAGGAACAGAGATAAAGCTGTGAACAAAGAAGATAGGAGCCAGCATTCTAATGATAAAGACTCCTCCTCTTCCAAGAATCTGCTAAGGGGTTATATCTCCTACCAAGCTTTCTCTGAACTTCCATGTTAGGCTAAATGCTTCTCTTTTACTGCTCTGAAAGAAGTCTAATTCTTCACAGAGTTGAACTAGCTTTTTATATAGGTATTATCTCAACAATGCAACAATGGCAAAATTTATTAGAGTTATTTGGACCTCTACTGCGCAGCACTGCACCTAGATCAATAAATGTTTTGAACCTTTCCATTCAACTGAAATGTAAATAAAATTGCCAAATAAAATGTAAAGCATTGCAGATGTTAATTATTATTTAACAGACGAGGAAGCTAAAGTCCCTGTCAGTTATATGACGTGCTCAGATCTTGAAACTAGTTTGTGAAAGAGCCAAAACTAAAATCCATAGTACTAGGTTAAGTTAAAGTAAGTGGTCAAATCAAAAAATGGGTCAAAATGGGAGAGAATAACCTTAGGCATTTTCTTAGAACTTTTCTGAGTACACAACAAATAAATACATTAAAACTTCTGTCCCTGAGTGGCTTATAGTAGGAGAAAGCAACTACAACTATTCTTTTCCTAAACACTAAAGGCTGACTAATTAAATGTGATTTCTAAGTATGGGATACCATAGCAGGGCGATCTACATGTAAGTTTCAGCAAACTTAAACCATGGTTCAAAACAATGTAATTACTTTGAAAAATAGTCAATTACTAAAATATATACTAGGACTTGACCTGTGTTTGTGAGTCTGAGCACAGAAATCAAGAATTTAACTCACACATATTTATAGATCCCCAATACTTAGAAGCTGAAAGATTCAATGAATACTAACTAAATAGTGACTTTTACTCATAATGCAACCAGGAGACTCAGAGAAACTTTTATCACCCATTGGAATATAGAAGCGTTTCACCTTCATCCTATCTCAAGTACTACTACCATTAATTACTACAGTTGTCATTTATTATCAGCTCAAATGCCAACTCTGTGATCTGCCCCATGTTAAGCAGCAACATTTAAATAGATACAATCCCAACCCCTTGCTGCTCAGCCTCAGTCCCAATCACTGGAATATAATTAACTCCTAAACTTAATTCTATGCCTTTATCTTTTCCTAGATATTTCCCAAAGAAAAAGAATAGGTGAAGGTATGAAACCTCTGAAAGAGATATTCTGAACCTTCTTCTTTAAGATCTATTCTAACAATAAAATAATTGGTTTTCTGACTTTTTAAAATATGTAAAGTACTGGGGGCACCTGGGTGGCTCAGTCAGTTAAGCATCCAACTTCAGCTCAGGTCATGATCTCGTGGTTCGTGAGTTCGAGCCCTGTGTCGGGCTCTGTGCTGGCAACTTGGAGCCTGGAGCCTGCTTCGGATTCTTAGTGTCCCTCTCTCTCTGCCCCTTCCCCACTCGCGCTCTGTCTCTCTGTCTCTCAAAACCAAATAAAAATTAAAAAAAAATTTTTTTGATATGTAAAGTGCTCATATAACTATTAGCAAACTGCCAGGCAATCCCAAAAACTGGTAAGAAAAATGCCAACCATAATGACAAAATGGCACAAAAAGGAAATAAAAGAGCCAATACACATATAAAAAGGTGCAAAGTCTACCTACCTGTCAAAATATGAAAAAAGTAATAATAATAGTAAAGATTATAATAATAATGGCAACTAGAATTTATCATGCTCTCTATGTGTGAATGTATAGTAAACACCTAATTAATTAATTAGATAAGAAACTACTCAGGAAAACAGGAAAAGTTTCAAAGAGGAGTGATCTCTGAGCTGGTGCCTCATGGACGCAAATTCAGTAGACAAAGCCTGGGGATAAGGGAAGCACTCAAAGGTGTAGGAGAGGATGAGGTAATAACATTTACAAAAACACCAAATATGAATCCAGTTTTTATTCTTGGAACCATTTATATTCTAAAGTGCATAATAGAAGTGACAAGTTATGAAACTGTACAGAGAAGAGGGAGGTTAAGTAAACAGCGTTTACTTCAAGCTAAACAGATTAAACTTAAAAGTTTTTTATTTTATTATTTTTTAGTGTTTATTTTTGAGAGACAGAGACAGAAAGAGAGAGAGAGAGAGACAGAGCACGAGCAGGAGAGGGGCAGAGAAAGAGGGGCAGAATCCAAAGCAGGCCCCAGGCTCTGAGCTGTCAGCACAGAGCCCAATGCGGGGCTCGAACTCATGGATGGCGACATCATGACCTGAGCCAAAGCCGAATGCTTAACCAACTGAGCCACCCAGGCATCCCTAAATGTTTTTTAAAGGGCATATAACTTAATCAGATTTGTTTTTCCCTGTGCCTTTAATTTTCAAGGAAACATTTGATCAAAACCAGATAGCAATCCATAACCAAAGATCAGCAATACTTCATCCCTAATGAGATATCTTTAACTTAGGTGGTCTTCCTTTTAAATCAAAAACTAAAAGAAACTTCCAACCTAGAATTCTTTTTAAACTTTTTTTTTTACATTTATTTATTTTTGAGAGACAGAGAGAGACAGAGCACAAGTTGGGGAGGGGCAGAGATAGAAGGAGACACAGAATCAGAAGCAGGCTCCAGGCTCCGAGCTGTCAGCACAGAGCCTGATGAGATCATGACCTGAGCCGAAGTCGGACGCTTAACCGACTGAGCCACCCAGGTGCCCCTCAACCTAGAATTCTTTACCCAGCAATTATACCATATAAAAAATGAAGTGAAATAACATTTTCACTTATCGCCATCATACCCACATAAAAGACCATACTAAAGGACAGTCAGGCAACTGAGAAATGCAGAAAAGAATAAAGAACAATAAAAACTATAAATATAAATGGGGTAAAGTCTTTCCTTTGATAACTGGTGAAGGAATTCCCGAAGATTATGATTCATCCATACACATACTTTAGGACTATATATAGTATATACCTTCCCAGTTTGTAATTATTGGCAACAAGATATTGGCAACAAGAAAGACCGGCAACTTGAATAAAATATTTCCTATCTATGCACTATGGTAACATTAACATTTAAAATCAAGAAAACAGATTTTCCATTTCACACATTTTTACTTTATATTTCTAATACTTGGTAACTTTAAATACCAAAAGTACTGGGTTTAACCCTGAAATGATCTTAAAACACTTCTCTAACTGGCGTATAATTATTTTCCATTAAACCATTGTTCTGTGACTCAAGAGTCATCTGATTTACATAAGTACTAGTTAAGCACCATAGAAATTCTAAAATATATAATTAGAATGTCACAAAGCACTTAATCCATCCTGTCAAAACAGAGATTATTTTAATTTCTATTTTACTTTTAAAGAAATCCTATTTACTTTATTTTCTCTAATAGAAAAAAAAATTAGTAGGATAAACTTACAATGTACTTCCCCAATCAAACTTTAAAATGATTCTGGTCAACCACAAACTGACTCAAGTAATTGACTCCAGTAATTAAGTATTTTTCTGAATGTATTTTAGTGAAATATGTCTGACAACATACAATAATATCATATAATAATTAGGTTACCGTTCTACAGAATTACAAATTATTTCACTGATTATTATTCTTACTCATGCACAGATAAGCAGGTATAAATTCCGTCCTTATAAATTATTCAAGTAAACTAGATGCATTTCTAGCATAAACAATTTTGTTAACAGCTCTTTCACGTAGGGTTAAAACATAACCATAAAAAGCTATTATTAAGTAACATATTCCACTAACCTGAATTCTCACACACACACACACACACACACACACACACACACAATTATGAGCTAGCTTTATCATTTTCAAACATCCTGACACTATTTCAAAAAATAAAGACAAAATCGTCTTTCAATTATTTTTTAAAATTTAGAAACAAAACTTCAATTGTTTGCCAGCCATAGATTATAATACAGAAAACTTAAGATAAATACTATGAATATTATGAAGTTCAAATAAAATTCTAGCCTTAATTTATTGAAACATATTAATAAAGAATATATACACTGATTCCAAATGAAGAAGTGGAGTACTATGGTAGATTTTCTCAGTGACCTACCAAAAATTTCCTAACAAATAAATTAAACAATCATATGACTCTTTTTTTTTTTTTAATTTTTTTTTCAACGTTTATTTATTTTTGGGACAGAGAGAGACAGAGCATGAACGGGGGAGGGGCAGAGAGAGAGGGAGACACAGAATCGGAAACAGGCTCCAGGCTCTGAGCCATCAGCCCAGAGCCTGACGCGGGGCTCGAACTCACGGACCGCGAGATCGTGACCTGGCTGAAGTCGGACGCTTAACCGACTGCGCCACCCAGGCGCCCCATCATATGACTCTTAAATCTGCCATACAGAGATATATACCTGGTTCTCACAACTCATACTAGATCTTTTTACACTGTAAAGTCTTTCTTTTTTCACACTGATATTTTCTTTGTAACAAAATACTACCTAGTCAGATCCTAAAGTATGAATCTTTAGAAATGAGATTAGCAAAACAGTTTAAAAATACTTACTGTCTTGTTTCGTAATCTAATTATGTCTGAGACAGAGCCAGCGCCACAGTACTCCATAACAATCCAGAGGTCTGTGTTCTTAAAATAACTGCCATAGTACTTTACAACATATGGGCTAAAGAAAAATATACAGACCATTAAACTTAGTTAATTCCCAAAGAAAATTATTTCTTAATCCCAATACAAAGTATTTTCAACATTTCATAATGTTCCAATAAGTAAACTTAATGAGTAAACATCTATAGCACATCAAATTGTCTATATGTAGGGTTTACCAACTGTGCATAATTAGGCTTTAACTCATGGATGAAATTTAACAGGATTACAAATCAGAGGAGGCCCAAATGCTCTGAGTGATTCCCAACAAAACAAGGCTTTGTTTTGGCAAAGGACTTAGTGTATAACATAAGGAACAAATGAAAATATTTAACTAAAGCATTTTAAATATAAATCTTTAAGGGAGTTCACATTCAGTCAAATATTTTTTTTAATGAATAAATGGGCTTTTTTTCAGTCTAATTATGTGTGTTTTTTATATGAAATTCATTGTCAAATTGGTTTCCATACAACACCCAAGTGCTCATCCCAACAGGTGCCCTCCTCAATGCCCATCACCCACTTTCCACTCCCTCAATTTATTCTCAGTTTTTAAGAGTCTCTTATGGTTTGGCTCCCTCCCTCTCTAACTTCAGTCAAATATTAATACTCAACTTTAAAATATTCTATAATTCAACAAGGCCAAAAAAAATTACTTTTAATTCTCTTTTATTTGGGTCTTTAAAATCCAGAGATAAGTAATCACAACTATTTTTGCTTTAAATGCAGATAATTAAAATCAACAATTTAAAATATTTTTAAACTCAAGTTTTATGCCTTTCAGAGCAGAATAAACTATGTTTATAACCTGTTTTTAGGAAGACTTAGAAAGAGACAAGTAGTCATTTATTTCTTTAATATTTACCTAATATTTATTAAGGGCAAGCTATATACACTGATACGTAAAACATCTTGTCCAAGTCAAAGAGGCAGAGTATCCATATTCACAGAATACATAAAAAGATGAAAAATACAAGGTAGTATAAGCTAAATCATATACAGCTTACATGCTACAAGAGCTAAAATAAGCAAATGATCATGGTAGAGCCAGCAGAAAAAAACTTGTACAAAGGGTGGTATTTGAACTATGAGAGGATAAAACCTCAAATTATGGGTAGAGGAGAGATAAGAACATTCTAGAAAAAAGAAAGGCCATGTGTGAAGACACAAAATAGAAAAATCAAGAATGGCATGTTTAGGGCACAACTTGTTCAATAGATATTTCTATCTAGTAGCAGCTATCATGAAAAGTGGCAGAAATGGAAGATAAGACACATGAATCAAATTAGCAAAAAATAAAAATAAATGGAAAGTACTATAAAAGACGACATAAAGAGACCACCAAAACAAGAGGTCAGGAGAAGACTGTCAGGGAAGACTTCTCAGTAAAGCCTTTACAATTTCAGCTAAGTCTTCAAATCAAGAGTAGAGCAGATTGGTTGGAACTTAAGGGCTTAAATTAAAAAGGTAGCTACAAAGCTAGAATTCATTCCTGGGGTTTATCCTTCTGCTTGTCATGACCTCTTACACAGATTTGCTTCCTAACTGGTCTCCTTGTCATAGTTTTCTACCCCATTCTAATCTTTGTTCCATATAGTTAACAAGGTTACCTTCCTTTAAGACAAAGGTAAAATAAACTGATCATATTCCTTCCCATTTAAAAAAAAAAAAAACCTTAAAAAAAAACAAACTTCCAATCAATAGCTCTCCATTACTGAAAAGGTCTTAACTGCTTCATATCACATGCAAGACATTTCAACATCTACCTTTCTACCCATGTCTCTCATTATTTCCCATCTCACACCTTAAATTTGCAGACATACTCAACTTTGGTAGGCATTGGGAATGGAAAGTAAGTATCAGGAGTTCCTAAGTGTTCACTGAACCACTGAAGAAACATGCTTGTTTACAAACAAATGAAACTAATCTATAGACCCAGAACTTCAACTTACGGGAAACATTAAAAAGCCTTCTCTACATACACTTCTTTGGGGTGTGAGTGCCCGTGTAGAAACCTTTACAGGGAGTATTGCTCTTACACCTGGCTGTGCCTCAGAAACACTTGTGGCCCAGGTCCCACACCTTAGGGGTTCTAATTCAGCAGGTCTTTTAAAAGCTCAATAGGTGACTCTGATATAGATTCAGAGTTGAACTTCACTCCAAAAGAATATCCTTCAAAGAACTTCTTTAAATATTAATTTTCTCATTCAGAATTTTGGATGTATTAAGTGGCAACGAATTCAGACTATGTTCACTGAAAGACACATAGAAAACATATGTTTTATCTTGCAATGCACTAAGTAATTAGCAGTCCTAAAGATAGGACTGACAGCCCTTACAAAAATTAGGGATTCTAACCTGGGCAGCTACCTGAAAAAGCAACTCTGTCTTTAGTGATAAGTCAAGAAAATGGCTTTGGGGAAAGGTAAAATGCTCCTCAAAAAATACTTTGTGGTCCACTCTAATACATAATCAAGTAGGTGGATCAAGGTCCAACAGTTCTATGCCACAAAACATGGCCTCAATAATTTTAATCTAAAAAAGTATTCAAGCAGATAGAGCTAAACAGTCACATTAAGGACACATACCCGAATATAGTTTCTAACATTCATTCAACATTCATTCAACATTCATTCATTGACCCTCTGCTTAAGCCGGATATTCAATACACAGTGGTGAACCACACAGACTCAACCCTGACTCTCAGAGAGCACACACCAGCATGAAAATACACTGGTATTAGAGAAGTCAGCCCACAAATAAATGTAATTAGTAACTGTGGTTAAAAAAATAAAATAAAATAAGAGGGCTGCCATGAGATAAACTGGTTGAGACTATATTTTGCATTCATCATCTCTCCAAATAAAACTTTCTAGGGGCACCTGGGTGGCTCAGTCAGTTAAGTGTCCGACTTCGGCTTAGATCATGATCTCATGGTTTGTGAGTTTGAGCCCCGTGTCGGGCCCTGTGCTGACAGCTCAGAGCCCGGAGCCTGGTTTGGATTCTGTGTCTCCCTCTCTCTCTGCCCCCTCCACCACTCACACTCTGTCTCTGTCTCTCAAAAATGAATAAACGTTAAAAAAAAAAAAATTAAAAAAAAAAACTGTTCTAGCTCATATGAAAGAATGGCACAAAACCCATATACCATGGTAGTCCCTTAACTTGGGACTTTTACCTGCCTCTCCCAGAAAAAAAGAAGCTCTATGAGGTTAGGTGCCAATCTGGCTTGCTCTCCATTTTATCCTCAATATCTCTCTTTTTACAGGTACAAACATACAAATACAAACAAAAGCACTGAATAAGTGAACAAATGAATAATCACAGAAAAGCTAAGAGAAGGGACCTAATGTAGGCCTCCCCAAAAGAATAACATTTAAGGGAAGATTCAAAGGTTGGCTGGAAGTTAACCAGATAAAGAACATCCAGGCACCAAGAACTGTCTGTGCAAAGGCCTCAGGAGAAAAAGAGCAAATCATTCTCAGGGAATCAAAAGATCAGTGTACCTAGAATAGAATGAAGAATAAGATTTAACACAATAATTGCAGATGGAGAAGGAAGCCTCATAATGAAGAGCCTCAAAACCAAGATAAGGGCTTTATTAGATATGCAAGAGATCTGAGAAGGAATTTTAAGCACAGCAATAACATGATCTAATTTATATTTTGTAAGATTTCTCTGGCTTCTGCATGAAAGCTAGATTACAGGAAAGCAAAACAGATACAGGTAGACCAATTAGAAGATTATGTTAATCTATGTATGCATGAGATCATAATAAGCATATCTTCTTATTTTCTGTATTTGTGATGCTTTGACAAGGACCTGCTGACAAGGCCTCCACTGTCCCTCTTAGGGTTAGCTAATTCCTAGAAATAGCACCTGTGAGCATACCTTTCCTATGCAATCAAACCAATCTGGAGTCCATACCCTCAACCACCGCCAGGGTCACTATTCCCCTAACTTCATCAACCCAGAGTCATGTACCAAACAAGTAGGGACTGCCCTACACCCAGTGAAATCATTACTCATTGAAATCATTCAAACCAACCAATCCTAGACCTCTTTACCCCACCTCATCCATTCCTTCCCACAGAATCACAATAAAGGCTCTTGCCCATGTTTTCCATGTTCTCCTTCTGCCTCCTATCTGACCCTGGTGCTTCCCTGTATAAGCTTCTTCTCCCCTTCTCACCCACTCTTGCACGGCAGGCTCCCTCCTCTTGGGGTCTGTAACAATTTATCTCCTGATCCATTGGTCTCACCACACCTAAACAATAATAAAACCTACATTTTTAAAAAGAGATGTTGGTGAATTGAAGGGAGAGTAAAAGAAAAAGCAAAGAAAACAAATTCATGAGATTGTCAAGGTACACTCAACACAATTTGATAATGGCATAGACTGGCAAGCTAAGAGACTGTAAGCCGGTTTTCTTCTATGTTGTGCACACTGAACATAAGCTTAAGACTGACATATTAAGATTAAAATTTAGGTGGCTCAGTGTGGTGAGCATCTGATTTGGCTCAGATCACGATCTCAGAGTTTGTGAGTTCGAGCCCTGAGATGGGCTTTGCGCTGACAGCGCAGGGCCTACTTCGGATTCTCTGTCTCCCTCTCTCTCTGCCCCTCCCCTGCTCACACTCTCTCAAAAATAAACAGTAAAAAAAATTTTTTAATAAAATTATTTTTAAAAGATTATAATTTAACGCTGTGATTTTAAAAAATTATATACACAGGTACTAATATGGTCAAAGAGTTCAAGACCTGTGACTTCTAACTCAGTCTGTTTCCACTGACATAGACATCATTCATTTAAATTCATTCATCATTCATTCATGTATCATTTTATTATTTTTTTTAAGTTTATTCATTTATTTTTGAGAGAGAGAGAGAGAGAGAGAGAGAGAGAGCGTGAAGGGGGGGTTGGAGAAGAAAGAGAAGGAGACACAGAATCCGAAGCAGGCTCCAGGCTCTGAGCTGTCAGCACAGAGCCCGATTCAGGGCTTGAACTTATGAACCATGAGATCATGACCTGAGCTGAAGTCCAACACTTAACCAACTGATCCACCCAGGCACCCCTATGTATCATTTTAAAATAATCAATGTTTACTAAACAATATAGATGGCCTAATGGCAGGAGCTAGGGAGACAAAGGAGTAAACTTCAGTGACTAAAAAAGGCAGTCAAGGCAATGGAGAACTCCTCAAGAAGTTTATGCAAGAATTTAAAGAGGATTACATTGTGCAGGACTGTCAGGGGTCAAAGGGGTCACTATTCATTTCAGCCAGCAAGGTAACAAACTATACAGTTATTTAGATTTCTTAACATGTTTTTTAACCACACATTGATTCTTAAACGCTAGAGGAAGCAGAGTTTCCTTCAAAACACTAGCTCTACGCTATTTAATTTTAAGCAACACACAAAATTTTAATTCAGCCATAATTCCTAAGAACCTTGACTAAGGATGCTGCATGGGTTTATAGGACTTATGAGAATCCAGTAACTCTGTGTAGTCTTGCCACTGCTAAATAGTTAAATATGCCTTTAAAAATTCTATTGGGTGGAGGGACAAGGAAGACGCAAGTCAAATTACTGCATACACCAGGAAGCAAGGTGAAACACGATGCCTTGATTACTGGGGTGACAATCATAAGCCATATTCTACTCCTCTCTCCTGTGCCACCTCCTCACCGCTTCATTCTCCTGTCCTGTTCATGTATGTCCCTTCCCCTATTGAACACCTTCAGCCCAATGAAACTATGTACCATCTTCCCCAACTTTTTTTTTTTTTGGCACATCCCATGCCTAATGACCATATTCTTTCCATTCCTGTCTCCTTTTCACATAGTAGTTTCACTACCCTAAAAATCCTCTGTGTTCCATCTATTCACCCTTCCTACCCTGCTAACCCTTAGCAACCACTGATCTTTTTATTGCCTCCTTAGTTTTGTCTTTTCTAGAATGTCATAAAGTGAGAATCATACAGTATGTAGACTTTTCAAATTGGCTTCTTTCACTTAGTAATATGCATTTAAGTTTTCTCTATGTCTTTTCGTAGTTTAGTAAATCACTTCCTTTTAGTGCTGAAAAATATTCCATTGCCTGGATGTAACACAGTTTATTTATGCATTCACCTACTGAAGGACATCTTGGTTGCTTCCAAGTGTTTGCTAATTATAAATAAAGCTGCAATAAACATCCGTGTGCAGGTTTTATGTGAACGTAAGTTTCCAACTCCTTTGGATAAATATTAAGGAGTATGATTGCTGGATCATATAGCTAAAAGTAGGCTTAGTTTTGTAAGAAAATGGCCAAACTGACTTCTAAACTGGCTATACCATTTTGCATTGCTACCATCAATGAATGGAAGTTCCTTTTGCTCCACATTCTCACCACTATTTGGTGTTGTCAGTGTTCCAGATTTGGGTCATTTTAATAGGTGTGTAGTGGTATCTCATTTTAATTTGCATTTCTCCAATGACGTATGATGGGAAACACCTTTCCATATGCTTATTTGCCATCTGCATATCTTTCCTGGTAAGGTATCTATGAAGGCCTTTTGCCCATTTTTTACTTGGGTTGCTCATATTTTTGTTAAGTTTCAGGGATTCTTTGTACCTTTTTGATAACAGACCTTAACAGGTAAGTCTTTTGCAAATATTTTCTAAAGTCCTCCCATTATGAGCATGTGAAAATTAAAATACTAAGAAATGGCTATTTTTCATTACAGAAGTTTCACTAACATCCTTCTACCATCTTAACAGTGCTCTAAACTTAATAGGGGTAACACAGTGTTTTTACAAAGGCTATATGAATACTCTCCTATGAAAACTGAGCTGTTTCCAATATAAATCTAAATCACAGCAATTTATTTCTGGGCCCACCCAAAAATGAATATACATATACATGAACTAATACAAATTGCCAAAATTCATCACAAATCCTTCAGTATGGTGATTTTCAAACCTTTTTTGTGGGGGGGAAGGCCCTCACTAACAGTATTTTAATGGAATTTTACCCAGAAACATCAGCAAATAGAACAGGCAGGAGAGGGACTACTCTGGTAGAAGCCTCTAAGCAGACCAGCTAAAAATGTGCTATTCCCAACACATGGATTGCCTCTCCTCTTTGCCTCCCAAATCTAAGTAATTCTAAATCACTGTTTGGGTATGACCTCCCTGGAGTAGCTTTCCCTGAATCTCCAATGGTGAGGTGTTGGATATGTATTCCGACCTACATAGTTTCCATAATTAGCCCATCCCAGCTCTTACCACACTGTATAAAACAGTCCATCCATTCATCTGCCTCTCCCATCTAACTGAAAGTCCCTCTAAAGTCTAAGACTCCTTCATTGTTGTATCTCCTGTGAGCAATGCATAAAGGCTCCCCTTACCAGTATGTACTCAATATATATTAGTTGAGTGCATAAATAAGTGAATAATTGTGTGCCTTGATGCATGTGGTAACAACACATTTCTCCTGGTTTACACAGGAGAAGTTCCATGAGTAGTGTAAGGACAAGGAATATAGGGGCCATATCAACTGTGGTTCCCTTGTCTCCAAATTACCTAGCACACAGTATTCCTAACTATTACTGACCAGCTCCTGCCTCCACCGCTAGCAATGCCTTGAGAGTGCTTCAGTCTGAAGTGCTGGAATCTTTCTGTAGACCCTGCTTTCTTCAGCACAGGCTAGAGTAGCAAATGTGTGTTCTTATGGCATCCCAGTCACTAACTAGCTGTGTGATTTGGGACAATTCATGTAAAATCTCTAGGTCCCATTTTCTGTATATGTAAAATTTTTAAGTTCTAAAATATGCTTTAGCACAAAGAGTCTTTTCCTCAAATAAAATTTTAGAATGAGCCCCAATATAGAAAAAAGATAAAAGCAATGGCTGAAGTTTCTCATTCTGCTCAATCCTTCACTGTTGGAGGAAAACACCCGCACCTCCTTAGAGCAGAATACATTTGCAAAACTCTAAATTAATAGACCCTACAGAGATCTAGCCTAACATTAACATTCTATGATTTATATATTCAACAAATATTTATTAAACGTCTACTCTGTGCCAAGCACTGGACTAGACACAAAAGATTCTGTAATAAACAATGTAGATGGGCTCCCTCAAATATTTATGCCAAAATGCAGTATTAAACACATGTTTAATATTCACTAAAATGAACAAAAAATTTAAACACCCTCTGGTCTCTTTTTATAGACAATTTGCCAAATGTTCATATAGCTGAATAGACCTTATTTTAATTTCAAAAATGCAAATCTCATTTTCTCTAAGTGGGAATTTTTCAATTTGTACTGTTCTCTTACAAATCATTTGTATGTTAGTTTCCTGATACCACATCTAAATTAACACTAGTAATTAGTAGCTAAAATGTAATGCTTGCCCTGTCATTTCCTGGTTTTTTTTTTTTACTTGTCCTATCTTTTAGTATTTTTAGGATCTTTTAACCCACTAATTTTTCTGATTCTTCACTATTTCATGTGAACAGTGAATCTGAAAGTAAAATCCAAAAGGCATGAACTATTTTTTACCAGTAATTGTTCCACCATATTTCAGTCAACAAATATTTGAGACATCCCTACCATGTACAAGACATTCTGCTATAAAGTGGTACAAAATTTCTAGAACTTTATTCACATTTCTTTCCCCTTTTATTCTTTACTCTTCTCTCTCCTGAGTAGTTGAAAATATATAATGACAAAGGACCAGATTTCCCTAGGGTTCCCTCAACCTACAACACTCTTCCATATTCCTTATTCATACCGTATCCATTCACATTCACTCAACAAAAAGTACAGTAGTGCTAGGCATTGTAACGTGTGGTAATATGAGTCCCTCTCAGGAAAAGAAGAGAAGGATAAAGATAGTGAAGACATTTCAGAAAGAGAATCTATAAGATAGTGCCCTCAGAAGTATCAGAAAAAGAAACAAAGATGACTCTCAATTTTGTTGTTGGGAGACTAAGTAGGTGATGATGCCATTAACAGAACAGGAACTGCAGAGGCTTCTCTGCAATAATTAAAAATTTGGTCTAAGAATGTTAAATGCGAAGTTCCTTCTGGGTATTCTCCAGTTGAGTCGCCCAGACTAGAATCAGTAATTCCCGTATTTGAGTAACCACTGTGTGGCAAGATCCAGGGCACTTACTAAGACATACTCCCAAAATCACAGAATTTAAGAGTCAGGTGACAGAGAATGCAAGTAAAAGTGTGCTTAAAAGAGAAACTCAGGTAAGACAGAAGACTGGAAGCACAGGCACAATTATAAAGGACTTTATATGCCATGCTTAGGAGGTTGGATCTATCCAGGCAATGGGAAAGCATTTAAGGTTTTAAACAAGGAATGGCTTAATTAGATTTGCATTTTAGAAAGATCACTCCAGTTTTAGGGTAGAAAATGGGTTGAAAGAGTGAAAACTGAAAGCAAAAGAAACAAACAGGTAGCTGAGAAAGAAATGTGAGCAAGAGCAGATTGGTCCTAAGATGCGCAAAGATTAGAGGAAGATGTGTATGATAGGTAATATTTGCAACCCTGCCTTTCCTAGAGCACACTCAAGTTAAAATCTCTAAAGGATAACAGCAGTCCCTAAACTACACTTAATCATAAGAATAAAGTAGTAATAGCAACATGCAAGTATTAAGCCCCTGATAGGCCCAACACTATTCTATGCTCAATCTTTCTTTTCTACAACAAACTGTGGTAACCATATTCTTATCAAATTACCAGATTAATAGTAAGGTGTGGGAAAACTCTGAATCACATATTTTGATCTGGGAGCTGAGGAATGTATTTTTTTCTATAACCACTTGAATTTCCAGTTATACAGCCTTTATGGAAAATATATAATCTAAATATATAGTACACAATAAAGAAAAGCAAAACTGAACAGACTCAAGCAACAAGGTTCTTCTATGATTATTCAGTCACCTCATTAGCCAAAGGGCTTATAATATATGGACCTTATACACTTTTGGAAGAGAAAGTTTTTCATAGACCTCTTACTAATATATTGGGCCCTGATCGGATTAGAGGTGACAACGTGTCCAGATTCTCCTGAGTCATCAGCTGTAATATACCGTGTGGCTCCATCAATTTTGATGATTAAAACATAAGTTGAGGGTTTCTGGGAAAGCTCTTTCCTGCCTTTTCCCTTTTTTCTTCTACTGGAACATAAACATAAGGCTGGAGCAAGAGCAGCCCTCTTCGAACCACAAGATAATAAGCATGAGGACACAAGCCACGTAATAAGGATAGCACAGTATAAGAAAAAAAGTCTGAGTCTGAGACTGTGGTTACTTTATGCTGCTATACCAACCCTACCTGGAGACCACTGTAAAGGGAGAGTAATGAAATCCCTCTTTAACTAAGTAACTATAGGCTAAACATAGTCCTAATTCATAAACTCTGCGTTTCTGACCAAACTACTTAACAGGGCACATAAGACACTTCACAGTCAGCTCCATTTCCCTATCCCATTTCACACCAATCTCTGTCTCGTGCCTTCCACTCCGGTAATTCTAAACCTTGTCGGAACAGCACATACCAGTGAGCTGATTTTCACCTGTCTACCTATAATTCTCTTTACTCTCTCTCAGCCCTCCATTTCTCCACAATTTTAATTAACTCTTCCTCAGCATGCCAGACTTCATAACTGCTGGCTGGGAGTTAAGGTACCCTGCCTCCTTGCTCTGACATCACCCCATGCACCGGGGAGTACAGGGACTGTGCTGTATTATATAGCTATTTATATAAGTATCTGTCTTCCCAACTAGATCACTAGCCCCTCAAGAAGAAAAGCAATAGTTTAGTTCTTTTGGTATTTCTGGACTCTGGCATAGTAGCAGCTGGCCCACCAGCAATGCTCAGTAAATGTTTGTTGAATGAATTAGAGTTACATAAAACATGGCTGTTTTTAATTAGTAAAAACAATTATATAAAAAAGACTGTTAAATGATCCCCCTTCACATTAAAAAATAATTTTCACCCATAATTTGCCCTGAAAATAAGAAAATGGCTTAAGTATTTTCTGCCACCATATGTTGCTTTATAAGATTATTTCCCCCTTAGAACTGTAAGTCCTAAAGACAACACCACGAAACTATCCTTATCGTCCTTGAAGGATTAGTCTCACTTCAGATGGAAAGTCAGAAAGCTAACCAGATGCCCAAAGAATACATTTTCTTACATATTATTAGCAAAACTCATCAGAATGAAGGTAAATAAAGAAATAAAATCTCTTCATACCTGTCACATTGTTGCATTATGGAAATTTCTTTGATTATTTCCTGAAGATCCGACTCAACAGGTACTTGTTTAATTGCCACAACCTGACCAGATTCCTTATGTATTGCTTTAAATACACTTCCGTAAGACCTAAAAGAAACCAAGATGTTTATTTTTTTCCTTTCAAATATCATAGGTATTAGAGAAAAAGTCTACTATGAGTTTTTGCATGTAGTTTTTTCTGGTTTAAAACACTATTTAACGGTGATAACTCAAAGTAAACAAATAAGAAAAGTGAATTATACCTTAGCTTTAATGCTTCAATTATATACTTAAAATCTACTAAAATCATCAAGTTCATATATAAAGATTTGCTTTTTTCCTTATGAATGAAAGAAGTAGACTTACGGTTTGTCAACTCAAACAAATGCAGCATTAAGAAGATATAAATGAAAATTAAAAGAATGAAATATAGAACAAAAACAGCCAAAGTCTCAAGTTAGGGGAAAAGGCCTATCTCACCTTAAGCATAATCATCCCCAAAATATCAAAGCCCCATGCCTGTTCAGACCGAATAAAAGCAAAATGAAACCCTCAGCTGAGGACTACATTATTACCAAAGTTAGAGAAGCAAGGAATCTGGTTTTCCCTTTGTCATACACCCAAGGTCTCCTCAAATGCTCCTCCTCCTCCTCAAAGAGCAAGACCACACACTTACAGGTAAATCAAAGAAGTAATAGGATCTAATGGTCCCCTGCCCAAAAATCATCTCTGCTACAACCCTTGAAACTTTGCCAATTAAATATTTATGTGTTTTAAAGTGCAAAACAACGAGAGAGGGAAGCCATGTGTACTCTGGTATGAATTAGAAGACAAAGTAAACATTGCTACCACTTTCTTTTCTTACAGTAAGCCAGGTACTAGGATTAGTGTTTTACATGCATTATCGAATTCGACCCTCTCAACTGTGAGGTAAAATACTACCACCAACATTTTATAAATGAGGGAACAGAGACTCAGATACTAAATTTAAACATATAATTTAACAAAGAATTTAAACATATAATGATTCCAAAGACCATACTCTTCCCACTGAATCATTTCTGCAGAGGAGAAAGAAGAGCAAGTCATTGAAAGACATGGCACATTTCCTAGTATTAGAAAGCTATGCAGAATCACTTTCCAATTTATAATCTTTTAAAGTAAGTGAAAAATAAGTGATAAACCAGCTACCCTAATAAAATGAATTTTATTCCTATCCTCTATTTCTTTAAGCTTTCCGAAGTAATTTCTTTAATTTGATACTCAAAGACACCTTTGTGTGTATGTAGTCCTAATTTATGCACGTAAAAATACACACACACACGCATATATACCTCCCCCCTTAAACATCATATATGTATGTATACATATATATGTATATAAACATGCATGTGTGCATATATATATATATATATATATTCCCTCAAAAGCCAATACAGAATTCAGTGATGGGTTATCTACTGCGAATGAACACCATCACTCTCTTCTAAAGTCTCATTACTGCAAAAGAGAAGCTGGGAACCACATTTCCCAGAATTCCTTTCCTTGAATGGAACCTAGTTAACAGCCTGACAATGAGAAGAATATGCACGAAATCTGAACGGCAAAAAGGTGAGGAGAAACCATCATTCTCCAGATGTAGTTGGAGCAGATGCACTGACAAATATGACATATACAGTGGCTTCCTGCTGAGTTTTTGATGACCAATACATGTTGCTACAGAATAAGAGAGTTGGCGGGAGCTTCTCAAAGATTCTTAAGGATTCCAGTAGATTCCCAGTGAGCTTTTAAGAAACACTCATTTCAGTGTTTCAGGCAGAGATGTATAGTGTTGGCTTCTCTGACCTTCATTAGCAGATTTGATGACCTCTATATCTGCGGCCCTTCAACAAGTCATTTGAGCTCCTAATTTTATAATAAACTCTCTATAACCAGAGTACATCAAGGAGCTTTTCTTTTCCTGATCAAACCCTGCTACCAATAGTTTTTGGCATAGGAAGTGGTTCCAAGGGAAAGATCTTAAAGAAGCTTGAATTAGTTCTTTCTTAGATCTGAAGACAGTAATGACTTCAATGCAAGTACAAATAGAATACTGACAGTCTATGGCATTCAGTGGCAAAACAATTATTTAAATTATTACCCTTAGTTGCCTAAAGAGTAAGTAAAGCTTTAGAAGACCGAGTACCTGTATCATTAGAACGTTACGATGAAAATAAGAGTACAAATACTACAGAACAGGCTATATTGGAAACATACTATAGAACAGATCTACATTGGAAAAGTTACATAACAAATATGACAAGCTCAGAGCTTAAATTTCCAGCTCAAGACTGAGAACCAGAAAACTTGTGAATGCCCCAAAAGAATTTTTTTAATTCTTATAGGCACAGGGCTGAGACTTCTGAAAATAAACTCAAGGTCCAATCTATGCTAGAAGCTGAATTACATTGCAAACTAAATTCACAACATCACCAGGTCTATTCTGTTAAAGTTAGACTTTTACTATAAAGAGAGGTATCCAGTGAGTTGGTAATGAGACATTGAAGTAGACATTTATTAATCTGAGTACCTTGAACCCCCCAAACCTACCAAGCCTCCCTTGCCAACAAAAGCAACCCTATTCCCCAGTGGGAGAAGGGGAGCCTCACAATGCCTAAAGACGCCATAATGACCTCACCTGAGGCAGTCACTTTTCAGGGGAATGTACATCCTCCTCCATCACCTCTCATTGCTTCCAGTCCTATAACTACACTCAAATCCCCAGACACCAGAGGGATGAATATAAAATCTGATGCAACAGCACCTTGCTTTTTCATACCAAAAAAGTTTTAAGATTATTGTCAGTTTTTATCAGAATTCTAAAGAATATGTGTGGGAATAGATTCCAAGATTTCTAGGGAGAAAGGAATTCACAGATATGGATACAAGACCAGAAATTCCAGACCCAGTGTTATCTCAAACAGTTAGGAGTATGTTCCCAACAGTATGCTCAGCTAGTTAACTGAAACTTGGACTCTAAAGTGGCCAACAGAGAAATGCCAGAGATCCTCAGTATACATTAGAGAAAGGAGACCAAAGGTTCAAGTAGATAAGATACTGGAATGGATATATTATATTTGACTTTTTCACCAAACTCCTACTATGCTCACTGAGAGGGTCCAGAAGATACTCCCCTTACTAGCATCCTTGGAATCGCTATAGTGCAGGTCAGCGATAACAGAGATGCCAACAGTGAAATGGGCTCCCTAATTTTAATGAGAGATAGGATCCATAAAGAAGTGAAAAGAACTAGT
Organism: Lynx rufus; assembly: GCF_022079265.1. Lineage (NCBI taxonomy): Eukaryota > Metazoa > Chordata > Mammalia > Carnivora > Felidae > Lynx > Lynx rufus. The sequence continues at coordinate 8,223,718 of NW_025814841.1, read as the reverse complement.
AAAATCTTTCTACCAGAGACAAAGCAGGCATGAAAATCATAATGGGTAGCAAAGTAAGGCTGAATTTTCTTTTTTTTTTTATACATTTAAGTTTGGATATTAAAATTATGCTGGCTTCATAAAAATAACTGCAGTTATGTGCCCTTTAAAGACTTAGCTTTTTTTTTTTTTTTAGTAAAATGCATATAACATAAAATACACCATTTTCAACACTTTTAAGTGTACGATTCAGTGGCATTTAGTGCATTCTCAATGTTTTATCATCATTACTTCTGTCTAGCACCAAATCATTTGGAATCTCCTTTCTGGTCTCTGGACTTATCTATTCTGGATTCTTCATATAAATGGAATCATGTAATATATGGCTTTTGTATCTGGCTTCTTTCACTAAATAGAATATTTTCAAGGTTTATCCTACTGTAGCATGTATCAGTACGTCATTCCTTTTAATGGCTAAATAATATTCCATTGTACAGATATATCACATTTTATCCATTCACCAGTTGATAAACATTTCCACATTTGGCTCTTGTGAATACCAGTGCTATGAGCTGGTATCTTTTTTAATTAACAGAGATCTATCTTTCCATCTTTTCCATGGTAAATGATCTATTTAAGATTTACTTTTTTGAGGATCAATTTATATTATTATATATTTATATTTTATTATGAAATTTATAGAATTTACATTATGAAAACATCTACTTTTGGATTTTCAAATGAGTTGTCATTAGAGCAACATATAGTGGCCTCTAAATTCTTCAAACCGTTTCTCTATCTTTGGTTGTAACTTCTTTCTTATTCCAAATTTTTTATCATTTTGCTCTTCTTTCTTTAGTCAAAGTCAGAAGAGGTTTAACTATTTTATTGATCTGCTCTAATAGTTTTTGTATTAATCATTTCTAAATTTTATTTTCTATTTCATTAATTTCAGCTTTTTCTTTTAGGAATTCTCTCTTCCTAATTTTTTGGGTACATTTTATTATTTTTCTAAGTTCACCGTGTAAGCACTAAGTTCTTTTCTTTTGGTATTTCTTTGTTAGTAATGAAGGAATTTAAAACTAAATGTTTTCCCCTAATTACAGCTTCTCTGGATTCCACAGATATTGGTATGATTTGTTCTCTTTTTCATTTTCTAAATAATTCATAGTTTCCTCTTTAATCTATAGGTTACCTCAGACTATGTGTACTAAATTCCAACAAGTATGGGTTTTATCATATTGTAATTATTTCTTTCTAATTTTAACAAACTATAATCAACAGTGAGACATACAAAATCTTTTTTTAAAATGTGTTAGTTTTTTAATCAATGCTTTATGAACATACCAAAAAAAGGAGGAATGCCAAAATATATGTTGTAATACAAGCACAGATATACACTGTATATTTATAAATATAATCAAGTTTGTTGATTACAATATTTAGATCCTCTATGTCTTTTTTTCTATTACTCTTGTCCAATTCTTAAAGAGATTTATGAAAATCTCCCATCTGAATATACTTTTATGAGACTCCCCTGACGTTTCTAACAGCTTTCCTTCACAAATTTAACTGTCATAGTGACTGACACATATACGTTTCATATAAATTGTCTTATATGCCACTACCTTAAGTCCCTCATTATTCTTTATTTGGATATTAACCCCTCTTTATTCACTTGAGATCTTTTAACTTTAACTAATTTACCTGATAAAAATATTGCCACTCCTATTTCTTTTTATTTTTATTTGTAGGATTATCTCTTTCTTATCGGCATCTCTAATAGGAACTATCCCTATATTTCTACCCTACAGGCCTCTTATAAATAGCATATTCCTAGATTTTTGCATTTTAATTGACCCTACTAGTTTGTCTTTTAATGGGATAACTGACATTTAGTGAAAAATATATTTCATTTTATTCCTTCCAACTTACATTTAGCTTATTATTTTACATTTTTGTTTCCTCTGTTTCCTTTTCCTCGCTCTCACTGGTTTACACCATTTTAATTGTTTTATGCCTTTCATCATTTTGAAAGTTCTTTTATACTCTGCCATTTCATTAAATGTCCCAATGTGCTAAAATTGAAACATTTCTCTACTATTATTTTAAATCATATTAACTATTCCTCTGTCTCACTGAGACACTCTATTTACAATCTATTACTCATTTTTCCCAAGTAAAATGAGTCCCAACATCCTGAAAGATGGTCTTATGTTCACTTGCCTAACAAAGTCAAAATCTTTCAAGCTTATTAATAAGAACACCAGACAGAACAAATTAACAAACCTTGTGAGTCACTTTATGGCACATTTCTTGCCTTTCTTATATATATATATGTATGTATGCATACGTGTGTGTGTGTGTGTGTGTGTGTATCCTACTTCTCTGAAAAACACAATTACTAGATTTAGCACAATCCAGTATTTTCAAATTCATATTGACTGCTACAAAGTATATTAATTTTAATTACTACTACTATTTTTTTCTTTCCACTTTTATTGAGATATATCTGACATATATAATATTGTAGTAGTTTAAGGTGTACAACATAATGATTTAATGTATGTATATACTACAAAATGATTACAAGTTTAGTTGACACCTAACAGCTCACAGAGTCAGAAAAAAGTTTTTTCTTATGATGAGAACTTTTAAGATCTACTCTCTTAGCAACACTGAAATCTTTAATATAGCATTGTTAACTAATCACCATGCTATATATGTACATCCTTGGAACTTATTTATCTTATAACTAGAAGTTTGTACCTTTTGACCCCCTTCACCCATTTCTCCCACTCCCCGTTATCCTCTCTCTGGAAACCACCAATTTGTTCTCTGTTTCTATGAGCTTGGCTTTTTAGATTCCACATATAAGTGAGATCATACAGTATTTCTCTCTCTCTGACTTATTTCACTTAGCATAATGTCCTCTTTATGACCGAATAATATAATATTCCATTATATATATGAATCTTCCTTGACTTATACAGCAGCTATGTCCTGATAAATCCATGGTAAGTTCAAAATATCTTAAGACGAAAATGCATTTAATATGTTTAACCTACCAGACATCACAGCTTAGCCTAACCTATCCTAAATGTGCTCAGAACACTTACGTTAACCTACAGTTGGGCAAAATCATCTAACACAAAGCTCGTTTTGTAATAAAGTGTTGAATATCTCATGTAATTTGTTGAATACTACGCTGTAAGTAAAAAACAGAATGGTGGTATGAGTACAAAATGGTTGTAAGTGTATTAATTGTTTACCTTCATGACTGCAGGGCTGAATAAGAATTGTGGCTTACTTCTGCCGCCTACCAACATAAGAAAGGTTATGATACTACATATCATTAGCCCAGGAAAAGATCAAAATTCAAAATTTGATATATGGTTTCTACTGAATGCATATCACTTTTGCACCATCATAAGTCAAACCAGGTAAATTGGGGACCATCCATATGTACCACATTTTCTTTACCCATCTGTATATACCATATTTTCTTTGCCCATACAACCATCAATGGGACACTTACATTGTTTCTATGTCTTGGCTGTTGTAAATAACGGTGCATTGAACATGAAGATGCAGGTATCTCTTCAAGATGATGATTTTGCTTCCTTCACATACATATACCCAGAAGAGAGACTGCTGGATCATACGGTAGTTCTATTTTTAATATTTTGAAGAACGTCTATATTGTTTTCTATAGTGGCTGCACCAATGTTCATTCCCACCAACAGGGCACAGCAGTTCCCTGTTCCCCACATTCTCACCAATACTTGTTATTTCTTGTCTTTTTGGTAAGAGCCATTTTAACAAGTGTGAGGTGATAGCTCATTGTGGTTATGATTTACATTTCCCTGATGATTAATGATGTTGAGCATCTTTTCTTGCACCTGCTGACCATCCGGATGTCTTCTTTGGAAAAACATCTATTCAGATCCTCTATCCATTTTTTAATTAAAATGTTTGGGTTTTTTGCTATTAAGATGTATGAGTTCTTTATATGTTTTGGATATTAACCCCTTATCAGATATATTACTTGCAAATATTTTCTCCAATTCTACAGGTTGCTTTTTCATTTTATTAATGGTTTCCTTCCACTGCAGACATTTTTTAGTTTGACATAGTCCCACTTACTTGTTTCATTTTTGCCTCTGTTACCTTTTCTTTGGGTGTCAAATCCAAAATGTCATGTCAAGACCAACGTCAAAGAGTTTACTGCCCATGTTTTCTTCTAGGAGTTTAAGTTTCAGGTTTTACATTCAAGTCTTTAATCCATTTTGAGTTGATTTTTGAGTATAAGACAGAAGCCCAGTTTCATTCTTTTGCATGTGGGTGTCCAGTTTTCCAACATCATTTATTAAAGAAATTCTCCTTTCCCCATTGTATATTCTTGGCTCCTTTGTTATAAATTAACTGATTATATATGCATGGGTTTGTTTCTGAGTTCTCTATATTGCTTCATTAAACTATGTAACTGTTTTTATACCAATACCATAATATTTTTATTACTACAGGTTTTTTTTTTAATGTTTATTTACTTTTGAGAGAGACAGAGCATGCAAGCAGGGGAGAGGCAGAGAGAGGGGCACAGAGGATCCAAAGCAAGCTCTGTGCTGACAGCAGACAGCCTGATGCAGGGCTCAAACTCACAATCCATGAGATCACGGCCTGAGCCGAAGTTGGACACTTAAACAACAGAGCCACCAAGGCACCCCTGATTACAACAGTTTTGTAATATTGTTTGAAATCAGGGAGCATGATGCCTCCAGATTAATTCTTTATTCTCATAATTGCTTTAGCTATTCAGGGTTTTCTGTAGTTCCAAACAAATTGTACAACAGTTTGTTCTATTTCTGTGAAAAATACCGTTGGTATTTTGTTAGGGACTGCAATGAATCTGTGGATTGCTTTGGGTAGTATGAACATTTTAACAATATGAATTCTCCCGATCTATGAGCACAAAATATCTTTTTGTCTTCAATTTCTTTCATCAATGTATTACAGCTTTCAATAAACAGATCTTTCACCTCCTTGGTTAAATTTTTCCTAGGTGTTTCCTTCTTTCTGATATAATTCATTTATAATCATTTTATTAATTCTAACAAATTTTGGGTGGACTCTGAGTTTTTCTATATAATATCATGTCATCTGCAAATAGAAACAATTTTATCTCTTCCTATTTCATTTGGATATTTTTATTTCTTTTTCTTTCCTAATTGCTCTCGCTAGGACTTCCTGTACCGTGTTAAATAAAAGTGGTGAGAGTGTTCATCCATGTCTTGCACCTGATCTTAGAAGAAAAGCTTTTAGTTTTTCACCACTGAGTATGATGTATGCCGTGGGCGTGTCATACATGGCCTTTATTATGTTGAAGTGTGTTCTCTCTATACTACTTCTATTCAATAAAATATACTCTAGTGAAAGATTAATATTATATAGTAATTTATAATTTTCTGTCATTACCTAATGCTACTTTCATATTTTTTGTACTTACCCTTCTCCAAGTTTCTCTAATACATCAAAAACTTCTTCAGGCTGCTTAGTCAGACTGTCTTCACTCAGCTTTTTTAGCTTACTGATGAAAAAAAGAGAGAGAGAAATATTTTAAGACTTTCTATAAAATTTTTAATTTCATTTTTAAGAGGTAATCTATTCAGATAGTTCAAAAATAAAACAATATAAAAAACATAAGGCAAATAGTCTCGTTTCATCCCTATTCCTAATCTTCCCAGAACACCTCAAATGACTACTTTTATTAGCTTGTTATGTAATCTTTATACAAATATGAATATATATTTTTACTTCTCACCCTTTTTAACACATAAGATAGCATTTTATACACACTCTTTCTACCCACACTGTTATAACTTTGCTGTTTTCATTTAACAACATGTAGCCTATATTGGAGAATCTACAACACAAGTACATAGAAAGCATCCCCATTCATTCTTTTTTACATTTACATCCTACACTATTGCAAAGATGTAGCATCTCTTACAAATCACTTTTTTATGAACATCTAGGTTTCCTTTTGCTATTATAAACAACACTGCACTGGATAAATGTATACATAAGTCAGTTCACACATGTTCCAGTGCATCTGTAGGATAAATTCCCAGAAGTGAAACTCCAAGATCCAGAGAATACATATACACATACATACACACACACAAAAATATAGAAGTATATGTATTGAACAAGTATATGTACTATAAGCATAATCATATTTGATAACAAATAATACAATATAATCACTATAGTAACAACTACATAGCAATTACTAAGGTTATTGATTACATTTTACGTTTTATCTACTATAACTGTATGTTATATAAATATATGCGTATAGTGATAGATACTAGCAAACTGCCCTCCAGGGAGCTTGCACCAATTTATTATCCTACCACTAATACATGAGAGAGACTCTTCCCCCACAATTTCACCAACAAAGTACTTAACTACATATCTGGATTTCAGTCAATATGTTAGCTGAAAACGTGTCACTCAGAATAGATTTAATTTGTATTTCTCTTACTCTGAGTGAAACTGAGTATCTTTTAACATCATTATGAAACTAGACCATCTATTCATTTCCTTTGTTCATTTCTCTTCAAGTTTTTTGGTCTTTTTCTTATCTATATACAAGGTAAACTTGCCTTTGTTTAGGTTTCAAATATTTTCAATTGTATTTTGACTTCACTTATGAGGTTTTAGTTTTCTACTCTATATGACTTCCACATTGCCATAATGAAATGTGTTCTTGTTTTGTTTTGCCTTCTTTAAAAATCATCTATATGTATGGCATATGCAGATATCTGGAAACAAGAGGTGAGAAGGATTATGCATGGCGAATTTGATGGAACAAAGTTAATTCAGTATGAATGAAATGTCATGTATGAAGAACTAAAATAATTCAGTATGAATAAAGAAAAAGTGAACAGGATGTAGAGGTAAGCAAAGTCAAATTTTTTTTTTCAATTTTTTTTTCAACGTTTTTATTTTATTTTTGGGACAGAGAGAGACAGAGCATGAACGGGGGAGGGGCAGAGAGAGAGGGAGACACAGAATCGGAAACAGGCTCCAGGCTCTGAGCCATCAGCCCAGAGCCCGACGCGGGGCTCGAACTCCCGGACGGCGAGATCGTGACCTGGCTGAAGTCGGACGCTTAACCGACTGCGCCACCCAGGCGTCCCAAGCAAAGTCAAATTTTAAAAAAGCTTTGTAAACCATGTTAAGGAACTCTTTTTTAAAAACTATCACTTCCCATATAGAAAATCTGAACAGACCAATTAGTAGTAACAATATTGAAATGGTAATCAAAACATTATCAAAGGATAATCAGAATCAGGCCCAGGTCACAATCTCACAGTTCGAGTCCCACATCAGGCTCTGTGTCTGCTTCAGATCCCTTCCTCCATTTTAGGACACACAAAGGTGCTCACTATGAAAAAGAAAGCAAGCTTTCACCTGAATGTGACCATTCTGGCACCTTGATCTTGGACTTCCAAGCTTCCAGAACTATGAGAAACAAATTTGTTGTTTATAAGCTACCTGGTCTGTGGTATTTGTAGCAGCCTAAACAGACCAAGACAAAAACCCAAAGTTTGTTTTTTGAAAAGACCAACAAAATTAATAAACCCTAGACAAACAAAGCTAGACTTAAAAGAGAGAGAGAGAAAGAGAGAGAGGGAGGGATAGGGAGAGAGAGAGAAGACTCAAACAACCAATATTAGAAATGAAAGAGGGGACATCAAAACTCATGCTCACAGAAATAAAAACAATTATAGGAAAATACTATGAATAATTATACACCAACAAATCAGATAATGTAGAAGAAATGGCTAAATTCTTAGAAATACACAATCTATCAAGATTGAATCCTGAAACAATAAATATTCTCAGTACATGTGTAAATACTAAGGAGATTGAAGGAGTAATAAAAAATCTCTCAACAAAGAAAAGCCCAGGACTAAAGGGCTTCACTGGAGAATTCTATCAAACATCTAAGGAAGAATTAACACCAACACTCCTCAAACTCTTCCAAAAAACTAAAGAGTAAAGAATACTTCCAAATTTATTCTGAAAGGCCAGCATTACTATGAACCAAAACCACATAAAGATACAGCATGAAAACTACAGACCAATATCCTTAAATACTGATACAAAAATCCTCAACAAAATACTAGCAAACCAAATTCACAGCACATTAAAAGAATTATACACCATGAACAAGTGGAATTTACACCTGTAATGTAATAATGGTTCAACAAATGAAATGCAATCATTTGTTTAAAATTAAGTGCAAAAATCACATGATCATCTCCAGTGATGCAGAGAAAGTATTTAGCAAAATTCAATATCCTTTCTTTTTTTTTTTTTTATTTTATTTTTAAAAAAATTTTTTTTCAACGTTTATTAATTTTTGGGACAGAGAGAGACAGAGCATGAACGGGGGAGGGGCAGAGAGAGAGGGAGACACAGAATCGGAAACAGGCTCCAGGCTCCGAGCCATCAGCCCAGAGCCTGACGCGGGGCTCGAACTCACGGACTGCGAGATCGTGACCTGGCTGAAGTCGGACGCTTAACCGACTGCGCCACCCAGGCGCCCCTCAATATCCTTTCATGATAAAAACACTCAAACTAAAACTATTAAAAATAACATAAAATAACAATAATGAGGATGTGAAGAAATTGGAACTCTTGTGCACTGTTGGTGGGAATGTACATTGGCACAGCCATTATGGAAAACAATATGAAGATTCCTCAAAAAATTAAAAATAGAACTACAATATAATCCGTTGATCCCACTTCTGGGTACATATACAAAAGAACTCAAAGCAGCATCTTAAAGAAATATCTGTGTACCCCATGTTTACAGCATTATTCTAAATAGCCAAGAGGTGGAAATAACCAAATGTCCATCAACAGATGAAAAGACAACCAAAATATGGTATAGGCATACAATGGAATAGTATGCAACTTTCAGAGAATGAAAACTGTCCTGGGGCACCTGGATGGCTCAGTCAGTTAAGTGTTGGACTCTTGATTTCAGCTCAGGTCATGATCTCACAGTTCAGTTCATGAGTCTGAGCCCCACGTTGGGCTCCACACTAATAGTGCACAGCCTGCTTGGGATTCTCTCTCTCTGCCCCTCCCCCACTTGCTCTCTCTTTCTCTCTCTCTCTCAAAATAAATAAACATTAAGAAAAAAAAAGAATGAAACCTACAACATGGATGAACCTTGAGGACATCACATTAAGTGAAATAAGCCAGTCACAAAAGGACAAATACTGCATAATTCCACTCACATGACATATCAGTCAAAATTATAAAAACAAAAGTGGAAAGGTGGTTGCCAAGAGCTGGGGGTAAAGAGGAAGTAGAATTCATGTTTAGTGGGTACAGAGTCGCAGTGTCGCAAGGTAGCAAAGTTCCAGATATCTGTTGAACAACATTATGAATATACTTAATACTACCGAACTTAAAAATTTCTTAAGATAATAAATTTAATGTTTTGGGTGTTTGTTTGTTTGTTTGTTTGTTTTACCACAGCTTTAAAAAAGAGGTCTTATGGGGCACTTGAGTGGTTCAATTGGTTGAGCATCACACTCTCAGTTTCAGCTCAGGTCATGATCTCATGGTTCGTGAGTGCAAGCCCCCCATCAGGCTCTATGCTGACAGAAGGGAGTCTGCTTGGGATTCTGTCTCTTTCTGTGTTCCTCCCCTACATGCATGTGCATACTCTCTCCCTCAAAATAAACATCTAAGCTAAACAAACAAAAAATAAACACAAGGTCTTAGTGACTTAGAAAAACAGAAAAAAAGAAAAACTTCTCCATTTTTTCATTTATTTAAAACATAACTGTTTAAACCAAAAATAACGACTAACATGGGGTTAAATAACATATGTACAAGTTTACAAGTAAAATATAGTACAAAGCAGCACAAAGGAAGAGAGATGAAAAAGATATGTACTCTTACAAGGGCCTCACATGATGTGTGAAGTGGTATAAAAGTATTTGAAGAAAGGAGCGCCTGGGTGACTTCAGCTCAGGTCACGATCTTGCTCTTCGTGAGTTTGAGCCCTGCACCGGGCTCTCTGTGCTGACAGCTCAGAGCCTGGAGCCTACTTAGGATTCTGTGTCTCCTTCTCTCTCTGTCCTTCCCCCACACGTGCTCTGTTTCTGTCTCTTAAATAAACATTTAAAAAAATTTTTTTAAGTATTTGAAGAAAGATTTTTGATAAGTTAAAGATTCATATTGTAAACCTTCGAGGAATCACTAAAAATAGAAAGCAACGAGGGGCGCCTGGGTGGCTCAGTCAGTTAGGCGTCAGACTTCAGCTCAGGTAGTGATCTCACGGTTCGTGAGTTCGGGCCCCACAATGGGCTCTGTGCTGACAGCTCAGAGCCTGGAGCCTGTTTCAGATTCTGGGTCTCCCTCTCTCTCTGACCCTCCCCTGTTCATGCTCTGTCTCTGTCTCTCAAAAATAAACATTAAAAATTAAAAAAAAAAAAAAAAGGAAAGCAATGAGGTACCACTAATTCATCAATAGTGGAGATAAAATGGAATAAAAATTACTCTATCCAAAAAGGCATGAGTTGGGACGGGGCGGGGCGGGGTGGGGGGGGGGGTAGGGAAGGAAAAAAGAACAGATAGAGACAAACAGAAAAAAATGGAAAGACTGTAGATTTAAACTAAAATATATCAGGAAATCCCCCTACTTTTGGCTATGATAGTGTGAAGAGGCTGACATATGCTCCTCAAACAAAAACACTGAACAAGTTGTCAAAATCAACCAGTTTATGACTCAAAAAACTGAAACAAAAGCAGCCAACATATTGAAAAGCATTTATTCTTAAAACCTTGCAATGGCTTTGAGTAACAACAGAAAGACTGTGTGGCCTTCCAGCCTAGGGCTGTTACCATCACCTGTCCCCCAATTCCATCAGTAGCAAGAACTACAGTTTTACTAGGACAAGCTTGACTATGAAAAGTAGCAACTTTGCTGCCAGAAAAAAATGGGCTCAATTTGGGACATGAATCAAAAACTGGCAGTTTTGTCAACTAAAGATGGTAAGCCTAATAATAAACAAATTGTCAAACCCACAGCTTTGACATTCAAGCTTGGGTAAACAACAAACTAGTCAGAAATTTAACAGGAAGAATCTGAAAATGAAAGGGTGAGATGAGTTCTCCATATATCATGGCTGACTAGAAAAATATGCACACAAGCATAGGAGACCCAACAAAAACCCATGAAAAGTAAAAGCCAAAAAATACTTGAAAACTAGCTACAGCTTTGAATGCTCTCCCCCAATACATACACAGCTATATCAGCAGACAGTAGAAGGCATAAAGGTTCAAGGTGTTTAAGTACAACCTCTGCCCAAATCACTGGCTGATCACTAAGTTATGTAGAAAAGAGGCAATTTCAAATAATCCTGGCTAGAATATAAAAAATTAAAAAATGAGCAGAGGCATTAATAGCCAAATACTGCAAGAAGATAAATGCCACAGTTTAACTCCAAGGAGGTATAAAAAGAAAAAAAAAACTGGAGGAAAAAGGAGAGAAACTAGAGTGTCTACAGTGTATTATTTTAAAAGTCTAGTTTTAAACAAAACAACAACAACAAAAAGATTATGAAACATGCAAAGAAAAAGGAAAGCATATTCAGGAAGCAGTCAATAAAGAGCAATCAACAGAAAAGAAAACAGTCATAGAAAATGATTTACAGGGGTGCCTGGGTGGCTCAGTCAGTTAAGCGTCAGACTTCAGATCAAGTAGTGATCAAGCAGTTCATGAGTTCGGGCCCCACTTCGGGCTCTGTGGTGACAGATCAGAGCCTGGAGCCTGCTTCAGATTCCGTGTCTCCCTCTCTCTCTGCCCCTCCTCCACTTACACTCTGTCTCTCTCCCAAAAATAAATAAAATTTTTAAAATTTTTAAAAAAGAAGAAGAAAAATGATTTACAGTGGACCTAGATATTGAATATATACAAAAAAGGTTTCAAATTGGTTATTTTAGATATGCTTAAAAAGATGAATCTGTGTTCAAGAAATTAAAGAAAAATATCTTGAAAATGACTCAACAGAGAATCTCAATAGACAAATAGAAACTAATACAAATGTAAAAATTTAGACTTGAAAAATAAATCTTTCATAAAAAATATACTAGAAGAACTCAACAGCATATCTGAGATAAAAGATGAAAGAATAAAAAAAAAAGATGAAAGAATCAATAGACTTTCAGATAGCTGAATAAAAGAGAGGGAGAGAGAAGATGAAGAAATAGTCTCAGAGACTGGTGATACATACAACATAGCAATACACATGTAATGGGAGTCTCAGGAGGAAAGAGAGACTAAGGGGCAGAAACAATTATTTGAAAAAACAGTAGCTGAAAACTTCCCAAATTTGAAAAATTAAGGTTTAAAAAGCATTAATGTACACATCCAAGAGGTAAACAAATCCCAAGTGGGATAAACACAAAAAGATCCACAGCTAGACACACCGTAGTCAAACTGCCAAAAGACAACTGAAAATGACTCATCATGAACAGCAGAACAAGAAGAATATGAGTAACAGCTGACTTCTCATCAGAAACCATGCCAGTCAGAATACAGTGAAAGGAAACACTCAAAGTGCTGAAAGAATTCTAAATCCAACAAATTCCTCTTCCAAAAATGAAGGGGAAATAAGGACATCCCCAGATAAACAAAAACGGAAAGAATCTCTTGCTAGGAGAGCTTCTCTACAAGAAATAATGAAAGAACTTCTGGATTAAAGGAAATGGTAAACATCTGCATAAACATAAAAGATCAATTTATCTTTAAAAACAAAAGACTGTTTGAATCAATAATTATAGTATTGTATTACTGAAGTAACATTCTGAGGTATTATACACACACACACACACACACACACAGCGCATAATAAAACAAAGGGAAAAGAAATGGAGCTATATTGAAGCAAACTTGCTATATTTTACCAGAATTAAGTCAACCCAAAATTGATTATAATAAAGATACATACTATAATCCCTTGAGCAACTATTAAGAAAAAAAAAACTGGAGAAAAATGCAGTTAACAAATTGGTTAGTTACATTAAATATACATGGAGTCAAATCACTCCAATTAAAAGAGAGATTGTGAGACTGGATTAAAAAGGCAAGATCCAACTACATTCTATCTACAAAAAAACTCACACAAAGACATTAAATAAAAGGATGGAAAATACATACCATGAGAAACTAATCAAAACAAAGCTAAAGTGGCTGTATTAATTATCAGGCAAAGAAGACTGCAGAGAAATTAATGCCACCAGAGATAAAGAAGGATATTTCATAATGACAAAAGGATCAATTCATCAAGAAGACAGAACCCTACACATGTAAGCACCCTGAAACATAGCTATAAAACCATGGAACAAAAACTGAAAGAATTGAAAGGAGAAAAGTACAAATCCAAAATAATAATCACTGGAGATTTTGACACTCCTGTCTCAGTAATTTACACAATAAGTTTACCAAAATATCAGTAAGGATATACAAGACAAACAATACTATCAACCAATTTAAGTTCTTTATTTCATGTCTTTAATTTCTAGTATCTTTATTTACCTTTTTTTCCCCAATAATTTCCATTGCTCTGGTGACTTCTCCTGACTCTTCACTGGTGTTGTCCACCTTTCACCAGATACTTTTAACATAGCAATCACTGTAATTTCAAAGTCCCTGCATGACAGTTCCAACATCTGGATCATCTCTGATTTTGGTTTGGCTGACTATTTCATCTTTTGACAAAGGATCACTTTCCTTGCTTTTGGGGGTGATGTACTATTTTCACTTGAATCCAAGACACAAACACACACATGCAAACACTGATATAAAATTACCTAGTAGAAGTGGCTCTGGGGGAAAAAAATGTGATACAGGAATTGTACTCTAATATATAAAGGATTTTTATCAATAGTACAACAAAAACCCAAAGATAAAAATGGCAAAAAATACATGCAAACATTTCACAAAAAATATACAAATGGCTAATAAGCACATTGCGTCATGAGGGAAATGAAAAATAAAACTACAATAAAATAATACCACCCACAAAAATGGCTAAAATTATAAAGACAATAACAAGTATTAATAAGGATATGGAACAAGAGGATCTCTCTCATACATTGATATTGGAAATGAAAAATTAGTCAATTCAAAAAACAGGTTAGCAGTTGTTATAAACTTTTAGGCACACACTTATACAAACCAGCAATTCTACTCCTAGGTATTTAAGAACCTATGTCCACCAAAGACTTGTACACAAAAACTCATAGCGGCCTTATTCAAAATCAAAAACTGGAAGAAAAAAAAATTCCAGAGGTGCCTGAGTGGCTCAGTTAAGTGTCCTAACTCTTGATCTCAGCTCAGGTCTTGATCTCAGGGTCGTGAGTTCAAGCCCCACACTGGGCTCCAAGCAGGGCATAAAACCTACTTTTAAAAAAATTCCAAATGTCCATCAACTAGCAGATGAATAAACAAACTATGGTAAATCCACACACTGGAATAATACTCATAATAATAATAATAATAATAATAATAATAAAACCTAACAAACTACTACATTCAAGATCTTGGACAAATCTCAAAATGACTATTGCTGAACCAAAAAAAAGCCAAACTAAAAGAGTGAACCTTATTCTATGCAAATTATATGTCTATAACATTTACCCAAAAAAGTTGTAAGAAAATTATTGGTGATTACAGCAAGAGCAATTTAGTGGAGTGGTAAAGGCAGAAACCAAACTGCAATGCTTTGAGACAACAGAATAAAGTGAAGAGGTAGAGACAACAATTATGGATCGCAGTCCACTTGGAAGTTTCTGGAAAGGATAAGTGACTGGAGACATAAGTTTGAGAAGGAACATAAAGCCAAACAAACAAAAACCATTAGAAATGCTTGAAAAAGGGTAAATGATATTTTGAATGAATTAGTAAAATAGAGGAAAATTGAAAATACAAGTGAGAACAAGACATAACTACTAAAGCACGTCCCTGAAAAGGGTGGAAGAATGAGATGGAAAGCACATGTGGATGGGACTGCTTTAACCTCAAAGGGTTGCAGACACCTCTCTCATAATAGGAGGATATGACAGGCAGACTTAAACAGTAAATGGTAGAAAGTTAAGGGAGCTCTCATATACTGACTTCTATTTGCTTTAGGAAGTCAGAGGGATATTCATCTGCTGTGAGTGAGGAAGTTGAAGTCTGAGATTTGAGAATATAAAACTATATTTGAAATAGCCAGAGTAGAGAACCAAACCAAAACAAAAAAATCTCATGAAGTTTAACAGGATTACTAGATAGCACTACAGGCCTTGTTGAGGCCTGGCTGAGGCCTTGTTAGAGACTATCAATTTAAAATGGCAATCTTCGAAGTTTCATATTTTCTTCATCACTGCTCACAAGTCTTTTTTTTTTTTTTTTTTTGAGAGAGAGAGAGAGAGAGTGCGTGAGCAGGGGAGGGGCAGAGAGAGAGAGACAGGATCCGAAGCGAGCTCTGTACTGACAGCAGACAGCCTGATGTGGGGTTCGAACTCACGAACTGTGAGATCATGACCTGAGCCAAAGTCGGACACTTAACCAACTGAGCCACCCAGACGCCCCATTGCTCACAGGTCTTAAAGCAGGCAAGGAGAAAGCAAACAGCAAAATCTGACACTGTGCCAGACACATGCCACATAAGAACAATGAGACAAAGGAGTTAAAGATAGGGGTAAAAGAACAGCTGAAGATATGGACCAGGTAAGAAAGAAAGAAAAATAGGAAGGGGCTAATGAGCAGGGGAAAAGAGCAAAGCAGATACCATGAACCAAAGACTATATCCCTACCAGAAAGAGAAGTCAGTCTCTTAAATTTTCAAAAATATTCACTATTATACCTCAGAAAGCAAGGGTGCTTCGTGTCCTTCATGGCTAAGCAAGCATCAGTAGCTCAAGTGAGCCATGCACATGATATAGTGAGGGAGACAGCCTTATACTAACAAATCTCTTTAATACTAAACCAAAAGGTAATCTAACCACTACATACTTCTTCAGAAGTTATGAAAGTTTTCTTCAAAGCAGGCTCATAATCTGGCTCACTTTAAACAAACAAGTCATAGGTCCTCTAAAACGTATCCAGTAATTTAATTAACTCAATGAGAATTTTCTATTAGTCCACAGGTCTCATTTTCTCAACATGTTGAATAAGTGAAATGTCACTAATGTAACTTAAGTAAAAAGATGGTCTCTAGGGTGTCTGTCAAGTGAAAACACATGATTTACTTTCATAAACAATTCCTGGTTTATGTCGTTTGTCTTTATTTCCTCTTTCCCTTTCTGGTGTTTTAAATGAAAACGAATCATTTCAATTATGGTTTAATTTTAAATAACTTTTATATTGTCTGCTTTGAAAACCCTTACAGCTTAAAAAACTCATACTTAGGGTTGGCTGGGTGGCTCAGTCACCCAGGGTCATGAGTTCAAGCCTCACACCTAGGGTGAAGCCTACTTTAAAAAAACTCATAATTAAAAGCCAATTTAAAATATATATACACATTGGGGTGCCTGGGTGGCCCAGTTGGTTGAGCATCCAACTTTGGCTCAGGTCATGATCTCGCAGTTTGTGGGTTTGAGCCCCATGTCAGGCTCTGTGCTAACGACACAGAGCCTGGAGCCTGCTTCAGATTCTCTATTTCCCTCTCTCTCTGCCCCTCCCCTGCTCAAGCTCTGTCTCTCTCTGTCTCTCAAAAATAAACATTAAAAAAAAATTAAAATATATGCACACACACATAAACACATTTTCCTATTTTATTGCCTTGGTAAACACAACGTCATGAGTGTAATTTCTTCTATACTTGACATATGGTTTTTAACACCTCAGAATTTCATTATAATTACATGTATTTAATCAGATATCCAAAAAAATTCTTAATGAGTGTCTTTAGAACATACGCCCTCCCAAGTGCTGGGGAATTCTGTGAAGAACAAATCACCCACAAGATATTTCTCTCATGGAACGTGATAGATAGGGTTTATTGCATACTTAAGCAGACATATCCCAGAATTGTCTTTTTAAAACAAGTAAGTGGCAGTCCTTTCCAGGTGGTGTGGGACGGAGCGGCCACCAGGCTGCAAAGTAACAGACCTAAGTTTTATTGTGACCGCTGCAACACATACCTCACCCACAAATCTCCCTCTGAGAAAAAGACGCACCGCAGCAGTAGGAAACACAAAGAGAATGTGAGAGACTACCATCAGGAATGGATAGAAGAGCAGGTTCAGAATCTGATCGAGAAAACAACCATGTATTTCAACAAGAGAGGATAGCTCCTACTCCATTCTCTGTTCCTCCTCCTGCAGGGGCAATGATCCCACAGTCTCCTGGGCCCTCCTCACCCCACATGGGGGCCCTTCCATGATGCCAATGATGGGCCCTCTTCCTCCTGGGACAATGCCAGCGGGACCTCCTGGAATGAGGTGGCGCACCAGAGGCCACATGACTTCCCACCGTCCCATCATGGTGCCCACTCAGCCAGGAATGACTCAACCAGACAGGTAAGGAGAGACAGGAACCTCTTTATACCCATCTTATATTACTTGTTCTACTTCACCAAGAGATCATGGTGCTGTGATTCTGGGTGTTTTCCAGCAGCATGACAGGGAAGGCTTGCTCCCCCTTCCTATCAAAGAGAGAATAGTTTTTATAGGGGAGCAGAGGGACCAAAAAAAAAGCAATTTTCATTTGTATTATGAAATGTGAAAATAAAATTGTCAAGTGTTTTAGTTTAAAAAAACAAAAAGCAAGTAAGTGGCTAATATAATCTGGCTTTCCTGCCACTTGACTTTCCATCTCATAAAGCAGGAGAAAACAACATCTATTATACTGACATTGCTAATACCATGAAGAAAAAGAGTCTTCTCTCACAGTGTTTTCAAACATTAGAATTCCTCTTTTTTTTTTTAGCTATAACCAATTTCTCTAGTAACCGAGTATTTATATGCCCATTTCAACCTTGCCCCCATCCATAAGCTTATTTATCTCACTTTTGTGTTTCCTGTTCAATGTAAGAATTTCTGTTAATATTTTTTCCAAGATCCCAATACAAAGTTTTCTACACCTTCAATGGGAAGGTGGGGGAATCATTCTAGATAGACTAGTCTCAGTTTTCTACAAATTCCCCTCAATATTTTATCATTTCAAGAATAAGGTACAATTAAAATTATACCTCAGATAATGGTATTATGGTGATATATTGTTTAATATTCTTATCTTTTAGAGATGCATAGTGAAATAGTTAAGAATGCTATGATATGATACCTGAGATTATTTCAAATTATTAAAGGGTAGGGTGTGTGTACGGAAATATAAATTATGCAAGATTGGCCAGATGTTAAAAAATGTTCAAACTGAGTGACGGGAACACAGAGGTTTACTCTCTCTTCTGCACAAAACTATGTTTCAAGAGTAAATGGTAAGAAGTAAATCAACTGCGATTGATCTTAGATAAATGGAAACAAAAAGTATGTGTTGTAAATTATGCCAAAATTTAGAAGTAAATTAAATGTCTCAACCTATATTAATTAAGTATGGAATATCTCTTCATGAGATTTATCAAGTAGCCACTAAAAATCACGCTGTAGAAAACTCACTGACATGAAACAAGTGAGCAATATTGCTAAAAGAAAAAAGAGCAGAACACAACCTAATGCACACATAATTAAATCATTTTCAGGTTTTCTTTTAAATGCAGATGTACCTTGGGGCGCCTGGGTGGCTCAGTCGGTTAAGCGGCCGACTTCGGCTCAGGTCATGATCTCGCGGTCCGTGAGTTCGAGCTCCGTGTCAGGCTCTGTGCTGACCACTCAGAGCCTGGAGCCTGTTTTGGATTCTGTGTCTCCCTCTCTCTCTGACCCTCCCCCGTTCATGCTCTCTCTCTCTCTCTCTCTCTCTCTCTGTCTCAAAAATAAATAAACGTTAAAAAAAAATTAAAAAAAAAAAATAAATGCAGATGTACCTGCATATGTGCAGACACACACACATACTGGCACCAAACTACTAGCAGACTCTGTTCTGTTCATGGCTATGTCCCCAGCACTAAAAACTGCCTAGGACATAATAGGAATTCAAATATTTGCATGTAAATATTTTAGGATTCCAAGCAACAAGGTTTGATTTTGGGAAGTGGCTCTCCTCTATGCTTTTGTTTCATAAAGTTTCTAAAATAAACATTCTTTTTTTTTTTTTTTACGTAATTGGGAGAAACCTTAAAAAATTGTATCTTGTAAAAAAATTAAAATTTTTCCACATGACTCACTGTTTCATGAAATGCATTTCATAAAGTCATTTTATACACTGAAAAGAAAGGCCTCTCCTATAGGCTGAACTAATAAACTGACCTAGACAATAAAAACTACTAAAAACAATATCTGTTAATCAGTCTTATTCTTGTGAGTGAATTTTGCAACTGCTTAGGAAATACAATCTTTACAAGAACTAAATGTTCTAAAATGAATCTTCAACCTGGGTACAAAAAACAGATAAAACTAGATTTAAAAAATCCATCCATTTATATTCATTTAATATACACTTACTGAATTTGTAGACAATAAACTACATGCTGGGATAATACAAAGAAAATTAAGATAAGCCTTTGACAACTCAGAGCTCCTAAGATAGTATGAAAGACAGATACATAAGAGCTAAATGAAAGAGAATAATAAAGGTAGTTAACATTTATTAGGGTTTTTATTGGCCCTGTGCTGAGTGCTTAACAAGCATTTTCTCATTTAATCTCTGTAACAATCTCTATGCTAGTTACTAAAATATTCTCAGTTTATAAGAAAACTAGGTGTTAAGTAACCTCCCCAGTTACTAGGTTAATAAACAGCAAAACAAAATCAGACCAATGTCTGTCCAAGATACAGCACAGAGCCTCTCGCCATTAGGAAGCTAGCAAATACCAAAGCATGCTCATTAATTTCCATCTATTACTACATCAAGTACCATATATCAATCTCATTTTTTAAAGGGGATATTCTTTTGTAAGTGTTCCCAGGAATTTCTCACCTTCAAATCAACTCGTCATTTCTACTCCAAGACACACTATTACAGCCACTAAACTATGATCTGCTAGAAAGGATTTAGCAGTTTGTTTCTCCCAATGCTATATACTACACACTCAAGAGATTAAACAGATAAACTTTTAGCTTGTTTTGTGCTTCTTAGATTCCAAATCACCATATCATATTATATGAGATGATAGATGATCTAGGTAAATAGCAATTTAAATCACAGTTTAGGAAATTTGGTACAGAGGAGCCAAAGAGATGAAATTCTGAAGTACATTATGGTGATTATGGCAATGGTGGAATACTGCTAATTGTGTAAGATAAACAATATAGTCTTCTTCCAGAGATTTCTTCCCATTCTTCCAAATGTCCTACAAGCCAAATTCCATAATGGAGAAAAGAACTAAAAAAGCTTTAAAACTAAGGAATGGTTTTGTTTCTTGCAATCCAGAAGTGTGGTGACAAGGATCTGGGCTTAAAAGTTAACAGTAGAAATGACAGGAAAGAACTAATTCAAGGGAAATTCTGAAAGGAGAATCATTTCTCACTACAAACAAGGTAAAAAAAGAGGATCTAACTGATCATCTCAATCACCTAATTTCCATAACCTACACTGAAGCCACAGTGGACTGACTATTCCTTAAGGGTCCTGAATTTGCACATCACACATTTTTTTTTAAATCATATAATCGCTGTACTATAAAAAGCAGATACTGTATAGTTATTTGTACATGATGCAAGATATAAAGGTCATACCCTTCCTATGTCCATTCTCTCTTACGTGATCTTCCCCCTTTTCTCTGCCTGTCAGTTAACCACTTTGTTAAAGATATACTCAAAAGTCTTCTCTGGGAAGTTTGCAGAGATAGCAAACTCCTCTACCACCATCCCTACCCACCGAAACACAGAGAAGTAATCCCACTGTTAACTATGGTCCCAGAGCACTTAGTACACTGAGTCATTATTCCCTTTACTATTTATTTATTGTATGAGCTTATTACTAAAGAGCTAAAATGGGAACTCCATGAAGATAGGGATCATGTCTCTAGCTTCATATCTCCAGTAAGTCCTTAAAACAGAATCTCACATACTACTGTTTAATAAACTTTGGTTCAATAAATAAATGAGTAGGAGTGCCTGAGTGGCTCAGCTGGTTAAGCAACCACTTTGGCTCAGGTCATGATCTCACAGTTTGGGAGTTGGAGCCCTGTGTTGGGCTCTGTGCTGTCAGCTCAGAGCCTGAAGCCTGCTTTGGATTCTGTGTCTCCCTCTCTCTCTGCCCCTCCCCTGCTCACCCTCTGTGTCTCTCTCTCAAAACTCAAGAAGCATTAAAAAAAATTTTTTTAATAAAAATAAATAAATAAATAAACCCAAAATTTGCTACTATAAACCTTATGGAACTTCAAAACGCCTGTCACTCACACAGCACGCTTATAGAGAAAAACCTATGTTCCTGTATCAATTGTTATGGTTCAACACATGCTACTTCAAATCAAATCAGCTTTACTATGTGCTCACTTCAGCAGCACATATAGTAAATCAGCTTTACTATCCCAGCAATAAAAAGTGCATACTGAGCCTGCGTGGCTCAGTCAGTTAAGCAACTGACTCTTGATTTCTGCTCAGGTCACCATCTCGTGGTTCGGGAGTTCAAGCCTCACATTGGTGAGCTGTCAGTAAGTACTGTCAGTGTGGAGCCCGCTTGGGATTCTCTCTCTCATCCTCTCTCTCTCTCTCTCTCTCTCTCTGCCCCTCTGCTGCTTCTGTGCGCTCACTCACTCTCACTCTCTCTCTCAAAATAAATAAATAAACTTAAAAAGAAAAAAAGTACATATATCTAGAAGTTGATCCAGAAGCCAAAGCAACCATACAAGGGCTGAAATTCAGGCCATTAGGGACGTTCCAAATTTCATGGTTGCAAGATGGCCCGATTAAACCTTAGATTACAGAAAGTGTAAATGTTACATGAACAAAGATGACAAAGGTCACAGGAACTCATTTCATTCTTCCAAGTGATTCTAAGCTGCTATTCCCTTTATTAATAGAGCCTATTCCACAAGCCGGTATTAGAGATACTGAAGATCACATGCAACAAACAGCTGACTAGGCAGCTTCCCATGCTACAACCGTGCACATTTCCTGAGTATGTTTGCAATAAAATTCTATTACTGAAGATAATCTGTGTATCTCTCTTCCTTGTGGTCTTAAAGGACCTAAGTAACAAAGTAACTAATGTAGGAAACCAAGCAGAAGGAAGACACACACACCAAATGCAAAGTGGCGAAAGAGTCACATCACTAATCAACAGAGGTTAACTAGAAGACAGGACTTTGTTTTATACATACTGCTTTTCAGGAGACAGCAGAGTAGTCCAATGTTATGTAATAGACTGAAAAGACTGAATAAGACTGAGCACAAAAGTCTGAGTCTCAAAAGTGTGTATTTGTGGATCATTTTGATCAAAGTTGAAGCCACAAGAGTGGATAAACTCACCAAGGAAATAACTACATTAAAAAAAAGAGGAGGAAGATAGAAAACAGAAAATGCAAGGTGTATGTCAATTATGAACTTGAAAGAAGAACACATAAAACAGAGAAAAAGAAGCAACAGGAAAAGCAGAAAGTTGGAGAAAGAGAAAGCTTTAAGAAACAGAGATATGAGAGGGATAAGAACAGGGGAAAAAAACCTGGTTTCCGATCTAACCAAGCAATGTCTGAAAACCTGTAACCTTAAAGAAGTTTTATTAGATAGACAAGGCCTAAGCATGTTTCAAGTGAATGAAGCCTTACAAATAGAGATTTTAAAGATTCTAGAACTGGGGAACAAAAACATGATTATAAGAGTAAAGTTATAAAAGTATAAGAAGGGACATGTTCGAAGGTTAGATGAAAGAGGGGAAGAGAAGAAACTGCCCTTCTGTAACAGGAGCAAAAATTATGTAAGAACAATAATCAAATGAAATTAAGATGAAAATACATAAGGTGGTTCTTCTTCCTGCCAGTCACAGAATCCCAACCTTATCTACAAAGTAGATGAAATCATCTGCATAAAATTATGTGAAAATATGAGGGTAGGACAGAAAAAGTGTAAATTTAGGACACTGAGGCTCGGAAGCCAGTCAGAAGTTACAGCTTTTTCTGAAAAGTCTTTTAACACTAAACTCACTTCATGCAAGAAACAGGCCCATCATAAAAGGCTCAAAGCAGGGGGAAAAAAAAAAAACGACTATATTTAATCCTCTTCCTTTCTTTTCTCTGCTTCCAGCTTTGCAGCAGCAGTTTACAAGTTTGTACACAGGTGGTAACTTCTCCTAAGGACGTCTCTTTGGCTTTGAAGAGACTTAAACAAACTTCAGAAGAGAGAAGGCACAGCCAGCTGCTTATGATTAGCTAAAGGTTTTTTGTTTTGTCTTGTTTTTTAGTTGTGGTAAAATATATGTAACATAAAATTTACGATTTTAACTATTTTTAAGTGTACAATTAGGTGGCAATGAGTACATTCACACTGTTGTGCAACCATCACCACTATCCATCGCCGGGACTTTTCATTATCCCAAACTAAAACTCTTCATCCATTCAACAACTTCCCATATTCCCCTCCTCTAGTCCCTAGCAACCACCATATTACTTTCTGTCTCTATGAATTTGACTACTCTAAGTACCTCATATGTAAGTGGAATCGTATGGCACATGTCCTGTGTCTGGCTTCTCTCACTCGTCATGTTTTTAAGATTCACCCATGTTGTATGCAGCATGTATTATAATTTCATTCCTTTTAAGGCTGAAAATATAGCAGAATGTATATACCACATTTTGCTTATCCACTCATCTATTACTGGACATGTGGGCTGCTTCTACCTATTAGCTATCGTGAATAACGCCGAAAATAAACTCTGGTGTACAGGTATCTCTGAGTCCCTGCCTTCAATTCTTTTGGATATCTACCTAGAAGTGGAATTGCTGAATCATATGGTAATTGTATGTTTAATTTTTTAAGAAACCATCATACTGTTTTCCACAGTGACTGTACTATTTTACATTCCAATGTACAAGGAGTCCAATTGCTACACATCCTAGACAACGTTTATTTTCTGGCTTTAAATGAAAAGAAGCTGAGACAACACTATATTCTGGATATGGATATATATACATATATATGTACATACATGTATGTGTATATATATTGTATGTATAAATCTGGAAATTTATATACATATAAAATAGTCACCCTAAACAGTCTGAAGTTATTTCATTGTAGTTTTGATTTGCATTTCCCTAATTAGTGACGTTGAGGTTTTTTTCACAGGTTTATCATCCATTTGTATATCTTTGGAAAAATGTCCGCTCAAGTCCTTTCTCCACTTTTTACGTGGAATGTTTGTTTTGGCCAAAGACCTTTTTTTTTTTTTTTTCCTGAGTGGGGGGAGGGGCAGAGAAGAAGGAGACCAACAATCCCAAACAGGCTCCAGGCCCAGCACAGAGCCCGATGTGAAGCTCGATCTCACAACCATGAGATCATGACTTGAACTGAAATCAAGAGTCAGATGCTCAACTGACTGAGTCACCCAGGCACTCCTGGCCAAAGACCTTTAAAAAGAGACAAAAAGGAAGACTTTCCACATTGCTAGATCTAGCTCCCTAGTCAAGAATAATTAGAATATGCCTTCTAGATCTCCTGGGAAACTAATCATGGAGAGGAGGATCTGGTCAGAGCGCAAATCCAGCAGAAGAAAAGAACTTTCAACTCTCCAAGAACAGAGATTCCTTCCTCTTAAAGGACCTTCTACCTCATTTCAGCTCTGTAGTTTTCAATGCGTTTTTCTTTTATGGCAAATTTCCCTGTATTTTAGTGATCACACTACTGGTAGCTTTATTACTAATGACAGTAGCCATTTAATAAGTCATAACTTTTATTAACAGTCATACTGTTACTGCGATATGCTAAGCACCATGCTGCATCTTACATGTGATATCTCATTTAAAATTAAGTTCTCAGGGCACCTGGATGGCTCAGTCGGGCATCTGACTTCAGCTCAGGTCACGATCTCATGGGTTCGAGCCCTCAGTTGGGCTCTTTGCTGGCAGTGTGGAGCGTGCTTGGGATTCTCTCTCTCTGCCCCTTCCCCACTTGTGTTCTCTCTCAAAATAAATAAATAAACTTAAAAAATTAAGTTATCTGCTTCAGCCCTAGCAGTTTCATCTTGACTGCTGTTATAAAAGTAAAACATCTTTAGCACACATGAAAGGTTTTCATCCTTTAGTCCTTCAACATTCCATCATCAAGCAATATCAGAGTCTCAACATCAGCCTTAAATAATATTTTCTAGGTTACACAACGACTCTGTCTTGAATCTACAAAGTCAAAAATCTTTTTTACTTCAAGCCCAGGAAGTACATTTTACCTCAAACTAATAAATTCAAGGATCTTTTTTTTCTGCTCTCTTTTGCTTTTTAAAGGCCAGACGTCTTGTAAATACTTAGATAGCTCGAAAGTAACACAACTGATTTTTTTTTAACTCAACTACAACATATGTATCCAAGTTAAAGTTGTCCTTTTATCCCTTTGGAAAGCTATGTGTTTCTTCAAAAGATGTTGACAGTGATAGATACATTTTTGATACACTTTAGAAAATGGCTTAAGAGGGGCGCCTGGGTGGCGCAGTCGGTTAAGCGTCCGACTTTAGCCAGGTCACGATCTCGCGGTCCGTGAGTTCGAGCCCCGCATCAGGCTCTGGGCTGATGGCTCGGAGCCTGGAGCCTGTTTCCGATTCTGTGTCTCCCTCTCTCTCTGACCCTCCCCCGTTCATGCTCTGTCTCTCTCTGTCCCCCAAAAAATAAAATAAAACGTTGAAAAAAATATTTAAAAAAAAAAAGAAAATGGCTTAAGAGGTAAATGCTTTACAATTATTAATCATTTAATCTTCACAAAACCCACAGAAAAGGTACTATTACCACCTCCATTTTACAAGTGAGTATACGGAGACCTAGAAAAGTTAACTAACTTGTCCACCACAGCACTGAGTAAGTGGCAGAACTAAGACGAGAACCAAGGTCTATCTGACTCTAAAGCTCTGGCTTTTTATTGTTTTGCCGTGAGTACCACTGTTTTAATAGTGAAATAGATGATTTGATGATCTCATATAGTATTTGCTTAAAATTTATGAGGGTTTACTTAATTATTGGCACTAGAATGAGATGAAATCCACCTAAGAAAACAGATGCTCTACAATGGATAGAAGACTTTTCAAAATTAAAGTCTTATTTTTCAGCTCTATCATACCATTTCCTCTCAGGTTGGGCTCTTCGCCCAAAAATACTCCGAAATTATAATTTCCTGGCAAAGAGCTTTAAAGGAAAAGAAGCTGACATTTTTTTCCCCTTCTTTCACCCTTCAGAGTCTTTCATTTTTATTTTCTAAGAACGTTTCACTTACCCTCAACTGGAAAGCGATAGGATTCCTTTTAATTTCTTGTAACAAACCTATTGGAAGAAATGCTGCAATACACTCCCTAGCTTTAAAGACACAGTAATGCATATTACTTTATTAACAATAAGTTTAAAAACAAAAACAAAAACAAAAGCCACAAAAGGCAGACAACACAAAACAGCACATCTGAAAATGTTCTGACATATTCATGTCCTGTTAAAATAAAAATTAAAAATAATCTAAGAAATATGCACAACTGTAAATCTCATAACTTTAACCCAGGTCCTTATAAAGATTTTTAAATACTCAATAACCATACCTAAATTTGAGAACTAAAAAAGGGAAGAGAATCTTTAATTGATTAAGAATAAAAGAGGAGCTTCCATATGAAACTTGCCAAGGGCAATCCATGTACCTGCTATACAGAAAAATCTTCTATGATTTGTGCCAAAGACACTACCTACACTTTAAAACTGAATTTACTCATAGATTTTGTCCCTATTTATTTCCTGCACTTCAAATTCTGAAGGTAATATATAAGGATTTAGTCTTCATACACTGACAACTCCTCACTCCCATCCCTAGAATACTGAAATTAACCAAAATTTTAAAAAATTAACTGAAATTAACATAAATACATTAAAGGTATACCTATATTAATAAAAGTGTAATTTCAAGGAAAGTTTAAACTATGACAGTATTAACCTGTGTATCATTCAGTGAGTTGTGTACTCTGCTTTCTGTTTAATGTTTACAGACTTTCATAAATAGAGACGAGAACTGTGAAGACAGTGGCTCAGTTCTGCTATTTGTGCAGATGGACACTATCTTGCTTGATTTCTCAGCACAGTTTGATTACACAGTAACAGTACATATGAAGCCATTTCTCAGTATTTCTCTGTGGTTCTTTGTAAACAAATTAAGAGGATTACGATCCTTTATGAAAACAATTTTTGCTTTTTTTTTTTTAATGTTCATTTATTTTCGAGAGAGAGAAACAGAGACAGGGCACGAGCAAGGAAGGGGCAGAGAGAGAGGGAGAAACAGAATCTGAAGGAGGCTCCAGGCCTGAGCTGTCAGCACAGGGCCAGACACAGGGCTCAAACTCACAAACCGAGAGATCATGACCTGAGCTGAAGTGGGACACCTAACTGACTGAGCCACCCAGGTGCTTCAGTAATTTTTGCTTTTCTAAATTGGGGTTATTTTTACCTGTTTGGTTTTGTTTTTTTAGAAATAAAAATAAAAATTTAAAATCCCAAGGATATCTAATAGAAAAAAATTTTGATTATAAGAAAGATAAATAGCCTAAATACTTTGCCCATAGAAATTAAAAATAAACAAGTCTAAGTGTAATGCTACAGTATTTGCATGAGTATAAATACCCTCTGAAATTCCAATGCACTTTTGTAATAATATCATGAGTTACCAAAATCTAAGTAATGTTCTAAAATGACAGAAATATTTTTTAGCTGAATTCTGTGGGCTTAAGGTAATAACCTGTTCCCTTTTGGATGAAAAATTTGGATATTTTCATATTAAAACTTAAGAACTTAGGGAAGTTTGGAATAATTTTTTCTCCCCTTCACTGCATATAATGTTCCTCCTCTTGGTCAAAAGATAATTTCAAGATGTACTATGAACCCAGAAGAGAAAAAGACCTCTAATAAGCAAAAACGGACATAACATGCATGTATTTTACTTTCAGAAAGGGAGAGCAGCTGTCAGGTCAGGTCATTATTTCTGAGATAAGTAGCAGTTTAAAGAAGGATATAGTAATGAGAATGACAGATAACAGTAAAAGACAAGACTAAGTTCAGGGGAAAACCAGTTACATACAGCAACAAAGCTTCAAACACACCAAAAGAGCACACTTGACTGTTTCTATGAACTAAAATTATGAACGGTTCTATGAACTGCCTCTATGACTTTTTATGAACAAGAAAAGCAAGAAGATGATTTGCTTTCTTGAAGTTTCAGAAGACTGAGCCAAGTGCCTTCATTTTGGTATGATTTCAGTCAAAACTGGTTATATAAAAGTGTTTGTAAAATACTTAAAATATATTGCTTAAAGTGGTTTACTTCATTTATTTGAAAAACCCATTATGTGGTACACCATACTTCACAATGATGCTAACTATAGTTAAAATTATAACCATATCACTATTTTGACAGGCTCTTTGAAATCACAAGGATTTATGAATATTAATTAAAGCTATCTAATCAAGTGCTGAGAGTCTATATAAAAGGCAGAGAGGGGAATCCCACTGTCTTATCATTAGCCTAGTACCTGAATTCTCTTCTATTTAGAAAAACAAAAACAAAAAGCCTTGGAAGTATACAATAAGAATCTAGTTCATGGAAGAAAAATTCCTTCTGCAGGGAAAGAAAATCATCGAAACACTTTCTTCTCAAGAGTTAATTAGTACATACATTTTTAATTTCCACTGGAATTTTATGCCATTCCATCATTTAATTTGACATTTATTTCTTATAATTCTTAGAAATTACATAAATATAAATTTTTTCATGGCAATCATATCTCTATGATCCAAATTTCACTGATTACTAAAAATGTTTGAATGGATAATCATTGGAAAATAATTACTGGTTGCTGTTTAACTGCAAGACAATAGATCAACTTATAGGTCCAACATATCAACTTATAGATCCAACCTAATGTCTTTTAATACAGTAAGTGATTACACCAAAACTAACTCTTTCTAAAGTTATGTGACACAGCATCAAATGTAAATTACCCACCACATCACTGAGACAAATATCCTGTATTATCTAATCAAAAGCACAATAAAACTTAACTAAAGGGGCTGATATCAAAACTAAAAAGGAATAACATATGGCATTTAATATCTGGATATACTTCATTTTGCAATTCATCATACTGTAGTCAGTTAGAATTGGATTTATACAGCAGCCTCAAAAGGTGCCCTTGAATTTTGTTTGTGCACAGATATACTTTTATGTATGCAAGACAAAGCAAGCTAAAAGGTCTACCTTAAAAAATAAGGCCTGAAATCTAATCTTATCACTAGTGGTGGTTTTTGTCTTGGATTCTTTTATTTTCTTATCTTTTTTGTTTAAGAAAAGAAGAAACTAGGTCACCTAAAACCCTAAGGAGGTGAGAAAGAAGTAAGGCTGGATATTAGGATAATAGTGGGTCAAAGGGTAACCAAAGTAAGAGAAGGGAGAACATGAAGGTAAAAGTCCACTCAAAATAGTCTCTACCATAGAATTTGTCTACACACGCCCAATTTCTGGCTTAAAACTTAGAAAAATAAAGGTATGGTAGAGATTATTCAGAGGAAGAAGCTCAAAACTTCCAGTGCTATCAGATTTTTTGACACAGTATCCCACAGTTGGAAAGAATGAGTCAGTTCTCCTATTTGTGAAAAAAACACTATTTAAAATTAAAGTGGCACTAACCACACTAGTGCCAGGGTTAAGGTCCTAAAATACCATTTCTCACTAAAAGAAAGTAGTGCTTCTTGGACAAATGGTTGATTCCGGATCCAGGACAGGAAATGGACATAATGAGCCCTGAATATCTTATCACTGCAGACAATGAGGAAGCTACAGGTCACGTTGTCCCTGAAGGGACTTCCACTGACGAAAGACGGGGGGACACTTTGAATGTCAGCAACACTAACTGCAATGGATTAAAATCCATCAAATATGGGGCGCCTGGTGGCTCAGTTGGTTAAGTGTCCAACTCTTGGTTTCAGCTCAGGTCATGATGTCATGGTTTGTGAGTTCGAGCCCCACATCGGGCTCTGCACTGACGGTGTAGAGCCTGCTTGGGATTCTCTCTCTTCCTGTCTCTCTCTGTCCCTCCCACGGGTGCTCTCTCTAAAAAATAAATGAATAAACTTTAAAAATTTTTTTTTCAACGTTTATTTATTTTTGGGACAGAGAGAGACAGAGCATGAACGGGGGAGGGGCAGAGAGAGAGGGAGACACAGAATCGGAAACAGGCTCCAGGCTCCGAGCCATCAGCCCAGAGCCCGACGCGGGGCTCGAACTCACGGACCGCGAGATCGTGACCTGGCTGAAGTCAGACGCTTAACCGACTGCGCCACCCAGGCGCCCTGAAACTTTAAAAAATAAAATAAAATCCATCAAATATGCTTAAATCCATTAGCTCATAATGGCACTTAAAAAAAAAAAAAGAGGGGCGCCTGGGTGGCGCAGTCGGTTAAGCGTCCGACTTCAGCCAGGTCATGATCTCGCGGTCCTGGAGTTCGAGCCCCGCGTCGGGCTCTGGGCTGATGGCTCGGAGCCTGGAGCCTGTTTCCGATTCTGTGTCTCCCTCTCTCTCTGCCCCTCCCCCGTTCATGCTCTGTATCTCTCTGTCCCAAAAATAAACGTTGAAAAAAAAAAAATTAAAAAAAAAAAAAAAAAGAATTGCTTCCCTTTGAAAATAGGGAACTAATTCATTCTCTTGAAAATGTGTAAATAAAGGGGAAGAATCCAGCATTTATCCTGTTTTATTTTATAAAGTGTACCACTGGGTAATCAAACAAAAGATGAGGGAGGTGATTCTCTATAAAAACATTCCAACTAATAAATGAAAACAAAATGATGTATTTAGAAATTCACCATTTTGCAACATCCAATGAATTAACAGAAATAAGCACTAACCATCAACAGCTGCTAATATCAGAAAAAAGAGATGCAACTAGACACGAAGTGACTAATACAGTCTTGCCAAACACCACCTATAACAATTCCTATGGGATCAAAACTGAGCCCGTCAGTCTCTGGATCCAGTTACCCATTTGCAGAAAATATGGAGGGCAAAAGAAGATCTAGAATTGCACCTTGTGTAAGCTGTCAGCAAAATCCAGGCTGTGAAAAACTATAAACAGCTTGAGTTCTTCAACGGGAAAAAGAAAAGAAAAGGGATAGAGAAACTAATGTAAAGATTAAAAATGACAACTCCTAGGGCACCTGGGTGGCTCAATCAGTTGAACATCTGACTTTGGCTCAGGTCATGATCTCACGGTTCATGAGTTCGAGCCCATCAGGCTCACTGCCGTCAGTGCAGAGCCTGCTTTGGATCCTATGTCCTCCTCTCTCTCTCCCCTTCTCCCACTTGTGCTCCCTCAAAAATAAATAAACATTAGAAATAATAATAAAAGTAACAACTCCTATAAAAACTATTTTTTTAATTGGCAAGACTAACCCTAGAGTGTCTAGCAATGCACATTTAAGTTATTACTATAAAAGTCAGGATAAGGGTTACTTATGGGGAAAGGCAGCTATGACTGGGATGGAACACTAGGAAGGGAGTGTGGCAGAG
Organism: Lynx rufus; assembly: GCF_022079265.1. NCBI lineage: Eukaryota > Metazoa > Chordata > Mammalia > Carnivora > Felidae > Lynx > Lynx rufus. The sequence goes on along the minus strand of NW_025814841.1, from coordinate 8,191,875 downwards.
TTCTTTTTCTTAACCTGATTGGTGATTACAAAGGTGTCTGCCTTAAGCCATACACCTGTTTTTCACTGATGCTTTCTTTTTTTTTGCAGTAAAAACATTTTTTTTAAATTTTTTTTGATGTTTTTATTTATTTCTGAGACGGACAGAGACAGAGCATGAGCAGGGGAGGGGCAGAGAGAGAGGGAGACACAGAATCTGAAGCAGGCTCCAGGCTCTAAGCTGCCAGCACAGAGCCCGACGCGGGGCTCGAACTCACGGACCGTGAGATCATGACCCGAGCTGAAGTCGGACGCCCAACCGACTGAGCCACCCAGGTGCCCCTAGTAAAAACATTTTTTAATAGCAGGTCACCAGGACACCTGAATGTTGCAAACACCTAACAAAGGTTTGGTATATTCCCCATTCTCTAGATTCATACAGTGAAAAAAGAGGTTAAAAAAGAAGTTAGTGTCCATTATTTCCTCCCAATCCACTTCCTCTCCTAAGGGAACCACCTAATACCACATTTCAAGCCCAACACATTCACTTTTCTGGGAGTTGGAAATTCTAAGAAATAGACTATAAGGTACCCAAACCTGTTCCTCTCCAGGTCTTCTCCACTCCCAAGTTGCTCAAACACAAAACCTAAGGGCCAGAATTGACAATCTCTTCCTCAATCCCCACATCTAGTCTATCAGTAAGTCCTTCATTTCCAACTCCAAAATATAATTTAAATCTATCCACACTTCTCTCCATCTCCACTGACTCCACCACCTAACCCTGAACTATTCCAATAGATTCCTAACTTGTTTCCCTGCTTTTATTCTTAACCCTCTACAATCTATTCTACCCAAACCAACCAGAATGATTGCTTTTAAAAGCATAAACTGCTTAAAATTCTGCTTAAAACCCTTTAATGACAGCCCACTGCACTCTTACATCCAAATTCCTTTCCATGGCCTGCATCATTGACTCTCTGCCCATTTCTCTGACCTCATCTCCAACCACTTTCTCCCATTTTACAATCCAGCCACAGTGGCCTCATTTCAATTCCTCCCACACACTAAACTCTTTGCCACCTCCAGGCCTTCTCACAGCTTTCCCTCTGCCTGGAATACTCTTTCCAGCTACTCACGGGGATAACTTCTCACAACCCCATGTCACAGCTTTAGTATTACCTTTTCAGAGAAGCCCTGTCCAACCATCCTATAAAACAGGTTGCACCATTCTTCTCTATCAATACGAGCTATTTCTCTCCTTCACAGCTCAAGCTCCAACTGGAGTGTATGTTCTTCTATGAGGTCAAGGATTTCAACTGCTACATTTAACAATGCACCCAATATGTAGCATTTGAAAGGCAGTTAATTAATAATTACTAATATATGAATAAATGAGCAATTGAATGAACTCAAGGCTGACAGCCAATTTCTGTCATGAGCAATGATCAATGAGTAAAGAAAGCCAGTTTTTAGAAAGAAATAGGAGAATGGGGCAACTCAGCAGACTCAGGAGAGATCACCTAGCTCCAGAGAGAAAGAGTCAGGGAAATTAAATGTGTATTACCTTTAACTTATGCTTTCCTCAAATATGTAAAAGGTCTACCTAAATTACAAAAATAATTTTAACTTGCATTCTCCAACTACAGGACTCTAGGTCCAATGGTCTCACAAAATCAAAAATCCTGAAAATGAAAAATGATCTGGACAGACAGTAGTAACATTCTGTATTCTGAATATAGAAACTATCTCATCTTTGGAATCATATATGCTCAACAATTTCCCATTTTCTAAGTGTGAGAGTGTGTGTGTGTATACCAAGATATTTATATCAAGATATCTGCAACTATCTGAAAATGTTACTCTATTTGACCTCTTTACTAAGGTGTCTGGTATCATGTAAAATTTATAAACTAATTCAGAACCCACTATACTATCACATCTCTACCTATATTATCAGCAATATTAACTGTTTTCTGCAATTCTCACTTTGCTATGAAGTCATTTTGTAAGTTATGTCCTTTAAGATACTTTTAAGAAGTTCAAGGTAATCTGTACCTTATTATTCGTGGCATGCAAACAATGAACTTATTTTTAATGTTTATACATGTCTATTTACATACTTATTTGTATCTATTCAACTTTAGATTCTGTGGAAAAACCAGTTGTAATGAGACATTTCAAATATAGAATCTGTTCTAAGATTCTAAGAATTGAAGAGCTAAGAATTGAAATTAGAATAATCCTACAATATGAGGCAATTCAAATAAGATCTCAACAAAAAAGAAACTTGGATCAAATAAAAAAGAAAGTTTCTATGAGATAGTATAAATTTTTCCTTCGCAGAAAAACTAAAGACCTTTGTTATTTAGGAAGGGGAGAACTAGTAGGAAGTCAGAAATTGAGGCAATCATAATTATAGCTTTGCACGGGGTCATTCCACACCAGGAGGCAAATGAGCCTTTGCCTGATAGCAACCTTTATGTATTACATATTCTTTTGTGAACTCTGTCAGACATCATAGACCACCGTTTTCCATTGTCCCATACTTCAATTGGGACCTATATAAAATGTTCAAAATACTGTGACTTTCAAATTACAGCTTCCTTTCTCCCTATCACCACTATCCTTTTTAGATTCTTAAAGAATATCTCTATTGCGTATATAGGTAGTTACCCCAGTCTGGATTCCTCTGGCAATGCCATCATAGAGCTTTTAAGTATGAGGATGGAGTCTAAAATGAGATAAGTTTCTTGACTATCACTACAACATACGCCAGCAATGTTTTTTCAAACTGCAGATCACAACCCATTAAAAGGTCATGAAAATAATTTGGTGGACTATGACTAGCAGTTTTTCAATGAAAAAGAACAGAAAGTAGAAAAATACCAAAAACATCTTACATAGTACGTTGTATGAAACTTCTGTTTTAATTTGATATGTATGTGGGCCTGTCCTGGGTTTCACCATCAATTTTTTTTTTTTAATTTTTTGAGAGCCACTAATATATGATGGCCTGAAGTGACGGTACCTTTAGTTGAACACAGACTTCTTTGAAACCAGAAAAATTAAATTCAAAGCACTTCCCCCCACCTCTACAATCCAGAATCTAGAAGTACTCAATTTAAACCTTTTATGATTTTTTTTAATTAATGTATTTATTTTGAGAGAGAAAGAGAGATATAACACGTAAGCTGGGGAGGGGCAGAGAGAGAGAAAGAGAGAATTCCAAGCAGGCTCTGCACTGTCAGCGCAGAGCAGATGTAGGGTTCAAACTCCCAGACCATGAGAACCTGAGCTGAAACCAAGAGTCGGACGCTTAACCGACTGAGCCACCCAGGTACCCCTAAGCCTTTTGTTATTAAACCTCTACTGATACACACTTCTAGAATGAGCATTTAGATGACTTAAGAAAAACAAATTTCAATCCAGCTATGTTTAATATATGTTTACCTTTTTCTTTACATTTCTAACTAATTCTTCGGTTCTAATATATGCTATCTCTCAGCCCCTTAAAGAACAAAGGATAAATTAATCTTTGCCTCAGGTTGGCCAAAGACTGAGTTTATCTCCTGTCTTATGTTGCAACTGAAGTTTGCTCACCAGGACCAGCTCCAGATGTTACTGTTCCCTCTTTAGGAAGGAAGAGCCAATTGACTGGTCCCATCTACAGGACTTAAGTCAATTACAGTTGGTGCCATCCCCAATTAACTGAGAAAAGCCAAAGGGAGGACAGATACGCTTAGGGACCCTGTCATTAAAGAGATGCTCCTGTTTGTTTCTTTTCTTTCCCTCTGAACTACTCAGAACCTCCTCCCCTAGCTTGCCTCTAAAGTTGGGAGCTCCCCGCAGGGCCTACTTGAGGCTATTGGCCTTTGTTTTTTTTTTCTTAGAGGTCATCTTCTCAAAGAGAACTCTAGCTCCCAATCTCTACTATAATAAGCACAGAAGAATTTTACTTTGTAACATTCCAAGGGCGCATGAATCAGTAATACAGACATAAAATGAAGCCCATAACTCTTGTCTTTGCAATGTCTTCATGATTTTTGTCATACCCTAGTATCTACTTAACTGATTTGTTGCTTTGTCCCACACAATTCAATTCTAAGAGTTGATAGTTCCTGCTGTCTGTTTATCTGCATTCCCAATTTCTGGTCTAAGGTCAGGGCTACTGATGCTACAGGCTGATTGATATTGGCTTCTCATGCTGAGGAATCTATGAATACCTTATACTTTACCCTCCTGTATCATCATCCTTTTTTTTTTTTTTAATGTTCATTTATATTTGAGAAAGCACAAGCAGGGAGGGACAGAGAGGAGGGGACAGAGGATCTGAAGCAGGCTCCACGCTGACAGCAGCTAGCCCACGTGGGGCTTGAACTCACGAACTCACGAGATCATGACCTGCGCTAAAGTCAGACGCTCAACTCACTGAGCCACCCAGGTGCTCCACCATCTTTTACTTTCACTTTTTCATTCCCTACTAATTTATCTTCTGACTGATATTCCAGTTATTCATAGCAACACTTTCCCTTATGAAATAATGGTTTTCTTACCTTCACTTTTCATTGAATGCACTGTATAACCCTAATATTTTACCTTGAGTCTTCAACTTTACTTCCCCCAACTGCCTTTACACACTATTAAAAAAAAAAGAAAAAGAAAAAAACTGCCAAAGAATCCAACCATAGCTTAAATCAAAGAACTCTCCTTATCCGTCTTGAAAGTAAATTTCAGTAGCTTACTCTCTTATTAGCCTTCCAGTGTTTTCACTGTCCCACACCAACTTTTCCTCCAAATATACCTTAACCAATGCATTTTACATTTTAAATAACTATTAATTCTATCATCTAACTGAGGAACAAGGCCTGTCTGATACAGTATATCTCTCCAGCAATTAATTCTGTCCGCTCTGTAACAACTATATAGGTGGTATATATGACTACCTATCCTCAAGCAACCAGAGTTTTCATGCTACCCACCACCTGTCTTTCATAGAGGCCGACCTCCCCTTTTATGAACGTTCTACTTGGTGAAGAGCCCATGTTCTGATCATTTCCTTTCCTATCTATCAAAACTTATCTACTGTGTGGTCATTTTTCTTTCATCTAGCAGTTCCCCTACAGAGAAATCTGAGAAACTCAACTTACCAAAGAGCTAATAATTAATAACCATTTGATGGACTTCCTTCCCAGAGGAACTTCATTTTAATAAGGACTTATAAAGACCTCTGTGACAGACCTTTTAAGGAAACCTGGGGAATCTAAAAGCTATTCTGATACCTTAAGCCAGGAACCATAGGTGACCACATCTATTGCCTATATTTAACACAGCCTGGTTGGTGAGACCAAATCAATGAAGTAAGGTAAGAGGGGCCTTCCAGATCCTCTTCATGATTCTCAGATCTGGCTGCACAGTGGAATCTCCAATTCCCAGAGGAAAAGGATGATACCAAAGAGCAAAGGCAGGCCTAACACCCAGGCCTAACACCAGGCCAGATATATATTCACAACACACTAAAAATATAAAGACATGTATGGGAATAACAAATACCCAATTCAGGACAGTGACTACCCTTTGGGGGAGAGGGAGGGAATGCAACTGAGAAGAGACATACTTAGGGAGCTTCAACTATATTTGTAATATTTTACTTCTAAAGCTGGATAATGTGACCCATAAGTACTTATTAAATTAGCTTTTGAATATCTAAAATTTTGTAATTGAAAAAAGTACAATATGAAGATGGCACATACTCAAAGGGATATAATATTAGGAATACAGAGAAATACTCTAGGCTAGAAAGCACTCAAAAAAGATACTTTATGAAGCAGGCCTTGAAGGAAGAATAAAACATAGATTACTAGCAAAAACTAACATAAACTTCTCTAAAGGAAAAGCATGAACAAAGGCAAAGTTGGGAGTACCCATAGCCTACAACCTAAATAAAAGACAAAAGGGAAACTTTAGAACAGATTCATTTTGGAGAAGAGTAACAAAGCCTGGGGATTAAGTCTGAGACCAAGGGATAGGAGTCTTGGGTACTAAGTAGACTAATGTGCCCCAATCCAAAAACAAAAAAAAAGGAAAAGCATGGGGGAAGTGATGTTTTAACAAAACAAATCAGAAGCCATGTGCAGGATGAACTAAAGTAAACAGACTCCTATGGGTCATTAGGAGGTTCTGTAGGGCAGCAAAAGGGGAAGAGAAGGTGGTAAAGCACTGAGAACCAGGTCCTAGTGCCCTATCTCTACTCCCAACAGAGCCTTTCTACTGCTAAAAATTTTTGAAAACTACTGCAGTAAAGTACCTAGTTGGAAGGCACTGCTGTAAATCATGTATGACTGTCATAAAACCCAGGAATGGGGTAGGAATATCAAAAATGAAAAAGGGAAAAGATGAATCCAGACTTTTGGTGGAGAATTCAACAGGACCTAGGGACAAACTAGACGGAATAACGAAAGAGTGGATCTGCATGAAAAAATCAAAAATACCAACCAAATAGCAGCTGTTGGTCATCCAGACTTGAACACCAGCAATATACATGTGAGCATGTCAAAGTGTTTGAGCTACCCAAGGGAGAAAAGCAAAGTGACATTCCTATAGAGATCAGGAAAAGAACAAGCCAAGGACCCACAAGACTGTACCCAGAAATGACCACCACATCATGGAAGGCTAAGCAAGCAAGCGAGTTTTAAGAAAGAGGCATCATTATACACAGTGAGAGGATGCGCAGCCCCGTACAGCCAATCGGACTCAGCGTTCTGGCATTCCTCCCCCTGACCAGATTATTTGACCTGACTTTCAATTAATAAGGAAAAAATAAACTAGCAACATTTAACATCATCAAACACATTGCGAAGCACTGGGCTAAGTAAGTACTTTACACACGCCCTCATTTAATCCTCACAGCACACTTTACAGATGAAGAAATTAAACGTAGAACAAGCATAGTAAATTACAGAGCCAAGATCTCTGTTTCTTAGGACAATAAAATAAAGGAATGTGTATATAAAGTTCCTGGCAAATAAAAGGACCTTAATGGCAGCTATATTTTATTATTAGAAGGTAATGATCAACAGGGAGAAAAAACTCACTGTCAGTAATCCCTGTCACGGCCTTCTGTGTGGCAAACTCTTTTGGTGTCCTCAGCTATAAAACAGGATCAATGCCTGTAATCCAAACTATTTAATAGGGTTGCAATGATGATATTGTGAAAATGCAAATGCTACGAAAAAATTTTAAGCCATATTCGAATATATGGGATTAATGTCACATATCTTGCTCTTCAGAAATGCCTTCCTGGGTCAACACAAGTCTCTCTGAAGAGAGCTAAAAATAAGCCTGTTAGATGTGCAAGCACCACTTTGCAAAGTATAAATGACCATGGAATGGTTACATACACCACCACCGTCTCCCCCTGACCCCTCTAGGTTTTCTAATGCCCCTACAAGGCCAGGGGTTCCCTTACACCTGTAATGAAACTTTGAGCGCTCAGAGCTAATGAATAGAGAGAACCTCTACTTCAATTTGGACTTAAGTTGGCCCTCGGGCATTATGTCACAGGTGCCCCCCTTCCCATTTTTTTTCTATGGTATTAAAACTGGGTGTCTAGTCAACACTAGAATTCAATACTTTACAAAATGCCAGATAAGAATCTATCAAGGGCTCTGTGTGATAGCAGGTCTCTTTTGGAAATCCCTCCACAGCCCCCCTTTCTTCACCTGAACAGATGGTTTCCAGGCCTTAAGGCTCACATGTCTAGTTACCCAATTCACAACAGCTCACAAAGTTCCTACCTTTTCAATTATTCCATGTTCCTGAATATATCACCTTTCATCTAAAGATCGCTAAGTATCAAAACCCAAGAACTCCTTAATCTTCACAACAGCACTATCTGGGAGGAGAGATTAGTACATTTTATAAATTAAAAATGAAAGACCTAGGTGAAATGTTTTAAACAATATCAGTTAATTGACACTGATTCATCCTTGGGGGGAAAAATACCCACTATGAACTTATATCAATGGACAGCCTTGATTTAGCTAGATCATTTCAAATATTAGTTTAAAAGTATCTACTGTGTACTCTTACTCTTCCAATACATTAAACATGAAATATAAACTAACAGTAAATACCAAAGCATCACTATTTTTATATGCTAGAAGAAATACAAAAAAACTATAGGAGGGAGGGGTTCTAATTTAAGATTCCCACTGCCTTGCATCCATAAATACTTTTGAACTTGACGGCGATAGGGAGAACACCTGTCAGGGCAGTATATCCACAAGTTTTACAGACTGTGTAGCTATTAATATTGAATTCCTTAAACTGTAAATAAATAACCCGCCTTCTCAAATAAAAGGCAGTATTATGAAAAACATCTGACAAGAACGCCTACATAGCTGTAAGCTGCCTAATTAATTTCCTAGTTTTACGTCTCGGGGCTTCGTGAACTTGCCGGGAGGGAAAAGTCCTCCCGGCCCAGGAGTCCGGCCACGGGGAGCCCGGCGCTGCCCAGCGACTTTCCACGCCGCCAGGCCCCGCGGCCGCGGGAGAGGCGAGGCTCGGCCTCCCCTCGGGCCCCGTCGGCGTGTGGACAGACGCGGCCCGGCACTCGGACGTGCCTCCGACTCCCGACGGGCCTGGTCTGGGCCCCGCAGTCGCGAAGGGGGTCGCGGTCCGGCCTGGCCTAGCCGCCCCCGCCCGCGGCCGCCGCCTCCCTCCTTCTCCCGGTTCCCCACGTTCGTTACCTCTTGGGCGCTGGCGGCTGCTCCATGGCGGCGGGGGACAGAAGGAGGGATCTGGTGGGCGGTGAAGGACGGAGGGAGGCGAGGAGCCGGGGCACCGGCCGGCCGAGCCCCGGGAAACACAGGGGAAACTCCAGGAACTCGGACCAACTTTCCCGTAACTCCTCGGCGGATCCCCCTCCCGCTCGCGAGTGCGGCTCCTCCCGGCGCGCCCCGCCCCTCGGCCGCCGGCCGCGGTCCTGGGAGAGTGGGTGGAGCCAGACGCGGCCCAGGCATGGTGGGCGGAGCCAGGCCCTGGTCGGGCGAGCGGAGTCGGGGGCGGAGGGACGCGCGGGCCACATGGCTGGGAGGGGGGGAAAAAGCGCGGGGACTGGAGGAGCTAGAGGCTAAGGCCTAGTAGCGACTCAGAACCCGTCTTTTCTGGCCATGGGCACGTTCCTTTGAGCCGGCCAAGAGCTGCCGCTGCACACTTGCCTTCATTGCGTTTGCCCCAAACCGATTTGACTCATTTATCTGGATTTCTCAGGGACACATCCCAAGCATCTTGTGCAGCCTTTTGAAGTGTTACTAACTGCCCACGCTTCCTTCTAGTTGTTTATAATTATTGGCTATGTTTTCCCGCAGCCATATGACATTTGTAGCTACAGCAGTAGGGATTCTTTCTGGAAATTCTTGTTTGATGTTGATTGTAGACAAGCTCCTCGCTACATTTCACTATAATTACGTCTAATTACAAAGAAAATAATTACTGTAGTGAGATCTCTCAGTGCACCAATTTCAGTGCGCTGTGGTCTTGCCAGCTATTCACTTGGGTAACCTGGAAAACCTATCACAAATTAGGGTGCATAGAAAAGTACTCAAGAAACGTTTGTTTTCTTCCTTGTCATGGGCCCTCTCCCCTACCTGTTCCCAAGGCCCTTACCTCATCATAATTTGATCCCTTCATTCATTGTTTGTATACCATTTAACCTTGAATTCCATATGTAAATATCTTTCTTAGGGCCATATCCAGGTGCTATGTAACGAGTTTCCTTGCTTTCCTTAGAAATTATCAAGATTTAGAGTCATAGAGTCTTTTTGAAGATCAGAATGAAGTCTATGAAGAGAATGTTAAATAAAGGAACTTGATGAACATTAATCCAAATTAAACATGTCTATTTGCAGTTTTCCTCTTTTTTGCATTAACTTTTGATATGTAACAAACTTACATGATTTATTTTCAAACCATTATATTCCCCCCTGAATTTAGTTATGTTGAACTTTAGACTATTCATTGTTCAAACCTAAAGTCAAATTCTGCAAACAAGAGAGATCACAAAATTTTATACTCATTTGCATTATTAAAGATCTATAGTCTAATACAGAAGTAACAAGACAACAAAAAACTAAATTGTTAAAATGTAAAATCTAGGAAGAAACTTTGAAATTATTTCATTCTAGCCCTCATTCTGATCCTCACTTCCATGCCCTAGTCACATCTTCTTATATTTCATCAGAAATATCTCTTTCAGAGAATGTCATGTCATCCTCTTAAAAAAAAATTGTCGTATTTTGAAATGGGATCAGTTGTCATACTTTCAAATGGACTCTGAATTGTTACCAATCTTAATCTCCAGAAAGCCTTTCCCAGTCAAATCACCAGCACCACCACTCCTCCCACTCTCTCTGACATTTATGTTGTGAAAGAGATGTCTCTCTTGTATGTGCCCATAACACACCGCGCTGGCTCTTGTATGATGCCTATTGCACTGAATTGAAGTTGTTTATTTGACTATCATCCCAACCAAGTGAGTCTGCTGAGAATCACACTATGTCTTTACTCTATCCTTTGCATAGCAAGTACCTTGGATATAGTAAGGTTGGATAGCCAGATTCACTCCATTCTTTTCCATTCCTTTCCATACAGGTTCACCTGTATGGCTGATATCATTGGATTCTAGGCTCTCTGGCTTACAATTGGGTCTGATGATCGGGAGATGCAGCAGGAGATTATCTGAGGGAGAAAGGAGAAAGGCTATTTATTCTCCTGGTTCCCTTCCTGTAAGGTCACCTGGGGCCCAGCTCTCCTTTGTTCCCTTCATCCCATTTGGGCCTACAGGTAGTGATTGCTCTGCTATTCCCTGGGTTTCTCCTCTATTCCCTATGTTCCCTTAGACCTCAACCCTCCTCAAATGTTCTTAATTTGAGTTCCTGTTAGAACCCTGACTGAGATACCCATAAAAAAGTTTTGTGAAAGGAAGAGGAATAATATCTGAAAAAAATCTCTGAGGCCTTCCCTCAATCTGAAAAGGGCTAAAAGTTGTTGTGTGACTCTAACAGGATCAGACACTTGGCCTACAATATCTCATTACACCCTTAAAACTACCTTGTTAGATAGTTATACCCACGTTAAAAGGGAAGAAACTGAGGCTCAAAGGGGTGAAGGGAGCTACCCCAGGCCAAATAGAAAGTCTGCATTCTTGGGGCGCCTGGGTGGCTCAGTCGGTTGAGCGTCCGACTTCGCTCAGGTCACGATCTCACGGTCCGTGAGTTCGAGCCCCACATCAGGCTCTGTGCTGACAGCTCAGAGCCTGGAGCCTGCTTCCGATTCTGTGTCTCCCTCTCTCTCTGGCCCTCCCCCCATTCATGCTCTGTCTCTCTCTGTCTCAAAAATAAATAAATGTTAAAAAAAAATTAAAAAAAAAAAAAAAGAAAGTCTGCATTCTAACCCAAGCCTTCCTAACTCCAAAGCCAAGCTTTAACCCACTTTAAGTCAGTCAACAAATATTTACTGAGCCCTTATGTATATCAGACACTGATCTAGGAGCTGGGGATTCCTCAACGACAAAAGTAAACAGACAATAATTCCTGTCCTCATGAGGTTTACATTCTGGTTGGGGAAACATAATAAAATAAATCAATACTATTAGGCATTGAAAATTGGTAAGGAAGAAAAGTAAAATGGGAAAGGGGGATATAACATGGAGGGGAAGTGACAAAATTTAGATTGATTGGCTGGGGAAGGCCTCAGCAAAAGGGTGAGTGAGGAAGTCAGGGGAGCATCGTGCAGACTGCAAAGGGAAGAGAACCAGGAAGCCCAGGAAGCAGTAAGTGGTAAGGCCTGGGAGGCCAGCCTGCCTGATGTGTTGTGTTACTAAGTAAAAAGAATTGTTTTTCTCCTGAATTACTCAGAAAACAAAACAAAACAGGGGCGCCTGGGTGGCGCAGTCGGTTAAGCGTCCGACTTCAGCCAGGTCACGATCTCGCGGTCTGGGAGTTCAAGCCCCGCGTCGGGCTCTGGACTGATGGCTCAGAGCCTGGAGCCTGTTTCCGATTCTGTGTCTCCCTCTCTCTCTGCCCCTCCCCCGTTCATGCTCTGTCTCTCTCTGTCCCAAAAATAAATAAACGTTGGAAAAAAAAATTAAAAAAAAAAAAAAAGAAAACAAAACAAAACAAAAAAATGCCTCAAGTTTCCATTTTAATTTGTCTGTGGAAAGCCAATCTGAAGATTCCAAGAAGGAAAGCATAAAAATTATCATTCAACCTGCCAATAAAAGGCAGCAGCCTTTATGAACAATGGAAAGCCTTAGAAAAATTTGAGATCTTAGATAAGGGTCAGAAGTAGGGTAAAATGTTTCTGCTTCCAACCATTCTAGTTGGAATGGAGATTAAGTGCACACTCTACTTATACTAGCAAATACCTTACCAGAATTTTTAACTGGGTGTCCTAAGAGAAATGTAAGAGAAATCTGCAATTTGAGACCCAGTTCCTTTTAATAACAAAACTGTATTTGTTGTCACTGAACATGTACACCACAATGTTTTGTGGGTAGAAAAATATTAACATAAAGATTCCTTGCTATATTTGCTGCTGCTTTTTATTGCAACTGTGTATATATGACTGTTTCTATCATTTTTATGTTTCTTTGAAAAATAATACTAATTAACAACTGTTAATCTTTCCTACCATTACAGGGAAGTGTTTGGGCAGAGAGAAAGTTCTGATCAAATATATTACATTATGTAACTTTTTATTTGCAGGGAAACTTGGAAGTATTTCCTTTCAAGAAGCAACTTAAAACATTTTCCTTTGATGTGTTTCTCTTTTCTAACTTAATTTTATAGTGAGCTTAGAACTAGCATGTTGCATTTGACTTCAACCACCATCTTCTTTTATCAGAGCAATCTTAAACTTTTATTTCACTTATTTGTTTCTCTGGCCAAACTGTAAACCTTTTGGGAATGAGAACAAATCTTATTCACATATGTCATCTCAAAAGTCTGGCATATCAGTTAACTACAAGAAACATCTTAAGATGATTTTTAAAACCAGGAGCCTAGGGGTAGGTGTTCCTAGGCTTGATCAATTCTTTCATTTACTTCCATTTCCTGCTCTGCAGTGCACAGCAGATTATCACCCTCCCCTCAAATGATGGCTGCCATCGCGTGGAGACATGACAATGCCCAGCAACAGAAGAGGGTTATTTCTTTCTGAATACCACTTTTCAAAATAGTGGAAAAAGCTATTCTAGAAGCCTCTTTGTAGATTTCCCTTCATGTCTTAATGGCCAGAAGTGTGTCACAGACACGTTGTTGGCAAAGGAAATAGGATCATGAAAACCTGTTTAGAACAATTGTGATTCACCCCATGGAGCTGGTTTTACAGCTGAGACCGGCACTGGCCTTTCCTCAAGCTTATGGCCAAGAGAAACACGAGAGAAGAACAAAATTGGGATCTATTATTGAGGAAAAAAATGGATGAATTGTTAATAGACAATAGCCTACAATTTCTGCTTATGTTTATAAGTACCTAGAACATTATGGTCACTAAGTAAATGCTTATTGAAAGAATGAATGGATTTCTACACACCGAAAGCATCAGGAATTTTAACAGACATAGGTAAACTATATATTAAGTGAAAGTAAATATGGCGTTTGTCATTTTATTTCCTCTCAGTTCCAAATTCATCTTTTTTCCAATTTTTTATCTAAATTCTAGTTAGTTAACGTATAGTATAATATTGGTTTCATGAGTAGAACTCAGTGATTCATGACTTACATATAACACTCAGTGCTCAACACAACAAGTGCCCTCCTTAATGCCCCTCGCACATTTAGCCCACCCCCACCACCTCCCTGCTATCAATCCTCAGTTTGTATGTTCCCTCTATCCCTACTTTTTTTTTAATTTTTTTTTTACTGTTTATTTATTATTGAGAGACAGAGAGAGACAGAGCATGAGCATGGGAGGGGCAGAGAGAAGGGGAGACACAGAATCCGAAGCGGACTCCAGGCTCCGAGCCATCAGCACAGAGCCGGACGCGGGGCTGGAACTCACAAACCATGAGATCATGACCTGAGCCAAAGTTGGACGCTTAACTGACTGAGCCACCCAGGTGCCCCCTTCTATCCCTACTTTGTTGGGGGGCTTTATAAACAATGGATGCTGTATTTTGTCAAATGCTTTCTTTGCATCTACTGAGAGGATTGTGTGGTTCTTATTCTTATTTTATTAATTTGATGTAGCACATTGATTGATTTGTGAATATTGAACCACCCCTGCAGTCCAGGAATAAATGTCACTTGATCACGCTGAATAATTATATTAAATTGGGTTCAATTTGCTATTATCTTGTTAAGAATTTTTGCACCAGGGATGTCCATCAGGGATATTGGCCTGTAATTCTCCTTTTTAGTGGCGTCTTTGTCTGGTTTTGGAATCAAGGTAATGCTGGCCTTGTAGAACGAGTGTGGAAATTTTCCTTCTATTTGTATTTTTTGGAATAGTTTGAGAAGAATAGGTGTTAACTCTTCTTTAAATGTCTGGTAAAATTCTGCTGAGAACCCATCTTGCCCCAGACTTTTGTTTGTTAGGAGATTTTTTATTACTGATTCAATTTCTTTGCTGGTTATGGGTGTGTTCAAATTTTCTATTTCTTCCTGTTTCAGTTTTGGTAGTTTGTATGTTTCTAGAAATTTGTCCATTTCTTCCAGATTGCCCAATTTATTAGCATATAATTTTTCATAGTATTCTCATAATTTTTTGTATTTCTGTGGTATTGGTTGTGATCTCACCTCTTTCATTTGTGATTATATTTATTTGGGTCCTTTCTCTTTTCTTCTTGGTAAGTCTGGTTAGGAGTTTACCAATTTTATTATTTCAAAAAATCAGCTCTTAGTTTCGATGATCTATTCTACTGGGTTTTTTGTTTTGTTTTGTTTCTATATCATTTATTTCTGTTCTAATATTTATTATTTCCCTTCTTCTGCTGGCCTTAAGCTTTATTTGCTGTTCCTTTTCTAGTTGCTTTAGTTGTAAGGTTAGGTTGTGTATTTGAGACTTTTCTTGCTTCTTAGGTGGGCTGTGTTGCTATATACTTACCTCTGATGACTGCCTTTGCTGCATCCCAAAGTTTCTGGACTGTCATGTTTTCATTTTCATTTATTTTGTTTTTATTTCTTCTTTAATTTCCTGGTTCTTCATTCTCTAGTAGGATATTCTTTAATCTCTACATATTTGTGGTCTTTCCAAATTTTTTCTTGTAGGTGACTTCAAGTTTCATAGCACTGCGGTCTGAAAATATGCATGGTAAGATCTTGATCTTTTTGTACTTGTTGAGGCCTGATTTGTGACCTAGTATGTGATCTATTCTGGGGAATGTTCCCTGGGCACTCAAGAATATGTATTCTGCTGCTTTAGGATTAAATATTCTGAATATATCTGCTAAGCCCATCTGGTCCAGTGTGTCATTCAAAGCCATTGTTTCCTTGGTGATTTTCTGCTTAGATAATCTGTCCATTGCTGTAAGTGGGGTGTTAAAGTCCCCTACTATTATTGTATTGTTATCAATAATTTCTTTATTTTTTTATTAATTGATTTATATATTTTGGGTGTTTCCAAATTGGGGGCAAAAATATTTATAATTGGGGTCTTGTTGGATAGACCCCTTTATGATTATATAGTGCCCTTCTTCATCTCTTGTTACAGTCTTTGGTTTAAAGTCTAGTTAGTCTGATACAAGTATGGCTACTCTGGCTTATTTTTGACATCCATTAGCACAGTAGATGGTTCTCCATCCCCTCACTTTCAATCTGGAGGTGTCTTTAGGGCTCAAAGGAGTCTCTTACAGGCAGCATATAGACAGGTCTTGTTTTTTGTTTTTGTTTTTGTTTTTTATCAATTCTGATACCTATGTCTTTTGACTGGAGCATTTAGTCCATTTACATTCAGATTGATTATTGATAGATATGAATTTAGTGCCATTGTATTACCTGTAAAGTCATTTTTTCTGGAGATTTTTTTTTCTCTGTTCCTTTCTAGTCTTTGTCTTTCTCACTTAAGGAGTCCCCTTTAGTATTTCTTGCAGGACTGGTTTAGTGGTCACGGACTCCTTTACTTTTGTTTGTCTGGGAAACTGTTTATCTCTCCTTCTATTCTGAATGACAGCCTTGCTGGATAACGTACTCTTGGCTGCATATTTCTCCCATTCAGTATGTTGAATGTATCATGCCACTCCCTTCTGGCCTGCCAGGTTTCTGTGGAAAAATCTGTTGTTAACCTGATTTGTCTTCCTTTGTAGATTAGTGATTTCTTTTCCCTTGCTGCTTTTGGGGCCCTTTCCTTATCTTTGTATTTTGCAAATTTTACTGTGATATGTCTTAGTGTTGGAAAGCTTTTATTGATTTTGATGGGAGTTCTGTAACTCCTGGATTTGGATGTCTGTTTCTTTCTCCAGATTAGGTAACTTTTCAGCTATAATTTGCTCAAATAAACCTTCTACCCCTTTTCCCTCTTTTCTTCTGGGAGTCCTATGATATGGAGTTGCTGAGTTCCCTAAGTCTACAATTTGTGATCCAATATTTTTCTTTTTCTCTTCTTTTCCTCTTCATTATTTTCCATAATTTCATCTTCTATATCATTTTTTCATTCCTTTGATTCTTCCATCCCTGTGGTCATTAATCACAGTCATTTTTGCATCTCAATTATAGCATTTTTTTATTTCACCCTGACTAGTTTTTAGGTCTTTTATCTCTGTGGTATGGGTCCCTCTGGTTTCTTCTATACTTTTCTCAAGCCCAGCTAGTATCCATATGATTGTTGTTTTAAACTCTGGTTAGGCATATTACTTATATATATTTTTGTTAGCTCCCTGGCCATGACCTCTTGTTCTTTCTTTTGGAATGAATTCTTCCATCTTGGCATTTTGTCTAAGTCTCTGTCTTTTGTGTTTTAGGAAAGCCTGTGCCTGGTCCTTTCCACTAGAGCTGAAGCTTTGCAACACTCTATGTGTGTGTTGGGAGAGGGGGGGAGGGGAAGGAGGGTTGTGCTGGTTTTCTGGGGGAGGGACCTACTGCTTCTCTGGCTCTCAATCACATTTGCACATTAAAAAGGCACCTGCAGAGGCACCTGGGTGTCTCAGTCAGCGTCTGACTTCAGCTCAGGTCATGATCTCACAGTTCACCAGTTCGAGCCCCACATCGGACTCTGTGCTGACAGCTCATAGCCTGGAGTCTGCTTCAGTTCTGTCTCCCTCTCTCTCTGCTCCTCCCCTGCTCACATTCTGCGCCTCTCTCTCTCTCGAAAATAAATAAAAATTAAAAAAGCACCTGTGGTGGCACCTGGGTGGTCCAGTCAGTTAAGCAGCCAACTCTTGATTTCAGCTGAGGTCATGATCTCATGGTTGTGAGATTGAGCCCCGTGTCAGGCTTAGTGTGGAGTGCAGAGCCTGCTTGGGATTCTCTCTCTCTCCCTCTGTCTGCCCCTCCCCTGTTTGTGCTTTCTCTCTCTCTCTCAAAATAAATAAATAAACTTAAAAAAAAATAAAGGCACCTGCAGAGTACAGGGGACCAGGCAGCTCAAGTCTCTACTGTGTGTGCTGCAACGCTCACTGAAGTCCATCTATGTTGATAGTAGTGGTAAAAAAAAAATTGGCATTGGCCTGCTCTCTTCCCTGGAGAGGGGAGTTTGCACCCCCTGCTATTTAGGAAGCCCTCACAGAAGAGCGAACAATTTCCCCTCTTGTGTCCCAGGCTTCTGCCAGATCCCTGCCTTCACCCTGTCTGTACTCACACCATCCACCTGCCTGATGGTGACACAGTCTCCTGTGTTTTATCTCAGGCCTGCTGCTGAATTTCAGACTCCAAATTTTAGGAATCCAGTGTGGCATGGACCACACCGATCCTCTGGGGGAGGGTCTCACAGCACTGTGGCTGTTACTGGTTTGTCCCAAAAAAGCAGTTGCATGACTGCACAGGGGCTTAGATTTTATGGTAAAGCATAGCAAGAATCAGGCATCCAGGTTAACTGCCCTCAGCAGGTGTCTCTGCTTGTATGCTAATGAATGGGACAGCTCAATGGTGCCTGGCAGCTCTTTTGTCCCCTGAGAGGGAGTGCCACCTCTCTCAAGTGCTCTCCAAGAAGGGGAACTATCTCTCCCAGAACAACCCAGGGGATCCTCAGACCACACTGTCCACTCCTGGGCCTCTGCTCTCCTCCACACAGAAGCGCCACTCTACCCACCAGGTTCAACGTGGCAATGGTGTGGACTTCTAAAATTTCAGACTTTCAGCCCTGCTGACTGTAAAATCTTTCACTAATCAGTCCCTTTTGTTTTCCTAGTCAATAGTTTTGGGGAAGTATTTTTCTTGTGCAATCCACTTTGTGATGCTTTATCTCTTTCTCTCTCTTTCTCTCTCTCTTCTCTCTGTGATCAGGGCTCTTCTCCCTTTGCAGCATCTGAGACTCATTTCTCCCCTAAATCACAACTCCACACTTCCTTCCTTCCACAATTCGGCCTCTTTTCTCCCTCTGTTTGTGCCGTTTATTCTCTCAGTACTCAGATTGATTTCCTGGGTGTTCAGAATGATTTGATCATTTTCTAGCTGTGTCTGAGGGACAAGACAAGCGTAAGGTCCTCCTACTAATCCTCCATCTTAACTCCTCCCCACCCACCCCCAGAGTCATCCTTCACTGCCTGCCCTGTTAAAATGGAGCCAGGTTCTTTCAATTTTTTTCTTTATCAGATAGACTGATGTTACGCTTTGTCAATAGAGAGCCGTGAAGAGACATCGCAAAAGAGCTTTCTTCCCCGGTTTGTACGTTTTCCATTGGTAGGCTTCACCACTGGAGACTGCTTCTCTGGATCCTGCAAGATGCGCTTCTTTGCCAATACTTGGCTCCTGCAGTGCAAGGCAGCAACAACACTCAGTGGTCAACAGTCTCTCTCCCCACCACAACTTGCTTCTCCCTTGAGCCGTTTCGAGGCAGAGTGTCTCCACTAAGAAAGCTCACCATGAACAGTTTTCCCCAGCAAACTGAAAGAAAGATTTCCAGAAAGTTCCAGAGGGCAGATTTCCAGCAAGTTCCATCACCGTGGCACCACAGCAACTTTTCTGCCATTCGGTGAGACGTAATTGTGCCCTCTCTAACGACGTCTATGTCTCAACCCTGGGAGACCTCTGAGGGAGTACTCCTGATTTCTGCTATTCTATATTCTTTAGAGTTCTTTTTGCCTCTTACTAGCCTATCTCTTGTTATTCCAACCCCCTGTTATAGTTAATAACTCTTTCTATTAAACTTTCTCCATTCTCTGTCTCTTGTGGTTTCTGTATCAGATTGGACCTTGACCCAAACAGAGAATAATAGCAAAGAATTTCAGGCCCAACCGTAAATTCAGGGGAAGGAATGATAAAATCAGATTGATTCCATTTTTAGTTTAATACATAATTATCTACACCAGCAGTTCTCAAACTTTTTGGTCTCAGGACCTCTTTACAAAACTCAGAAACTATAGATAACCTTAAAGAGCTTTTGTTCATGCAGGTTGAACATCTATCTATATTAAGAAATTAAAACATCAATTTTTAAAACACAAGAGTACACAAGTACACGTTCCAATAGCCATCAGAGGAATGACATCATCACATGTCATGTAGCATCTGTAAAATTCTACCATAAACTCATGAAAGAACAAAAATGAAAGGGCAAATAAAATTTTAATATTGTTTTTTAAATAGTTTGATTTTGTGAACCCCCTGAAGTAAACTTGGGTACCCCCAGAAGTACCTAGATCGCTCTTTGAGAGCCACTGAATTTATGGTAAATTTATGTAAACACATATGGTGGAAAAGATATAGAGGATATGGTCCTTGCTATCTAAAACTATGGTTTACTTGAAAATATAAAATTTATATTCATGTAAGGGTAAAATGATGATTTAAGCCTTATGTAGTAAACTATCAATAAATTTTGTCATTCAGAAAAGTGCTATGGTTCAAATTGATATGGTCTAGAACTCAGCCAAACAAAAATGCCTTCCATTTTACAAAATCCACTCTGCTTATTACATCACTTTTAAGGGGGGAAAAAAAAAGAAGTTTCCATTATATACAAAGATAAGTTCCAGAACGAGCTGAAGATATCTCAAATACAACAATGAATTAAGTTAAGACACTGAACATGGGGGCAGAACTAAGGAAAAAAAAAGAACCAATGCTAAGAAGCTGGCAAACTCCATCAGTCAAAGCCTTTCCATGGCTGGCCTTTGTTGCATTAATATAAGTAACTAGAAATAAATCTGTTCCATGTGTTCATTATTTCTCTTTTTATATTTTTGTTTTTTAAGTTTCTTTTTATACCTGCCTATGGTCTCTGAATAATCTCTAAGTTGGCTTTTTTTTTAATGTTTATTTATTTTTGAGAGAGACAGAGTATGAGCAGGGGAGGGGCAGAGAGAAAGGGAGACACAGAATCTGAAGCAGGCTCCAGGCTCCGAGCTGTTAGCACAGAGTCTGACGCGGGGCTCGAACTCACAAACCAAGAGACCATGACCTGAGCCCAAGTTGGCCACTTAACTGACTGAGCCACCCAGGCGCCCCATGTAAGTTGGTTTTGACTGACCTAAGCAGAAAGAAGATGTATTTACTTCCAGGCCCGGAAAGCTAAGGAAATAAGAATATCCCTAGACATGTAGTAGTGACAGCAGTTAACATTGCTGGAAAACTGGACAATGAGACCTAGGGCAATAGGATAAAAAGGGGAGACAGACATTTAATAGATAGACAGAAGCTGAAATAAAGTGGAGCCATCCTTAAGCCAGCCTTAGCACGTGATGCAATCAAATCAAACATAAATCCAACTTCAAGAAGTTTGGAGAGATGTAGATTTTTACTAACATTCTCACGAAAATGCTGAGGAAGGGAATACATGGCATATTAACACAGCACAACTTACTAAAAATCTTTACCCATCTTTCTCCCTTAAGTTTTCATGACAGCCATCCATATGCTTCTCCCTTGCTCACCAAACTCCTACAGCGCTTCTCTCCTGCTGTTTACCTCCCTTTGCTGTTACTTCAGGCCTTTTTCTACTGAGAATAATCTGACCTCCTTCTCTTCAGTTCTGTGGCTCTTCTAGCTCTACTTATCTTTGTCAGCACAACATAGTTCTAGGAGACAAGAAATGAAGGATTCCTCCTTAAAAGGGCAGGGGAAACAAGAGAGAAAAAGACTGTGAATACTCAGATGTTAATATTTTTGTCCCTGTCAAACATTCTTTCAATCAGCATTTTTTAATTGGGTTTCCAGACACAGGCAATGAGGTATGACCTCTACCCTGAACTTATGGGGTTTTCCTATTACAAGATTTCCCATGCTCCTTCTTTTCGATGCTTTTCCAAAGCGAGTGATTACTTTACAAAAGGTAATTTTTTGCTTAATGAAGTGATTACTTTACAAAAATTACCCATGGAAAACCTTTACATGGTTAATTTCCCTCAAGCATTTAAACTATGATTTCAATTTCAGTGTTCACTGAGAAAGAGGGTTAAGATGATTGTGGTTTCTATAATTTCTTTTGAAAGAAATAGTCAAAAGCATTAGACAAAGTTGTCTTAAGGCCACCTTCTTAATAAATCACCATTGACAAAGGACTGTTAGATCACCACTTTATATTTGGCCACAAATGAAGGGGAGGGAGAGTAACAGAGAAGCTTCTAGACACCACGGGTTTATGCCAACTAAACTAAATTTTTAAAAATTGTAAATCAAGAGTGAGAGCATTGAAAATATAGATAAACATAACATTAATTTTTATCCATATTAGTTATCTATTGCTGCATAACAAATGGCCCCCAAAATTGCCAACTTAAAACAACACACATTTATTATCCCCTAGTTTCTGTAAGTCAGCAATTCGGGTGCAGCTTAGTAGGGCCCGCCTGCTCAGGGTCTCTCATAAGCCTGTAGTCAAGGTGTTGGCCAGGGCTATAGTCATTTACAGGTTTAATCTGTCAATTTAATATAATCCCAACTTTTTAAAAATTAAAAAAAAAACACTTTTAACGGGATTTAAAAGGCAAACTGTCAATTTCAAATAAAAGAGAAATTACATGAAAAATGCCCAAAGTGTTTGAAAGGAAGAATAATGATGAGAGATTTGCCCTGTCAAAATGGCAAAACATACAATAGAATTATGGTAATTAGGTACATGAAAAGATATTCAACATCGCATATCAATCATTAGTAAAATTCAAGTCAAAAACCACAATGAGATATCACCTCATACCAGTTAGAATGGCTGTTATCAAAAAGACAAGAAATAGCAAGTGTTGGTGAGAATGTGGAGAAAAAGGAACGTCCTTGCACTGTTGGTGAGAAGGTAAACTGGTGCAGCCACTATGGAAAATAATATGGAGGTTCCTCAAAATATTAAAAATAGAACTATCATATGATCCAGCAATGCTACTTCTGAATATTTAACTAAAGAAAATGAAAACAGTAACTAGAAAAGATATATATGCACCCTCCTGTTCATTGCAACATTATTTATCATAGCCCAGATATAAGTGTCCACATGGATGAATGGATAAAGAAAAATACAGTATAACTATAATAGAATATTATTCAGCCATAAAAAAGAATGAAATCTTGCCATTTTCAACAATATGAATGGACCTTGAGGGTGTTACGCTAAGTGAAATAAGTCAGACAGAGAAAGACAAATACCATATCATATGACTTCACTTACATGTGGAGTCCAAAACAAAATAGAACAAATAAAAACCAAGCTCACAGATGCAGAGAACAGACTGGTAGTTGCCAGAGGTGGGGGGAGGGGGGAGGGGATCAAAATATACAAACTTTCAGTTATAAAATAAATAAGACTTCAGGACATAATATACAGCATGGTGACTGTAGTTAATAATACTGAATTGCATATTCAAAAGGTGCTAAGAAAAATCTTCAAAGTTCTCATCACAAGAAAAAACATTTTGTAATTATGTGTGTGCCAGATGAACTAGACTTACTGTGGTAATCATTTCACAATACATACAAATGTTGAATCATTGTGCCATACACCTGAAACTAATATAATACGTCAATTATACCTCAATAAAAATTGTTGGTAATTAAAACAATGTGGTATTAATTCTAAATTAGATAAATTAATGTATGTAATGAATAATGAGCCTACAACAGAACCATTTTCATGTGGAAGTGTTGTTTATGATAAAATGACATTTTCTATCATGGGGGAGAGAATGAGCCACTCAATAAACTGTACTGAGACAACTGACTATTTGAAATTAAAAAAAAAAAGGAAATAAACACAATACATGTAATACATACATACATATCATTAGATCTCTGTTTATATACCTCTCTATCAGGATTTTTATTTGCAAGCAATTGCAGACCCAGCCCAAACTGCTTTATACAACAAAGGACTCCTTTCACTAGAAGACCCAGAGATGGAGCAGACTGTAGGGTTGCTTGATTTAGTGGCTTGATACTGACATGAAAGACACTGAGGGTTTCTGTTTATTTGTTTTTCTTTTCTTTTCTTTCCTTTTTTTTTTCCGTTTCTGAGTTCTGACTTCTGTAATGTTAGCTTCATCCTAACTCTAAATAGCTGCCGAAGTTCCCAGCTTCAAATCTGCACACCAGGCTGCCCAAGAGGAAAAAAAGCATTATTCTGGTAGCTCCCATAAAAGAAGGAGAAACCCCCTCTCCTAGAATGCTTCCACAGCTTCCCCTCTTGTCACATTGTCTCAACGTGTCAGCTTGACCATTCCCTAACAAGCAATGATTTGGCTTCTGCTTAAACAAATGATTGGTCTATCTTACCACATCAGTGTGGAAAATTGGATGGAAATACAATTTTGTTTGGTCTAAAAGAGCAGGGCCCTCTCTCAGAGCTAGAAGTGGTGTCAATTCCCACTATAACTGCCCCAAACAGAAGAAATGCCAATTGCACAAAAGAGGGAAGAAAGAAATAGCCTCAATGTCCACTATGATGATATATCAGAATAAATTGCAGTTACATTAGAGATCTAAATGGTTAAAAATAGACAAACAGGATTCTCCACCCTCAAGGAAGTAGAGCAGAACTCCTTATACCATAAGTGTGGTCTGTACATAGTGGCTTCCTTCCAAAGAGTACTGTATGAAAAGGTGGGTAAAACAAGTTACTTTTCAGGTAGAGAAACAGAACCTCAGCTGAGTGATCAAAGTCAACATCAAGAGCGATAAGTCATATTGGTTATACATACCCTCGATCTGATGTGATGTGAAGGACACTTTACCTCCGTGGTCTTTCTTCCCAAGTCACAAAACTCAGTCTCACTATGAGACAAACATCAGACAAATCCCAGCTACGGGATATTCTACAAAATATCTGGCCGGTACTTCTCAAAACTGTTCACATAATCATCAAAAACAATTAAAGTCTGAGAAAACATCACAGACCAGATGAGGCTAAGGAGACATAAAGGCTAAATGTAATGAGGTATCCTAAATATGTATTTCCTAGAACAGAAAAAGGACATTAAATAAAAACTTAAGGGTATCTGAAAAAGGGATAAACTGCAATTAACAATAACATCAATATTGGCTCATTAATTGTGACAAGTGTACCATGCTAATGTAAGATGTTAATAATAGAAGAGATTGGGTTTGGGGTATATGGGAACTGTGCTACTTTCACAACTTTTTTGTAAATCTAAAATTACTCTAAAATCTAAAGTTTATTTTAGAAACCTTTTAAAACACATTAAAGACCTCCAAGACATGTTTTAGAAGAGCACATAAGAGAATATTTTTATAATCATGAGATAGAAAATCTAATAAGAAAAATGCAATGCTCAGCAACATAAGAATTCAGAACATAAGAATTCATAAGAAGAAAGATAATAACCGAAATGAGCAGATGCCTAACAGAATGAAACAAACGTATCTGCACACATATTAGATGAAGAGTTACTACCTAGAATACGATGAGATATAAAGAAACTTACTAGGGTAGGACAATCAAAACAGACAAATGGGCAAAACATCTAAACTGAAAAATTCACAGAAGAAATTCAAATGGTTAGTAACCATGAAAAGATGCTTAACCCTAAAAGATGCTTAATAATCAGGAAAATGAAAATAAAGCAACAGCAGTGTTTGTAAGTCATCAGTTTGGGAAAGGAAGGGGAGGGGAAAGGGAAGGAAAAGGTGGAAAGGTGGAAAGGAGGACGGCAGCAGAGAGAGTATATGATTGACATTGAGAGCAACTTCATTTTATCAAAAGTGTAAGATTAAAACATGCATAGCTGCTTCAAGGCTTTAGGAAGCCTATGAAAGACCAACTGTAAACTGTGTTGCAAAGCTTAATATAGAATTCAGTGAAGTAGAATGAAAACAATCACTCCCTTTGTTTAGGGAAATATCTTGATAAGCTTCTTTGGGTTGGAAAGGGGACACTGAAAGGCTTGCTCTATATAAGAGGCAATATGTAAACAAAGAGAGCTGGAATCGGATTTGGAAATGTATATAAGTTCCGAATGTCTCTGGACTCCAGGAAAAGACTTAGTGAAGCGCTAAAATAGAAACAGAATTAGGTTTGACTGCCACACTATTGAAGTGTATTCAGGGAGACATTGGCCTTAAGGTTAGACACATTTTAAAGGCTTGTGTTAAATTTCATCTTCCCTTAAAATTTAAGTGCCAGTAATTAGTAGCTAGTTAATATCTATTCTAAGTTTGGGAAGTGACTATTTTTGCAGGAAAAATATAGTTGTGGAAAAGTTTCAGCTGTAAGTCTTAGACGTTCCCAGCTGGAGGAAGCCTAGCTTTTGGAACGCAGCCATGTCCAAGCTCAACCACTTACCTGGGGCACCAAATTCTAGGCATGGTGCCTAGAAGGAAATAAATAACTTCATATGTTTTAATTTATAAAGCCATGGCAAGCATCAAATATACGGATAAGGTTAATTTAAATTTATTCCACAAATATAAGAATATTAGCAAGAGAGGAAGCCCCTTCAAGCTTCAAGAGGCAGTATTAATATTACTAAAAGAAAGTGCTAATGTTTTAGAATAGGAATTCACTAATTCATGCAATCATATAGGTTGAGAATATAAATAGATTTAAGGAAGATTTGAGTATCGTTATGATTATAGTTATCTCTGGTAGTATCACAGACTATGGATACATCATAAACTTTTTTCTTTAAAGAGAAAGAAATGTCAGGCATACTCCAAATATTTTGAAAGTGTCATAATGGAAAATAATCACTTTTTCCCACAAAGTCCCGTTTTATTCTTGAAGACCTCTCCCTGGTCAGTCGGTACCATCACGATTATCCCTACCATCACCATCAGCAACACAGACTGAACACTTTCTTTACGCTAAAAGGTCTACATGAATTTTCTTATTTTTAAGTGTCAGATCTTCTAAAAATGCAAATACCTCTGGATGCTATTACTAGTTAGCACAGTAGCAGTGATCAGAAAGCAAGATTCTTTGGGAATAGAATACAGAATATAAACTCTGGGACTTAACAGGAATGTGGCACGAAAGGTGGAAAACAAACACTAATTTTCCTTCCTTCTTAATTTTGCTTAGGATGAGAAGTATATGCACACATAAAGCCAGGACAAGTCCAAGATGCTTGTTATGTTGTGTTTTCAACTGGCTCCTTTTTATAAAATGCTTCAGGGATAGTCATCAGAGAACCTATAGAAAACCAACAGGTGCAGAGCAC
Organism: Lynx rufus; assembly: GCF_022079265.1. Taxonomy (NCBI): domain Eukaryota; kingdom Metazoa; phylum Chordata; class Mammalia; order Carnivora; family Felidae; genus Lynx; species Lynx rufus. The sequence continues at coordinate 8,165,145 of NW_025814841.1, read as the reverse complement.
TTTCCTAAGTGTTATGATTAAATATTTTTTACTTAGAAAAATAAAGTCTCTAATCAAGAAAGCTGGGAATAAATGGTAGTAAGGTAGGTTTAAAAAAAAAAAAGCAGTATCGATAGGTATACATCTGGGGTGCCTGAGTGGCTCAGTTGGTTAAGCATCCGAATCCGGCTCAGATCATGATCTCACAGTTGGTGGGTTCAAGCCCCATGCCGGGCTCTGTGCTGACAGCTCAGAGCCTGGAACCTGCTTCAGATTCTGTATCTCCCTCTCTCTGCCCCTCCCCCATTGTGTTCCCTCTCTCTCTCTCTCTCTCCTCTCAAAAATAGACAAACACTTTAAAAAATAGGTATACATCCAAAACACAACTGTTTCAAATACTTTAATTACATTTTTAATTAAATGTGGCAATTTTCGAATAACATTGTACCATGAGCATTTTCTGTTAACTAAACAGTCTTTGTAATTATCATGTAATTGCTGTATAGAATTTTATAATAATTTACATGGTCTATTTTTAAAATTTAGATTGTATCCACATTTTCACTATTATATACAATGGTACAATGCACATATTTGTATGGAATTTATTCTGTGTTTTAGTACTATCTTCTGAGATAATGTCCACAAACAAAGTTAATGGGACAAGAAACATGAGCAATTTAAGGCTTTTGGCACATTGCTATCAAAAAAATTGCTTTCCAAAAGACATTTTCATATGCTCATTTGGAAATATAAATTATTAAAGACTTTTTGGAGTGTAATTTTATAGTATCTTTCAAAATAAAAATGCATGTAGCCTTTGAAGCATCAATCCCACTTCTAGGAATCTTTCCAACAAAAATAGTTACACATATATTCAAATATAGATGTACAAGGGTTTCATTTTAGCATTGTTTAAATTGGGAGGAAAATGGGAAATAACCTAAAACAAAAGGCCAAATAAATTGTGTTATGGCTATATTATGGTGAATATAAAGCTGTTAAGAATTAAGTGATTTGGCATGCCTGGGTGGCTCAGTAGGTTGAGCATCTAACTCTTGATTTCGGCCCAGGTCTTGGGATTGGGTCCCTCATCTGGCTCTGCACTGAGTGTGGAGCCTGCTTGATATCCTCTCTGTCTCTCTGTCTCTCTCTCTCCCCCTGCCCCCTCCCCCTCTTGCACTGTATCTCCTTAAAATAAAAAATAAAAATAATAATAATTTTTTAGGGGCGCCTGGGTGGCGCAGTCGGTTAAGCGTACGGCTTCAGCCAGGTCACGATCTCGCGGTCCGGGAGTTCGAGCCCCGCGTCAGGCTCTGGGCTGATGGCTCAGAGCCTGGAGCCTGTTTCCGATTCTGTGTCTGCCTCTCTCTCTGCCCCTCCCCCATTCATGCTCTGTCTCTCTCTGTGCCAAAAATAAATAAACGTTGAAAAAAAAATTAAAAAAAAAAATAATAATTTTTTAAAAATAAATTTTAAAGAAGGAATTAAGTGATTCTACAATTCTTGACATGGAAAGCTCTCTTAGAGAGTTAAGTAGAGAACAAAAGCTGATAGATAAATAATCAGGTAGAATGATTTCATTTATAAAAAATAAGTAATTAAATGTTTGAAGATTCATTCAAAAATCAATAGAGATTGATTGTGGTATGACATTATGAATGTATATAATACCACTCAATTATACATTTAAAATGGTTAAGATGGTAAATTTTGTTATGTGTATTTTGCCACAATTTAAAAAAAATCAGGAGGGATCATACACCTGTGGCTGAGACTGTTAGCTGTCCCACCAAATCCATTCTCCTCTTCTTATACAGTAATAGATTATCAAATTTAGCTAGATACATTTCGCAGCCTCCCTTGCAGTTAGAATTGGCCACATGGCTAACTTCTGGCCAATAAGGGATAAGTAGAAGTGTTTATGACACTTTCTGAGAATCTTCCTTAAGAAACCACTAATATATTTTGTTGGCTAATTCTCAATAGGTTAAAACAGCAATTACCTATTTTCATGGATCTGTGGGGCAGCGGGGCAGCTGTGCCCCACATTCATTTAACCTGGGCCTGGGATGAAGGGACAGTCGGTCACTGGGGGAAGACCTTCCCCTATGGGCAGCAGGGGTACAGTAGGGCCAGCAGAGCAGTGAAGGTGTAAGAAGCCTGGGCTTGAAGCTAAAACACTGTGACTTCCATCTGCAGCCATTGACCAAGTATTATGGCCAAGCCAAAAGCCAAGAGGAAAGGAAGTATACCCTGTCTATGACGAGGGCAAGAGAGGATGTAAATGAGGGGGTGGGGTGGAGGAATAGGACAGTTAGGGTCTATACCACATATTTTGCTTGAAGATATTAAGTTAATTGCCTAGGATTACATATCTAGAATGTGTCGTAGCCAGGCATTCAAACCTAAGTTTACTGGATCCAAAGCCTATCTTTTCATCTTACCACTGTGCGTTTTTGTATATTTTTACTCTATTTTAATTCTGATAGGATAAATTATCCCTCATTACTCAACTTTTTCATTTTGTCTTTGCTATTGCAATGTGTTCATCATTCCAAATGAATTTTAAAATCACTTTGTCAAATCCCAGAAATCAAACAAATAAGAAAACAGACTGGAAATGAACCTATATGGTAACTTTGGGAAATGCTGACATTGCTAACTTTCCTAAAAGGGATTTTGGTGTGCTCATTGTTATCAATTTTATTCATGTGGGTCTATCTATCTTATTAACACTACCCACAATCCTTTTGGGTTTCCTTTTGATGATTTTATCTACAAATATTAATAACGTTGTCACTTTCTAACATTTACAGTTCTTATTTCTTTTCTGCCTTTTTATGTTAGATAAAATTTCCAGAAGGTTATTGGGCTTTATTGACCAAAAAATATATGATGATAGTTTAAAAGATTGTTTTTAAATCACAGTAAAGAAGTGTCCTTCTATATGGGGCGCCTGGGTGGCTCAGTCGGTTGGGCGTCCGACTTCGGCTCAGGTCATGATCTCACAGTCCATGAGTTTGGGCTCCGCGTCGGTCTCTGTGCTGACAGCTCGGAGCCTGGAGCCTGCTTCGGATTCTGTGTCTCCCTCTCTCTCTGACCCTCCCCTGCTCATGCTCTGTCTCTCTCTGTCTCAAAAATAAATAAAAAACATTTAAAAAAATTTAAAAAAAGAAGTGTCCTATACTTTTTAAAGAGGTTTTTTTACTTAAAGAAATTAGTATTTAAATTGGCAGAAGACATGAATAGACATTTCCCCAAAGACAGATATCTGGCCAACAGACACATGAAAAGATGCTCATCATCACTTATTATCAGGGAAATGCAAATCAAAACTATAATGAGATATCACTTCACACCTGTCAGACTGGCTAAAATCAACAACACAGGAAACAACAGGTATTGGCAAGGATGGGAAGAAAGGGGAACTTTCTTACACTGTTGGTGGGAATGCAAACTCGTGCAGCCACTCTGGAAAACAGTATGGCATTTCCTCAAAAAGTTAAAAATAGAACTACCCTATGATCCAACAATTGCACTACTAGATATTTATCCAAAGGACATAAAAATACTGATTTGAAGGGGCACATGCACCCCAATGTTTATAGCAGCATTATATACAATAGCCCAGATATTTAAACAGCCCAAATGTTCATCAGTTGATGAATGGATAAAGAATGGAGTAATGGAATTAATTAATTCTATCAATGAACAATGGAATATTACTCAGCCGTAAAAAAGTATGTCTTACCATTTGTGACAACATGGATGGAGTTAAAAAGAATATTATGCTAAGTGAGATAAGTCAGTCAGAGAAAGACAAATACCGTATGATTTCACTCATATGTGGAATTTAAGAAACAAAACAAATTATCAGGGGCACCTGGGGTGATTTAGCCGGTTAAGCATACGACTCTTGATTTCAATTCAGGTCATGATCTCACAGTTCATGAGTTTCAGACCCACATCAGGGCCACACTGACAGTGTGGAGCCTGCTTGAGATCCTCTCTATCTCTCTGTCTCTGCCCCTCTCCCACTCTTGGGAGCACATTCTCTCTCTCTCAAAACAAAACAAGACACCTGGCCTTCCAAAGTATACCGAATGAAAAAGTAAAACAAAATAAAAATAACAAATGACCACAGGAGGGAGAAAAGAGAGAGGCAAACCAAGAAACATACTGTTAACTATAGAGAACAAACTGATGGTTACCAGAGGGGAGGAGGGTGGGAGATGAGTGAAATAGGTGATGGGGATTAACGAGGGCACTTGTCGTGATGGGCACTGGGTATTGCATGTAAGTGTTGAATTACTAAATTCTATACCTGAAACTAATATTATACTGTATATTAACTAACTGGAATTTAAATTGAAACTTATTTTACAAAGAAGAAATTTGTATTTAATTTATCAGATGCTATTCAACTATCACTACGTGATCATTAAATGATCTTATTTCCTTATTATCTTTAACATATCTTAATGATTTTCCAAATATTGAAACAGTTTCCTGGGTGGATTATTATTTTAGTATGCAGTTAGAACTGATCTACTAACATTTATTTAGGATTTTCAGATCTAGGCTTTAAAATCCAGAAAATATTGTTTCAAATGCACACTACATGGTTTTGTGGGAGTAAAATCTGCTTATAATTTTGACAAGTTCCCAAGAAGGTTTACATTCCCATGGTCTCCTCAAACTTCAGGTTCCTGTTTTTGTTCAATTGGATCAGCTGATGGATGGGCCTGGCATGTTGTTTCTTACTCCTTCTGTTTCAGAGAGTTAACCCAAATGTGGAATTCAACCCATTTCTTAGATTTCCATCAAAAACACACTCATACATAGCATGTATATATAATATACTTAGGTAAAATGAAAACAATATAAAATCCCAAGCTAGACATGTCTGACCTAAAAGCCCTTTAACAATTTTTGGATCTCTTGTCTCCTGCTTCATTGCTTAGACCTCTGCTTTCTCCACTTTATTTCCCTGGCCAATTCCCCCTCTACCAGATAGAACAAAACTTTTCTACTTTCTTATACAAAGAAATTTAGTTCTCTCTAGTTTATACCCCTAAACTCAAGCTTTGGTGTCACTTTAAATATCTAATCAAACCCACCAAGGTGCTCGCCACCCCCTCCAAAAAAAGAAAGAAAAACTCATTTCATGTATGTTAGTCAGATTTACTGCAGTAACAAACAACTCAAAATCTCTATAGCTTCCAAGAACAAGCATTTATATACTGCTCATGGTTTCTGCCAGTGGCTGCAACTCTGTTTTGTGTGTCTTCTTATTCTACAAACCAGCCTAAAGGAGCAACCTCTATTAAGAACATGTCATTCTTGGGGCGCCTGGGTGGCGCAGTCGGTTAAGCGTCCGACTTCAGCCAGGTCACGATCTCGCGGTCCGTGAGTTCGAGCCCCGCGTCAGGCTCTGGGCTGATGGCCCAGAGCCTGGAGCCTGTTTCCGATTCTGTGTCTCCCTCTCTCTCTGCCCCTCCCCCGTTCATGCTCTGTCTCTCTCTGTCCCAAAAATAAATAAAAACGTTGAAAAAAAATTAAAAAAAAAAAAAAGAACATGTCATTCTTGGGGCGCCTGGGTGGCTCAGTCGGTTGGGCGGCCGACTTCGGCTCAGGTCATGATCTCACAGTCCGTGAGTTCGAGCCCCTCGTCGGGCTCTGTGCTGACAGCTCAGAACCTGGAGCCTGCTTCATATTCTGTGTTTCCCTCTCTCTGACCTTCCCCTGTTCATGCTCTGTCTCTCCCTGTCTCAAAAATAAATAAACGTTAAAAAAATTAAAAAAAAAAAAAAAGAACATGTCATTCTTGGGGCACCTAGGTGGCTCAGTTGGTTGAGCATCCAACTTCGGCTCAGGTCATGATCTCACGGCTCGTGGGTTTGAGCCCTGCATCAGGCTCTGCACTGACAGCTCAGAGCCTGGAGCCTGCTTCCAATTCTGTGTCTCCCTCTCTGCCCCTCCACCACTCAGGCTCTGTCTCTCTCTGTCTCTCAAAAATAAATAAACATTAAAAAATAAAGAGAGAAGAACATGCCATTCTTAAGGTATGAAGAAAGGCAAATGAGTTGGCAGAAACACAAATTGCCTTTTAAAGTTTCTGCTTAGAGCTAAAACATTATCACTTCCTCTCATCTTCCATTGACCCAAGTCACATGGCTAACTTAGAAAATGTGGTGACAAAGTATACTTCATCTATTCTCTTACAGAGAAGAGAATAGCTAGAAACATTAACATAATTTATCACAATGTAAGAAGAGTCACCCTCCTTATAATTAATTGTAAACAGCCACTTTCTCCTTTTCCTTATACTATATTCATGATTAAGATGGGTGTAGTAGTGGTTCTGGGAATCACGAGTTGTGAGCATCGGAGGGTGCCTATCAGAAAATCTAGAGAGCTTTTCTAATATGCGTGACCTCCCTACCCCGACCTTCCCCACCATTCTGATTCATCCTTGGAGGTAGAAGCAGATATGGGCATTTCAAAGGATCCTCAGGTGATTTTAACACTTCCTATTCTCAAGTCTTTTGAGCACCACTGGAAATGGGTTTTGGGGGAATGCTCTTATATTGTGTCCACACCATTCCTGACACTTTAAATACGACGAGTCCTCCACTTTCTAACACTGTGACACAAAAATAAACTCAAAATTGATTAAAGACCTGAAACCATATGAAATCCTAGAAGAGAGCATAGGCAGTAATTTCTTTGACATTGGCCATAGCAACATTTTTCTAAATATGTCTTCTCCGGCAAGGAAACAAAATTTTAAAATAGTATTGGGACTACATCAAAATAAAAGGCTTTTATATAGCAAAGGAGACCATCAACAAAACAAAAAGGTCAACCTACTAAATGGGAAGAGATATTTGCAAATGATGTATCTGATAAGGAAATAATACCCAAAATATATAAAGAACTTATACAACAAACTCAACTCAACACCAAAACAAACAAACAAAAAAGAAACAAATAGTCCAATTTTAAAAATGGGCAGAGAACCTCAATAGACATTTCCAAAGGAAACATACAGATGGTCAACACACATATGAAAAGATGTTCAACATCACTAATTATCATGGAAATGAAAATCAAAACCACAGTGAGATATCACTTTACACCTGTCAGAATGGCTAAAATCAAAAAGATAAGAAATAAGCGTTGGTGAGGATGTGGAGAAAAAGGAAATTTCATGCACTGTTGACAGGAATGTAAATTTGTACAGCCACTGTGGAAGACGGTGTGGAGGTTCCTTAAAAAATTAAAAACAGAGATACCATATGATCCAGTAATTCCACTATCCACTACTGGGTATTTACCAAAGAAAACAAAAACATTAATTCAAAAAGATATATGCAGCCCTATGCTTATTGCAGCATTATTTAGAATAGCCAATATATGGAAACAACCAACATATCCATCAATAAATGAATGAATAAGGAGTATATGGTATATATATTTGTGATACATATAATATACACACACATGAGATATGTATATAATAGAATATTAATAAAAATGGAAGCATAATAAAGGGATGGAATATTCATATTGATATAAATGGCATATTATTAAAAAGGGATGAGATTATGCCATTTGTGACAACATGGATAGACCTAGAGGGTATAATGCCAAGTGAAATAATTCAGACTAATAAAGACAAATAGCATATGATTTCACTCATGTATGGAATCTAAAAAATCCAGCTAACTAACTAAATAAATAGACAAACAAAAAGCAGAATCAGACCTGCAAATACAGAGAACAGACTGATGGTTGCCAGAGGAAAGGGGAGTTGGGAGATGAGCAAAGTAGGTGAAGAAGAGTGGGAGATATAAGCTTCCAGGTATGGAATGAGTAAGTCATGGGAATAAAAGGCACAGCCTAGGGAAAACAGCCAAAGATATATTGTATGGTGCCAGGTGGTGACTACACTAGTGGTGAACGTAGCATAGCATACAGAGATGTTGGATCACTATGTTGTATATGTGAAATTGATGTAATATTATGTGTCAACTATACTCAAATGTTTAAAAATTTTAAATAATAAATACAATAAGTCCTTCAATGAACATTGCAGTAAGCACATAGAAGACATGAATAGGCAATAATATCTGCCTCATATATTTGTCCAGGACTCTCCTTTTGCCAAGAGAAGGTTTTTACCTAGCAAAGACTGCAGACATTTGCTACTTTTTTTTTAATGTATATTTATTTAAATTTTTTTTCAACGTTTTTTATTTATTTTTGGGACAGAGCGAGACAGAGCATGAACGGGGGAGGGGCAGAGAGAGAGGGAGACACAGAATCGGAAACAGGCTCCAGGCTCTGGGCCATCAGCCCAGAGCCCGACGCGGGGCTCGAACCCACGGACCGTGAGATCGTGACCTGGCTGAAGTCGGACGCTTAACCGACTGCGCCACCCAGGCGCCCCAAATGTATATTTATTTTTGAGAGTGTGAGCTGGGGAGGGGCAATGAGAAGGGGGCGGAGGATCTGAAGCAGGCTCTGCACTGTCAGCGTGCCTGATGTGGGGCTTGAACTAACGAACCCAGGTGGGGCTTGAACTCACAAACCGCAAGACCATGACCTGAGCCAAAGTCGGATGCTCAACCGACTGAGCCACCCAGGTGCCCTGAGATTTGCTACTTTAAAAAAAATAAACTACTGTTGAAATTTTTGCAGGAATATATTTTTAAAGCACTCAACCAAGAAGAGTGAAATATAATTTTAGATTGGACTGAATTTGTCAATGTGGGTGCACTTATTAGAAGTGCTGCTTCCAGAGTGCTGGCTCAAGGAGTTGGGTGTCTAACTGGGTTGGGTAAAGCAAATCAGGCTCCACAACGCGCCTCATTAAAAAAAGTGGAGATGCCAAAAATCCCTTGGCATAGGTACAGGAAGGAAATTAACGACTCCCTGAGATAGGAATGCTGGAATAGATCCTGCTTATATACCCACAACTATTGCCCCAAGAAGGACTGGAATGACTATCCCTTCCCCAAGACCTTAAGACCTGCACTGCTGAAGGAAATTCCAGTATCTTTTTCTTATGCTTCACTATTTTCTGAATGTTGGAAATTGCTAGTGAGAAATGTTGCAATTGAATTGTGTTGCCTACCAACGGAATGGGAAAAGATATTTGCAAATGACATATTGGACAAAGGGCTAGTATCCAAAATCTATAAAGAGCTCACCAAACTCCACACCCGAAAAACAAATAACCCAGTGAAGAAATGGGCAGAAAACATGAATAGACACTTCTCTAAAGAAGACATCCAGATGGCCAACAGGCACATGAAAAGATGCTCAACGTCGCTCCTTATCAGGGAAATACAAATCAAAACCACACTCAGTTATCACCTCACGCCAGTCAGAGTGGCCAAAATGAACAAATCAGGAGACTATAGATGCAGGCGAGGATGTGGAGAAACGGGAACCCTCTTGCACTGTTGGTGGGAATGCAAATTGGTGCAGCCACTCTGGAAAACAGTGTGGAGGTTCCTCAGAAAATTAAAAATAGACCTACCCTATGACCCAGCAGTAGCATTGGTAGGAATTTATCCAAGGGATACAGGAGTACTGATGCATAGGGGCACTTGTATCCCAATGTTTATAGCAGCACTCTCAACAATAGCCAAATTATGGAAAGAGCCTAAATGTCCATCAACTGATGAATGGATAAAGAAATTGTGGTTTATATACACAATGGAGTACTACATGGCAATGAGAAAGAACGAAATATGGCCCTTTGTAGCAACGTGGATAGAACTGGAGAGTGTGATGCTAAGTGAAATAAGCCATACAGAGAAAGACAGATACCATATGGTTTCACTCTTATGTGGATCCTGAGAAACTTGACACAAACCCATGGGGGAGGGGAAGGAAAAAAAAAAAAGAGGTTAGAGTGGGAGAGAGCCAAAGCATAAGAGACTTTTAAAAACTGAGAACAAACTGAGGGTTGATGGGGGGTGGGAGGGAGGGGAGGGTGGGTGATGGGTATTGAAGAGGGCACCTTTTGGGATGAGCACTGGGTGTTGTATGGAAACCAATTTGACAATAGAGTTCATATATTGAAAAAAAAAAGAAATGTGTTGCCTAGTTTCATTTGGGAAAGGAGAATCTTGAAATTGCAGAAGTGAGATAGCCTCCATCAACAATCAGAGGCAATCTGTGCATGATTACAATAGGCAGAAAGATCAGCTTTGTAATCAGAATGATTTCACTTTCATAGCTCTCTGGCTATGCCTATTTGAGCAAAGAGTTGTCACTAAAGTCTGGATTTGTATGACCAAAATACCCTAGGTAACTTAAATAAGGCCTGATTTGAGCCAAGACAATAGTCATGACTCCTCATCCAATTTCCAGAGCTGAATCCACAGATCCACAGGCATCTTGCTTGAAGGGGAGACTAGGTAACATAATAGCAAAAGTAGATTCTTTGACTATTACCCCTAGGTATTCCTAACGGCCACTTAAAAGCATAACTATGTCCTTGGATGAGAGAAATAATTAAGATTTCTCAGGAACTTTTAGATACTTGCTCTAAGCTGATAGTAATTTCTGGCACAGAGAAATTCACTGAGACCCACCTATTAGAATAAGGACATACCTGGGTCAGGTAAAATAAATGAAGTTTGACACAGTCAGACTCTAAACACATTCATTCTGTCATTTTGTTCCAGTTCCTGTGTTGAATAAAATATTCTCAACAACTGGCAAAAAGTCCCAGATATTTTCCCTACGATGGTAGGAAGAACAAAATGGAAGATACCAGAGTTCCCTCTCCCTATTAAAATAGCAAAGCAAAGGCAATGCTATATCCCTGAGGGAATTTCAGATATTAATGCCACTGTTTGTGGCTAACCCAACAGCTGTTTTTACTTGCTCAACACAATGCCTTTTTTATTCTAAAGTTATAAGACAACCATGTGCCTCCAGGAGACTGAACTCCTCTCCAGGACCAGGGGGTGAATTTTAATTAGACTAAACCTAAACCTAAATAATTCCATTTTCCTTGCATTCATTGGTTTAGGAATGGGAATATGATGCCATTCTGGCCAATAAGATGTGAGGGAAAGCCCGCTAGGAGGCCAAAAGTATCCCCACAGTCTTGAAGAATGACAATGGCTGGCATGATCAGACAGTTGGGACAAAATGGTACAGTCTCAGGCCCTAGAACACAGTGACAGAACTAGGAAATGCTCTTTTCTACATTCTAAGTAATCAGAGCATCTCAGTTGCAATGATTTGAGATTGTCTATTAGTTTCTTCTGGATCCCTGCACTTGCTCTGGTTCCTATCCTTTCTGAGACCTGATGATTCAGTATTTTGTGTTTTGATTCTGTGGCTACCCCACAGCCCTCTGATAAATTCCTGTATTTGCTCAGAGTTCATTTCTACTGCTTATAAAGAGCTCTAATAGATGTACCTTCCTATGTATTTTTTTTTAAAAAAAACTCACATATTTTCTTTATAATTGTTTTTGTTTTGCACTCACTTTTATATTTATGAATGTTATTTTTATATGTTTCCTTGGTTTTGTTGTGTGTCAGCATCTTTTTTTCTGCTACAAATTCTCAATTTTTTTATTCTTTAGTTTTGACAAATTTCTCAGTGCAAGAGCGTCCATCATGAGAAATTTTTGAGATAGGACATACAAATGGTCTGACTCTGAGATCTTTTATATCTGAGAATGCCATTTATTTGAGATTATACATAAATGACAGCATTCCCTCCCTCAGGTTTCTATGGATATTGTTTTATTGTTTTGTGGTATTTGGTATGGCACAGAGGTCTGAAGCTAGTCTGATACGTTTTCCATTGAAAATATCATTTCCCTGTTTCTATACTTGAAAGTTTCCTCATAGTTTAATTATTTCTGCTCCTTTGTTGGTTTTGCCTTCAGAATTTCTACAAAGTTTTTCTGGATTCTTGCACTTGCTACTGACAGAAAATCAAATTTATGTATAGTGGTCTGAATTTCCTTGCAGAAAAGGGTTCACACTAGCCAGTTTAAGGAGGGAGATACCTATTAAAGTCTATTCGCTTACTAAGGAATGACAAAAAGGCTTGTAGTAGCAGGCTGGACTTCCAGAACAACCCCGCAAGCCACATCTAACATCTACCTCACTGAAGTTGCTGGTCTGGCTGCTATATCCCTGCTAATTTAAATGAAAACTATGCTACCTCTGTCATGGTCATGAAAGCTGCCAGACCAGGAAATTGCTGTCACCCTTGCCGATCACACAGAGCTAGGTACGGACTAGACATCAGGGCTTCTGTCATAGCTGCTGCAAAAGTACCCAAATGCCTCTGGTGACAGAGTGCTGCCAGTATAGCCACTCCATGATACTCATAACCCCCTTTCAAATCTCATTCAGATGTATCTACTTAGTGGATACACATCACATGCAGAAATCCTCAGTGCAAAGGCATCTGAGTAATGTAGACTTTAGTTTTCCAGCTTGTGGTGTCCACAAAGTCATGCTATATGGGCTTGGAGTCTTGTTGAGTGAGCCAGTTTTCAATATCTGCCACATTAACTTAAAAAATAAAGGGAATTTTTATTGGCCGATGTACTTGGGAAGTCCAAGGGGTACAGTTGGCTCTAAACAACTGGAACCAGAAGTTCAAACCATGTTACCAGCATTCTCTCTCTCTCTTCCTATTTTTCAGTTCTGATTTTATTCATTCAACAAACATTTACTGAGTGCTATGTGCCAGACATTGTTATTAGTGCTGGGGATGCCATAAAAAACAAAACACATATTGATCTCTGCCTTCTTGCCTTTCTTCTCTAGTAGTTCTGTTCTCTGACTGATTTTCTGAAAATGGCAGCAAAATTAGCTCCCAGTAGCTTTAAGCTTTTGGGTTACTTCAGATATCACAAGGAGAAAGGACTTTTCTCCCACAGAAAGCATATAAATTCTACCCTCCCCAAAGAAGATTCTAATTGGTTTCCTTCTCTTTCTCTCTGCACCTCTCCTGCTCACAAGTGCGCGCTCTCTCTCCCTCTCAAAAATAAACATTAAAAAAAAACCCTTATAAAAAATATGTGATGCACCTATGACCAATCAGAGTATGGAGGGGCGCACATCATATGCCCACCAGACGTTGGTCAGGCTGTTCCGAAATAGAAAGGGCATGCTCCATCCTTAAACTACCCAGCATACTACACACACACACACACACAGAGCACACAACCTTATTTCTGTACATTCATTTTAAAAAATGTTCCTCCCTATGACAACACAAGTTCCTCTTCCACAAAAGAATACACGCTCTCTTCCTCCCCAAAAGAAGAAATTTCAAAATTCACCCAGTTACCATATAATGTTCTAAAGTCCAGGATTTCAGGCCCAGATGACTCATCATTTAGCAACCTATGGATAAATGAGAAATATAACTACCCCCGACATATTCAGTATTTCAATTCATGAGGTACAACAGAAAGCTACAACAAAAACCCTTATTTGAAAATGGGAAACCAGCTTCTGGCCACCACTCTATGGCATACACCTATACTTCTGGCCGAAAGACCAAAGCCCTTGCTCTGGCAGCAGACTAGTTTAAAAAAAAATTTTTTTTAACGTTTATTCACTTTTTTTGAGAGACAGGGCGTGAGTGGGGGAGGGGCAGAGAGCGAGGGACACACAGAATTGGAAGCAGGCTCCAGGCTCTGAGCTGTCAGCACAGAGCTGGATGTGGGGCTCGAACTCACAGACCGTGAGATCATGACCTGAGCCAAAGTCGGATGCCTAACCCACTGAGCCACCTAGGCGCCCCTGGCAGCAGACTAGTTTTGCATCATCAACCCAATGGACTAGTAACCAAAACCAGAGATTGGGCAGGATTGTGATTCTTGAACCTAAACCCCTAGCCCAGTGGCTTTTTCTCTTTGCCACAGACTGTGAATGTCTGCCATCCCCCTATCCTTGTTTTAACTGTACTCCTCCCGGCCTCTGTCCCTCAGTGTGACCCAGCACTCCAAAACCCATAATCTTTCTCTGGATTACATCCAGTGGTTGTATCTTAGCAGTGGAATTACTCTTGCTTTTGTGGGGCAGAGAAGTAACAGCAGGAAGCGTCTGGGTAAGGCCCAGGGGCCAGCCTTCTACCCTTGCCAGTCTTCTCGTCCACCACACTCCTCACCTTCCTGTTTTTACTCTCACTATCTTTAGCTTCAGGCTCAAGTCAAGAATACTGCTGTTAGACTCCTTCAAATGTATATGAGTTGCTGACTCTTAAGGATCCGAGATTGCTGGTTACAGGCAGAAAGAGACTCTCAGCAAAGTCATATGGATGGTATCGCTTTTCTGCTTGCTGTTGAGACCAGAGTGAGATTTTTCAAAAGAACTTCACTGAGATAAAATTTCCATGCCATGTAATTCACCCATTTCAAGTGTACACATTAACAGCTTTTAGTGTATTGACAGAGTTGTACATCCATTACCATAACCAATTTTAGAACACTTTCTTCTTTTTAATGTTTATTTACTTATTTTGAGAGAGAAATTGTGTGCTCATGAGCGCATGAGCAGGGGAGGGGGGGGGAGAGAGAGAGAGAGAGAGAGAGAGAGAGAAAGAATCCCAAGCAAACTCCTCACTGTTGGCACAGAGACTAACCTGGGGCTCAATCTCATGAAACTTGAAATTAGCCTTAGCTGAAATCAGGAGTCAGAAGCTCAACCAACTGAACCATCCAGGCATCCAATTTTAGAACACTTTCATTACCCCAGAGAGAAACCCCACTTCCTCACCTCTTTTTTATTTAATAGTTTATTTATTTTTCAATTTACACCCAAGTTAGTTAGCATGTAGTGCAACAATGATTTCAGGAGTAGATTCCTTAGTGCCCCTTACCCGTTTAGCCCATCCTCCCTCCCACAACCCCTCCAGCAACCCTCTGTTTGTACTTCATATTTGAGCCTCTTATGTTTTGTCCACCTCCCCATTTTTATATTATTTTTGTTCCCCTTTCCTATGTTCATCTGTTTTGTATCTTAAAGTCTTCATATGACTGAAGTCATGTATTTGTCTTTCTCTGACTAATTTCACTTAGCACAATACCCTCTAGTTCCACCCACATATTTGCAAATGGCACGATTTCATGCTTTTTGATTGCCGAGTAATACTCCATTGTATATATATATACACCACATCTTTTTTATCCGTTCATCCATCGATAGACATTTGGGCTCTCTTTTTTTTAATGTTTATTTATTTTTGAGAGAGAGACAGAGACAGAGCACAAGGGAGGAGAGGCAGAGAGACCCAGAATCTGAAGCAGGTTCCAGGGTCTGAGCTGTCAGCACAGAGCCTGACATGGACTCACGAACGGGTCCCTTTTGGAATCTCGAATCATGAGCTGCAAGGGGACACTTTTGCAGTCAAGTAAAGCAAGCCCACCTGAAAATTAAGCCAAAATAGAAAAAAGATTGTTGAAAAGTAGAGAGATGGCATTTGCTTTACAGTTTTGAACTGCTGTATCCAGATGTATCTGAAATCAGATTTCACAATCAAACTCCCAATAATGTGAGACCTAACTTTTTTTGAAAAAGATTATTTATTCATTTTGAGATAGAGATAGAGAGAGAGAGCACAAGTGGAGGAAGAGCAGAAAGAAGAGGGAGAGAGAGAAACCCAAGCAGGCTCCATGCTATCAGCCTGGAGCCCAAAGCGGGGCTTAAACTCATGAACTGTGAGATCATGACCTGAGCCAAAATCAAGAGTTAGACACTTAACTGACTGAGCCATCAAGGCATCCCTGTAAGACCTAACTTTTTATTCATTTGTAATCATAAGACAAAGATTGGTAACTGGAAGTGGAATGTAGTCCAAGTGTCAGGCTCTAAAATATAGAATTTCTGAGCTGAGGTATAAGCGGTAATGAGAATTCTTCTGTTCCCACCTGAGTACTAAAGATCTGGGTTATAGGGTAGACACAAATTAGACTGTCACCTGTTGTATTTGGAAATCTGATCACATGCCCCCTGTGGCTAGTGTTTTAGTGGCTTGCAGAAAATGTCAAGATATTGGAGTAAGTTAGTTACTTTTTGATACTTTTAATAACATAAAAAAATAGTTTTCATCAAACAGTTAAACAGAGTTAGGATATGCTCCAGCAATCCCATTCATAGATACTCCAAAAGAAATGAAAATATGTTCACATAAAATCTGTACATGAACATTTATAACAACATTATTCATAATAGCCAAAGGGTAGAAGGAACAACCCAAATGTTCATTGACTGATGAGTGGATAATCAAAATGTATATGCATACAGTGAATATTATTCAGCAATGAAAGAAGTGAAGTGCTAATGCACGCTACAACATGGATGAACCTTGAGAATATTATGCTAAGTGAAAGAAGTCCATCACAGAGGACCACAGAGTATATGATTCCATTTATATGAAATGTCTACAACAAGGTAATCTGTAGAGGCAGAAAGCAGATTAGCAGTTTTAAGGGCTGGGCGGATGGGAGGATTGAGGTGAGGAAGTGGTGGCACAAAAACAGACACCCAGATCAATAGTACAGGAGAGAGAACCCAGAAATGGACCCACAAATGTATGGCCTACTAATCTTTGACAAAGCAGGAAAGAATATCCAATGGAATAAAGACAGTCTCTTCAGCAAGTGGTGCTGGGAAAACTGCACAGAGACATGCAGAAAATGAACCTGGACCACTTTCTTACACCATATACAAAAATAAACTCAAAATGGATGAAAGACCTCAACGTAAGACAGGAAGCCATCAAAATCCCCTAAGAGAAAGCAGGCTAAAACCTCTTTGACCTCAGCCGCAGCAACTTCTTACTCAACACGTCTCTGGAGGCAAGGGAAACAAAAGCAAAAATGAACTATTGGGATCTCATTGAAATAAAAAGCCTCTTCACAGCGAAGGAAACAATCAGCAAGACTAAAAGGCAACCGACAGAATGGGAGAAGATATTTGCAAATGACTTATCAGATAAAGGGTTAGTATCCAAAATCTATAAAGAACTTAACAAACTCAGCACCTGAAAAACAAATAATCCAGTGAAGAAATGGACAAAAGACATGAACAGACACTTCTCCAAAGAAGACAACCAGGTGGCCAACCGATACATGAAAAAATGCTCAACATCGCTCATCATCAGGGAAATACAAATCAAAACCACAATGAGATACCACCTTACACCTGTCAGAATGGCTAACATTAACAACTCAGGCAGCAACAACAGATGTTGGCGAGGATGCAGAGAAAGAAGACATTTGGGCTCTTTCCATCCTTTGGCTATTGTTGATAGTGCTGCTATAAACATGGGGGTGCATGTGTCCTTTCGAAACAGCACGGTGTGCTGTTTCAAAGGGGCATATTCAAAAATTTTTTTTTTCAACGTTTATTTATTTTTGGGACACAGAGAGACAGAGCATGAACGGGGGAGGGGCAGAGAGAGAGGGAGACACAGAATCGGAAACAGGCTCCAGGCTCTGAGCCATCAGCCCAGAGCCCGACGCGGGGCTCGAACTCACGGACCGCGAGATCGTGACCTGGCTGAAGTCGGACGCTTAACCGACTGCGCCACCCAGGCGCCCCTCAAAGGGGCATATTCAAAGGGGCACCTGGGTGGCTCAGTCAGTTATTTATTTATCTGAGTTATTTGAGTTATTTATCTCAAAATGAATAAATAATCTTTTTCAAAAAAAGTTAGGTCTCACATTATTGGGAGTTTGATTGTGAAATCTGATTTCAGATACATCTGGATACAGCAGTTCAAAACTGTAAAGCAAATGCCATCTCTCTACTTTTCAACAATCTTTTTTCTATTTTGGCTTAATTTTCAGGTGGGCTTGCTTTACTTGACTGCAAAAGCGCCCCCTTGCAGCTCATGATTCGAGATTCCAAAAGGGACCCGTATTGGTCCGTTCATAAAAATGCTAATTGACCCTAGTGAGGGCAAGAGATCTGGGGGGCACAGGGGAAGCCGTTCTTATTCTGGGTCACCTTCCATTTCCAGATCCAAGGGAATAGGATGGTCAGCCCGAGTTCCATGCTCATTCTCACGGCAGAGATGGTGGGGTCAAATGATTGACAGCCAGGTATGGCATGAGAGATTTCCAAAAGGAAAAATATACCTGGAAGTCAAGAAACAACTGTCCCATATACTTTCTATACCTATTATACTCAATTTCATCATTTTCATTTTTATGTCTTTATCAATTTTCTGTGTCCTATGAAATATTTTTCAAATTTGCCCCATACATTATTCATTCAGTTTTCTGAAAGATTGAGTCTGTAATTACCCTCCTGTGCTTTGGGTTTCTGTGTAGTTTTTAGAATATCATTGATGTTTTAAAATATTTATTATGGGGGCTCCTGGGTGGCTCAGTCAGTTAAGCATCGGATTTCAACTCAAGTCATCATCTCACAGTTCCTGAGTTCAAGCCCCACATCGGGCTCTCTGCTGTCAGCACAGAGCCCACTTCAGATCCTGTCTCCCTCCCTCTCTGCCCCTCCCCCACTTGTGCTCTGTCTCTCTCAAAATAAATAAACTTTAAAAAATAAAATAAAGGAAAATATTTATTATGGATCCATTCTTCCCAGGATATTATGCTAGGACAAGGACCCTGTCTTCAGAGAGATTACTGTTTGCTGGAGGAGGACACCAATGAACAGATAATTACAGTAAAGTGGTGTACCTAAAGTAAGCTCAGGGTGCTTGGATGTGCCTAGCACAGGCACCCAACCCAGCCTGGGAGGATTCATAAGTTTTCCAAAGGAGACAGTCTTTAAAGAATGAGTGTTCACTGCATAGGGAGTGGGGACCAAAAAATGAAAGGAATTTCAGGTCAAGGCACGGTGTGTGCAAAGGCATGAAGATGTAAAAGCGCATGTCAAGAGAGAGGGACACTGATTACTTCAGTGAGATCAGTACATGCAGTGCAAGGGGAGCAACAAGAACAAGGCCAGTGAGGTGCCTAGGGACCACGTCATAAATAACTCTGCAGCTGTGTTCCTGGGGGGTTGGGTTTTTGTCCTGCAAGTAATGGAAGGGTTCAAACAGGGATGTGTCATGATCAGAATTGCATTCTAGAAAGGCAATTCTAATGACAAGGTGGAGGATGCCCTGCAGATACAAACTGTTCAAGAGGTTACTGCAGCCACGCTAGTGACAGATGGTAAGGATCTCAATTATGAGTGTGTGGCAGGTATGTGACCTTCACAAAAGAAAAGGAAGTCAGAGCCAAGAAATGGAAGGAGCAATAAAATGGTGGGTAGCCTCCAGTTCCATATCATCCCTTAGACTTTGCAACTAAATGAACCAACAAGCTACCTTTGGAGCTAAGCTCATTTGTGTTGGTTTTCCAGACTTTAAACTAAGAGAGTCTTGACTAACTCAATAACAAATCAAATAATCAATCCATCCCTACCTCTATCAATTAATATGGTGCTTTCTTCAAGGAGATGGTTTACAAATTCACTTGTCTGATTCTTCTCTTTATCTCTTTCTACTCTCCTCAGAGTTCTCGTCTTTTCCTTCAGATGTGAGAAGAGCTGGAGGGTGGAAAAAACTTCGTAGGGGTGATTCTCACAGTTTATTTTTGTTGTGTTTCTCTCAAATCTCCTTACATGTTTATGTTAGATACTACTGTGGGTCTCATGTTATCCACAGAATCTTAAAAGGGATTATTAGCATAGCTGTGGCTTTCTTTCTTTAAAATAGACCCCATCTTACTTGGAATTTGTATTCCTCAAGGGATAGTCTTTTTCCAGATACACAATACTAAATATTTTAATCAAATATGTGATCAGAAATATTTTCCATTTTACTTCTTTTATTTATTTAATGGACTCATGTTACCCATGCTTTTTGGAAGAGAATTATTTGGGATAAAGGCTCAGATTTTATATTCCAAAATATGAGAAAATGATTTCTTGTTTCTGGGACATATAAAATGTCAGTCTAATTGTGCATTGTTTGGTATAGTCATGTATGGTTTGAGAATGGATTTTAAATTATATATACTAATATTAAATTAAATTAATTTTTTTTTTTGGTAGTTCTCTGTCATAGTTAAGGGGTTGGGTTCTAGAACGTGTCTTGAACAGGTTATATAGATCATTTCAGAATTCTCCCATTATTTCAGTTCTCCTCTTCCCTCATTCCCCAATGTGGTTAGATAGTCCCACACATCTGCATCCTTGAATCCCAAGACACCAAGCTTAGGGAGTAGTTTCTGCCTTCACCACATGCTCAGAAAAACTCCTGGATTAGTTTCTATTCTTACTGCTGGGCTCTGATCTTTCTGCCTAAACCTTAGTCTGCCTTTTATTTTATTGCTTTTTTTTCCCTTCCCAGATTTGCATACTTCATGGTTCTTATCCTTCCCCTGGGGTCTGGTGTCCTACTGGCTCTGATTCATGGCTGGTCTTGACTTCCCTACTAATGCACATTCTGGCTTCTATTGATTCACAGGTTGCTGATCCCTGACTGATTTTTTTCCCCTTCCAAGTCTTGCAGCCAGCCACACTCATTGTGGTTCATAATCCTGGTGTAGATTTATCACATCTGCCTCCAATGCTTACAGGCAATCAAGTGGAAAAGCTCAGACAGAGAATCAGGAACCAAGAAAGACACATACTACTGAAACTGACTCAAAAAGAAATAGAAAATTGGAATAGAACTATGGCAACTGAAGGGACAAATAAGTAACCGCCCCCTCCCCAAAATGCCCACAAAGTAGAACGTAGGCCCTGATGTTTTCACCATTGAATTCTACCAAACATTCAATGAAGAATAAATCTAAATTCTTCACCAACTCTTCCAAAAAATAGAAAAGGAGGGAACACTTCCCAAATCATTCCATGAGGCCAATGTTACCCTGAAATCAAAAGCAGGCAAACACATGGAAAGAAAACTATAGAACAATATCTCTTGTGAATATGGAGGAAACTAGGCAAGAAAAAGAAATATAAGGCATCCAGATTGGAGAAGAAGAAATAAAAGAGCATTCACAGGTGACATACTCTTCATACACTAAAAAATTATTAGAACTAATGAATAAGTTCCTGAAGGTTGCAAGATACAAGATCAACATGTAAAAATCAATTGGGGTGCGTGGGTGACTCGGTTGAGCATCCGACTTCAGTTCAGGTCATGATCTCACGGCTTTGAATTCGAGGCCTGCGTCAGGCTCTGTGCTGACAGTTCAGAGTCTGGAGCCTGCTTCAGATACTGTGTCTCCCTCTCTCTCTCTGCCCCTCTCTCACTTGCTCTGTTTCTTTCTCAAAAATAAATAAAGACATTAAAAATTTTTAATAAAACATGTAAAAATCAATTGTATTTCTACACTTGTAATGATCAACCTAAAAATGAAAATAAGAAAACAACCCTTTTATGAGAACATCTAAAAGAATAACATGATTAGGAACACATTTAACAAAGAAGTGTAAAACTAATACTCTGAAAACTAAAAATAGTCTTGAAAGAAATTAAATAAAAGCTAAATAAATGAGAAAACATTCCCATGTTCACAGATTAGAAAACTTAACATTGTTAAAATGTAAATAATCCCCAAACTGATCTATAGATTCAATACAATTCCTAACAGAATTACAGATGACTTCTTTTTGCAAACTGACAAGCTGATTATAAAATTTGAATGGAATTGCAAGGGACCCAGAATAGCCAAAACAATTCTGAAAAGGAAAAATAAAGTAGAATTTACATTTCAATTTCAAGACTTAATACAAAGCAACAGTAATCAGGATAACGTGGTATGGTCAAAGGTAGACATAAATCAATGGAACAGAATTAAGAGTCCAGAAATAAATTCATACATCTATTTTCAGCAAGGTTGCCAAGACCATTCAATGGAGAAAGAATAGTCTTAAACAAATGGTGTTGGGGACAACTGGATAGCCACATGCAAAAGAATGAAGTTGGACCCTTACTTTATGTCATATACAAAAATGATCTCAAGATGCATCAAAGATAGGGGCGCCTGGGTGGCGCAGTCGGTTAAGCGTCCGACTTCAGCCAGGTCACGATCTTGCGGTCCGTGAGTTCGAGCCCCGCGTCAGGCTCTGGGCTGATGGCTCAGAGCCTGGAGCCTGTTTCCCATTCTGTGTCTCCCTCTCTCTCTGCCCCTCCCCCGTTCATGCTCTGTCTCTCTCTGTCCCAAAAATAAATAAACGTTAAAAAAAAAAAAAAAGATGCATCAAAGATAAATGTAAGAGCAAAAACTACTCATACTATAAAAAAACCTGCCACATACTATATGACTCTACTTATATGAAAGCCTAGAGTAGAGAAACCTATAAAAACAAAAAGTAGATTAGTGGTTGCTTATGGCAGGATATGGCATAAAAAGTGAATTATATGGTATATGAATTATATCTCAATATAACTGTTAAAGAAACACAAACAAACAATAACCAAATCCACTCAAAGACTTATTAAATGACTTTTCAAAACATTAAAAAGCTTTGAAAATCTACTACAGATTCCTGAAGGTTTAGCTTCACAGATTTGTTTATTTTGCAATTAATGAAGGTTAAGAGAGCATTCTCTAAAATTGTCACTTGGAAGCTTAGAGTTTCTAGTTGTGACTCTAAGCACAAGTACACAACCATCATGTCTTTTAAAAGAGAATTTATTTGCCTTATTAACAAATCAAGAGTACTGAGTTTCTATCAAAGAGAGCAGAATAAAGGGAAAAGATTAAATGTTTTATTTGCTTAGATTGTTTAAAGAAGTACGCTAGAGAATAATAGATGGGTTTAAACTTCTTTTAGAGTTACTAGCATTTCAAGTTCTTAAAAAACGAATAATGCACTAAAGTTCACTTAAAACTTGTAAGAGTGACATCAATGACCATAAAGTAGAGGCTAAATGAGTATTTTAAGGTAAAATTCATCACTATCAACTACTGGCTATAAGTAGTGAAACTAAATACAGAGTTAGTGAGCTAGGGATGAAAGGGGAAAATACACATAAAGCCTAGGGAAGGAGCCATAACAATATTTGGATGAGAGGATAATGACAGAATTATTTAGGAGGCAAAACTAGAGAAAAGAGAAAAGGAAAAGGAAAAGAAACCCTGTGGGAAATATTTCAATAAGTTCTGGAAAACATAGTGATTTTGATCAGATCGTTTTTTACTCATTTTGCCACATGTTTGCCAATAGCTTGAATGTGCAAGTGGACAGCAGTTTTTGTGATACAGTAAAATAATTTTCTAAAATAATAAGGTAGGCCTGGTGATTTTTTTAATGTTCTCTTGTACCTGCTCCCTATGTTAGCAAGAAAGGCTGAAAATTGAGGTATAGACTTAATCATTATTTGCCCAGTCTAAAGGAATATGGGAGGGGATTCAGGGCTCTAAAAGGGAGATAGCCACACATTAATGGAAACATGAATTAAAAATAGGATTACCAAATATTTGTCAATTAGAGGAAAAAATCAGTTTCTGTAAGAATAAATCATGCTTGACTAACCTGCAAAATTCAGAAGGAAAATAAATGTGTAGAGAAAGGGGAAAACATGAATGTATTTTATTCTTGGGAAAATCTTTGAAATTTTTTCACACCAATACTTGTTTCTTAATTGAGTTACCTAGGATTCAGCAGAAGGTTTTATTGTGGTAAAGAATAAAATCAAGTTAACAGGGAAGGAACATTATTGAATGGAGTAATGCACTGTGTATTTCCCACGGAATCAATCCTAGGCCAATCTGATTTAAAGATTTATTATGTTTTGGAAAAGACAGTGCACGGTAAAATCTCTAAATTTGAAAATGATACTGAATTTTTATAGGGAGTGATATGCCAAAATGAGAGGGATAAAGTATGCAAACTAAAAATGGCAGATGAATTTTGGCCTAAGTGCAACTTAACAAACACATTAGAGGGAAAATTACCCAAGCTCTAGTTATAGATGGATTTGATTGCTAAGTTACAGCAGAGCACAGGGTTCAAGGCATCACTGGGGCTATTCTTTAAAGATATCCTGATGTGTTATTGAGGTTCAAAATGTCAATACAAGATTATTGGAGACAAGACAATTAACACTGTCGATTATTCTATCTATGAGAAAATTACTGTCATGACTGATCTCGGCATGTTTCTAAGACCCAGAAGGGTGACTAGAAGGAGGTGGCCATGCAGGACACCTTTTCTTCTACCTTGTGCAATGATTATCACATGGCATGAACATACTTATCCATAAGGACAGAATACCAGCTTGGCTGCAAATGTCCTGAGACATTTTCTGAGAAACTACAGTGTGAAAGGCACTCTACTAGGTGCTAGGGAAGACACACAGATACATTTATTTATTTCAGCTCCTAGACTACCCAGAGAAAAAAGACAACTGCAATACAGAGGGGACAATAATTTTGCTCTATGAAAGGTGTGGATGTGCGTGTCCAGAAGGAAGGAGAAATCAAACTCCATCTTACTTTTTATTCATTCATTCAGCTCACATTTATTGAATATGACTCTTCATTCATGCATTACATCAGAACTCAGTTACTGATTACTAAGTGCTAGCCACTGTTCTAGGTGGTAGGGAATAACAGTGAACAAGACAAGGTCCCTGATCTCTACAATTATGATAGATTTTTTTAAGATACCCAAATAAACCTGATAACATCAGATAGATAAGTAGTATGAAAAAAAAAGCAAATGAGTTGGATGGAGAGGCTGGAGGTTGGTGGCTTCTTTACATGGGATGGCAGAAAAATTCTTTCAGAGAGGTGACATCTGACTTGGGACATATTGATGAGAAGGAGCCTATCATGTGTAGAGCTTTCTAGGCAGAGGGAGCAGCAGGTGCAAAGATTCTGATGTGGGAAGAAGCATGGTGTGTTTGAGGAGCAGAAAAAAGAGCAGCAATAGCTCAGTGCACCTGGAGAAGTTAGACAAGGCTGGAGGAAGATCTGGTTCTCCCCTTGGAAGATTCCCTCAAGCCCACTGGAATAAAAAGAACATGTCAGCAACTAAGTGATAATATAAAGAGTATGCAGATATAGTTTTATTTTAAATGTGAAGCAGGAATTAAAGATGATTGGTTATGAATTCTATTTTCAGAAAGAGCCAGGAACATAAAGCTGAGGAAGAGGAACTATGGATAAGGATACTACAAACACACAAAAGTCCAGCCCTTGAGCTAAGATTGAGCTACACTGTAGGGGCAGAAGCAGCAGCAAGGGTGGGCGATGGAGGTACTGTCCAGGGCTGGCAGGCTAAGCTTCTTACATAGCTGGATTTGAGTGACCCCTGAAAGGTTAATCAAGCCCACCCACCCCCTTTTCCCCTGAAAACCTCTCAGGACTCACTGAGGTCTCCGGAGCTTCATTCACTTGACTTAAACTTTGGTCCAAATAAGATACAAAGAGCCCCAGGAGAAGAAATGCATTATACTTAATTACCCTGCAGTGTATTATTAGTGCTTCATTTCTTTGGGTACTTAATCTTCAAGAGATCTCTGTTAAGAGGGAATGACAGCACCTCGGTATGAATTTGTGTGGATAATTATAGCTCTTCCATCTTTATAATGAGGTGGGAGATAGTAATAAGGCACTTGCCTCTTTTGGATCAGAACAAATTGGGAGTTTGGGGGAGGCACAGAAAAGGCCATATGAAACCAGGTTCAAAGTCCAGGGTCTGGCTTCACCTGTGGGACCTGGGAAAAATTATTTAGTTATTTGGAGTCCTAGTTGCCTTATCTGAAGGAATGCCAGACGAAGAGATTTGTTGTGGAGATTTAATTGGATAATTTAAGTGAAAGTGCCTGCCAGACTCGTAAATGTTTAATGGTCTTTCTTTCCCACTCAAGCCTGTGGCCCAAATTCAGGGGCATGGCTGGGTGTTCAGGGAGGCCAGTCTGAGTGGGGCTCCCCTGAGGAGCAAGGGAGAACAAGTCAGGGTCATGAGGAGAATTTGGTACTTCTTTCTAGGCCACACAGAGAAGATACGTGAAAAATGAAATTTTGCTTAATGCCCAAAAGAATCCTGAGTGGAAAAACTACAGAACCTCTGGAGTAATGAATTTTCTTCCTTCTTAATTCTTCCTTCTTAATGTGTTCTTCTAACACAGACATTGGTTTCAAAGGTGTTAAAATATAATAGGACTAAAATAATTTACTGCCAGGATTTTGATAACAAAATCCAAACATAAGAACCACCAACTCTACTTGCCAGAATTTAAACCAAGTTAACCTCAAATCAATACACAGTACATCCGAAGAGGGAAAACATTTACATTGCCTGACCTGGGATTCTAGCAAACAAACTCTAGCTATGTCAATTCTTGGGCCTCTTTAATATCTCGTTAGTCTAGGTTCACATCAATCGTTTCTTGCCAGGAAAATGGGTTTTTAAATGGGTTTCCATTTGGAGATGGCTCAATGCCAGCCTGAGCAGGGCTTTTTAGAGGCATTGGAACACTCAAATGTCACCAGTTAAAGTCAGTACAATTTCTACTCGTACAATTTTATTTAATGCAATTACTTAAAGAAACAAAAAGGCAGACATAAGGATACTGGTATCAGAGGGAATGCAAAATCCATTGAAATGGCATCTACTGAAGGAGTCAGGTGACCTGTGTTAGGCTCTTAGTTCTATTAATAAGCTAAATATAGGACTTAATTGGATAAAGTGACAGATGTCTAATATTTTTCATTCTTATGTACACGGAACAGGTTCAAACCAGCCTCGCATAGATTCAGGCACTCACCCTGTGGATTGGCCAATTTAGTTTGAGGCAAGGAGGCACTCCCAAACATACCAGACTCCTTGGAAATATGTTAAGTGGTATTGATGATGGCCAGAGCTGCCAAGGGTGTCAAATGCATTTAAAAGTAAGCAGAGCCCAGGCCCGCTGCTCCCTGGGCAGGGACACAATTGATTTCAGGAGGGCATGGTTCCTTTTCAGTGGCGTGGGCAGGAGGCTCCCAGCCAAGGATCTCATCCGATGCAGAGCACATCAAGATATTATGAAAGATGCTAGAGTTGTAGCTCTTGTATTTGTGGCAATAGTAAGAATGGTAGCATCATCTTTAGCAACATTTGTCTTCTCTTTTTATTCTTTGGTTGATCTCCTTTTAGGAGGGGCAATACAACATTAAGGTGAAGGACAGACTCGGGTGGATTCCCTAGGTTTGAACACCAGCGCTAACACTTGCTAAATGGATGGTGCTGGACAAGTCACTTAACCTCCGTGTGCCTCAGTTTCCTAATATATATTGTGAGAACAGTAATATGTACCTCAAAGAATCACTTTGAGGAATTTGTAAAATACAGACTATTTAGGCAGACCCGGCATGTGGTAGATAAGCAATAAAGTTAGCTATTGTCATATTTCTGTGGGAGGGATTAGAACAATAACAGATATTTAATATTTATCCATAAATACACATTTATGGATAAATATTAAATATCTGTTATTGTTCTAATCCCTCCCACAGAAATAAATGCTTATTTATGGATAAATATTAAATATCTAATTTAATAAAACAATTAGTACACAAAAAATTTTTTTAAACAAAAAACACCCATTTCCATCCACATCCCCACTGTCCACAGACTATCTAAACATTTTAGGAAGGAAGTTACCAGTAATTATAATTATTTGCCTATACAATATATATTCTTCCCTTCTTCCTTAGTAATTATACCCTGATTTTGTTGTGGCTAGCAAACTGTTTTTCCTACCTTCTTTGCAAATAAGATTCACCATGTGACTAATTTACAGCCATTGAGATGAAAATGCTCCTTAACAGTAGAATGGATAAATAAGATGTGGAATGGAAAACTACACAGTGATGAGAATGGACAAAATGTAACTAACTCAACAACATGAAAATCTCACAAACACACTGTTGAGTAAAAGAAAATAGGCACTACTGAGTACACCCTGGATTATCCCATTTATATAAAGAACAAAACCCTGGCAAAATAATCCCTGCTTTTAGAAATCAGGATAATGGTTACTTCTGGATGGGTAATAATATGGGGTGAGAGACACGGGAGGGGCTTCTAGGATGCTGGTAATTTTCTGTTTCTTAATTTGAGTGATGGCTACATGAGCATGTTCAGTTTGAGGAAACTCACTGAACAAATATACTTATATATACATATCTGCATTTATATTATATTTCAATAAATCTAAAAATCATGCAAAGCTCCGATGATAAAATTCCACACATCAGCCACCAGATGAAGATGGACTGGTGAAACACAAGTTACACAAGTGTTTGGAAGTTGCTCCTTCACCTAGGGGTGAGGTTGGGTCTGTACATCACACAGCTGAAGCTAGTTCATTCAGTCAGCAGTCCTGAGGAAAAGCTTTGCTAAGCAAATGTGCTTCAGAAGGTAACCAGGAGGGGTGGCTGGGTGACTCAGTCGGTTAAGCATCTGGCTCTTGATTTCAGCTCAGGTCATGATCTCACAGTTTGTGGGATCAATCCTTGCATCAGGCTCTGTGCTGACAGTGTGAAGCCTGCTTAGGATTCTCTCTCTCCCTCTCTTTCTCTGCCCCTCCCCCACGCACACACATACTTTCTCTCTCTCTCTCTCAAAATAAGTAAACTTAAAAGAAAAGAAGATAACCAAGAATTCAAGATGATAGTGATATCTTTCCCAAAGTGAGAAAAATCTAT
Organism: Lynx rufus; assembly: GCF_022079265.1. Classification (NCBI taxonomy): domain Eukaryota; kingdom Metazoa; phylum Chordata; class Mammalia; order Carnivora; family Felidae; genus Lynx; species Lynx rufus. Next base: position 8,136,485 of record NW_025814841.1, on the reverse strand, counting down.
ATTGATGTCAAGAAGCCACATAAATCCAATAGGGTGTCACTGCATCCAATGTAGTGTAGTGAGCACTTTATGAACTCTGAAGAGGGAATTTTATGCATGCTATCTCCTTGAATCCTCACAAAATCTTTCAGAAGTAGATATTATTCCTTTCATTTTAGAGGTGAGGAAACAAGACTCCAACACATAAAAGCCTCCTTGAGAAATGAAAAATATTGTTAGTGGCAGTCCCCTAACTTATTATCAACTCCTGTATTATTCAGGACTCTGTTAGTTGCAAGTAATGATAACCCAATTCAAACTAACTTAAGAAAAATTGGAAATGTTTTTGGTTCCCATGCCTGGGAAGTGTAGGGATATAAGCTAATTTCTAGCATAGCTGGGTACAGGGTATCAGGTTCTTTTAAGTTTAGGTCTTACCACTTCTTCAGTAGGCCTATCCATGTGTGTGATGTCCTCCCCCATCCCCAGCTTTACATCCTACCAATTCGTCTAGCAAAAAGCAACAGCCTTCCCAATAACTCTGGAAGAAGAGTCTGGAGAAGGCTCTGATTGACCCAGGCAGGGTCATGTGTTCATCCCGGGACCACTTGATGTGGCCAGGGAGAAGGACGATTACGTGGCTAGAGGAGATAATGGCATTGCCACGCAAATCACATGAAATGACTTTGCTGCGGGGAAGATGGGTTCTGTCACCCAAAGAACAGACAAAAACAACAGGCTTCCACTACAATGCCCAAGGAAGATTTCCCAGGCATCCAATCATTGCTGACCTGTGACTATTTAAATATCACTATTTCCATGCAGTATATGAACACATTTCATTTGGGTAGTGTTTCACATCAAAGAGCTTTGAAATGAATATTCTCATTTAAGTCTTACAGTAAATACTGGGAAGAAAAATTGTTCTCATTTCACAGATGAAGGAACAGGCTCATGAGGTAAAGAACAAATGAGGTTATACAGCTGGTAAGTGGACCCCAGTTTGAAACCATACCTCTCAGCCTCCCAACATAAGCAGGACTAAGTGGGCTTCCTATACCACATTAGTTTAAGTTATTTTTCTTAGTTATTTTGAAAGCATAAGAAAAGGCCACTGCTCAGGGATACTCCCCAACAAAAGAACATCACAATGCCTTTAAAACAGTAGTAGGCTAGTGCCATTAGCTTTAGAGCATCTTTCCAGAAACCAAGGGTCATCTTCATATCACCTGGCAATACAGTGGAGAATCCAGACTTACTGCAGCCTTGTCACAGCCCCTCAGTGACCATTAGATGGAACAGCCCACTCACTTCTGTGTGAAGCCCAGAGCCTTCCCCAGGACAATGTACAGGGCTGCTTCAAGCTGCTTCCCCCTCTGGCCACACAGTCCCCAGCCTGGGGTGGTCAGAGGCCCCGCAAGCAGTGTTCCCAGGGTGCAGGACCATGTGCCCGCTAGCCATGTGTTGCTGCTGTTCCCTGCTCTGTCTGGGCCCTGTAGCTTTTAGGCCACGGGGCTTAGATTTCTCAGGCATGCTGCTGATGGTGCAGAAATTCCAAATGCTGTGAAGTTCTCAAAGCACTTACTGTTGAGAGAGTGTCTGCGTCTAGTTTGTGAATTCCATCTATTTGGAATTCTGAAAACTGAAGGTCCATTCTTCAGGGTCAGTAGAGGCCTTACATCATCAACAACAAACATTCACTGTAAGCCTTTCTATGTCTGGGGCTGTGGGCAGCTACCGACATGGTATAACTGGGTCTCCTCTAGAATCAGGCTCACCCTCTGACCACTTAAGGCGCCTAGGAGTTTACACGCACCCTCCATCCAAGTGAAAAGAGACACCGATCCACGACTAACCAGCTTTTACAAGATGCTCCCCCGTGGCATTGAGACATGGGATTGTTAAATTTTCATGAGACAGAGGTAGTCAGAGGCACAATAAATTCTCAGGTGGTGAGGCATTGCTGTACAACTCACGTGAGTTGAGTAGGAACCCATGAAATAATTTACTGACTGTGCACCGTGTGTCAGACATTGTACAAACATTAGCTGTTGTAGGGCAGGTTCCCTAAGAAAGAGACTCTGGGGTGAAGGTTCACTAGGAAGTGATCTTAGCACCAACGCCTGAGAGGGATGAGCATGCAAGATTGGGCAGAAGAAGAAGTAGGGTGGTGATGGGGGTGCAGCAGAGGTCTCAGCCAGCCCCGCCACTGGAGCCTCAGGAGGAGGGATGGACCCTCAGAGTGGTCCTAAATTGAGACGGAGTGGTGGTGAGCCTTTGTGCCCTTCCTACACACACAACTGAGAAGTCATGGGATGCCAGATGGCCCTGGAGAGGGAGCATAATCTGATCTGAGTTAAGACAGGCTCTGGAAGAGCCTCAGCTGTGAACAGTCAGCAGCAAGGGAGGGAGGGTCCTGAAAGGGTGGCCTGGGCACAATAGCGAAGTTGCCACTGCACTGTATTTTTTAAATCCATTCAACTGTCCTAGAAAGTAGTTCTTATCATCACCATTTTCAAATGAGGAAACTGCACCCTGGAGAAGTTAGCCTGTCTAGGTTCACATACCCGGGATTTGAACACAGGTCAGACTGCATACAAAACCTGTAATCTATCTACCACACTATCCTGCCTCAGACAGGAAGTGAAAGGAAAGGCACAGAGAGGGTGGAGGAACACTGGAGGCAACCACCTAACTCACAGTTTTGTGAGAAACAGATCAGGAGATGCAGATACAGTGACTGAGAACACAGTCTCCAGAACTATCCTGGCTGGCTTTGAATACCAGCTGTACTGCTTACCATTTAACTTCTCTTATAAAATGGAGATAATATTAGTACATGCCTCAAGGGTTTTAATAAAGTTTAAATAAAATAATAAATTCAGTCCATGCCAAGGGCCTAGCACTGTGGCAGGCCTATAGTAAGCACCTAGTAAACATTAACTACTCTTATAATTTTCCCACTTAGGGTAACTTTTGATAGTGCAGGAAATGTTCTCTTTAGGATTCTGCCGAGTCCTTGCCTACTATTTCCAAAGAATGATCCATCTCTCTGGGTACCATATACATGGCCTCATTACCAGTCAAGGCTCTAGATTGTTCCATGGACCTGGGTATTTTAAGAATCTAGTTTTTAGACGGTCAGGGTAATTCCAGAAATCTGAAAAGGAGCCAAGTGCCAACCATACCTACCCCTTAAATACATAATTCTGGAGGCAGAATAAATAAAAGAGAACTGTGAAAATAGCTCTTTCTTGTCTGCCAAACAAAATACCTTTTATTGAAGTCAGCTTTTTAGAAACCTTGGACAGTGAAGGAGTGGAGGGTGTTCTACTCGCAAAGAAGCCTCAGCTGAGTTTTGTAATCCAAATCCCACAGCCTGGGAGAGAGAGATCGTTAACCTTGTTGCTGTGATTTCACCACTACTTCCTCTGGAGAGCAGAGCACAGGGAGCTAAACCCTCAGTGCATGTTTCCTAGGTGTGTGGCCAGTATTTTATTACCGCATACTCCCCAGGAACCACTCAATGACTCAGTGAGTTCTGCCTTCAGCTCAGTCTGCCCACCATGTAGCCAAATAAAAAAGGACCCAGAAAGTTAAGTCAACGACTCCTTTTAAAAAGTAATTTTTAAGGAGAAAATCATTCATCCAAGTGTAGTGAGTTAAATGGTCCCCCTTCAACACCCCCTCCCCAACCCACCCCCCCCCCCCCCCGCCCATGCTATGTTCACCTGGAACCTGTAAATGGGACTTTATGTGGAAAAGGGGTCTTTGCAGCTATAATTAAGTTAAAGATATCAAGATGAGATCATTCTGAATTATCTGTGTGGACCTTATAAAGGCAGGCATCCTTATAAAGAATGACAGAGAAGGACGCCTGGCTGGCTCAGTCGATTGAGCATCCAACTCTGGATTTCAGCTCAGGTCATGATCCCAGGGTCGTGGGATCAAGCCCCACATTAGGTTCCACACTGAGTGTGGAGCCTGCTTAAGATTCTCTCTCTCTCCCTCTGCCTCTCTCCCCCATTCATGCACACTCTCAAAAAAAAAAAAAAAAGAAGAAAAAAGAAAGAAGAAAGAAAGAAAGAAAGAAAGAAAGAGAGGTTGAGGGAGATTTGGGGCACAGAGAAGGCCAGAGAAGACAGAGGTAGAGTTTGGAGTGATGCCCCAACAGCTAAGGAATCCTATAGCCAGCAGAAACTGGAAGAAGCAAGGGAGGATTCTCCCCCTGAGCCTTCAGAGTAAGTGTAGCCCTGCCAATACCTTGATTTTGGACTTCTAGCCTCCAGAACCATAAAAGAATAAACTTCTGTTGTTTTAAGCCACCTAGTTGGTACTAATTTGTTACAGCAGCCAGAGGAAACTAATACACCAATTGTTTCCTATATAACCTAGGAGTATATCTGTGCTACCCATCAATATGTTTATGATTCTTTTATACATTCAATAAATAGAAAATGACAATTTAAACAATATGACCAAATTTTTGTTATAAAACAACACATGAAACTATTCACTGCCCAATGAATACACTACATAGTTTTCAGAATAAAGACTTTAGAAGGCTAGATAGATAGATAGATAGACAGACCCCATATCCTGTTCTCTTGTCCAGATTTGAGGAAGTCACTTCTGGGATTGGACCAGTCTCCCTCAAGGATCTAGAAATATCCAGTTCTTTTCCCTTCAATAGGCCCAGACCAGAAATCAAAAATTCAAATGTCCATAGGAGCCAGGCAGGTATATTTTTCAATGAGTTGGGCCTCATAAAAAATATTTAGGCATATGGGGGACTGTGACACACTGGGAAGAGCATACTTGTCACAAACAGGAACTCCAACTCAGCTCAATGATTCTTGTCACAAAGGAGACAGGCTGGTGTTACCAAATCTTATTTTTCAAGAGATACTGGATTCAAATGTTTCTGTATGAAACCTGTTTTTTAAATGTGGACATCTAATTCAAATTCTCTTAAAACGTTTTTCACAGGGCACCTGGATGGCTCAGTCAGTTAAGCGACCGGTTCTTGGTTTCTGCTCAGGTCATGATCTCACAGTTTGTGAGTTCAAGCCCCCCATCGGGCTCTGTGCTGACAGCATGGAGCCTGCTTGGGTTTCTTTCTCTGTCTCTCTCTCTCTCCCCTGTTCGATTTCTCTCTGTCTCTCAAAATAAATAAATAAACTAAAAAAAAATTATGAACAATTACATTAAAAATGTGTTAAAAAAAAAAAACATTTTTCAGGCCACACAGAAGCTCAGACCTTTAGGTTTCCACTTGTGATTTAGACCTTTATAAATAAGGTCATTTGACTCTTCCCAGAGGGTAAAAGAAATGTAGGCTTTAGAACACAATGCCTGGGCTCCTTTGTTGGGAGAGATATGGAAAAATTCCTCTCATTCTTTGCTGATAAGCTTACAGCCTTGAACACAAGACAGTTAATTTTGTAATCAAGTTATTCTGCCCCATGAAAATTTTCATAAATTGCCCTGCGAAGTAAGCATTGTGTCAAGGCACACAGTAAATGCTCAGTGAATGGTAGCTATCACCTCTGCTCTGATGGGTATGAATTTTGTCCTCCTCCTTTGGATAGTCCGACAATAGGGATGGAGTAGAATAAGTGATGCCCAGAAACTGATGAAAGAGCCCCTATTACTCATTAACCAAGCCCGCAGGGCCTGTTCAAAGGCAAGTGGCCTTATTCCCTCCATTCCCTTCAGTGCCAAGCAGAGCCATAGAAAGCTTCTACTGTGGCACCAAAGTCAACAGCTCTTGGTGTTCACTCTGGTCCCGGCACTGCTTCTCCCTATTCCTATCAAAAGTACAGTCCTCTGTGGGACACAACATGGGAACAGCTGGTACACTTAGCCTCCTTCAACCCTTAGAGTCCCTCCATCTCTTGGATAACTCAGCCCCAACACCACTAGGAGCCTGGGGTTTGGGGGGTTGGGTGAAGAAAAGGCTTTCAATTCCCCTAGGGAACAAAAGCACCACCAGCACCCAGGCTGCTTGGAAGAGTAGATTAAGGACCAAGAGAAAAATTTATTTCTTTTTCCTTACTGCAGAAACATAAACTAATCTCAGTGGAGATTATCCCATTATCATATTAGGGAGAAATACTCCTAAAATCCAGACTTGGGAGTCTGTGCAGGAATGCCATTAGCAAAGTAGTACCCAAGAATGTCAACAATAGACCAAAAGCATAGGCAAGAGAGACAAGGAGGCATTTTTATTGGGAAGAACTATGGGAACACTCTCGCCGCACTGAGCTCCTTAAAGTTTTGGTTTCCCGCGTGTAGGGAAAAGTCTCTTGGGCCAGGATATTTAGCTTCTGGGCCTGGGACAATGACTACTCCCAGGAGGACTCAGTCAAGGTCATTGCTAGATGGTCTCTAAGAAGCTGTGTGAATGAGGGAAGGCCTTGATCTATCTGTTTCAGCTTCTTCTCTAAAATGTGACTAAAATTAGCACATCTATTGTGTGGACCAAGAGAAAAATACGTGTACTATTTTTTTTTAATTCAAGTTAGTTATCATACAGTGTAGTATTGGTTTCCAGAGTAGGACCCAGTGATTCATCACTTATATACGACATCCAGTGTTCATCCCAAAAAGTGCCCTCCTAAATGCCCATCCCCCACCCACCTCCCCGCTAGCAACCCTGTTTGTTCTCTGCATTTAAGAGTCTCTTAGTTTGCCCCTCTCTCTGCTTTTATCTTATTTTCCCTTCCCTTCCTCTGTGTTCCTCTGCATGTACTTTTAAATGTAGGCAACATGCTTGAAAATTTGCATTTTGAAAAGTAAGAAATGCCCTTGAGTAAACTGCCAACTCCTCACAGAACAGATAGAGGAACTTTTATTCTGCCTAGAACAAAAAGTTCCTGGCTACTCTGTTAAAACTCTAACATAGCCTTGTAGTGTTATCTAAGAATTTGTTACGTATTTCATAAACTTGGTTAGCGAGGATGACTCTGATTAGAGACACAACTGATTTAGGATTATGACATTTATTCTAAACAGTTTTTGAAACAACATGCATTACCATATAACTAGAGGTTCAAAATAAATAGTTCTTTTAAAGTTTATATAGGCTCTGTAATGACCATGCTGCCCATAGCTAAATACAAAAGGGCATTTTGATAACAAAGCAGTATCAGGTCAGCACTTAGAGTGCAATTATAATTCTATCAACTGTGGGTCTGGAATTTAAAATAGCACCCCAACTGAAACCATCCGTACTGCCTCTATTATACTTCAGGAGACTGACTGTACAGTCTACTTTTCAAATTTCAGAGTTTAAGATGTTAGAACAATGCTTTCAACTGACCTTTTAGGCTTTCTATTCTAGGTTCACTTTTTAAAATTTAGCAATAATACTAGGCTAAATTCAGTCATTCCATGTTTTATGGAAAAAATAACTTGGAAAGACATGGGAATAATTACTACGTACTATTATTTAAGTGTTTTCCAGAACTTTTAAAGACACAGTAATAAAACAAAATAATTATAGAATTTGAAGGAATCTAAAAGAACTAGTAGATTCTTTGATTTTACAGACGAAGAAACTGGGACCAGAGATCTCGGTGACCTGACCTGCCTAAACTGGTATAACTAAATCATAGCTAAAGGTATTGCAAAAAAAGTCTATTGATAGAGAATTCTTTCAGAAAGATGGGTATTATAAATTAGTGTATTTGTGCAACCATGCCTGTCCTCTTACTGTAGATGGGTTGTCATGAGATCAATATACTATTATTATGGAATTGATACGTTTTGAAGTTATAAAGGAAAACTTGGGGCGCCTGGGTGGCGCAGTCGGTTAAGCGTCCGACTTCAGCCAGGTCACGATCTCGCGGTCCGTGAGTTCGAGCCCCGCGTCAGGCTCTGGGCTGATGGCTCAGAGCCTGGAGCCTGTTTCCGATTCTGTGTCTCCCTCTCTCTCTGCCCCTCGCCCGTTCATGCTCTGTCTCTCTCTGTCCCAAAAATAAATAAACGTTGAAAAAAAAAAAAAAAGGAAAACTTGAAGATCTGCTCCCTGAGGGTATAAAGTGAAACAAAGAGAACCTAATTAGAATGGGTCATCATGGAATATCCCAGAAATGGCCAGTCTATGGTCATCCATATAGGAATTACCGACAACAGTGGCACTTGGGTGGCTCAGCCAGTTGAGCAACTGACTCTTGGTTTCCCCTCAGGTCATGATTTCACAGTTCATGAGATCAAGCCCTGTGTCAGGCTCTGTGCTGTCACTGTGGAGCCTGGTTGGAATTCTCACTCTCTCTCTCTTTCTCTGCTCACTGGCCCTCCTCAAAATAAATAAACTTTAAAAAAAAATAGAACCAACTGCAACAGCGGTGTTCAAGGTTTGCCAGTCTGTCTTTCATTCAGAAGACCTTAAAAGAATTTTTTATAAGTTTATGTAGTTGAATAGTTGAAACATGTAATTTCTGACATATTTTAAATATAGACATTCTAAAATAAAATGGTTATATCAAATTTAAATGTATCTAAAATAATATAAATAGGAACACCTGACTGGCTCAGTCAGTAGAGCATGTCACTCTTAATTTCAGAGTTGTGAGTTCAAGCCCCACATTGGGTGTAGAGATTACTTAAATAAATAAATCCTAAAAATAAATAAATAAATACATACATACATACATACATACATACATACCATAATGGTTGGTTGCCATCACACATCATGCATTAAAAAAAACACAAAAGCCTTAACAATCCCTTCTTTAACTGTTGAAAATTCTACATCTTTCATTTCCTCCTAATTCTTACACAGAATTTCATCCTATTGTGATTTTTTAAATTTCCTGTTTAAAATCTTTTATCAATTTCCCTATCATGTATCTCTGTAACAAAAATATTAATACAAATTGAATTTGTAAATTTTTATCTTGTTTTCTGTGACAATTCTCTAAGTATTAAAATCATTCTTCTGATTTGATTCATTGTTATAATTCCTAATAATATACAATAATATAATGCAATATTTGATTAAAAATCACTAAAACATAAAAACTAATTTATAATAGAACTGTGACTGTCTTAATGAGATTAATAGGACTTTCTTTTTTCAATTAGTTCATGATCCCATGATCCATCGATTAATGTGACTTATTGCTAGAATAAAGTAAGGTTTTCTATCACTTAACATTTCTTTCTCTTTTTTTAAGTTTCTATTTATTTATTTTGAGAGAGAGAGACAGAGAGAGACAGAGGGAGCAAGTGGGGGAGGAGCAGAAAGAGAGGGGGAGAGAGAGAATCCCAAGCAGGCTCCATGCTGTCAGTGCAGATCTCCATGTGGGGCTCACACCCACAAACCCATGAGAAACCAAGAGTCCCACACTTAACCAACTGAGCCACCCAGGTGCCCCATGTTCCTTGTGTTGTTTTTTTTTTTTTAAATAAATGTAAATGCTATTGTTGAAAGTGCTCCTATAAACATTGGGGTACACGTGCTGCTATGAATCAGCACTCCTGTATCCTTTAGAAAAATTCCTAATAGTGCTATTTCTGGGTTGTAGGGTAATTCTATTTTTGAGGCACCTCCACGCTGTTTTCCAGAGTGGCAACACCAGTTTGCATTCCTACCAAGAGTGCAGGAGGGTTCCCCTTTTTCCACATCCTTGACAACATTTGTTGTTTCTTGAGTCATTAATTTTAGCCACTTTGACCAGTGTGAGGTCGTATCTCAGTGTAGTTTTAATTTGTATTTTCCTGATGATGAGTGATGTTGAGCATCTTTTCATGTGTCTGTTAGCCATCTGGATGTCTTCTTTGGAAAAGTGTCTATTCATGTCTTCTGCCCATTTCTTCACTGGATTATTTGTCTTTCAGGTGCTGAGTTTGGTACGTTCTTTATAGATTTTGGATACTAACTCTTTATCCGATATGTCATTTGCAAGTATCTTCCCATTCCATTGGTTACCTTTTAGTTTTGTTGATTATTTCTTTTGCAGTGCAGAAGCTTTTTATCTTGATGAGGTCCCAATAGCTCATTTTTGCCTTTAATTCCCTTGCCTCTGGAGATGTGTCGAACAAGAAATTGCTGCAGCCAAGGTCAAAGAGGTTGCTGCCTGTTTTCTCCTCTAGGGTTTTGATGGTTTCCTGTCTCACATTTAGGTCTTTTATCCACTTTGAGTTTATTTTTGTGTATGGTGTAAGAAAGTGGTCTAATTTTATTATTCTGCATGTTGCTGTCCAGTTCTCCCAGCACCATTTGCTAAAGACACTCTTTTTTTCCATTGGATACTCTTTCCTGCTTTGTCAAAGATAAGTAGGCCATACGTTTGTGGGTCCATTTCTGGGTTCTCTCTTCTGTTCCATTGATCTGGGTGTCTGTTTTTGTGCCAATACCATACTGTCTTAATGATTACAGCTTTGTAGTAGAGGCTAAAGTCTGAGATTGTGATGCTTCCTGCTTTGGTTTTCTTTTTCAACATTAATGTGGCTATTCGGGGTCTTTTGTGGTTCCATAAAAATTTTAGGATTGTTTGTTCTCTCTTTGAGAAGAATGCTGGTTCAATTTTGATTGGGATTGCACTGAATGTGTAGATTGCTTTGGGTAGAATTGACATTTTAACAATGTTTATTCTTCTAATCCATGAGCATGGACTATTTTTTCATTTCTTTGTGTCTTCTTCAATTTCTTCCATAAGTTTTCTATACTTTTCAGTATACAGATCTTTTACATCTTTGGTTAGGTTTATTCCTAGGTATTTAATGGTTGTTGGTGCAGTTGTAAATGGGATCAATTTCTTGATTTCTCTTTCTGTTGCTTCATTATTGACGTATAGAAATGCAACCAATTTCTGAACATTGATTTTGTATCCTGCGACTTTGATGAAAGAGCCTAAATGTCCATCAGCTGATGAATGAATAAAGAAGATGTGGTTTATATATACAATGGAATACTACTTAGCAATGAGAAAGAATGAAATCCTGCCATTTGCAGCAATGTGAATGGAACTGGAGGGTATTATGCTAAGTGAAATAAATCAGTCAGAGAAAGACAGATATCATGTTTTTACTCATATGTGGAACCTGAGAAAGTTAAAACAGAAGACCATGGGAGAAGGGAAGGGGGAAAAATAGTTACAAACAGAGAGGGAGGGAGGCAAACCATAATAGACTTAAATACAGAGAACAAACTGAGGGTTGATGGGCAGGGGCAGGGGAGAGGGAAAAATGGATGATGGGAATTGAGGAGCGCACTTGTTGGGATGGGCACTGGGTGCTGTATGCAAGTGATGAATCATGGGAATCTGCCCCAAAACCAAGAGCACACTGCATACACTGTATGTTAGACAACTTGACACTAAATTATATTCAATAAATAAATAAATAAATAAATAAATAAATAAATAAATAAAAGTAAATGCTGAGAAATCTTGTCACATTTTAAAAGTTGGCAATAATGGAAGGAATTTTGTTATTGCAATGCTGATGAGGTTCTGGTTTCCTTCTAAGTTAAATTTCAAAAATCATAAAATGATACATCATCAGAACTGTTGTGTAATGACCTATCAGCTGGACTAGATTCTCCTTTAAACTGGTGTAAGCATTGAATTGGAAATCTCCTACTTTACAAAGGAGTTTGTCACTCAATCACTAGAGTCACTAGCTTTCTCTGTTTCTGGAAAATCTAACAAAAAGACTTTACCCAGATTCATTAAATAACCATTCATTATACTTGCTACTCTTTCAGTTAGAGGCATCATGTTTAATCCTTTAGAATTGCAGTTAGGAAAACCCGTATCAATCTTAATTTTGTTGTACTTTAGCCAACTCAACTTTTTTTAGTAGTGTTCTTAATCAACACATGCTTTACATATATTTTTTCAAGACTTGGAGCTGCCGATATGTCATGTTTGAGTTATGGAAAATATCTACCCAATAACCCACAGAGCTAGTCCTCTTGGTCAACTCAGTCAGTCTTTTTTATTTTCAGAAAAATCCTGCCTTCATGTTTTAATCCAAATGATTATGTTAATTCATGTTTCAAAAACATTGTAAAAACCACTGAGAAATATTTTCAGGAAAGTACCATCTATGAATACTTAGAAAGATTAAATTGATATAATTATAATTCAACTAATGTATTCATTGTTTTAAGTTTATCTTTTATTTATTTCGAGAGAGAGAGAGAGAGCACACAGGAGGGACAGAGAGAGAAGGAGAGAGAGAGAACCCCAAGCAGGCTCCACACTGTCAGCACAGAGCCTAATGTGGGGCTCAAACTCACAAACTGTGAGATCATGCCCTGGGTCAAAATCAAGAGTTGGATGCTTAACCAACTGAGCCTCCCAGGGGCCCCTAATGTACCCATTTAATAACATGTTATTAAATCATGATAAGCAAGATAAGTGAAGTTGCTGCTTCTCATCACTTGATTTGTAAAAATGTAACATTACATGTGACTACATTTTTAAGTTACTTGTGAGGTAAGTGGTATCATAAAAGGCATAGTATTCCTCTGGAAAATCTATCTGTATTAAACTCTCATGAAAACAACTATGGACAGTCAAAACAAGGATTGACCATTACTAGAATGGAGCCAGCCTTTCACAGAAGGCTAACTTCTTCTGCTCCTAACAAATTTCAGGGCAACCCTAGTGGAATTGGTGAAATCGTCATTTTTAAAGTTGAATGATTTGATACTCCAATAGTTCACAGAGTAGTCAAAGTTTAAGAAAAAGATAATGAAGACATCAGGTTTCTAACTAAAGGAGATAATAATGAAGTTGATGATAGAGGGGCTTACACAAACAAGGCCACAACTAGCTTGAAAAGAAAGATGGGGTGGGGAAGAGTTACAGGGTTTTTACCGTATGTTAGCATGGCCACCGTAATAATGAATGACTATCCAAACTTCAGGTATGTTCCTTTGGCTCCAATGAGTACCTATGTGTTACTAAAACATGAATCCTAAAATGAGAAGCAGCTCCTGGGACCAGATTGAATTGAATTCTGTTGAAAAAGACAAAAACTAATATACTTAAAATATTCCACTTCTGTATAAAAGGAAACAATGCAGAGATATATGTTTGTCTTGTTCAAATAAATGATTTATCAGTAAAAAAAACAAAAGATGCTTTTCCCTTTCTATCATTCCTTCTGTGGTTATTAATTGTAATTCTACTACATAAAAGAGCTTTCTCTTCTCCCTATTAATTTATTTATGTCAGTACAGAATAATGAATTCTTATCCTATTCTATGAATGATAATCCATGTTCATCTTTATTGCTCAAATTGTCCCAGATTTGGCCATTGGGTATCCCTTCAGTTTCCTTTGGACACACCCCTACCATTTGTAAGGGCTTGCTTGCTTTCTGTCATTACAGATGTTCTAGACTCAGGTGTACGACATACTGATTTGACAATTCTAGGCTTATTCAGTGCTCACTATGACAAGTGTAGTCACCATCTGTCACCATGCAACATTATTACAGTATTATTGACTATATTCCTTATGCTTTACTGTTCATCCCTGTGACTTATTTTATAACTGGAAATTTGTATCTCTTAATCCCTTTTCTATATTTCACCCATCCCCCGCCCACCTCACCTCTGGCAACCACAAATTTATTCTTGTATTTAAGAGTCTGTTTTTCTGTTTGTTCATTTGTTTTGTTTTTTTGGATTTCATGTATAAGTGAAATCATATGGTACTTGTCTTCCTCTGTCTGACTTATTTCACTTAGAATCATACCCTCTAGGTCCATCTAACTTGGCCTGGTCTTGGTTCAGTTAATTAGCCAGTGATTTTATACTCTTGGCAAGAACAGGCTCTGGTATATTAAAAAAAGTTTGTGAAAGTTCCTAAGGCCATTCCCCATAATGATGTGGTCAGTTACAACTGTGTTATAGGTGATTTGTTCAACACATTTCTCATCGTTAATGGGGTAGTTCAATTGTTTGAGATTTATTTAATCTCCTTTACAAGGCCATGCACACAGGGAACTTGGTAGATGGTATTGCAGTATTCTCTGTGGTTTTCAGCAAAAACAATTCTTTTAACAATGGTTCCCAGCACCACAGAACTTTTTGAAAGGATTCAGTCATTCTTGAGGTCATAGTACATACAGACAGTATTTTCTGTCCTAAGAAAATAATAGTGACCCCCTCAGAGAAAGACATGGTTACAACCATGAAGCTTATGTCCTACAATGTCAGAGACAAGTTAATCACGCAGTCACAGGTAAATATGAAGTTAAAACTGGACAAGTTCTAACTTGGGGGAGGTACACGGTGCTACGAAACTGTATAAAGAGAGATCTGATCTAGTTGCTATTTTTTGTGGAAAGAGAATGAGAGGTCAGGGAAGGCTTCCCCGTGAAAGTAAAAGTTGAGCTGAGGTTCAAACAACAAATGGGTATTTTATCAGTCAGGGTTCAGATAAGAAAACAAAGCCCATATGAGGCAGTTCACTAAGGAAGTTTAATTTAGGAGATGAGTTATGAATTACTAGGGTATGAAGAACAAACAGGAGAGTGAGGTAACAGCTGGAAGCTGGAGCTACCTCAGGACTTGGAGTGACATAGTAAAGTGCCCAGGAACCAGGGCTAGTGGTGACAGATGGCAACACAGAGGAAGGGACTGTCTGCAGATTCTGGAACCATAGAGGTGATTATAGCCACTGCTGAGAGATGCTTCACAAGTTGGGGATGTTGGGGTTACCTGGCTTTCTACCTTCCTTCTGCCCTCTAATTTTCTGCCAATGATTTCCATTGACCAAATACAGCTAGAAACCAATTGGAAAGGAAGCATAGAAAATGGAGTTTGCAAGGGTCAGCCCTCTACTATATAGAGCAGAAGCGAGGGAGGAAATAGATCTGAACAAATATCTGGGACAAAGCCAGTGGGGGAAAACAGTGGAGGAAACAGGCAGGGGATAGCATGCTAGGCAGAGAGGTGACACATGACAGAGGCAGAGAGCAAGATGAAGCTGAGAGGAAGTAGGGCCAGACCGGGCAGGTGCAGCAGGCCATCTTAAATTGTGGACTTTAATGGAAAAGCAATGAAATGCCAATAGTGTTTTTTTTAATTAGAAATTTTTAATGTCTATTATTTTTCAGAAAGAGAGAGAGAGAGAGAGAGCACGCAAGTGGGAGAGGGGCAGAGAGAGAGAGCAAGACACAGAATCTGAAGCAGGCTCCAGGTTCAGAGCTGTCAGCACAGAGCCCAATGTAGGGTTCGAACTCACAACCCACAAGATCCTGACCTGAGCTGAAGTCAAACACTCAACCAACTGAGCCACCCAGGCGCCCCATGCCAGTAGTGTTTTAAGCTAGGGGTCATTGTAACTGACTAATGTACTTGAAATGAAAAAATAATTATCAGTTATTCTGCAGAGCTGAGTCTCTATATCATCAGCAGGGAAATGTTTTGAATACTAAGGACTGGTAAGATAAAACAAAACTCCAGTGAGCCCACTGATCACCATAGTGGGAAACCAGATCTATCTGGCATATAGACAGAGTTGGGACCACAAACCACGATTCTCCATGTCTAACTGAAGGCCTCTGCAACAGTAGCTATAGCACTTTTGAGCACCTAGTATGTGCTGTGAAAGGGGCCCAAGGAAGAGAGAAGAAAATAAATATTTTTTTAATGCTCCCATATGCTAAGTGATAGTGGGATACACACACACACACACACACACACACACCTTCTTATTTAATTTTTATAACAATCCTATGAGATGGGTATCATCATCCCTAAGTTACAGATGAGCAATCAGAGGCTCAGGAATATTCTAGGTCACCAGCTAGGAAGTGATGGAATCAGGATAAGAACTCAAGTCTTCTTGATTTAAAAGTCTAACTCTTGGCTGTGAATG
Organism: Lynx rufus; assembly: GCF_022079265.1. Lineage (NCBI taxonomy): Eukaryota > Metazoa > Chordata > Mammalia > Carnivora > Felidae > Lynx > Lynx rufus. Next base: position 8,120,652 of record NW_025814841.1, on the reverse strand, counting down.
GTAAACTCAGACCCTCCTCAGACTCAGTTTCTCAGGCACTCCACTGGCGGCTCTGAGGAACCATCTTTAATGCCAACCAGGTTGAAGCAATAAAATATGGCTTCCTACACTGAAGCAATGCTTTCTGCTGTGCTATTTCCCTGGGCCAGGCATGGTGAGCAATAACAAACAAAAGCAGGACACCCAAGCGGTTACCATTTCCTTATTTAAAGTGGGACAAGTACAAAAGTGATGGGAGTGAAGCATTCTAAGGACCCAATGAATCAATTCTGGTGGAAGGCTGGCAAGTGGCTTCTCTAAAGATGTACTAGTAGAGATGAATCCAGGGCGAGGAGCAGCCAGCAGGGGTGACTCCATTCTGGATGAGGGCACTAAGAAGAACACTGTATTATTTAGGCCTGGACAAATTACCACAAAGCCAATGCTAGGAAGAATCTATGGCTCAAGAGGCCTCCATGTCTTTGAGGCAGGTGCTTGACAAGCTGACTGCATGTCAGATGGTTGGAGACCAGAGTGAGATGGGGCAGGGGAAGCCTTTCACAGGGTGAGAGAATCAAGTATTCATATAGGGGGAAGGACCAGAGAGAGTGATGGCTGAATCTGGAGGTAGAGGTGGGTTTGAGGTCTGAGCTGGTAGGCAAAAGCAAGTGGAGATGACAAAAGATGGTCTCCCCCCCCCCAGTGCTCCAGTGTTTAAGCCTTGTTTTGTGGGACAGCAGGTGGACTGACTTGATTTATAGGGCAAGGGTTGGGCTGGACATTTCTAGTCTAAACCAGTGGTTTTGAAATTTTTCAAAGCAGGGAAACATTTTCTCCAAAGGAAATCTTAAGTGGAAGTGTAAATAACCAAGACAAATAAAATGAAATTGCTCTGGTGGAAGCCAGTGGTGGGGACCCCAGGTCCTGCCACGTTAGACCTGCTTCTCCCTTCCCAGGCCCCCTGATGGTCCCACACCCAGATGTTGAAGCCAAGAGGATTCATAAATGCAGTCATAATCTTCTCGACTGAGAAGTTAAATGAATCCAATTCTTAAGTATGTAAATTAACTAGAATGTCTTAGGCCTCTGTTGGATGGAATCCAAAAAGGAAAACTGAATTAGCACACCAATAATCATTTTCAGCCTGCTCTCTCGCCAGGCCCCATGGCCCCTGTAATTTAGCCGGTTAAACCTTTTCCTTGGGGCCAAACAGCTAACCTTGAGCCAGGTGGGCTTACGTGCATGAACCAATTCAGAGTTTACTGTCCAAAGATGAAAGAGAAAAGCCGGCCAGCACCTTCTGCTCATCCACCTAAGGTTCCCAAGAGCAGAACTCAGCCCTCCTCCCTTCCCACTACAAATACACAGAGTAGAGGCCAGCCCAACAGAACTTCAAACAGTGTGACCTTGCAGCCCTCTCAGACAGATTACATGAAAACAAGCCAAAGCGAACACAACTGTCTTTACCAGTTTCATAAAGGAACCGCCTGGGAACCATTCCTTTTCAGACCTAATTATAAAGTCAGTTTTAAATTACAGCACAAGATGGTATGAAAGCCAGTGTTCAACAAGCAGAACAAACAAACACGCAAAGATAAAATGCAGCGGGCTTTCACCCGAGGGCTGCTGCCAGTGACAGCAGGAATGGCTCTCTTTCACCAAGTCTGGGGTGCCCTGGAAAACTTCATACCCTGCCAGGAGACAGTTCTCAAAGCCCCCCTTTACAAAGCACTCTTGTAATAAATAAATAAACTACATTTCCCAGAAATCTCTTTGCTCTGGCCCGGGGCTATATTTTCAACCACTCTGTAATTGTCCAAGAAAAATAAGTAGAAACGTTTCATGACAACCTTTTGACATAGAGTTGACTCAGCTCATTTCAGATCTCGTTTTATCACCAGTTCCCTTGGGCAAGTTTTTAAACATAAAAATACCAAACTATTCAACTATGCCAGGATCAGCAGCAGCAGCACTTAACAGAGCAACAGTCCAGTGCTTTTTACACTCAATGTATACATCACGCTTCATTCAAACATTAGCATGCATCGGAATCTCCTGAAGGGCTTGCTAAAACGCAGGTTGTTGGACCCCAAACCCGCAACCTCTGATTCAGTGGGTCTGCAGGGGGGTCCCAAGAATGGGCATCTCTATCAGATTCCCAAGTGATGCCAATGCTGACGGTTCCCAGTCACATTTTAAGAACCACTGATTTAGATGATCTATGTGGCCTATGCCAAAACTGTGCGGGAAGCAGACACCGTTACTGATTTCTACTTATTCTGATTTCTACCCTTTTTGAACTAGCAGTACCTGTGGAAATGAAGACCCTAGCCTTCCCTAGCAGTGATAGAAAGGGTAAAAAGCAAAGCAACTAGTTCGGGAAGATCCAGAAACTGACACTGTCTGGCCCAACGCTTTTCATTTTCCCATTAAGGAAATTCAGTCTCAGAGAGAATCCATTTGTGTAAAGTCTCCTGGTGAGTCTGTGGTTGTGCTGGGACAAAGAGCCCCATGTCTTGTGGGGCTTCCTCTCCAGTGCTTTTGCCAGCTCTGGACTAAAAAGAGACGAGAGGACCAGGCAAAGAACAGGGAAGCCATTGTGATTCTGTTTCATACCAACTTCTCCACTGGCCCCTACCTGGTCATTGTCTTTGCCCTGGCAGAGGTATGGTTCCTCTGCTCAGATCCCCAACCCAAGAATTCCTACCCTCCCTTCCTTCTTCATTTAACTCCTTTATAGCCTAAGATGGACAATCAAAGTTGGGCGGCCAAATAACCACAACAGCCTTTAGTTACGCTACTGAGGGTGGGGGTGGGGAGGAGGGTGAATTAATGAATGTAGAGCCATTTATTTACTTTACTATCTACCTTGTCTATGTGACAGCAAGCAAGGCTAGAATCTTTGGAAACACCGACCATACTCGCTGCATCAATCTGCTACTCTTGCTATTATAAAGAAACTAACTTTTAAGAAAAATTGTTCAGGTGGGGCACCTGGGTGGCTCAGTTTGTTGAACGTCCGACTTCAGCTCAGATCATGATCTCGTGGCTCATGAGCTCGAGCCCCACATCTGACTCACTGCTATCAGCACAAAGGCCACTTAGGATCATCTGTCCCCGTCTCTCTCTGCCCCTCCTCTGCTCTTGCTCTAAATAAATAAATAAGAACAAAACAACTCCTCCCAGCTTCCTCCTTCTTCTCCATAAAATGAAGTTCCTTCCTTTTGTTTGTAAGACTTGCCTATGATTTAAAAGAAGGAGGATGAGGAGGCGGAGGAGGAGGAGAAGAAGGAGAATTGCTCAGACGCACCAATCACTCCCATCAGCCACCAGGGGTCACATAAATAGAAGTTTTCACTAGACCTTTCTAATTCACAAACCTACCCTCTTCCTCCACGGTCCTTGGTTACAACACATAATTCAGCAACTAGAATCCCTTGAAGAAGAAAAGAAAACATCTATAAAACTAGTCTTTTTCTAATTCCAGAGACATGAAACCATTTAGGAGTTTAGGCCAGGGTTCACAACAATCCATTATCTGAAACACAGATATTCAGATAAACCATTACTTTGGTAAAGATAAACACCAGTCAGCTAGGCGTTGTTTGTCCTTGAATTGAAGTACGATCTCATTTTATTGTCTTAGCCTTGAGTGTGGTTATCAATGCCAGTAACCGAGAGGCTTCATTGAAAGATGACCATGCTGTCCAGCTTGCAAATACCTTTGTCAGTTAACAGGGTCTGCTGAAAGCACATGGGCTTATACACTGTTGCACAAGCGAAAAACTTCTCAATGCTTCTTAAAGGTACCAGCTAAGAGACTCTGGTTAGTCTGCCCAGGCCAGGGTTGCAAAGACAGCGGCTCGGCACCGTGTGGTGCAGCTGTTGTATTGGCCAGAAAAAGTGCTGGCAGCCCCAGGAAAAACAGACTAATTCACTTACAGGAACTTTCCTGAAAGAGTCTTTTAAAAAGGATTTAAGGCAGACCAGGTGTACTTTTTTCTTAAATCTCATTTCTGTGTCAGGTATTCTCATTTATGGTGGTAATACTGTTTATGTGCCACATTAAATATTCTTTGTTTGCATCATAAATTATAATAAAAATTTATAAAACATATTTAATGCTAATTAATGGTTCCTAGGTAGATTCTTTTAGAAGTGTATGTAACATCTAAATACCTGTGCCACAGTACTCTGTAGATACACACACACACACACACACACACACACACACACACCATGGATTGCTATTTAGGTTGCCTGGAATTTTGTTAAAGATTTTGTAAGCTACGCATACTTTAAAAAAAAATTTTTTTAACACTTATTTATTTTTTGAGAGACATAGAGAGACAGAGCACAACTGGTGAGGGGCAGAGAGAGAAGGAGACACAGAATCGGAAGCAGGCTCCAGGTTCCGAGCTGTCAGCACAGAGCCCGATGCAGGGCTCGAACTCACAAACCATGAGATCATGACTTGAGCTGGAGTCGGATGCTTAACTGACTGAGCCACCCAGGTGCCCCCATACTTTTTTTTAATAAAGCCATTTCTGTATGTGTGTGTGAGATATAAACAGTAGTAATTGATTCGTAATTGAACAGTAGTAACTGCTTCAATTCAGCAATGTCATTGCTGTTAAAAGTTCCAGCTGTCAACTGCTCCCATTATAAAGAGGAGGTGGGAAGATTGTGATCCAGAGGGAAAAGAAATTGCATAAAGGTGGAACTTCATAACGTGAGAGGCAGGAGTTGGGACTCACGTCATCATTTAGGTGAAAATTGCCAATAATCTGAATAATTCTAGGAAATACTCTGGCCCTTCACCAGACTTTGAAAGCACTCAGGTCACAAACACCACAGTCCTCGCATGACAAAAGACCTCCTTGTGTCAGTAAATAAAAATGAATGCCAGAGCCATCCTTAAAGGTGAATATATTGGGAGTAGGCAGCTGTTTGCATAATGTGATTTTAAGTGTGACAAGCACGCACCCCACCCAAAAAATAGCTATGCTACAGACCAACCCAGGTCATGGATGCCTGCAATTCTGCCACTAAGAGTATTTCCACCCCAGTCAAAACTTAGGAACCAACCTTGACTCCTCTCTCTCGTTCTCTGACCCCATTCAATCAATCACAAATTCCTCCTACACAGCTCTTGACTCTGCCCCTTTATCTTCATTCTCTCCGACAGGGTGACAGCTCAGGTCAACTCCTGCCAGTGTGACTGCATTGCCTCCTGACTTGTCTCTTCCTTCATTCTGGTCTCCACACTGCAACTAATGTGATCTTTTAAGATGCAAATCTGATTATGACAATCCCCAGCTTAAAAGCATTAGCTGGCTCCCCATAGTCCTAAAAATGAAGTCCAGGTTCCTTAACAGGGTTTACAAGGCCCATGTGGTCTGGTGCTTGCTCCTGCTCCAGCCTCAACTCCTGCCCATCAGCACATTCACACCTTTCTGGTCCCTCCTTCTTGTCTCCAGGGCTTTGTAAACATCATCCTTTTTGCTTAGAACACTCCCTCCCACTTTCTAGTCTTCTTCCCAAAGACTACATAACCCTAAATTTATCCCTATTTTAGCATTTCCTTCCTATGTAAGCTTTACCCATTTGACTGATTTTTTCACAGTTAGAGTGTGTATTTCATGAACGCCAGAACTGTTACTTACTACTGTATTTCCAGGAGTTGGCACAATGCTTGTCACATAATAGTCACTCAATAAGTATTTGTTAAATAGATTGGGGCGCCTGGGTGGCGCAGTCGGTTAAGCGTCCGACTTCAGCCAGGTCACGATCTCGCGGTCCGTGAGTTCGAGCCCCGCGTCGGGCTCTGGGCTGATGGCTCGGAGCCTGGAGCCTGTTTCCGATTCTGTGTCTCCCTCTCTCTCTGCCCCTCGCCCGTTCATGCTCTGTCTCTCTCTGTCCCAAAAATAAATAAACGTTGAAAAAAAAATTTAAAAAAAATAAAAAAATAAATAGATGAACAAGTGAATTCTATTAAGGATCTTATGTTCTATTAACATACTGATTGGGGGAATTTACATTCATATGGTTTTCCTTATGACAGCTCTCTGAAGATATGTTTGAGATATGTAATGAAATAAAGGTAGAACAGGCTCTGAAAAATCAGAGGACAGTCAAAAGACAATACTAACCGGGGCACCTGGGTGGCTCAGTCGGTTGAGTGTCCGACTTCGGCTCAGGTCATGATCTTGCGGTCTGTGAGTTCGAGCCCTGCATCAGGCTCTGTGCTAACAGCTCAGAGCCTGGAGCCTGCTTTGGATTCTGTGTCTCCCTCTCTCTTTGGCCCTCCCCCACTCATGCTCTATCTCTCTCTCAGTCAAAACTAAATAAAACATTAAAAAAAATTTAAAGAAAAAAAAAGACAATACTAACCAAAAGAAAAAGGCACCGGCAAGGAAAGAAAGGACAGGTACTATTGGAGAGATTAGAGTGGCCCTTCATGGGTATAAAGAAAATAGCAACCAAAACCTGAGTTTCGCCCTTGATTTCATCCCTAAGGCCCCCACTAATGAAAGGTTGGTTCCACGGGGTGGGTTCAACATCAAGATACCTGCATTTGGCCCAGTGACTTTACCTGGGGCTAACCCCATAGCTATGCCCTATTACCAGGCCTATACCATGGAGAAGCTATGAGGGCAAGGCATCGAGGACTGGACAGACTAATTTCACCTTGACCAGTTTGACTGAACTCATCTAGGTAGACTTGGCTACTTTTTGCTTATCACAGCCTTTCAAAGAAGTATACAAATTTCACCAGCCCACACTTTATATATTTCCATACCCAACTATACTCTTTTATCTATGATCAGTGTAGAAGAGGATAATATATAAAATTAATAAGTTTATTTTCCTATTGACCTGCATCAGTCACTCAGTATGTTTCTGAGCAAAAGGGAAAGAATATCTTCTTCCCTCCACCCATTATTAGGAACATTCCTGAGCCCTCAGCCATGAGTTCCTGATTTTTTCTCTCTGGATTCTTTCCTTGGTAGATTAGTTCCGTACCATGGCTCTCACTTTTGGATTTAGGTACCATTCTAATGATTCCTCCATTTAAAACATCCACCCTGACCTTATAAGCAGACTTCAGGCCCACATTTGTCATTGTCTATAGGACTTTTTTTTTTTTTTTTACTATCTCAACACGAGCCACAAGTTAACATGTCCATAATCTTGCCCTCTCAAAAAAAATTGACCCACAGCTGCAGTGTTCTTATTTTCACCAGTGGTATCACCATTCTCCCAGTGACATGTCAGAATGCTCTACTCCTCCCACTAGAACATAAACTGCCTCCTAAAGAAGTCCCACCTTGACTACTCCATTTAAAATCACAACTCTACAGCCCCATCATTCTTGACTTGCCCCCTCACCTGTTCCATTTTTTTATAGCACTTATCACTGTCCACCACACTACATAATTTATTTACTTACAATTTATCAGTCTTTCCCCAATATTAAGTGGAATGTAAGCACCACTGAAGATAGGGATCATGTCTGTTTTTATTCACTGATGTCATCCCAGTACCTAGAACAATACCTAACACCTAGTAGTGCTCAATAAATGTTTGTTGAATTAATTCACAAGCGTATAGAACAAAGTATGTATTATAAAATATCTCTCCTATAACTAGAACTTAAGTTCCATGAAGTAGGGACTTTGTTTTGTTCATTATTGTATCTTCAAAATCTAGATAGTGCCAGGTATCACAGGTATTCAATAAAAGTCTGTTGAATAAATGAATGAATGAGTAGGAACTCATTGAGTTCCGAGTATGAAGTTAGGTGCTTAGAGATTCAAAGATAATTTAAACAACTATGATAATTTAAACATCATACCCTGGGAGGAAGATATGTGATAGAAGTAGAAACAAAATGCCATGGAAGCTGAGGAGTAACAGCACTGAAGTTAATTCTTCACTCCTGGGTCTTGAAGACTTAGCTATTCACCTGCCCAAATGGCAGGAAAAGCCTTAGAAGGGATTAAAGCATTTGGTATGGGGTAATGCTTCTCAAATGTTACTTGCATATGAATCACCTGGGGAATCTTGCTTAAATGTAGATTCCAGTTCAGTGGACTTGAGGTGAGCCCTAAGATTTTACATTTCTTTTTTTTTAAGTTTATTTATTTATTTTGAGAGAGAGAAAGAGAAAGCATGAGTAGGGGAGGGGCAGAGAGAGGGAGAGAGAAAGAATCCCAAGCATGCTCTGCACTATCAGCATAGAGCCCGATGTGGGGCTTGAACCCATGAATCACAAGACCATGCCCTGAGCCGAACTCAGGCGCTTAACTGACTGAGCCACTCAGGTGCCCTAGATTGTATAGTTCTGACAAGGTCCCAGGTGATGCTGGGGCTGCTGGTTCTCAACTTCATGTTGAATAACAGGTGTACTCAACTCAGGACCCATTCTCCTTTATTTCTTTTTAGTGGACTCCAGTTTTGTTCATGTATCTGACCATCTCTCCCCCAGAACTCAGAGGAAGTGATCCTCATGCTACTCCAGGGTTAGACTAGGATTGAGCTCAAAGCTTCTTTAAGCTGATAAGTGGGTGAGTGAGAATAAGGATAGGAACTAAGGATTTACAGTCTATGTTTGGGGGAAAGGTTTCTCTTTCCCTTCTGCTGTCCTTAAATAAGGAAACATGTAGCTTGACCATTATAGGCAACTATGCTACATGAACAACATCACCTTACGATGAAGCCAATGTCAAGAGCGCTGAGTGGAGAGAAGGAGAGAAGTAGGGTCCTTAAGGATATCACTTAGCTGCCAACTGCATGAGTCTGGAAGTTACTCTACCTGTGATCTGATCTAATAAATTTTCTTATAGTTTAAGTCAATTTGAGGTCAAGACTTCTCTTATTTCCAGCAGAAATCATCCTAATGGTTACATATGACCTTTTTTAAGGGAATAAATATTTATTGAACACCTACTATGTCCCAGGCACCAACCTAAGGAAACAAGACAGATATCTGTATCTTCACAAAGTTTATAGTCTAGAATTTAAGTTAATTTGATAGAGTCCAAGTTGATGAGATTAGCAAAATTTCATTTTATATAGTATTTATTTCCTTGGCTGCAGACTATTTCTTCTTCGCTGGCTCTGCCTCTGAAACTGTTCTTATTAATCATTTTTTGCCCTGAAAAACCGACCTAATCCTAAGTCAGAGCTTTGTCTCCTCACGCTTGAAAATTGCAACAATACCTTAATACCACCTCAGATCTAATACACAAACTAGTACCCCATCAATCTTCCTACATCATCAAACTCACAGGACAAAAATCTCCAGAGACACATGTTGCTTATAGCAGAGATTTTCAAACTCATTTTTATTAAAGCTAAAAATGATTTCTTCAAAGGCAAAGAAAGTTTCTTCCATAAAGTCTCAATGCGTAAAATGAAAAAACCAGTGTTGTGCTGTGGAAGCAGGGAAGGGTGAGGGGCAGCCACAGTCTCCCCACTCCAACCACCCCTCCATGCACCACCCCAACATACCCAGTCCCCTGAAGAGTCATGGAGTTCAACTGGAGCCTTCATTTCACATGGTTTCACAAACACTGGTCTTGTGGTAGGGTGAAATCAAACGCTTCCACTTGTCACCCTATTATCTGCTTCTATTATCTGCCCCCATTCTTGACACTTAGGTCAGTCTTCCCACAACATTTCAAGCACACACACTCATTCTCAATCTTTGCTCAGGTTATTTCTTGCATCGGGAACAGTGTATGTCCACCTCGATGTAAAACTGATCCACCTTCACAAGAAACCTGACGCCACAGAACATGCACTCCCAGGGTCCAGACAGCAGGCATTACCAATCAATCCGTATCCATCAGGCATTCTTTCCTTGGAGTCTGGTAGCATGGCAGTCCTTTTCCTTGCATCGTAATTGTCAACCACTATAAACCCAAAAACAGCAAAAAAGCCAAAAAAAATTTTTTTAATTAAAAAGAAGAATTTTTTTAATTAAAAATATTTTTAAAAAAGAAATGTCCCTCCCCCGTTGTAAATGCAGCTCTCATTCTATCATTTTATAGATTCAGATTATCACTTAACTATAAAATCACTTAACCATGTAGTTCCTCAGCTAGGTTATAAATGGCTGGAGGGCAAGGACTATTTTTTCTTTCTTTCCCTTGAATTCCTAGCCCTGTTCTAGCCTCCTAGTAGATATTAAATGAATACACACTTAGTAAATGAATATTAAAGTAAATATTTGTTTCTTCTAAAGCATCCTTACATGATCACCACGGAGTGTCAAAACATGAGGCAGCACTAGACCTTGAAAAACTACATTAGGAATCAGGAAACACGAGCTCTTCTCCCATGAGCACAACAAGGTAACTGTGTGCCATACTGTGTTCCGGGCCTCAGTTTCTCTCATCTATAGGAATGGGTCTGATTCAATTATTCTGAGGAATGATGTTAGGGATGGTGTTCAAGTTTTCTGGGAGAAGAAGCACTCAGGTTACCAGGTTGCCATTTGGAAGTGGGGTCCACAATAGGCAAAGAAGATTGTACAATCCACAAAGAAGGACATATACAGGGCATTCTCCATTTCCCTGGCTGTATTCTGGGTCCCTAGACTTCCAAGCCATGGCCATACGCCAGGCCTCATGGAGAACTGGAACAACAGCTCCTGACACGGAGTGTGACTGACTACCCTTCTTTGTGTCAACTCATCATCAGTTTATCCTGACCCAACAGACTCTGCCACATCTCGCAGCAAACGCTGTCAAAGGCAGTTAACCTCCCACATATCCAGCTTACACATGATTGTCTTTGGATTGGACACCAGTCCCTGGTGTAATCAGTTGGGGCCAAGGTCTCAGGGTTGGTTTCACTCAGAGAATACTCTGGCAACATTATGTAGGAAAAAACTGGTTGGGGCCACTGTTTTCAGAAAAGGGGGCTGCAGGTATGGCACAAACCTTGTGCTCTTTTCTCTCCTTTTTCAAGATGTTTTATGTTATTTGACCAAATACTGCCAGCCCTCATAAAAAGCATTAAGAAATATGCACTATGGGGTGCCTGGGTGGCTCAGTCAGTTAAGCGTCCAACTTCGGCTCAGTTCATGATCTCAGGGTTTGTGAGTTGGAGCCCCGTGTTGAGCTCAGTCTGTACTGATAGCTCAGAGCCTGGAGCCTGCTTCGGATTCTGTGTCTCCCTCTCTCTGCCCTCCCCCACTCATGCTCTCTCTCTCTCTCTCTCAAAAATAAACAAACATTTAAAAAATATGCATTATAAATAAAAGATCAGCAGGACGAAATGTAGCAGTAACTTAATCTTTCTGCTCAGTAGGAAAGTATATGGAATGGAAGTAGAACTAGAGAAGAGGGAAACTATACAAATGCATAAAATCAACTCCCTTAAAGACCTTCTGGGATCCAAGGACCTTAAATATAACACAATATTGCTTCAGTATTCAAAAAATTAGATTTTATTTCCATCAACTGACGAATGGATAAAGAAGATGTGGTTTATATATACAATGGAATACTACTTGGCAATGAGAAAGAATGAAATCTGGCCATTTGTAGCAACGTGGATGGAACTGGAGAGTGTTATGCTAACTGAAATAACTCAGGCAGAGAAAGACAGATACCATATGTTTTCACTCATAGGTGGATCCTGAGAAACTTAACAGAAGACCAGCGGGGGAGGGGCAGGGGGAAAAAAAAGTTACAGAGAGGGAAGGAGGAAAACCATAAGAGACTCTTAAAAACTGAGAACAAACTGAGGCTTGATGGGGGGTGGGGGAGAGGGGAAAGTGGGTGATGCGTATTGAGGAGGGCACTTGTTGGCATGAGCACTGGGTGTTGTATGGAAACCAATTTGACAATAAATTATATATGTTAAAAAATTCCATTTTAAAGAGGACACAGAGTATGAAAGTGTTTTATAACTTTGTAACGCATAGCTGATTCAAACACAGCCCGAAATGCATGCTAATTACAAATAGATGGGACATTTTTCTCCCCACCTCCTTGTCATCAAGGGGGTATAGCATGGTGATGAAAAGTTTGGACTCTTGTCAGAGAGAAACCTAGAATAGAACCCTCAGCGCCACCATTTTATCACCATGAGACGTTAGGAAACTTTCGTAACTCTCTAAGCCTCTGTTTATTTGTAAAATGGGGATAACGATTCCTGCATCATAGGATTATTGCAAGGATTAAGTGAGATAAAAAATAAATGAAGCCCCTATGCTTTTATTATTCACTATAAGCTTTTATTACCAACTATAACTGTTCTTAACTCTCAGCTTCCTCTCCCTCCCCATTCACATTTTCAGTTAATCAATGGCTTTACAGAAATATGCTTAGGGATTACATAGGTTTAAGAGAGAGCAGAGAGAAAGGGGAGAGGAGAGAGGAGAGACCGTGGTGGCAGGGAGGCCCTGCACATGGGGCCTGCCTCAGCCTCTCCTGCCCGCTCAGCAGGAGCAGCAGGGGCTCCCAGGCTGAAATTCCATTCCCAGGTAGCTCACAGGGCAGATCTGGTCACTGCTGGGACGTGTGGGCTGTGCCCACCTGCTGCCTCACGGCAACCTCATTCCACGCTGGCTCCCTCGGGATGACCGAAGCCGCTGTGGCCTGGGATGGAGGCAGCTGGGGAGGGCAGGGAAGCTTTATACGTTCTGTGAGAGCTTCTCAGTTGTCTGAAATCCTCCGCTTTTCAAAGAAGGGCTGATCCCGCACAGAAATGTGAAACTGCTGTGCGTCAAATAAATCATTAATAGGCAAGCTGGGAAAGAATGGGCAGTAAAGAGGACAAAGGGTCAGCCCTAGGCCTTCTCAGAAGGATTGACTTCACATGTGCTCTCCGCCTCCTCATGCCATTCACCAGTCAACTCGCAAGATGATTTTCGCTCTTCCGAGGAGGCGCCTGGGGCTGTGCCAGGAAAACTCCAGGAGCATTCCACCCAGTTGAGCACTCCCTGCTTCTTGAAACTCTATTCTCTCGGCTTCCACGACGTCATCGTCTCCTGGGCTTTCTCCTCCTTCTCCAGCTCACCCTCCTTTGTCAGCCACTTCTCCTCTACTTGACCTCTAAACATCACAGTTCCTTAGGACCTGGCGGTAAGCCCTGTCCTCTTTCTGAGCCTTCCTTCTCTCTGGGTGACCTCACCCATTTTCGATCCTGGTGACTCCCAAATCTTTATCTCCAGCTCCGACCTCTCTTGTGACCCCTACATCTGTAGATCCAGTACATACAAATCTCCACTTGTCTTCCATGGCTTAACGGGTCCAAACGTAACTCCTCCAAATGGCCCCCTCATCCAGTGTTCCTCTCTCAGTAAGTCTCAGTCACACCCGTATCTGCCCGGTCGTACATGTGTACCCACACCTGGGAGTCATCCTTGACACCCTCCTCCCACACCACCCCCATCCAATTCATCACAGATCCCTCTCAATTCCTCCTCGAAAATATTTCCTGCACCCTCCCACTGTCACCATCCTGGACCAAGCCTTCTCTTCTAATAACCTGCCAGCTAATCTCCCTGAGCCCTCCATGTGGCAACCAAGCATCACCTAGAAACATAACAGATGGGATTGTGTCACCATCCTCACAAAACACTTCAACAGCTTCCCATTGCACTTAGTGGTAAGCAGTGTGTCAGACGCTGTGCAAAGAACCCTGCATGCATCACCTCAGTTACTCCTCACAACCCGCACTTACCATCCTATTTTACAGATAAGGAAACTGAGGCCTTGAGAGATGAAGTAGTTTTCCCAAAATAGGCAATTGGAACGAGTTAGGATTTGAATTCAGTTGATCTGACCACAGAACCTAGGCTCTTTGATTACTGCTATCCTGCCTTTCACTTAATCCAACCCTCTAACAGCCTAAAAGGTGCCATATGATCAGGTTTCTACCCACCTCTCCATCACTCTTTGTGTTATGTTACAGTCATATCATTCTTCCGTCAATGACTCTAATACCCTAAGCTCTTTCCTGCCTCAGGGCCTTTGCACATGTAGTACCCTCCGTAACATTTTTCCCCATATGACCTAACTCCTCCTCATCCTTCAGGACTCAGCTTTACAGTCACTTTCTCACCAAGAGAACTTTTCCTAATTCCTTATTAAGTTATTTTCTTATGTTATGCTTTCTTATTGCATTCTGCATTTTTATTTCAGAGTACTTACCAAAGTATGTACATAATATGTAATTGTACAATATATAATATATGCACATTATATGGTTATTTAATGTTTATCTCTCCCATAAACATTAGCTCCATGAGAGCAGAGACTATGATCACTTTTTCATCCTGTATCCCCTGAGCTTAGCATAGTAGTAGATGCTTCATTAATATTAGTTAAATAATTAAACTTATTTATCTTTAAGGGATAAATAATTTATGTCCATCAGTAAGAAAAACACTACATTCCCCAGAAGATAAATAGGTGAATGATGCAATTGACAATTAACAACTTTGGAATAAAACAAATAAACAGGGTGATGTTCTACCTTATTGAGTAATTAGATAACCTGAAACAGAAATGAGATCTAATTTTTTTCATCTATTTCAATAGCTAAAATGAAAAAAATAAATATAACTTCTTAATACTGATGGTGAAATTGGCCCATTAATGTTTTTTAAAAATGTTTATTTATTTATTTTGAGAGAGAGAGAGAGAAAGAAAGAGAGAGAGCGGGGGAGGGGCAGAGAGAGAGGTAGAGAGAGAATCCCAAGCAGGCTCCATGCTGTCAGCACAGAGCCTGATGTGGGGCTCGATCCCATGAACCATGAGATCATGACCTAGCTCAAATCAAGAGTCGGGTGCTTAACCAACTGAGCCACCCAGGCACCCAGGCCCATTAATGTTTTGATGGTGAAAGTGTTAATTGATTTCAAAAAAGAAAAAGAAAGAAAAGAGAATCGTACCAAAAAGCAATTTGACAAGCATTAAGAATCTTAAAATATTTATATCCTTTATCCCACCATTCTACTTAGAAGCTTCTATTGTAAGAAAATAATATTAAGTCAGAAATTGTTTCATACAAAGATATTTTACCTCAGCATTATTTATAATAGTGAAAAACAAGGTACAATCAAACGTCTAACAATAAAGTCTAGCATACCACTGTATTATGCAGTCATTAAATTTACATTTATCACAACTTCATAAAGCCATGGGGAAATGGCAAAGCTTCAACCAAGAATGTATCAAGTGAAAATGCACAATTACTTATATTAAGACTGAATATAAGGCAACTATGAATACTACATTATCCTAATGAAAATTAAAAAATTTGTTTAATGTTTATTTTTTAGAGAGAGGGAGAGAGAGAGAGAGAGAGAGAGAGACAGGTGTGAGCGGGGGAGGGGCAGACAGAGAGGGAGACAGAATTTGAAGCAGGCTCCAGGCTTTGAGCTGTCAGCGCAGAGCCCAACACAGGGCTTGAACTCACAGACCACGAGATCATGACCTAAGCCTAAGTCGGATGCTTAACTGACTGAGCCACCCAGGTGCCCCAGAAAAATTTAAAACAATTGAATTTTAGGGGCAGAAAACTGGAATATGTAAATTTTGAAATAGTTAGATATCTCCTTATAATATTTATTAATTTAATTTGAAATATATAGCCCAAATCACATGTATAGAAAATATACTGATACAAAAAATTTTCCACCCTCATATTTGATGAAAACATTTTATTCTAACTCTTCAGAGTTATATTTGATAGCAGTGTCTTCATCATCTGTAAAGAGATTATCAGTTTTTTAAAGATTTACTTATAAATATAACCAACACTTACAATTGTGTAGTCATGACCTCAGTGTATTAGTCAGGCTTCTCCAGAGAAACAGAACCAATAGGATATAAGAGGGGATTTATCTTAAGGAATTGGCTCATCTGATTATGGAGGCTGAAAAATCTTCCTATCTGCCATTGTGCTGCAAGCCGGAGACCCAGAA
The DNA here is from genome assembly GCF_022079265.1 of Lynx rufus. NCBI lineage: Eukaryota > Metazoa > Chordata > Mammalia > Carnivora > Felidae > Lynx > Lynx rufus. The sequence continues at coordinate 8,104,721 of NW_025814841.1, read as the reverse complement.
AAACCAGTGATGTAATATGGAATACAAAGGCCTGAGACCCTGGGGAGCTAGTGGTGTAAATCTCAATCTGGGGGCAGGAGAAGATGAGATGAGATGGCCCAGCCCAAGGAGAAAGGCAGGAAAAAAAGGGACAAATTCTTCCTCCACCTTTTGTCTTATTCAGGCCCTCAGTGGATTGGATGATGCCCATCTACACCAGGGAGGGCAATCTACTTTACTGAGTCTACATTTCAAATGCTAATCTTATCCAGAAGCACCCTCATGGACACACCTGGAAACAATGCTTAATCTGGGCACCCCATGGCCAGTCAAGTCAACACATAGAATTAACCATCACACTAAGGAATGAATTATTAACTTTGTATTAAATTCTTTATTAACTTAAAGATTTCAGCAGATAACTTCAATAAATGCAGAAAACTATCATTGACTGACTTTTTTTTTAGTTGTTTTCTAAAGTTTATTTATTTATTTTGAGAGAGAGAGAGCAGGGAGGGGCAGAAAGAGGAGAGAGAAAATCCCAAGCAGGCCCCACACTGTCAGCACAGAGCCTGACGCTGAGCTCCAACTCACCAACTGTGAGATCATGACCCGAGCCAAAATCAAGAGTTGAACGCTTAACCAACTGAGCCACCCAGGTGCCCTTGAAGTTGTTGTTTGTTTTTTTTTTTTTTTAAGTTAACATGTCTTCCCCCAAATAGTATGTTGTTATTTAAAACAAAATAATTGAGGGGCGCCTGGGTGGCGCAGTCGGTTAAGCGTCCGACTTCAGCCAGGTCACGATCTGGCGGTCCGTGAGTTCGAGCCCCGCGTCAGGCTCTGGGCTGATGGCTCAGAGCCTGGAGCCTGTTTCCGATTCTGTGTCTCCCTCTCTCTCTGCCCCTCCCCCGTTCATGCTCTGTCTCTCTCTGTCCCAAAAATAAATAAAAAAAAAATGTTTAAAACAAAATAATTGAGAGAGCTACCTGTGATAGATTTTGTAAAGACTTGAACATAGAATGACTCTCTTTTCTGAGGAATACTTTTCAGGAAACCCCATCTGTTATTGGATATACGTAGTGCATAATTTACAATAGAGTTTTTAAATAAAGCCTTATCCCTATACAACCTGCATTACTGGATGATTAATCGTTAGTCCCTCTCAGTTGTTGCTGGGTAGTAAGAGACTGCAGTGTTAAATGATACTGCACAGGAAGTGTTCCTGAAGTCTATGTCCTGCCTGGGAGGGTATCCTTCTTCAGCTCAAACTCTAGAGGAAATTAGTCTTTCCACCAAAAGGCATTTAAGGTGTCCTTCCCATGGTTATGGCGCTCAAGAGAAATCCAACTGGACAGAGAGAATGCAGCCGCAAGGACAGCCTGAGTGCATAGCCCACCAGAAAGAGCTTAGTGGTCAACCAGCACACTTAGCAAGGGAAACAGCAGATGCATCACAGGGATCCTGGTGATGCCCATACCCAGCAAGGCAACTGGCAGCCAGCAATTTTTGCAGACTGCTGGAAGGAGCACTCTGGAAAAGATTGTCACTCATTCTTCGAAAGAAAGAACCAGGGACCAGAGTTAGAGGATGCTGTTCATCTTTTTATAGATTGTTGCATATAATCCAGTAGGTAAACTCTAGTTCCCTCTCTTTCTTAAATTTTCCATTTTCAGAGAAGATGGCGGCGTAGGAGGACGCTGGGCTCACCGCGCGTCCTGCTGATCACTTAGATTCCACCTACACCTGCCTAAATAACCCAGAAAACCGCCAGAGGATTAGCAGAACAGAGTCACCGGACCCAAGTGCAGACGAGAGGCCCACGGAAGAGGGTAGGAAGGGCGGCGAGGCGGTGCGCGCTCCACGGACTGGCGGGAGGGAGCCGGGGCGGAGGGGCGGCTCGCCGGCCAAGCAGAGCCCCCGAGTCCGGCTTGCAAAAGCGGAGGGGCCTGACGGACTGTGTTCCGACAGCAAGCGCGACTTAGCGTCTGGGAGGTCATAAGTTAACAGCTCTGCTCAGAAAGCGGGAAGGCTGGAGGACAAAGGGAGGGTGAGCTGCGGAGCCCCCGGACGACAGAGCTCAGTTTGGCGGGGAACAAAGGCGCTCTCCAGCGCCATCTCCCCCGCCCATCCCCCAGCCAAAATCCCAAAGGGAACCGGCTCCGGCCAGGGAAATTGCTCGCTCCCCGCGAACACCCAACTCTGTGCTTCTGCGGAGCCAAACCTCCGGCAGCGATCTGACTCCCTCCGGCTGCACAGGGCCCCTCCTGAAGTGGATCACCTAAGGAGAAGCCAGCTAAGCCTGCCCCCCCTGCCGCCGTGCACCTTGCCTTCCCACCCCAGCTAATACGCCAGATCCCCAGCATCACAAGCCTGGCAGTGTGCAAGTAGCCCAGACGGGCCACGCCACCCCACAGTGAATCCCGCCCCTAGGAGAGGGGAAGAGAAGGCACACACCAGTCTGACTGTGGCCCCAGCGGTGGGCTGGGGGCAGACATCAGGTCGGACTGCGGCCCCGCCCACCAACTCCAGTTATACACCACAGCACAGGGGAAGTGCCCTGCAGGCCCTCACCACACCAGGGACTATCCAAAATGACCAAGCGGAAGAATTCCCCCCAGAAGAATCTCCAGGAAATAACAACAGCTAATGAGCTGATCAAAAAGGATTTAAATAATATAACAGAAAGTGAATTTAGAATAATAGTCATAAAATTAATCGCTGGGCTGGAAAACAGCATACAGGACAGCAGAGAATCTCTTGCTACAGACATCAGGGGACTAATGAACAGTCACGAGGAGCTGAAAAACGCTTTAAAGGAAATGGAAAACAAAATGCAAACCACCACAGCTCGGATGGAAGAGGCAGAGGAGAGAATAGGTGAACTAGAAGATAAAGTTATGGAAAAAGAGGAAGCTGAGAAAAAGAGAGATAAAAAAATCCAGGAGTATGAGGGGAAAATTAGAGAACTAAGTGATACACTAAAAAGAAATAATTTACGCATAATTGGTATCCCAGAGGAGGAAGAGAGAGGGAAAGGTGCTGAAGGGGTACTTGAAGAAATTATAGCTGAGAACTTCCCTGAACTGGGGAAGGAAAAAGGCATTGAAATCCAAGAGGCACAGAGAACTCCCTTCAGACGTAACTTGAATCGATCTTCTGCACGACATATCATAGTGAAACTGGCAAAATACAAGGATAAAGAGAAAATTCTGAAAGCAGCAAGGGGTAAACGTGCCCTCACATATAAAGGGAGACCTATAAGACTCGTGACTGATCTCTCTTTTGAAACTTGGCAGGCCAGAAAGAATTGGCACGAGATTTTCAGGGTGCTAGACAGCAAAAATATGCAGCCAAGAATCCTTTATCCAGCAAGTCTGTCATTTAGAATAGAAGGAGAGATAAAGGTCTTCCCAAACAAACAAAAACTGAAGGAATTTGTCACCACTAAACCAGCCCTACAAGAGATCCTAAGGGGGACCCTGTGAGACAAAGTACCACAGACATCACTACAAGCATAAAACATACAGACATCACAATGACTCTAAACCCGTATCTTTCTATAATAACACTGAATGTAAATGGATTAAATGCGCCAACCAAAAGACATAGGGTATCAGAATGGATAAAAAAACAAGACCCATCTATTTGCTGTCTACAAGAGACTCATTTTAGACCTGAGGACACCTTTAGATTGAGAGTGAGGGGATGGAGAACTATTTATCATGCTACTGGAAGCCAGAAGAAAGCTGGAGTAGCCATACTTATATCAGACAAACTAGACTTTAAATTAAAGGCTGTAACAAGAGATGAAGAAGGACATTATATAATAGTTACAGGGTCTATCCATCAGGAAGAGCTAACAATTATAAATGTCTATGCGCCGAATACCGGAGCCCCCAAATATATAAAACAATTACTCATAAACATAAGCAACCTTATTGATAAGAATGTGGTAATTGCTGGGGACTTTAACACCCCACTTACAGAAATGGATAGATCATCTAGACACACGGTCAATAAAGAAACAAGGGCCCTGAATGAGACACTGGATCAGATGGACTTGACAGATATATTTAGAACTCTGCATCCCAAAGCAACAGAATATACTTTCTTCTCGAGTGCACATGGAACATTCTCCAAGATAGATCATATACTGGGTCACAAAACAGCCCTTCATAAGTTTACAAGAATTGAAATTATACCATGCATACTTTCAGACCACAATGCTATGAAGCTTGAAGTCAACCACAGGAAAAAGTCTGGAAAACCTCCAAAAGCATGGAGGTTAAAGAACACCCTACTCACGAATGAGTGGGTCAACCAGGCAATTAGAGAAGAAATCAAAAAATATATGGAAACAAACGAAAATGAAAATACAACAATCCAAACGCTTTGGGACGCAGCGAAGGCAGTCCTGAGAGGAAAATACATCGCAATCCAGGCCTATCTCAAGAAACAAGAAAAATCCCAAATACAAAATCTAACAGCACACCTAAAGGAAATAGAAGCAGAACAGCAAAGGCAGCCTAAACCCAGCAGAAGAAGAGAAATAATAAAGATCAGAGCAGAAATAAACAATATAGAATCTAAAAAAACTGTAGAGCAGATCAACGAAACCAAGAGTTGGTTTTTTGAAAAAATAAACAAAATTGACAAACCTCTAGCCAGGCTTCTCAAAAAGAAAAGGGAGATGACCCAAATAGATAAAATCATGAATGAAAATGGAATTATTACAACCAATCCCTCAGAGATACAAACAATTATCAGGGAATACTATGAAAAATTATATGCCAACAAATTGGACAACCTGGAAGAAATGGACAAATTCCTGAACACCCACACTCTTCCAAAACTCAATCAGGAGGAAATAGAAAGCTTGAACAGACCCATAACCAGCGAAGAAATTGAATCGGTTATCAAAAATCTCCCAACAAATAAGAGTCCAGGACCAGATGGCTTCCCAGGGGAGTTCTACCAGACGTTTAAAGCAGAGATAATACCTATCCTTCTCAAGCTATTCCAAGAAATAGAAAGGGAAGGAAAACTTCCAGACTCATTCTATGAAGCCAGTATTACTTTGATTCCTAAACCAGACAGAGACCCAGTAAAAAAAGAGAACTACAGGCCAATATCCCTGATGAATATGGATGCCAAAATTCTCAATAAGATACTAGCAAATCGAATTCAACAGCATATAAAAAGAATTATTCACCATGATCAAGTGGGATTCATTCCTGGGATGCAGGGCTGGTTCAACATTCGCAAATCAATCAACGTGATACATCACATTAACAAAAAAAAAGAGAAGAACCATATGATCCTGTCAATCGATGCAGAAAAGGCCTTTGATAAAATCCAGCACCCTTTCTTAATAAAAACCCTTGAGAAAGTCGGGATAGAAGGAACATACTTAAAGATCATAAAAGCCATTTATGAAAAGCCCACAGCTAACATCATCCTCAACGGGGAAAAACTGAGAGCTTTTTCCCTGAGATCAGGAACACGACAGGGATGCCCACTCTCACCGTTGTTATTTAACATAGTGCTGGAAGTTCTAGCATCAGCAATCAGACAACAAAAGGAAATCAAAGGCATCAAAATTGGCAAAGATGAAGTCAAGCTTTCGCTTTTTGCAGATGACATGATATTATACATGGAAAATCCGATAGACTCCACCAAAAGTCTGCTAGAACTGATACATGAATTCAGCAAAGTTGCAGGATACAAAATCAATGTACAGAAATCAGTTGCATTCTTATACACTAACAATGAAGCAACAGAAAGACAAATAAAGAAACTGATCCCATTCACAATTGCACCAAAAAGCATAAAATACCTAGGAATAAATCTAACCAAAGATGTAAAGGATCTGTATGCTGAAAACTATAGAAAGCTTATGAAGGTAATTGAAGAAGATTTAAAGAAATGGAAAGACATTCCCTGCTCATGGATTGGAAAAATAAATATTGTCAAAATGTCAATACTACCCAAAGCTATCTACACATTCAATGCAATCCCAATCAAAATTGCACCAGCATTCTTCTCGAAACTAGAACAAGCAATCCTAAAATTCATATGGAACCACAAAAGGCCCCGAATAGCCAAAGGAATTTTGAAGAAGAAGACCAAAGCAGGAGGCATCACAATCCCAGACTTCAGCCTCTACTACAAAGCTGTCATCATCAAGACAGCATGGTATTGGCACAAAAACAGACACACAGACCAATGGAATAGAATAGAAACCCCAGAACTAGACCCACAAACATATGGCCAACTCATCTTTGACAAAGCAGGAAAGAACATCCAATGGAAAAAAGACAGCCTCTTTAACAAATGGTGCTGGGAGAACTGGACAGCAACATGCAGAAGGTTGAAACTAGACCACTTTCTCACACCATTTACAAAAATAAACTCAAAATGGATAAAGGACCTAAATGTGAGACAGGAAACCATCAGAACCTTAGAGGAGAAAGCAGGAAAAGACCTCTCTGACCTCAGCCGTAGCAATCTCTTACTCGACACATCCCCAAAGGCAAGGGAATTAAAAGCAAAAGTGAATTACTGGGACCTTATGAAGATAAAAAGCTTCTGCACAGCAAAGGAAACAACCAACAAAACTAAAAGACAACCAACGGAATGGGAAAAGATATTTGCAAATGACATATCGGACAAAGGGCTAGTATCTAAAATCTATAAAGAGCTCACCAAACTCCACACCCGAAAAACAAATAACCCAGTGAAGAAATGGGCAGAAAACATGAATAGACACTTCTCTAAAGAAGACATCCAGATGGCCAACAGGCACATGAAAAGATGTTCAGCGTCGCTCCTTATCAGGGAAATACAAATCAAAACCACACTCAGGTATCACCTCACGCCAGTCAGAGTGGCCAAAATGAACAAATCAGGAGACTATAGATGCTGGAGAGGATGTGGAGAAACGGGAACCCTCTTGCACTGTTGGTGGGAATGCAAATTGGTGCAGCCGCTCTGGAAAACAGTGTGGAGGTTCCTCAGAAAATTAAAAATAGACCTACCCTATGACCCAGCAATAGCACTGCTAGGAATCTACCCAAGGGATACAGGAGTACTGATGCATAGGGGCACTTGTACCCCAATGTTCATAGCAGCACTCTCAACAATAGCCAAATTATGGAAAGAGCCTAAATGTCCATCAACTGATGAATGGATAAAGAAATTGTGGTTTATATACACAATGGAATACTACGTGGCAATGAGAAAAAATGAAATATGGCCTTTTGTAGCAACGTGGATGGAACTGGAGAGTGTGATGCTAAGTGAAATAAGCCATACAGAGAAAGACAGATACCATATGGTTTCACTCTTATGTGGATCCTGAGAAACTCAACAGGAACCCATGGGGGAGGGGAAGGGAGAAAAAAAAAAAAGACGTTAGAGTGGGAGAGAGCCAAAGCATAAGAGACTGTTAAAAACTGAGAACAAACTGAGGGTTGATGGGGGGTGGGAGGGAGGGGCGGGTGGGTGATGGGTATTGAGGAGGGCACCTTTTGGGATGAGCACTGGGTGTTGTATGGAAACCAATTTGTCAATAAACTTCATAAAAAAAAAAAAAAAAAAAAAAATTTTCCATTTTCATTCTAGTGTAGTTGATGTACAGTGCTATATTAGTTTCAGGTGTACAATATAGTGATTCAACAATTCTATACATCGTTCAGTGCTCATCATTAAGTGTGCTCTTTAATTTTTTTTAATGTTTTATCTATTTTTGAGACAGAGAGAGACAGAGCATGAGCAGGGGAGGGGCAGAGAGAGAGAGAGAGCGAGACACAGAATCCAAAGCAGGCTCCAGGCTCTGAGCTGTCAGCACAGAGCCTGACGCGGAGCTCGAACTCACGAACCGCGAGATCATGACCTGAGCCGAAGGCGCTCCATAAGTGTACTCTTTAATCTTTATTTCTCTTTACAAAGAGTGAGTTTGGTTATTCTCAGTAATTTATTTTGTTGATTCCCTGAAGCTCTAAGTTAAAGGAGCTCTCTTGGTATAGACAAATTAGGTGGACCACAACTAATTGTTAAGTCAAGATTCTGCCCTTGGAGTGGTCAGTAATATACCAGCAGCCTCCTTTACAAAGTGACAAAGACAGCTACAAGGGTGTGTGTTACTCATAGAAAATATTCTTAGAGCACCTGGGTAGCTCAGCCAGTTAAGAGGCTGACTTCGGCTCAGGTTATGATCTCATAGTTTGGGAGTTCAAGTCCTGCGTCGGGCTCTGTATTGACAGCTCAGTGTCTGGAGCCTGCTTCAGATTCTGTATCTCCCTCTCTCTCTGCCCCTCCCCAGCTTGCTCTCTCTCTCTCTCTCTCTCTCTCTCTCAAAAATAAACATTAAAAAAACTTTAAAACCTTTATAAAAATATATATATTCTTAAGGAAATATTCCAAAACATTGGTTTCAGTATATTTTGAGTGGCAGTCTTATAGGAATAATTATCCTCTTTTTTTTCTATTTTCCAAATTATATTACTAGGAGTGTACTTTTTAATGAAAACTAATGAAATAAAAAATTTTTAAAAGAACAAAGTTTAATCCTAGATTATTCATATTTGTTACAACGGATACCAGTGTTATCTAGCCTTGAAATATTGATAAAAAATTCTTCTTAGTTATAGAAAAAAATTAAGAGTTTGCCTACATACAATCAAAAAGAATGAAATCTTACTATCTGCAACAACGTGAAAGGAACTAGAGTGTACTAGGCTAAGCTAAATGAGTCAGTCAGAGAAAGACAAATATCATATGATTTCTCTCATTTGAGAAACAAACCAGATGAACATAGAGGAAGGAAGGAAAAATAATATGAAAACACGGAGGGAGGCAAACCATAAGAAACTTGTAATTTTAGAGAACAAACTGAGGGATGCTGGAGGGGAGGCGGGAGGTGGGATGGGTTAAATGGGGGATGGGCATTAAGGAGGACACTTGTTGGGATGAGCACTGGGCGTCATGTGTAAGTGATGAATCACGGCTCTACTCCTGAAATCAATACTGCACTGTGTGATAACTAACTTAAATTTAAATGAATAAATAAAGAGTTTGCTGATACGACACCATATCTGTCAAGGTTTTAGAGAGCTAAGCCCCTTTTTTCACCTCCTGAGTTTAAAACCAACTGAGAGATAAAAACAAGAATAAGATAGTTAAAGATCAAAACTTCTATCTCCAAGAGTGGATTGGAGGATGTGACTTTAGGTCTGTCGCCAGATTGGCCTTACTCACACTGTGCTTGCAAATTATTCTCTGCCTGGTCACAAGGAAGAGCTGGAGAACCGAAGCCTTTCCTGATGAGGAGGGAACATGCCTTGCTAACAGTCCTACATGGAGAGCGGACCAGAGAACGTTTTTTCTGTAGGCAGCTGAGCCACAAGGAAAGTGAAGTCCCAAAGGCTGAGCCATACCTCCCCGGTTCTAAGGTCCAAACATAAACCAGAGATAGAGGAGAAGAGGGAGCTTGGGAATATTACTTTAAGGAAAGTCTTCTATGTGGAACTATGAGACCAGAGGAAGAGAAGAATCCTAACCCACCTGCAGCATACGGAATGGGAAAAATTTCATTCAGATAACTAAGACTATGTGATCCTAAGGAACAGTTCTGACTATGCTTAAAACTAAATGAAGAAAGGATGCCTGGGTGGCTCAGTCGGTTAACCATCTGACTTCAGATCAGGTCATGATCTCACAATTTGGGAGTTCAAGCCCCACAGCGGGCTCGCTGCTGTCATTGCAGAGCCTGCTTTGGATCCTTTGTCTGCCTCTCTCTCTCTCTCTAAAGTAAACAACAACAAAAAAAACTAAATTAAGAAAAACTTTGGTGTTAGGTAAATGCAAAAAGAAAAAAGTCATTAAACAGAAGGATCTCTTGTATTTTGAAAAACAAATATGAGTTTTCCTTAAAATGTGCAACGATATACTTATTTGATTTATGCTTCATTCATATTCCACAAATTGAAAGTATCTTGACAATTAAATCTAAAATTAGAAAAACATTGTTGTGCCCAATAGAATTCTCTCTCTCTTCTCTAAACACTACCCAGCCAGAAACAAAGGAATGAGAACCTCTGGAAAAGAGAGTAGAGAAACTGTTATTTGTTTTTAAAAAGTCAATCCAGAGTATAAAACTGGAAAGGAGAGCCCATCCTCTTAGCCTGAGTTGCATAATCTTCAAAGAAGAGTCCCTGGAGAGTCATAACCAGGTATGTTGTTTCAGCACCCACACTTGCTGGGCAAGACTCTGGCCTTCATCCAGGCTCCTTGGGACAAGATGTCCACATGTGTCTCCATGCCTCCAAGGAGATTCCAGGTGAGATTTTCACATAGATATTGCAGTGTTCAAGCCTCTTGCACCATATTTACCCACTCAGGCATTAGACTAACTCCCTTTCTGCAACACAATGTGACTGAACCAGAGGAAAAGAATCTTCCACATCAGGTACAAATGAATATCTCTGCTTAGAAGGAAACAGGAGTCCAGGAAGGGGAACAGAGTCTCCATGGCAATTGCCGTTGGCAGCCAGGGCCTGTTATCTGGGGCATCTCTTGACTGAGAGACCTTGAGACTCTTAGCTTCTATTCCCTTAACTCAAAAGTACCAAGGCTGGATTTATCAGGCTGGAACTGCATTAAAATTCTGATTTTTCAGCTTCTTTCTATCCAGATATTCTTATGGTTAATACAATAAACTAAGGTAAAAGTTATTTTGGTGATTGTTCTCAGTTAATGCCAATTTTTTTTAAAAAGTCTGTAAGGTAGGCTTGTGAGCACACACACACACACACACACACACACACACACACACGCCACTCACAAAGTAAGAAGCTTGAACTATTTCAATTGTTTGTTCACACAGGCCCAAATTACTCAACCTTGCACTTCATGTTGCTGCTATTGACATGTTAATTGTGCCAGGTTGTTTTTAGTACTTTCAAACTGTCCTCATCTCTCTTTAAGTGGCATAGATTTCTAAACATGGGTCCTCAAAACAGGATGGTTGAGCCAGCACCATATGCTCGGGGACATGTAAGAGCTAAATGTACTGATACACTGAACACGTTCTTGAAAGATGGATCTATCACACAGTAAAAGTGGTTGATTGAAGGAAAACGTCCTGAAAAATGGAAGATGAACACATCTTTCATTATATGGAATCACATTTTATGTGTTGTAGGACAATTCCCTATTTAGGACTACATTTTTAAAAGAACACTGAATTTAGGTCCAAATTTATTTATTTCTGCCACTTACCGTGTAACTTTAGGCAAGGTCCTCAAACCCTCTCTCTGAGCTTTAGTTTCCCCTCGAATAGTTTCCCCTTGAATGGTTCCCCTCGAATGGTTCCCCTCGAACCATCTCAAATGATGGTTGTGAAAATTGAGTAAGAGACTGCAAAAATGCCTGACAAAGCACCTGATAGATTCAAAAGTTATTTGGATATTAAAATACTTATTTTACCATTTGAGAAATCCTTTTGAAATGCAAATAATAATCAGCAATGATTCTGTGTGTGTGTATGATTTTTTTTTAATTTTTTTTTCAACGTTTATTTATTTTTGGGACAGAGAGAGACAGAGCATGAACGGGGAAGGGGCAGAGAGAGAGGGAGACACAGAATCGGAAACAGGCTCCAGGCTATCAGCCCAGAGCCTGACGCGGGGCTCGAACTCACGGACCGCGAGATCGTGACCTGGCTGAAGTCGGACGCTTAACCGACTGCGCCACCCAGGCGCCCCAGTGTATGATTTTTTTTTTAATTTTTTTTTTTCTCAACGTGTTTATTTTTGGGACAGAGAGAGACAGAGCATGAACGGGGGAGGGGCAGAGAGAGAGGGAGACACAGAATCGGAAGCAGGCTCCAGGCTCCGAGCCATCCGCCCAGAGCCCGACGCGGGGCTCGAACTCACGGACCGCGAGATCGTGACCTGGCTGAAGTCGGACGCTTAACCGACTGCGCCACCCAGGCGCCCCAGTGTATGATTTTTAAAACAGAGTCTTATTTACAAATGTGCTCAGGTCAGAAGTATTTGTTATTTTGTAAAAGCCACACCATAAGGAATATGGTCAATGATATTGTAATAGCCATATATGGGGGTCAGATGGTAGCTATGCTTGTGGTGAACATAGAATAATAACTTGTCAAATCACTAAGTTGTATGTCTGCAGCTAAGGTAACGTTGTGTCAACTCTACTCAAATTTTTAAAAAAGTATTTGTTATTTGGGGCTTCTGGGTAGCTCAGTCGGTAAGTATCTGACTTTGCCTCAGGTCATGATCTCATGGTTCGTGAGTTTGAGCCCTGCATCAGCGCAGAGCCCGCTTTGGTTCCTCTGTCTCCCTCTCTCTGCCTTTCCCTGACCCTCTCCTCTCAAAAATAAACAATTAAAAAGTATTTGTCATTCTGTCACATGGAGTACCCACCACTCAGACAACATCCACCATCCTCCTGAGCACATCCAATCCTTCTGCAAGGAGCAATTCCCTCCCTCCGTCCATTGTCTCTGCTTCCATTCCTTTATCCTTCAGCACCCCTCATGGATGCCAACATGGTATCTCATACCTCTTTACTAGTGACAGAAACTGAGCATTAAAGCATCGTTTTACCCTCCTTCTACTTTAGGATAGCTTTTCCAGAAACCATTAAAGGCAAAAGAAAATTCTTCCTGTTTCAGAGACTTACAAAAAGAAGCAGCAGACTCAACACCTCCTGCTGGAAGCTCTGAAAAGAGTCTTCCTTTTACTGTTTCAAATGTACTTCTTTTTCCCCGCTGTGGCATGAGCCTGTACAAGCTCCAGAGGACAAGTTTCCTCGAGATAAAGGGTGTGTTAAACCCCCAGCTTCCAGCCTAGTGCTGAACACACAGGGAAGGACGCAAAAATTTTTTTACAGGCAAATAGGGAATAAGCATCAGGACTAGAGTCAGTCTTCACAACTTACACCCAAGTTTCATTTTCTCTGACATAAGTATAATTACCCTCCCTATCTCCCCTGGTTATTGGGAGGACCACATGACTATGTGTGGCTGCAAAGCATTATCCAAATAGAAGGCATTATTATTAACCATAACACATGCAACAAATATTAACTGATGTCACTGTTCTAGGCTCCAAGGATACGGCATTAAATTAGCAGATCATGGTCTCTGTTCCTTGTACAGCTTAGTAATTGTAAGATAATTTCTGTCAGGGATTAGTACTAAGTGGGAAATAAACAGAACTATGTAATTTTTAAAAATCAGAGGAGAGATGGGAGTGGTTCTAGGTTAGTTAGCCCTCTTTGAGGTCAGGGACTTTGTTGATGAGACCTGAGCAGTGGGGAAGAGCCAGCCATGAGCAGATCTGGAGGAGGAGCATTCCAGACTGAGAGAGCATCTGCACAGGTCCTGAAATGGACATAAGCTTGATGTGTCAATGGAATAGGAAGACGGCCAGTGTAGCTGGAGCATGGTGAGCAAACACGAGACAGACAGAAGGTGAAATCAGAAAATAAATGGTAACCAGGGCATCTAGGTCATGGTGAGGATTATTTCAGAGACCTGCTGAAATGCACACATTTCTGAGAACCTGTTTAACTGCCACAACACATAGTAGGCAATTAATAAATATTTAGATTAATTGATTTCCTATGGATAAGCTTTGGATAAATCTGTGATTAATAGCCATCCAATTGACCAGGACTCTTGAACAACTGGGAGATGTACCAGCATAGCTCTTTCAAAGAGGACAGCAATGCAGATTGCATTCCAGGAAGCAGAATCCAGAGACGGGCTTTTCATCTATCTTGGCAGAAACCGTTCCTATCCTGATGTAGATTCCAGATCCCAGCAACCCCTTGCCAAATACTAGGAACTGAACCCAAGTTTAGGGCCATGTCTTTCGGGTCTGAAGACTGTTCCTGTCAGTAAGGTAGGGGAAAGACCATGAGCTCAAGACCCTTCCTTTGCTTCTTACTAGCTAAGCAACCTTGAGTAAGTTACCTAATAATAACAGAAGTAAATGTTTATGTAGTGCTTTCTGTGGGCCAGGCACTGTTCTAGGGACCTTACTTGTATTAATTCATTTAACCTTCAGTTGCACCATCTGTAAAGAGGGGATGATAATAATAATGCTTACTTGGTAGGCTGGGATATCAAGTATAAAATTGACATATAATAAATGTTTCCTTGCCTTCCCCTTTTCTTTTAAAGACTCAAGTGACTGCCTTCAAAAGCACTAGTAGAGATAAGGTATGTTAAGTGCTTGGCCCATAGTTGGTGCCCAATATATCACAGCTATAATGGCAGAGATGTTATCAAGTCTTCCCCAGTAAAGGTAAGTCCTGGTTTCTCTGAAGGGTCAAAGTCCTGCTGAGTGACTTATAGAGACCAGCTATTTGGTGTACATCTTACTGCTAACTTATCCTAGAAGCTGATTGAGTACCTGGCACATAATAGGTGCTCAGTAAATATTCTTTCCTCTCTATTGAGGCACAGATTTACTGTCAAACCAGGAACTACTTTGAAAGGTAGCTGTCTTACCTCAGAGAACACTGTCATCAATCAACTGTATCAACAGTATTATCAACTGTAGAGAAAAAAAATCTAAATCTTCATTTTAGGTGGTGATCTCCAATGTTCAAACTCTTACCTCAGCAGAGAGGTTGGCAACTGGGACATGAGGAGGGGGCCTGGTGCCTTTGCCAGCCAGGTCAGGACTGGCCTCGCAGTAAGGCAGAGCAGAGTAGCAATGTTACAGCCAAGCAGAAGAAAGGGTCAGGGGAGCTTGGGTCAGGCAGATGGGCCCAAAGCAGCGAGAACAAACCCTGCTAATGATGGAAGTAGAGAGAGTTCACAAGCAAAGATTTCTCAAGCAAGATGCAGCTGTGTATCAGTGTACAAATCCTATATCCTACCCTGGTTATCACCATACACACAAGGTCCTAGGGGCTAAGGGTTGAGGGGTCCCCCCCCCCATATTTCCTCCACCCTAGCTGGCCATGAGACCTCACCTTGGAAGAGGGACCCTTTGGATCTAATGTCTATATCTCCATGGACCTTTGTGAAATGCCAAGATTTGACTTGAAAGGGTAACACATCCATCTATTAGCACCTACCCATAGATGAGAGTGTATTGTTTCAGCAGATAAGCTGACTCTTGTCTTAGGAAACTGAGAGTAGAGTTCAGAGATAGGACACAGGTCAGAAAAATCTTTGTCAGTTCGAAAACAGGCCAAAAAAACACACGTTAAAAAAAACCCTGAGGTTTAAAAAAAAAAAATCAGAACAATGGTTGCCTGGGGGGATTGACCAGGAAGGTGCATGAGCGAACTTTCTGGAAACATGGAAATTCTATATTTTGATGCAGTGTAAATTACATGAGTGGTGTATCCATTTGTCAAACTTGTACAGCTAAGAGCTGTGATTTCAATGTATGTGAATTTTGCCTTAAAAAGCTGTGAGAAAAATAAGAATGGGGTAGGGAGGGAAAGTCAAGGTAGAGATGATACAGAAATGGCAGCATGTGATGGATACATTGGAGTTTATCATACTATTTGATTTTTTTGTATATATTTAGAACTTTCTATAATCAAAAAAAAAAAAAAAAACGTCTTTGTCAGGAGCAAAGGAAGGATGACCAGAGGCCAGGAAGGGGCTCTGCAGGATGAGGGCCCACACAGTCAAAGGGCAGCATGGGAAATGGCGTAAGTGCCCAGGGAGAGAGACTTTTGTCTCCTGCACATTGCTTGTCCAGTTTAATTCTACATGTTACTTTTTTTGTGTGGGGGGGAGAAGGAGGGGCTTATTAATCTGATCCTTCTCCGTTGACTTTTCTAACTGTATGAGAGAAAGCTAATACTTTTATGTATTTGTACAGCCACTGTTTCAATAGTTACAAGCACACTAAAGGGAGGGGAAGTAGAAGGTAAACCTGGTTTAAATGTGTCCTAGGACAGTCCCGCTCATTTCCACTGAGAGACTGCAGAAAAGAGGGACCCACAAGCCCAAACTCAAGCTGTGTAAGAAACTTCCACATGAAGATTGTTGTTTTCCCAGAAATGACTCTCCTCAAACAAAAACCCGGGGGTGGGGATAGGGTAGTGAATAGCCTTCATGTGTAGATGGATCGCTCCACCAGAGATGCAAACTCATGGAAATTAGCAGTAATGAGACATAAACAGTCAAACCTCAAAATAACATCTTTGGCCTTTAGAATCAACACAGCTCTCCTGTCAGCCTGCACCTGGCCTGTCCGGCTGGGTCCGGGAGCCAGTGGGGTTTTAGGCCCCTTTTAACAGCTGCCAAGAGCACATTACTCATGGCCGGGATGTCGGCCTTTTATGTTGCCACAAGTGGCCCAGCCGTTGTTGGGGCCTGGCGAAGTCCATTGACGGTTTTTCCCAGGGCCGGGGCTTTGCTGTCTGATTTTTCCAGCAGCTCCAATTTGTTCAAATGTTACCAATGTACACCGAATAAGCCCCCCAGGCTCCTGTGCTGGCTTGCAGCCACGCTTGCGTCCAGGCCCACATCCTCTGGTCCCCGGAGAGACAGGGAGGGAGGCTGAAGTCAGAACAGCAAAGGGCTACAACCTCACCGGACAAACTGTGAATAGTTAGGAGGTGCCAGTTAAATGTAGAAAGTCTACCAAGAACATAACTGTGAAACTGCAAAATAAATAAATAAATAAATAAATAAATAAATAAATAAATAAAGCCTAATAGTAATACTTGTGTTTGAAATACATCCTTGAAATGGGTTGGTCCGTGGCATGGATGGGTGGGTGTAGCAAGTGAAGAGTCCCATCTACATCAAATTAGTAAGGGCCCTCCTGGAACAGTGGGGCCTGGTGAGACTGGATTTGGGGTTAAATCCTAACGGGGTCATTAGTATCTAATGATATAAACTCATTCTGTTTACTGCAGTTATTCATTTACCATCTATTTTTCCTTCTAGACTTTAAGTTCTTCGAGGACAAGGAGTAGTGTCTTTTATTCACTGCTATATCATCATGGTCTAGCCCAGAGAAAATCACAGAGAAAAAGAAAATCCACTGAATGAAGGAATATGTTGAATACTGAATCTCCAAGTTGCTACCACATATGAGGGCCTGGAGGCATTTCCTTCTGCGCTAGGTTCCTTGTTGGCAGACATTGTTAGCTGGATATGGGGCAGCCATGCCCAAAACCTTCATCTCTTTGTCTCTCCCACTGTGGAGATTGGAAAGTCTCCCCTGTAGCTTTGGGTCTAGCCCAAAGGCATAAGAGGGACTCTGCTGAGGTACATCTGGGATAGATTTTGCTTCCTCATTAAAAAAAAAAAAAAATCAGACAAAAGAAGAGAAGTTGCTGGTGTTGCCCTTCGTCTCTTGTTTCTGCTCTGAATGTACACTGTAAAGCCTACACTGTGACAGTCATTGTGCAACCAATAGTGACAAGCATGGGGAGGAAAATGCAACATCTAAGGATTATCGAGCAGAAACACAAAAATAACCTGGGTCCTTGGGCTTCCCTGAGTCACCGAATCATCCCTGGAACCACCTGCCTCTTGCCTTCTTGTTAAGTGAGATAATTCAAACATTTATTCTGTTTGAGCCACAATTAGTCCCATTTGTTTTCTATCAGCTACATTCAAATACTTCATAGCTGGTAATTTTTCTAACCTCCACCTTAGAGAGAGAGGACAAACACTGTTTTATTCAACTTGTTATTCCCAAGTACATAGTTCAGAACATTGTAATAGTAAGGGCTCAATAATTATTGAATAAATGAATGAATGAATGGAGTGAACTAACAAATCAGGAAATGAATAAAAAGTGATTCAAGAATTCATTTATTGAGCTTCTACTATATAAGGCTTTGCTGGTTGCTGAATGAGAGCTGTTAGATTTTATTATTTAGTTGAGTATTTTAGAACTCTAGTATTTATAAGGTATTGGTTACAAACTATTGTGATTCTTGGTTCTTACTCTCTGATTTATATAAGTTATGGATTATTAAAGTGCACATTGTTTATTTTCTTTGTTTTTGTTTTGTTTTTATTTTTTTTAACATTTATTCGTTTTTGAGAGACAGAGTCAGAGCATGAGCCAGGGAGGGGCAGAGAGGGAAGGAGACACAGAATCCAAAGCAGGCTCCAGGCTCTGAGTTGTCAGCACAGAGCCCAAGACAGGGCTGGAACCCACGAACTGCAAGATCATGACCTGAGCCAAAGTCAGACACTTAACTGACTGAGCCACCTAGGTGCCCCTATTTTCTTTTTTGTTTTTAAGATTTTATTTTTAAGTAATCTCTACACCTGGTGTGGGGCTCCAACTCACAACCCCAAGATTAAGAGTTGCATGCTCTACGAACTGATCTATCCAGGCGCCCCTGTTTGATCATTTCCTTAATGCATACATACTCATTTGTTCTCAAAGACTGAAGAAAGATAACTATTACTCTATAATGTTTATTAATGGAACTCTGTCTATAAAATATGGAAACTATTTTTCTTTTTTGAAATTAGCTACAATTGGTTCCACTGAGGATTGACAAAATCTGGCTGTCTGCTAACATCATTTCATTTAGAACATTAGGATGTGTACTATCCATGGTTTTTCAAAATGTTTGATGTTTGGAGCTTCTAATTAAAAAAAAATGTGGAGCCTTGATCAAATGGAAAGGTTTTAAACATATCTGTTGCAAATTGTAATGAAGCAAAATTTATACTAGTTGACAACCAATGACCCATATTAGAAGAAGTTCTAAAATAACAAAAAGAACGGAAAAAATGTATTATGTTAATAAGTCTGGGTATTCAGTCTGTGGGCATTATAATAAAATTTCACTTTTCCTTTCATACTATTCTCTAGCAAGGCCCAAGTAAAACAAATGTAATAAATTTTCCATCAACAGGTGACAACACTTGTTTGTTGTTTTTTTTTTTTTTTAAGGTGGGCCTTAATTGCATCTCAGAACAAATGCATCGATAGCTGGTGAAGATAAATATATATTTTTTAAAGCAACTGCATCCAGAAACAACATCCTCATGCAAACAAAATAAGAACTATGGCAGAAGAAGTCATAAAACAACAAACGAACAAGCCTGGAGCCTAACACTACTTGTAAAAATGGCCTGCGAAACCCCAGGGACATTTCCTCAAAGATGGATCCTCCCTGGGCTGAAATTACCTAGAGTCTCACAGTAGAAGGATAAATGGTCATGCAGCCTGAGGCTGACGAACAAAATGGAATACTCTGCAGTTATTAAAAAATCTTATGTCTAGGGCCGCCTGGGTGGCCCAGTCAGTTAAGCGTCTGACTTAGGCTCAGGTCATGATCTCACGGTTTGTGAGTTCGAGCCCTGCATCAGGTTCTGTGCTGACAGCTCAAAGCCTGGAGCCTGCTTCGGATTCTGTGTCTCCTTCTCTCTCTGCCCCTCCCCAACTTGTGCTCTGTCTCTCTCTGTCTCTCAAAAAATAAATAAATTAAAAAGAAAAAAATTAAAAAAAAAAATCTTACGTCTACAATACCAGCCAAGACATGGAAATGTATAGGTGGAATAAAATGAAACAAGCAGAGCATAAAACTGTATGTACATGCAGATCACTGCTTTGCAAAAACATGTGTGTTTGTGTTGACAATGATGGGAGAGAATCTGGAGGTGTGTCAGTGGTTTTATGCCAAACCAGCCAGTTCTTTAGGTTTTTTTTTTTTCTTTTTCTTTTCCTTTGGAAGTTGTTTAGATTCACAATATAAGAAAAAAGGAAAGCCCTAGCGCTAAAACTGTTCATGGTTCCCTGAAAGAGTTGTCAGGCCTTCTTAAGTGGCTCATGGAGGTTTGAGGGCCCAGAGAGTTCATGTCAGGAAAGTAAGGAGCATGAACACAGGACACAATTGTTGCCCCCAAAAACTTCGAGGAGGGTGCAATGGAAGAAGCAGGCCCACCTCTTGTTTCTTCCAACTGCAGTTTGAATGGTAGGGAGAAGACTTGTCTGTTGAGTAAGTTTGTGAACAAAGGCTGATTGCTTCCCTTGTCAATAAACAAACATTATCTGCTTCTGTTTCTCTGTTAAATTGAATTTCTGCCTACCCTGATTGGTTATATAAAGACTTTATGTACATGGGAAAAAGAAATGACAAGGATGTATAAGCAGGCAGCCCTGGGTAGAGTTGTGAAGTCTGTACAGTTTTTTTTCTTGGGGATCCTTGCTTCTCTTTTATGCATACTTTTCCTTCTTTCAAACCTTCAGATAGCTCACAAAGCCACTATTTCTATCGTGCATCAACCTATTCAGTGACCAATGGATTATTTCCGTCCAGAATTCTTTAAATAATTTTTCTTTAAAAAAGACCATGACAAAGGGTGCAGACAAAGGGATGAATCACTATAGACTGAATTTTGGGCATGGAGGTAGGGTTTATATGGGCATGGAGGTAGATTTGGGATTGAGAACTTTAAATCATACTACCTAGGCAACAGTCTTTGTGAAAGCCTGAACTGAGGGACAAAGAGTCTAATTTACTGACTCAAGGTCCAACAACTAAAAAGAGGGAAAGTCAGGAGTGGAAGTCAGGTCTTCAGAAAGTGGTAGGTATAATGAGAAGCTGTGAGAGTTCCCAGGAATGTGGATGGACCCAGCTTTCTTTTCTCATAGGGGAGTGGAATCGGGGACAACCCTCCCCCCACACCAAGTTTGGGTCCTACAGCCATAAAATGCATTGGGATTATTGCTGGTTTGTGATACAAGAAGTAGGATGCCAATTGGAAGGAAGAAGACAAAATCCTCTTTTTTTGATATGGTGGGAAATGACAAGGGAGGAGACCAGGAGAGAAACTGCTCCTATTAATTAATTATTCAAAGCTAGATTCCCCTTGGAAGGTTGTCCTGTGATGAGAATAGTGTCACCAAAGTCCAAACCCTCTCCAGGGACACCACTAGAAGGCCAGACTGTCTGATCAGTGTGGGTGCTCTCCAATGTCATCCTCAGATTTTGACTGTCCCCTCTCTCTCTACATCAGGCTGCCAGAACTCTCCTGACAACCCCTAAGACAAAGTTGGCATCCAGTTTTAGGCTCAGTCATCTTAATTTTTCTGGTAGCCTTAGGGATAGTAGCAATTTTTCTTTCAATTTAAAATTATAAAATAAGGTATCAGAGTTGCAGTATCACAAGGCATGAAAAGACACTCATTGAAAGTTTAAAGAGAGATACACAGAGGCACCTGCTTGGTTCAGTTAGTTAAGCGTCCAATTTTGGCTCAGGTCACGATCTCATGTTTGTGGGTTCAAGCCCCACGTCAGGCTCTCTGCTGTCAGCACAGAGCCTGCTTGGGATCCTGTGCTTCCCTCTCTCTCTCTGCCCGCCCCCCAACTCTCACGCATTCCCTCTCCCCCCTCTCTTTCTCTCAAAATGAATAAATTGGGGCACCTGGGTGGCTCAGTGAGTTAAGTGTCTGACTTTGGCTCATGTCAAGATCTCGCGGTTCGTGCGTTCAAGCCCTGCATCAGGCTCTGTGCTGACAGCATAAGAGCCTGGAGCTTGCTTCAGATTCTCTCTCTCTCTCTCTCTCTCTCTCTCTCTCTGTCTCTCAAAAATAAATAAACATTTAAAAAAATTTTAATGGATAAATAACATTTAAAAAATAATAAAGTAAGGATATACAAATATTCTGCAAAAACAATCATTAGCTCTTTCAAGGTCATAGAGCAGATTGGCAGGAGAACTGGAAAGGAGACTTGTTTTCTGTACTGTACGTTTCAGTCACACATTTATCCAAGGGACCAGGATTGTGAGGAAATAGTGATACAAAAACCTTCGCATTTTATGGTATAGAAGGCAGCTTCATGTCAAAACTCTAAATTCATTCAAACGCCTGTAATTTTCATTTTTTTCAGTCCCTCTTTCCATCTGCAATCTGTATTGTTTTTGGCTCAGGCACCATTTTTTGATTGTCCTTGCTGCTTGCTGAGAATGCGATCTCTAAGGCACTCTGTTTAATCTTTGAATCAGCTCAGGAAGATGGAATTACCATCTCTGGAAAACTGCAGTTTCGTGTCAAGGAACTCACTGCAGCTGCAACAATAAGATGGAAATGTGGCTGGCTTGGAGGAGGCGAGGATAAAGGTATGGACAGGATTAAGAAAGCCTTGCTTGCCCCAGTGAGTAGAATGATCACATAAATCACAGGCTAACCTTGGCTCCACTCAGCTCATATTAAAGTATGTGGTGTCGCAGCCTCCCCTTAATTAGGAAATGTCATCTTGAGCATCAGGATGGAAGATACAGGTGCCAAAGAGGGGCCAGAGAGAGAACAGAGGATGAGGAGGAAGTGAATAATTTGGGGGACAGTGACTACTATTTTGATACGAACCAGAACGTCTGCAATATTTCAAGAACTATGTATAAGGGCAAGAGCTCTTGGAAAAGTGCCTTCCAACTTCAAAATGTGCCTGACCATAAGAACGCTGATAAGCATGGGGGGAGAGCAGATGGAACGCTCTGGGCTGCTTGTGTTTCCTCTCTGGATAGTTATTCCGAGATCACATTTGCAGCTGCTTTCATCTGCTCTTCAGAAGTTCTTGTATTTGGGGAATCGTTAATTTTGAAATAAATACCTACTCACTGACATGGAAATGTAATTTATTAGCCAGCTACAGAACTAGTTATTACATTTTTAGAGAATCTGGAACTTTCCACCCTACTCAAGATGCCATTTGTGGACACTCAAGGTTTTCACACCTCATGTGGCCTCCATATTAGTGTCCTGAACTAAGACATTAAAAATAATGCTGTCTTCAAGAAAAACATTTAAAAATTACGTTACCCAGGGGCGCCTGCGTGGCTCAGTTGGTTAAGCTACTGACTTTGGCTCAGGTCAGTTTGTGGGTTTGAGCCCTGCATCAGGTTCTGTGCTGACAGCTCAGAGCCTGGAGCCCGCTTCAGATTTTGTGTCTCCCTCTCTCTCTGCGCCGCCCCCCCCACCTCCGCGCACACACTCTCTCTCTCTCTCAAAAATAAATAAAACATTAAAAACTTTTTAAAAATTGTGTTACCCAATAATATGGATGGGGACATGGGAAGAGGTTTTTGAGTAAGAGACAGAGCCCTGAAAGAATGACCAACAGAGAAGAGACAGAGTAAAATGTAGTTGTAAACACAAGTCTATTGAGAAACAATGCAGAGCCTCATCTTGTTAAAATGGGACCGACACATGTTGGGATTTGGGGCAACACAAGAAGAAGTTAGGGTAGGGCAGAGGTGACACCATGAGAAAACTGACCCCAGGATATCTAAGGCACAGTGTCTTCATATACAACAAGCTTAGGCATGGTCAGTATCGGCTGGTCCAAACCAGTAAGTAAGGTAAGGTCCCGAGAGGTTTGCAGCAGCAGCAGTGGGTAGTAGTGTGGGAGTCAGTTAGAACCACAGGGGTCATGGGATCAGAATCCAGACCAGGCTGTATAAGGGCCACGGCCAAGCAAAATGAAGTTCACAGTGTGTCCCAGTTCTATACAAGGTCAGGCTTTCGAGGCTGGGTAACCAAGCAGCTATGGAGCTGGAATCAAAACATCCAGATGGGCCCAGTCCTGAGAGTGAGGAAGATGGTGCTTCCATTTTAGGGCTACATTAAGCCCAGGGTTCAGCCTCCGAATGTGAAATCATGCTGGCAATCCAACTTTATTCCAGATCATACTAGGGGGCAGGGCTGAGGCTACCTGTCTCATTCCCGTCCTGCTCAATTCCTGTCCTGCAGGATTGTACCAGGTGTTGGCCCTGTAGTAGGCATATGTTATTTGTCTGTCCAACTGCCCTTCTTTTCGGAATGATGCCTCTATGATTCAATGTGATTTGAGTATACTGCCCTCCCAGTACACAAAGGGGGGAATGTGACTCAAGTCTGGCCAATCAGATTACTTCATCCCCCCTCCCACAGTGATTTATCTAGAGATAGGCATATGCACAGGCTGAGCCAAATCTTCTATTCTTCTCCTACTACCAGCATTTACTGAGTGCTTACCAAGTGCCAGGGACTACTCTAAATGCTTCATTCAGATGCATTATCTTATTTGACCCTCCTATCAATTCAATAAGGTAATGCTATGATTACCTCCCCCTTACAGATAAAGGAACTGAAACAAAGATAGGGTACTTTGTCTAAGATCAGACAGCTAGGTGGTAGAGACAGACTGTGTAACTAGGCAGTTTTGTTCCAAGGCTCGGGCTATTAATGTGTAAGGAGACATACTCGCTTCCTCCGGGATTGTAAACTATAAGGATTATGTAAACCAGAGATACAAACCACCATCTCCCCTGGCCTCAGTGTGGGAGTTGTCTTCAGTAGGGGAGAGTGAGGCCATGTAATGTGAAAAGCAAAGGGAGAGAGAGAGAGAGACTCATAATATGGCTTGAATTCCTAAATCCAGGTGTGCCTGAAGCCATTCAATCCATGGACTTGTCAGTTACATGGATCAGTAAACTCCTTTTATGGTTTAAACTAGTCAGAGTTGGGTTTTTGTCATTTGCAAAGGGTCCTGGCTAATATAGGCTTGTCTATAAGATATGTCAGTATCCACGGGAGAGAGGGGATTGGGGAAGGTCAGAGCAGAGGAAATGAGTCAGGATGTTAAAAACATGCTGGCATCCTATGACATGCCTACAATTGGGGCATTTCACAGCTCCAGTTGTCCTAACATTACCAGTGTGCCCTGCTCCCATCTACTCAGTGATGCTCTGTAGACATACTGACTGTCCCTCTGCAGACAGAGCCATGGCCCCTGGAAAGAAATCTAAAGATAAAGCAATGCAGGGCTCTCACCTCACTAGGAGAGAATATTTGATCTGTCTTATCAGTATCTGGGATTAGAGCACACTGCAAATAACCTGTAGAATGATGGCTGAAACACACACACACACACACACACACACACACACACACACACACACACCCTTGGAAGTTGCGAAAAGCAAGATAATCGCAATGCTTGTGCTTTGAAATACACCTTTAAAAGCCTGGGGGAATGAGGGATTGGTTGGTTTGTTGGTCAGTCCCTTAGGAATAACTAGATAGAGTTAACATCTGTTCCAACTTCAACTAATTAAAAGTGGCCTTCCTAGGCTCCTGGACTTACAGAGCAGAGCAGTTTGGTGTGGTTTGGTCTTGGGCTAATAATACAAGTGAAGTTCTTAGCACAGTGTCTGCCATGTAATAAGTACTTGTTACCCAAACACCATTGGTTTTTTTTCCCTCTTCTATGGCTTTCCAAAGATTTTTCAATAACTGGTATTATTTTTCTAATTAACAAATTCTATAGTGGAATGAGTGGGAAGGGCTTAATAACTGAATGGGCTATTGGAAAAAGAATCTCTAATCAACATTCCTGCACATGGACAAGGGTTAGAGCCAGAAAAGATTTTTAATTCAAACACCAAAACTGGAGAAACTGAGGTTAAGTAAATACCCAGGGTCACACAGCCTATGAGTAACAGCACTGCAATTAAAAGTTCAGGTTGGTACAAATTGTGCCAGCCTCAGTCTGCATAGATGATGAGAATAATCAAATCTTTATGCTTTTTGAGTGTATTATAATCTGAGTTTTTTTTTTTTAATTTAATGTTTATTTTTGGAAGAGAGAGAGAGACAGAGTGTGAACGGGGGAGGGGCAGAGAGGGAGACACAGAATCCAAAGCAGGCTCCAGGCTCTGAGCTGTCAGCATAGAGCCCAATGAGGAGCTGGAACCCACGAACCGCCAGATCATGTCCCGAGCCGAGGTCGGATGCTTAACCGACTGAGCCCCCCGGGCGCCCCAATATAATCTGAGTTTTAAAGTCTGGATTACGGGCGCATGGTTGGCTCAGTTGGATGAGCGTACGACTTCGGCTAAGATCATGATCTTGTGGTTCACGGCTTCAAGCCCCACATCAGGCTTGCTGCTGTCAGCCTGTCGGCACAGAGCCCACTTCGGACCCTCTGCCCCCCTCTATCTCTATCCCTTTCCTACTGACACACTCTCTCAAAAAAGAAATAATAAAGAAACATTTAAAGTCTGAATTATCACAATTTTCTCTGTCATCAAATGAACTAGCTTAAAAAGTAGAAATTGCTTTGCTTATTCAACAGAAACTTTTAGAACTTTGTAGTGAAATGAACCTTAGAAATCAAACAGAGGAGGGGAAGACCACATTAAACAGATATCTTTAACTGTAGGACTGACATCTCAGAGTTTGGGTTGTGCCGACACCAGTTTTGACTCTTCACTAGGAAATCTAGTATACAACTTCTCTCAAGCTTTTTTTTTTAATGTTTATTTATTTATTTTGAGAGAGAGAGAAATAGAGAGCAAGCGGGGGAGGGGCAGAGAGAGGGGGAGAGAGAGAATCCCAAGCAGGCTCCATACTGTCAGCGCAGAGCCTGATTCGGGGCTCGACCCCACAAACCGTGAGATGATGACCTGAGTCAAAACCAAGAGTTGGATGCTTAACTGACTGAGCCACCCAAGCTTACATGATGCCAGAATCTTTTTTCCTCAGCAAAATTATTAAAATCTCGAGGCATGCTGAACACCATCTAGGAAATGGTGGAGTAAACGTCTGGAGTTCCTGCATAGGTGCACATTTTCTTCTATAAATCCTAATTATTTTCCTGCTAGCTGAGGCCCAGAGTGACAGATCCTTCATTTTTCTGCTCAGTGCACCCCAACTCCCCTCACTACGGAGCTCCTGTTGGGGTCTCCAGGTTCCTGTTCTCTTGTGCCCTCAGCCCCGGAGCGTGTGAGAGGGAAGCCAGAAACTGCAGCTGCCGGCCCAGGCCTCCAAACTCCGCTCCCCACACTGCAGTTCTGAATTCCCCCTGCGTGTAATTATAAAGTATGTGTTCAGCTATTTACTTTCCCTGTTCCATGCAGTGTGTAACTGAATAATACAGCTCACAAGTAAGCCCAGCTTTTCTGCTGCAAGGTCTGAATTAAAAAGATTACAACTCTATCATTCTAGCTTAAAAAGAAACCACTACTTACGTAGCTTTAAAAAAAAAATGGAAACAATGATTCTCTGTCTTCTCAGAGATGCAAGCAAAATGGTAGAATTAAGACGTTTACATGGGTTTTGTTGTTTCTGATGGCCCTAAACTGCCTCATTTAGAAAGGTAGAACATAAAAAATGCCTGTGTTTCTTGAATTTCCAGGAACCGGGTCTGGCAGCTGATTCCCTGTTGTCTTTTAGAGTTTGGAGCAAGAAAAATTACAACCGAAGTGGTGTCAATTTGCTCTATTTATCTTGGGAATTAACTTTAAAGCTTAATTGTCAGAGACAGTGACCTCTAGACTCATGAAAATCCCCAGGGAATCACAAAAGCGGACTACTTGAGTGGAATGTAAATGTCACTCTGGGGTGACCCGGCCTGCACAGCGCCTGAAGGAAAATGCTCAGCCCTAGAAGGATGGAGCTGACCCCACAAGTTTTTGTCCTTCATTTCTCAACATCCAGATCTGGTTCCTAATGCACTGCTTCTGTCTGACCCATGTTCCTGCTGCCCAGCTGGTTACAGAATTGCCTGTGGATGTGCCTTGTCACGGAGAGACTGGGTATCTTGAAACGACCTGAGTCAGCACCCAACTATTGACCCCATTCAGCTCCTGAATGCCCCTGAAGAGATGATGCAGTGGGTTGAAGAAGTTCTGCTTGCTTAAGAAGAGGGTTCCTGGGCAGAGGGGCGCCTGGGTGGCTCAGTAGGTTAGGCATCGGCTTCGGCTCAGGCCATGATCTCACGATTTGTGAGTTTGAGCCCCGCACCGGGCTCTGTGCTGATGGCTCAGAGCCTGGAGCCTGCTCCGGATTCGGTGTCTCCCTCTCTCTCTGCCCTTCCTCCACTCATGCTGTGTCTCTCTCTCTCTCTCAAAAAATAAATATTTTAAAAAAATGTTTAATAAATAAATAAAAAAAGAAGAAGAGGGTTCTTGGGCAGGATTTTGTCTGGAAACTTCCCTTTGCTCTGGCAGAATTTGGAACAAATGTTTGGCTGAAACCATATACTATCAAATTAATAGAACAATTGCAGGATAGAGGACAATAACTCAGAAAACAAAAATGCAAGCATACAGCTCATAAAGTCTACTTTATGGAAGTAGCACAATGCTGAAAAAGTACACGTTGTACTCAGTGGAATAACCACCCCCACCCCAACCCTGCCCCAGTGTGATCCATCTTGCACACATTCAACTTAAAAAAAGAGAGAGGAGGAGGAGGAGAAAATCATTTGAGCAAATAATGGCCAGGCCTCTGCTGTGGTCAGTGGTAAGCCCAGATACTCAGCAGATAACATCACCATTGTAATGAGGTAACAGTGGACAGCCAGGAGAGAAACTGGGTTTGCTAACAGTCTTTTCTAAGTACAAAAAATTCTGTCGACTGGCCCTGCCCTAAATCATTGCCTTGTAAGAGAAGAGCACTCATGGGGCGCTTGGGTGGCTCAGTCAGTTAAGCATCAGACTCTTGGTTTCGGCTCAGGTCATGATCTCACAGTGTGTGGGTTTGGGTCCACGCTGACAGCACAGAGCCTGCTTGGGATTCCCTCTCTCTCTCTGCCCCTCCCTCCACCTCTCTCTCAAAATAAATAAATAAAACTTACCAAAAAAAAAAAAAAAAACCAACCAATAACACTGAAATAGATTACCCTCTAGTGTATACAACAATACCCTGTTTTGGAATCTGTTAGCATAAGTTCAGAGCTGGGAACCATGGTTAAGAGCTTTCTTTAAAATTTGGAGCTCATTGATTGATTTAACCTCGATTCACTCAGAGAATGTTGTTCTCTTTGACCAAAGCACAACATCAGAAGGGACTTTAATGGAATGATGGGAATGGTGGGATAGGTGCACTTAGCAAACCAGATGAGCCAAATCAATCCTGGTGATCACTGGAATATCAGATAAAGCAGCCAGATGAACCAATGACTGGATCTCAGAATGGTTTAAATAGGCCTTCAGGAGTGTTCACTCCTATTAGTAATGATTAACAAGGAAGTGGAAAAGGAAATTTGGGAATCAAGCATAGTTTATCTTTTCAAATTGGGAGAAAGTGAAAAGTCAATGAAAGAGAAAGATATGAAAAAATATTATCAGAAGGAAAATAATTTTTGTGATTTGGCATCTAAGGAAAACAAGGTAGCATGGAGAAGTGCTTGCTGGTTTCCAAGGTTTTCCTGTTCTAAGTTATACCAAAGCAACATTTTGGATCAATATTTTTCAAACAGCCGATTTAGGGACCCAGGAAAGCTAGTTACCTGGGGAGATCTTTAAATACCTAGATTCCCAAATCCATCTATAAAGAAAGTCTCTTGTATGAGGAGAGAAACTGTACTTATCAAGTTTAATACGTACATTGAGACTGGACACTTAAAACATTCGCATAGAAACAGATAAGCAATAGGAGACGATCATAGGTTCTTGATGGATCAGAGGAAAGTGATCAAACAGATCTTTAGGGAAACAGTCTGGCAGTAGATACGGTTATGGAGCAGTTCTTTCCAAATTTAATCTACAGGGAAATCACCCAGGGATCTTGTTAAAATTCTCATTTAGTGGGTCTGCCTGCATTTCTAACCAGCCCCAGGTGAGGCCAACGCTGCTGGTCTTCCACCCACACTTGGGAAAGCTAAGTCTGGAGGGTGGCTGAGGCTGGAGTCAAGTACTCACAGGCTCACGATGTGGCACAGCAGACTACTGGGGTCAAGTCAACACCTTTTCCTTGGAGAGAAATTGCAGCTGCACTCTAGGTGAGACTGCGAGGTATAACAGAAAGAGGCCCTTCTGGAACCAGGAGGTCCAGCGGTGGGCCATTGAAAGTCAACTGGCTTGAGAAACTTTCTGTCCTCCTGGGCCTCTGTGACCACACAGGCAAAATGATGGAATTGAATTATGTTGTCTCTAAAATAATTTCTCATCCCACGGTCCTAAATCCTCTAAACCCAACACAGACAATAGGGTCAAACCAACTTAGGTGGCCTTGTCTAAATCTGCAGGTTATTAGTAACTGTATTTTAAAGAATCAACATGAGTATCTTGCAACCTTTTGGTATGTTTGCTGTAAAACATGCATGTCCTTCCTATACATCAATTGTGTACGTTACTATTTAGACACGTAATTACACCCTAAAAAGGGGGAAATACATTTGCATGTGGGGGGTTGATAAACGAAAATTCTATTGTATACAGACTGAAAAACATTATACTTTATTTTTAAAATATTGTAAGGGCTGGTATAAACAACTCATCGCTTACAGATGTGTGTAAAAGCTGCACGAATTGTGCACATTTACTATTTGGAGGGGGAAGAAAACCTTGGTTTTAAAAATTGTTTGGACTGTATGTTCTTTTCCTTTTTAGCAGGGTGGGGAGCCAAAGGAATAGAATTACAGGGTAGAATATAAAATACCTCCTTTAAGGAAATAAATGTGTAATAGGAACTATCTAGCCAGTTCTCTCAGGCATGGGAATCCCCTGAGGCTCGTGTAAATGTGTATAACTATGTCCTCCGTGTCACTCCAGATGTTTCTGAAGGGAAAGAATCTTTCTCCCCGCACACTGGCATTAATGCTCTGCATGTGACCTCCATGCTCAGACTTGCCCCAAGCCAAGCAGCATCCTGCAGAGGTACCCCAGGTGAGACTGGGGATCCACAGGCCCTTGCCACTCCCCGCCCTCTATACCTGGAAATGCATGTTTGTTGATAAGTATTCTCCTGGGCTTGGAGGGGAGAATCAAGCCTGTAAATATTAACATGGGGTAAGGCTCAGAAGAAAAGTTTACCAGGCAGAGAGGTCAGGCCAGGACAATTTAAAATGGTAATTAAGTCCTGAGGCGCCTGGGTGGCTCAGTCACTAAGCGTCCTACTCTTGGTTTCGACTCAGGTCATGATCTCACAGTGAGTGCGAGCCCAGCGTAGAGCTCTGTGCTGAGAGCTCAGAGCCTAGAGCCTGCTTGGGATCCTCAGTCTCCCTCTCTCTCTCTGCCCCTCCCCCTCCTCCCCCCACACACATGCTCTCTCTCTCTCTCTCAAAATAAATAAACTTAAAAAAAATCTTTAAAATGGTGATTAAGTCTCTCCTCACTTTTCTTTGGAGATTGTCCTTGGGCTGCAGCCAAGGGGAGGCCTCTGCACTGTGTGTGGGGTCCAATTGTAGTTTTCACTCTGCCCCTCGGGGAAACTGAGCTGCACATTTTCGCAGCAGCCTCGGCTGCCCCCGGTGTAAAGAGTCAGATCCTGGCTTCTGCTGTTGCCCCCCAAGCCTGCTTTACATGGTGACAGGGCCACAAAGGATCTAAGGCTTCCACTTCCCCTCTAGGATGTTCTGTCTCATTTCTCACCCCATATTCCAAGAATAAAAATGAAGTACTCCTGCAGAAGACCCACTCACATGGCCCTCCTGACACCTCAGGACCTATCCCACAAAGGAATGCTGCCACGCGGGTACCGGTGGTATTCCTCACAACCCACAACAAGGTCATCTCCAGGCAAGTCCTGACACCTCTTGTCTCCAAACCTCACCCACCTTCTTTGTTCACACCTCCCCACACTAGGCAGAAAGTCACACACTAGTAGCCACAATTAAGTAGTGACAACACGCTGAGGGATTCCAAAACAGAATCCTGGCCACTCGGTATAGGGCTTAAAACCATAAAAGCAGCAAAGGGGACAGTGAACACTATCTGGAACCAATGACAGTATTATGGTACAAACACATACACATATATAAAGAATCAAATACCAGTCCTAGACATCCTTGGCAGAGACTGTTGGCATCACCCAATATCCATTCTCTTCTTCTTCTTTAGTAATAGAAGCCTGAATTTTAGCTGAGCATATAGCCACCCAGAGTAAAGACTACATTTGCCCACCTCCCATGCAGCTGGGTGTAGCTGTGCGTCTAGGTTCTGATTTCTGTAGAATCTCCTTAAAGAAGGGGTGCTTGACCTTTATGTCTTCCTCCTTGCTATTGGCTGGAATGCAGTGATTTTGGACTACAAGGTGAAAATCATTTCTTGACGTTGTGGAACAACAAGATAGGAGGAGTCCAAGTACCTGATAATCAAGGAGCTGGCCACCATATTGATTCTGGCTTGCCTATGTTTGTGTGAGAGATAAATAAACTTCTCTGTTGATAGGGTGCCTGGCTGGCTCTGTTGGTAAAGCATGGGACTCTTGACTTTGGGGTTGTGAGTTCGAGTCCCATACTGGGTATAGAGATTACTTACAAATAAAATCTTAAAAAAAATTAACTTCTCAGTTGTTTAAACCCCTGTGGTTTTGGATTTTCTAATACTCATAGCTCAATTGTATTCTAATGGATACAATTTCCCTCCTCTTAAGATTTCATATGTCAATGGCATCCCATTTTTTTTAAAGGGGGGGTACACCTGGGTGGCTCAGTCCATTAAGTGTCCGGCTTTGGCTCAGGTCATGATCTCATGGTTTGTGAGTTTGAGCCCGACACTGGGCTATGGGCTGACAGCTCAGAGCCTGGAACCTGCTTCAGATTCTGTGTCTCCCTCTCTCTCTACCCCTCCACCACACATGCTCTGTTTTTTTTTTCTCAAAAATGAAAAATAAAACATTAAAAAAATACGCAGATTGATTTCTTTAAAAAAAAAAGTAACATCCCAAAATTAATTGTATCATTGTTTCATTAGAGAAAATATCCAAAATGATAGCTTTGAAGCTTAAAAATCTATTCCTTGGGGCGCTTGAGTGGTTCAGTCGGTTAAGTGTCCAACTTTTGGCTCAGGTCATGATCTCACAGTCCATGAGTTCAAGTCCCATGTTGGGCTATATGCTGACAGCTCAGAGCCTGGAGCTGCTTTGGATTCTGTGTCTCCCTCTCTCTCTGCCCCTCCCACTCCCTCTCTCTCTCTCTCTCAAAAATAAATAAACATTAGGGGCACCTGGGTGGCTCAGTTGGTTAAGCACCTGACTTTGGCTCAGGTCATGATCTCACAGTTTGTGAGTTCAAGCCCCACATTGGGCTCTGTGCTGACAGTTCAGAGCCTGGAGCCTGCTTCAGATTCTGTGTTTTCCTCTCTCTCTCTGCCCCTCCCCACTTGTACTATGTCTCTCTCTCTCTCAAAAATAAATAAAACATTTTTAAAAGTTAAAATAAATAAATAAATAAACATTTAAAAAATCTAGTCTTCATAAATTTACTCCACGTATCCTCTAATTGCAATAAGACAAAATAACAGAGTACGACAGAATGTAATTAATATACAACATAGTATAGTGTTCCTACTTTTCAGTAAACAGTGAAAATTTCTCTTGATATCTTACTGTCAAGGCAGATGACATTTTTCTCTAGAAATACTTGCTGCAGTGACTTAATTTTTGTACTCTTGACCACTAGATACTAGGCACTGGGTCAAATTTCTTCCCCTTGATCTCCTTCCCAAGTCCTTGGAGGAGTGTGAAAAATAATTGGGGACCGATGAGGTCAGTTCATGTTAATGGATAAGAAAGAATTGTAACTACTTATAACATTGATATACATCCATGTAATTTAACCCTCAGAGTATTTTTTATCAGCAGATTCAGAAACTAAGGCTCCAATAAGTGGCATAACTTCTTCAAGATAATAGACTTTGGGGTGCCTGGGTGGCTCAGTCGGTTAAGTATCCAACTTCGGCTCAGGTCATGATCTCATGGTTTGTGGGTTCAAGCCCCACATCAGGTTCTGCTGGGACAGCTTGGAGCCTGAAACCTGCTTCGGATTCTGTACCTCCCCCCGCCCCTTCCGCCCACCCCCCCCCCCGCCTGTGCTCTCTCTCAAAAACAAATAAATAAACATACATAAAAAAAGATAATAGACTATTAACTAGGGACCTTGGATCCAGGTTTTCTTATTCCTACTGTATCATAATTACCTGTTTATTTGCCTGTCTCTCCACTAGACCATAGCTCCTTATTCATTGTCTCCCCAGCACCTACCACAAGACCTACTCTACTACACATCACCAATAAATAAAATACGTTAAATGAATTAACAAGTCTAAAATCCCACTCTGTCATTGCTCCCTTGCTCTGAGAGGGTTCTACAAGCCAATGCTCCTAATATATTCCAGGTCACTCCCAGGCCATATGGCCTGTCAAAAGAATGTGGTCAAGGCTGAGATGGAGGGGAGCAGAACTGGTGAACACACCCATATGACACACTCGTGTTCTCCTCCACGCTCTCCTGGGCCTGGGCGGGCCCACCACGTAGGGCATTTGGATGTGTGCCTCATGGCCTGGGAGACAACTTGCACTTTGTGTACTTTTCCAGGGAAAGGAAAAGGCAACCGTGGTCTAACACATGTTAGAAACGCTGCTGCCTGGTGTCCTGACATCATAGCATCCACCCAGACTGATTCCTGGAGGCAGGCCCATTTGCCAGGCATGGGCTGGGGAGGGTAGAGAGAGAGGGGACATGAGAAGAGGGGTCAGGCACTGTGACATGGAGTATGTGGTTAAGATAGGCAGGGTGACCAGCCATTGTGACACAGTCCACGAGGTAAGAATAGAATGGAGCCTCTCCGCTTCTTGTATCTGTGTGTCCCGATTCACAGAAGTTGTCTAAGTTTTGAACTTAGAGGCAAAGATAATGGGGCTCATCTTTCATTGCAAGACCTGGATTCTCTGAAGCCAGCTGGATCTGAGCTGGTCCTGCTTTAAGTTCTCCCAAGGAACAATGAGTATGGGGCCAGCCTAGCTGTCTGCTACTTCCTTTACCCCTCCCTTCAGCAAGGGTGTCAGAGGAAGAAGTGTGGTGGCTTGTTTGTTTTTTCCCCCCTGTGTCTCCCTGCAGAGTCCAGACATGAAAACAGGCTTGAAGTGAGCCAGTGGTCACCAATCATAAGGAATCTACAGCTAAATTATCACCTGGCATGATGGAAATAACATTATTCTAAAATGTTGTCATGATACTAAGGTCTTCCAGTTGGAAAACCAAAAGTTAAGGCTGTGCTGGCATTCATTTTCCAATAAATGAGCTGGCTTAAATACTGCCTTTCTCTCCTCAACTTGTAAAAATGATCTAAAAATGTAAGAGAGAGAGTTCAATAAACGTTTTAAAGACTGCTATTAAGGAGAAATACTTTAACAATTTAACAAAACCAGAGGAAACCAGCCTTAAAAAACCTACCTTTCTTGTCCTTGCCCCACACCCAAGTCAGGATGAAATTCAGGGTCTCAATAACACAACTGCCTAGAACCCGGCACAAAGTAGACACTCAAAAATATTTGGTGATAAAGAATTCTATGTGCCTTATGAGTTGGCACCTCACAGACACTTTTAGAGTTTGCTGACTTGGCTTTGATTCAAAAATAGTGTATTAATCCTCTGGGGAATATTCACAGGGAAACAGCTACAGGGATATACATTTTTCTTTGTTAAAACTTGTATCTGTATTCAAATATTGGCCTTGGTATTTCCTAACTAAGTGCTGGCGGCTTTGAATGTTACTGTGTCAAACCATCTGCACTGGAAAGCAAAATCCTGTTAAGAAATATGATCACAGGTTGTAAAGAGATTATCATGTTCTTGACCATCATACATTTCATATTTTCAAAATCCCCAAAAGAAAAGGACATATTAAAATAGCAACCTTTGTCACAATGGAGCAGAGTACTCTTATACAATTTGTGATTATGGTCAATATGAAAATTCATTTTTGTGTGCCCTTTCAGTGGCTTCCCTGCACTGGCTCACTAAAATGCAATCTTTTTTTTTTTTTTACCTGAATCTAAAAATAAACAAGAGGCTTCCAATAGACAAGAGATCCTGTTTTTTAAGGACCTGCCACTGCTTGTGAGGCAGGGTCTCCTATTGTTCTCACTGCCCACAAACAGAAAATCTTGAGGAAAGCAAGTGGTCCAGCGGGGGTGGCTCTTTGCCTGGCTAAGAACAGAAGTTCCAGTCAGGGTTCTGAAGAGAAAGTGCAAGGTGAAAGTTTGAGGTTGATCTGGCATTAAGAAAATTACCAAGTTGGAGTTTCATTCAAAGTTTTACATACGGGGGGGGGGGGTGGTAAATGAGTCTTATACTCCCATGCAAAGGGTAATGGGATTTGACCCAGTCTTAAGGTGACAAATCTGCAGGTGGAGGATCTCTGCATCAACACCCAGGTGTACCTGACCTCAGGAAGCTGGGAAGTCAAGGACCCCAAGATGCAAGAAGGCAGCAAGTGGGAATCAGTGAGTGCAGAGTCTGTGAGCAGACCATGCATGTCAGTTTCAGCTGCCCTAAGAGCGTCCTGTGCAGCCTCAGGGAAACCCAAAGGCACAGAAGCTTCCAGCCCAGGTCCAGACAGGATCCGCAGGTTGTGACACTCGCTCCTCTCAGCTGGTGTCAGGCACTCTGACCCAGTGCAGGGAGGACAGGGAGAGTGTGGGCAGTGTGTCAAGATGTGTGAGAAGTGTATGCAGCAGACTCACAGAACCACTAGGATGTGATGGAAAATGGGGGGGGGGGGGAAATACTATCATGAGAATACTGGGCAAGGGAAAGAGTGGAGAGTCCCAAAAGGTCTGAAACTAAAATGAAGTGCGATGACATGTGTGGTCCCTAATAGGGACATTTCCTGAAATTATACCAGTTCCTGTATTAGATAATAATAATAACAACAACAACAAACTGGCCGTGAAATGAGAAGGCACCCATACTGCTTTCTCTCCCTCGCACTTGCTCACACATCCCGACCTGCCTCCATGAAGGGAGGGTTCGCGCCTAGATCCCTTGACAATCCTCTGCAAATCTCCAAGGACTTGGAAGGTACCTCTGGAAATCAGGTGAATGAATAAATGAATGAACTAATGAATGAGCGAATGAATGAATGAAATAGCTGCCCCAGGCCAGACGTTTACGTCTGCTGTCTGTGGTGGAAAGAGAAATGAAGGCAAGGAGGGAGAAAGGAATAGAGGGAAAAATAATTCCGCACGCCCGCGATGGCCCTCAATGTCAATATGATCGAGGTCAGTGGTTCCCAGACTTTGGTGTGCATCAGACTCACCTGGAGGGCTTGTTCAAACACAGTTCTCGGGGCCGCACTCCCAGAATTTCTAAGTCAGTAAGTGGGGCCAGAGAATCTGCATTTCTA
Organism: Lynx rufus; assembly: GCF_022079265.1. NCBI lineage: Eukaryota > Metazoa > Chordata > Mammalia > Carnivora > Felidae > Lynx > Lynx rufus. The sequence goes on along the minus strand of NW_025814841.1, from coordinate 8,067,640 downwards.
ACAAGTTCCAGACGTTGCTGATGCTATTGGACCGCACTTTAAGACGGATCCCAGCGTCCCAGGGGAATGACCTTTGCAGCGAGTACTGGAAACTCCAAGGTAATCTAAGACATTTAAAAAACAGACCACAGAGAACCGAGAGCACAACTGCTCCGATCCAGCTAGCTCACCGCGGTATAGCGATGGGAGCCCATTGGAAATCAAGATTTTTCGTTTGAATTTTCCCAGTGTTAAAGCGTTGGCAAGTAACTTTGTCTGTATTTTAAGTGAAAGCGTAACAAAATTAGGCTTGCAGATTCTGTCCTCGTCTTTGCTGAGTATCTTTTCGGAGTGCGAGGGCTGGGACAGTCCCACGCTGGGCGAGTGGAGGTGCCCCAGCACCAGCCACAGGGCCGTCCCTCCTGGGAAGCTCCTGGGTCTTGTCCTCTGATGCTTAGGTCTTCTTAGTCACGAACACCAACGAGCTCCGTTAGAAAAGCACCTTGAATTCGAAGCTGTCCTTTGGCTCGGGAGCGTAGGCTTTGACCCAGCTCTCTCGAGGCAAACTTCAGGAAATCCGCTTCCCTGGGGGCACTGACGCTGAGCGCGCGCCCGGTCCCGGCACACCGGCCCAAGCCCATGCTCTTGGCTACAGGCGCCTGCCTCCCGGCCTCTGTGCTCCGCCCGCGCCCAGCACGTGCCGAGCCAGCCCACGCTGCTACCTGCTCCTGCCCCCCAGCGGGACCTCTCCAGACTCCGCGCAGCACGAAGGCGCGGAGCCGTTCTCAAGGGCTAGGGCCTTCGCAACACCACGCGACTCCAGAAAGGCTGTCGGATCGCGGGGCGGCCTGGATTCGGCGCTGGTCCTCGCTGCTTCGGCATCGGGGAAAGCCAAACACCGATGGGACCCAGGCTTACAAGAGGGTCTCCCCCTAAGCTTGCCCACCCCTGCAACGGCCACGTAGTTCCGACCCGATCTAAGGCCTACGCAGACAGCTCCCCCTTCCCGGTGACTCGGTGCCACGCAAACCGGAGGCTGGAAGGGCGCCAGCTTCGGCCTCCAGCCGAGTGAAGCTGAGCGAGGGCACAGACGCAGGGAGAGCGCTGCCTGAGGCTGACCGGCCTGGCCCCATTCAGGAGGTGCCTGGGCCCAGGGATTGGATGGCTGGAAGCGGCGAGTGGCCCTCAGCACCCACACCCCTCCGCCACGTCCTGCTCCGGGAAGGCTCCCGGGGCGATCTGGGAGCCTCGCCACGCGCCTCTTCCCGCTCTCGGCCTTCAGGAGAGCATGGTCCGTCCAGGAGACCCATTCCCGACAGGGCGTCAAATGATGGGGTAGGAGGAAGCATAAGTCGCGGGAGTGGGTCAGCCTTTCCTAATACGGTCCCCAGAGAAACTCTCTTGCCTCTCCCACAGGGACAATGTCTGAGGCCTTGGAATCGGCTGGAATCTGAGCTGATCAGAACAGGACCGCCCACGAACTCCTTGCATTGGGGTCAGACCTGGGGTCTTGCCCTGCCCTGCGAAAGTCAGAGCCTCCCAGAGCGGCGCCGTGAGTCCGAAAACTTGTCTTAGAAATTCTCTCCAGGCAAAAAGTCGAGAAGTGGTGGGGCTGGGGGCGGGGGGGGGAGCGGGAGGAGGAACCGCGCGGGGCGTTCACCAAGGCCCCAGCGTTAGCGCCTGACAGCAGGCCAAGGCCTTCACCCCAGAAACCCTGCGGCGCACAGGACTCTTCCTCCACAGCAAAGGGGCCCAGGTCGAGGTGAAAGGAATCCAGCGGCCGGCGAGGTCTCTGGCGGCTCCGCACTCTCACCGGGTGGCCGCCCCCGGCGCCCGCGCCAGGTAGTGCTCGGCAATTGCCTCCAGGGGGCGCTGCGGCCCTTCCCGCCGGCCGCGGAGCTCTGTACCCGCGACTGCGCTTTCCCAGCCCATCCCAGTGTAGAGCGCCGACTCGAACATACTTTTCTAAAAGATAAAATTCTTAGTCTTTTGGTCCCTGTTCCACACCCTCAGTTCTGAGCCCAATGCCCGCGATCCTCCTCTAGGTTTTCGCAGACCTCCTCACAGCGCTCAAGCCCAGAGGATACCTGGGCTTCCCGCTCCTCGCGGCTGGAGGTGGGAGGGAAAGCGGCTAATAGTGCGCGAAGTTCAAATGCAAAAGGTCTCCGCCCTAAAGAGGCTGAGGAAGTCTGGGGAGAAGGGAGGCAAGTCCACAGAGGTAATAGCAGCTGGGATCCCTGGAGAAAAAAGATGGGGTTACCATAATTTGTATCTTAAGGGGTAAACACGTTTAGGATGTCCGCAGCGCGCGGTCAGAGTGGGAGAGGCTCGGAGTCAACTGCAAGGAAACCTGTTGTCTGACACCTGCTCGCTGCTTTACTGGCAGAGCCTCCTGGGTGGGCCGAGGAGGGGGAGAGGGGACTATTCTGCGGGCCCCCTCCTCCTCCAACTCTGCGTTTCCTCTCTCCGGCCTTCGCCGAGTCCTCCGGGGGCGTAAACTTTCAGCAGTTCGGGTTTGAACACAACTGCTCACGCACTCCTCGTCGGTCTGTTAGCCATTGCCCTGGAAGCGTCCTTGGTGTCGAAAACCCAGAACCCAGAGCGAGGACAGCAGATGACCGAGTTGGCGGAAATGTCAGAGTGAACCGGCGGCGCAGCTCCGGGAGGGCGCAGGGAGAATGAGACGGCTGCGCAGAGACTCAGACCCCCTGAGTAGCTGCGCCGCTGTAGGCTCCAAGACTTCCCTCTCGGCACACACGGACCCCACAACTCGCCGAGGGCCGGGTGGCCTATCTTCCCAGCGGGGCGTTGTCGTCTGTGGAGTCCGGCCGGCGAGGCTGCTCCTGGGTGGGCCTCCACAAAACGTGCGCTCTAGACGCTGGCGTGGGCGAGGGGCTCGCCCGGGCTGAGCCTGGAGAAACTCAAGGTCCCCCAACGGGGTTGGCGCAGAGATGGCCGGGGAGAGCCCTGAGTGCAGGGCAGCGCGGCGCTCAGCCCCCCGCTTGCTGTCGGCCTGGGGCGCGCACCTGCCCAGTGCAGCGGCCGGGCCTAGAGGCTCCCGAGGCGCTGCCCCGTGAAGCGGCTTCCAGCAAAGCCCGGAACTCGTCGACTCCTCACTACCGTTCAAGCAACAGCAGCCCTCGGGCCGGCGTAGCCCAGACAACACAGTGGAACTTCAGAGGCTGGGGTGGGCGAGGTAAACACGTTTATGAAAAACCTGGGCCCAGGAGGTTTGCAGAAAGAGGGCGATGCTCGTAGGAAGTTGGAATTTCTGTCTACCCGGCAGGAAAAGCAGGCGGCTCCTTGCACACACTCATACAGGGTGGGAAGGTGTGAAGCCGGCCGCTGGGGAGTTGCCTCCACTTTGGAAGAGGAACTATGAAGCGTAGGAACACTCTTCAGGTCACCACCCCGGGAGTGTGTGTCCTGGGGGTCTGAAAGAAGAGAAAGTTCCCTCCAAATCTTCCAAATTGAGAAAAGCTGCGGAAGGAATGAGGTGGTTAGAGAGAGGGGACCGCAGGCATCCCGGTAGTTGGAACTCAGGACTGAGCGCTGAAATGAAAGGACCCCTAAAGAACCCTCTAGGGAAAACTTGTTGTTTAAAAAAAAAAAAAAACACCTAAACTCCTACGCGTTCTACTTCCATGCTGTTTGTCAAATCTACTTTAAGCAGTTAAATGCTGAAGGATATTAAACACTTGGCTCGCTATTCCAAGCTCACTTTTTAACCTTGGAGAATTTGAAATTGGAAAGAAAGGAAAAAAAAGATCTACTATCCCTGAATTATGTTTTATCAGAAGAACGAAAAATTCCATCCATCTGGACATAAATAAAATAGAAGGAATTGTATCTTATTAATATAATATCTCGTAGCTTCTGCCTGGCTCACCAATTACTGGTTAACCTTTTGACAAATTTTAGGCTTCTGCTTATATTTACCCACTTCCTCGCACGAAGAGATTATTGTAATTGTCCTTTGGGGCGGCACATCCAACACCATCTTTTGACGGAACACTTTTGAATTGTACACAGCATTTGGGCTGGAAGATTGGCGCCCCTCAAAGCGCGAACTTGCCGGGGGCTAACGCAAATCCCCTCTGGCGACTCGTCTGGGACGAAAGGCGTTTTCTTCAGTGTTGCTTACACAGATCTCATCTGGAAAGAGGCTGTTTAAAATGAGTGTGTCATTCCCTTTCTGTCACTAGGTCACCCTACTTACGGCTTAGCTGAAGAGCGTTCTGCAATTACGGTTACCCAGGACCAAACCTTTAGAAGAACCTGAAAATTTTATCACTACAGTTCAAATTCGATTAAGTTTTCCTGGAGACTGAAAAGTGAACTGCATTTTTTTTTTTTTGCTGGAAATGAAGATGTACATGTTTTGAGAAGCTACAATAGTATTTTCCTAAAAATTTAAAGTGATTGTTCTTCACCCATTCCAGATGGATTCTTTATTGTTTGCCAATGGGTTGCAGATGCCCACCCCTTTAACCAAGTTGGTTAACTGCTTATAAAACGTACACTGGCTGATAAAACCTTAAATACTGGAAGAAATTTCTTCTGGGACATTCCACATGTCTTTGCAGTAATTACGAAATTAGTCAATTGTCACCTCTAAAAACAAACTTCGTTTTGAAAACAGCAAGCAAGAGCAGACTACAGATATAGTCATAATTCACAAAAAGTATGTACAAAGCGGTATTTAAAATTGAAGGAAGGGTGATATACGCTGGAATATACAATCTAGAACTGATTGACTTTACCCTACGGAGAAGATAGTTATATTAAACGTGTTAAGATGTGGAAATTAATCCGGCGAGCGCGCCAAGTAAAACTACAAAAAGCCCTTTGGGTTTCTCTGCAGGGTCTTCAGGACGCAGAGAACCAGTTGTTTGGTTTCTCACAGTGTAAGGAAAAGTGGCACGGAGAAGGAAGGGGGTGGGCTTTGCTTGTGTGTGAATTTTGAACTGAGTCACCTTCGGCTCATCTCTGTAACAGGGGAACCTCCAGCAAACCTGTGCCTTTAAGACTCAGTTGCTATCCAAACACAAGTAAACAGAGTGGACCATTAGCGGGCGCCGGGCTCGGAGGCGGAGCCAGGCTCCGTGGGCCCCGCGCGGCTGCAGGACGCCCGCCCGAAGGGGAGGCGGGGCTGCTACTAAAGCCCGGGACTCCGGGCCGCGAGCAGCCTGGGGAGGGACGCGGGCGGGGACAGAGCTCCGAGCGCGCGCTGCTGGAGGGTGATGGCCCTGCGAGGCTGCAGACTCCGACCTTACCCGGAGTCCGCGGCAAGAGGCTCGCGGAGACGCGGGGTTCCGGACGAGCGCTGAGCCCCGGCTCTACAAACTCCACGTCCACAGTCCCCCACGAAGGCGAGGATCCGCTCTCGTTTTTGCTGCTCGTCGTCCTCCAGATCATGTCCGCGGCTCCCGGGATTCCGCTCGGAAAAAGAAGTTTGCCCGGCGAGGACCCAATGACCTTTCCGAGCCGTGCGCCTCACTACCTGGGCCGGGTCTGAGCGAAGGTGCCCAGGCGGACCTTTCCGAGGGAGGTGAGTGTCCGCTCTGGGAAGGGGCTGCAGCCGCCAGAAGGAAGGAAGGGAGGATGGGTGTCGGGGGTGTGGGGGACACTCAGATTCTCGGTCCCGCGTGCCCCAAGTTCAGAACTGTGAAAAGAAATCATATGGATGCAATCTTGGGGCACTGTGTTTCTCACTTAATCGGATTCCAGGCACACCACTCCCAGCTAACACCCAACGGCACACACTTGTATGCGCTGTTTTAGTTCTGTTTTGCGACATTTAATCTAAGTGTTCGGCAAGGCTTCTTAGAAAAGCTGCTCAACATACGCTCAGATAAAACCCCATAATCCCATGTGCTTCTGATGGTGCCCCAGTATTCCTGGTCCACCAGTCCCGAGGCAGCCGCAGCAGCTCGGGGCAGCCGCAGCAGCGCAGCGCAGCGCGGACGCGCGGGGACTCACAGTGCCTGCCTAGCCAGCGCGTTGCAAGAGGGAAGTTACAGTTCAGTCCTAGGTAATCCTCCAACCTTGTGCTGGGCTTTTGGTTTTCCTCCCAGCCTCCAGTCCTGGAGAGGCGGCAGAAGGCAAATTCCCTGAGGGTTTAAACGCTCGCCTCCTCGAGTAAGAGCAACAGAGAAAGGAGTAGTGGCGGTTGCAGGAAGGAAGGAGAAAAAAGGTGTTTGCGGAGGGAGCGGGGGGAATCCGTCTCCCTACCTGTTAGAACCTAGAGAACAAAAGAGGGCTGGCATTTCCCGAAGCGAAACGGCGCAGACAGCTACTTTCTCAGCTAAACAAACTGCAGTCCTGAGCAAAACAAGAAAATTACTCACGCAGGGAGAGCGAGGGAGCAGAGAGAAACAGAACCCAGATTATGCGGAAGGCATCTTAATTTAATTAACTCCTTGGAAAGGCAGAGGCGCTGCAAAGGGGCAGGAACTTCGCGGCCCTTTTCCTCTGTTCACCTGATCCAGTCTGGCCATCGTTAGTACTTTTTAAATGATCTCCTTATATCTACTGGGACTATAGCTCTGATTTATGTAAAATTCCATTGTGGCTTCGGTTGAAATTCAGCAAGCCTATGGATCCATCAGTCGTTTCTCTCACACTAGCACACAGGTTTTAGCAGATGACCCCTGACTGTGTCTTATTTTTAGATAACTGAATGTAATAACAGCATTACCAAAGAGCAAGACTCTATCAGATTACCACGTACCTTTTTCCTCCCATGTTTTGAAAGCTTCGGTGAAATGAAATTAGTATGTACACATCTCACTTGTTGACAGCCAGTGAATTAAATTTTACAGAACTTCTGCACGTGCCTGGAAATCCCTGTGAAGAAGACTGATAAAAGAAAATTAGTCTCAGCTTCACCAAAATATTTGTTTTTCACTGGCTCTTTCCTTGTAAAATTAGAAGTAACTAGTGGTCCAAAAAGGGGTAGTGGAGAAATGACAGCAGAGGATGATGACCTCTGTTACTGCCTGAAGCTCAGTGTGGGAACTACATGCTCCACTCCAGACAAAATGAAAGTACTTTAGCTCTCTTCGTTGACTTAAAACGTCTTTTGACATATATTTCCAGCAACTCAGTGGGAGAGTGGAAATCTAAATTCCCTGATTATTTATGGCAAAAGTGTTTGGTGGATATTTAGAGTCGTTCTGCTTGTAAAAGGGTTGAAGTCACCACTGGTTTGTTCTTCTTCTATGAAGAAACTATCTGTCCTGCAAATTAAAATGAAAACTTACTATGAAATAGCACGTTTATGCTGCTTTGGAGCTGAATTGTAATGGAGTTGCTAATTTTTGTGTTACAAACCATTTGAAGAAAATGGCAGGAAGATGGCACTCAACTTTTTGCTGGCAGAATTAATGCATAATGTTTATGGCAGATTTCACTTTGTGCATTTGAAGTGGAAATTACAGGTGGTGATATTCCTTCAGTTGACAACCACCCCCCCCTCCTCATAACAGTGGTGGGAGTTATACTTTGCCTCCTGTATTTATTTCTAAGAAATCTAGTCTGGGAATACACCCAAATAATAATTTCGGTTTCCTCTCTATGGGGGAAACCGCTTTTTAACACTAGGGGAAAAATAATATTTTGAATCTCTGGAAAATCCTCATTACACAAAAAGAAGGAAATAACGTGTAATTTATTATTTTTAATGGAAAATGAGATAATCAGATAGATTACTAGGAATGTTAGTAGAATCCTTTTTCCCTGCCTTTCTAGGAGGGCTTGAGGGTTGCCACTGAACAAAAATGAATCGTGATTTGTGGTGGGAAAGTTTATTACTAATGGAGGTTTACAGTTTCGGTTGAATGGTCTGACTGAGACCCTCTGACTCTTCCACACCTCTCATTAACCCCCGGTCTGAACTCCCAGACCGAATACGACCAGGCAGAAGCAGTTCATTAATAAATCCCTGTCTCTGAGCATTCCAGAGGAGGAGAGAGAGAAGGTGTGGGCCTCACTGAAGCGACCAAATTCTGCCTTGTCAGAGCGCTGTGTCATTATCGCAGTCTCCCAAGTCTGCCCTCAGACCCGCGGGCAACACTTCACAGCGCACTAGAATAGATTCAGGCGTGTAAAGGGATGGGTGGTGAAGGAGCACTGGACAAACTTTCCAACCTTCCGGCTGGGTTCAAAAGCCAGGCTTAAAAGGTTGAATGGCTCCAATCGATCCGCCGGCCCCTCGCAAGCACTTAGCTGTGAGTCCCGCACCTGGGGAGCCTCCCTCAAAGGCAAGGCCCAGGTCTGAGGAGCTGGCAGAACCGCTGCTAAAAGGCGGCTGGCGGTGGGAAAAGGTGGGCCTTTCCCTAAAATGCAGGTAGGGTGTCCTGGGGAACCGGGGTCTGAAATCAGACCTCTGTATTGCCATTGGGGGAGCAGGAAGAGGGGAGTGAGTGCTCCCTGCTTAGGCCCAGGCCGCACACATCTCCCAGCAGATAAACGACCTTCCTCCAGGCTGGCAAAGCCGCACTGTACCCGGCCCGCCGTGGCTCCCCTGCTGCCCCTTCCCCAGGGAGTCCACTCTCCTCTCCACTCCTCTCTTCTCACCTCCTGAGGCCTCTCTGGTGTAGGAGCGGCTCCCGGTGCCAGGCCGGGAAGCCGCTCCCGCCTCCCGAGAGCTTGGCGCTCAGTCTGGGAGAAGGGGTTCCGGCCTCAGGGAGGTTCTCCGCCCACCCACCCGTATCCCCTACCACCGCACCCCACCCCCGAGAGCCTGAACCATCTGGAAGGGATCTTGGTCGGGGGTGGGAGGGGACGGCTCCTGGGAAGGAGGAGGGGGCGATTCCAGGCTGAACCGGCTCCAGAGGTGTCACTTTTCTTTCCTGCGGCCCGTCACCGCTGATAAATGGGACTGAGGCAGAGGAAGGAAAAAGAAAACCTCCGAGGTCAACGCGGGGCGAGACCGGCCCCTCCGAGGGCCCTCCGGCCCTGGAGCGCGAAGCGCACCCCGACTGCGCTCCCGCACCCGCGGCGTGGCCGGGGTAAGCGCGGGAAAGGCGACCACGCGGCGGAACGGCCTGCGGGGGGCGCAGCGCGGGAAGCAGCAGCACCCGGGCTCCGCCGGGCGGTCCGTGTCGTTGCCCGGAGAGCTCGGAGGCGCCGCGGCGACAGAGGCTCGGCCCTGGGCCTGCGGGTGCTGGCGTCGCGGGCCGTCGCGGTTGCCCGACCTTCGCCGGACAGGGTGGGCTGGATGGGCTGAACTGGGTGCTGCCTCGGCTGAAGCACCGCCTTCCCCCAGCCCGCCTTTCTTTCTCCCGGGGCCTGGGTCTTCCGCTCAGTGCGTGCCCGCCAACCCCACCTTCCTCTGGGCGCCCACAGAAGGGCCGCCGGGGCGCCCGGCTCGCCGGAAAGCCACTTCCCGCCCTGCCTGACACCCTGGCCCCGGGTCTGAGCATGGTTCGGACCCGCACGGCAGGCGCTGTGGGGATCCCTCACCACTCCTTCGGGGGGCCCTGGTGTAGAGTGGGAAGGAGGACTTTGAAGGAAGGTGTGGTAACCCGCGCCGGCGCCAAAGGGCAGGCCGAGCCTGCTAGGATAATAGTCACAACTCTCCCCCTCTCTTCTCCTGCCATTTTTAGGGTTTTCTCTGCGTGCCTTTGTCTCTCTGGGTTCTCGCCGGAGCCCCACGCCCACCTGCCTCTGAGTCCTGGAAGACAGGGGCGGCTCCCTCCGCCCCCCAGCACCAGGGAAAATGGGGAGCAAGGCCCTGCCGGCGCCCATCCCGCTCCACCCGTCGCTGCAGCTCACCAATTACTCCTTCCTGCAGGCCGTGAACACCTTCCCCGCCGCGGTGGACCACCTGCAGGGCTTGTACGGTCTCAGCGCCGTGCAGACCATGCACATGAACCACTGGACGCTGGGGTACCCCAACGTGCACGAGATCACCCGCTCCACCATCACCGAGATGGCGGCGGCGCAGGGCCTCGTGGACGCACGCTTCCCCTTCCCGGCTCTGCCCTTTACCACCCACCTCTTCCACCCCAAGCAGGGAGCCATTGCCCATGTCCTCCCAGCCCTGCACAAAGACCGGCCCCGTTTTGACTTTGCCAACTTGGCCGTGGCCGCCACGCAAGAGGACCCCCCTAAGATGGGAGACCTGACCAAGCTGAGCCCGGGGCTAGGTAGCCCCATTTCGGGGCTCAGTAAATTGACTCCGGACAGAAAGCCCTCCAGAGGGAGGTTGCCCTCCAAAACGAAAAAAGAGTTTATCTGCAAGTTTTGCGGCAGACACTTTACCAAATCCTACAACTTGCTCATCCACGAGAGGACCCACACGGACGAGAGGCCATATACGTGTGACATCTGCCACAAGGCCTTCCGGAGGCAAGATCATCTGCGGGATCACAGGTGAGGTTGGAAAAGAGGTTGGCCTGGGTAGGGAAGTCGACTTTGTTCAGAGTACCGAGTCCTGATAGACAGTCTAAGTGTCACCAAAATCCCCTCTAAACCAGAATATATTCCCAAAGGCCCTCCCTGGCCAGCTACAGCTAACCCCCAACTGTTACCTTTTTCCTCCTCTGTCTCTGGCTGCGTCCTGGTTTGGGATGCGGAAGGGCCTTTCCTCATTCTTAGGCAGTTACAATCTGGTGGGTTGGTCTTTGTATGCGTTTCCCAGTTTCCTCCGGGTCGCCAATGGGGGGTGGGGCCAATAAAGCCGAGGGACCCCAAAGACCTTCCCACGGTGGGTACCAGTTCTAGCTGCTGTCAGACCATTTCTAGAAATCTACTCGGGCCACCTCTACTGGGTTCCCTCCTTTCCCTATCTCCCCACCCCCAGGTGTGCCCCAGAGCCTGCCAAGGCGACCTTTCTTTTATTTTACTTATGGGGGTCTTGAGAGCACTGAATTTAGAAACGGGTCCCCACCCCGCAACACCCTACGACCTTAAACTCTGCATTAATAAATGGCAATTGAAGAAATACTGTAACGTAAGTGTTTTCATCGGGTAAAAGCTTCCAAGGAGTGGGGGTGGGGGTATCTTTTCTTGGACCCTGCTTGTAGTTCTACAGCACTGGGACTCCTGTTGGGATCCTCCGCGGCTGTTTAGGGATTGGGTAAAAAATCGGTTCCCCTAAAGTCGGCCTTGCCTAACATCCTGATTTGGCCAGTGTAAATACCAGAGAAAACCGAAGAGACCAAGAAGGACTCATTCGGCACGATTTTGAGCTCCAGAATACACCAGAGAGGGCGATCAAGTGTAGATAAAGCCGGCGTCCGGTGAATGTTTTGAAGAATCTGTTAGTTGAGGTTAACCATAAACAGAATTACACAGAGGAAAAAAAATACAATCTATAAACATAAATAATGGGAATCCCGTTTCTTCTGCCCTTTCACGACTTGGTTTTGAGTAACTGTCAAAAGAAACTCCTCACCATGGTGTAAAACCATTTCAATGAAACCTTATATTGATTTTCAGGTATATCCATTCCAAAGAAAAACCTTTCAAATGTCAGGAGTGTGGGAAAGGATTTTGTCAGTCTAGAACTCTAGCGGTTCACAAAACTTTACATATGCAGGTAAGTTTGTTTTCTTGTTTAAAAACAATGGCTGGTTTCGTTTTATCATCTTTGCTCACAAAGGTGTTCAATGGCAAGCTCTTTCTCTTAAAAGGCTCTGTTTAGATTTAGTTTTCGAGGTGGGGAAAAGCAGCACTCAGCATTTTTTATGCAAAAAATTACTCTTACCTACCATAAAGCATTATTATATTTTTCTTAAAGAAAAGGCCATTCTCTTTATTCTAAGTCCTAACTTTAGATTTTTTTTTTCCATCTGATCTGCCCTGCATTTAAAGCTTTCGTGTTTGGGAGGAAATAAAGGTAATTTTGATAATGGAGGCATAGTGAAATCCCATATGCTCTCTCTCCCAGGGGCCTCATAATTTGTAGTTTTCAGAACATTGAGGAATAGTTTAATTTTCCAGCAAAGAGGAGCCTTATTACCCGGGAGAATGTCGTTCCTTAAGAGTGGATTAGAGTTTTTTCCTTCCTCCTTTTCCTGCCTGTGACACGGTGATGAAATGTAAAGAGCTGGAAATCACAAAGCCCACCGCGGTGGCCACCGGCAGTTATCAGTGTAATCGGGCCTCTGTGTGTGCCTGCGCGAGTGCGTTCTTGATTGGAGGATTAGGAGCCAGATTTGTTCGTGCAAGTCCCCTCTTTTGTTGTCGTGCGCGTGTTATGTTAACGCTTGTGATACCGATAAGACAGAAACTATTGAGAAGGGTGCGGTGGTGGTGTGAAGGATTAATCCTTTGCTTGCTTCACATCTGAACAGGAATCTCCACACAAATGTCCCACATGTGGAAGAACCTTTAATCAGAGAAGTAATCTGAAAACTCACCTTCTCACCCATACAGACATCAAGCCCTACAGCTGCGAGCGGTGCGGCAAAGTGTTCAGGCGAAACTGTGATCTGCGGCGGCACAGCCTGACTCACACCCCGCGGCAGGACTTCTAGAGAAGCCCAGGATGTGTCCCGTGCCGCCGCTGCTCCCCTCCCCAGACACTTCTCCACGCCTCCCACCCAAGGGTCGCACCCCCAACCCCTCACTGACCCCAGCTCTTCCCTTGCTGTAGCCGCACCTGCAGCTCCAGGGAGTTAACTCTTCTTCTCGAGGACTGAGGACTGTAGAAAGCCACACAAGTACATCCCTTCACAAAGAGTATATGCTAGTTTCTTGTAGATATTCACAGCTCATTTTAGAGCTCTGTACATAATGTCGTGGGTCTTCGTTTTGTTGTTTTGTTTTGTTCGTTTTTGTATCTTGTTGGATGCACCTAGATATGGAAAATGGAAGCCAAATTTATCTTTAAAGAGTGTATTTTCAAAATAAAACCTTTTCTTGTTTGTTTCAACACTTCTGCAAAAGTGTCTTGCTATTTAACTTCTGTTCTTCTGCTGGGCTCTGGGAGAGTAGGATGCCTCTAAAATACTCAACATTGAGGGTTTTCTTTATCCCTAGGTTTTTAAAATAAGACTTCTCACAATTCTCTTACTGAGACTTCAGCTCTTCCCTTTCTGTGTTATGGTATTTTTGAATTGGACAATTTAGATTTGGAATTTTTGGTTTTCACAGATATTAAAATTGATACCCTCAAGGTTTTATCCTCTTTTGTTTAGTCTAATTCTTTGTGTGTTATTCCTTCTGATAAAAAGCAATATAATGATTGTTAATCGCATGCAACTCCATGACTGACCTACCTGAAAGCACAAGATGGAAAAGTCCTTGACCTAATGTCAAAGTTTATGATGGACTTCTCTTACCATTAGACTTTGAACACTATGATTTAGCACTGTAGACAGAGACTTTACCCTGGTTTCAGGAGAGAAGTCTAATAATCCTCCTATAGAAGAGCGCAGGAAGATACAACCTTCAGAAGATGGGGGACAAGAGGAGAAACTACTTAGCTGTGAAAATATTGCTTTCCTAGGGTGGAGATGTTTTCTTCTAGAAGGTTCAGATTTCTCTGCAAAGCAAACTTGAGCTAGGTCACTTGCAAAGTTTTCATCACTGGTTGGTCTTTTGTCCCTGGGAAAATGCCAGAAGTATAGGTACTCTGTGTGGAGCTCATGGGAAGCATGTCATAATCTTCTGAGGCATTTCAACCTTTCCCAGATGATTGCTGGGGAATGTGACACTGGCATCATGACAACCTGTATAGGATTTGGGTGGAAGACTTTGGATACAGATAAACTATAGTACTATGCAGAAGTACTGGAAAGGATATAACTGAACTTAAGGAAGGAACATCAGAGGAACCCATGGCCCAGTAGCCCAGAAGGTAATCACAGACTTTAACACTGAACAATAGGGTTAATTAGGTATTCTCAGATTTTTCACTTTTATATTTGTATTAGATGGCATGTTTCATCTTTAGGGACTAGGCATCACATCCTGTGTTTGTACTTTAGAATCCTCCAGAAGGGTACATAGGGACTTGAGGACTCGATTCCAAATTTTTTGCCAGTGCCTTGTTCAACACAATTTACAAAGAGGTTTCAAACGTGTTCCAGATTCAATGCTTACTCTGTTCTCAAGGGAACTGGCTGGAAGTCACTGACGCTTCTCATGAGAGATGAATTCTATCCAACAAAGTGTCCACTCACCAAGCCTGTGTGTCTAATGCTCACACAAATGCATTTCCCAACATGGGATGGGCCCAAGCCTTCACTGAGAAGAGGGGGCAGGGAAGAGTGTGAGGGTGCATGTGTGTGTGGTATTTAGAAGACTGAAACTCTTGTTTGTTTTCTTGTGTTTGTATAGAATTAACTCAGTGACCTCCCTACCTCTACTCTCTCAAGATCCTGCCCACCTTGGCACAGAAGATTTGAATACTTAAGGGCAGGGTTACACATTGACTGTCCCTAGAGCTCCCCTAATCCCGCAGGCATTTCCATGTCCTCAGTCTCGCTTCCCCACCCAACCCAACCAACTATAAGTGTCAGAATTCCATTGCACAGGGTTCAGTCCAATTATCAAAGAATGACCCTTGCTCACTATCAAGCTCAGGCATATCCTTGAAGTCAGTGTCACAAGGATATTTAGATAGGAATACGGTTCCTCTGCATTTATTTTAGTTAAAAAAATGGGAATCAGAAGGGAATGAGGAAAAAATAGAGAAAGTGGAGAAAGCAGTTACTCTTCCCAGATACACACTATTTCAAAAATTAATGTTGATTTGTTTATATAGTTATTAATTTAACAATGCACATTTTGGGATCTTGACTACTTAGTAATTTGAAAGCCTATACTAGGGTTTAATTTAATAGCTCCCTTCCTTCAGTCTGCACTCCTGAAGCCAGCATCCATCTAGACTCAGAAAGAGATCTAGCCTCATTGCTCTCTCTTTCCACACCTCATGATCTCAGGGGAACTTTTGAACAGTGGGTTCTTTCCTCTCCAAATGCAGAGTTTTGTTTTCTTCTTTATAATGTTCAAGTATGCAGGAAATGAATCTTATGTGAGAAAAACTTATAAGACATCATAAGGAAAATGATACCTTGTAGCTTATGAAATTAATCTACTGAGTTTTGGTGTGGTGGTTTTTTTTTTTTTTTTTTGGTTTAGGGAAGAGTCATTATTTGAGTTTTAGATTAGCCTGTGTTTTCCTTACACCCTCTACCATAGTCAACTCATGAATCAATACTCCTGGCCAGAGACCAGGAATGGGAAATATCACGAGTCATAACCACAGTGCTGAAGAACTTCATGTACAACAGTTAAGTATTCAGCTGTGACTTTAATCTTATTTTGCAATCCATGTGTGGGATTTTAAAAATAATATCTAAAATTAATTACATTGTAACCAATTATTAATGTAAAATTATGAATGTGTGTTAGGTGCATGTATTGAGGCTAATATTGAAATGAAGGTCATTGTAGTACTAGCGCTTTATTAATTGCAGTAATTAAAATTGCTATTTTGCCCAGGCACATCCTCTTTTACGTGAGGAAACTTACAAAAGTTTAACTCTAAGACTACTAAATATTTAAAAAGCAAACAAATCTAAAATTTCAAATTATAAATAAGCCTAATTACTACTAATGATGAAATCAGAAGCATATACTGGGAGTTTCTTCTACTGTTCATTTGTCAGATGTTAGCATAGACGTTTGAACCTCTTCACTTAAATCATGTTCAGTCAGGTACCCTTGCCCTACTTTTGTTTCTAGAGGAGCAGCCTACCCCTGGAAGGTACTTGGGAAACATTAGTTCTTGAAAATTGCCAACATGACAGACTACATGCATTTGGATTGAACACGGAATAGAATCTACAGCAAATTTTACTACAAGAAGGGTATTACCATGGCATAATGGGCTACCTTCCTACTCCCAAAGTAACATTAATATTACTACAATAATAAAGAAAGAGGAAACGTTGATGAAACCATATAACACATTGTAAACAGGAATAACTTTTGATTTTTGAGGATTATTTGTTTTCACATTTATCAGTGTATTATATTGAGACCGTATTTCCCAATTTTTCCTTCTGAAATGTAACTTTCCACTGATAACCACCTCTGCTGACAGCACCTAGCAATAAAGGGAGTGGAGATTCAGAATGATTCAGCTTTGATGACCTGAGATATTTCAAGTTCATTCCTGTTTATTGCTTGTTTTCCCCCTCCAACACAAATTACATTATCATAAGCTATGTAATTTTTCCTATATAATCATCCAAGGCAAAAAATGACAGTGAAAAACTGTAAGTAACCCAAACAGCCTATAAGAGGAAATGGTTGGGAAAATTATAATGCTATATCTGCTATGTATAGCATTATACTAGGTATATATTATACTATTAGGTATAGCTTTCTACTGCAAACAGAAAACCTGACTAAAAGGGGCTTGAACAATAGGGGATTTATTTTCTGACATAACAAGAGGTCTAAAGGTAGGACTCAGAGAGGTATAATTAATTGGATGACAAGATTATCCAGAGCCCAGTTCTTCTTACTTTTCTTTTGTTCCATCTTTAGTGTGTAGACTGGCTCCCTTCATGGCCACAAGATGGTTGCAACAGCTCCAACCACCAGTTCTAGTGCTTCCTTTTCACACATATTTCACAGGTAGGAAAAGGATTTATTTCTTTTTTGTATCACTTTTTAAGAATTAACAATTTCTGCATAAATCCAACCTGTAGACTTGCCCGTTTATCTTATTGGTCAGAATTAGGTCAACCTGCTCATTCCTCAGCCAATCGCTGACAAGGAGAATACAATTATCCTGCAATGGACTAAATAAAACTCCTCTTATAAGCATAGAAATGGAGCTAGCCTTCCCTGAAGCCTCTGATTGCCCGAAAAAAACCCTGATTTCTGTTAGCAAGGAAGAAAGGAAAACTGAGTGTTGTGAATATAAAGCAGATATTAAAGATGAAGTTTCTGTTAATAACCTTATGTTAGGAGATGCTTATGTTGTAACACAGCAAGATATTCAATGGCATGTACAATATTACCCAAACTATATAAACAAACAAAATATTGAAAAAACTAAGCAGAAATAAAGACTAGCAGAAAATACACCGAAATGTTAATAGCAGTTATTCATGAGTAGCAAGCTAAAGGTGTGTTTTTCTTCTCTTCTTTTTCAAAATTTCTATTTGAAAAAAATTTTGTTTATTTTTGAGAGAGAGAGAGAGAGAGAGAGAGGGAGACAGAGAGAGAGAGAGGCAGACAGAGATGGAGACAGAATCGGAAGCAGGCTCCAGGCTCTGAGCTGTCATCACAGAGCCTGTTGAGGGGCTCAAATTCACAAACCATGAGATCATGACCTGAGCCGAAGTCTCATGAGCCAAAGTTGATGCTTAACTGACTGAATCACCCAGCGCCCCTCTTCTCCCTTTCTTATTTTCAACTTTCCCACAATAAGCATGTGTTAGTTTTATAAAGGAAAAAATAATAAACATTATTTTTAAAATTCAAGATAAAGCCTTAGTTTCCTCAATATATTTTTTCATATGGCTTTATTGTCTCTGACCAGCCTTTGCTTTGTCTCTTGCCCACACAAACCCACGTATACACTCTTGCTTCTTCTAAACCACTTCTTTAATTTCATTACATCTTTCTAGTTTCTTTCCATTCTTCCTTGATTTCTATTCACATTTCTTTTTCCTATCTTTTCTCTTCTCTAGGTTTCTGTATACTGGTTCTTTGTTTTCTTCCTTGTAAGACCTTCAGTAATTCTAGCTCAGTGTTCCTCCAGGTATGATCATCAGACTTACCCAGGGTACTTATTTCTGGGCTCTCCCTAATCCAGTGTGTGACTTGGGATTCCTGGTGATAAAGACTCAGAACTCTGTATTTTAAACAAACACTTCAGGTAGTTCTTATGTGTATTACAGACTGAGAATGTCTGCATTAGCCTTTGACACCATCATTCCCTTTATCTTATCCATCAGCCATTTACTATGTGCCTACCGTAATAAACATAAAATAAATTTCAACCCGCTTTTCTTTACTTATTTACTCATGTCCTTGACGTGGTGAAAATTTCCTCTGCCTTTATTCTTATTACTCTTCTATGGTCTCTCTATGTACTTTTCTTTTCTATTGTTGCTGTCTCCAAATTAGATTTATCTTTTTTGCACTAATAGACATCTTTAGCTTTGATATTTTATTTCTTTGTTCTTTTTTGTTCTCTTAATCCATTTGCTAATTTAAAGAGGCAGGAGAATAGAGAGAATATAATAATTGATTAAGATGAGAAAATCACAGAGAAGTAAAAATAATTCTCTTTTGGATTTGTATATTGAAATATTGTCACCAAATGACTTGTTACTTTGGCTTCTGTATAAAGAACATTAAGTTGCTATGAGTAATGCTTTATGTATTGAGCTGTGTGTGTATGTGTGTGTGCACAACCTAAAATTTGTTTATTAGATTATTTTATTATTACACTAAAATTTCAGAGTAGGTGGCTATATGTTGTGATGGAAAAAGCCATGGACATGAAGTCAGAAGATGCATTTAAGGGCACCTGGGTGGCTCAGTCAGTTAAGTGTTCCACTCTCAATATTGGCTCAGGTTGTGATTTCATGGTTCTGGGATTAGCCCTGTGTCGGGCTCTGTGCTAAGCATGGAGCCTGCTTGGGATTCTTTCTCTCCTCTCTCTGTTCCTACCCCACTCATATGCTCTCTCTCTTTCCTCTCTCTTCTCTCTCTCAAAATAAACAAACACTAAAAGAAAAGATGGATTTAATTTTTTAAGCTCTGGAATTGTTTATAGACAAAACATTTAACCTTTTTGAGGCTCAGTTTCTCATCTGTAAAATGTGAGTTTGCCCTACATAATAAGGTCTTCTCCACCTTGTAAGATTTATGGTTCTCATTTAGGTAAGCATGAATGTATTATTAGATGAGCATTGTTCACTTCACAAAAGCTAGAAAATACCAAGAAATCATATCACTTCTCTCTCATAAAATATGTCATTAACTCAGTAAAAATAAATGTAGGCTTACAAATTAATTTCTATTTGAAACTGTCATATCATGTTTTTCTAAAACTTCTGAAATATTAGAGGCTCTTTGGATGACTGTTGATTAAAAGTAAAGTTTTTAAATTGAAAAGGAATTGTATTTCTTTATCATTTTCAGCTGATAAAAACAGTCATGCTTATTGTAAAAAAAAATTCAAACCATATAGAAGTCTATAAGTAGAAGTCTCTTATTTCCTCACCCCCACTAATGACCCTATTAGTTTCATTCCCCAGAGGTAGCTACTGTTAACATTTTTGGTCTGTCTTTCTGGACATTTTGCTGTGGATATTCAAAGGTAAGCATATACTTAACATCACACACACACAAATAGGATCATAGAATAATAGTATTTTGCAACTTCTACACACACACACACACACACACACACGCACACACACTTAACAAAACAATATATCTATTGGGTCTTTTGTTTTTCCACATCAGCGTAAATAGATATTCCTCTAAGGTGATGGAAAAAAAAAGTCTAAAGACTTCTAAACCTGAGGATTGAATCTCTTCATTAGAATTTAACATGAGAAATAGGAAAATCATTGTTACTGAAATTATTTACAGAATACTATCCTTAACTGACAACCTTTAGTCCCCTATCTTCATGACAGCAGCTGAGAGAGTGCCTGAGGGTTTCGAAGATTCTTCAAGGTGTGTCATATTATGGTTCACATCAGTGCACACTGAGATACCTCTCTGGCAAGAACTGAAAGATACAGTTCTTAAATCCCCTGGTGACCCATTATCCATGGATCATTGACAAGATAGAATGTAATAGCTCCTGTCTTTTTACCAAGGTAAACTTCCCAGTGAAACTGTACTGTTCTTGCCCTATGTCTCTTATCTAAACAAAAAATTAATCTAGGAAAAAGAAACTACATTAAGTAGATAATGCAAATACTCTCATATTCTTTATTATATTTTAATATTTATTGAATGAGGAAATATTTATTGAAATATGGTAGCTGTTTAATAGTAAAGACTGACCCTGACAAGTTGTTCCCAGAACTCAACTTTCCAAACAGATCATGTGAAATTCAAGGCTAAGCAAATTGCACAAGACCCAGCATTTGGAACATAAAGTTCTAAATAAAGAACTAATAGAACATAAAGAACTAATAGATATTTTGTTTATTTAAGGCCAGCATTAAAACAATAGTTCAGCTGGTACTATGGGCCAGAATTGAACATTTCCTATTATTTTTCTATGGTCTAAAAAGTCAGTATTTCTCTATCCTAAAAATTATTTCACTTGTGCACCGGTCCATAGTCATAATCTCAGTGGGACCCACTCTTAGTCCTCTGCAATGTTTACCATGAGGCACCATGTTTTTGCAACATCATTTATTGGCAGTGCTGTGTTATAAATATTATAATGTGATGACAGGATGTGGCCATGTTTTTATTTGGTTCTGATCTAGATCCATCTGAAAGTTCCTTATTTTATGTTAATCCTTTTTACTTCTGTAAGGATTCTTCCTCCATTTCTATGGGTTTAGAGATAGAAATGGTTAGAAATAGAAAGATGATGCTCTTATCAACTTGATTAACACTTTATTTCCTGCCCAGGTCAAAAGAAAAAAGGAAAAAAGAAAAAAGGCAGTAACTTAACCAAAAAAGCAGGTTGCAGAATGACAAGTATGTATCATTCATGTAAATTTTGAAGGCATGATATATAGTTTGTATAAATATAGTAAAAATATAAAATGTTCTTGGAAATAATAAACACTAAATTCTGGATATTGGTTACCTTTGGGGAGAAAGACAAAAGAAATTAAGGATGCTACACACTGAAGGGGGACTTCAATTGTATTTATATTCTATTGCCTAAAAACATCTGAAGCAAATATTTAAACAGTTAAGACTTCACAAAACTGAGTGATATGTGTACGAGCTTGTTACATTAGTCTCCATACTTTTCGATATGCTTGGAAATTTTCATAATTAGCCTTTCTTTTCCCCAAAGAATCTGATTTTAGGGGTGCCTGGCTGGCTCAGTCAGTGGAGCATTTGACTCTTGATCTTGGGGTGGTGAGTTTGAGCCCCACATTGGGTGTACAGATTACTTAAAAATTAAATTAAAATAAGTTACATTGAGTTAAAAAAATCTGATTTTAGAGCTGAAAAGGACTTTAGGAACTATCTAATATTGATATTTAATGAGCAGCTACTCTGTGATGCTAGAGATATACTGGTATACCAGAGAGGCACATTCTCTACACCCTTGGAGCTTGCATTCTACAGGAAAGAGGCCACATTTTTTAAAAAATGTGAATACACAAAAACATATCAATAAGGACTACATTTGAGGATGGGGCCATCAAGGTGAAGAAAAGTGAAGTGATTTTCCTGAGGTTCAATCCAGTTCTAGAGTCTTGCATTCCCTCTCTGCCTTCCCAAATACTTATATTTCCCCCTGGTTTCTCCCTAACTTAATCTAATTATTGATGATGTTAGGCACAAACACATGGACAATGTCTCACTTGTTTTGTAGCCATCTTTACTTTAAGATATAAGATATGAGATAAAAAGTTATAAATTTATCAAATGCTAAAATTTAACTGAATAAGTTTTTAAATTATTGGAATATTTTGAATACAACATGAAATTTACACAACTTTCTTATTAGGTAGGTCAGCATTATCTTCATTTCATGGGTGAAGAAAGAGATGTATGGGGGAGTAGTCTTGGAGTGAAGTAAATTGCCTAAGGCTCTATAGGAAATAAAAGTGACAGGTTCTGGATCAGAATTCACAAGCCTGACTAATCTAATACAAAATCTTGAGTACCTTTCTTTCTGATCTTCCCTTTCAGGTTACTGTGCCTTACTTCCACACATTCCTGTAAAGCCAGCATTATTCTTTCGAAAATTTTAAGAAAAGAGCCCATAACACTAATATCTTGTGAGACAAACTGAGTATTTTCTCACCTTCAAAGTTGCAAATTCATTGATAAAAATGTTTAATGTAAGCTTTTGTGTCCATCTTAGTGTGCAAACCCTTCTTTCCAGATGGTCTCAAAGAATGTTCCAGAAAATAATTTCCCAGACTGCAACTATCCTATTCAGAGCTTTGAAGACAAATTGCAGGTGAGCTCTTATCCACTGTTGGCAAACAAAGGGAGTAGAAGAACAGAATAATTATGGTGACCTAATCTACCTACATGGTGTGATGACATCCATTCTACTTATAAAATCCTATCATTTATAAAATTTGTCTTCATTGCTATTAAAAAATTGTTTTAATATTATGATAGGTAAAAAGGATTGTTTCAGCTTCTTTCTGTATTCAATTTTTAAAAAGCTGTCACTTGTAGAAATAAAGTCTTTGTGGGAAAATTATTCTGAGCAGAATTTAAATATTCAATATCAGAAGCTAGTATGGTCTAAGACTATTGCTACCCAGGAATCTATCAACAGACTTTACCTCTGTGCACTACATGCTTCCCTACAAAGCTGATTATAGGTTTATGTTGTAAGTGCATGATACTGACTGGTACAGGAATACTCCAGAATTACTTATTATCTTCATTTTCCAATGAATTCTTTCTTCCCTTGGCTGATGTGTGAAGCTAGGCTTCTAAGGACTTCTTCAGTGTCCTTATTAAGAACATCTGTAAAGAGCATCAGAATGAAGTGT